>NC_057876.1:16306468-17675509 GCF_019740435.1 Gambusia affinis | reverse complement strand
GATGACCCTAAACTAAGTTTCTTTGTCATTTTCGATTTGCTCGCCAAATTTCCTTGTAAAGCATTCCAGTATTTGAATCAGTTCATCATGCCATACATTTCGAAAAGATTCCTTGAAGCCTCTTGAAGAACAAGCCCACAGCATCACACACCCTCCACCTTACTTAACATTAGGAGTCAGAAGCTTGTGACAGTATTCAATCTTTGTTTCAGAAAAGACTCCCATGACGTGCTTGTTTCTGAAAAGTTTGTCTTGGTCTTATCTGTCTAAAGCACACATTTATAAGTCCCAGCAGAGTTTCACAAACTCCCCATGTTTACGTTTGTGATGCTGTCTGATGGCTGTTATGGAGACTTAGCAACCCAATAATATCCCTCATTGTTGCAGTTCTGACACTGACATTTGGAGATTCTTTTCATCCATATTCATCCTCATCACTGTGTGTGTTGCCTAAATAATCTTGAGTCCCTCTTCATCCATGTTTATCAGACGTCCAGTTGAATTACATTTTTAACTACTCCCTTTTTAGTGTAGATACAGTCTAAAATAGTGGTTGTTAATACTTTTGCATTCCCTCCTCCCTACAGAGCTCTTCTGTTATCCCTTTCTTTTAAGAAGTTGTCTTTAATAAGATGTGTTGAACCAATGAAATTTTTAAACTATGCTTGACTCGGAACTCATGGGGAAAGGACCTGGACCCTACTAACAAAAAACTTTCCAAGCATTCTAAGTGAACACTGGTATTGTGTTAACTTAGACTTCATCCCATTTGTATGTTTATCAAGGACGTCACAATCTTCTCAGTCTCATGATGCTGACTGTACTCTAGCTTTACGCTAATGTGAGTTTAGCATTTCTCAGTCTTTCCCTGCTTTCAGGGAACATATCTGACTGTCAATGAAATGCATGTTGGTAGACATTAGGCTGTGGAAAAATGGTAAAAAAAAAAATAAAAAGAGAGAAAAAAACCCAACAAAAATCAGTGAGTCTCTTCAACAAACCCTACATTGATGATTAAAGCTGTTGGCCCTGAATTTATCTCAGACAACAACAAGGTCTGTTCTGGTTTCCAAGTTGTGGTCTTGACCTTCAGGGAATAAGCAGCAAGATGCAGATTATTGCTTTAATTGGAAGTGCAGAAGTCAGGCTTTTCTCTGAGGAGACGCAGCGAACTGCTGACAGCAGCTACACTCAGCTTGCTCCGCCAAATGCTCCGGATAAAGACAAGAAGCTCTGAGCTGCACAAGCGTTAACTCCCAGGAGGAGACGAGTGGCGGTAGAGTGGGCACAAAGTTACAGATCAACATATTACAGACTGAAATTTTCGACTTTCACTCTCTCTTTCTGAATCTCCTTGTTGTAATGCTGTGTTGTGTGTCAAGAAGGCGTTCAATAAACATGGCTCGGCTACACCAGTTTCCAACAAATAATATTTTACTAAATATTGAGAAAATGTATGTAAGGTTGTCAATTTGAAAAATCTGAAGTACAAAATTACCTAATTCCTGGTCATTTTTGCCAGTTTTTAGGAAAAAGAAATACCTAGATCAAAATTTCTGATGAAAACAGTGGTAAAGTGTTTTTCCCTACTATATCAGGCCAAAATAATTTTTTGTCAGAAAATGTTAGATAAAGGTGTATTTGAAGATGGTGGTGATATAGTAGCTCCTTCAAACAGCATATATACAAATGCTAAATGAAATTTGTTAAACAGCAACTAAGAAACCAAGCGTCCAGGTTTAAAGCAGTTATCAAAAACGGAGGCTGCTTCCAAAATTCTGAACGTTGAATTAAGTCATGTTCCAGAATTTCTGGGATCCATGAAAAAACTGTCTTATTAATAACCTGATACCGAGGTTGTTTGCTGCAGCCGCTGTCCTTCCACTTTCTCCCTTTGGGCTGCTGTAATGAGAGTCGTGTTGTTGCTATTAATCTCATGTTTTCTCTTCCGATCTGCTTCTAACTACTGAGGTGACTAACTACAGTGATGGATCGTTTTCAGGGGCAGGAGCGATGGCTCATTCACTGATGATAAAATATACTCCTTTCTGTGACTAATGGACTAATCAGGCCTCTACGCCTCGACGGTTAAAAAAAGGGAGGAGGAAACGGATCTAAAAGAATGGAAGCAAATATAGAAACTGTGTCAGTGAAGGATAGTCAAGTTAATAACAGGTTTTCAGTTCAGATGCAACCTTTAATAGTTTCTAATAATTGAAACTCTCTAATAATTTGCTTATGTGTTTATTTTTGCCTCCCTTCATTGTTATCAGAACATAAGCTGGTAAAGCTGTGAGTGATTTTCACAGATCTAGACTTGAGAAATGCTAATTGACCAAAACTGCAATCAATTGAGTGGACTAAGATCTCATCTGAGTCTGGTTCAGGTTTTTTAAACAGCTAATTTATGCTTTTACAGATAGGAGGGTGTGAAAAAGATGAGAGAAATGAGATTAAAAAAAGGCTTATAGGAAACTTTAGCAGAGAAGGGAGAAGGAAAACGAGAAATTAGAAGTGAGCACATAGGCATGCTGTTAGAAGGGAGCCAAGAGGGAATTATTAAGGAAGATAAGGGAGAAATAGAAGAGAAAACTGCAACTTTGTAAAGATGGAAAAGAAAAGCAAGCGTTATTGGGCTGCTCAGCTAGAATAAGCCATAAGGTTTGGTAAGGAGAGGAGTTTTCACAGCTTCTAATTAATAAAATAGATTGAACTGACTTATAAAAATAAACAGCATATTGTAACAATGAGCAGCAATTAGTAAACACCTGGTGGAACTGTGTGTCTGCTGAGCTTATTATACAAACTGCTTATTAGTCCAACGCTCGTAAGAATGCTGTAAAGGGCTTAATGGAGAAACATTGTTGTGATGACTTGTTGAAGGCGGTGTGTCGGAAAGACCAAGAGCTTCTTAAAGAGACGGAGACCCAATTTCAAGGAGTTAAATTGGAAAGTCAAATTTCTTTTAAGTCATGTTTGATATATACAGCAACTGAAGTTAACATAGTTACTTGATTGTGCTGTAAAATGGCACTGTGTGGCTGGAAAATACATTATGCTGCCCCTTTAACTGTTCTACAAAAGGAGCTTCATACTGGATATTCATTGGATACATTTCTCTGCTTTTGCTCAAAGGTGACTCTGTTCCATAATTATTTTTTGTAAAACTCACACATGTTGACGTCTTAGAAGTAGCCGCCTTTTCATTTTAAACCCCTGACGATTTTAAAGCATGAAATGTAATTTTTGTTGTTGCTGTCAACAGCAGTACAAACAAAGCAGAGAATACACACAGGATTTAATTCCTCCCCTCTCCCCCACCCCATGAATGAATTATTTGCCAAGATTGAACTTCACAAGTTTCTTAAGTGACATCTGCCCAACGAGCAAACAGCTTGTGCTCTGTGAGAGTAATTTTATTCATAGAAAACAGTGGCAGCAATTAAATTTGTGGGCTTTTTTCCTCTCTGAGGTTTTCAATCCAGCAGGCAGCTGAAAAGCTGCGTTTACAGCAATACAAATTGTAGTCACTTGTTATATTCACACCCCTTGAACTTTTTCCACAGTTTTTTATGTTACTACCATAAACTTCTGTCCATTTTCTTGGGGGAGTTTAATTAACACTTTTCTGTGAAGGCATTTGAAGTTTTTTTTTTTTTAGAGAACATCAGTGAACATACAGCTTCATGAAGACCAATAATATATTTGACAGTCACCGACAGACCCAAAGCACATTAATTTGCATCTTTTCTCTGGCAGGACATTGTTATTTAAAGCAGGTTAATGCTATTACACCCTCAAATCTGTTTACTCTTGTGTTGACTGGTGGCTCATGATTCAAACTTACATTGATAGGTTCACTGCTGATGTCTTCTTTTGCCAACTAGTCCTCAAATCCAGGCCCTGAGGATGGGTGTGCTGCAACTTTTAGATATGTCCCTGGTTCAACACACCAGAATCAAATGTCAATATGCAGTGGCATTATCTAAAGTCTAGCTAATGACCCAATTGTTTGAGTCACATCTAAAAGTTGCACCAGATTCAAAGACTGAATTTGAAGATGCCTGATCTAGTCTGATGCCTTGCAAAATTACTCCTTGAACTATTGTACATTTGATAACATTACAGCCATGAAATTTAATTTACCAACACTAAATATATCTCATTGAGAAGTGGAAAGAAAATTATCTATTGAATTTACTGATTAAATTTTGAAATATTTAGTGAATTTTTGTGTTTCACTCTGAGTCAAGTCTTTGAAGAATAACAACCATCTTCACAGCTGCAAGCCTTCTGGATACATCACAACCAGCACTGCACATCTACAGAGTAAAATGTGTTCCAGTAAATCCAAGTTAAACCATTGATGTTTGTGTTTATAATGCAACAAAATGTGCAGAAAGTTCAAGCAGCTGACTTTTACATATAGAGCCTGTTTTTTCAGGAAACATTGTCACCTTGACTGTGGAGAATGGGATTTATCACAGCATCATGTCACCTCTAATGGCCATATCTGATGGATTCCATGCAGTCTGTGATCATCTTTAAAATCTTAAAATGAAACTAGAGGCAGACTGTCAGTGAATTTATATCTCAACCTTCACACCTGACAAACAATGAACTCAATGTTTTTTCTGAGTCTTAGCTCTCAGATCATGGATTTACCTGCAAACCATGCTCTGGGGTTGTTTTTCATCCAGCCTTGTTGGTGGAGTGATGTGAACCACACAGCACCTGTCCTGTCTGTTTGCTTAGCGTTGGTGCGCACCCTGTGTGTGTTTGTCCGATGATAAATGAGGCTGATAATGACACTATAACAATGAGTGCATTAGTGTTCCAGCAGGCTTTACGTCAGCAGCCTCCAGCCACGCTCTGAAAGCTGTTGACACCTGAATGCAGCGGTGGCACAACTTTTTATTTATGAAGCACTAAAGCGCCGTCTGCTCCCCGAGCATCTGCTCTCCCTCAACTTCTGGCTCATGTTCTGCTGCTTTTATTGAATTATAAACTCAGTAGAGCTGTAGATGTACATCTTCTTCTTCTATAGCTCCTTTCACGTCTAATAACTCTAGTGGCCATCAGGTTTTGACACTCCAGTAATGACTCAGGAGATGTTTTATGGCCATCAAACGACTTTCTAGCATGGAAGTTAGTGAAGCGGGTTCCTCCAAACAACAGCACGGCTTGTAAAACCCGTAATAAACCAGTAGTAAACTTCAATGTGTTTTATAGCTAACATCTGTGAGCATTTCAGCTTCTTCTCATGGGCACTTTGGAGCATCATTTAGCAAACCCGTAACAAACACACATCTTCTGTTATAGAGTCATGACTTTAACTGAAAAAAATATACTTTTTGTAAAAGTTGGAATTAACACAATAAACTAATGATCACAATGGTTATTTTATTAGTTGTATTAGCAATATCACATAAAAATTAAAGACTATTCAAATTATTGTGGTGGACATTATTAAGGCGCCACCACACAATACTTTTTAATCAGGTCTGTTCTGGTAATGAAGTCCAGTCCAGGTCAGACCTCAGCTGTCAGAGAGATAGACTCACACTTACTCTGGATTTCTTTTACATTCAGACTAAATCATGGTCAACTCAACATCCTGCCCAGGTCCTCTGGCTGCAAAATAAACCCAAACCATCAATCCTCCACCCTCATGCTTACAGCTCTTATTAAGTGTTTGTGCTATAATGTTTTAAATGATCCCATGTTTGGCTTTTTTTTTTTTTTTTTTTACCCAGATTTGTCTAGTATGACCTTTGGAAACGTTTGCTAAAATGTAAACTATTGATATGACTTAATTGTTTTTGACTGATGACTCTTTCTCAGTGGAAAATGGTGGAGTTGAAAAGGTAAATGGCAACTGCTTCTCTAGGTCAGACCAAAACATACTTATGTTAAAAACATAGGCACAGAACAAAGTGCTGAACATCTAGCATTGCTTGATGCTTGACTAAAAAACTAAAATTCTTTAATTTCAGTCATCAAGAATGACTAAAATTAAGGAATAAAATATTGGAAATAAAAATTTACTGATTACAGTAGAAATAAAATACTTAAAAAGTGGTGTAGAATACAAGTAAATGCAAAAACAAGAAATTAATATATGAAGGAAATCAAATTAAAATCAAATTTAAATTAGCATACAGTTAATTGAATAATTAATAGAAAATGCCATTGCAAGTGTTTAAGTTGCAATGGCAACTTAAACACTCACAATTATTTGTTAATAATTGTGAGGATTATTTGTTAATAATGTGTTTTGAGAAATAGACCACAGATGAAAAAAGCATTCTACTTTTCAGTGGTTTTCTTAGTAAATAAATTCTTAATACTTCTATTGACATAAAATTAGCATCAGTTGTCAACAACAATCCAAGTAATTTAAATTTACTCCATAAATGTAAAAAAGAAAAAAGAAAAAACGAGACAGTGAGAATCATTAAATAGGCACGTATATGTTGATTGTCTATATCCATGTCCAGCGGTCATTGGGCGATTGGAGAGGTTACAGAATATATTTACTGAATATAAAAACTTTGATGTACTCAATACTTATTTTACATATTATATGTTTAGTGCATTGTATGTTTTGTTTAAGTTTCACCACTCTGAGTATTTCAGGTTTAGAACGAAATAAGAGGAAATAGGAAATTTAGTCAAGATTCTGTAAAAACTGTTACTTTTAATTTCATAGTCTAAATCAATTTTAATAAATATTCCAGCATAATTTTTTTCACAAAATGGCAACTTATACTTGTTGAAGAGACTTTCAAATAAGAGATATTAGATGACTGAAGCATTCTTGTTGTGACGCCCCTTTAATACATGTCGCTCTGGGTGGTGAATAACATAACTAACTATAACCACCACTATTTTTTAACTAATTTTTTAATTGAATTACTGAAAAACATTAACTTTTTGATTATATATATGTATATATACAGATTGAGATGCACCAGCATGTATAAAACTAAAATGTTTTTCTCATTTAGACCGAGATGCCATATGCTCTCTTTCTCTCTGGTCTTGGAGGAGCTGAGAGGAGGCTGTGAGGTAATAGTGCGCAGGAGGGGGTGTTGGTGGTGGCGGTGGTGGAGAGAGAGACGGGATATAGGACGGGCATCACACGGAGGTTTGGCTGCAGACTCGCAGGGATCCCTTTCGCCGCCTCGCCCTCTCCAGACGCATCAGGTCAGTAAAACCAAACGCACCGTGCGCAGAGAAAATATCCTGGGAGAGGCTGCGGGGAGGGTCGCTTGGTGTTTTGCTTCTTTCTCTGATGAGCTGCTCCAATGTTGCAGCTCGTATGGTTTTAGGGAGGTGAGGTTTTTTTGTTTTTTTTTTAATCTAAATCATTATTGTTACTGTTGTCGCTGTGTAACGGTGCAGATAAGCATATTCAGGCGGCTTGGCGAACTGCAGGTATCCGCCTTCCGCTGCTGCAAAATCCAGGAAACAGCGCGCTCTCCGAAACCGCGGGATTTGTGTTAGTTCTGCACAAACTGCGGATGATTATACTCCCTCCTCCGTCACCCACCTGCGTCTTCTCCCTCCGTCCAGGTGAAGGCGGATCCTGCCGCCATACCGCCTGGGTGAGAGTACGTGATGAGACAAGGAGGAGGTGGCGGTTTTTCCACTAAAAATCATTGACGGGGAGGAGGCAGGAGGCCGGCTCGGGTCCTCCGCAGTGCCTTCACTAGCAGCCAGCAGCAGCATCTCGGCTGCTGATGGATGATGGACAGTCTGAATTATTTATAGCAGCCACAGCATTGATTAGTTTTATGTAATTCGCCCCGGAGCTGAGAAGGGGCTGACACACTGGTAGGTGTTGTTTGGGCTTCAAGGAAATACGATTTGTAATCAATGGGTGCGTGTGTGTCACTGTGCACGCGCATCTACAACAAATCCTGTTTAATGGGAGGTGTGTGGAAATGGGTGAGAAACAGCCAATCACATGGAGAGACTTGAGCCATAGTAACTCACTCTACAGCACTGGAAAGATATAAATAACACAAAAATCAGACATTTAATTACTTTAATTACTTATATCTGTCTCATCTTTTTTTTATTTTTACTTAGCTAATTAAATCAACTTTTTTATTTCCTTTTTATTCCTATGTCTGGACAGCAATATATTCAATTTCACCACACAAACAACAGTTGTCATAAAATTCAAAGAATAGAGCACTGTTTATTTTAAGATTTTGATTTAATCAAAATATATTTTTCTTTCAACCCAGTTTGTCTTCTTGTCTCTATTCTTGTCATCTTTGTCTCTGAACAATTGTTTTTGGCTCTCCGATCTGCTGCTTGGACCAGATGTGACCAGATGAGATTATTAAATAAAGCCTAAAATGAATCAGGGGTCAGACTGATTGTCTGCAGTCACTGACACTGTAAAGGAGCCAGACTCACCCCACCATTTGTGTACGCAGGGAAACAACTAAAATGAATTGAAAAGAGCTCAAACGAACAGAAATACCTGAAGTTGAATTGCTTTTCTCTCATACTTGGATTAAAGAATCATTTTTTTCTTTTTTTTTGCTCTTCATTTTTCAGGCTTGGTTATCAAGAACATTTTGTCGAGTCATTAAAACTCCTTGTTGTAATTTAGAAAACTAATTATCACCACAGAATCATAACTTTTATGAATCCATTAGCAAGCCACTCTGATAGTTGTAAGAAAGAACAATATTTACTGAGAAATAGCATATTGATCAGAACTGTCTGTTTCTATCTACATTTCTATAAAACATCCTCTACAGCTGGCTTAAATACCTTGGCTCTTGATTTATTTCCACTCTTTGTAGCACTGACTGTGCTCAAGGGTTGTTAAGCAGATGCTTCCCTTGCTCGCTGTTGTGTTTTGGTAACACCTTCGATAAACTGTTAAAACCCTCATGAGGTTTCTCAGAGGAGGAAAGAATGTGACTGAAAAACATGCCCTGTGTTTACAGTCAGCTGAAATCTGCATCTCTTTCCGGCACATACAGGACATCAATAGAGTTTTTATTACTTTTCAATTTAGAGGAAATAAAAGCACCACATAGAGCGTCACACATTTTCTTTATGTGGATTTAGTTCTAGCTGTGCTGGAGACTCTTTATTATCTGTAAAAAGCCAGTACTAAAGTTGTTCTAACAAAATAAAAATATTGTTAACTGCAATATTTTTATAATACATTTCTATTGTCTATATTTTTTGTTCTAAATGATTGCTTATATTTCATGTGATCGTTTGTATAGATGTGCTCTAGTGGGTTTTTTCAGATAAACTGCTCACTGCAGCTTTGCTGGGTTAAAGCAGAGAGTTTCAATAGGCCAATGTATTTCTCTTTGGACATTCGGCATCAGGAAACATAAAACATTTTGGCTCAGATAAACTAAACCAGCAATATAACATGATACTCTGCCAGCTGTTGCCTTGTTGTTCTGTCTGCAAACTTTGGCAAGAACTAAGATGAGCGTTTCTCCAAAGGACTGTGTTTGTATTTCAGTTAAACAAAGCACATTTTACTGATCCATTCTTATTGATTTGTCATCTCAATGTTGGATTTGATCTGGCAATTCAGTCAAGCTAATCCTGAAGCCTGAGATCTTCTGTATTCAACCAGTGCATCGAGTCTCTGTACTCTTCTAAACAAAACACAAACTACCGAATTGCTTGAATTTGCAACATTTTTCTGACTTTTCTAATTTTTTGTCTTTTTTAACAATTAGTTAGACTCTGGTTTAAATGACAACTCAGCAGTGAAGCACGCATCTTTTTAATCTAATCCTTGAAATAACATGTATTGGCAACCAAACTATTATATGCTTCTATCTCTGAGCTGTCTGCTGTGTTTTGAGGAGAATGTGCTTTCATTATCGGCGTCACTGTGCTGTTCTCATAACAAAAAAATTGCTGGCAGAGCTGAGCAAATGAATAAAGCTGTGGCATTGATGGCTTTGTTCTTCTTAGCAGTGAGGGTTTTGAGTGACAGCGGCGCACAAAGGTTTGCCCAGTGTGTTGGCTTTCATGCTCCCATCAGATGCAAACACGGACCTCCGCATATGTGAGCCGTCTCGGTTCTGATCCGCCATCAGCCCACATTTAACATCCTGCTCTTTCACTGTTTCTGAGAGGAAACTCCACAACTCACAGACTGAGACTGCATGATGACATACAATAACATTTTACTGATTTAAAATGTCATCAAAAATCAAAACTCCTGCAGACATAGGGAGTCCCATTACAATTTACTGCAGTAATAGATTCAATATGAAAAACACCTGAGTAAAAGAGTCAGTCCCTTTATACAATATACAGTATTTTCGAACTCCAGCTGTGGGGTTGGAGAAAATCTAAACTCTTCACAAGGAACCATTTGATAAAAAGACATTTCTATGAAAGGAGTGGGCGATTAGTTTTCCCAAAAGCTCACTGGAGTAACTGTGTTTTTTATTTAGGGCCAGATCAGTAGCTGAACTCAATCTTTCCAGTAATATATTTCATAATGAACTATGAATGAATATGTTTTGAGTTAATTTCTGGCAATAGCAGTCATTGGAACTGAACAATAAAAATTAAAACCAAAATGAAAAATCAGCAATTCTGCGACATGATCAGGTAAGGCTTGTCAAATATTACAAGTTTTTTGAAGAGACGTCCAATGTGTAGGAAAATAACTTTTAATTTTTGTTGATGTTATACAATGCAGCACTCTGTGTGATGTTCATTAGATGGGGCGGTGTCGGATGTGTCTGCGAGACTCCATACAGGCTGAGTTATAAGAAACAAAAAAAAATGTTTCAGTCTATTATAATATTAGTATTGTTATATTGTCCAGCCAGAGGACAATGATTTTACGATCCTAGTCTGGTTTAAATGCATAGATTCTTTGCTCTGACATTGTAATGTTCTAAAATATTCAAAATCTTGAGACCTTACTCTTACCTTAAACACAAGCTACACTCAGAAGATGCTAAATTAGATATTGCTTGTCATCTTACGTGCAATTGTGAACTGGAAGAGGTAGCTTAGAGAGGTTTTACTTTATGCATAGACTTTTAAAACAAAAGTAGAGCACAGTGGAGCCCGCACTTTTGAGTTGTCAAAGTTGACATTTCTGAATTTTTAACAGTTGAGCGCTCTGACACAAAGTTGTGTAGCCAATAGATGGAGGATATCTCTAGCTGTGGAGAAGATTATCTGGTGTCTGATAAAATGTCTCCTTCTCAAGATCCACAATGCAAGATCAGAATGTCATCACAATTTTCTCTCCTTTGTTGTTGCTCTTTTTATCGGTGTCAATAGCAGGTTTACTTCTAGTCTCTTTTACCACAAGACAAATACACGTTAGAGCTCACAGCATGACAGCTTTGCACATACTATTTTCAAAATTCTTTTGCTATGTTTCAGAGGGTGCTGTTTTCAATGTGAAAGCCTGAATACAAGCTGCTCTGGTGAGGCTGCTCATGGGTCAGCGCATGTCGCTTTTGGTGATACCGCCCTTCAATCATGGGACGACTTTCTTCTTTTTCTCTGAACTGAACAATTGCTTTTCCTTTTGGCCATTTTATTTGTCTTCCCTCGTGATGAAGGGATGATGACTCTAAACATGCAAAGTTTTTCCAAATCAGTCCGTTTTACCCACCCGCCCTTTTTTTATTAACATCTCTGAGCGTGAAAACCGTAACTCTGTCAGCGTGTGTGATCTCATTCTCATAGATATCTCAGGCTTTCGGTTAGGTATATCTGTCTCTCTGCACATCTTTGTTCCTCTGTTTGTCTCAGTGTCCACCTGTCAGTCTCCTCCCACCTGCTCAGGTTCCCTCAGCAGCTCATAGAACGTCTCGACTCCGAATCGATGAGTCATTCTGGAAAACTGAGTCACTGACGCTCCTCTGGCTGATTATGAGTCTCGCACCTGTGTTAGATTTCATTTTTGTTTCCCCATTAGATGACTCACTCTAAAATATTTGACATTTATTGCTTCTTAATGACCACTCAGACAGTTAATGGGCTTTTGGTGGGCTGTGGCTCGGAATTACGCGACATGATTTTGACCTCTTCAATTTTCCGCTGGAATGACTGAACTCCCTCATAATTTTGCTCGTATACTAGTCTGCATGTCCAGTGAGGAACTGGGAAGCCTGGCATCTCTGTTACTTCAAGTGACATATTTCAACAAAACATTTGCACTTTTTTGAGACGTATGTTCAAACTGTAATAATAAAGAAAGATGTTTATATTTTGCGGGGATTTACTGGCTTAGATGCAGCCCTGGTGTAAACATCACATGTTCTCCCAGTAACTTTTCGTTGTGTGATTGCATCAGTTAATTTTCTCCTGCTCAACTCAGCAGTGTGCAAGTTCTTCTTTTTTCCACCTGTCTCTCTGTTGCTGATGCAGAGCCTCTGTTGCCTCGGTAATGACCCTTTGGCACCTGTTGCTGTGAATCTCCGTGTTGGCGTCAGTCAGACAGCAACGGTGTAGTTGACTTAGGAGGAGACAGAGCAGCCTGTAAGGCTGAGACATATAAAAGAGCCGTGACACTGCTTTTACTGCTCTGCTGATCGTATTTCCTGTCTGTAAGTACTGCTTTAAGGAGAAAAATCTTCCCCTTTTTGTTTGATTGCACAAACACAAACAAAAAGGAAAGCCAGGTTCTGCTGAGAAGATTGCTCTAAGAAGAAAGAGTCTGAAAGATATGTGGTAGCAATTAAAGAATAGTTGTTAATGGATAAAAGTGATTTTCAGGCAGTATTCTTAAAAGAATAAGTCATTGTCAGGTAAATATTTTTTTGCCGCTTGCTGCATTTACTATCTTGATAAAACTAGTGGTCAAAGGTAAAGCTTGGCCATCTTGTAAATTAGATTTTGTCTCTTTGATCTCCTTCTCTGGTTTTATTTCACACAGGTTTATTTTATTCTTGAACTTTTGTCTATTATCTACAATTACGCTCCCTTTCTTCTTATTATAATTTCTGCAGTTATAATATACTTGTGAGGGACATGAAAGAGCATTTTATCTTTTGAGTTCTTTTTTTCCCCAACAATAATTTTCCATGAGACTCGTGCCCACAGGTGTCCTCTGACAAAGCTCCACCCCCACATTTCAAACAGGGCTCAACATGTTGTGTCACCCCTCTGAAATCACAAGTTTATTGTTCGGTCAGGCGTTTAATGAATCTCCTCATCCTGAATCCCCTGCTAATTACCTGCACAGCAGTCTTCAAAGCCGAGTTAAAGAAGTTGAGGTCGGTACTCGATTCACCTGGAAGCCACTATGAAGAAGAGCCTTTTTATGTTTTGCGTGAAGTGGTGAGGTTAGGGATTTCCTTTGAGTCGCCTGTTCAACACGGCGCTGTCACTGCGTTTATCACAGAGCTCCTCACACTGACGGCCAGTGACAGGAAATGAGACAGTTCACTTCTCCATCTGCAGTGTTCGACATCTTGTTTAGCAGTGTGGGAACAGCATCTCATTGGCCTGGAACAAAAATGGCGCTCTAAGACAAAGAAACAGGCCAAACCCATACTGAGGGTTGGCATTCTTCTCCTCTAAATTAGTGTTTCTCAACCCTCGTCCTTAATTCACACTGACCTGCTTTTTTTAGATGTTTGCCTTCTTTAACACAAACTCCTTATGTCATGTTCTGTAGGCATGTATAAGGAAACATATATCAAAATTTGGGCAGGTTTTAAAATAATCCTTTAAAAACCCTGATTTGATCCATCACACTTACCCAGAGTTTTTAATGGTTCCATAATCTTGTCTTGCAAAGGTATTCAACTAAATACAGGCCCATATTGTATGTATGTATCTGCTGGAGGTTGGAATAATATGATTTCCTACTTTGGAAGAACCTTTATCCAAATCAGCTGAAAACTCAAAACTTCAGTCTCTCTTTTCTTCAGTCACTCAACACACCACACATAATCGCCACCAGGTTGCGGTTGCACTCTTAGATATGGATGCTGCAAGTCCAGGAAAAAGAATCAAAGTAAATCATTTTACATTTGAAGGGTCTGGAATAATGTCACAGAAGGCACATGTGTCGCAGCCTTTTGTTCCAAAAAACCAAAATTTCCAATAAAGGCCGTGGTGGGTAACAGGAAAGTTTTCGGATTTGAACGCACTTTTGTATTGATTTATTTAATGCAAAAGTATAGACAAAATAATAACTAAAAACATCTTGTAGCTTAGTCAAAACGAAAAATAATCTCACTTTAATGTTTGACGATACAACAAAGTGGTTTGAATATATGGAAAAAGTTTTTTTTTTGTAGGAAAAAGTGGTCAAAAAATCATTCTACAAACCCTCCCGTCCACACCAGACATTTGCCAAACAAACCTCCTACACAAAGCACCCGGTGTGTTCTTAATTACACAAATTAATGGGAGGGTCTAACAATTAGCCACGTAATCTAAACAATTCCAAATATAAAAATTAATTACAAATTTTGGTTCTAAATTAATTTAAACATATTCTAACAACCCAAAGAACAAGCTAAATTGGTAGAAATTATAAACTACAAAAACTTAGCATAAATGGCCACAACGTAAGATGTAAGGAGCTTAAAATATATATACATATGTGTATTTTTACAACGTATCAAGACAGGGTGCAGCAATGGTCAAAAGTGTTTTCAGTAAGCCAATCAAGCAAGAGGAATTAAAACAACAATTATCTTTCTCACGTCATCAGACTGTCTATCATTGAAATAGCTTAATTTATCAGTCCAGTCGTTTTAAAATCACAGAATACATGTACTGCTTTTTTGTAATGCTAGCCACAAAACTGCACTAATCATTGGTGTAAATTCCTGAAACCAGTTTGAAATGCTCGTCTGTTGCATGCATCTCTCAGATTATTCATCACTATACTTGAGCAGTTGGCAGGTGAACTGTCCCACACTGCCGCCTCCTCTAGTTAGAGCGAGAGCTTTGTTTTCATATTGGAAAGTGAATTCTGGATTGATACAAATCTGAAAAAATCAGCACTTATCGACAGAAAAGGACAAAACAACAACTAAGGCGAGAAGCAAACGGCGCTAATATTCTTCTGCAATACATCATATGTCAGCCAAACTATAAGGAATAAATTGTCTAAATTAAACCCCAAGGATCATATCTCTGGGATTAAGAGATTAGTATTTGGATTGTGTTACCAAATTAAATAATCACAAAGTAATTGGAATAATCCCAGGTGACATAAATGCAGAATCCAGTGTTTCCCGCTTTGCTCGTCTGTTTAGCTCTCCATCTCCCAGCAGCATTCATCACTATACTTGAGCAGTTGGCAGGTTACAAATTCGGAGTAACTCAAAAGGGACTTTGACTATTCTTGAAATGCAAATGCTGTAATTGGACTGGTTTCATGTTCATAGTCTGATTCAGGACGCTTTTGAATAATTTTTCTTTATTTCCAACCACAATCAAGGTCATTATTGTGTATGTAACATTTTTTACTTATTTTTTTGTGCTGTTAGATCACAAAAGAGTTTGATATTGTTCTTGTAGTCGACTTGAATTACAAATTCGGAGTAACTCAAAGGGACTTTTGACTATTCTTGAAATGCAAATGCTGTAATTGGACTGGTTTCATGTTTTAATTTTACTACACACGATATTTTTCTTTAATTAAATCTCAGTCCAACTGCTTGTAAAATGCTGAGTGTCCAAGTATTATGAAGGATTGTTTCTCTCAGGACATCTGTCCACAAAGACACTACAGGAAAACATCTATTTTCTTTAACATTTATTTATTTATTTCCTTTTCCTGTCAGTGGTAAACATAGCTTCCTTCTTATGAGTCAAACTTTATATTCTATTGTCTTCTACTCAATGCAGCAGTTTCATTTAAACAAGCATGTTTAAATGCTATCTATGATAGAACTAAGCAGATCCAATTATCAAACTTTTGTATTGAACTTTGCAGCATTTTCAACAAGAATGGGGTGCACGTTTTTAATGATTATATTTGAAACAAATAAAAGCTAGCAGCCTTTATGACTGAGCGTTTTTCACACTTGCTGGCAAAAATAGGGGCTTTACAATATATTTTTGACTATTTTCTTTTTGCTCTAATTCAGATCATATTGGGAGATGGCTACAGGGTGCTTTATCCTTTAATCTGATTCATTTAACACTGGAATGGCTTCACTGCTTTGCCTTATAATTTTCCTCTCTTACCCTGAGTTTTATCCCTTAGTCTTCCTGACATTTTCTTCCACTCCGTACTTTTTTCTTTCCCATTATTTCGCTTGCATCCTTTGCCCTAATTTTTCTTTTAATTTATCCCTTCTGTCTCTCTTTCTCTCCCTCTTTTGGTCTTTCTCCTTCTTCAGTCACATGACTGCAAGACAAATGAGTGAATGCCTCACTGGTGATAGATAGCCTCCTTTCTTCCCGTCCTTCGTCCATCCCCTAAAGAGAGGAGACAGAGAGGTCTGCAGATACATGGACTTTATCAAAAGTAGACAAAGAAATGCTTCAATTCCCAAACATCCTCAAGCCCCAAACCTTTCGCTATTGTTTTAAACCTATTTCCCATGAGTCATGAGGATTATTATTAGGGCTTTGTGAAATCTGACATATTATTATCTTTAATCATGTGAACTTTATTAAAGACTTTTTGAAGATTGGTCCATTTTATACCATATTGTATCAGGCAGCATTTTAGTTTTGCAAAAAACTAAAAGAAATCCAATTTTTTTAAAGTGAGATGCTAGAATTTATAAAAGATATTTAGAAAGAAAAATTTATTTGTCCTAAAATAAGTTAACAAACAAAATAAAGAACCAATACTTTCCTTTTTAAAATTGAAGTACTTTAGATATTGAAAATAAAAATTTACGCAAGTCACTCATCAAAGATATTCAGAAGGCTATTGAGTTGGAGCGATGAAGATGAAATTTAAATTACACAGTGGCTTTTTATAGACTAAAAATAAACCCTATCTGTCTTCTGGTCCGCTAGATTACCAGTCGTTAATGAAATGGAGTAGGGTGATGAATTTAATTAATTGCTAAGATAAGAAACAGTGGAAGCAGTAAGCTAAGGGATCAAGAACTTTTATCATTGGCTTTGTGTCCATTATATCTGAAACGCTTACGAGAGAAATATTCCACCTTTACTTTTAAAATTGAGAGTTTTGCAGATTAGCAGATAAAAATCTAAAAAGGGGTGATAGAGCAGCAAATGAGTGACATTTTTGATGAGAGCTGGTGGGAAAATATCAGCAGATGATTAAATGTCAACAAACGAACAGCTTCTACTTCTGCGAACGTGTCGGCAGTGTTACATGATCTTTTGTCTTTTCAGGTTCTTTTGTCTTCATGCTGAATGGATTCACTCAGAAAATGTCACCAGCTGTTTAGTTCCACTCCATCACCAGTTGGATTTTCGGTGACTGTTGTTGTTTTGGTTTTTTGTTAAGCTTTTTAACTTCTATGAGTTTCATGCAAATTACAGTTCCTCTGTTTGTGCCACATCACTTTATTCATTTCTATTCATAAGTAAATGAGTATTTTGCTTATTATCCACTTGGACATGTTTATATGTCTCTGCCCAATTGTTTGGCCATTTTTTTATTCTTCTGTGTTTTGCTCCGTATTTTATTGGGTTTAGATTGTGTTCACGATTCATGCAGTAAAACATAAATAAATAAATTAAATAAACTGACCTCGGTTGGGTGCCAATTTTCCTCTGGTACAAAACCATGTGATACCCCAGGGCTGATTTAGCTGAAAAGCCATTTTAATCTACTGCTTACATACTTTTTCATGCAGATATTTTACTTTGACTAAACTCATTTTCTCTTCATTGTTTGAAGAAATTCTCAAGTTCTCTTTTACTGTCATCCTACAAAACTGTTAAATCCACATCATATTTCTGCTTTAAAATATTTTTTACATGGACATACATTTGGGACAGGTTGAATATAAATTATGTCCATTTTGGTTTAGTCCGCATCATTTATGTGAAAATTAAAGACAAGGATTTTGCAATGGCATTGTGTAGAAAGTGGACATACAGCGAGGGACACACTAAAACATCATACTATCAGACATGGTATTTGTTGTCTGTCACTTAAGAGAGTTTTATGATGATTAAGTCAAAATGGTTCTCAGCACGTGACTGCATCTCCTCAGAATAAAGAAAGCTTTTCATTTCAAGAGTGCAATAAGAGCTGGGGGAAATTCTTATGATCTTTTTGGGATTTGAGCATGATACAATTGAATTGTAGATTTTAGTCACTATCTTTGCGTTCACAGTCAAGGTATCTTTCTTCCAGTAGGTAGAATCAGTTTCATCCAACTCTGCTGCAAAACGTGGTTACACTGAGTGTAGTGAAATTATTGGATAAAAATGGTAGTTAGGAAGAATAAAAAGATTCTAAATTTAAGTTGATTTCCATCCATTACTGAAATATTCAGGCGACATCACATTCCAGGCAGGTCAAATAGGCTGCCAGCATTAAAAATTCAATCAGATCTTGCACGGAAATAGATTGTGAAGGATCATACTTCATCTGTAATGCTGTTGTATAAATGCAGAGCCACACGAACGTCTTGTTAGGTTTTATTAAAGTCTGAAATATGTAAGCTAAAATTAGCTTTCTAACTCTGAAAATCTGTCAACATTAACCCAGGCAAAAAATAATAATAATAATAAGTCAAAGTCAGTGGAGCAGCCTCTTTTTTTCCTGCCAGTCTGTGCTGAGGGAATAATTTGTCGGCAGGAAGTCGTATGAATAAATAATGTTTTTGAGTGCTGAGATCGCTGGTTGGCAGATCTGAGAGCGGGCACGTCGTTAGCAGGTCATCATTAATTTATCCACCAGTGTCTGCAACATTTGTCTGCAGCCTTTGGTGACTTTTGCATTGTAAATGGATTATTTTGTAACATGAACAGAAGTGTTTCATTTCACAGATACAAATATTTATTGTGTAGTCACAGGCTACAGTTTGTATAAATTAAACTAACAAGGAATGTTAAAATGTATTCTGAAGAATATACAAAAGAATCAGATTGCTACCAGTGCAGAGCTTCCTCAACAGCGGGTGGATGCAAATCCATATAAATGCAGAGTGAGGACCTTTGAAGAAGAAGGGCAGCAAAAAACTGTTCTTCAAAACATGTCAGGGACATACTGAGGTTTAGCAGGAAGTCCAATATTTAGTGTGTGTGATGAATCCTCTTTTTTACATATAGGACAATCATTCAAATTTATCCCAAAACCACTGCCATAAAAAAAGATGCAGTCAAAATATCCTCCAAGAACCATTTCTTCCAATAATCCAGGAGAATTTTTTTCAGCATGATGAGGCACCGGTTTATAAAAACGTTGAACATTTGGTTGGCAAACTCCCCCAGAAACTCCCCAGATTCAAATCCACCATGATGTGGAGGACTATAGAAGTTATGAGGAAAAAGGATCAATGATGTACTTCTATATACCGCATTTACTAACAGTCAAAGCAACAAATGTAATCTTTTAAATGGCTGTACAGCATAAAATGAAACAAAAACAAAACACGTTCTTGCAACGGCCAATTCACAAATCAATTCACAAAGTTGGCAAAAGATTTGGACGCTTTACTTTGTTTAAAAAGTTTTTCGGATTAGAGAGGAAAGTAGAGTTAACTTTGTCTACTCCTATTCTACTCTTACCTTCTTGGTCTGGTTGTCGGTTTTGTGTCGACACAGCATGACAGGCTACCTGCCAGGCATCTATCCCAGGCACTCTACAAATGAGTTTCACTCTTTTCATGTCCCTTAAACTGAGAGACAGCAGATATTTACCGGTAATTGATCTGTGCAGATGAGTTTTATTTTGATGTCTGGTGGTTGAAGCCTCACTTTGACCTTCATACAGACCAAAAACCAAGACTGACTTTGTTTTACCAACAATAAAGTTAACTTTAATTATGATACATTACTGAAATTTATGCTATCAGCACTTCAGTAGAATTTGAAAATTTATTGTAAAGCCTTTACTTATATCTTGACATCTAATCTTTGTATACAAACAAATTAAAGAGGGCTTTATTTACATTTCAACCATGAATGGGCTGCACAGCCAATTGAGACAAAGTGATAAATAATTTTATCTGGTGGAATGAAATAAAAATCTGTAGAAAAATCATGTGATCCATCCCTACATATTCGATTCTAAAACCAGCAGAGAAACCATCACTAATATGAGAAATTTGTATAGATTTTTGTTTTTGTTTTGTTTTGTTTTCTGTCTCTTCTTTTCTTCTCTCATCTCCTCTTGTTCAGCTGTCATATACAGGCGCTGCTAACATATTTATGGTGCCATTCTCATCACAGTCTTCAGCCGGTAAACTAGGAAACAACTTCCAATTAAGTGGGTCGGATCAGTGAGCCACCCTGCCTGGCCCTGATAACATTATCCCACGTCATGCACTGCTGCCAGCGCCTGGATTATAAAATAATGATAAAGAAAATTAAAAAGAAGACCAAAGAGTGATGGAGGGAAATGGTTTTGGAAGATGAGGCGAGGGAGGCTCACCCTCAGGCACTGTCATCACTAATTGTTCACTATATATTTGGCTCTCTGTGAATACGCAGGGTTATGTAAGATTTCAAAGCTCTTCCACTATCACCAGAACCCAAAACTTCAATATGCTGTTGAGCTTCTACAGCTTCCGGTCCAAAGCTATCCGCCTACTGATAAGGCTCTTACATAACAAACTCAGTTCTCCTGAGTCCGAGGAGTCTTCCTGGAGGCAGGTAGAAACGTTTCCTATGATAACCTGACGATAAATTGTAACGAGAAGCAAATATTATATTGTTTTTTTAGATTGTTGTTTTTTCTGCTATTGTGTTTTCTACAACTGAAATGTTGCAGATTTACTAAACCCAGGAATATTTCCCTTAGATTTTTTGAGATTCAAGGTAGTCAAAAATTATGGTATGCCAAGTATAAGAACTGTGAATCCTTTCCTTGCTGATGCTGTTGTCCAAGGGCTGCGTCTTTCCTTTTTTCTCTCTCTCTTACAGAGTCCTGGAGTCTATCTCTGACAAGATAAGAGAACTGCTCTTTTGCCAGACCACAATCACCACACAGACCATGCCATTAATGCAGAAGATAAAATCCAGTTTGCAGCTGGTGGGAAGGGACAGATGAAAAATCCAGACATCTCTAAATCTAACAAGGGGAAATTATTTATTTATTATTTTATTTGATTATTTTTCCCGTAATTTCCTACAGGAACATCTGGTATTTAGATTATACATGGGATATTCTGTAACATACAGCTGTAGCCAGATTAAAAGACACATTTCTCTCTTATTTCATTATTAAATCAAACTAAAGTATTCCTTTTGATGCCTAACTATCAAAGTGATGTGTGAAATGTGTAAGTCAACCCAAGAACAAAACCAACAGACTCTGAGAAAGTGAGAATGACATTAATCAGAGTGAAACGAGTCCTGAACTGACATGAGCTGACCAAGGTCTCACTAAGCAAAGAACTATTACTCCAAGGTTAACATCATGTTGTTATGATGTTTTGCTGCAGGAGGGACTGGTGCACCTTAACATGAAGTGGAAATATTGAAGCAGCATCTAAGGAGATCTTGGCCATAAATATGTCATCCAACTGATCAATGACCTAAATCACACAGCCAAATTGGTTACAAGGTGGTTTAAGTACAACAAAGTCAATATTTTGTGTTGGCCATATCAAAGCCCTGATATTAGTCCTACACAAAATATATTGGAAAAAAACAATACGAAGGAAGACTCATGATCTGGTATCAGGATACATAAGCAATGCTGACATTTTCTCTCCAGACAGAAGATACATGTTCATGCCAATTGAAATCAGGCGCTTCTAGCCCTGGAGCATTAGACACAGTTAAAAACGGATTGTTGTCCCGCTCTGCCACGTCTCCCCTGGTACCTCCCAGAATAAGCGGCCCAATCTGCTGTCCCAAATCATTTCAGCCCTATTCCATTCAACTCTGGCAAATATTGGTGTAGCATAATGACAATGGGCAGTCGCCGAAGGGAAAATCAAGGGAACTCCAATTTAAAATAGAATGCTGTTCTGGTTCATTAAGTGTTATAAAGTTGGAGGATTTCATCCTGGTTGACATTGGTGGAGGAGAGCCAATATTTAACAGTGCTACATTAAGTGCATATACAGGAACATATTTAGGCTGTAATTGCTCAAATGCCATAGTCAAAAGGATTAGAAACCATGTGGAAAAATTATACTAACTGTGCTCAAAAGCAAGCCAATTTCACATTATGGTTTTATCTTGGGATATTACAAAAAGTAAATATTTTTAGTATCAGAGTTGAAGGGAGTGAATACCAATGCATGCCACTTTTTTGTGAGTTTAATTGTGTAAAATGCTGACAAATGTTTATTTGTTCCGCTTCACAATTATGTGGTACTTTGTGTTAACAAATCCCAACAAACTAAGCTTTAAGAGGCATTCATAATCATTCACAGCACTGTATTCTGCAGCTCAAAATAACAATGTTTTCATTTAACAAAATAAGCTATCTACTACATAGACATATGTGTAGGTGGATACAAATCATTTATGTTTTCTAGTTTTCTAGTCAAGTAATAATATTTCTAGCTCTACATTTTGTTCCTGTGTTTTGTTTTTCTTTTGAGACTGCAAGTTTAAATAAGTCATGATTTTTAATCAACTCAAAAATCTGGCCATTGATTAGCAGGTGTAGAACATTATTGTCCAGGTTTCATTTTTATTATACATGTGTGTTTATTTGCGTCCCAACTGGATTTGCCACGGTTTTCTCTTACCAATTCAGATGAATGAAGTAATCATAGCATTAATTTTCCATAAAATATTTATTTTGGTTTGGCAGAATGTGATGACTGATGTGTTTGGATTCAAGCACAGAAAGAGGCCTCAGTATTGATCCACACTCTTCCCAGAAAGGGATTTCTCCCACAGAGGGAATGAGTGTAATAAAGATCTCATTATCTGTCCAATACTTGTACATTTCCCTCACAGAGGCAAAAATGTCAATGTTTAAAGCTTATGTAATGTGTGTAAATTGAAGCTATATGACTTCATTATGTTCTTTGATTTTTTTCTTGCCTTGCAGAGAATTGTTTGACATTATAACAGAAGAAGAAAAAAGTAAAGACGACTGGACCAGCGAGATATCTTCAGGTTTGGTGGTTACATGCTTGGTGTTCTTTGACTTTGAGGAAAAACTACTCTACCAAGCAGCAGGAACCATGGATTTTGTAATGAAGCAAGCATTGGGTGGTGAGTATGTGACTACAATCTCAATGCTCCCCGGCTCTAAACATTTTTAGTTAGGAAATAATTGCCAAACATCCAGAAAATCTCCTGCAGACTCCACTGAAAACTATACTTTACAGTAATGATGTTCAGTGCTTATTTAATAAAAAATCATGTGATCATTGTTTTTGATTCTGTATTTACCAGTACTGAGCAAATTAGAAACATTCCACCTTCAAATAGAAAGTTGCTGCCGAAAAATTTAAATGGCAAGATATTCAGAATCCTAGTATGAAAGGTTTAGAGAGAACAAAAAACAGAGACATTGGGGGAATCCAGGTGAGTGGAAGGAAAACTGGAATGAGTGACAATGGAGTGAAAAAGATGAGGATGATCAAAGAGAAACTCTCACATGAACAGATTGACAAACTTTTCAAAAAGTTACACATTGGAACAGACTCCAAACCAACACATGAAAAGCCTGAAGTACAGAACAACTAGTGACGGACTTTGGAAAAATAATTCAGATCTGTCCAGCCTTGAAACAAAGGTGAGATCTTCCCAGTGTTTTTATGATTTGATCCTTTCAGGAGGACAGACAATCATAATGGATCTGCTGACAAGAACTAGTCTTGAAACATGCACTGTTTGACTCAATAACCTTTATGAAACATGATCAACAGCATTTTTAGTCTTTCCTGGCTGTGGTTTTTCTTTTATAGTCCCACAATCGTAATCTTTTTCTGCTTTAAACCCGTTGGCCTCCACATCTCTTCTCATTCATTGAAAACAACATAAAGATGTCTCTGTGGATCTTCTTGTAAGTCAAGGGCCCCCAGGCCCAGAGGTCATGCCTCTTTAAATCATTCCCCTCATCTACTTTCATCAGTTCAGTGACCACCAAGCCACAATAAAATTAGATTTATTCCTTTCAGCTCAACTTGCCCTTCGTCTCCCTCCTTCAGCCTGGCTCCCGTTAATTTATCCTCCCTGCTCATGCCCTGTCGTCCCTCAGTTTTTTCCTTTCTCCTCCTTCTTTAATCCAATCTATTAATCTGAATGCTATTTTGTCTCTCTCCTTACTCAACATTTGTTCTCTTAATTCTTCCTCTTTTGACTTTTACTCATCTGTTTTCCACTTTTCAGCTGTGCAACTACTGATGGAGCTAATGTAGCTGATGTTAAGATTCAAGAAGTCTCACTGACTCCGAGGAGACATTATGAATCTGCCATAATAGCAACCTGCTATCACTTTTAATTCTCCACCTCACTCCACCTTTAGTGTGACATTTATGAATACAAATAAAACAAATCTATTTAATGGAAAACATACAGAAATCAAAGCTGCAGTAACTGGTTGCATAAACTTGTTCACTCAATATTTAGCTTTTTTTGGTGAGTATGTCAACATGCAACAGATTCATTTGTCAAAAATGCCAAAGACTTTATTGCCAAACTTCCTAATGTCTCTTGGAAAAAGAAAATCTGTCAGGTGTCTCCTGACTCCAATTCCAAAACTTTCAATTGTATTCTATAAAGTCATGTCTACGTGTTTTTGGATGGGCTGAAAAAATAAGTTTCTCTTCACCTTCTGTTTTCTAGGTGATACTTAAGGGTTCAAGATAAAAAGTACTGTTAGAAACTGATCATTATTTCTTCTACCTTGACAAAACAAAACTATTTTAATATGAAAAGAGACATCTCCACTTATGTTGCTGCCACTACCAAGGTCTACATGGATATGAATTTTAGACATTACATTTTCTGACCAAGGTTGGGGAGAATAAAACAAGAAAACATTTTCTTCTAACCCACATGCATTCAAAATATTTAAAAAGGAAAGATGTCTCCCAATGTGCAATGAAGCAGCAAAGTTTTTTATTAACTAATCTTCCTCCTGGTTAGCTGGAGCCTGAACTTCAACATTTTACTCATAGACAGCAAGTATGTAATACTCGTCAAACTTTCCGTCATTTAATTCTCACATCCTCCTGTTAGCCGTGTCACCGTTTTTCTTCCTTTTCACATTTTATATGAACTTCTCCCTGAACAGTCCCTTCATGGAGCAGAACCGCACACCACCTTCTTCATTCTTTGAATTTTAATTGGCTCTGTCACACGCTTTCATCCAACCATCAATCTCAAGTTGAAAGGTCATAATTTACCTCCCACGGAGAATCTGTAGAGTGCAGCTGACCCTTTCTCTTTGAACTAGACAGTTCTTATTTGCCTGACACTCAATTGGATTTATATTGGTATGTAAAATCAGAAGCCAGCACTCTTTGAAGGAGAACTTTAACTCACTTCCGTTGTTTTTCTGCATTTCACTATAAACTGTGTTGGAGAACCTCAGGTCTAGTCAAAGGAGGTTTATATCTACACCTCTGACTGACTTCACTGATCAGGCTGAGGTATAAAAATCACCTCCTGGCCCTTGTTTGATTTTATTGTGTTTCATATTTGTGCTACGTTTATCTAAAGAAAGGTTTTGCTTTGATCAAGATAAAGAGATATTGATGAATTGAATTCTGATAATAATTCACATGAAGGGTCGAAGGCAACATCTCCAGTGTTCATTCTGCTGTCAGTTCTGTTTCAAACTCTAACATCCTGCTTTTCCTTCCTTTATCAGAAAATCAAACCTGTGACGTCCTTGTCTTTTCTCATAAAGAAGCTGAACTGAAAGATAAGGAGGAGATAATAACTGTAGAACCAGTGTTAGGCCGTTCGGACCAGGCAGCGTCCAGACTTCTGTTTCATTTCCTGTGCAGGTGTGAGAAAGATGAACAAGCGAGGATTCTGTGATAACCTGCAGCTGAAAGGCAGTTTAATCAAAGGCTCTAAGACCCGGACAGCTTGTACTGCTCAGTAGCACTTTGGTATGGATGTGTTAGGTTTCCATGTGAGGATCAAGCAGGTGTTAGTGCTACAAAACAAACAGGATCATGCCAGCTGATGTATGGTGCAGGATTTTAGCCTCTCTTGTGACTTATGAGGGTGTAATTTGGAGGTAGAGGTGATCCATTATTTAAATTAGCTCAATTTTTCAAACCCTTCCACCCCTGCAGCCCTGCAATCCATCTGACAGGCTGGAGAAGGAGTCAGCAGTGCACGCCTCATCTATCCGACTTTAACTCTCTTCGTTCACCCCTCATTCTTTCCAACTTTGTTTGCACCTCTTTATCGTAGCTTCATGGTGTTAAAATGTGAAGTGGAAGGAAAATTATTCTCTTTTATTTTGACATTTCCAAAAATGTAGGTATACAGCATTCTCACCCGCAATTACCTTCATGCATCTTCCTACCAATTCTGTTTGTTTTTTTCTCTGTCTGCAGAAGAAATGCACCTCCATCAGATGAGGCTGGCACCTCAATGTTTCCCCACTGGGGAGACACATTTGGAGTGATGTGAAGAGTTAGGTTTCCATACGCATAGTTTTTGTAGTTAGGCCAATGTCTCTAAATACGTTATCTGCCAAACAGACTTTACTTTTCCAACCTAGGGCTTTCAAGCTTTCATGCACTAAACTCCTTCTGGTAGAAGAACACGAATGAATTAGAATGCTAAATACACAAAACAATGAGATGTATCAAAACGAAACATAAGCTTTATCTACAACATAGAAATGTGTGAGTTTATTTAGAGAGCCAAACTAAAACTGGTCAAAGATTGGATAGGGCCAAGAAAATGCAAGGAAAGAAAAAAAATGACACAAGGACAAGAAAGAAAGAGACTTTGGGTTCCTACTGAAGGAAGAAAAAGAACATGAAGACTATGTGATGAAGCTAGGGCTGAAATATCTTATTAAAATGAGATTCAAGAAAAAAACAGAAGAGAGTGAGATGTAGAGCATAAAATGACAAATAGGACAGAAGAAGATAACAGAGATAACACTGACATTACGAAGCCCAATAAATCTAACATATCCAGTGTTTTTCTTCAGAAGTGTGTCAAGATCATTTTGAGCCTAACGGGTTGTTTCTAACATTTCTGCTCTCTATTTGTTCCTCTTTAGTACTTTAGTCATATTAAGTATAGCTGTTTGTGAATCACATGGACATTGCTGTCCCAGGGTTTACTCACTCCTCTAAATACTAACACAATGACACTTAATTTGTTCTGTGCTCTGTAGAGTCTAAGATTTTGGCTTTAATGTTTCTCTCTTTTTGAATTCTAAGGTAGCTTCATTTAAATTAATTATGGTTTTTATATTTATTTAAAAAAATGCTGAGGTTTAATTTTATGGAAAATTAAGGAAATGAAATAGATTACATCCTTGACACAAAGGTGTTTGCAAACATGCCTGCACTTATTTGAGTGTTTTAACACATTGAAGCACCCACATCAGGCGGCCTGACCTTAACCCGACTCCCCAGTGAGTCCACTGGAACATTTTACTGCCCGTTCCTCCCACCAGCTGAGCGCTAATTTGTCAACCTCAAGTTTGCTGCAAACACTCTGCGCTGCAGGGCCATTAGGGCCTCTGCATGGGTCTGCTGCTGAGCGACAGGACCTGCCTCTCTTCAGCTCACTCACCCCAGAGGGTGTGCTTCAAGTCATGTATGACGGCTTCAAGGAACAGTTTGCTCCAGATTGTTCTGCTTCTTCTGTGCCTTATTAGGGCCCCGTTTTAGTATATCACTTTTTCATAGACATAAATAAACCCAAGTTCATTCTTTTTTATTTAAAGAAGATTTTTTTTTTGACACTAGTGGTTTTTATTAACATCTACCAGACAGGAAATGGGCAGGGAGGTAGATATGCAGCAAAGATCTGAAGGTTGGAGATTAAACCCAGAACTGATGCATCGAGGATAATACCTCTGTATTTGGAACAACACAATGTCCCAAAACCTCCAGTTCTGATCTAATGCTGGGACTTAAGATCATGTTCATTCGTCATTTCATACCCCATGATTCAACATCTTAGAAATTTTGGGATTTGGCTGGACCACTGTAACTCTGTGAATATTTTATTTTTTAGTCGTTATGTTTATGATTTGTTGATTTGTTTTGGGTCAGTTGAGCCCCTCCGGATGCCCCCCCAATTACTTGCTACCCCACTGACTCATGTTTTCAGTTCAAACAAACCTCAATCTTAATTCAAACAAGATATACATGTAAAACCCAATACATCTCCACTGGCCTCATCTTCCAACCCCTATAAAAAATATTCTGGAGGCGTCATTGTTTCAGGTCATTGTCCTGTTGATGACCTGGTTTGGGTCAAGCTTCAGCAGTCAAAAGGATGGCCTCACATTTCGCTCATAAATATTTTGCTGTACGGAGTTTGAGCTCGACTCAAAAACAACAAGGTGACGAGTTCCTGCGGCTGCAAAATTAGCACAAATCATGATCCCTCTACCACCGTGCCTCATGACTGATATGTGGTGTTTGTCCTGATATTCTACACCCAGGTACGCTGCAATAATTCAGACATCTACCTTGAGAGTGAGACGATGTGAAGGTGGTTCAGTTCATGCTTTAAGTATAATCTCCAGCATCACAACATCATGATAAACAAGAGAAAAACAATATAAGAAATGGAAAACATACATTAGAGTACATAACATGACCTAAATCATTCATTTTCCAGTTGGCACACAGCATTAGCAGAAGATTCATTGCAGAAAACAGATTTCCCTCTGGTGTTTCTCGACTCTGTTCTTGCTTTTCTTCAAATGAACAATCTCAGGTGTCAAACACACAGAATCTGTTTTCAGGTTCTGGTCTAACAAAGGGGTTTCTCGGAAAAGCAGGCCACCAGCCAGGCCGTCCTTACGCCAGCGCCCGAGAGGCAGATCAATACTAAGATGAAGTTTTCTCTCTATTGGACAATCCATAATTCATACACTCTCAGGTGGTCCTGTATTTACTATTGATCGGACTGAGGTAACAACAGCATTATTGATATGTTGCTTTGATGTCTGGGGAGCGACGTTTCTAAAAAAACGAAGAAATTATCTGGTTTTAAGAATAGATGCAGAAAAAAGCCTAATATGAAATAACCCCGAGGTATCTCTCTCAGGGAAATTTAAACCGACATGTGGTCAGCCTGCACTGATATAAGATGGCACAAATCATAAACTTTTGGAAGATCTTTTCAATCTCTAATAATTTCAAGGTTTGTCATTATTTCCAAGCTTTAGATTGTGGTGAATTTAAAGAAAATATCTGAGAATCAAACCATTTTTGCTTTGCTATTTACCTTTCACTCCATTACAAACTGTCACTCTTTGTGTGAATAATCAACAACGCCATGTAGAAACATTCTGACCTTTTAATACATTGGCTACATAACATGAAGAAGAAGTTGAAAGTTGTAATTCACGATCAGTGTGGTGCCAGAATGTTTACACACAGGTAGGTGGGACAGATGGCCGACACCGGACGGAAGAATGTGTCCGTGGCCTCATTTGTTCTCTGAAAATTGTCCAACTGGCTCTTCTTCTTCTGCCTTGTTTATGAGACATCTTAAGGATCTGCAGTTCATCCAATTACAACATAATCCTCAAGAAATGCTGAGTTTGAAATGTAAAATATGGCAACTTTCTGTTTTAAATGCAGAATAATCTCTGAAAAACTGACATTTACACAGTTTGAGTTCTTGTTTGTTTAATTGTTGGGATCCTTGTTAACCACATATGTTTGCCTGACCTCGGTCCAGGGGCCACCAAGGACATGGGTAAGATGCTCGGTGGGGAGGAAGAGAAGGATCCGGATGCAGCTAAGAAAGAAGAGGAGCGACAGGAGGCACTGAGGCAACAGGAGGAGGAGAGAAAGGCCAAACATGCCCGAATGGAGGCAGAGAGGGAAAAAGTACGACAGACCATCAGGGACAAGGTAAATAAATATAAATTATTATGAGAAAAGAAATTAAATTTGACCATCTCTATCAAGAAAGATGAATTTAAATGGTGTGATCTAAGCAGACGTTCTTACAGTATTTTACTGTGGTCAATATTTAGCTACTCTAGTCCTGTCAACAAAATATGCAGTGATGATAAACAGAAACGAGAACATTCTCCTCTGATCTAGGACAGCTTATTTTCTGAAAGGCTTTGTTTTAGCCTCATTTTCTTCATCTTTGTTGCAGCGTCCCACTTTTATGACAAAGTGGAAGAGCTTCAATCTTTAGCTCATTTGATCAAAAATACCTCACTCTGATCAACGCTGCTTAGAGCCAAAAATACTTCCAGCAGTCCAAGCTACAGAAGACCAGCTTCTTATTTATATTATTAGAGGTGCCACAAGAGCTACAAATCAAAGCTGTTTTTGATACTTTATAGAGGTGAAATCTTTTTATACACTACAGCAACTAAATTGGGCCATTTTTCATGTCATGCTTTTCCCCTGCTCAACTGATTATTGATGCAAACAATGTATTTTAGGCATTGTGGGATGTTTGTGTTTCTGTCTGTAAAGCCTATGATAATGACCTTATTACGGGATTGTTAGAGCATGCTTGAGATGGGTTGTTATTTCTGATGTCGATCAAATGGGTTCAAAACATTACCATTTCAACCTGAAGTTGTGTTGCATCTGACAAAATCCAGCTCCTTACTTTCTCCTGACATGTTTATAGAATCCACTTATTATTTCTTTTCTTTGAGACTGTCTTCAAAGGTTTCAGCTTCAGAAATTAAATTTAGATAAAATTTTTGGGAAATTATTTGGACTCATAGAACTTATTTAAAGTTAAATATGTCAAAAATAAGATAAATTCAGTCATGTTTCATGTCTGCCAATCAAGACAGTGTAAAAACTCAATCATAAGCATTTTTGCTGAAATTTTTTGTTTGAAATGGTTTCTTCTTGAAATAAGAAAATGTGTATGCATTGTGTTTTTGTCCATTAGAAATTATCCTTAAATTCTCTTGTCACCTTCATGTCAAGCAGCTGTCACCCTGCAACAATGTGTTCATGATCTTTCTTAAGGTTTAATTAACAATGAAATATTTGCTTGTTTAAATAAAACAAAACCATCAGCTTATTCTCCTTAACTTAAAAGAGTCATTTATGCTTTTATTAAATTAAGTTCTTTTTTAAAATTTCCAACCAATCTCTTGTAATTTATCGTAATCCCAAAAGGGAAAATCAAATATAATTGAATTCTCTTGCACAAGCTACGAGGTGAACAAAAAGACTTAAATAGAGTTAGGATTAATTTCCTTTGTCTTCCTCTTCCCACCACCTGTTTTTCTGCCTGCCAGTACGGCTTGAAAAAGAAAGAGGAAAAGGAGGCGGAGGAGAAAGCAGCCATGGAGCAGGCATGTGAGGGATCGCTGACACGCCCAAAGAAGGCAATCCCGAGAGGCTGCGGAGACGACGAAGAGGATGAGGAGAGCATTCTCGACACTGTCCTTAAGTACCTTCCCGGACCTCTACAGGATATGTTCAAGAAGTAAAACAGAAAAACAAAGCGAATCAAACGAACCCTAAATTTAGGGTCCGTTCTGGCCTGGGGCCAGGCTGCAGGGCGATGGGGAAGCAGGGATCTTTGTGTCGGGGGCTTTGGGTCGAGATTATATGTCAAATGGCTTTGATTGTAGATGTTTGAGTTTCAAAATTTGTCAGGAGGATAAAGGATCTGGGAGGGGGCGGGGTTTCTCAAACTATTAGAGGCTGCACACTGCCTTTGTAGAGACATTTTACTTATTTCTTTTCTACTCTTCAAAGATTTTATTGTTTGAATTTTTGGTTTTTCCTGCATTATCCTTTCAATTGCCAGGTAGTGCATGTTTTACCCTTTTCTTACTTTTATTGTGTATTGATTTAGATTGAAGCATTTGTCACATTCCTTTAATGGAGAACAACATTCCACAGTGCACGCATTTTCAAAGAGCACTGCCACCACGTTTTCCAGCAAGCTTCAGTCACCATAGTGGGCGTTTTCTACTTTTACAACCCTAAAGAAGGCCTTTCAATGACATTTGCTACATTAGAAACGTTTTTAGGACATGTGCCTTCATACCATCTCCTCTTGCAGAGGAAGTCGTAAGTGAGGGATTAATCTGTGAGTCAGTGTAGTGGTTCAAAGACAGTTTTTGGAATGATCTATTTTGTGTTAAAATAGCACTATTTTTCGCACAAAGGTGTTCAGGAAATCCTTCAAGAGGCCGTTTTGTTTCACAAAGAAATTGCCAACAGCTTATTAGACTGCCATCAAGTAAAAACAAAATGTTAAGCAGGCTGAAAACTAGAAAATTTTATATTCAAACAGATCTTCCATAACCCTTTGACTAATTTCATGTTTGTTTGTGTAACAGATGTAAAAAGTATAAACAAAGTTAGCAGTCTGATTCACTTAGACAATCAAACAACTCAACCCTGAAACGCTTGGGAGTATCTCTTACTCCTATCATTGATGGTTGACAAATATTTGCTCATTTAGATCACAAACTCATGCTTTATTATATTTTTTCACTATTATATTTTAATGTATATTACTTATAAGGCAACAATTGAAAGTACTGTTTCTTTTATTTTGTTAAAGTGCTGCAAAAATTTATTTCAGTGCAACCAAGATTGTTATTTTTCGATGTTCACCTCAAGTGAAGCTCATCGACATCAAGACCAAAGAAATCCTGGTGAGATCTCTCTGTTTCTTTCGTTGCCACCAGTTTGCTTGCTGGTGGAAAAACTCTGCCGTACTGCGTAGAAAACAAAAGTTTAGGCCAAGCCGGAGAGGAACGGGTGTGTGAGCTGTTGCATCTCACTGCCTGAAGAGCTGATAGTACTTCACTTTCCTGCATCTTTTAGTCTGAAAAAAAAGACTATAGTGATTCGTCACGTCGTATTTGAGTAGATGTACTGTAATTCAGCAACAATCTCTAGTGAAAGTACTTGAATATATGGACGTTCATGGGTAAAACAAAGCATGTCGGTCATTCCTAAACAACCTGATGGCGAGTCAGTGGTTAGTTAAGCAGCTTGTGTGATTAATACATTGTTTCAATGTAAATAAATTTAGAGATTAATAGGACTGATAATGAAGCTGCACACTGTAAAACCTGTTCCTTTACTTTACTCATTTTCTAGCTCAGATAGGATTTTTCACTAGACAAAGCCATATTGTTTAGACTGCAATAATTACTTAAAATGATTTAAAAAAAACAGTATACTTCAACATTGAAGCTGTCTGTTTGTTTTCTGTTATAAAATTAGACAAAATGTTTCTGTTTGTAAATCTTCACCACTATCTTGTATACTTTATGTATACGCAAGAAAAATATATAGAAAAAAGAATCCATTGCAAGAAGTGTCTCTGTGTATTATATGTGAACTGTAAGTGTGTGCGTGTTTATATGTGTCTTTCTACATGTCTGTGATGTGAGACCATGTTGTTGAGTCACATAGTCCTTGTTTAAAACTGTAAATGTGTCTTTGAGCTATAATGTGCAGAGGAAGAAGCTGATCTTGTCTCCTAGTTGTGCCATGCCTGAAGAAGAAAAAAAGATACTCAACACATTCCTTCTAGATATTGAGCATGCAAGTGTTTGGTAGAGACAAGAGTAAACTGAATGTCACACACAAAGAAATATGTGTTTAATCTTGAGCTGCTGTTTCTGTAGGAGTCTCTAGGCAACAGAATCTGTGCATTGAATCCAGAAAATCAGATCTATCTGGGGCTTGAGGAGTCTTTCATGTTTTTTGCTTTCTCAGTTAAATAAGTGGAGAGTTTTTAGTTTGTATTTTTTGGATGTTAAGCAAATATAAAGGCATTGAGAGCAGGGAAATAATTCATGTGATTTCAAAAACACTGCCCCTTTTTGCTCCCTAATTTGAATAAAAAATAGAAAGAAAAAACATAACAAAGAGGCAATTTCCACTACGAAACTGGTGCAAGTCCTTCCTTAAGCACCGGTTCTTGCCACTTCCCCTCCCACGATTTGGGCAGTGGCCCTAATAAACTGCTGTTTTCTTGACTTAAATTTATAACTGGAGGATTTGGAAGAGGTGAGACCAACAAACAAGCACAATTAATGAGCAACATTTTCAAAACTTGTCCTAAAAATTCAGGACCAAAGCACAAATTTATAATTAATGTGGGTTAGGATTGGAATCACTAACTGTGTCTTATCTTCCAGCCTTTTTTTTTTTTTTTTTCCCCTCCAGGGGGTCTTTTTGTGGGCTCTAGTGTCCCTTAAATGACAGTAGGCTGACAGGAAAGGGGGAAGGAGAGAAGGGAAAAACATGTGGCAAATGTCAGTCAGGTCCGGGAATCGAACCCGCGACAGCCGCGTCGAGGACTCAAGGCCTCCAAATGTGGGTTGCGCTACCCTCTACGCCACCACAGCACACCCGTCTTCCAGCCTTTTAAATTTAAATCCAAAATTATTCATAAACCTGGCAGATTTAAAATTCCAATCATATTTTGTCCAACTAAGAAATCTATTTCTGATAAGAAATGAGATGGGCATCTTCTTTAAAAAATAGCAAAAAATGTAAAAAAGGTATAAGTTGACAAAATAATTTATTAACAATACATTATAATTGCTGACCAGCAGTTTGTATATTTTCACCAGTCTTTGAGATCCAGGTTTTTGAGATTGAAACGCCTCATTACCATCACCCTAATCTTTAGCTCGCTTCAAAGATTCTCAGGCTGGACTGGCCAGAATAGTGTCCCAGGAGTTTCCAAATGTTCTCTAGCGAGCTTTAAACTTAATACTTTTTTCTTCAGCAGTGGAGTCTTGTGCAGTCAAAGTACAAGAGACCATTGTAACTGTGTGCTGTGTTATTGGTTTGATGGAAAATTACACCTGATGTTTTTTTCTAAAGCTTTAATCAAATGTTAATGGGCTGTTTTGACTCCTCTGTCAAAAATCTATGCTTTTTGCTTATCATGACATGGTTCTTGTGTAACGCGTTTGTAATCAGAAAGATTTTTACAGGCCAAAAGTTTGAACTAGTAGCTACTATATGATGCATTTCTTTAAATACCTGGTTTGTTGGGTTATTGCCAACATCTTGTAACAAATGAAAGGCAACAGGCCAGTTGGAAATATATTCACTGAAAACAAACATTAAACATGTGTTTAACGCTTTTGTTTTATTTAATGCATTCCACTTTCACTGGCTAATCTGAGGATAATCCCCTGCATTAATTACTTCCAAGCAAAGATTCCTTAAATATCTTGTGCTTCAAAGGACAGGCCCCTCTCACCTGCTGTACTTGGGAAACCTTAAATACACCTACACATGGGAGCTAGGAAAAAGAGATTTGACTACCATTTGTCATTGGCCCTTTGTGGAAACAACAGCCATACATTGTCTGTATGTAACATAGTCTCTCAGCGGGACTCATCTCAAGGCGTCACGGCATGTGAACTGTCTTTGAAAAGGGCTATTTCCACATTGTTAATGTGAGGTTAGTGTGGCATTTCTGTTGCATCCTGCTTTATAAGATACATAAAAACCAATGAGTAGTTTAATGCATTTTTTTAATGGCTAGAAAAAAAGACAATCTAGGAAACATTCGTGTTTTAGTAGGACAGAAGCATATTTAGGAGTGTGAGAGACAAAAGATTCTGACAGGACAAGAAATGATGCCCAGATACATCAGCTCCCTCCTGATATTCCTCTTTAACATCCTAAATGTTTATGTGATCATTAGTGGGAAAAGCATAAACAAAAAGACTGGATTGTCAAAGCATGTTCTGTTGTCAGGAGCCCCAGAAACAAATATTTATAAACATCAGTTCTTCTTCTAGTCAAAAACAACTAAATTAATGAACATTTTTGTAGAGTGAAGAAAAATCTTTGAATAAAGTTTAGCTTGTATGGAAGATGTCACAAAATCTGTCTTATTTCTAACATTTTGATATGAACTTACTGCCCTGCTGAATCCTGCCAGTAAATGATGCAAGTGCTCAGTCATCGTCATGTTTACTCTCCCTGTAAGGACAGGAGATATTCTGATAAACACTTGAGCAACTTTGAACACATTCCAGTCTTTGTTGGCATTTGCACTACAATATGTTAATATTGTTACACTGACTGATTTATTGGCATCTGCAAATCACTCTTGCTTTTAGCATCTGCAAATGAAGAAGGCGGAAAAGAGAGGAAGTGAGCAGCTTTTTTAAAACTTTAAACTGGTGACGTGTGTCCAATTCAAAATACCTAAACATAAATCCCTGAATGTTGTTGCTTTGAACTTTCTTTTCAGTTCTTCATTTGTTATTCAGGGTGAAAATTATTCCAGGGTGAAGAATGTAAAATAAGAGTATACTGTGTTTTTTATTTAATTTTTTTCTTAAATGCATGTCATGTACTCAGTGTGGAGCCCAATCACTGTAAACTACATCATCAATGTAACTGAATCATTCTTTTTGGAAACTAAATGCATTAAACAAATAAAAGACAAGAAGGTTTATAAAAATCTAATGATCTTCCTATGACTCTGGGTACTTATTTGCATTTGTTCTTTATTTATTCAAAAATAATCTGAAATGTGAAGGACCTGTTTTATACCTTTTGCAAATATTAAAGGTCCATATAGAGATGTCTGGAGAATCACTCCAGATGGTGTCAGATTGCCTCTCTAATGTTGCATGGAGGATTTTGTTAGTGATGGTGGGCCTAATTAAAAATAGGAACCCAAGATGGATTTCCAGCTGTCAAGAGATGATACTTTCCTGTTTGCCTGAAAAAGTTTGTTCTACCAGACAGGAGGCTTCAACCACTGCTGAGCCTCAGATTCAGGAGGAACTTTGTAGCTTTCCTCAGTGGCACAAACATCTTTACTTCAGAGATTGGGTCTGCATGTTTTGTGTTTCTGAAGAAAGCTTATGATCATGTCCATGATGCATTTTGTTTTGCACTGCAGTTGGGAATTGGGGATTCTGGAGATACTCTTACTGGTTCCTAATCATCACATACTGAAAGAAAGAGCTGCATGTGAACATCTTTGACCTTAATATGTAGTTGAAATCACAGTAATGCTAAATATTTTTTATAAATATACATATGATGCTTAGAGCAAACAGCTGAGCTTCCAGGTAAAAAAAAATCACCAGTATTTAGAAATGAAGCTGGGTTTTTTTACTAGTAGTGAACAGTTATAATGATAACTGGCCCATTTATGAAATAGTACCGTTACCTTTTTACCTCTGTGTCTCATCTGATTTACTTCAGGAATGTATTCCTTTTATAATTACTTCTCTGCATTTCTCCAGGTTGTAAAGCACAATGACTGTATTAGCTGCCAAAAATAGTCAGCAGATTGCTTCTAAAATGTAGTTAGCAGTTAAAACATAATTTGTTTTTTTATGTTTCATTGCCTAATTTGTACAGTCATAAAGAAGTTCAATTACAAAGTTATAAATTATAAAAGTTTTGATTTTTTGTCTGTGTATTTTGGTCGTACAATATTGAATATGGACAGTATTGCTAAAGAGAGATTGATCAGCCAATTAGAAGTAAGGTACTGCAAATTATTGCCCTTTAGGAATATATACAGATTGTATGATATTATTTTAGTCTTTCCTTTGTTTTGATTTTAAGTAAATTGCACTGTGAAATTATGTTTACTGTTAATCACACACATTGTAAATATTTTCATCAAAAAGGACATATTCAGGAAGTAATCCAATTTTATTCTTTAACAGTTTCTTTGTTCCCATATACTTTTTCTGTATGGCACCAACAGTGACCTGCTGCTGTCCAGTAATTCCTTCCTTCCCCCTCCTGGCGCTGCTGCCGCCTCCATAAGTGTTTTGTAACGGATGAGTTACCAGCAGTGATTTGCTCTTTTACAGTCTTGTTAATCCTATATGAAAGACTTGCTGACAGATTAGCGCGTGTGGGCTGTTTCAGTCCAAAAGACTTTTCTTCTTTAAGAGCTGTGAATGACAGAAAACCCAGAAGTGGTGGGGAGAAAAAGAAAGAGTGTGGGAGATTAGCTGCTTTATTACTGCCGTTGCTCATATTGAACTGAAGAACTTTAACTGCCAACATTAAAGGTTGCATAATCATGTGTGTGCTGCTCACATGTGGGCTTTCTCAACCTATTTTCTGTGTGCATGTGTCTGTATCGCCACAGTTCATGCTTAAAGCTTGAAAGCAAACAGCAAAAGTAAAAAATGGGTTGAGTTTAAATAATGCAACCACCAAATTTTGGAGAAAAATAGCAGAAAAAACTTTGACCCATGGGGAAACATTATGCAATTTTAAAAAATAAATGGGAAACTTAGACAAGGCAAACAGTAAGATGTACAAACAACAGGAATACTAACAAAACAAAGGGAAACACTAACTGAGTTACAACTTTGTAAATCAGAATATTAGCTTGCTTAACCTTGCAAGCAGAGGATAAAGTACCCACAAATTTTGCTCAAGTAAGAGTAGCACAACTTCAACATATTTTTACTCAAATAAAAATAAAAGTAGCTGCCCCAAAAATTATTCTAGTAAGAGTAAAAAAGTATTTGGTAGAAAGTGTACTCAAGTACTGAGTAACTGATCAAATTGTCAATCATTTAATATTTAAAAATTACTTAATCAAACTGACCAAAACATAAAGTTCTCTGGAAATTTGGGGTATTTTATGGACCAAAGTGAAAATAAGTATAACAAAAGCAAGCAAAAGAAAAAAATATCAAAATCGGTTTCTTTCAATAATAATAAAAAAAAAAACTTATGAAACTTTAACAAATATTGCGGGTTTGTTCACTCAATGAAGAAATTCTTGACTACGTAAAAGCCATCAACTAAAAGACGATGGAGAAATAGTCAGTGGTGAAATACTGCCATCTGGTGAACACTTGAAGTCACTACAAGTAAATATCTATTAATTCCAAGGTTTTGATATGCAAGTCATAAATAATCTGGCCTTTATTGGATTCTAAAAAAATAATTCAACATGCTTTGAACCTTGTAATTTTGGCAGTGTGTGTGTAGGTGTCAAGTCTTGTCTGAAAATATAATCAGCATATACAAAAAGAAATCAGGAGAGGAAAGCATGAATCACTCAAATGTTCCTGATAAATGGCTGAGCTGATTGAACTTGATAAAAAAAAGAAAGAGAGAGAGAACTGAAGTACACAACTCCCAAAATCATCTGACTGAGGAAGCCTCTGTGCCTTTCCAATCTTTCTCCAGCCTCTTGGACCTTTATGATTAGTGAAATGCAAAATGTACTTTCCTCTGAAAAGAAGACTTTGAACTGTTAAACAACATTTCATTTTTAACTGATCTCACTCCTAAGGAAATTAACGTAGGTTTGGTCAAGAGGAATGGGGTTAAATTCCAATAATTCATTTTGAGAAGGTTGTATAAGAATACCGGTTTAAACTAGAAATGTCAGTTTGTCTTGAAAAGAAAAGGCAGAGTCAAAAATAATCCAGATACATGTAGATGGGTAAAAATTTACTTTTAATAACTTTCAGAGACAACTGAAATACATATGTAGTAACTCAAAGAGAACAAAAATCCAAATAAAAAATTGCCTGAGAGGCATGAAAAAACTTAAAGCAATCAGCAAGTAAAATGAGCGTGTGACTCGAGTGAATAAAACTTAGGAGCATATATATTTAGGATGAAAAACTATTTACTATATACAAAAGGAAATTAAACAAGAGTTTATTACCAGGAGAAAAGATACTGCTGTACAATAATGTTATCGCGTAAAAAAAACGTAAAGTTATTTTTTGAAAAATTTAATTTACGGTAATCATTTAAAGTGATATTGCCAATTCTGGTAAAGATGAACCTTTTCAAAAGAAATTTGATGTCAGTAAAATAGAAATATTTGCAGCTTGAGCATTTGAGCTCAATACATATCATATACATAATCTATATTAAAAACTCAGAAATATGTAGCTGTTCATGTTAATTACGTAATTAGACAGGTAACATAAGTTCAATGAAAGGTAGACAACACCAAATCCCTGAAACCCTGAGAAAAACATTGATAACCACTTGTATCATTAGTTTTCCATAGTCATCTTTGTACAAAAGTACATGTTTAATAAAATCATGACACATTTTTTTCTTAAACCTGTTTTTTGTTTTTGCTTGGGTATTTCTCCACACATGCAAAGTCCCTCATGTAACGTTTCTCTTAGTTCTGTAACAGCTTACTGTTATTCATGTAAAATATGCCCAGTTTAAAAATTGCATTGCCCTTCTGCTACATCAGAAAATAAGCGGGGATACCCCTCTTCTCCTGAGCATGAAAGTGCAACATATTGAACATTTAATATAATGCAACAAAATACAGTCCTTAAATTCAGTAATTCTTAAATGACAGTCAAATCAAAGTTTCTAAAGGCAGATTTGAATGTACACAAACACACTACAGTACAGCTCAGTTATAATAAAACAAGTACAATTATTTTTCCCTGTCCTCAATAACAATCTGTCTCCATGTAAAAAATTAGTTATTTCTCCTTTGATTCATCTCTTTGATATAAACAGATTCGATCGAGTACTAAAAGTGCTGGTTGGAAATATTTAAGCAGAATTAATTCCTTTGAGTCACATTCAAATTCTTTCAGTATCATTCAAAACCACCAATGGATATTATTTTATCCTAATAAATGACCTTTTGTACTCAAGATTAAAAGACAACATGCTCTGAACCTTGTAATTTTGGCAGTGTGTGTAAGTGCCAAGTCTTGTCTGAAAATATAATTAGCATTTATACATAAAATACAAAGACTATTTATAACAATGTCAAAGAATATTTCTGGATAAGCTTCTTAACCATCATTTACTGGCTCATTGAGTTTTACTATTACATGCCATTAAAAAGCATTTCATTAAAAAAATACATAAATGAATAAATACACGAATAAATAACTTTGACAAAACAGTTTATATTGTAACAAAATAAGAGTTAAATCATACTGCAAGTAAATTGTAACGTCAACATAGCAAAGAAGCTGGTTAAGCTGATAAGCTTGGTACCTCTCTGTCTCATTGTGCTAAAAGACCTGATCACTCAAATAAAGCGATCAAATGCACTGATGAACCTTTTGGACGATTGACCCAAGACCACAATCCAAATCCTGGATAAAGAGCTTCAGTGAACGTGGTGTGGAAAGTGTGGATGTGGATCAATGTGTCCGAGGAGACTCTGTAGAAGGACAATGTTCCTGCCGGCCAGTCCAAATACACTGCTACTCTGTGAGATGAAGTGGAAGTGACCACTGTGGTATAAGGGATGGATATTCCTTTTTTATTGTGCCAAAGAGAGTAAGACTTGCCATCAAAGAACAAAGTCCAGGATTGGTCATTTCCACCAAACCAGCCATCATTTCCCTCTCCTCTCCTGATAATTCCTTTGTAACTCACTGAAGTGTGAACCCCTCCCATCAGTTCGACCTCCCAGTAACAGCGACCTGTCAGGCCATTTGAACACATCACCTGATGGTTCTTCTCAAACCTGTCTGGATGATCGGGATATGGCTGAGCCTCCTCCACATAGGATGCCTTTGTGTTGTTGTCTGAAAGTTTCACATTCCGGTTCACCGAGTTTGTGTCGACTGTGAGTTTACAGTAATCTGAAGAGCAAAACAGAAAATAATGCCTTGTGAGTAAATCCTGTGATTCACAGTAATAATAATTATAATGCAACACATTAACCTATATCCCCTCTCTGCTTTATCCCACCTGGACATTTCCATAAACACATCTATCCTTCTAACTACATATTAAAAAACTATTGTTGCAGTTTTAAGGTAATGTAGCCAATAAAGAGTAGCTCCGGATAAACGTCTAGTTTTAGCGAAAAGTTTCAGACAACAGCAAACCAAGTCACAGAGGACGTATTCTTGATAAAACACATTCTTGAGAAAGACGTGTAAATATGCACCACAACAGATGGACTGTTTAATACATCGCAGCATGTTGATGGAGAAGTTTTCCCCTTCGTTTTGTCAAGTTTAATCTTTGTCATTTTTTCAGCTGTTCACCCGTAAGCTATTCTGCATCACATTTCCTCCATAATAAACCAAACATAATCTATGACATCGTCCACACAGAGACAAATATGGTAAATGTTTAAAAACAAAAAATAATGTGTTCAATCTAGAGGATGTCACGCCACCAAAGACATTGTAGTAGGCATGCCAGGCCAATTGGTGGCGCTGCAACACTGTTGTTTGTGTGTGTGGCACACACCAGTCAAAGAGAGATGGAGCTACTTTATGACTTCAAAAAAGATGTGGCTACATGTTACCAACATGGTCCATAGTTAGTAACAAATTGGACACTCCACAGACAAAGCTTATCTTGCTCAAATGTACTTATGTCAAAAAACTGTTCACTGTGAAAAGAAAAGATGATTAAGTCAATAATAGAAAAAAAACCATTCAGCCTGAATTGGTGATAAGATTGAATGACCCCGAAATAAAAAAGAGCAAACCAAAAACGTTAGCCAGCCTCAAAGCTGAAACACTGTGATTGAGCTACCTTTATACCCATCACAATCCTCTTTCTGGTGCAACTGGAGCTATAATGAACTAATCCATTAGTTGTAGAGAAGAAAAAACATGCCAAACTTAGGACTCTCAAGCCATCACAACACTGAAACATGAAACTGGCATTTTGAAATTCTTCCACTCTGGAACCTAGCTTCAAAAATAATTGTTTTCGGTCTCCCAAAACACTGGATTAGTGTGAACCCACAGCCTAAACATCAAAATGTTTTTTGTGGATATGTGGTTGTTGGAGTTTGCTATAGGCAGAATCTGGCTTTTGTTCCCATTTGTTAACTTAGGTCCCAGTTTCTGATCTCATACCTGAAAATTAGCAATTGGTAAAATAGCCTGGAGCTTGCTTTTTTTGTGAATCAAAATCAAATCAAATTTTATTTGTATAGCACATTTCAGCAGCAAGGCTTTTCAAAGTGCTTTACATCAAATCAAACACAGAAACACAATTCTGAACTAGTGATAAGTTCAAAAACTAAACTGTACTTACATTTCCTCAGTCCTGGTGTTAACCACTTGACTCCAGCTGGATGTATTCTGAAGAAATTTAGCAGGGAAGAAAAATGTTAATACTTCTCTACGTCACACAACGACAGTAACATATTTTCTTCGTCTCAAAATAGTGAATTTGTCTGTGATTGAATCAGGCCTTTCCATACCTGAGAACTTCAAGCTTGGACTGTGGATCCTTCAAATTAGCAGACAGAAGCTTTACTCCAGCGTCATCTGAATGGTTGTAGGTCAGATCGAGTTCTTTCAGACAGGAAGAGTTGGAATTCAAAGCTGATGCCACAGAAGCAAATCCTTCTCCTGTGACCATACAGCCAGACAGTCTACACACACAGAACAATGTAGTTTAGAAATTATTTCATTCTTACAAACTGAAAACTTTGGTCAGCAAACATAACTAATATTAGATATCTTGCCAAGATCTATCCATTTTAGTACCTACATGCTTTCTGTTGGTTGTACTTCAGGATGTTAAATAAAAACGTACATCACACTTTCTAGAAAATTATTAGCTAAAAAAAATTAGCAAATAATTAGCAAAAATCTATTAAATCTATTCTATTATGCTAAAAATAATTATTCTTTAGCAAATCGTTTTCTTTGCACGTCACAATTATGGGCAACTGTTTTGCCCTATCAATTGGCAGCCCAATAAAAGACATAGAAGTATGTTTTTCTGTGTCAAGTTCAAGAAATAAATTAAGTAGTTTGACCACTTTCACAAAGCACAGTAACATTTTAAAATCAAACTAATACAGTAAAAATAACACAAAGCAAAAAGGCTTCAGAATGCCCAAAATAAACGCATCAGAAGTTCCAAAAATCTAATTGGGTTCTCACCTGAACTTGTAATTTACTAGTGTAGTATTATTAAAGGTTTATTTTTCTGATGAAATACCTGACTGATTTCACTAAGAACAGAGTCCCTTTTTTAACTAGAACTTTTGCTTTGAGTCAGAATTTTGCTGAACTGAGTTCAACAATCATCAAATGAGCTCATTAGTCAAGGATTACCTTAGAGTTTCTAGCCTACAGTATGAACTCTCCAGTCCAGTTGATAGCAGCTTCACTCCTGAATCCCGCAGGTTGTTGTTACTTAGGTCCAGCTCTTTAAGGCTAGCAGACCCGGAGCTGAGAACTGCAGACAAAGCTTCACAACTAGCTTCTGAGAGGCAACAAAGATTCAGTCTGTGGGGAAAAAGAAGTGCAAAAGAACAGACAAGATATTATGTAGCCATGTCAAAAAAATGAAATGGCTACATTTCAAATATTGCTTTACTCCATTCTGACCTGAGAATTTCCAGTTGACAAAATGAATGTCTCAGTCCCTCAGACAACTTATTCACTGCTGAACCTTGCAGGATGTTGTTGCTCAGGTCAAGCTCTCTCAGTCGAGATAAGCTGCTCAGCTGTGGATGTAAGATGTCAATACTTCTCTCTGAGATGGAGCAACCACTCATTCTGAAGAAAAATTAAAAACAAAAGTTGAACTTTGGTTAAGCAAATAAAATCTTGAATGCAACAGCTTACACCACGGATGTCACAAAAAAAAACATAGAGGTGTTGCTATATAATTCAAAGATTAATTTCAAAATACAATTCTAATAATTATTCACAATATATTTTCATAATATATGCATAGATTATTTTTTGCATTAGAAATTCTTTCATTTGTAGACAACAATATAATCTCTACAGGCACAAAACAAAGTACTGTCTAAACTAATTCCAACAAAAATAATCGAATACTTTCAAATTAAACAAAACAGGTAGCAATTATAACACTCAGTATATTAAACAGGTGAAAGAGTACTGTTAGCATCTTGAGTATTCTGTTTGGTTCTGAATAGCTCACCTAAGAGTTTTGAGTACGCAGTTTGGGCTCTTCAGTCCCTCAACAATCTGTTTCATTCCTGAATCTTGCATGTTGTTGTTACTAAGATCCAGCTCCCTCAAAGCAGACTTGGTGCTGAGAACTGAGGACAAAGCTTCAAAACTTCTTTGTGAAAGGACACAGAAAGTCAGTCTGAAAAAGAACATGTGAATAAATTAACTCAGGGTTAATTTTTTGCTAAGCTTTTACCAACAAAGCAAATGGCATTGAAATAAAATGTGTACTTACACAGTTTTCTTTGAGACTTTGATCAATGGCAGCAGCCTGTGAAGAATGTTTTCAGAGACAGAAAATCTGCTGAAGTCGAATACATCAAGATTTTCTTCTGAAGATAATAAGAAGCAGACCAGGGCCGACCACTGAGCAGGAGACAACTTATCAGTGCGTAGTGTTCCTGCAGATAAGAACTGCTGGATCTCTTGCATTAGAGAACCATCTTTCAGCTCATTCAGACAGTGGAACAGATTTATGCTTTTCTCTGTAGACAGATTCTCGTTAATCTTCTCTTTAATGTATTGGGCAGTTTTCTGATTGATCTGAGAGCTTTCTTCCGTTTGTTTCAACAGGCCATGCAGGAGTTTCTGATTTGTCTCCACTGAAAGTCCCAACAGAAAGCGAAGGAACAAATCTAGGTGCCCATTTGGTGTCTGTAAGGTCTTGTTCACAGCACTGTGGTAAAAGCTGAGGATCGGTGGTTTCTTCCACAATGTGGACAATGTTGGCAGGGTGTTTTCTTTCAGACGATTGACACCAGACTCTGTAAAGGTCAAATGGACATAAAGAGCAGCAAGAAACTCCTGAATACTCAAATGTACAAAGCTGAAGAGTTTGACATCAGACAGCATTCTCTCTACTTTAAAAATCTGTGTGAACATTCCAGAGTACTCTGAAGCACCTTGGACACTGATTTCACATTCTCTCAAATCCGATTCATAAAAGATCAAGTTTCCTTTCTGCAACTGTTCAAAAGCTAGTTTTCCCAGAGACTTCATCATCTCCTTCCCCTTTGAACTCCAGTGTTCATCTGTCTCATTGTCCCCATCATATTTTACCATCTTAACTTTGGTTTGGACCAGCAGGTAATGGATGTACATCTCAGTCATTGTCTTTGGCAGCTCTTTGGTCTGACTTGTCTTATAGACGTTCTCCACAACTGTAGCAGCGATCCAGCAGAAGACTGGGATGTGGCACATGTTGTGGAGGATTTTTGATGTCTTGATATGGGAGATAATCTTGCTGGCCAGCTCCTCATCTCTGAATCTTTTTCTGAAGTACTCCTCCTTCTGTGGGTCATCAAACCCACTGACTTCTGTCACCATGTCAACATAGTCAGGAGGGATCCGACTGGCTGCTGCAGGCCGTGTGGTTATCCACAGACGAGCAGTGGGAAGCAATTTCCCTCTGATGAGGTTTGTCAGAAGTGCATCCACTGAGACAGGCTTGGTAATGTCAGTCAGGATGTCATTGTTTTTGAAGTCCAGAGGAAGTCGACACTCATCCAGACCATCAAATATAAATATGACCTGGAACTCATTAAACCCGCAGATTTCCTTGGTTTCAGTAAAGAAATGATGAACAAGTTCCACCAAGCTGAACTCTTTCCCTTTCAGAGCATTCAGCTCCCTGAATGTGAAGGGGAATACGAACTGGATGTCCTTGTTGGTTTTGTTTTCAGCCCAGTCCAGCGTGAACTTCTGTGTTAGGACAGTTTTCCCAATGCCAGCCACTCCCCTCGTTATCACTGTTCTGACTGGGTTATTTTGTCCAGGTGAACTTCTGAAGAGCTGTTCCAGTCCGATTGTCACTTCTTCTCGGTTTTGCTTTCTGGAAACTGTTTCGATGTATCTAAACTCATGTTCTTCATTCACCTTTCTGGTTCCACTCTCTGTGATGTAGAGGTCTGTGTAGATCTTATTCAGAGGAGTTGAGTTTCCTGCCTTATCAATCCCTTCAGACACACACTGAAACTTATTTGTCAACGCAGATTTAAGTTTACGTTGGCAAACTGCAGCATCAGCATCTGAATAAACAAAAAATCAGTTAGGTAATTATAAAAAGTACATTTTCCACACTTAATTTACATGTAAAAAAAATTCTATCTCAGGGAAGATTTTCTTACTTTTGACAATTTGATCAATTAGCTGCTTCAGGTGAACTTTGTCAAGGTCTTGCTTTATATCTGGTAATGGTCCCTCTACCAACACTTTTCCATCCTCCCACAGATTTACACAATCTTCACTATATTGTAGGCAGAAACACTTCTGAGAGCTTTTCTGTTCATGTCTATGGAGAAAAAGAAAGAGCAAGTTTTATAAGACACATCATGTATAAAATGTGTAGTGCCGAATCTGTAGATTTTTTTAAATTAAAAATCGAACTTGAAGGAATTAATAATATCAAAACTTAAGTTGCAGTTATTGGTATAAATGCATCCCTTATTTTATATTTATATACCCTTATATACAAATTTGTGACACATGCTTTGATCTATAAAAGGGGAAGAAATCCCGAAATTTCTTCATTTCATGTTGAAATAAAAAATATACCATCTCTCTCAAAGAAACTGCAGCATATTTTTTAATGGCCTGGGTTATCATCCTTAGAAAAAATGTAATAGGTCAGAATCAGAGTTGAGATGTTTTTTGAGATGTTGGGTTGTTTCAAATTGATCTATTTATTCATGATAACTGATATTGAAAACAAATGTTTGGGTCACAACATTATACCACAAACTTGATTCTACATGGGTATTACTACATCCAAAAGGCATCACATGAGATAATAGTACATAAAACAAGTAAAAATGCTAAACAACTATGGGCTTTTAAATACTCATCCTGAAATATTTATACACTTAAAAGAACCATGATGATGGGATATCAAATGATTTCCTATCATCATTTAATCTATAGAGCTTTTACGTGTCTAATACTAAAGTATTTTAATCTGTGCATATTAATACATTTGAGGTTCAACATTTATAATTGCAGTAAAATAAATGCTACAACACTGCTAACAACAATTAAGCACATTCTCAAAATGCCTCAACAAATCTGTGTTGTTTCAATAACAGCTTACATTTGTTTAGGAGATGATGAATGTATTTTAAAGAAGATGACAATATCCTTTGATGTATCACTCCTGCATGATGCACAACTAGGATCGGGTGAGTCTGGGCTCTGTAGCTGGATTCTGAAATAAGGTAAAGCAAAAAATTAATTATATATATTTATATATCTAATAAATATGGTAGAGTGAAAAGATAGTTTTATTAGTTGTTATTCTGCAGATTGTCTCAAAACACTTTTCCAACAATCACAGCTATTGAAGAAACTGAGGGTTTATTGTTTTTGCTTAGACTGTGAAACATCACACAGATAAGCCGTTGGTTTTCAAAACGGCCAAATGAGAAGTCTGGTTCCATTCATCCATCGGCCCATCCATCCATCCATCCATCCATTCGTCCAATCTCTTCAAATGTCATATCTTCTTGACATTTGAGCTACAAACATTTTCACTTGAATAATATCAATTCAGTCTATTTTTAAACAAACTTTCTTGAAGATCTGGTTTTGTCATCTTACATCTCTTCAGCAGATAAGGGCTCTACTTTAAAGTCAAAGTGAAGGTCCTTTGATGCATCACTCTTGCAGGACACACAGATAGGGCTAGGGAAGTCTCCTCTGTGCAGCAGTCTCCTGAATCAAAGTCAAATTACACAATGTTAGCACAAAACGTAATTATTCTGTAGATCTTCCTATATTCACACCTCTAGCAAAATATTATTCGGTCTTATGCTTAAATATGTAAACAGTCATTCAGACACAACTAGACTATTAAAAACAAGAAGCTGGTTCACTGATTACAGCTAGTTCAATGACACAGGTATGGTTAAATTAACAAAGAATCAAGATATCAGTAAAGATAATCACAATTTTGGTCATCAAGCATAAAATTTTTTAAAAAGTCTCACGCTATCATCTTGTTAGGAATCCAGACGATTCATTGAAACATTGTCCAGGTTCAGCACTCTCTGACCTGTAACACATCACACATAGTATAGAGTGAATAATGATGATGATTGTATGAATGATGAAGCAACATTTTATAGCGGCAACATTTGATCTGACAGAAAGATGCAACTGGTCTTTAATAAAAGGTGTTGTGGTTTGTTCAAAACTAGATAGCTCTAAGTGTTCATTTATACCAAGTTATTAAAACCCTAAACTGATTATCTCCAATTACCAATCTACTGATTGGTAATTGGAGAAAGTATTCTGATAATCAGTATCAGAATACTTTCCAGCAGAAGCCTGAGCTTCTGTTATATGAACATTTTTAAACAAGTTTAGTTTCGACATCAGGATTTAATCTATTAACACTGAATTATATAAATTACAGAACATGTCACTGTTCATTCAAGTATACAAACACTTGATTTGTAATGGATAAAAACAGGAAATATCTTTGACCTTAAACACCCAAACGAAGAAGTCACATAATCTTATGATGTGAAGTCATATGACTGAGTTGTAGTGTGGGACAGAGAAAAATGTGATTCAAGCATAGTAGAAAACATATGTGAAAGTGGAATAACCATCACTTTAAGACAGCATATAAGGTCGTTATATGCTGTCTTAAGGTGAAGGGACCATAAGTGGTCGTCCAAGGAGAAGGGAGCGTGTCTAATGCACCCTTTTCTTTCTCATTTGAGAAATAGTAGACCTAGCCTCTTATTGCATCTACATGGGGGTTGGCTGGTGGTTTCCCATGTTTGATTATACAAAGCCACTATGATGACATCCACAATTCATTACCTAACATTTTATATTGTCTTATTCTATGTAGTAACCTTAAGTCGGAAACGGAATCTGTTTGTGACTACTTCCTCTCCTCCTACTCCAGAACTGGTCAAATGATGTAGTTTCGCATCAAAGGTCTGAATCAGCTTTTTCTGTTATTGGGGACTTCACTAACGTGTGAAGCTTTAGCTTTTCAAATTATTTTGTTGGTGGGATATGTTTTATTTTAAATTTTAATTGAGTTTTATGGAAGAGAGGTTCTTTCAAAATTTAGCAAAATTCTCCCAGAAAAAGGCAGAATCCGTCAGTGTTTCAGATCAAAACTAAGACAGAGCGTATCAATTATCAAAAGAATTTATTCATCTACGGTTTGTTAACTTTGGTCTGAATTACTTGTTGACTTTGTGATCTTGTAACCTTTTCTGGAGGTTGGGTTTCTTCTAATACTGAAATTCTAAGCAAACCAAAACCTTGCAAAACAAATTATGTGAAAATCTTTTGGTTGGATGTGTTTGGGTCAGGAAGAAGACACTGTGTTCCAAGCTAATTGAAATAATAAAAAATGTGATCCTTTCAGTTGCATTTTTCTGGGAAAAACGTATCCGAAATGTACACCAATTGGATTTTCAAAAGTCATCTTGAAAGCTGCACAGCGCCTTTTCCTTTACGAAAAAGGCATCCATCTTTTGTTAATTATTTTGTTTTTGTTCCCACATCCCACAACTAAAGGGAAAATGAGTCAGTTTGTTTTAAGTAGACTAAACCAGGGGCACATCAACAGATGGTTTCAGGAAGCAGGAGTAAAGCCAACAACTTTCCAATTGCAAGTCAACTCTATCCACTTAACCACAGACCCCCGCTCCCCAAAAAAAACACACCAGGAGCGAAAATGTCCAAGATTATTGATTATTTCTTGCAATCCAAAATCTGTTTGTTGAGATTCAGATTTTAGAATATCTGACACAGAAAGAGTGGAACCATTTTTAAGGTCTTTTAAATATCAAAAAGGGCTGTTGTAAAAGAATATTTTAGTAATAGAGGTATTCAAATCATTCGAGGAATCATTACAGCCCTAATCTCAAACCAAACTTTTTCTCCTACCTTTAGTTTACAAATTGATTTAGGGAACATGTTGGGAAATGCAGGACCGTCTTTGCTTCTTCTGAAATCGAAGAAAACTACTTCCCTTTTATTCACTAAAAACAAGTCACAAATGTAACTTCACGTGGCATTGTATCACCATTTTTTTGGGCTGGTGAGTAAAAGTCATGGCATTTATGTTACACTGTAATGTTTCTATTTTACCAATAAAAACATTACAGTGTTTCTATAGTAAGAAACACTTTCACCATTAGTAGTGGTTTATCTAGTTCGACATATTAGATAAACTTTGTGAATTTTGAACCAGTCATGATGACAGGCAGAAAAGTCTTCAACCCTCCTTGGCCATGATAAAGAAACAAATAAATAAGATGGGTTTTTTCACAATTAGTTTTCCCAAAAATCCAAAAGAAAATGAAGGAATAAACAAGAATGAAGATAAATAAAGAAAAAAATATTCAAGAGTTAATGAACCTGATTAAGGATTTTCTGTGATTAGTTAGAGAAAAACTGACAAAAACTGATCTGACGTTTGTGACTGAAAACTCTGTCGTTTCAAATTCCAGACAGATCTGTAACCATAAAAGGATTTATTTTCAGAATGGGCTCATGCTAGGTTTCTACTCTCTTAAAACCTGCTTCTCAGCCTTTATCTTTAAGCAGCTGTCACTCCGTGACTGCTTAAACTTCCTGAAGTGGAAATATGAGCCACATTAGAGAAAGCTTTAGCAGCCAGAGAGTTATTGGATTTCTTGTTTGATTTAAAGCTTTTGAACATCAACCAAGTCTTTTTATGCCCCATTTACTTTCACCACAAAAGAAAATCATCCCCCATGAGCTAAATAGATTTGTAGCTTCTGATCTAGCAGGTGCAGTTTGGTAGTTTCAGTCTTTCAGTTCCTGAATTGAAAAAAAATCAAACCCAATTTAAAAGTCACTCTTATTTTCTCCCTAAAAGAGTTGAGTTATAAAATCATGTTAGGTCTGCCTTTTAGGAATTTACTAAGTACCCAGTAAAGTGTATGTAAAGTCAGTTGACTACTGACCTGATTGCAAATCAACTTTTGAGAAAAGCGGTAGACAAGATAAGCAAATAAATAAACCTTACTGTAATTATTGATAATGAACAGATTAAATACTATGTTATTGATTATCGGTTAATATCTACAGTTACAGTGTCACATTTACTCTGCATTAATCTATTCAGAATTCAGCAAGTGCAAGGATGACCCACAAGTGCAGCTAAATTTCAGGAAGTCCTGTTACATCATTGTTTGGGTTGAATACTTCCCTTTTATGGATTCTGTCCAATGCTTTCCAGTTTCTTTCCATTACTAATGTTTAGCTAAAACTTCAGAATGTAGCCGTCGTCTAGAAGCCATGATACAGAGTTTTGGCCATGTTATTGTCTGATTCGAATTTCACGTAAACGAGCTGAGGTTCACCAGGGGGAATGAAAGACATGCTAAAACAACCAAACTAAAATTACAAAGGCAACATGTCTGTTTTTATGTCTCCACATTTTGGAGAGATCGACCCTAAAACAGTCTTCCTTTCATCCGTGTTCATCTGTGTTATGTAAAGCCGTGTTGCGTCGTCAGAACACAGATAATGTATTTACGTAAAACGCATTTACGTCACTAGGTTAAACGCAACATCGCTGATGTTGTGCACAATAATAAAATAAAATTAAATAAATAATAATAAAACATTTGAATCTAACAGTATTTTTTGTATATATGCAGTTTGGTGCGACGTAGCCGAATAGTTCTTTCGGTGTGCATTGTCTTTTTTTGTATGAAGATGCCAGGATAAAAATAAATATTTAATAAGTTTAGCTTAAATAACATATAAGCCGATTAAAGTGATCAGATCCAGCAGAAAATTCTATGAACGGATAAAATTGGACGAAGCTACTTACTGTCTCGAGGAATGCTTTAACAATCAAGAAAAAAGTGAAACTAATTCTCTTCTTCTCCTTCTTTTATGTCTTCATCTTCTTCGTCGTCGTCGTCGTCGTCGTCGTCTTCTTCTTCATCTTCTTCTTCTTCTTCCTTTTCTTCTTCTTCTACTCCTTCTTGTTTTTTTATGGCGGTTGGAAAACAACTTTTAGGTGCATTACCGCCACCTTCTAGACTGGAGTATGGATCAGATGTTAATTCACTATAATCTTCCCATAATACGTGTTCTCCTTACGAAACTAAAAATACTATTAAAAACTGCATCCCCACACGATCTTTGAAGCAAAATTCTAATAAATAATTTGTTTTTATTCTTACTTAAATCTCTAATTAAAATCTCACTTTCCTGAATCTACTTACTACATTCTAAAAATATATGTTGTATTGTTTCTGATTTCCCTCAATAACTACAAAAACCTGTACTATGTTTATTAATTACTTTAAGAGTGCTGTTTAAACCTATATGTCCAAACCTTAATCTAAATATAGCATCCTTTTCTTTATTTATTCCTGCTGCATTTCCTAAATTCTCCAACTTTTTTTGGATGCTATAATAAAATCTGGCATTGCTTCCTCTATCCCACTGTTCCTGTTATTTTTCCTTAAAATACATTTTAGTAATAACCTAATAAGCTCATTTAAGCTTATTTTAATATTTAAATCAACAATACACTTTTTTACCCCGTCAGATAAACCAAGGAACGATCATTGTGTGGTTTTGGCACTGCATATGTGGCCGAAATAGCTCAGCTGGGAGAGCGTCAGACTGAAGATCAGAAGGTCCCTGGTTCAATCCCGGGTTTCGGCATATATTAGGAATGTTAAAAGGTCACCCAAAGTTGTTTTGGTCAATACTGAACTTCACTGAGGTCTCAAGTCGACATTAAGTCCTCGTTAAAATCAATACAATGCTTTCATGGTTTAGCAAAATCTTTCCTGTCACCAGACAACTAGCTTTCATCACTCCATTATCAATAGCTACACCTTATGCCCCGTTGGCTAACCCAAGGAACGATCATTGTGTGGTTTTGGAACTGCACACATAGCCGAAATAGCTCAGCTGGGAGAGCGTCAGACTGAAGATCTGAAGGTCCCTGGTTCAATCCCGGGTTTCGGCAAATATTAGGAATGTGAAAAGGTTACCCAGTGTTGTTTTGGTCAATACTGAACTTCACTGAGGTCTCAAGTCGAAATTAAGTCCTCGTTAAAATCAATACAATGCTTTCATGGTATAGCAAAATCTTTCCTGTCACCAGACAACTAGCTTTCATCACTCCATTATCAATAGCTACATCTTATATCCCGTCGGCTAACCCAAGGAACGATCATTGTGTGGTTTTGGCACTGCACACATAGCCGAAATAGCTCAGCTGGGAGAGCGTCAGACTGAAGATCTGAAGGTCCCTGGTTCAATCCCGGGTTTCGGCAAATATTAGGAATGTGAAAAGGTCACCCAAAGTTGTTTTGGTCAATACTGAACTTCACTGAGGTCTAGCGTCGACATTAAGTCCTCGTTAAAATCAATACAATGCTTTCATGGTATAGTAAAATCTTTCCTGTCACCAGACAACTAGCTTTCATCACTCCATTATCAATAGCTACACCTTATGCCTCGTCGGCTAAACCAAGAAACGATCATTGTGTGGTTTTGGCACTGCATACGTGGCCGAAATAGCTCAGCTGGGAGAGCGTCAGACTGAAGATCTGAAGGTCCCTGGTTCAATCCCGGGTTTCGGCAAATATTAGGAATGTGAAAAGGTTACCCAGTGTTGTTTTGGTCAATACTGAACTTCACTGAGGTCTAGCGTTGACATTAAGTCCTCGTTAAAATCAATACAATGCTTTCATGGTATAGCAAAATCTTTCCTGTCACCAGACAACTAGCTTTCATCACTCCATTATCAATAGCTACATCTTATGCCCAGTCGGCTAACCCAAGGAACGATCATTGTGTGGTTTTGGCACTGCACACATAGCCGAAATAGCTCAGCTGGGAGAGCGTCAGACTGAAGATCTGAAGGTCCCTGGTTCAATCCCGGGTTTCGGCAAATATTAGGAATGTGAAAAGGTCACCCAAAGTTGTTTTGGTCAGTACTGAACCTCACTGAGGTCTCAAGTCGAAATTAAGTCCTCGTTAAAATCAATACAATGCTTTCATGGTATAGCAAAATCTTTCCTGTCACCAGACAACTAGCTTTCATCACTCCATTATCAACAGCTATATCTTATATCCCGTCGGCTAACCCAAGGAACGATCATTGTGTCGTTTTGGCACTGCATACGTGGCCGAAATAGCTCAGCTGGGAGAGCGTCAGACTGAAGATCTGAAGGTCCCTGGTTCAATCCCGGGTTTCGGCAAATATTAGGAATGTGAAAAGGTTACCCAGTGTTGTTTTGGTCAATACTGAACTTCACTGAGGTCTAGCGTTGACATTAAGTCCTCGTTAAAATCAATACAATGCTTTCATGGTATAGCAAAATCTTTCCTGTCACCAGACAACTAGCTTTCATCACTCCATTATCAATAGCTACATCTTATGCCCAGTCGGCTAACCCAAGGAACGATCATTGTGTGGTTTTGGCACTGCATACGTGGCCGAAATAGCTCAGCTGGGAGAGCGTCAGACTGAAGATCTGAAGGTCCCTGGTTCAATCCCGGGTTTCGGCAAATATTAGGAATGTGAAAAGGTCACCCAAAGTTGTTTTGGTCAGTACTGAACCTCACTGAGGTCTCAAGTCGAAATTAAGTCCTCGTTAAAATCAATACAATGCTTTCATGGTATAGCAAAATCTTTCCTGTCACCAGACAACTAGCTTTCATCACTCCATTATCAATAGCTATATCTTATATCCCGTCGGCTAACCCAAGGAACGATCATTGTGTCGTTTTGGCACTGCATACGTGGCCAAAATAGCTCAGCTGGGAGAGCGTCAGACTGAAGATCTGAAGGTCCCTGGTTCAATCCCGGGTTTCGGCAAATATTAGGATTGTGAAAAGGTTACCCAGTGTTGTTTTGGTCAATACTGAACTTCACTGAGGTCTAGCGTTGACATTAAGTCCTCGTTAAAATCAATACAATGCTTTCATGGTATAGCAAAATCTTTCCTGTCACCAGACAACTAGCTTTCATCACTCCATTATCAATAGCTACATCTTATGCCCAGTCGGCTAACCCAAGGAACGATCATTGTGTGGTTTTGGCACTGCGTATGTGGCCGAAATAGCTCAGCTGGGAGAGCGTCAGACTGAAGATCTGAAGGTCCCTGGTTCAATCCCGGGTTTCGGCAAATATTAGGAATGTGAAAAGGTCACCCAAAGTTGTTTTGGTCAGTACTGAACCTCACTGAGGTCTCAAGTCGAAATTAAGTCCTCGTTAAAATCAATACAATGCTTTCATGGTATAGCAAAATCTTTCCTGTCACCAGACAACTAGCTTTCATCACTCCATTATCAATAGCTATATCCCGTCGGCTAACCCAAGGAACGATCATTGTGTCGTTTTGGCACTGCATACATGGCCGAAATAGCTCAGCTGGGAGAGCGTCAGACTGAAGATCTGAAGGTCCCTGGTTCAATCCCGGGTTTCGGCAAATATTAGGATTGTGAAAAGGTTACCCAGTGTTGTTTTGGTCAATACTGAACTTCACTGAGGTCTAGCGTTGACATTAAGTCCTCGTTAAAATCAATACAATGCTTTCATGGTATAGCAAAATCTTTCCTGTCACCAGACAACTAGCTTTCATCACTCCATTATCAATAGCTACATCTTATGCCCAGTTGGCTAACCCAAGGAACGATCATTGTGTCGTTTTGGCACTGCATACGTGGCCGAAATAGCTCAGCTGGGAGAGCGTCAGACTGAAGATCTGAAGGTCCCTGGTTCAATCCCGGGTTTTGGCAAATATTAGGAATGTGAAAAGGTTACCCAGTGTTGTTTTGGTCAATACTGAACTTCACTGAGGTCTAGCGTTGACATTAAGTCCTCGTTAAAATCAATACAATGCTTTCATGGTTTAGCAAAATCTTTCCTGTCACCAGACAACTAGCTTTCATCACTCCATTATCAATAGCTCCGTCTTATGCCCAGTCGGCTAACCCAAGGAACGATCATTGTGTGGTTTCGCATTGGCGAAATAGCTCAGCTGGGAGAGCGTCAGACTGAAGATCTGAAGGTCCCTGGTTCAATCCCGGGTTTCGGCAAATATTAGGAATGTGAAAAGGTCACCCAAAGTTGTTTTGGTCAATACTGAACTTCACTGAGGTCTAGCGTCGACATTAAGTCCTCGTTAAAATCAATACAATGCTTTCATGGTATAGCAAAATCTTTCCTGTCACCAGACAACTAGCTTTCATCACTCCATTATCAATAGCTACAACTTATGTCCCGTCGGCTAAACCAAGAAACGATCATTGTGTGGTTTTGACACTGCATACGTGGCCGAAATAGCTCAGCTGGGAGAGCGTCAGACTGAAGATCTGAAGGTCCCTGGTTCAATCCCGGGTTTCGGCAAATATTAGGAATGTGAAAAGGTCACCCAAAGTTGTTTTGGTCAATACTGAACTTCACTGAGGTCTAGCGTCGACATTAAGTCCTCGTTAAAATCAATACAATGCTTTCATGGTATAGCAAAATCTTTCCTGTCACCAGACAACTAGCTTTCATCACTCCATTATCAATAGCTACACCTTATGCCCAGTCGGCTAAACCAAGAAACGATCATTGTGTGGTTTTGGCACTGCACACATAGCCGAAATAGCTCAGCTGGGAGAGCGTCAGACTGAAGATCTGAAGGTCCCTGGTTCAATCCCGGGTTTCGGCAAATATTAGGAATGTGAAAAGGTCACCCAAAGTTGTTTTGGTCAGTACTGAACTTCACTGAGGTCTAGCGTCGACATTAAGTCCTCGTTAAAATCAATACAATGCTTTCATGGTATAGCAAAATCTTTCCTGTCACCAGACAACTAGCTTTCATCACTCCATTATCAATAGCTACGTCTTATGTCCCGTCGGCTAACCCAAGGAACGATCATTGTGTGGTTTTGGCACTGCATATGTGGCTGAAATAGCTCAGCTGGGAGAGCGTCAGACTGAAGATCTGAAGGTCCCTGGTTCAATCCCGGGTTTCGGCAAATATTAGGAATGTGAAAAGGTCACCCAAAGTTGTTTTGATCAGTACTGAACTTCACTGAGGTCTAGCATCGACATTAAGTCCTGGTTGAAATCAATACAATGCTTTCATGGTATAGCAAAATCTTTCCTGTCACCAGACAACTAGCTTTCATCACTCCATTATCAATAGCTACACCTTATGCCCAGTCGGCTAAACCAAGAAACGATCATTGTGTGGTTTTGACACTGCATAAGTGGCCGAAATAGCTCAGCTGGGAGAGCGTCAGACTGAAGATCTGAAGGTCCCTGGTTCAATCCCGGGTTTCGGCAAATATTAGGAATGTGAAAAGGTCACCCAAAGTTGTTTTGGTCAGTACTGAACTTCACTGAGGTCTAGCGTCGACATTAAGTCCTGGTTAAAATCAATACAATGCTTTCATGGTATAGCAAAATCTTTCCTGTCACCAGACAACTAGCTTTCATCACTCCATTATCAATAGCTACATCTTATGCCCAGTCGGCTAACCCAAGGAACGATCATTGTGTGGTTTTGGCACTGCATATGTGGCCGAAATAGCTCAGCTGGGAGAGCGTCAGACTGAAGATCTGAAGGTCCCTGGTTCAATCCCGGGTTTCGGCAAATATTAGGAATGTGAAAAGGTTACCCAGTTTTGTTTTGGTCAATACTGAACTTCACTGAGGTCTAGCGTTGACATTAAGTCCTGGTTAAAATCAATACAATGCTTTCATGGTTTAGCAAAATCTTTCCTGTCACCAGACAACTAGCTTTCATCACTCCATTATCAATAGCTCCGTCTTATGCCCAGTCGGCTAACCCAAGGAACGATCATTGTGTGGTTTTGGCACTGCATATGTGGCCGAAATAGCTCAGCTGGGAGAGCGTCAGACTGAAGATCTGAAGGTCCCTGGTTCAATCCCGGGTTTCGGCAAATATTAGGAATGTGAAAAGGTCACCCAAAGTTGTTTTGGTCAATACTGAACTTCACTGAGGTCTAGCGTCGACATTAAGTCCTCGTTAAAATCAATACAATGCTTTCATGGTATAGCAAAATCTTTCCTGTCACCAGACAACTAGCTTTCATCACTCCATTATCAATAGCTACGTCTTATATCCCGTCGGCTAACCCAAGGAACGATCATTGTGTGGTTTTGGCACTGCATATGTGGCCGAAATAGCTCAGCTGGGAGAGCGTCAGACTGAAGATCTGAAGGTCCCTGGTTCAATCCCGGGTTTCGGCAAATATTAGGAATGTGAAAAGGTCACCCAAAGTTGTTTTGGTCAGTACTGAACTTCACTGAGGTCTAGCGTCGACATTAAGTCCTGGTTAAAATCAATACAATGCTTTCATGGTATAGCAAAATCTTTCCTGTCACCAGACAACTAGCTTTCATCACTCCATTATCAATAGCTACACCTTATGCCCAGTCGGCTAAACCAAGAAACGATCATTGTGTGGTTTTGACACTGCATAAGTGGCCGAAATAGCTCAGCTGGGAGAGCGTCAGACTGAAGATCTGAAGGTCCCTGGTTCAATCCCGGGTTTCGGCAAATATTAGGAATGTGAAAAGGTCACCCAAAGTTGTTTTGGTCAGTACTGAACTTCACTGAGGTCTAGCGTCGACATTAAGTCCTCGTTAAAATCAATACAATGCTTTCATGGTATAGCAAAATCTTTCCTGTCACCAGACAACTAGCTTTCATCACTCCATTATCAATAGCTACGTCTTATATCCCGTCGGCTAACCCAAAGAACGATCATTGTGTGGTTTTGGCTCTGCACACATAGCCGAAATAGCTCAGCTGGGAGAGCGTCAGACTGAAGATCTGAAGGTCCCTGGTTCAATCCTGGGTTTTGGCATATATTAGGAATGTGAAAAGGTTACCCAGTGTTGTTTTGGTCAATACTGTTGTTTTGGTCAATGTTATTTTGATCAATACTGAACTTCACTGAGATCTAGCGTCAACATTAAGTCCTTGTTAAAATCAATACAATGCTTTCATGGTTTAGCAAAATCTTTCCTGTCACCAGACAACTAGCTTTCATCACTCCATTATCAATAGCTACATCTTATGCCCAGTCGGCTAACCCAAGGAACGATCATTGTGTGGTTTTGGCACTGCACACATGGCCGAAATAGCTCAGCTGGGAGAGCGTCAGACTGAAGATCTGAAGGTCCCTGGTTCAATCCCGGGTTTCGGCAAATATTAGGAATGTGAAAAGGTCACCCAAAGTTGTTTTGGTCAATACTGAACTTCACTGAGGTCTAGCGTCGACATTAAGTCCTCGTTAAAATCAATACAATGCTTTCATGGTATAGCAAAATCTTTCCTGTCACCAGACAACTAGCTTTCATCACTCCATTATCAATAGCTACATCTTATGCCTCGTCGGCTAAACCAAGAAACGATCATTGTGTGGTTTTGGCACTGCATACGTGGCCGAAATAGCTCAGCTGGGAGAGCGTCAGACTGAAGATCTGAAGGTCCCTGGTTCAATCCCGGGTTTCGGCAAATATTAGGAATGTGAAAAGGTCACCCAAAGTTGTTTTGGTCAGTACTGAACTTCACTGAGGTCTAGCGTCGACATTAAGTCCTCGTTAAAATCAATACAATGCTTTCATGGTATAGCAAAATCTTTCCTGTCACCAGACAACTAGCTTTCATCACTCCATTATCAATAGCTACATGGCTAAACCAAGAAACGATCCTTGTGTGGTTTTGGCACTGCATACGTGGCCGAAATAGCTCAGCTGGGAGAGCGTCAGACTGAAGATCTGAAGGTCCCGGGTTTTGGCAAATATTAGGAATGTGAAAAGGTCACCCAAAGTTGTTTTGGTCAATACTGAACTTCACTGAGGTCTAGCGTCGACATTAAGTCCTCGTTAAAATCAATACAATGCTTTCATGGTATAGCAAAATCTTTCCTGTCACCAGACAACTAGCTTTCATCACTCCATTATCAATAGCTACATCTTATGCCCAGTCGGCTAACCCAAGGAACGATCATTGTGTGGTTTTGGCTCTGCATACGTGGCCGAAATTGCTCAGCTGGGAGAGCGTCAGACTGAAGATCTGAAGGTCCCTGGTTCAATCCCGGGTTTTGGCAAATATTAGGAATGTGAAAAGGTCACCCAAAGTTGTTTTGGTCAATACTGAACTTCACTGAGGTCTAGCGTCGACATTAAGTCCTCGTTAAAATCAATACAATGCTTTCATGGTATAGCAAAATCTTTCCTGTCACCAGACAACTAGCTTTCATCACTCCATTATCAATAGCTACAACTTATGTCCCGTCGGCTAAACCAAGAAACGATCATTGTGTGGTTTTGGCACTGCACGCATAGCCGAAATAGCTCAGCTGGGAGAGCGTCAGACTGAAGATCTGAAGGTCCCTGGTTCAATCCTGGGTTTTGGCATATATTAGGAATGTGAAAAGGTTACCCAGTGTTGTTTTGGTCAATACTGTTGTTTTGGTCAATGTTGTTTTGGTCAATACTGAACTTCACTGAGGTCTAGCGTCAACATTAAGTCCTTGTTAAAATCAATACAATGCTTTCAAGGTTTAGCAAAATCTTTCCTGTCACCAGACAACTAGCTTTCATCACTCCATTATCAATAGCTACACCTTATGCCTCGTCGGCTAAACCAAGGAACGATCATTGTGTGGTTTTGGCACTGCATATGTGGCCGAAATAGCTCAGCTGGGAGAGCGTCAGACTGAAGATCTGAAGGTCCCTGGTTCAGTCCCGGGTTTCGGTAAATATTCTGAATGTGAAAAGGTTACCCAGTGTTGTTTTGGTCAATACTGAACTTCACTGAGGTCTCAAGTCGACATTAAGTCCTGGTTAAAATCAATACAATGCTTTCATGGTATAGCAAAATCTTTCCTGTCACCAGACAACTAGCTTTCATCACTCCATTATCAATAGCTACACCTTATGCCCCGTCGGCTAACCCACGGAACGATCATTGTGTGATCGTTCCGTGGGTTGTTCCCCGTTGTATTCCCATGTATACAACGGGGCAGCTGTATACAACTTCACAAACATCATGTGTATGTTTAAAATTTGGATTTCTGCTGAAGTTATATGCATCCCATTGGGAAATGTGTAATTTAGTGCTTTAGTTTAAAATGACTTTGAACTGTCAAATTTACCCTCATGCAGAGGAGGTCTTCTGCGTATTCCAGGTGCATGATGCCTTTTTATAGCACAAACAGTTCCTTTCAATTACAAAAGTGCAATCAAATTTAAGAAGCACTACATATGTTGAGAGAATTACTGAACAGTAAACACTCTACCCAAAAATTTCCTGTAAAATGCCTGATCTGCCCAAAAGTTCAAATACAGTGAGCATTAAATAGCAAACCTACAATTGGGAATATAAAGAATTGTGAGGTTGTCTTAATTTGCTATTTGAGTAAACAGTTTCTGCTTGTTCTCTCAGATAATTTAAAACAGTTTCTGAAAATCATTTGGATTTAAATGTAAATCTGGACAACATAATGCATGTTTCCTAAATTGATTTCTGTCTAGTTGAATTTGGTCTGTGCAGCAAGAAGGCCCTGGATTGAATTCCAGCTAGGGGTTCAATTCATGAAGTCTTTTGGTACTCCGACTTCTTCCCATACTCTGAGATTATGACTATTAAATGTTCTGAATATTCTATTTTTTTCCCTCCCCCTTCAGCAGAAATTGCTCTCGATAGGACAGGTGGGAGGGGGGAGCAGGGCAGATGGCCCCCAAAACGCCAGGGCCTGGAGGCAAGCCTTAAGTGTAAGTATGTGTCCACATAGTTGGTTGTTCTGTGTGGCCTTGTAATGGGTCTTCCTAGAGATAAACAATAAGAAGAACCATCCTGGTACTTCCTATTGTTTCATTATACCTTTTGCTGACTGTATGAGTTACAGAGAGGTATTTCAAACAGCTGCATTCCACATTTATTCTTCACTCTGAAAGTCAACCTGGACCTGCCAGCTACTTTTCAAAAACAAGCTTTAAATGCATCTAAGTACTTGCAGAAGTACTTTGGGGCTGCGCTCTTTAACACTGTTTTTTATTGGCTTTTTGAGGATTGAAAGAAAAGCCAATTTCTTAATTAATTTTAGCCTTTTGTTCGACACAACACATGTAATACCTGCCTGCAGAGATCTGACACACATTTCTTCACTGAAGTAGGTCATCTGCAGTTATCCTACATTACGTAGGAAGCTTAGTCATAGAAGACGTTTTACCTCTGAAGATTGTTTGTGTATGAAGATGGACCACTTCGCCAACACATTTGGTTATAAATGAAAACAAAACTATTTTATCAAATATTTCTGCTATTACACATATTGAAGTATGTGTAATAACTGATAAATATTACAGTGATGCAGTTGGTGGGACTGTTGTCTTACAGCAAGAAGGTCCTGGGCTTGAATCCTTAAACATGCAAATTCTGCATGGAGTGTACATGGATACTCTAGCTTCCTCCCACAGTCCAAAAACATGATTGACAGGTTGATTGGTCTCTCGAAATCCTCCTTAGGTATGGGTGTGTGCGTGCATAATTGTTTGTCCTGCATCCTGTCCAGGGTGTACCCCACTTCTCACCCGTTGACTGCTGGTGGTAGGCACCAGCACTTTTTGTGACCCCACTAGAGATAAGAGCAGGGGTGGGCAACTCCAGGCCTCGAGGGCCGGTCTCCTGCAACCTTTAGATGTATCTCTACTTCATCACACCTGAGTCAAATAGTGGTCATGAGCAGGACTCTGGAGAACCTGACTGCACTTAGGAGGTGATTCAGCTGTTGGATTCAAGCGTGTTGGATCAGGGAGACCTCTAAGAGTTGCAGGACACCAGCACTTGAGGACCAGGATTGCGACATCCAGTTTATGTTTCTTTTAAAAAAATTGCAATGAATGAATACCTTAAAAACTTAAAATAATAATAATAATAATTTTTAGATATAATTTTTTTGTACATATATTTGTTTATTGACTTACAATTGGAAGCAAAAATAATTGGATTTTACATTTCAGTATATGTTGCTTCAAAAATGTGCCACAGATTTGGTTCTTGTACAGATATACATTGATTCCTGTATTCCTTTATTTTATCCAGCCACATATGAATTTTACAATTCATAAGTGAATTGCGACATCAACAAAGTAATAATATACAAAGTTTAAAAAAAGAGATAAATTATACCTGTGTGACCATTGTTGTCAATGTAGATGTATATGACAGATCCCATGTAAAAATCTCACTCGATATTTTTAATTATTATTATTATTATTATTATTCCCTGCAGTAATATGCTTCATCATCGAATGTTCTGGTACTATGTTTTTCAGGACTCTCGAATATGCGTCAGAGTGATCCCTCTGTAGTTCCTCCTCCTCTTTGACAATACGTACAGGCCGTGTGGGGAGTCTGCCCCGCCCCACTTCTATAAATACCCACCCTCTCCTCTCTAGAAAGAACGATACTTGCGGGATGTGCTGACAGAAGACTTTTCTCTTTATCCTACTAAAAACGCCCATTTTCTTTTGACTTGTTTTTTCGACCTCTGGCATGGAGCTCGACCGCCGGCTGCTGCTAATCCACTGCGCCGCTCACGCCCTCTCGGTCGCGGCGGGACTGCTGGTGGTCGTCCCGATGGCTCTTAACGGCTCGGCTTTCAAAGGCCGCTGCGCCCTCTTCTCCACCGGCTACTGGAGGAAAGAAGACCGGGCCGAGTTTACGGAACAGCCCGGGGAGATGTCTCACCTGGTGGTGCAGCGGTGGGGCCCGCTGGAAGCCTGCCAGCTCGCCACATTTGTGGGTATTTTTACGACGCTTTACGGGGCTGCGCAGGGCTGGAGGTGCCTCTTCTATCTGCACGGACGGCATGACGAGTGAGTCCACTGACACGCACAAACATGGGGTTTGTTATTATTATAGCAGGGTTTAAGTTAGACGCACAAATTGTGCGTCTAAATATATATAAAAATAAATATACGTGCAATATGCCTCTAATTGGTATATAATAACAATATGCAGTTATGTGATGAAAAAGCAAAACATTTGTGTTTGTACTAATAAAAATTAATGCAGATATTTTTCATTAATTGAAAAAAATAAGTTAAATCTAATTTAAAATTTCTAAACTAATATTATATATTTCTTATTTTTTCTGATAATAATCAATAGCATTAGTTATTTACATAGGTGAGTAAAGAATCAAGTGTTAATAAAAGGTGACAGGAAGATGAAGTGATTTATTTTAGATGAAGAATTAAAAGGCTTCACCTAAAGTAATCATGTAGTATTGATTTTTAACCCCGTGATTAGTGCTAGAAACTCGCATTGTTCATCTGCAGCTTTAAGCTTGTTCTGTTGTTTTTTCTGTTGTACAAAAATGTCTTCTGCTATTTATATTACTTATTACGTAAATGGAGATTATAAAATAACAGTGCTACAATTCACTAAATAAATGTCATTACATAAATAAAGATAAAAGTGTGACTGAAAAAAGTGGAAATAAATGTGTCCATAATTATTCAAATGTGTCAATTGGTACTCAGTTTACATGGAAATTATAGGAGGTAATTAATATTTATTCTATTATTCTAAAGTTGTGCAAATTTAGAATGAAGTTGTGCTGTCCTGTGTTAAATAATTTAATGCCACTTTTGCTCACAGACATTTCTTTTTAAAGAGGCAAGTATGTTGGTCAATGAAGTAGTGAATAAATTAATCACAAACAGATCTCTAGGTTATTTCAATGTATCATGAAACAATTAAAATAACTATAAATTTATTTGGAATAAATCTGTGGTCAATTGTAAATGCATTACCAACATGTACATATTTCTCTGTTTATCTAATTATTTTAGATACGTTTATCTAATTATGGTTTGTAGAACAGGAACTATGAAAGTAAACACACATGATTATGTGAGATTTTTCTATATAAATTTACATTTCAAATAATGATTTATACTTTAAATTATGCATTAATAAACTATTTACAAGTTTAAATAATTGTAGATTTATTTTTACTTTTGAACATTTAAATTTGTTACAGGGTTTATATATTTAATTTCCAATATAAATAGTCTAAACATGGAAAATGGAGTATTGCAAAGGTAAATACAGGCTCAAACTAACCCAATACTGGTCTGTCTCATAAATAATAAATTGTATCTTTTTATGTAGTAAACACTGTTAAGTTGATGTTTTCCCATGTCTCCTCCCAGCACCCTGTTCTCATCCTTCCTCACGGTCTTGCTGAGCGTCTGTGTGCTCTTCCTGTCTGCGGGGGCCAGCGTCATTTTGTCTCTGGGATTCAGCTCTTGGTGCGACACAGTCACCGACGACAACACGCGTCCATACAGGTAACAGCAAAGTTGTCTCAGTAATAAATGCTACAACAGATGGGTAAAATAACTTTTTAAGGTCTGTGTTCACAATTATGAGCTTTGGTAATAACTTCTCTTGTCTTTCATGCTGGCTTGTGTTCAGTTGTGCAGAGTCCCAGTCTGTCCCTCTTTACCTGGATGTTGACACGTCGACTTTCTACACAGACCTCAGTCTGGCTCAGGTAGGTGCTCAGACTGAAGCACACCAAAGATCCCGAACATGATAGAATCTTTCATTACTCTATTGACGGACAATAAATGCGACGCATGTTCGAAAATTATGAGAAAACGGGACAAGTATGTGTAATGTCATCACTGAAGACAAAAATCTAGATGTTTCATTTATTCAGTGGAGAAAGAGACATTGATCCTGGGCATAGAATCATATGATCTCAAGTATAAATAGATTAAAATCTGTTTGGTCTGGAGAATCAAGGTTTTGACCTACTTTTTCTAAGTATTGCCAGATTAAACAGCTGGAGCTCTCTGAAACAAACTGATAGTTCAAGGATTCAAAACTGAAATATTCACACAGTCCCTTGCAAAACTATACTATTTTATGTGATAAACCAACAAGAGGTAGTGATTTTGAAGAAAAGTAATACACGGTTTAACATCGTTTATAAATTTGAGCTTTCTGTCCAACATGCATAGTTCTACATTAGGTAAAAACTAGACAACACCCCCTTTGTGAAAATAAGTGGTGGCAGTATCATGCTCTGTGGGTGTTTTTCTTCAAGGCATTTTGTCTGTTTGGGAGAAAGGCATAGACAATCCTGGAAAAAAACCCTTAAGAGGCTGCAAAAGACTTGAGATTGGGCAGAGGTTCACCTTGAAGCATTATTTTTAGAATTAAAAAAAGGGAAATCTGTGTATCATTTTCCTCCCAACTCAATTATTCACTGCTTTGGGTTGGTGTAGCACCAGGGTCTGCAACCTTAAAGAGTCATTTTCACTTTCAGGTCAGGCAAATAAAACTCATTTAGAGCTTCAAATGTCCCGCAACCTTTTGAAAAACGACAACTTAAAATTTTAGATAAATAGCTACTATTGGTAATTTGTTGGCATTTTTTTTAAAAACTACCATTTTATTTCTATCTTTAGAATTTAAAATAAAAATGAAGGTAAAAATTTGCAAAAAGTGGATGGATATTTTTTTCTGTGGGATGGAAACTTGTGTGAAAAATAAAAATGCGCCTAGATTTCAACCTAATGACAAGAAAATGAAATCTAAAAACATGTTGCTAATAGTTTTAGTGTCTTTCTTTGTGGAAATTCAATTCAAATACTGCAGGAATAAACTGAAAAACTATTAAAGATCTGTGTTTGTTGTTATCTTCTCTACATTTGAAAATATTAGGTGGTACTTTTTAATTTTTAGCCAAAGTTATTAAGAGCCATTGTGAAATTTTTAAAGAGCCACTTGTGGCTTCAGAGCCTCAGGTTGCAGACCCTTGGTGTAGAATCCTATATTTGAAATACCAAAACAACTCTACTTAATACACACAATATAATATTTTAAGCTGAGTACTTGAATCCAAACTTTCAGAGATGTTTTTGGCCTATAGTCGTGACTGTAATTCTTTGTTTGCATCTTCAGGCGTCTCTGTGGTTTGTGACGGCCCTGTGGCTGGTTCAGTCCATCCTGGCCTTCCTGCGGCTCTACCACTCCCACAGGCAGAACATCACAGGGCCTTGGCTGCACCGAGACAAGGAGCTGCTGCTGGGACACACTCCCCTCGACAGCGGCTCCCCGACGCCTCCTCTTCCCCCTGCAACTCCAACTGTCTGCGTCTGACAGGGAGGAAGTGAGGTAGTGACGCAGCTCCTCACATTTAACGCCACAGTTTTAAACCTCATCTTGTTCATTATGACCACTCATAATGTCCACCCTGCACGTCTTACTGTTTACATGCCTCATCTTATTCAGCAGAGCCTGACCTTTAAATTATATTATCTGCGAAGAAGCATCAAGAAACTGCAGTAGGAAAATGCCAAAGATACAGTTTGTTGTTATCATTACCTTTATTATTCTGAGAGATGCATCTGAACAAGATTATGAAATATACAATAAAGCACGGGAATTATCTAGTTTAAAGGGAACTGTGACATAAAAGGAAAACCTAACTGCTTAAAATTGAGAATTTGATGGTAAAAATATTTGGACCATTTTACTCATTAAAACTCCAGGGGCCTCATGCATAAGAGTGCGCAGTTTTCACACCAAAACCTGGCGTACGGAAAAATTTAGAAAAGCCCGGCACACAAAAAAATTGGATGCATAAAGCCATGCAGACCTGCGGGAAATAATCTAAACCCTCATAAACCATCATCAACATTTCCCAGTAAATCAATATGATCTCTGAACAAACGCTCCCTCTGAATCCTTCTATTAGCGATGTTCTCCATCAGAGCCAAAGCGCTCCACAATTGCGCGGCTCACCTTTGCGCAGCTACTTGTATACGTGTGATTGCATACACACCTTGATCACATTAAAAATAGTCAAACCTGTTGATTATTTTTAATAATCAACAGGTTGATTATTTTTAATAACAGTTTTTTTTAATCAACAGGTTAAAAAAACCTGTTGATTATTTTTAATCAACAGTTTCATCGTTTACATTTAAACAATAAAATATTAAAATCATGAAAAACATCGGGTTTGATGCTTCTTGGTCTAAATTACACCAAATGTAGTCAGATTTCTATGTATTTAGGTGAGTTTAGATGCTTTGTAGTTTGATATTGTCCACAGAAAAAGTTTGCATGGCTGCCCCACATTTTCACGCCAGCGAAAAAGTGCGTATATTTATGCAAAGTAAATTTTTATACATGTCGACTTGTGCGTAAAATATGGCGCCGTACTTTTTTTTTTTTTTTTGCATGAGGCCCCAGGTGATTTTCTGCCAGCTTTACTTAAGATTTACATTTTAAAAAATTTTTTATTTGTGTGACATTCCTACAAATATGGAGTTATCAAAATGTGTGATGATGAGGAAGACATGCAGTTTATTTCAGAAAATCTATGTTCAGCCACATGTTTGTTTTCTAACCTGGTAAACTAAATGGCTATAAAACCAATGATTTGCAATCTTTCTAATAAATTAGGTAAATGACCTAATTAGAACATGTTTTATATATACGGTGGTCCTCAAATATCAGCAGCACCCCTGATAAAAACCCAGGTTTTTGTGAGGTATAAAAAGGCTATGATAAATAATTTAGAAACTGTCTTTGAAAAGCAATCATTATTCGTAAAAATTTAACTGAACCAAGCACCTCACTTGACATCATCTACCTATTCAACCTGGCAAAACCTCTCCAAATATATTAGAGTATGAGGAGATCTGTTGCACACAACCCCCTTTGATGTTGATGTCAGATCTTTACTTTAGCTAGGCCAGTCCAAACCATTAATCTTCCTTTTATGAATTGTTCTTTTATTTATTTAAATTTAAAAATAAAAACCCTGTTCACATTCAGCTTTCTAGTAAAATGTTAATTGATGTTTGTGACAGTTCATGATTGGTGGACAAAAAGTCTAGTTCCATCTTGATGCTGCCATCACAATGCTTCACAATGGGTGTGGTGTTCCTTTTAGTAATGTCACTTTTGGATCAAATGTTTTTTTGGTTTGTTTTTTTTTTAACTGTGGCCTAAAGTTCAATTATGTTTTCATGTGACTATTAACTCATTTCCTCACATGATTTAGGGATATTTTTGTCATTTCTTGTATGGCTTTTTTTTTTTTTGAAATACAAGGCTTCAGTCTTGCATCCCTAACCCTTAGTGCAAAACATAGAACATTGTTGTCACATATAGAGCACAACAAATGCTTGATAGAGATTCCCGCAGCTCCTTCAACGTTGCTGTCATTCTCTTGGCACCAGTTCTTGTAGCGTTACTGTGTCCCGTATTTTCTTCAACAGTTTCTATCTGTTTTTACTCTGAAAAGATGTATATTTATATAGTGCTGTGGATCCTTTTTCACGTTTCACTTGACTGATGAGGCCTTTGCATGATATTTTTGATCTTCTATTATATTTGTGCAAAACTGCTTAGTAAGAGACAAATAATCACCTGGCATTTTAACTGGGGTGTGTATATAGTTTTGAGAGTCACTCTGTGTAGAGGAGTTGAGCTCAAAGACAGGAGAAACAGAAGGGAATTCCAGTCCAACATTAAAATGCTGACATAAATTTGAGGTAAATGACAACTAAAGTAAATAAAAATTGTCAGAGGTTTCAGTCCTAACAAAGACTCCTCTTTTGTCTCAAACTGAAAGGATTCAACTTCTTTAATCAGAAATGCTATAATAGTCCAGTGTTATTCAGAACATTTACTGAGCTTCATGTTTTATTTATTTATGTTACTGACAGTGCATCATAATGGGGATTTTTGTTTATTTAAAAAGCATGGTTGTTTACATATTTCCTGGAGTCCAACATTTTGCACAGTTGTGTCTTCATCAGGGATGAAAAAAGGCTTGTTCTGTTTTATTCAGATGAAGCACTGTGATGCTTTTATTGTGAGAAAGAGCTACATGTCCATGGAAAAGGGCTCACTGTGTGAGCCTGACTTGAATGTTCTGTTGTGTGCACACCGCTGAGCCTCTCTGCTCCCGTGATGACTTTTATGATGGTGCTGTTTGTGTGGACGGAGCTGCTCTCTGGATCTCCTCCAATGATCTGCTTGTTTTTTTTTTTTTAACTACTTTGTTGATCTGTGGTAGCTTTGGTACAGAGAATGACGATGAAAAGAAAGAAGTTGCCGACTTTTCTGAGGTTTTCTGTTCAAATTGTTTTTTTGTGGACGATCAGACCGGCTGTAATGAAACACAAACAGTGGAGCTGGAAGTCTGAAGTAAAGAGAGATCAGCTGGTGTTGCCATATGAAGCTATTTAGAAAATGGTTTTTGTATCGGAATTGACTGTAGTTCTGTTGTTTGTTCTCATTCGTCTTTGTGTTTTTGCATTTGTCCTGTATTTAAATAAAATACTTGCTCTTATGTTGTAGTTTCCTTTTGTATGTTGATGATACTAAAGGACATCCAGCAACAAAATGGTGGTCTGTGTTTACTGAATTGATGTCTACACTACTTTAATCTGCATAAATAATGAAATCATTCTATGGAAAAGTGAAGGATCCTTCATACTTAAGATAGAAATGACTAAAACATTTAAACTCATTCGAGTCTCTTTATGTGCTCCACATGTTGCCCACAATCGTTTTTTTGCCCCATGGGCCAGTTTTAATAACAGACAATGAGGTATTTGCTAAATAAACAAAAATAAAATTATATAACCAGCATGGAAATCTAGGAGGTTTTTTTAAAATTAAGACAAGTACATTTGTTCAAAAATTATCTGAACATGTTATTTCTCCTTAGTCCCAGGGGGCGGTAATGCAACTTGAAGGAGGGCAACCGTCCGTCAATTGACTCCAAAAAAGACGAAGAAGAAAAAGGCAATGTTTTGAATCGGACTCCATTATTTATTTTTCTGTTGAGTCTTTTTTTCTTTTTTCCGTTAAAGCCCAGATAAACATCCTGGTTTATCCTGATATCTTAAGAATGAAGTTGATGGACATTAAGAAGTTAAAAGTGGCCGAACTGCGGTCCAAACTAACCGAACTGGGTTTGGACAGTAGAGGTCTGAAGGCTGACCTGGTTGACAGACTATGGTCAGCCTCGCAGTCGGTACGGAGTCCAGAACATGTAGAACTGCTGGAGGGCAGCCCATCAATACTGTATGGACCGACAGAACCAGATGAGGTTCAGGTTCGGACCGAGTCCTCATCACCGTCGGTAGTCGACTGTGCCTCTGCGCCGTGCGAAGTAGACCGGGGTAGAGAGTACGCAGACACTGCCACTCAGACTGAGCCAGAACCTGGTCCAACAGCGGTACCATCGGGTTCCGAGTGCCTTTCAGGGACCGAGATTGTCTGCCAGGCGGAGAGGAGGCAGCTGGGACATTCAGATGGTCCTCTCTCTGAGGAAATGGGCAGAGGAAGAGCTTTCTACGAGTTCAAGGAGGAGATACGATACAAAAGGTAAATCCTTATTTCAGGGAATATTAAAATCTAAAAAGCTATGGGAGGTTAAACGGGGCAAATTTAATAAGTCACTTAGGATCCAATGTTTTTGTGATTTAAATAAATAAATACAGAACTTTTTCTATTTTTAAAACGATCTATAGCAGTTCAGCTCAATTAGAAAACAGTACTATGCAATTCTTCATAACGTTTTTTGCCGTACCTTCTTTCTGGTGGATGTGGCTGTATTGAATTTAAACCACCAGATTCAAACTGATGTAAATGTGTCATTTAAAGTGTTTCTGACTAACAAGAATTCATTCACACTCTGGAAAAGAAAGGCTTGAGTATGGAAAAAGTCTCGAGTTTCTAAACTCCATTCCTTATTTTTAATTGTTGAGAAATGTAAACCAACATTTCTAATAAATTAGAAAGTTGTTTTTCATCGATTCATATTTAAAGGTTACTTTTTATCTTTAATTTGCTTAATCACAACTTAGGTTTTGTCAAACTCCATATTTTTTTTAATTCTGAGTTGGCAAAAGAAAACACAAATGAACATTAATTTGAAAATTGTCCATTAAAACTGTGCTTTAAGGAAGCTGTATAAAGTACAGTCCAGATTTGAGAAATCCTTTTTCACATTTTAAAATTGGTCAAGATGGCAAGAAAAATTTTTCAGTGTCTTAGTTTAAGGGTGTATACACTCACAGAACCACTTTTTAAAATCTTTTTTTTTTATATAGTTTTACATGTTTCAGTTTTGAGTTGTAGCGGTTATAGGATGATTGAAAGTAGAATTACAATTGTTTGCTTAATTTCTTTTTTTTCCCACTGTCCATATTTGTCTAATTTTACTATTTATAATGTTTAGAAAAATAAACCTGAGTCATTTTCTTAAGCTGAGAGACTCTGTATGAGGGACAAGTGACAGGAAGTAACAGGAAGGTTTACTCATCAGATTTTACTCAGTTTCTCTTCACAGAAAGTGTTTTTAATTGAGTATGTGTCTTTCCAGATCCAAATCACCACAGCTTCAACAGGATAAAAGTGAGGAAGAGTGGGATGAAGATAAAGTTAGATTAGATCCATGTAAGTACAGAGTGAAGTCAGTTTCTTTTTCTGGAAAGCTTTTAGAAACGTCACTGCTACTTTAATTGTTTCCACAGACGGCTGCCACCTCCACTTTGAAGTGAGCTCTGATGGATCCTGTGGGCAGCCACGGTTCTGGGATCGGTTCCCGTTGCTCTGGTCCGGCTGCAGGCTCACCCACGGGGTGCGGCAGGGACGGGTGGGGTTTGAGGTTCGGCTGGAGAGGAAGTTGCTGACTGCTGACCAAGAGGTCAAGGATCCATACGGACTGAGAGTGGGCTGGTCTGTGGGCGACTCCTCTCTGCTGCTCGGTGAGGATTAGGTCGCTGTTATTTGAACATGTTTTTTTTGTTTGTTGACAGCTTTAACTGAAACTCGATGTGTTTCATGTCAGGGGAAGATGAGCTTTCTTTTGCTTATGATGGATGCGGTAAAAAGGTTTCTGATGGAACCCAAGAGGAGTACGGTGAGCCTCTCTCTGAGGGGGACATCATTGGCTGTTATGCTGTGAGTTGTCTTAGAGATGTTCACAAAGAGAAGTTCGCAAAGATAGAGATGAACAACAAACAAAATTTGTTGTTCTCAAATGTTTTATTGTTTGTGCTTCCACAACAATAGGCCTTTTCTGCAGATGGCGCTGTTGAGTTGTTTTTCCATAAAAACGGTCGTTTCCTGGGCCCGGCTTTCTCCCTGAGTGCCTCTCTACTGCGGGGTCGAGTCTTGGTTCCTCATGTTCTCTGTAAGAACTGTTCAGTCCGATTCCTTCTGGACCGCATAACCCCTCAGTGGTACCCTGGACCGATGGGATTTACGCCGCTGACAGCACTCCCTGCTGCTCAGAGAGTGCACATCGCATCGGCTCCTACCTCCAAAATGCAGTCTGAGGTTAGATTTTGGACTTTGCTATTCAGGTTTAAAGAACCTCTTATTTGTGCTTCAATGTGCATAAATATATATTCCATATGGACTCAATTGTTCAGGCTGCAGGTTTCGTCTCTCTGTCCCTGCAGGTGGTGATGATGGTGGGTCTTCCCGGCTCTGGGAAGAGTTTCTGGGCCCAGACGCTGATGAAGCAGCATCCAGAGAAGAAGTACAGACTGCTGGGGACAGAAGACCTGCTTGCTTGTATGCTTGTCAGTGAAAACTCCAATTTGTATTCATTTTAGCAATTCTTTTAGAGCTCGATCCACTTCTGAGCAGCTAGTCCTCATAACCTGTGTGTGTTTGTGCAGAGTGAGGGTCAGAGAGACAGCAGGCTGCAGCAGACGTCCCAGTGTCTAACTGATCTGATTAAAATCGCTGCCAAGACCCCTGGAAACTATATCCTCGACCAGGTAACCGAGAGCTTCACCCGAAAACAAATGACCAATTACAATAAAAGCTTGCTGTTTGTGTGAATGGATAATTTAACGCAACTTTTTTTCGTGCTTTCCCAGTGCAACGTCCTCTTCTCTGCACGTCGACACAAGCTGCAGTTGTTTACAGGCTTCAGGCGGGTGGTGGTGGTGATCTTCCCGTCTGCCGACGAGTGGAAAAGACGACTGTTGCAGCGTGAAATGAGCGACGGCGAGCACATCCCTGAGACCGCCCTGCTCAAACTCCAAGGTTTGACTTATTTGCTTCATTTTGGGGAAAAAGGGTTTCAACTTCAGTTACACACAGGGATGAGTATTTATTGTCTTTATGTGATCTTTTTGTTCCTGTTCAGATACAGCATTGATGTTGTGTTTGTTTTCTTGCCTTCAGTGAGCTGCAGTCTTCCAGAACCGCAGCCTGACCTGATGGAGGAGCTACAGTACGCAGAGCTGCCTCAGGAACAGGCACAAATCCTCCTGATGCAGTACAAAGAGGAGGCTCACAGACTGCTGCCTCCTGTCATCAAACCAGACAAGAAACCCAGATGGACCAAGAGAAGACGTCACTTTCTCAGTCCTCCACCGTCAAACAGGAAGCAGTGGGGAGCAGTTCATGGTTGGCATGAGACACAATTAATATTTTATTTTATTTATTAGTACTGGTGCTAACTGCTGGTTAATAATGCCTTTGTCTTTGAAGGTTGGTACGACACAAGAAGTGACATGCAGCCTTGGAGTCATCAACCAGAGAGCAGACATGTGAGGGATTTGTTTCAATTATTTGTTCAGCTTAATATAGTCTGTATCTCTTTCTGTTGCAACACATAATCTAATTTAATGTAATTTTTTAAATGTAATGTTTACAAACCAAATCAATACAATATGTAAGAATAGATTTAATGTTGTATTTAATAGATGCGTGTATGTTGTTGCTCCGGGTCGATTAATGAACACTGTTCTTTCTTATTCTGGTCATTTTAGTGGAACCTGCCTTATCAGCAGCAGAACTACAACTACAGCAGAAGTTTCGGTTTCAGCGGCTATCCGAGTTACTCCTGAGGAAACATGAAACAAGAACGAGGCTGTTCTTCGTGTTGGAAGAACGGCCTGGGAGGTTTTTTATGACGATCACTGCGAAGAACAAATGCCAACAGTGCTGTGCAGAAGTCATGAGGCATCCCTCGTTTGAAATTAGACAGAAACACACTTTCTTGTAACCTCTTAAGCATTTTTTTTCTCCACATCCTCCTCTTTCAATCCACAATCTGCAGTTGTTTTTGACACTTCAGGCTCATCTGATAGGTAGGTCCTCTGATGCTCCTTGGGAGGTAGTTACGGAGCCATAATGACCTCAAGCGGAAAGGGAATCAAGTAATAAATCCGACGCAAAGATGTGGCAGACAGTGGCAAGTAAGTTTGTGCTTATGAGGAGACCAATGAAACCTTAATGATTCTTCCACCTTTAGACTCGATGAGTCGGATGCAGAGAAAAGACATAACATTGCTTCTTTGTTTATTTTTAATATCAGAAAGAATTCAGACATATTCACAAAAATACCTAATGCTATTCTTATATATTTATTTCTTTTATTGTTTTATGTAAAACAAGAAAATTTTAAATTTAAGAAATGAACCAGTGTCTGCCCCTAACAGATTGCTAAGCAAAACACTCATTTTTGTCTCCATCTTGTGGTATGTTTTGTTCCCTTTTTCTTTGTTGAAAAAGAAAAATCTGAAGACATTGATCATTATTCTCAGTTATGTGTGAGGTGATCACCTGAAGCATGATACATCCTGCAGATCCTGTCATGTCTTTGCTAGCTTTCTTTCCATCCTTTGTAAGACCATCTGTTTTTCTTTTGTAGCTTTCTGTAGCTTGACACTTCTTTTGTCCTCCATTTTTCCAGTTCAATTTCTAACTAGTCGGCTAGTGCAGGGTTGGGCACTCCTGGTCCTCGAGGGCCGATGTCCTGCAACCTTTAGATGCATCTCTACTTCAACACACCTGAGTCAAATAATGAGGTCATTAGCAGGACTTTGGAGAACCTGACTGCACGTGGGAGGTGATTCAGCTGTTGGATTCAGGTGGGTTGGACCAGAGAGAGACGTCTAAGAGTTGCAGGACACCGGCCCTCGAGGACCAGGAGTGCCCATCCCTGAAGGTCTGTGTCAAAAAGCAGACAGAATCCAAAAAAACTTGATCCAGACCACCTTAAAAGGTTACAAGAAAAAAGCGTCTCATTGGAGGCAAAGTCGAAAGAAATGAGGGATAGTTTAAAGCATTGTGCACTGTGATAAATGTTGCACGCTGTTTTGTACAATCAATGATAGCCGGGGTTGGTTTTCAAAGACAAAAACTTTGTAAAAGATTTTTATTGAAAATATTTTAACCGTGTTATTTTACAAAATACAGAGTTTTGACACCACTGCTAGTCTCTGGGGTGTTGAGGTGAATAAAATTTAACTGGTAAACTTTGTGCTCATCTTTCCTCTCGGTTTGGTTTGCTTGGCTCTCCTGGTTTCACCACCTGATAAAGCAGCATGGCTCCTTTAGCGGAGGGACACATCTCCGACCACAGAGGGCTGCTTCTGTTCAGCTGCATCACCTCCTGCAACACAAAAACACGACAGAAACAACTTCTGTAATCTGCACCTGATGCTGAAGGAGGAAATCACGCCTCCGATTTCAGAGCTGAACTGACCGTTGTGCTGAGGAAGACGACGTCTGTGGACTCGTTGGCCTCTGCTCCTCCTTTCCAGTACAATGTTCTGACTTCATCAGAAGACAGGGAGCAGCTGAGGACGCAGAGACAAAAGTGACTTAAAGTTACTAAATGTTTCAGACATAAGGTGATATCTCACATCACAGAAAACATCTCCTCTTAAACTTGCTCTAAAAAGAATCCTACCTGAATATGTTTAGATTTTTATAGCTGTAAGAGTGTCAAAAATGAGTAACTTCTCCAGCTTCGTGCGGCTTCTTGATGTGTTTGTTTTTTTGAGGCTTAAAGCAGTTAAAGACAAAGCAAAACCAAAATTGTAGACAAAAAACATTTGTCTACAATTTAGGGCACTTTAAAATCCAGATTAAGTAAGATTGTGTGATAAACAGAAATGATGAGGCTCATTTTGAGTCAGAAATATTGTAATGATTCAAACAATTTCCAACTAAACTCTTGCAATAAAAAGTGATTATTTCTGCAGACTAGATTCTTGGTTATTAAATAAGAAGCTTCTTTACATGGAGGGTAATTGGGTAAACCAGGGATTATACAGTCAAATTCAATAAATAAGAATATTATTGAAAAGTATATTTCAGCAACTCCATAGCTAAGTGAAAAATTATATAGATCTGTCACACACAGATTGATGTTTTCAAACCTTTATTTAATTTAATTCTGATGTTTTTTTTCTGCCTACAGCTAACAGAAGCATAACATTTAAAATTAGAATATTGTCACATCAATTAAAAAGCATGTTTAAAACAAAAAAAGTAATAAAAAGTATGTTTAATACCTTATTAAATGATAATTTTTTTTTCCAAAGGGTACTTTTAAATCAGACAAATGAACCTCAACAGAGCACATATTCTAGTTTATTGAATATGTCGGTATGTGTATTGCACTCAGTACAGCTTGTTCAATTATGCAACAGGCTCAATAATGGAACAAGAGAAAAGTTTCCCTTTTTCAGTTTATGTTCTTTCTGCTGTTCTGTTTTGATTATGATTTGACTGTAACTTTAAGATTTGAATATGTTTTTAATCTGGATAAAGAAAGGATAATAATACCTGATATAAAACTCTAAGCTCGGGCGTCCAGCGCTGGTGTGGTTAAGAGCGATGCCCATCAGGACAGGAGCGCCAAGGCTGCTCCAAGGAATATTTACCTGCAGACAGACCAGGTCGGCTTCAATAAGAAACACAGTCTCAATCTTATCTCCCTTCAGGATTAATAAACTACATTAGAACTGAACTGACAAAAGAACAATGAAGAGCCACTGTCACGTTAAGAACTGATTTTTATAGAAGTGTTCTTATTTTAAACATGAAGCAACAGTGACCTCGTCCCTGATCTCAGCGCAGATAGAGGAGAACAGCTCCGAGACGACGGCGTCCGGCCGCTGCTCCATCATGACCAGACTGATCTGGTCTTTGCCCGCCGCCTCGCCCAGACGCTCGCACACCGCCTGAATACAGCAGCAAACACATGAAGACCGACCACAGACGGAGAGTTTAAATTAAACATCGTTATTCTTTAAACGTCACCTTTGGCTCTGGGTGGCCACCAGGAATGTCCAGCAGCCCCCTGGCCTCGGCCACCTTCTGGCTCCTCCTGATGAACACCACCTGGCCATCACATGTGCACAACACGGCGCCGACGCCCAGGGGCTGCGCGAGCAGGGCCAGAGGGTCGCCAAACTCCTCCTGCCCACGGCAGCGGAGGTCTGCCACTTCACCAGACCAGTTTGTTCCCAGGTAGTCCTTGTAGCATGTGAGTCCCAGCCTCAGCGTGAGGACGGAACCAGGGTGATGTTTTGGCTGTGATGTCTTCTGACTGGTTCCTCCACCGTCTTCTGTCTGAAGTATACAGCCGTTAATAACGTCCCCACAGTGCTGAGCTGTTTCACCGCCCTGCTGCTCTCCACAGTCAGACTGAAAGCAGCCAAGGTTCTCTGGAGAGGCCAACCAGAAGGAATGTAGCCTGAATTTGGCTCCGTTAAAAAGCCACGGCTCCTTAGAAAGCCGTTCGGTCCAAACCTGGTTTATGTGCTGCTCAAGAAGAGGATCTGTCTGCCTGTTGAATCTGAGGGAAGAATAATCCAGAGTTTACTTTCATCTCTCAAAGAGTTATTCAACAGTTTTTTAAGAGCTGTCAGAGGCTTTTGGTTTTCATACGTTTATTTATAAAATATGAAACATACTTTGTCGTAGTAACAGGCTGCTGGGAACAAAATGTCTCAAGATCCAAGTTAAAGTTTTTTTAATGTATCAACACTAGGTCATGTGCTGTTTTTTTTGTTTTTGTTGTTGTTTTTAAGCAAAATTAACAAAATTTTTGCCATGTCTCCTTTGAAAAAGAGAGTCTTAATTTCAATGGTGATTTCTTGCTTAAACAAAGGTTGAACAAAAATACATAAAAAATCATAGTAAATTCCTTAACGAAAAGATAGCTTTTATAGATAAAACCTTGATACAGGATGTGTTTTAAATTAAATAAAACATGTTTTTAACTTTTGTTAAAGAATTAAGAAAAACTAATCCTATATGAAAACACAATTAGTTTATGAAATAAGACCTTGAAGCAAGATTTATAAAAAAAATCCTACTTTTACAGCTAAAAAGATACTTGGAAGATACTTTGGAATGAAAAAAAACGTTTTGTATAAGACTATCTTCAAAGTAAAATAAATCATTAAAAAAAAACCTTTATGGAGAAAAATAAGCTTAAGATTGGACAAAAAAATTAAACCTACTTTATTTATGCAAAGAAATACTTTTATCTAAGAGACAAAATACTTTTCTGTATAAACTTCTCATAATAGGTGTTACAACAATATTTAATTTCCTTTTGTGAGCAATAAAGTGTTTTTGAATTTAATTAAAGTACGTTTAGTTTAAAAACAATACTACTTTTATATATATAAAAAATAACAATTTAAATAATAAAAAAATCTCAATGGTCTAAAAACATTTGACCAGGGCCCATAAAAAAAAAAAAAAAAGAATGGCTTGCTGCTCAGAAGGAAAATATAAGGAAATAAAACATTACGTTTACAAATCAGTTAAGATCTGCGTACCTGTCTGAAAGCTCCACCTGTACTTGGTGCTCCAGCAGCCCACTCCAGTGTGCACAGTCCAGCAGAAGAGACACTTCAGGGTCCAACATGTTTACTGTGGATGATCACTGGAGTCCACTACTCTCTCTGAGCCCAACCTGGCCCTTTAACCGGTTGTGATCATCATATGAAGACAATGACGTTTTGTATCCTGGTAACAGGTGAGATTAAACCTAAAGAAAAAAAAAAAGTATAAATCATTTTAAAGACATCAGGGAGAATAACATCTGAGTTGGTCCACTCGTCGTACGGAAATAGAAACACTAAGGACAAACAAATCAGAGGCAAAAGCTGGATGAACGTAATATCTATGTTTAGTTCAATTTTGCATCTTCAAGAGATAAAACGAGTTAGAATTAGAAAGAGAAACTTATTAGTGGCATTTTTCACTTTTCCAAATGTGCATGATTTGGTTTTGTTTTGGTCATCAAAGAGAATGGGAGGTTGTGTGGATCAGAGTCATATTATTTTTCCATACTAATTATAATTCTTACACCATATATTAATTCTGGATGAGTGCCACTTATTTGCTGTTCATATAACTTAAGAATCTTAATTTTTGTCCATGTATCTGTGTTTCCTGACTGTCAGTCCTATGCATGTGAAATCAATAGTTTGTGTCACTGTATTTTGAATTACTGAACTCTTAGCAATTATGACCCGTAGATGGTCATAATTGCTAAGATTATGACCATAATCTTAGCAATTGCATTCTCAGAATGCAATTTCTGAGAATTTGCATTCTCAGAAAGAATGCAAATACATTCTTTCTGAGAATATAGCAAAAAGTATTAACATCGCAAACATCTATGATTTGAATTAAAAGCTTTTAAAATTGGATGTCTTGATTAGCGTATATAACACGTTAGTCTGAAACTGTTAAGATAATGTAGTTGTTTGCTAACAGCTTTTGGTGATGACTGTATTATCAGTGACCTCTTCCACAGATACAGTTCCTGTTACTCTTTAACCTGCAGAGGTGTTAGATTCGTCTTCTTTAATATTTTAAACCAATAAAACTTAACAAAACAACGATCTGACACTGACGGTGACCTGCTATAGAAGGTTTAAAAATGTATTTTAGAGTTTTAGATCACTTTCACTGGATTTAAGCAAATAGTTAATTGAATAATCATCCTAAGCAGCACGAAAAACACAAACAAGACAGTAAAAATAAAACGAAGTATTGGCAAATAATGTTATTTAACAAATTTAGCAAGCAAAACATTAACTAGTTTACCCTAAAAGTTATTTTAATAACATATTTCACCTCCGTGGGCAGTTTTGTTCCTGCTTCCTTTCTCCAGACTGAACTACCTTTCAAAACACTAGTCGTTTCTTCCTCTTTTCCCCAAATCTACGTCAGATGTCAAAAATATACTCAATACCACCACCGCGTGGTCAAACTGTAAAATTACAGTTGATTGTGGAATGGAATGATTAAAAATGTGTTTTTGCTCAAACAGATCGCTTATTTATGACAACTGAAATGCATGTCACTATTATGTTATGATCAAAATCAAATTTATGTATCCACTTAAGGTAACCACAGGGTTGCCCATCGTAGAAAAGTTAGGGGAGTGTTTTTGCTTTGCTTTCCGTCAAGTTGCCCACATACATTTTTTGCAATTTACAAAGTAAACATACAAAATTGTAAAAAAAAAAAAAAAAAAAAAAAAAAAAAAATGGTACAAAGATCAAGCATTGTGGTAGGTTATCTAAAATTGTACATTGTGTTCCTCTTAGATGTTTCTAAAATCCTTTATTTTCTCCTTTAAAAAGAGAGGAACTATATTCTCGTACATCTCAGAATCATAGAGAAACAACATTGACAATGAAAAAAATATAGGTTACTACATTGTTAATAAATTGCTTTGAGTGACAAAAAATTCTGGTAGCGACGACAAAATCTTTTTGTTCTAGTTTTTGTTCTATTTACAGTGGAAACTTTGGTCGCTAGTAAACTGTCTGCTTTATTTGGAAATTAAGCTTCATTTCCGGTTCCCGTTTTGCTAGTAGCTTGATGTATTGGAAAACTAGAGCGTTACGAAACTGATTCCATCTGGTATGTCACCTTTTCTCCTTTTAACTTCTGCTTATATATTGATTAATAGTTATATTTCACATCTAACAGAGTAGTAGAAACAACGATGGATGTTGTTGCCATCTAACAGCAGAGTTGGTAGATACTTAATGCTAAACCAGGGGCTAGCATTATCAGCAGAACTAAGTGTTCTTTCTGTCAACTCAGTTTGTATTTTGATTGACAGCTGGAATCATTTCTTATAATTTATAGGGGGAAACACCAGTTCAGTAACTGTCTTTGTTACTCCTGAAATTGCTTACTGATACAATGGCTAGGCTGACAAGTTGTGGTTTTCAATAGCTGTCTTGTGATTGTTCTCAACCCTTTGTGTGTGTGTGTTGTTGTATGCAGTCATCTGCTGACAGCTGTGTTACAGCTGCCCACCTCAACAGCTTCAATGGAAGCACAGTGAAAGGTAAACACTGGAAATTAGTCAATTAAATTGCTGGTTGGAAGCATACAGGTGTGTGCTTTCACAACATCCGGTTGTAAAGGCATCAGCAATGTTTTCACCATTCGATCTGGAAAGGATGATAAGAATGTCTCAAAACTATTTAACATCCATAATTCTGCAGTGATGGCAATTATTCAAAAGTGGAAAGTACTTATGACCTATTCCTAGCTTTCCTGGAATGGACATCCAACCAAATTGATTCTAAGGCCAAACTGTGAAAAAACCTCAGTTATAATGTTTTATTTGACATGTAAATGTCTCCTCTCACTGAAAACAATATGGCTGCACAACATAGGTTTGCAAAGTTATGTTCAGCAGAATGGCTGAACAAGAAGGGAATCAAGTTGTTGCAACTGCCCACTCAAAATCCAGACCTCATCTTGATTCGAGAGCTGGTGTAGAACCTTGAGAGAAATGTGTAGAAACTATTTTCTACAAACCTTAAAAGTCCTCTAAAATGATGTGAGAAATTGACAATGTTACTGAAAGCAACTATTAAGAATTAGTGCTGCTTCTGCAGGCTGTGGAATCATGGGGTTTCTTGAGTTTTCTTGAGTTTTTTTCATCTATTAAAGCACCAACATATTAAGAACAAGACACAACTTAAATTAGTGTCTTGTTCTCCATTTTTGTTGTAGCCTTTGATCCAGGCCATAACAGGTGCCTTGTGCATTTAATGATTTATCTCTTCATTAAACAAGAAATAAGCTAATTTTCAATCGCAGCTGGGTATTATGTCTGTCCTTGTTACAGGTCAAAGTTGAATATTTTTCGTCATGCAACTGGAAGCTCAGCTGCGACTATGTCAGAGTTGTATTTGGTGCTACAAGAGCGGACAGCGGATGCTATCTCTCAGCTCTGCACAAAGGCAAGGGTATCCACTCTGTGTGTTTGTGCGTGTGTGTGTTCTGTGTAATTTGTTCAGGTTTAATTGCCAGCTTGTTTTTGAGTTATTATCTTTATCCACACAGAAAAGCTGCAAGCTATTATGACCTGTTGGGAGTCAAATCGGATGCCTCCGTGGATGAAATAAAGAATGCTTTTTTTGACAAATCAAAGAAGGTACTTCACTAATAAAACTCTGCACTTAACTAGCCACAAGGGGGCGACGTTTTTTAAGATAAGCTAAGCTTGCCAACTGTTTTCACATGGAGCTTCCTGCCTGTTTTCATGGAGAAGTTTTCTGAGTGATCAAGATAAAGATTTGGTTTTATGGCATAATTCTGCTATAATTTAGGATTGAGGCAACTCACTCCAGAAGTAAAATTAATCTCAGTCGGAATTTAAAACTGCGCATCTGAATATAAAAGAATACCAGTGGAAGCAAAACACCCCTCAAGCAGAGTATCTCACATCATTGACTCTGGATCGCTCGTCCCACAGCTGCACCCAGACAGCAACCCGTCAAACCCGGAGCTGCACAGCCAGTTTGTGGAGCTGAACGAAGCCTACAGGGTGCTGAGCAAAGAGCCCAGCAGGAAGGAGTATGACCTTAAGATCCAGCATTCATACCAGGGGAGGCAGGCCTTCGGATCAACATCTGGTCACACAGTGTACAGAAGGTAAGGCCTCACACTGGATTGGTCAGTGCTCTGCTGCAGCACTTGACTAGTGAAGATGTTTAAAAGCCTACAACAATATCCAATCTTTTGTTGCAGTAGCTGTATCTCACAGCTATATCTCACAAAGAAAATCTTTAGAAAAATCAAGCCTCTTATTCTGAGTACATTTATAAAGTTTCAAACGGTTTAAGGCAAAGTCCCTTTAAAAATGAATCTAACAAGCATTTTTTTTTAATTTTGCTTCTACTTTAATTTTTTAAAATTTGAACAGTTTTTAGGACGTTCTAATTAATAATTTGTGATTCTCCATTTGCCTAATTGAAAAAATAAAACACAACACTGAGGCCCATTCTTTATATTTGCTACTCAAACCAGGAAAGGCAAGAGAACATGTCATTAGAGTTAGGCAGATGTGTGTTGATAAACATCTCCAACATACATCAGAACATCGCGCTAGAGAACATTAACATTCAGTCAATTGGCGTCTTGAAAAAAACGTTTTTTGTGTCATGAGGACAAAGAGGAGACTGTTGGACTTTAGCTGTATCAGAAGCATTGAAGCTCCTATTTAAAAATGTGTTGCTTTTTAGAAACATGCAGCAAAGAGTGGCATCTTCTGGTCTCTATCTGCGCATGGTAACTTTTAGATCCTATTTGCAGTATGTGCCAACAATAAAACGTCTCCTCTTTCCTACCGTCACAAACATAAAGGCGGAGTTCATTAAATGCTACAGAGTCTTTAACTGGGATTGTATGATTTGTTTAGGTGTGACTAAGATTTGGGGATGTGAGGAGTTGGCAGCAAACTCTCCAGGTGGGTTTAATGTTCGATGAAATCAGCTCACATTCCCTGTTAATTACAGTCAAGGATCTGTGATGCTGAGGGGCTGTTTTACTGGCAAATACTCTATGAGTTTTGTCAGATTGCAGAGCACCGTGAACTCTCTGAACTTTAAAATATAAGGGGATTTTTTAAACTTAAAAATCTGGTGGCGTGTCCCAGAAAACTGAAAAAGTGTTGTCTCTTTCGATCGGATATATATCATTATCAGAAAGGCCTCTGTTGAACGCTAGTGATATTAAGTAGAGTAACAGCATCGCTGGTCTTCTCCAGCTGTTGTGCTGTACTTTGTGAAATGTTAGAGTAGAAGACTCAGTCCTGTCCTATTTGAATGAGGAGACTGCACAGAGAATTAACAGCAGGACTTCTGATGATTGTGCCACCACAACAGTGTACGATTAATCTACTGCATCATAAGTTGACTTTATCATAAGCCAACTAACGCATATTTACCAGCGGACCCAATAAATGTAGTTATTACTGCCTGTTTGTCATCCATTGAAGTCATGACTTCAGATTTAGCAGCTTGTTATGACCTGAACCACTGGTAGGTGAGACGTTACATGGCTAAACAGAGTTCCTCTGAAAATTTAAATCAAAACTGGATGAACTGAGACTTGATGTAGTTAGTTCTCGTAGGCTCCCTCGAGGTCTGTAAGCAAATATAGAAAGTACGCCTGACCTAATAAGCCATGGCAGTGATTTTAGCACAAGTGTAGTGCTTTAAAGCCGACAGAAAAAGCTTTTTTTTTTTTTTTTTCACACTTTAACATTTAAAAAAGAGAAACGAATAAAATCACCTTCACATGTGATTAAAAAAATGTTCTTTTTGTCAGGAGAGAAAATGAAAAGTTGTTGAGATTTATGTGCATTTGAGCTCAGTTACCCCCCTCTGATCTCTATTCGGTCTGTTAGTGTCACTTCTGATCATCACCAATATATTTCTCTTCCCTCCTTCTCCCAGCACTACTACTAACGACAACGTTCATTACTGGGAGCAGTTTCGTCACGCCCAGTCTCCAGAGGCGACTGCAGAGGAGAGGAAGCAGAAGAAGAAGAGGAACTTCAGGCTGGTGATTTACTGTGTCATCACGATGGTACTCAGCGTCGGAGCGCATGCGGTCTTCTTTAGGTAACTATCTCCGTACCTCATGCTGAAATATTCAGGCCTCTCTATTAAAAAATCATCAGAAAACCTTTTCTTTATTGCACGGTTAAGTGGGGTGTTTTCCTGCATGCCTCTGTGCCATGTGCTCTGGCACAACCTCGCCGCTCATTTCCTCGTATTTGTTTCCACACAATGACTCTGTGCCTCTTGTGTTTGCTGAGATTCACTTCTTTGTGAATCTGAGCAGCTGTTATAACAGCTGAACAAACTCATAAACTCAGGGGGGGTCTCAGGTCAAGCAAACAGTGAGCAGTTGTTTCTCCAACTTTTTCAGGAAACTGGAAGAAGTTCACAATAGCTTCATGGACGAGAAAGATAGAGCTATCACAGAACTGTACAACGAAGCCAAAGAGAGAGCCAGGTGAGCGCACCTCCTTCCGAGCATCGAGTGTCTGGCGCTGGAGGCTGACTCTCCGGTCTGCTCTCTTTCAGGGTCAACGGTTTCAAGAAGCAGACAGAAATCCTGCGTCAGAAACACGCTGACTTTCAGGAGAAAGTGATAATGAATAAGGGCGGACCGGAGAAGTAGGAGCATCTCCTCCTGCGCTCTCCTACAGATTGAAAATGTGGAGGAACTCGCTTTAGTTTTGCAACTGGTAGAGGTTATTTTTCCAGCTTTCTGCTTGAACTCAGATGAGATCCTGACTTAGCGGGTCAGGATGGGGATGTGGGATACTTTCCTTTGGCCACATATGTGTTGCTGCTACAACACGCTCAGGTATACAGTGCCTTGCAAATCTACTCAAACCCCTTCAACTTTTACACATTTTGTTACGTTACAAACAAAATTCAGTGTGTTTTACTGAGATTCCATGTTATGATTGATTAACACGTGAAGGGGAAGAAAAACTCAGAACTTTACTGAAGCTTTTAACTTCACTGCAGACATTTGTTGATTTAGGGTATGTGGCAGCTTTGCACACAAAGAGACATAAAATCAATTTTCATCCTTCTTCTGTATTGCATTGGAATTAGGTCTGAACTTTGACTAGGCCATTCTGACACTCATACACATGAATTTAATCTAAACCTTTTCAGTGTAGCTTTGGCTGCACTTTGGCCAGTAGGTGAACCTCCACCACGGCCTGCAGTGTTTTGCAGCCTCCAGCAGGTTTTCCTTCAGTGTTGAAGGAAAACCTATTCCAGTCTCTGCTGAAGAAAATCATCTCCACAGCATGATGCTGCCACAACCATGTTTCTCTGTGAAGATGGTTTGTACCAGGAGAGAGAGAGACAGTCTCGGCTTTCCTCCACACGTTGTGTTTTATATAAAGGCCAGAAAGTTTAACTTTGGTCTAATTTTATTAGATAACCTTCTTCTGTGAGTTTGCTGTTACTTCAAATAGAACTACTTGTGGCTTTCTCTCAATGACTTTCTTCTTGTTGGTCTTCCATCAAGCCCAGTTTGTGGAGTGTGTGATAGTTGTCCTGTTAACAGATTCTCCCACCTGAGTTGTGGAACTCTGCAGCCCCTCCAGAGATTTATGCTGCGTATCTGATTAATGTTCTTCTTTCCTGGTCTGTTAGTTTAGGTGGATGGATGAAAGGGAAGAAAACAAATGCACTCCACACTTTTCAGATTTTTATTTGAGGATATTTTTTCCCCCATACTGTAAAGTTGTTGGCCTGTTAATGCACTGAAGTCTGCTTGTAATGTGACAAAATGTGAACAGGTCAGTGATGTGTGGTAGTTTTTCAAGGCACTTGACATCACTGGGCGACTCTGCTGAACTATTTATGGTTTCTGAATTATTTGAGGAGATGTGAGCCTGCACTTTTCTCACAAACCTCTTTAGTGTTCGCATTATAAAATAGGAATGTTTTTTTTTTATTATTGTTTTCAGCCCGAATTCTGATGGCTAATCAGATTTATAGAAGATCTCATGAACACCAGGATGTTTCTAAAAAGAGTTGATTGGTTAATCGACATCCTTAAAAATGATTCGTCTCGTTTTGGACAGAGCGCAGAGAGGGCAACGTGTTTCAGGTTAACCGCAACCTGAGTTCTCAGCTGTTTTATATTTGACTCATCTGCTGGGATGTTCTGCATTTATACCCATAACTCATGCTTTTTTTTTTTTTTTTTTTTAACAAACATGATGAACGACCAATGTTATATCTTTTTAATTGTAGTCAATTTTAATAATAACACTGCAAAAGTGTGGATTTTATGGAAATAAACAACAAAAAAAACAGCAAATAAGTGATTGTAATGCAAAATCCGAAGCCAAAATTTACCATTTTGCCTCTCTGATTTTATTTTGGATTTAGAGAGATAGTTTTGTATTAGTCTGTCTTTGGATGAAGGCCTTATGTATTTTCCCTACAGGGATGCCAGAGAAGAGTGATTAAAAGATCAATTTATTTCTTCTTGTCTGCTTTGTCAAAAAAGACACTGGTTCGTTTAAAAAAAAAAAAAAAGTCATATTTTTTTCCAGATTATCTTTTTACTGATATCCTCTACTGTGAAATTAATTTCCTCTGCTTGGCAAAGATAACAAGAGGCTTTAAACATTTGCCTTTTATTGAGCAACAGCACAGTAGCTATTGGACAATGATTAATGTGTTCTGCTTCAGAAATTCAAACTATTTTACCATCGCGTCAGCAGTAAGCAAAAAAAAAGTTCTGGAGTGAAAATAATCAGCTGAAACTTCTCTTTATGTGCGACTCCATGAAGCAGAAACAGGATTTCCCTTTTCAAAGGGCAGATGCGCCAGTTTTGAGCTCTGAGGGAACAAACAACCGTTTTCCCTGTCAGTCCTCTTCTCACCAGCGGCCCCGCCCTCCGACATTAGCGGGAGATAACACAGTGCGTCCCCGCATCGCTCGCAGACACCCTCACCCTCATGTGGCGTGTGAGTGCGCCGGCATAACCCAAACACACCATAATGACTGAGATTGTGGTGTCAGCTTGCCTACACACACACACACACACACACACTCTGACATAGGACTGAAAGACAAGGCTCATGGGAAAGGAGCTGCTGCAGCAATGAATAAAGTTTTAATTGACTTTCATGTTTAGTTTAATGAGATACAGAGAAAACTGCCAGAATAATAGTCCAGCCGTTTTTGTTTGACAGACAATAGAAAGTAAAATGGGAATTAAAAAGAGTGTCTTTCTTTGTATTAAAAAAAATAACCATCAAAGTTAACAAGTGGCCTCATTTAATGTTTTCTAGTAACAAGAATTAACAAAAGTCTCTTAAAACTAATTTAAAATAAGTCATATTTTTCAGCAATCCAGAATAGCATTAATGCTTACAAAAGTAAAGATTTTTTATTATTAAAATGAGTGATTCTACAACCATAATTACACCTTTGCAGTGTATTCATGGTGACTACATTAATGGGACACAAAAGAGACCAATTGGTAGTAAAGCCTTAAATGTCATTACACAGCTACTTTATAACAAGTTCTAGCTAAGAAGTCAGATTAATCCATAAGAAAAATACATAAGTGAGAAACAAATAGTTCTAACAAAAAATTTTAAAAATAAACTTTCATGATTTTGCTATATTTGTCTCTATCCTGTGGACAGCCCCCACCATTCAAAGTGGTAAACAGGGCTACTAATGGGTGTGTAATTACATTTGTTAAATGAGCCTGTTTATTAAACAGTAGCGCCATCAGTGCAGGGCGAAGGGGGGCTGTGGCCCTCCTTTTAAAATTTTATTGTTGTGATGTAACTGTCCCACTGTGCTTTTAAATTCAGATTTTTATAGAAAGGGACACACCAATCCAGAACTTTTGGGTGGTATGAACATTATTATTACTACTATGCCCTAAACCAGACATTTACTGATATACATTTACATTCCCTTTCCATACCGTGACAAAATAACCACAACACTAACATTGCTTCTTTCTTCAGATAAACATCCCACTGTCCTGCGCTGCATCAGTGTCAAATCCCCAAACAGACCCGACATGGCCGACCCCCTCACACACAAACAGCAACAAGATAGAAATTACATCAGTTACTAATATCGGCCCAGTTTTACTTATTAAATCGATACCATGCATGCTAATGCTGTTATTTTGTGTATTCGTAGGTGTGAATATTCCATTTAAAAGAATACAAAACTTAAAAAATATATATATGCACAACAAATGGAAGTGGAAATCAGGGAAACAAACTTATTTCCTACTTCACTAAAGTGAAGCGATGTGATGGTCAATTTGAAGTGATATGTTTTTGTGGGTTTAGCTTAGGTTCCCTACGTGATCTTGAACTTGTGCTGATTGGAAGAAACATATTTAAAAAGTCAGTATTTTAATTTATAATATTTTATTTAGTCATAAAAGTTGATGATAAAGTACAACTATCAGAGTATATATTTCTGAGTTCGTTTTTCAGCTGTCTTAATGTAGAATTCCCCTAAATCTGACCATATGAGGCTCAACATGTGCTGGTTTATAGCCCCTCGGGCTAAATGAATTTTAAAGGAACCCTCCAGAGGCATGACCCCCGTGTCCTCAGAGGCAAGCACAGCCAGGCTCCCCTCCTTGCTTAGGGGGGGCCCCCTGGAGGCCCCTTGATCCCTCACTCTGGGACCAATAGAGACGCTGCACCTGTATCCAGTGCGCCTGTCCCGTTCGGAAGAAAGTTGGCGGCGCAATGGTTACGCTGCGTGCGTCTCAAGGGCAAAGGAAGCGAGGAAAGCGATCACATTAACAAATGTAGAGTGCTGCACCTTTCCGCGGCTCTTTCTGGCTCTGTCTGTGTCTCTGTGTGTGCGGACTGCCCTGCTGCTGCTGCTGCGCTGCCTCAGCCGCAGATGCACTTCCATGTCAGAGGAGGTTCGGGATTATAGGGGTTATTTATAAGGAGGTAATTTTAAAGAAAGAGATGCGCCTGGAGAGGAGACGTCACATTTTAATTTGGAGCGACAGTGTAGTGAAAGCGTGACCGAGTCAGAGGAGAGGAATATGCAGCGCTGTTCCTCAGCACGGCGGATCTTCACCGGATAAAACGTCCTATTCCTGGATGATGCAGTTTTTTGTGTGTGTGTTCCTTATAGACACGCCAGGATTTTCTGATCGCTCCACGTTTCAGCGGGAATCTGTATAATCCTTCCGTCACGCCACGCCGGCTGGAACCCCCCACATCATCACTGGCTTCAAGGGATCAGAGCCAAACGGGACTGATTAAAGAAACGGGCTTAATTTAAAGTTCATTCATTTTTCAAGACAAAGGCCCGAATCTGCTGCTGTGCTCCCAAGGTTATACATTAAAAACACACAGAGAGAGGCACACTCCGTCTGTGCTGAACTTACTTTAGTCTGGAAACTGATCCTGGGTATGTTTCTGCTCTAATTCAAGCCCAAATGCAAGAAAGCAAAGTTGATATTCCAGCATTGATGATGCCACCCTGGGAGCGCTTTCAAGGAAGGGAGACTGGAGAATGAAAGCGGGACATCTGCGTCTGTAACCGGCGAAGAAAGCCAACACAAGCCACCTACTCTTATCTTTTTCTTTCTTCTTCTTTATTTTGGATTGGACCAAAAATACTTTTTAAGGCGCGCCTTTTGACTCCTGCACGATGGGGATTATGCTTCAAGTTATTTTAGGAATGTTTCAGTTCCTGCTGCTCACCAGAATACCGACCTTCCATGCCAAGGTATGTTTTATATGTTTCATCTGACCCCTGGGGTTAGTGCAAGTGCGGGGTGATAATTATACATGGAGCCTCATTTTGCGGTGCTAAGGTTTTCGTTGTTGCTTTTGCCGAAGTTATCCCCTGGGTCAATGACACCTGTCACCTCAGGTCATGTGACTGACAAACTCAGACCTTCAGGATGTTGTAGGGCAGTTAATCAGCAGTCATTTAGCTATGTGAGTCTCATTATACGTCAGTCTTAACAAGATGCTCAAGGCTCTTGAACTTGGCCGCAGACATCAATGCATTTTATTAGGATTTTATGAGACCAACAGGAACTGTGAGGTGGTTAAAAAATACATATAGGTATATGTAAAAATTTACTAAGCTTTTGCTATCCGGCTTTGAAATTAAGTGGGGTTATTGCTATGGGTGTGCATTTAGTTATTTACCATACAAATGAGCCACGATAGGCAGAATTTACTCCGACCACTGTATGGCGACAACATGCTTTTAAATATAATTAGTATGTGTTCAATATGCATCAACCGGCATCTGATGGTGTGTTGGTTTGAGGCATATTGCTATAAAAGGGGTTAAAATATTTTAAAAATAAAAATCTTAAACGTGTGGCCTAAAACAAAATGATTTTTTAAAATTACATCTACAGGTGTTTTAGAGAGACTGAAATACTTTTCCTGTTATACTTTTTAAAATAATTCCCAACTCATCCAGACTAAAGGACAAAGTGCTGCCACAGATTCTCAGTTAGGTCTGGACTTTGACTGGACCATTTGAGCACATAAAAAAGCACTGATTAAACCACTCATTTGTACCTGGGATTTTTTTTAATACAGTGGTGTTCTCAAGGGCAGTGATGTGCATGTTTTAGTTCTTTCCCTGGTTCAATCACACCTGACTCAAATGATAGTTAATTCACAGACCTCTGCAGAACTTAATGACACTCTGACAAGTGTCATTAAGCCAATCGAATCAGCTGTGTTGGAGCAGAGACGCTAAAATTGGCAGGACGTCGGACTGGGACGAGGACTGGAGCAAGTACATCAGCTGACCAAAGAGATTCACAGTTACATCCGATAGAATATAAACAGTAAGAAAAGTCAATAAAACACAGAGTTAATATTTTAAAACTAAGCAACTAACTATTAAACATGTCATGCATTATCTGTCATAGGCCGGAGAAAAGAGATGAGTTTTTAGCAGACATTTAATGATTGTGGCGTCTTAGCAGTACGAACAGATAGAGGTGAACGACGAACGCTCAATCATCTTTACATTTTAGCTTTGACCCTGAAACATCAAGGTGAAACTGGCTGGTTGACCAGAGTTCTCTCAAAGGCGTGGATGTTAAGAAGATCAGATGGGTCTCGCCCATTTAAAACTTTGAAAGCAGTAAAATTTTAAAATCAGTACAAAGACTAACAGAAAGCCAACTAACAGATTTTAAGATTGGAGTTGAAGACTCATGGTCCTTTGTACTACCTAAAAGCTGCAGTATTTAGGGATATATAAAGAATTTAAATAATCCATTCTAGGCTATAAAGTAAAATGGTTTCATCTGGCGAGAGAATCTTCTTCAACATGTTTGCTATGCCCACTAGATGGCTTGTGGTGAACTGTAAGCAAAACATTACATGGTTCTCTTCTTGCCTGTCTTCCATAGAGAGCAGATTTGTGGAGTGCCTGACTAACAGATATCCTGTAGAAAGATTCATCTGCCTGAGCAATGGATCTCTGCAGCTCCTTCAGAGTTACCTTGCTCTTCTTGGATGCTTCTTTGATTTATACTCCTTGTTCAGATCAACTAGGCTGACATCTTACTAAGTCTGCCATTCTCCAGGGAAGACCAATATAAAGTCATGCGATTGTGAAATAGTAAACATACCACCATTATATCTCTTAGAATAAAATAATCTTTTCTTTTGCATCAACGCATCCAACACTCTGTCACCTTGAGGATCTTGGGCAGTGTGATGTGTGTTAGATGTGCTTATTAACAACAGTGAGATACAGGCTGGATTTTTTGATGCCATGCAATGTTTGAAGTCTCTTGGATATATTATTTTAACAGTTTTGTAACTTCACATCAGCCGTTGTGATATTACATCCACTGATGCTACATATTCCTGATATATTGTTTTCAGATTATGGATTGATTTGTTCAAAGTTTGGGATATTCCTCCATAACCTAACCCTGCTTTAAACTTCTCCACAACCTCATCCGTCACCCATGTGCTGTGTTTCTTGATCTTCATAGTGCTGTTTGCTTACCAACTATGTTTAATGATTTAGTGACATCTGACTGCAACTGGTCTAATAACCTGTGACACTATATGTTGCTGTGAAAACTTCAACCTTCCAGTTCTTGCGGGATCAGGTTTGAACCATTCATAAGGACAGTTAATAAGTTGCCAGGTTATGGAAAATCCCCTCTCTGGCACTTGTTGGTGTTGTTCTTCAATCCATCTTCATAAAATGTGAAAAATTTGATGTTTTACCTTTTTAAACATTGTGGCGCAGAGAAAATCTCTCTCACACCTATAAGTAATTGTTAAGCATTACAATAAATAAAAAAAAAAAAAGATTTACATGTAAAATCTAAATGTATGTTTTGGCTTCATTTGGGCGCTAGATGTAAAGATTGCACTATCCGTTTAGTGTTTCATAGGAACACAGTGAACAGCTAAGTCTGTGTCTGGCTCTAAAAATTGTGGATGAGCTTTGCCAGAATGCCACCAAAACCCTCTTATAGTCTGAAAAATAGCAAGTAGCAGCGATAGTGTGTCTTATAAAAGTTAAAAAAAGAAGTCTGGCAACCCTAAGATAACAATTTAAACAGTTCATTAAAAAACACTTACAGAAACAACAAAGGATTATGTTATTTTATCTCTTTTTAAATTTAGCACACATTACACATAAAAGTGCTATTGTTGTCTTTTTTTACTTCTATGATTTGGACAGAAAGTTATAGCTCATAATAAACACATATTGACTGCACTAACATGGTTTTTGGTGTGATTTATGGGCTTATTCTGCAGGACAAATTTGCACGTTCTGCTTTAATATCAGGAGGCTGAATCAGGGACAGGCAGTGCAGCAGCACCCTGCCGCTATGATACTGGAGCTTATAGTCATTCATCATCCCAGAGGCTACATGAAACACCAGAAAGCCTCTTCACCTTCACACCCCGAGACGTTCTGCTTTTGTGCCGTCTGCCTCCCCGACAGCTTTTCTGTAAAAGGGGGTCATCCTTCTTCTGTCGTGGCAATGAGCCTCGCTGGTGTCGCGTCTCCTCCTTTCAGCACACACACAGCCCCATCTGTACCATGGGCCCAGGGAGTGGCTGGGAGTTAGACTGGTTAGACTGTTGAAAGATAGCGCTGCCAGTGCAGATGGCTCTGGGCTGGCACCCATATTTAATAGGTGTGTGTGTGTGTGTGTGTGTGTGAGACAGAGAGAGAGAGAGAGAGAGAGAGAAAGGCAGATATGGCTGCCAAAAGGAGTTAATCTGAGACTTTGTCTCAAAGATAGAGAAGAAACATAGTTTAGCTCAGACCGGCCACAAAATGGCCTCAGTTGCAGCTTAACTTACTGTTGTTGAATCAATAAGAGTCAAACATGTGTGTGAGAGAGCGTTAACAGGGGGTGGAGCACTTTGAGGGAGGGGGCAACTGGACAAAGTCTACATTCCCTTACAAGTGGCCTTGGTCTTCATGCACACAGAGACTAACGCGGAGCTGTAAAGTCTATTTTCACTCTTTCTGCTTCCACAGAGAGAACATGTATTTAGGTTGTTTATAGTTGCAAAAATACTGCAGTGCTAAATTTAGAGCATCAATTATATTGTCATGCAGAATATTGCAGATCATTTAAACTCAGAATTTCAAGAAATCACTACACAGGTTTCAACATGTGAAATGTTGAAAGCTTTTTTTTTTTTTCTTTAAACCTTTTTCCATAGTACTTATTACATTTGAAATATACCCAAAGCCAAATTTCTAATAAAGTTTAGTGTGTGAAAGTTGTAATGCTCCACTAGTGAAAGTAAATATATTGGGTAACACTGCTGGGCATAACAATCTGAAAACATGTGAAACAAAAAAAAAACAAAAAACAAACAAAAAAAAAACATGTGAAGTGTTGTAACATGCTGTGATAGTAGAATCTGATGGTGGAAATGGATCATTCACATTTTTCTCCAGGTCAGCCACTATATTTTTGTATCTGGACTTTAGATTAGACTAAACCTTTTCTGTTGTCAAATACCAGAAAAATCAAAGAGAAATACACTAGAGCTATTTTGTCTTTCAAGGGCCAGTATCATGTAATATCGGCTTTTTGAGCTTTACATCATGTTATAATGTTCTTTCCTAATCAAAAACATACATGGAGTGCGGCCTTTATTCTTTCATTTATGTTTGAGAAATCATTTAATCTCCAGTGTCGACCATTCAGCTGTGAAAATCACCTGGGTGGTTTTCTGGGTGGTGCTCATTTATATGAAACACTGGTAAAAACTCTGTTAAAAGTTTAATAGAAGAGTGATGTTGTAATGACTTCCTGAAAGTGGAGCTTCAGAAAGAGCAGGACTTTTTAAAGCGACATAGGTCCAGTTCAAAACATTAAATTGCAAAGTAAATATTATTTTAATTTATACTTGACATATATTGCATTGTATGACAACTTAAATCAACGTAGTTACTTGATTGTGCTATAAAATGGCACTATGTGCCAGAAAAACAAATCATACTACCCTTTTAAATAAAGCCCTGACGATGATGTCACAGTTTTGCAAGCTTCTGATTGGTTAATTCACAACACCTGAGATGAAGAGAGACAAATCTGTGGATGTATTTTAAGTCAGCACCTCAAACATGCTGCTTCCTTTCGTGACATCATGAAAAATGAAAAGAAAACAGCCAAATCATAAAAGAGGAGAGTTATAAAACATCTACTCCAAGATGTCCTTTCTTTTTTTCACCAGCCTAAGAAAGGTGATATCATCCAGGTCATTAGATAAAGATACCTGTGGAAATAAAACTCAGCTGTATACGGTGTATATCTTTTATAAGACACATTACTGCTTCCTAATATTTTAACAATTTCCCCCCAAACAAATACACAAACCTGCTTCATTTAAGACAAAATTATTTACCTTTATTCTATCCTCAATAGCTCTCCATAAAATAAACATGAGTTGTGTCACTGGAAATATTTGTGGAAAAAAGATTTACTGTTAGACCTATGATTTTCCATAAATTATTCATTAATTTTCTGCAGAAAGTAAGCTACCCTGCTGTGAACCAGCATTAATAATTCACACAAGTAGGTAAAGATTTGTATCTGTGAGTGTTTGAATAGTTGCTTTGATGCAGCTTTACAGCAGGATCAGATTTTACTATTTTATAAAATAGTATAATTAAAACTTTGGAAATAATTAGCATTATAAGTGCATTTCCTCTCTGTGTATTTCCTAGGCTGCCCTCTGTTTGGCTGAAAATTTTTTAGCAGATTTTAAAGGCTAAAAGCTCGACATAATAATATAGATGTTTTTTTTTCTACTGCTTGCAAAGAGCAATTTGGCTGTTTATTTATGATGTGTTTACTAGCCTGGAGAAATTGTAGGATTTTTCACTGTCCAAATAATTGCTCACTGTCGAGCAATAACAAATATATGTGTACTGTGTATAAAAACAACATGTGACCTTTACAAATGTGTTTTGGACTCAATGTTGCCTTCAAACAAGATCTGTAAGAAGACACATTGAATTCAAACTTAAACAATAGAAGCATACTCTTTAATTAGAAGTCAACAACTTATTTGAAAGAGATTGTTGAACGCAAACGACAGGAACTGTGCCAGGATGTGTCCTGCCAACAAGGCTGGAGCTAAGAGAACATCTCACAACTAATTAGCTTAATTGGTAACAAGTCTGTCACATCATGTTGTAAAAGGTCACCAATCTATGAAGCTCTGAGTGGACAAACTGTTCATTCATCAAGCTCATCATTCATATGGCTGCGGACAAACAAAATATAATTAACAATCCAGAACATAATTAGAGAAAATTAATAGAAATCACTCTGCTCTTAGAAAAAATCATCTGAAAACATTTTTAGTGCACTCATAATGCAAATTGGGAAAAGATTTTCCTCTTTTGTCTTTTCTTGTGCCTTTACCGTAATTTGGTTTGGCTTCAAATGTGAAACAAAGGATGTAAGAAGAACTTCAGGACAACTGAATTGTGAATTTTAAATGTATAAACAAATCTTATTGGCTTTGGTTATGGCTGCCACTTAAATACTTCTGGTTCATTTCACTCTGGTAGAAACTTCAATAAGTAGGCTAACAACTTTTTTTAGCTGGTCTTCATATCTGAAGTTATTTTTATTCCTTTGGTAATACCAAAAAAAGCACTGCTCAGCAGGTTATCAGCACAGATTAAACAAAAACTATCTCTGCCAGCATGATGGTCCATCAGTAAGTTGTGAACTTCAACAACTTACTGATTTTGGTTCTGTTTTCTCTTATTCTGAAGTCATATTTTTAAATTAAGACTACATTTATTTCAATAAGAAATAGATCTACCAACCCAGGCCTTCATAACTTACAACATGTATCTGCATCAGAAAGAATTGGGTCCATTTTGGTTCAATAGTGTTTTATTTTCACCCTTGATAATAAAAGTGTTGAGTAAGATGAAGATTATGCAGAAAGGATGTGTGCATCTTTAAGTTTAGACATCTGTGGGAAATTAGAACACTATTTGACACAGCAACATAATATATAGCATGCACAGCAGATCAGTCACAGTGAGACAAATTGAATTTATCTTGCATAATTCACCTATTGACATTTCCTCTATGCACCTTTGTAGAATTTTTTTTTTATCCATCTGTGTGCTTGAGGGCAAAGGTAGCAGGTGCAACAGGTTCAAATATGGAGCAGCCTGCTCTTCTACAACATCACGGAGCAGAAATTTGATCATGTGCACAGCCATTTTCACTTCAAGTAAACCAGCAGACCTCATCTGTGCAGAAAGTGTGTTGTATAATGTGTTGCCAAAAATGTACCTTGATGTTTAAATTAACTGTTGCACCTGCTGCTACCCTCAGTATCAAAGTTCAGAGGTTTCCAGGGTTTTTTTTTTATTATTATTTGTTCCTCTTATCTATGAAGCAGGCTTTATTGAGCCTGCCATGTTCTGATCCCAGGTGTGAAATATTGTGGTGTTCATTAACAAGAGACTCTTTGATCTGCTCCAGCCAGGTTTCGCAACAATGTCAAAGCGGAGGTTGGAGACAATAAAACTAGGATGCCTGCAGCTATTTAATGCTTTACTCCAGAAATAAATATGGATTAGTGGATTAGTAACATCAAATGACATGCCGTGGTTTTAAATCTGATGCAGAAAGAAAAACACAGAGGCTCCAAAATTAGGGTTTTATTAACTGCTGTATTATTTGGGAATTTTTAGAAACCTTAATTTAATAGATAAAAAAGTTACTCATTTATTATTTTTTCATTTGATCTTTTATGCATTTCAGACTACACAGTGGCAAAATTGGTAGCATTGTCACCGTGAAATTAGAAGATTCTGGGTTTGAATCCTAGCCTGGGGTCGTTTTTTCATGCAGTTTGCGATGTTAATATTAAATATGCAACATACACTTTCAGAACAAAATTTTAAGTTGAATGTTTTTGTATTTTTGTTATCTTGGTGTTTAACGTATTGCTTTATTTTTTTCTTTCTTTAATGTAATTTTATCTTTTACATGTTTTAGGAGTAAAATGTGAGATATTTAACACACATTTATAATTTTTTTTTCACTCTTTGTGTTTTGAAGATCATAAGAGATCTTGCAAAGGGATTTCATTTAATTTACCTCCAAAAAACTTGAATTTAATTCCAAACTTTGGTTTCATAGAAGAGCACAAAGTTTGAGCTCAACTTAGTCAAAGCAAATATTTGAGCTTCACGTTCACCATCTTTACTGTCTCTCCAGCTCGCTCACTGGCGGCCGGCAGACTCCCCCAGATCCAGGGAAGGTCGGGAAGGTACGCCCAAAAATATCCGCCAGAGAACCTCCAGGCAGGGAGTTGAAGGTGTGAAATCATAACTGGGAACATGTTTCGTGTGTCTGTCTGTCAGTGCGACGGTGGTTGGAGGTGTATTCCCGCAGCGGCTGCGAGCCTCGCGACACTCTGGTGGAGGTTTGGCGGGAGTTGCCGGGGGAGATCCATCACCTCTTCGTCCCGTCCTGTGTGTCTGTGAAGCGATGTGGTGGCTGCTGCGCCGATGAGGCCTTGGAGTGTGTGCCTTCGCTAACACACACTCTCACCATGGAGGTACACACACACACACACACACCTGTGTGTTTTGGTTAGATGATAAGTGTGAAATAGTTTTTCTTCTCGGCTCTGTGTGCAGCTGATGAGAACGTCCTTCATGAAACACGAGCTCATCGAGCTGCCCTTTGTAGAGCACAGCCAGTGCGAGTGCAGGTAATAAAAACAGTCATCTGTCTGGAGACTCATGGAGTACCTGCTGTTCACTGACCCCACTGCTCTCCTCTTTATATCTGCCCACAGGTTAAAGGAACAGTTCCAGCCAACACCCACTACCAGGTAACACCACTCTGGTCTCATTTTATATTTAATGATATGTTACCATCTTATAAAGAGAAAACCTTACTAATTTTACTGATTTTAATGCTGAATCATAAAATCTGTGAAAGGATGAGGAAACCTGGTGGGTGTCTTTGTGTTGTCTATTTCACTTATCAAGTACAACAGTTTGAGCTCAAAATAAATTTAACTTTAACTAAGTTTAATTTTTCAACACATGGCTTGTTTTTTCAAAATAATATTAATGTCTGTCTGAGAAAACTGGTAAATTCATAAAGAAAAGGACAAATTTACCTGTGATCTGTGCCACTCAACTGTTTCGTGAAAGACGCGTGAGAGTAAGGGTCGTTACTTTAAAAAATGCATACTTTAAGCAAATCAAGCTCAAATGCAAATTGTGTTATAAAAAATCAAACCCCTTTATAAAGAGTTTGATTAAAGTCGACCTATTTCAGTTATTGAAACCAAATTCAATCCAAATGTAAATGAATCCAATTCAGTCAAAATTAGTTAAAATTAAAGGGTTATGAATGCTCCCTTATTGTTTTAAGAAGTTTTGTCCCAGTCTTCTTTATGAAATTGCTTCAGTTCATTAAGGTTTGTGCATATTTTCTCATGCAGAGCTCCCTTAAGGTTCCACCTCCTCTGGACTTTGACTGGGCCATCGCAACAGCTTGGTTGCTTTCTATTTATGCCGTTCTGTTGAAGATTTGCTGCCGTGTCTTGTATCATTCACCCGATTTAACCCAAGATTGTTGGATGGAAAGGGTCACATTTGAAATGACTTTGGCATGCAGAGGAGTTTATGATTATCTCAGTGACTACAAGGTGCCCGTGTCCTGCAGCCAGAGATCATGTCCATCATGTTACACATGTTGGTGTGTTGGATTTGCTTTTCCAAACATGGCCATGTGCATCATGACTCAACATCTGAGCCACATAAAGAAAACAGACCCAGAAGTGGTGGTTCATCCAGCTGTGAAGATCTAAGTGATCTTCTATTGTTGTTTTTTGGGATTTTTTTTAGCAATTCCTTTGAATGTTTCAACGTCTAACCCTGGATTGGATTTTCTGGGATGTTCTCTTCTGCACCAATTGGCTGCTACTACTGTAGACCCTTCTCACATTGATGAGCCTCAAAAGCAACTTCTTGAAGGTTCTTGCTGATGTTTTGTGCTCCACAGCAGCAAACCCACCCAAACATTTGGCCCCACCTGCCGATGATGAATTAATCACCTGCAGTTTTTTAGCTGCACTCAGCTGTAATTTTAACTCTTAGATCATGTTGGTGTTGATGTCGCTCTTATGCATTGTAAAAGTTTGTACCTGAGTTTCAATATGCAGGATTAATTTTTTTAAAATCTGGTCATTTTTACTTCTAGTTTGGTAAAAGCTTCAAAGTCATTAAGGAAATACCAACAGTTTCTTGCTATAGTTTTCTGCTTGTACCTGTGGATTGGTAAAGCTGGTCCACAGGCGCAGACCTGTGGGCCAACAGTGTGTATCACATCATTTCTGTGTGCATTGGCCTCTAATAAATTTGCAACACTACCAGAGGTGGAAATCCTCCCCAGGGAGCCTTTCAGCAGCCAGCTGTAAAGTGGCTTTAATACCCAATGCTTGTTGCAAGGTGGATTCAGTGCAGGGATGCAACTGTTACATAAACGGGCTCTGATAGGAATACTTCACCATTATGTTTTCTTTTCATGCAACTTCCTGTTTATTGTTAACTCATCTGAGGTTTTGAGTTATTCAGGAGTTGATTTCAGATCATTTTATTACTCATTAAACTCTATTTGCTGTAAATAAACTCAAAGATGGTAAATCATGCTCTTCCTGTCAACGCTGCAAAAGGAAACTTTCTGCTGGGTCTGTTTGTTTGTGCGCCTCACACTGCCAGGTCCAGCCTCAAAGTCATATAATTGCATCCATAATGTTTATGTCCTCCTGCTTCCTGTTTGGGCGTGGACATAGATAAGGGATTCCAACCTATGTGTGTGCATTCATCCTGGCCATATTTAATATTTTAATTACAGATCAAGAGCATAACGTAGTGTCTGAACTACGAAATACTTTGTTTTTGGCTGTATGCAAACACTTTAGTGCTTATTTAAAATATGTTTTTGAGTGATTGTGAGTGTTCGTTAGGGAGTTAGCATCTGTCTGACTCTCTTTAAACGTCCCGTCTCCCTCTGGGACGGCCCGCATCCTGTTGTCACCATAGTGATGATTTTATCTCCCCTGCCATGTGCTCTGTCCCAGACACAGTCACGCATCCATAATAGTAAATTAGAGCTCCAAAAACAACAACAGTGGCAGGAGGGCCTGTTTATAATGTCAGATCAAAGCTGGTTAACACTGTCCTCATGTCTGGATAAAGGTTAACAAGGAAAGACAGAAACACGAGTTAAGATCCGGAGGTTGTGCTGACAAGCCAGAATTTAAGAAGATGGCCAAAATGGGAAAGCGCCATCTTGGTAGGTCACCAGTAAAGAGCTCTACGTAGGGGCAGCTTTACAACCAGCATTGCCGAGGCTTAACTTTAACTAGCACAGCGTCTAGCAGTAGCACAGCTTGTAAAAATAGTCAACAAGTCATTTGTGTTTGATGAGAGCATAGAATGAGGGGGATAAGAATGTTTGTCATGTAATTTTTGTCATGTAATGCATTTGGTGGGAATTCATATTCTAACAAGGAAGTTGGTATAAACCTCAAAGCTTTTGTTTTAGCTGTTTTTTAAATAAATAATGATCAGTTTTTTATCATTAGATGTAAAGTCTTAACAAAGTGCATGTTATCTGTTCTCAGGCTCCATTTGAAGCCAGCAGGAAAAGAGAGGAAAAAAGAGGGGAGGAAGTCCAGGCAGAGGAAAACCGGATCCATCAGATCTGTGTACGTTCAGCATTCTTTGCACTCTTTACACATTTTAGCTCAGTTTGAAGCTTAACCCTGTTTTTTTCTTAAAGCAGTCTGGGTTTTCTGGATACTCTCAGGCTTAGTGAGAGCGTTTCGATTAGAGAAAACTGGGTTATCTGGGCTATGCTTTTACTGAAGGACAATTTGTTTTACAGCCACAGCAACAGTCAAGGTCTCACTCACACACACACATCGCCATAATCCACGGATAAACTCCTTAGTCACGGTTATCAACTCAGTATTTAGCCAGTAGTTGGCCAATATGTCCTGTCTGGAGCTGTGAGACACACTGTTATATAATTCCCAATACAGTTTGGGGATATAATCACTATTAACTCCTGAAGGGTAAAAGATTTAGCGCTCCCTTCCTCTGTAGTGTTTTTCATCTGCTTCCCCTTCACTTTATTGTCAGTCATTTCCGGACCCTTGGGGCCAGAGGTGGCTCCGTTTGGGTGTGATGTCCCCCAGCACCCATCCATCACTCAGAAAAGGCTTTATTCACACTTTGGCAGGGGTGAAATCTGTGTAATCTGCTCCCAAATGCCTCTTCTTCTGTCCATGCCAGCGGCAGGCGTGGTCACCGGGATGCGAACAAAGATGGGTCCTCTCTGCCTCATTAAGTAAGTTCATTAAAGCCGCCGGCCTCCCGGGGACGACTGAGGCAGAACCAGCTCCAGTTAATGGACCGACTGACGCAGGCAACTTTCTCAGACTTAGACTTTGGAGAGCGAAAGATCAGGGCATCTAGAGGTGGAACCGTAAGAACAGAAAGGCAACAAGGCGATCATAGCCATGGTAACAGACAGAGAGACAGACGGACAGACAGAGGAGCTAGTTTGTCAGCCTCTAAAGAAACATTATCTCACATTAGTCACACATCTCCCACTCACTACATTGTGGGGGTTTGTCTCGGACAGACAGTGTGCATGTTCAAACAAGCCCTGCATTTCATTTTTAGAAAGTGCATCACTATTATCTAGGCTAAAATATCCCAGTAATTACTTTACAGATTTGTCACACATTGTTCCTGCAGTCCAGTCTGTGTTCATTTAGGATTCTTAAATGAAGTCAATTTATTCTTGTCAAAGATGGACCTGTGATGGTAAAATAAAACGGTCAGCTTGTCATGCAAATCTGACATCAGTTGAAAGTACAGTTTTTGTCCAAATGCCAGCAAAGATAACAAGAGTGAACATACAAAACTGTGTAATCCTTGTTTATTTTTAAAAAGTTAGCTATTCTCTTTTCCACTGTAACATCTGATCCACAGGGGAAAATAGTTGTGCTCCTCTCCTGTTTTGAAATAATATGTCATACTGTATTTTATCATATAATTCATTATAATGTGGCAAATGTTTACATTTTATTATACCGTATCCCTCCCCCCACGTCATTGGTCATATTGTGTTATGTTGTATCTTATACTGTTTTGTATCATAATATTTTGCTTTAAATCACAGCTCATAATATATTCATAATTTACGACATATCACATCTTCTCATATTCCTATGTTTTATCATATCAAACTGTATTTTAATGTGTAGCAGCATTTTATGTTGGGTATAAAATAATATAATAATCATACATATTCACATCATATACTCCATCATATTTTATCACACTGTACCAAATTTTAACATAAAAAAAATTGTCACAATATATTAAACTACATGGATTATATTGCCTTGTGCTGCATTGTATTTATCAACTACATACTTATGTACATGTTATATACGTATTCTATTCAAATGTTGGTTATTGCTTAAGATTACTGTCGCACTCTGGGATTCCTCTTCATTTGTATTAATTATGAGTCTAACCATTGTGGTTTTTGCATCTCTTTTTCATCCAGAACCCATCCTCCTCTGATTCCTCCCTCCACCTCTCCTCCTCCACCTCCTCCTCCCACCACTCTACCTCCTCCTTCCTCTTCACTGAAGCCTCGGTGCCGCATGTACAGTTCTCAGATGAAGGAGCTCTCCATGAGGTAGGCATTCATTATTTTTGATTTAAAATACAATTATTCACACCACTAATGTGCTACTTGTGATTAATTAAAATTAATTCTAATTATAAATCAATCCAGCAATGGAAACAATACTTTTATTAGGCTGAAATCTAGAAAGCTGCATGACAACAAACAACTGTTTATGAGTCTAGTGTGTTATTTATTCTTTTTCCAGAACCCATGCTCCTGTGATTCTTCCTTTCATGCCCCCACCTCCTCCATCTCTTCGTCCCACCACCCTAAGCCCCTCTCTGCCTCCGTCCCCGACACCTCGGTGCCGTCCCTGCAGAGGAAGGAAGTGGGCCCTGGATGAAACGTTGTGTCAGTGTAGATGCACCCTCAAAGCCAAGAACTGCAGTCGAAAAGGCCAGACTCTCAACTCTCGCCGTTGCAAGTCAGTTCATATGAATGGCACAAACAAATCTGGACGGCAAAAGTACACAGATGGATGTACAGGATCAGAGATACATTAATAGAGGGATTAATAGGAAAGTTGAAGGAAAATGATCTATGGTTTCCAAATGTTTTTAAAATGAAGTCAGAAAGGTGTGACATCTACAGACTGAAATATTGACCAAAAATACTCAAGTTTAGTCAAACTGGACAGCAGTTATCAAGTTGAACTTAGATCTGGACTTTGACTGTGTTCATGTAACACATGAATATGTTATAAACTAAGCCAGGAATATGAAACTCCAGTCTCTGAGAGTCCTGCAACTTTTAAATGTGTCCCTGGTCCAACACACCTGAACCAAATGGATGAAATACCTCCTCAGTACAGTTTTAGTTTCCTGCTAAAGGTCTAGTTATTTGATTCAGAGACACATCTGAAAGGCCCTCAAGGGCTGGAGTTTGGCACATGTGGTCTAAGTCCTTCTATAGTTTCTCTCTCTCTCTCTCTCTCTCTCTCTCTCTATATATATATCTATATATAAATATATATATATATATATATATATATATATATATATATATATATATATATATATATATATATATATGTATATGTATGTATGTATTCAAGTGGGCATTATCTTATTTATACTGTACATTTAAAGCAACTGAAGTGAGCAAAGTGCTTCACAAATCCACCAAAGAGCAGAAAACATTGAATGCAAACATTAAAAGAAGTGAAAGACTGATTCTTATAGTTTTTGATTTACATACCAGTTTACAGGTGGGACATAAGTTTTAAATTGGGTCTCGTCTAACCAGAGCCGTTCTTCTTCATGTTTGTTAAATTCCCCTCCTGACTCGTGTTTAACTGGAAACAGGACATCTTGATGTTGCCTTTTAAACAACTGCTTTCTTCTTTCCACACTTCTAGAAAGGCCAGATGTGTGACGTTTATGACTAATAACTAATAACTGTGGGTCTGTGCAGCTCCTCCAGCATTTCCATGGGCCTTTAGCTGCTTTTCTGACTAATGCTCTCTTTCTCCTGCTTGTTGTTTTTCTGAACTTCCACAGTTGTCCTAGTTTTGGAATTGCTTGGACAATAAAATATTTTTTTTTTATGTGCAAAAATGTATGAAAATCCTACATCAGTTTCCTTTCATTGTACAAATATTCACTACTTTGTTTTAGTCTGTTACAGAAAATGTGAAGTTGCAACTTGAAAAGATTCAAAGAGTTTGAATAGATTTGCAAGGCACTGTAAATGCAATCATCTAGAGCCTTCCTTTAATCCTAAATGGAGATATTAATAAACTTGATAAGTGGATTTCCATTGTCCACGATCAATCAAAACACCTTTAATTCTAACACCTTCCTCTCTGTTGTTTGTTGTTTCAGGTGTGAAGCGACAAGGACTTGATCCGTCCAGCCACTTGCTTCATATCCCACCAAATATCTTTAGCTCCATCACCTGCTCTGAGCATCTGTGCAATGGACAGTGCAGATGGTCGGGCGTCCAGTATCAACCAGAAGGATGTATTAGTAGAAGCACACTCTAGAACCTGTACTTGTGTATCATTACACCCTAAATGTGCTGTAGATCTGTATGTGTGCAAGCATATTTTCCACCTCATCTCTTCTGTGGCAGAGCTTTGTGTATGCGTGGGTGTGTGTGTGTGTGTGTGCGTGTGTGTGCACATTTTGTGTCACTTGAGTGAAGGATGAAGGCACTGGGACTCTCTTTGCTAAGTTGTTTTTTCGTTGGAGACTGGATTACAACTTAACTACACAAGAGACCAGACTGGTTGGGCCAAAGTGTCCTTCATGTTGATGTTTCGGTGGAAGGAAAACTGCACACAGGTTTAAATCAAGAGGATTTGAGAAGCAGCAGCAGCGTGTTATCGGTGGACATATGTACTTTCAGACGCACCAGAAGGATACGGGGCATGTTCATGAGCTGGCACCCCGGTGTCTCTGGGCCTAATAGAGAGGATGAATGTTGGGACGGGTGGTATCTGTGTGGTCTGCTCACTGAAAGACACAGATGGGTTATCCCTGCAACCGTTCACTCTCACTCAAAGCGTATGACCACGGGCTGGCTCTCCAAGCCTCTTTCCGGCATTTGTTTAATTTTGAGCCCTTTGTGTTCGTCTCTCTTCAGCTCCTCAATTGAAAGGAGCCGCTTTGCCTCTCTTTGCCTCTCTTTTCGGCAGTGAGGAGAATGACAATAATGAGGCCTGGCGGCTCTCCACCGCTTCACTCACACAAACATTCACACTTACAATACCAGGAACACAGACGTCAAGCTAAATGCAGACATTGACGCTGCTGCGATACATATGCATCCGTATCCACACACATACATGCAGTGTGAAATGAATGCTATTAGCCATAAGCCATTTGTGCAAATATATGTCAGTTGTTTCTCTGCAATTTTACTGCACAGTAAACATATATAGAGTATTTTATATCATGCCACTCTTTTATATTTTATTATGATTGTCCCAGGTTGATTGCAGAGGTAATGGAGAGTATATATTGCGGGAAGTGTCTTTGTTTTGCTTGTGTTCATCTTTAATCCGCCTGCACAACGACTCACGCTGGGTGGCCTGCTGATTCGATGCCCAAATGTATTGAATTTAAACAGAGAGGGCTCACACGAGTCACAAATGGGAGACTCTATAGATTTACAAAGTGTAATTCAAACAATCAGTGGGGTGGTGTTGTGTGCAGCACACAGAAACCAAGCAAATAGCCGTCCCCGGTGCAGTGAAAGGAAAACATAGCTATTGTTGTTGCATGTTAGAGCCCGGATGCAGGGAGTGTTTCACACCCAGAGCATAACTTGTTTATATTCAGGCTGAATCTCACGGTTTTACTCAGTGTTACTTTATGACCGCTCGGCCGCAGAGTCGGGAAACAAAGATCTACTTTCCAAGCAGCTTGTCAGTCAGTCGGTGTGTGGAGCTGAAGAAGTGGCAGGTCAGAGAGTTTAAAGTCCGTTTTTTCCCCTTCAACTCCCATTCAGAGTTTGTCTGCTGTGCCAAATTTGACTGAGAAGATTTTAGCCGTGACGTATTAGGGCTTGGGGTTAGAAAACTGCTCAACAATAGCTTGGAAACGCCGCAATTCACGGCTCAGTGTTCATACAGTCCCGCTGATTGAAGAATGGTCCCCCAGAAACAAGCTACCATCCACAGTGGGAATTATTTATGTGTCGGCACTGAAGCAGCAGAACTTTGTTTCGGTGGCTGCTGTGATAAGCTTTGTATTTATACTCTCCTCAGATGAGATTATGTTTTGTTTTTTTATTTCCATGCTCATTGTTCAGTGTTTATTGCTGTCAATCAATGCTTCAATCACTACCTCTTTATTAAATATATAATGTATATATGCCATAGCAATGACAGAGTAGTAGAGCATTATTGTTGCTTCCTCTGCGTTGAATGACTTAATGATGCATTTGGCAATAAGGAGAGTCTCTGGTATAGAGACGGATTATTACTGTTTTAAAAGAAGAGACTGAACTGGTTCTCTGAGTACAGAGGGGAAGGTTTCCCAGCGCTTCGTTTAACCTCAATATTTTCACTGTCCAATTTTGGCTTTACAGGTGCATCCCAGTGAATTAGAATGTATTTTAAAAGGTGATTTATTTCAGTAATTCAACTCAAAAATGGAAAAATATGTATTATATAGATTTATTACACACAGAGTGATATAATTCAAATATTTTTTCCTGTTAATATTGATCATTGTGGGTGATTATGGCTTAATGTATTGAAAAAGGATATTTAATAGAGAACTCCATTACTAGTTCTTTATAAACCCACAAAATGTCATTGCTGAAGAAGATAACTGCGCAGAGTACAGTATCCAAACACACTTTTTCCTTTCACTAAGCTTTCCATCATGGAATACAGCTCTGTTAATTGGCAGCTTATCTTACAATTATCTTTTGCGACTTACCCTTCTTCTGGAGGGTGTCGGTGTTATTCATATTCGAATAAAATACACTATCCCTATCGCTTGTGCACTTTTATCTACCAAACTTTGACCTTCCGCTCAACTTTCCATTATTTTGACATATTTTCCGGGTCAGACTCTGTCGGAATGGGCCTGTTCTTTCATTTCGGAGGCATCCTTGTAACTTTCCAGGTATTGCTTGAGTGTCACTTGACAGAAAGAGCAGAGTCTGAAAAGTTTCATATACAAACACAAGCTTGATTATATATATGTATAGAAGGAAAACCTACTGCATTCACTTCAAACATACCCTTCATTTGTTACACGAAACACTTATAAGGTCAAATTGTGTAATGATGATTTATTTATGATGCTATTTGTACACTCACTCCAATCACGTTTCTTCCTTTCACTAAACTTTCCATTGATGTGTTTGGACGTAGCTCTGTTAATCAGCAACATATTTTGCAATTGCCTTTTGAAAAGTATCGTTTTTGTGGAGTAGGTCAGTGTATGCCTCTCAAGTCAGCAATTCATAGCATAATATCCCATAAAGACTTTTTTTTTGCCATATGTGATATTTTAATATTCTCTGGGGAAAAAAATGGGTTTTTATTAGCAGTAAGCCGTAACCATCAAAATTAACAAGAACAAAAAACTTGAAATCACTCCTGTGAATTCATGTAATATCTGAGTTTTGCTCTTTTTTTTATTGAACTACAGAAATAAATGAAGTACTTGATTTTCTTATTCACTGAGATGCATCTTTATTTAGGATCACTTTGGGGAAAGTTACATCGGATGGTTGATACAAGTCTTTTTTTCTCTTAAAATAAAACTGATAAACACGAGGGAATAACTACTATCAGAGACTCTTCACGTTTTAGGTACAGAAATAATTACATACACATAAAATGAGCTTTAAACCCTCGAGTTCGTTAGTTTTAAATTTTCACCTGAAAAGTCCCTAAATAATTGTGGATATGACCTACTGAGCCTTAGGCCATAGTGATTAACCTTGGGGTCTATGGCGAAGAGACACTTGAAACAGTTCAGAAAATCCTCCTTGTTCCCATCACCAGGCCAGAGTGGGATTTTTCTACTTCTGCTTCTTCAGCGTAAATAACGACCTCATAATGATGAGTCTGAGAAAGCTTAAAAGCTTAAATCTCCTTCTAAGCTCTTTCTGCAAAAGAAACTCTGCATACATTTTCCTCCTATTAGCTGCAGCCTCATCAACCTGACTTTTTTTTCCTCAATTTTAACAGATGGTCCTGATGCTCGGACCTCCGAGGTGGAAGAGGTTAAAGGTCTCAGTTAGGCAGATTAGGTTACTTTTGGGTAGAGCCAGACTAGTTTATCCCTGTTTCTTTATCTTAATGCTAAACCCAACCACCCAGTTTATGAACCAAAACACATATACACAGAATATACAAGGATTATAGTATCAATCCTCATGTTTAACTCTTGAGACGGGAGTTTTTTTGGGTGTGTGATATCACTTGCAGTCTTTCCTGTGTGGACATTAATAATTTGCATAAGCATTTAACACTTTGTGTTTTAAGATTAGGGAATATTTAAATAAGCAAACAAATGTTAGAGGGAAACCTGTGAGTATTTGGACCGCAGTACAAATTGCACTTGTGATGGACATTGCAGAGCACATACTGTAAGATCAATTCATGATAAAACAAGAAAGAAAATCTATTTTGAGGACCAACAGAAACGAAATCACACATTCACTTGTGATGTACAAAAGTATTTACAACATTTAGACTTTTTCATATTTGGCCACAATAACCACACAAGCTTCAATATATTTTATTTGTATATATATTCTTTTTTAGATTGACAGATGCAAAACACTAACTAGCGCATAATTGCAAAGTGGAAGGGAAAGTATACAACAGCAGTCTCAGCTGCTTGTCTCCTTTGGTCTGAATTTGTTTATTTTCAGATTTTGCCACAGAGTCTCAAATGGATATGTCTAGACTTTGACTGGGCCATCCTAACACAAATATATTTTTATCTAACCCATCCCATTGTATTTCTGGCTGTGCTTTCTGGGGATTTTTTTTTTTTTTTTGCCAGGAGTTGTAATGCTCTCCTTGCTGCCCCTGTGTGTTTAGATAGACTGCCATCTCTTAGTAGGTGATGTGTATCATTTACCTTTCACTTTACAATTATGTAGGACTTTGTGTTGGACTGTCTCATAAAATCTCAATACAACACATTGTAGCTTGGAGCTGCAATGTGTTGCTTCACAAAATATCAAAGAGTTCAGTGTGTATTAATACTTTTGCATCATATTATGCACATTTTCATCAAGCGTTCTGTCTTAATGCATAAAATCTGATCAGTTTGCCAGGAAATTTTTATTCTACTATCATCTGGATTTATCTGTCCTGCCTCTTCATGCAGATATACAGTGTGGACATGTTTGTAACTCTTAGATGTCCTTCTCCTGTGTGAACATCAGTGTGCTATGTACTGTTGAGGTAACTCTCTCCAGCTTCCAGTGTCTGAATAAACTCTAGTTACCCCCTACTGAACTCTGTAACATCCTATAACCTGTCATATCCGTGCTTTGTATGACATAGTGGATACTTTAGACATATCTGTAACTTCATTTTAGCTGTCCATTACAACAAATCTCTACTCTGCAAATACTTTGTACTGCTGTAGCCTATGTAGAGACAAGAAAGCAACACTCTTTTTTTGCTGCTACACCATTTGTGCCCTTTTATGATGTCTTTGTAGAAAACAATGCAGGTTTATGTTGTATCAACTTGTAAGTTAATTGGGTCCTTGTCCTCATTAAAAGTGTACTCTGCGTCCTTGAATATATCCAGAATTATACCAGAATACAACCATGATGTTACAGATGTTATTAAAGGAAATGTCTTATTTTTCATATGAGCTCTGGTTCTCTTCCTGCTTCCACCTCCTCTGTTCCTTTGTTTCTTTTGTTTTTGAATCTCTCGTTGGACCGTAATGAAAGGTAAACAGATGCTTTTCATTATGCTGCCACCCTGGGAGTTGGACACTGAGAGAAAGTGCGTATGCGCTGTGACGCAGTGTTGTGAGACATAATATTGATGCTGTGCCTCCTCTCGTCTGTGCTGCTGAGTCAGAAGTACAAACGTGTGCAAGCCCTCACTATTTATTTACTCAGATTTGAGTTTTATTATCCTTAATATGCATCTGAGTCAGTTTACTTGTGCCACTGTGGGAACAATGTCCAATACTGGCGAAACTCTAACAGACCTATTTTTTTTCTCCTGTGTTCATATTGTCTCTGTGCAGCAAAAGTAGTCAACATTTGTTCTCCTGCTGCTTGCTTAGACCTTGTAAGCATTTTACTAAAAATTAATGATGTGGTGAAATAACATATGTTCAACATTGTGTAAAAAAAATTCTAATTGCCTCTAGTTTATTTTGAGATAAGGCCAAAATTATTCATATTCTTGACAGATTTAGGTCTATCCATCCTTCTATTCGTTCTCTCTTCTCTGTGCAGGGTCACCTGCAGTCTAATGCTGGTCTGTAAGAGAGAGGTTAAATCCTGGAAAGGTTGGCAGTGCAACACAGGGCAACAAAAAAACACAAGACAAGCAATCAGGCACACATACCTAGGAGGACTGTAAAGAGACCAATGAACTGCAGGAGGAACCGGATTACCTGCAGAGAACCAATACTTGCAAACTCCATGCAGAATGACCTCAGGCTGGGACTCCCAAGTTTAAATGAGTCTTTTTATTTTATGGGAATGTTTCTTCCTGACTAATTTTAAGATTTTAGTGTGGCGCATCCAGAGTCCTGAATTGAATCTGATAGAAAATGTGTGAAGGGAGGTAAAAATTAGGGTGATGGTATGGAGACTTTTCAACCTCAAAGACCTAAAGCATCATCAAAGATAAATCATTAAAGAACCAACATGCGAAAAAAAATTGTAAGCAGTGATAAAATCCCCCTTTTTCCATTTTCTAATAGACATATGAAGGTTTTCATAAAAACTGACAGGCATTAGGAACTGTTCATAATTTCATTCAATGTGATAACCAGATCCATCTTTTAAAAAAGCAAACCCAGATAATAATACTGCCACCACCATGCTGTACATTAGGCGTAGTTTCCTATTGACAGAACTTAGTGTTGTTTTTGGGCCAACCTCTTTATAAGAGCGTCCAAAAATCTGGAGAACTAAGATGGGTATGAGACAAGCTGGTTACTTAAAGAATATAATTATATAAAGAAATGTGCACCTCAAGATTTTCCACAGTGCTGAAATTACAGGTTGCTAAATTATGGACAAGTATTCAATTTTAATGATTTCCTGGAAAGGACAGGATAAGAAAGGAAAGGAAAGGAAACGAAACAAAAGGAAAGGAAACAAAAGGTAAGGTAAGGCACGGTGAGGAAAGGAAAGGAAAGGAAGGGAATGTAAAGAAAAGGAAAGGAAAGGAAATGTAAGATGAGAAAAAGGGAATAGGAGTGGAGGATGAGAAGAGCTAAGTGCTGCTGCCAACCTCTCTGTTGAAAGGGCATAATGCCCGCTCTAAATATAGCAGCCAGATTGGGGAGACAGGGAGCAAGAAAAGGACAGAGTGAGTCATGTATAGACACAGAGAGGATGTCTTCTCTCTAGGATCTACTCAGTTCAGCTCTTTGCACTTTAATCCTTCTAATATTTGAAGGAATATTCCCAAAACAGAAGAACGCTTCATCTGTCTTTGACTCCTTACATATTTTACACACATCCTCTTTTCCTCTTGGCCTCTCTTCCATTCCTCCCTCTACAACCCTCACTTTGTGGCTTTGTCTGCTTGTATCAGGACTTCCTGTATTTTTCCACCTTGCTGTTCCCTGTCTGTTTTTTCTAATAACTACAACCATGGTTTCCTCCCTGCTTATGTAGCAGCAGCTGTGTTGAAGCAGGTACTGGTTGCTATCAGGTCTGTGTATTGTCAGATGGTATCAGCTCCTCTGTGTGAGTCTGTGTGACAAAAAGGCAGATAACACAGACCAGGGGTAGAAAGAGGGAGATTTAGTTCAACGCTGGAAAGGCAGAGAACATTCAAGCATGTTCACAGGACAGTGAGTGTTTTTTAGGTGAATACAAAGAGGCTTTTTTTCATTTTACACAGAAATGGTGTTATCTTTAACAGAAACATGGCCCAGACCCTGCCTGTCTCACTCCACTGAAGGACATCAGTCTTGATAAAAGATCTGTGCCTCTTTTGTCACTACATGGGAAAGTGTCTGCAAAGAGAACAGGCCGAGGATGAAGTTTGAAGATGACAGAGATTATATGGAAATTCCTTTGAGTTACTGCAAAATAACTTGATGTTCATCTTCATCGCTACAGCAGGGAAATGGGAACTAAACTTTTTCTTTAGTAAATACATTTTTAATTAGGTTTATTGAGATGGAATTCAATTTCAGATTTGTAACATCACAAGTAATCCACACATTAAAAAAAAAATCAAATCCATACATTAGATTTTGGGTAATAAAGTGGATTTCCCTCTACAGCCTCACAAAACTTCCTGCATTAAGAAACTATTCCCATGTGTTGCTCAGGAAGTTTAACCCATTTTACCACACAGTTCACTGGAACATTCAGAGGTTTGGGAATATATTCCTAGCCGATACTACTGCTACTACAATATACTACAATAAGATTACAAAGATCTTGATAGAGTTCTTTGCATAGATATTGCTATATCTATGCAATGTTGTATTGTTTCAAAGGTTGGAAACATATTTATTCAGAACTTAAGACATCAACATATTTTTCTACTATATTTTTGAATACAAAAAGAGATCCAGTGACAAAGAAAAGAAAAAAGTCACTATTTCTTTTATGACTTGACAAGGGTAAATGTCAAATAAGTTTGATAGGCTATGAAGATGCCCTGACACATTAAAGTGAGATACAAAAACTGACATGTTGGTTGGACTGGATGAGAGGGTCGGGTCATGCTCAGACAGGATGGTCGAGAGCAACGCATGGTTTTGTGGTTGGGGGTCCAGCAGCAAAATGTTCGAGGACATACCTGTGGTGTAAGCAGGCTTGATCATGTCAGGAGGAGGATGCAGGTACCAGCAGGAGTGATTGGACATCAGAGAGCTTTGCTGGATCTTATCTTTATTTTTCCATACCATATAACTGCAGGTCGACTCACCTGAAGCGACAACCAATCAGGTGGTTTTGTGTCTCCAGTCGTTCCTGCTTGCTGTAGCGTAAAAGTTCAATTATTACTTAATGACAAAATGTCAGCAGTTGCAAACATATGCACATCTTTTTCACATTTTGTGATGTTAAGACCACAAACTTCATTATTATTTTCTTTAGATTTAATGTTGTAAATCAGCATTAAGTGGAATTTACTGTAAAGTGATAAGAAGAAGACAAATGTTTTTTGTTTAATTAAAAAAACCTTTTACAAATAAAAATTGGTAGTCAGCACAAAGAAACTGGGGCATTATGCAATGGGACAACAACCCTAAACATGCAAGCAGAGCTACCATGGAATGGCTTAAGTGAAAGCATATTTACAGAGTGTGTCAGTATGACCCAGTCAAAGCCCAGACCTAAAACCAACAGAGAATCTGGTTGAAAACGTTAAAACTGATTGTGACAAATACGTATTCTAATATGATTGAGTTTAAGCTGTTTTGCAAACAAGAATGAACATAAATGTTATAGAATTTTGAGCTTTAAATTATATATTTTAACTCTTCCTTTTCAGTTTTGAATTATCACAGAAAACTTCAGGGCATTTAAAAACACAACAATTTGAGGCATACATTTTAATAGTAATAGAGCAATTTTTCTTTTTCCTAAAACATCTGTTGAGTTCCTTGGAAAAATATGTAGTTAAGCAGAATTAATTTTATCCATGATTATTTGTAACACCATGCTTGTTATTTATTTTGAAGAATAACAAGAGTTAATAGTTTCAGTATCTGTGTTGCCTTTGGTACTCTGCTGTTGGAATGTCAGAAAAAAAATGTTGCCCCCTGGTGGTCGAATGATGACTACCCAGTTATATTACCCCTCAAACTCAGTGTTTTGTATTTTTCATTTAATACATTGTTTATGTAAAATTAATTCGGCTAAAACAAGTCAAATCTAGTTGTTAATTTCCTGTCCTATGTTGGTTATAATTTAATTTTCACTACCTCTATGTAGGAGAAATGTTGCCCTCTGGTGACGAAAGCGGCCCAACTCCGGGGACTTTCAGTAAAGGAGACGTGGCAGTGACGTCAATTCCGGAAATGACCCGGATTGGAACTTTAACTGTAGGGTTGGTTACTTCTCATCAGAAACATCGACAAGCCACATTAAAATGGTGTGATATCGACTCAAGTAAGTTGAAACAAAGACAAATTTTGATGTTTCAAGCCAGAAAAGACTTAATCTTATCAGTTTAAACATTATTAAGTCACAGTAATTATGAAGGAATCGCTCGAAAAACCTGTTAGCATCGCTTAGCTAACGTTAGGCCGTGATCAGCTGTGCGTCGTGATGGGCGGCCTGTTCTTAGAGTTCGTTTCAAGCCAGAGTCTAGATTAATCTTCATACTACATTAATCATATATAATGATATATATATATATATATATAAATATATATATATATATATATATATATATATATATATATATATTTAGCTCTCCGTATGTCTCTGTGTTAGTTAAGACCGACATTTCTTATTTATCTTCTAGCTTTTTCTAGTCGACTTCAACATCTCTGTAGTTGTTGAAGTCGACGGTGCCGCTTGAGTGTTGTTTTTGTATTTCTGATCTGGTGTTTTGTGTATTTCTCATCGTTCCTTCAGAGAGGTTTACATATGTTTTTATTTATTTGTTTATTTTCTGTCACAGAAAATATGTGCGTGCGTATGTTAATGAAGAACACCCCACCTTGGATGTAGGTTTTTCGGTACATCTGCTCATTATTTACCAGACCCGCTTGAGGAGGAGGAACCGGTCGTTTCTAGTGATCCAGAGCGGGTTTCTTATCCACTAATCGGCGGCACGATGACTTGCCGCGACCGAACCCTGGAGTTTCAGTCGGCCTGTAAATCTCTCCAGGGCAGACAGGTATGTTGGTGAAAACACTCATCATAGCACAACAATAACACCAGAAAATTTGTCCCAAACTTCAATACCTACACGATCACATAGCCCACATGAGGCCATTTATTTTTATGATCAAGTATAACCAGCTATATAGAAACTTCTGCTTAGCTTAAAATTTGTCGTATTTATTTTTGTGGTTTGGTTCCACTTTTGGTTTCTTCAAAGTTAGACAGAGCGCCAACTCCAGTTTACAAGGCAGATCTCGATTCAGCTCATTTCAACAGGTTGTTTTTATTTTTACCAATAACTTTAATTGACAAAATACAATTTGTCAATTGTATTCACATTTTCAGGTTATTTCTTTATTTTCTGTTCAAACATTTTCTATTCAAATAAGTACAAAAACGTAGTATAAATGTAACTAGTAGAAGACTTAAATTCAGACTATTAATAAATGATTAAAAGTGCCTGAAAAAGGGCCTTTTGGTGTTGCTTGCTTTATCTAGATGACACAAAAAGCTTTTTGTAGAGTGATTTTAGACCCTATGCTTCAATACACAATGTTTTGTAATTAACATCTTAATTATTTTTGTGCAGTTTTAAAAGTAAAAACATATTGTTGGACCGCCTTTTAAATGAAGTGAATTTAAATGTTCAGATGTTCCCACAAACATGCTGCAGGCTGGTGCTTCTGAAAATAATTAAACTGGGAAATTAATACCAAAAAGTTGTTGGTTTAGGTTTTTTTAAATCATTATTTTGATACTATCTACAGTAGACGTTGAAATTTGGTAGCCAAGGTGTGAAAGCCATATTGTACATTAACAAAGTTTTACGTAACTGTTGAAGTTATCAATCCATTTAAAGCTAAGGTGTTAACAAGATAAGTTTAGTCAGTTTTTGTATTGAATGTTGGTTCTTTATGTGAATCATATTGCCTTTAAAATGATTAAATACTTACTGAAACTTGCTGAAACCCAGTGACATCTTGGTTAATAAATTCATGTGATTCTTTCCAATGGACATTCTGCAGCAAATTAACCACAGTTGGGGATGTCAGAATCTAATTAGATGTATGCTAATTGAACCATGAAAAAGAGGAAGTGAAAAAGCTTTTCTTTAAACAGAAAACTAAACTTGTGGGTGATTGCAAGCGGTGAAAAACTTAAAAAAATAAGTCACGTGAAGAGAGAGGCTATCATTCTGCCAATTTGTCATAAGTTTAAGCAGTGTCCACATTTATTTTTGGAATGAAAAATATTTACTCTATTATTCGTTAGTTAATAAGTAATTATAATGGACCTTCAATGCAAAACAACTAGTGTAGTTTAGTGTTAAGAATAAATATTTTTGTTATTCTTAATTAAGAAATAAAAGGTCTGAAAAAGCTAAATTTCTTTCAGTCACTGATGTAACCAGCAGCTGTTATTATGCAGGAAAAGCACAACTTTCAAGAAAAATTAACTTCTTTTTACAAACTCCAACTTTCTTCAAGGAACCTTATTTGCTGCTTTGGCTTTCTGCAATTAAATTTTTAACTGGTTGCTAATGTTGCAAAGTTTTAATATTCTTTCACATGTCGATGTTCTGGTCAACATTTGTAATCCAGAGACGTTCACCGCTTTTTCAAATCACCAGGAGGCCTTTCAGATGAATGGTGTTGCCACAACGTCAGGGGTTTATTCCTGAATTTGAATGAAAACAAGACATACAATATTTTTACTAGAGGTGTGCCGATCGTAATTGGCCACCGATCGTAATTGGCCAATTTCCGTGAAAAAGTGAATGATCGGTGATCACCGATCACGGTCTCTTGATGCCGATCACCTGTATCTCATTCGCAGCCTGCGTGTGCAGCTGTCTCCTCTTTCCTTCACACTGCGCAAGCGCACAGCAGTAAATCCTAAGCAATGTGGTGTGGAACTTGAGCGCTCTGAAAGTGAACAGGGACGTTTGCGTGTTGCGGTGGAAAATTACCTCAGCAAATCTAACGTGAGTTTGGCTACATCGAGGCTCAATGCAGGAAAAAAGGACATCCGGTAAAGCAGTGTACAACTACCAACACTCACCCGGATTAGCATCACGGTCAGAAAACTAAACAAATAACCTGAAAAATAATTTAAGTGTTCGAGCTAGCGGTGTAAGATGCTGGTTCTGTTCTCGTTGAACCGCCGTTTCTGCTCCACCTGCAGTGAACTCTCACACCGAACCTCTGCCAAAAGCTGCAGCACGTAACTTAAAAAAAGATAAGATTTTGGATATGTATTAAAACTTTCGCTCTCTGAACACAAGACAGATAATCTCTGAAAAAATCATCGATCTTCTCTGCCTCCTCCTGTGTTCTGCAGAATTACTCTGCTCAGTCAGAAACAACCAATCAGAACCAGCATTAATCAGCAAGCCATGCTATCGGGAAGGATTGTTTATTTTGATGCAGCCTGCTTTTGACTTTGAATGAATGTTTTCTTTTTTGATGGCCAAAAATCTGCCTATATTAGTTGATATAGGCAGATTTATTTGACTCATGTATAATTTATGGTACTGAGAGCCTTACTATTAAATATTATTTTACTGATTGCAGGTTTTTCAGTTGTCCCTTTGACTGAATAGCTGCTGTATTGTGCCTGCAAGTATTTTGCATGTTTTCTGCCTAAATTAGGTGAATTTATTGCCAGATCATTTTTTTTATTTTGTCAGATCACATAGCAGCATTTATATCTAAAGCAAAAAATTAACAGTCAATTCAGGTGATTGGCAAAGATCAGTGATCGGCAGAGGTCGGCCTCATTGGTGATCGGTATCGGAATCGGCAACAGAAAATCTGATCGGAGCATCCCTTATTTTTACAGATTTTTTTTTTCTTGAAAACACATTTGACAACGCACTGATTGCTTTTTACAAAAACTGTCTATTAGAATAAAGAGTAAAAGGTAACGTGGTATTTTTTTTAGCAGGGAAACCGAAAGATGATAAACTCCCATTTTTTCCCCTTTGGTGATAAAATGGAGTCCTATAGAGAAACACATTGTATCTTCTTCATGTAGATCTGATCAGTTTGTTCTTGTGTTCCTCCTGTAGCAGAATGGAGTGCAGCCCAGTAAACCAGCTCACAACGCCCTCAGGCAACACAGCGACTTTACACTTATGGCCAAGTAAGAGCCTCTTTCTCTTCCTCCATGTGTGTTTTTACAGCTCAGATATTTGCTCACACTACATGTTTTTAAGTGTCAAAGTACACTCACTCATATGTTTTACTTTAAGTTATTGGAGGAAATTGCTTCAAAACAAAATTAAAATACATGAAAGAAATGCTCTTTAACGGTGCGGTTGGCTGATAAAGCTGCGTTTCTGTTTGATCTTGTAGGAGAATTGGAAAAGACTTGAGCAACACGTTTGCCAAATTGGAAAAACTCACTTTTTGTAAGTATTCATTTATTTATGTTTTACATTGGTTCTGCAGTAATAAAAGCTTTGTGCAGCTTTGATCAAAACGCTGATTCTGTTTGCTGCCGGTTTGACGTTCAGTGGCGAAAAGAAAATCTCTGTTTGACGACAAGGCGGTGGAGATAGAGGAACTCACCTACATCATTAAGCAAGTGAGTTGATTTACCGGTGAGCTTAGCGTGAGTTTACACTCGGTGAAATGTTTTCACACTGACTCATCCTTCTGTTTGTGTCTGCAGGATATCAACAGTCTGAACAAACAGATAGCACAGCTGCAGGACCTGGTGAGGTCCCGCGGCGCCCCGGGTGGCCGGCACATCCAGACCCACTCAAACACCATCGTGGTGTCGTTACAGGTAGCCCACAGTCTCAGGTTTCCGGTTCAGACTCCACTCTCTTTAACTTTGGCCAGGATTAACTACCTGTGCAAAGTAAACACTAAAATGTATCAGTTTTTTTGTTGTATTTCTTTTAATTAAGAGAGTAGAAAAGAAGCAAATGTGTTTGTATTTCTGTTTGCATTTAAGTAGAAGACATTTGGTGTGGTCTGGAAATATTAAATATTTCATTTTTGTCTTGTTTACAGTCCAAACTGGCATCCATGTCTAATGACTTTAAATCAGTCCTAGAAGTTCGAACTGAGGTGAGAGATTTTTTTTCTCCCCATAATATTGCACTTCAAAAACATTATTTTTTCATTTTTAGGTTGTAGTCAGATCTTGCTTTCCTTTTTTAACATTAATCGCTTAAATTTTCCACAGAACCTGAAGCAGCAGCGCAGCAGGAGAGAGCAGTTCTCCCAGCCTCCTGTAGCGTCTTCTCCTATGATGGCCAATAACTTTAGTAAGTCTGAATGCTTCCTGGCTTCATGCATGAGCTTTAAATGGGTGGCATTAAAGGAAAGACGTATAGCTCCATTGTGGCGCGTTTATTCTGCACCGATAAAGCCAGACGTTTTGCCAAAGCAGCGTTTCTGGCTGAACAGCCCATGTGGTCTGGGGAGATAAGCAGCTGCAGTTAATTCAAATCAAAAGCTACAATGTTATCTGGACAGCCCAGAGGACATTTAGAGGATGCTCTAAAGTTTCTTTTTTAGAAATGGAAGCTTACATTTATGGTCATCTGTGTGTGGAAGAAACACACCCCTGATGTTCGTTTATTCAGAAAGGCTCGCCTACATTAACCGTCTTACAGTTTAGCTGGAAGGCGTATCTGCCTCCTACTTTCTTAATCGTGCCGATAATTTTTATTTAGATATTTCTGTTAATTTACTAATATAATTTATTCAGTAGGGTCAGATGCAAAAAAGGAAAAGAAAACAATCTACTGCCTGCATCATTGTGTTTATAATCGTAGCTAATTAGCAACACTGACCCCTAGTAAGACTTTTCTTTATAGGACCAGTCTAGATGGGTAAATAATTTCTGTGTATAAATTACCACATAATCCAAAAATCCAAAGAGTTGAATAAAATCACCTAAAAAATAAATTTTAATCCAGAAATGTCAGCCTGCTGATATGTTTGCCCAGTACATGCAGTCAGTACTCTGTTCACATAAATACATTTACCCCAATAATTGTATTTTGATCATGTGCTGTGGATTTTCATAAATTATTTACATTATGAACAGATTCTGAGTCAATTGCTTCTGCACATCAACACTGAGCATGCTCTTCAGGTTTACTAGCACAGCCTAGGTTGTGGTGCCAGTACAGCTGTTGCAGTAGTGAACTGCTCGAAGTCTTTGTGAATGATTCTTACTGTATTTGGTCCTCTGTAATGCAAAGATTAAAAAATATTTTAGGGAGCCGCAAAAAAGGGGCCCAGGAGCCGCATGCAGCTCGCGAGCCGCGCAATGACTACCAGGGCTATACAACCTCAAATTTAAAAGGTACTGCCCCCCCTGGATCGCTTGCCTCACACAGCGGGTATTAGCAGCAACTGTATGTGCCCGCTGTTCTTTCAGCTTTTCCGCTGTAACATTTAGGGTTCTTGTCAAATCCCGTTTATCGTGCGTGTGTTTTTCCTTTCAGAAAGCTCGGTGCTGATGCAGGACGAGTCCCGGAGCATGGGGGACGTGGCCATCGACATGGACTCCCAGAGCAACCCTCTGCAGCTCCAGCTCATTGATGAGCAGGTACCCAGCTGCTGCTAGTCACTCGTACTGATGGTCGAAATAGAAACTACCAATTAAGAGCAGACATTTAAACATCATCCTAGTTTGACAGTTCTTTAAAATCACTGAGATTATTTTGGAGAGTCCCAGATGGACTCAGAGACATATTGCACATATTGTCTTTTTTTTTTTTTTCTTTTATTAAATTCTTGATGGTGTTTCCAGGACTCGTACATCCAGAGCCGTGCAGACACCATGCAGAACATTGAGAGCACCATCGTGGAGCTGGGCTCCATATTCCAGCAACTGGCTCACATGGTGAAGGAGCAAGAAGAGACCATCCAGAGGTGAGAGTCGCATGAGGACAGATCATATTATTCTCATATCTCTAATACTACTAAAGGGAACAACAACTAGAGAGTAAAACCTCAAATATAAAAAGCTTTGGAAGAATCTCAGAATGGGAATTCTGCAATGTTTGAAACTCAGTGACAAGAGGAATATGTCAGCATTGTATATACACTGAATCTGTCAGATATTTAGTGGTTAATGTTTTAACGATGGCTGATCTGATAGAAACGCAGATATTACTGTCCCCTCTAACTCGTCATCTCCCTGCAGGATCGACGCCAACGTGGAGGACACACAGCTGAATGTCGAGGCTGCTCACACAGAAATCCTGAAATACTTCCAGTCAGTCTCCTCCAACCGCTGGCTGATGATCAAGATCTTTCTTGTCCTCATAGTTTTCTTCATCATCTTCGTTGTCTTCTTCGCATAAAGAAAAGGGTTGGGCGTCTAAAAGAGAGGAAAAGCGTATCAACTGAAGCTAATGTTGGACTGGGAGACGTTCACGTCACACTGAGAAAACAGACTTCTTTAGAACGGTTTCACGCCAGCTTGGGGTGAATTCAAATAAACATGGACTCCAGTTATTTCCAAGCTATGGACTCATGGTTCAACACTTTGAAAGATGAAGTGATTGAGCTCTGTCCAAACAAAACAAATAAATGGTGTAAAATCTCCAGTTTGTAGAAAGGAAAGACTGCTCTGCGTTGTACTTTGACCAACTCTTTGTAAACATTTAATCAAAATGGCTGTAATTTAATAGTTTGATTCTGCAAACTGTCTTATAAAAAATGTTGTTCCTTCTTCTTTACCCCCTTTATTACTTATTTTTTTACTTTCACTTCAGCAGCAAACAATAGAACCGGAATCTATTCTCATATTAGTTTTCTTCATGTTACTGGGAGAGATAATACCTTGTCTAATCATTATTTCTAAATTCACCATTCATTTATGCTGTGAACTATTTTATCCAGTTACATTTTGTTGTGCTTTATTTGCCAAATGGGAACGCTCTTTAACCTGTGACATGACACTGAAGAAGTTGTTTACAGTCAGCTGAACTTAAGTCTGCAGAATAATTTGGTATAGAAATATATTAAAAGAACTGTCACTGGAAATGTCCGGGAGTCATCAAGCGTTTCAAGTATTGAAGGGATTAAAGGGACTCATTCATGCCGCGCCCCACAAAGAATCAGAGCTAATGAAGGGGTTTCTCTGCTAATGAAGTGACTCAGATTCCCTGGAAGTATCTGGTTGGTTGTCTGCCCTCTCTACCTAATGTACAGGATGTTATTTAAATGATTGTCTCCTTTTGAGAAGACATGGTTCCTATTCTCCCACCAGTTTCTTTTAGCCAAATGCCTTGACTTTATTGTACAATGTGCAAATAGTTCTAATGATGTATTGATGAGCGAGTGCACAATAATAAAACAAAATTGGATCTTGATGCTGATGTTTGGAGCTTGTTTTTTTGTGATCAGGAGGATCAGATTTTTAGTTTCTATTTGCCACAATGACATGGTTTTTGTTTTAGTCTTTTATCTCTAATTTATGTGCAGCTTTGGTGAACTGGTTGCATTAACTGAATAGTTTTCAAATTGCATGCTAAGAGGCACAATGTGCAGAACCAACCAACTTTCTACAGAATGTGTAGCTTCAAACCTCCAAGCTTTGTGTGCTCTTCCAAAGAACTTTATGGACTGGTTTCTGATTGCCAAACAACTGCATCCAACTCTAGAATCACCAGAATTAACTTTTTGACTACATTTTGTGAAGCGTAAAGTTTATAAAGACAGAATTGTGTTTCTGGTTTGCTCCAGGGGCCTCAACGTCACTTTAGTAGGATGTTTGTTTGACTTTTGGGAATTATTTCTTGGTATAGCTGTCACTGACTCTGACTGAACTTAAAGTTAAACTAATATTTCCAATATATATATATTTTTTTAAATTATTTGTAAAACAGTCATGGCTTTTTCAGAAATGTTTTTTTGTAAAAAGTCTCACATTTATACTGCAGATATATATGTATTTGTTAGTACACATGATTTAATCCACATCCATTTACGTAGTCTGAGTGTAAACTAAAATATTTACAATATCATTCACTATAATCCTGATATAACCTTGATGTCTTATTTATACATCCATATATATATATGTATATGTATGTATTTCTATTTTTTTATGTCTTATTTTTTAATTTGTAGATCTCTGAACCCAAGAATCTTATTGCACGAATGATGTTTAATTGTTCCTTTTTAGTCTGCAGACTAAAAGTGCCTCAAAACGTAGTCCTAAATGTTAAGAAGAACCATATTTAGATCAAAAACAGGGACAATGTAGAGAAAACAGCATTTTAATCACACTGTTCATTTGAGAACATGTCATATTTCTCCAAATACATGTGTGCACATTCAGAATAAAAAATAAAACATCAGACATAATTCAGGTTGAGTTGCAGTAGCTTTGTTGACAGGAGAGCTTTCACAAAGTGACAGAATCTGCCGAGTCAGCAGAAAAGCAGCCTGAGCTGAGTGTGCTCACCCCACCCTCCCGTTGCATGTAATGCTTTAAAGGGACAGTTCGTTAGATGTCTTTTACACCACATCTAAGGAGTGCTTGAGTTTTTGAATTTGTCTGCAGATGATGTTGTTTCACCTGGTCGTAAAATTAAGAGTTTGGTTGGAATTGTGATGCCTGCTGGGGATGATGTGCTGATCTGTCACAATGTCTTCATTGGACAGTGTGCAAAATTGTGGCATTGTAGTTACCTAAACCTTAGTTTGGAATGGTCAGTAAACCATTTTTGAAGAATAAATAATTCCTGCTCACTCTTGTCTCAAAGATCTGCTGCGTGGTCAAAGACTGGTTGGTACTCAACCATCAGTACAGGGTAAAGCCTTCAACCAGAACAATAATGCTTCTGAGTTTCTAATGTTTACTGGAATGAAACAGTTATAAAATTGTCAAATGCTTCCGCTGTCGTCATCATTGTCGTCGTCTGTTTTGAGAAAAGTGAGTCTTGTTGTCTTCATCTTATAATTTACTTTCACTTTTCCTTCCTCTCTCCTCTCTCTCTTCCCTTTGCCTCCACAAATCTTCCTCCCCTCGTCTCAGCTCTGAGCGCTCTGCTCCAGTGGGGTGATCTCTGGCATGCTCTTGCTCCTCCCCTTCCTCGCTCTGGCCCTTATGGCCTCTTCCTCGCCCTCTCCATCGTCCTCATCGTCGGACCAATCCACTTGCTGCTGCAGGTTCCCCCTAGATCCCCTCAAGCCGCTCCCCTTGAACATCTGCCCGGTGCGAATCTTTGTGCGGAACGTAACGAAGGAGAGGCTCTTGCTGCGCTGCTGCTTCTCGTAATACGCGCTCGGTGGCTGGACCTCATCGTTGCCGTTGACCTCGTCCACGCAGTCGCGCAGCACTGTGCGAAACAGCCGGGGAACCTCATGAACCTCAGGCTCCATCTGGGACACCAGCCTCCTAAACCTGCAGAAGAAGAAGAAGAGAAGACGTGATCTGATTAGGGATACCACTTAGTAATCGATTATTGTGACGATTAATCAATTAATTTGATTTAAGAAATTGGGCATGTTCTGTAGATTTTGTGTTTAGTCTCTTAAGCTTATTTTGTACAATATTAGAAATACATAAACAGACAAACACATAATTCAATTCATTTTTTAAATAAGAAAATAATTATTTTTGCCTTAATTGCAATAACAGCATTCTTTATGCTCTAAGTCAATTGTTTGTATTCTTTGTGAAAGAATGGCAAGACATTCCTGACAAAGTCTTGTTATCATGTAGTGTAGACAGTAAACGTGCTCTGATAAAATTCTTCTTTGGACTAAATACATAATACTAGAAGAAACTAACACCCTATGCCTACCATGTGAAACATGATGATGGCAATATTATGCTGTGGGTAAAGCTCTCCTTTAGCAGGATGCTACATCATGGACAACCCTAAAAGAAAAACCGGAGGCTGCAAAATATCTCAAGACATGAGAAGGAAGAAGGCCATTTTAAAAGTTGTCACTTCCACCCTGATGGCTGCATCAACCTGCATGTTTGAAATGATTAATCATGATAAATCAATTATTGAAATATTCATCAACTACTTAATCATCAATTAATTGTGAATTGGGGTATAGTGACTCTGAAAGGGTAATTTGATGATAGAACAACTCAGTCAGACAGGTAGAGAGGATCTGAGAGTATCAGCATGTTGTTGCTCAGAGTTTTAAAGGGATTATCAGACTGCAACTCTGCAACTCTCTTGTCCTTAGTTCTCTCTTCATATTTTATATTATAGAGTTGTCTTTATTTCACAATGATTTTAGAGACCTTCAGTCTGAATTGTTGATGAAAAGCACTTAGCTTGAAAATTAAATAGAGTAAAAGTACTAAATGGACTATAATAAAATGAACAATACAGTGCAAATTGAGAAGTCGCGTGTTCGTTAAGTTTATCTTTGCTTTATGGGGAGAAAAACTACAATCCCTGTAATGGTTCCCCAGTCAACTTTACACCTTTTTAAATGTAATTATCTGCTTGTTTTCCTGCCTGATAGACTTTCACCTGCTTCAGTGTTTCTTACCTAACGATGACAGGGCCGCACTGTGCAGGGGGGATCTTGGCACAGAGGTCCTGCAGCTCCAGCAGGTCGTTGGGGGTGAGCTGGTAGGGCTGAGGGGTCGGGGTGTGTGCCAGCCAGCTGTAGTCCGCCGTGGAGGAGGAGCTGCGGCGCCGGCGCCGGCCCTCGGTGGCCCTCTCCAAATGGATGCGCTCGGTCCGCTTCACCATGGCGCCCAGCTCCAGCATCAGAGTGTTGGTCACCAGCTCCTCTGTGCTGCGGTGACCCGGAACTTTGGGCTCAAGGGAGAAGACAGCCGACCAAGGAAACATCTGGAAAAGAGAAATCACATCTCACAATGTGACAAAATAAACAACCTTTACGTGGGAAAAGTGGATTGAAATCACAGCAAACAGCTAAATAATAACATATGAGTATCCTCTCCTTTTATTCGTTCACGTACCTTTATGACAGTGAATGTACAAAGCGATGGTGTGTTTCTATCTGGCAGAAATCCCTCAGTTGTCTGTTCAAGACTCTGTCAGCAGCCAGAGGAAGAGCAGACCTCCATGGGCAGAGTGGATGAATGAGACTCCAGCTGGTGGCACACAGCTGCCTGACTGCCTGGCTACCTGTGAAGGTCCCTGGCAGACAGCGCAGGTAATACTTTGAGGTGTGCGTGGAGCGAGTGTGAGTTTGGGATTGAGAATAAATGTCATCCCGTATTAATAAAGATAGAGTGACGAGATGAGCTTATTGGGACATGAGTGCACGCCTGCAGGGAGAGCCGGGTGCATCAGTGTGAGTGATGGAAATCATTTTACATAACCGCACAGACAGGGGTGACATCAAGCTGATCTGTTTTCATTTAGCTGCATTTCTTTATTCTCTTTTCAACATCAATTAATTCCTTCTTTTTAATTGATGCACCTTTATGTGTCTTTAAAGAGGAAACTGTTCAGAGTTTCTGTCAAGTTTAATCTTGGATAAACATTGAAGAAAATGTTCAGGTTTCAAACATTTATTTCTTCCGCAAAACATTAAACACTGAATATCTGATATTTTTCTCAGACATTCTCGGTAATACCAGAGTTATTACACATTATCACAGCGACATGGCATAACGATCGCCTGTAAATGCTCAGCAGTCTGTCTCAGTATATGTTAGGCACATCAGGCCAGTTTCTGGGTTTCCACACCACTCAGCACTGAGCCACCAAATCCCAGATTACATTCAAATCCAGAGCCTACCTGGAAGAATGACTGCTTGTTGTGACTGTTATAATCTAATTACTACTATACTCTCAGTCCTGGTACAACTGTATACCAGGAAGAGATGATTTTGTAAATATTACTGAGAGCAGGTCTATTGAGTTTAATAGAATATTTAAGTGTGTGTAGACCGATATATGCTTATCTGCGGCCTGTTATAAGAAAGTTTCAGTCAGAAAGAGGCAAGAACATGATTACACACAGCAAGGTATCATTACAGACGCTTCAAAATCAAGAAATGTTTTTTTAAATTTTTTTTATCCATTCTCATCTCAGTACCTTTCACTTTGTGCTTAATGGCACAAAATGAGTCCTGACCTTCAACTTTTGCAACTACTTGTCATCTATACTGAGAAGTCCAGACTTTATTTATATAAAGTATATATGATAGTCCAACACAAAGTAGTGCATAATTTAGAAGTAGGAAGAAAATAATGCTTTGGTTTAGAATAGAATAGAATAGAATAGAATAGAATAGAATAGAATAGAATAGAATAGAATAGAATAGAATAGAATAGAATACAATTATTTGCCTCACAAAGGGGAAGTTAAGATAAGACAAAATAAGATAAAATAATCCTTTGTTAGTCCTACAACTAATGTCCATTTTCTGGACATTATATCCAGAAAGTGGATATAATGGTAAAACAGTGTAGGAAAAATACAAGTTAAACTAGGAATATAAATACAAAAAAATCAATATATATTTATAAAGAAATACAGATATTGATGGACAACATATGGAGTATACTGAAGGAGTACGAAACAGCAATTACTATGCAACATTGTTTTAATAAAATAAAAATAGTTCTTTAATGGTCCCACAAGTGGGAAATTTAAGCTGTCATGGACATAATAAAAAGAGAGTAGCAGAGTGAAAAACAACAGAATAAAATCAAAACAGAGTTTTAAAAAACACCATACAAGCTAAACTAAAAATATAAATAAGAAAATATCAATACATATATGCAAAAAAATAAAAATAAATACTGTGGCTGTTGGACAACACAGTGAAATTACTAGCGAAATGCACAACTCAGCCGTAGAAGATATATATTTTAGTAATTATAGAGTTTAATATAAAAAAATACACAAATGATCATTTAGTACAGTGACGTCAAGAATGTTTGACGTTCTTACGTGACTTGAGTGAGTGACATCCTTTCATCGCTAGAGGTCCTCAGAGAGTCACCCCGCCACGCGGACCTTTCCCAAAACATTCCCCTCCTACGTCATCAGCCCCCTCCTGCCTCGTGCCGCCCCGGGTTCTGTTGGGTTATCAGTGGGACAGATCCCGCGGTATTTTGCAGCTCATAAAAAAAGCTGTCAACATTCGGGTTGAGTTTTGTCCTGTTTCAAGTTGCTGTCTGACTCCGTGGACGCCGGAGTTTGGTTCCGTGACCCCTGTCACGGCCGTGCCTGAGCGTCCCCGGCTGATCTCGCTCTTTGTCACGCTCTGAAGTGAATGGTGAGTAGCTTTGTTGTGGGTTAGCTTGTAGCATCACTCCTGGGCTGATGCCAGCCGCTGGTCACTGGTGAACCGAGCTGACACTCTTGCGAGCTTGCGAGTTGTTCACATAGTTAACGTAAAAATGACGATTTTCTTTCTGTTTGTTTTTCGTTAATTGTCTGTATTTTTATTGAAACATCGTAATATGGATTTCCGGATGTTTTCCTCTTGAATTCATGTCTTGTTGAGGACTTGCTATACCAACTTTTAACATTTGCCACGAAAGCAATATAAATTTCATTCATTTGTTACGTCATTGATCGCGTGGTAAAGCTAACCTGTTGAGGAAACCTTCAGATTATCTGTTTTCTCATGGTGTGAAATAAACTATATGGGACTCCAATTGTGTACAAAACAAGCAAACATTTGACCATATATGTGAAATAATATTTGAGTATGCCTATCCAACCCCCAACAGTGGTGAAAAATATTTTAGCTACAGGTTTTAGCTTTAAGTGTCTAATTTATTTATAAAGTCAGACACTATTGTCTTCAGTGCGGCTATAAGAAATGGTGTTTCTCAATCCTGGCGTATTTGACTAATACTATGGCTATTATTTAACTTTTTTACAATTTATTACACAATTATTCAGCATCTATACAAGTTTTTGCATCAGTTTTTAAATATGTGGATTTGTTTTCATTGTCAAATTACACATCTACACTTGGAAGACATTTCTCTTAAGTGCAGCGCATTAATGATGTAGTTGGTGCTGATTGTTTCTTTCTTATTTCATATTGTGGTGGGAATGGTTATTTTACACCAAGCATTTTCAGGTTTACATCTAGTACCAATCAGGCATCAATTTATACCCTCCAAGTTTCATTTGCTCTTTGACGGCCTATTAAATAAATACATTTTCTTTAATCAGTTTCTAGTTTACAATAAGAGCATTTGTTTATAAAAATACATTGCCATTAATTGGTGTTGGCTAATGATGGTAATTTTTTGGCATATCAGTATCAGTCCAATATGGTCATTTAGTCACAGCGTTAAGTCGTAGGACAACATTGTTTAATAGCAGTAACATTTATGTGAGAAGACATTTTCATAGTTATTTTTGGTTTGATCAGAGGTTCTGATGCGTTTTTTTGTTTTTCATAAGAGGGGCCAAAACGCAGATCAGAATGAGAAACTCTGGAAAACAGCTGCAACACATAGTTATCAAAATATTTAGGTATTTTTATCATGTTTATTTTCAATTTGTAGTCACACTTTCCTATGTCATGCAGGTAAACACTTCACTTTCTCAATATTTAAGTATTTCCAATAGTTAGTTTCTCAAGCCTCTTGTGTATTTCAATTTAATAATGTATTTTGGAGACTATACACTTTGTGTTATTCCTTATTTTTGTTTATTTTAATTCCATATTGGGCAAATGACTCTTATGAAATATGACTGATTAGTTTCCCTTATTAAGCCAACATCAATCTAAGCTTTCTCCTGACGGTGGATGTTATTTATTATGTTCATATGACCACATTTCATAAGAAAGTGACTTTAAAATTGCTGCTTGTACAATAATATGCTAAAATCTCCAACGTTTGTTTGTTTAGCAGCTGCGTGGAATTGCAGTCATAACATTTAGCAGACATATCCACTGACAGAGATGTTACTGTGTTTAATAAAAATCTCTCACCTAATCCTGATCTCCAACTGTGATTGTGAAACACCAGGATTTAAGTTCAAGATTAAATCTGTTTCTGAGCTGGAGGAATTAGTTGATGAAAGAAAAGTAATTGGTAACGGCGAACAAAGCAGAAAAATTAAAGGTTCAAACTCAACTACTCTTTCTGTGCTTGTACTATATTTATTACCACAAAAATGATTGGCATACAATTGTAAATATGCACTAGATTTATTTGTCATAAAATAAAATAAAAACTTAAATGATGAAAAAAGAAGTTTTAACAGAACAAAGATGATTACGTGTTGTTGAGTCAACTGGAAGCGTGATTGTAAATCCTGGTTCTATGCTCTCTTTGACAGCTTCTTGCTTGCCTTCTGTCTGTTTGCAGGGAAACGGGCAAACAATGACAGCAGCACTGAGCTATGACACAAACTGAGTGCAGCTCCAGTCCTGATGATAAGCCTCCAGGCTGCAATACATGTCAAAACTGAGCTTAGCTTTATCTGTCATTTTCAGTCAGGCTTTTCTTCATTCCAGTGCTCTCACTTTCAACTGTGCTTATTTACAGCAACGTGCGCTGTCTACCTGCACGCACTAACTTCCAGTCAATGCCTTTGAAACTCGCTGAACTTGAAACCTCCTGCGCTTGAAGCAACTATTTTATGAGAAATTGTCTCTGCTCATGCCGAAGTATGGGAAAGTTGGGATTTATTTTCATCTGGCAGGCGGTGCTGTTGGAACAGTTTGTTTGTGTAGGAAAATATTGAGTCACAGCTGCCCAGCTGGGACAACCAGTGTCCCTCTGAGGCAGCAAAGCCTTAGCAACAAAAGCAAGAGTCGTAGAGAAAAGCAGATTCAGAGAGGATTAAGACGTGTATTGTGTTTGAACACAATGCAACAGGAGTTATATGCACCTCATTTATTTTTTTTACAGCCTGGACTTCCTCATTGCTCTAATATTACGATCTGTTTTCTCAGTCAAAATAATTAGTCAGAAAGCATAATTTTAATTTTATGAAACAGATTTGTTTAGTTTTTTTACTCGTTCAGCAATAAGTGAGATCTTTGTAGAAAATGAATCTATTCACTGTAAATGTGGAACATAAAGGGTGTCACAAGTCGGCTTTATTTCAAAATAAAAACATGCATTTCTCTAATATTTGAACATTGTCTATTATAATCAACTGGAATGAGTTATTTTACGACCTTTAATGATTGGATGTGCCAAATCTTTATTTTAGTAAATGTCTCGGGATGTTTGTGGTCTGACTTTAAATAAAAGCAAAATAAGGAAGAAATATTGCTAATAAAATAATGTTATATTGTATCAAACATTTTTTGGAAATTTAGTATAAAAATTTTCTTAAAAATTGTAAATTGTGTCCATCTGCATCAAATAGCAATGCTGGAGGGCCAAATTTGTACTATTTGTGAAGTGATGTTGGCGGCCATGAAAAATTATTTTAAGAGCTCCAAATGGCCCCAGGGCCACACTTTTGACCCCCTTCTCCAGACGTTTTGAGTCTAACAAATGCTAATAGATCATTTAAAGTTAGCATTTGCTGTATTGGATGATGTTCTATTGTTTTTATCAAAATGTGCTTGTGTTGATTTATTGATCCGATGGTGTCAGGCCCAGACGGACAGAGATGAGCTGGGCTGAGGAGGACTGGACGGTGGGCCTCTCTGGGAGGGTCCTGCAGAAAGTGAAGGAGCTGCAGGTGTTAAAGGAGCGACTGTCCAGAGAGAACAAGCAGAAGCAGCTGCAGCTGGACAACATTCATACCAGCCTTGAAAAACAAACAGCGAAGGTAAACACTGACGTGCTTTTTGAGCAACTCTCAGCTACAGGCTACAAGAGAATCAATACGACCAGTAACTTGTTAGTAAAGTCATAAATGCTACTGTTAGCATTAGCGGTGTGCTTTTAAACAGGAATATTTTAACCTTACATTCTGACAATGTTATCTTGTGTTTTACTAAAATACAAAGTGTCATATTCTCTTTACACTTCGTAACCTTTAGACTCCATGAAATCACTCCTGTTCTTCTTTTCCTCCTCCTTTCTTCCAAGTATGAGGCGGTCCGTGGGGAGCTGCAGTTTGTTCAGAGAGATCTGCAAAGCGTTCGGGAGGAGGCCGAGGCGGCCGTGACCGGCAAAGAGCGCCTCGCCCAGGAACTTCACACCAAGCAGGCCCAGGTCTGCTCTCTGGAGGGGCAGCTCGACGCGGCTCGCAACCAAAACATCCACCTCAGCCAAGAAATCAAGAGGTCAGCAGGAGTCAACAATAAAAACACAGCTACACTGCTATGGCACCGATATTTAGCTTTCCTGCCACCATGTTGTTTTATGTAATCAGTAACCATAATAGAATTATGCACATATTATTAAGTATGTTTTAATTTCTAAATTAAAACATCAAGCACTTCATTTGATAGGATGTCTCCAAATTGCATGCAGTTTCTTGCTAAATGTTTTCAAATTTTGTCTCATTACAACCAGAAATGTCGATGTATTCCAATGGGATTTAACATGGTAGATAGACCTGTCACAATAACAATTTCATTGGGTGATAAATTGTCACAGATAAATAATAATTGTTTTGTGACTATTTTCAAGTAATATATTTATATATATAACTATATTATATTTATAGTTTAAGTTTAAGTTTGCCCTCTCAAAAATGAACAAACCTTCATTTCAATCGAACACTTAATGCTGGAACTGGAAGATATTTTAAATATCCGAAATAAAACATGACAACCAAAAACAATGAATGAAACATGAATGACAAAGAAAATTGCCCTCTAAAATCTATTATTCATCAGAATGAAATTTTTGTAGCTCATTTTAATTTAATGAATTGCTTATTGTGACAGACTTAGTGGTAACTCCGTATATATTTGTCAAGAGGGCAGTGTTTCTTCCAATTTACAATCTGGGAAGTGCGGCCTTCAACTGCGTTGAACCCTCTCGGTTGATGCATTGGAGAAATGCCTTTTGCTACTTCACCGCCGCAAATGCAGTGTTTGATCTTGTTGGATTGTATAATTTTCCCATTTATTTTCTGTGCTCTCCTGCTTGTTGCAAATTGTAACTGGACTGAATGATTTGTTCCAACAGTGGGATTCTTCTTTTCATCCTTTTATGTTTTTTCTTTATTGGCCCTTATTAGTCATTTTTTTCTTCCACTTTGTTGTTTCACTAATTGCATGTAAAACACTCATTTGTGGTTGTATTGTGACACAATATAATGATTTAAAACCTTTTGGAAAGGCCTGGACATATGCTGCTGAGTCAACACTGGTTTTATTCGAACTCCATTAGTTTCCTGCATCAGGATCACATTTGTTATCAGAGGGTTTTCTGTTTTCCTGCCCTCTGTTTCACCATCGGTCTTCTCTCTGTGGCAGATTGGAAGCTGAGCTGGAAAAGCTGCAGAACAGCAGCCGGCGCTCAGACACCACTCTGTTTTCCACACCCTGCTGGACTGGATCCTCACCCTGGGAACACAATGGTACAGTTTGAAATTTATGACGCCTTTGTTTGTTCTCTTTAGCAGATCCTGTCTTATCCTCTCTTTAAATTAATTCCCCTGTATAATTTAGCTAATTAAACAGTAAAACCACAGAGATGAGCGAAGATTATAAATAAAGTCCTTCTGCTCTGAAGCTTTCCCAGCCTGTCGCTCCCTGGGGGCTGCAATGTTTATCTTTCCACTGTTTGGATATTCGCAGCTGTTGTTCGTGTTCAACTTTGTCGATACGTTTGAGGCTCTGACTTCAGTCGCTATGTTGTGTTTCTGCCCTGCAGGGAGCAGACAGGAAGACAGATCCGGGCAGCGGGATGAAGGACAGAGCCGGGGTCATCACATCAGAGTAAGTACCAGCTTATTCTTCCACTGAGCTTTCCTTCAAATCCTAAACTCCTGTGGAGTTTGAGAGGATTTAGCTCCTTTCATGCCAGAAAAACAGAACTAACATCCGTCTTTGTTCTTCCAGTCTATCCTCAAATTACAGATTTAGTTTTATTCCACCTAAATGGACCACATGGATTTGTCTGCAATTAATGTTTGACCTGCTTTTGCCATTTAAACACAGTAGTAAACATTTAACTCCCTCTGAGGAGCAGGTAACGAGACTTTCCTTTACTAGGAAGAAATTATTTTTTCTCTTTGTTGTTTATAAAATACCATTACGGCATTTTATATAGAAACAGAGTTTCATTTAGAAAAAAAGATTATATGTGAATGTTATTATTTTTAATCCTAACAAAATGTTCTCCTTTTTGTCAGTCAAGTTTGATTGTTTAGAAAAAAACTACATATTGACAAGACCAAATCTAGCATAAATGTAAAAAAATTAGTTTGATTTGTTTATTTATTTCAAAAGGTTTTTAAAAACAAGAAAACAAGCAATCAGTAAGACAGAGAAAACATGTGCAAGAACAAAATAATTTAACACTACTTTTCTGTCTCAAAAGGAGTAGGAAGAAGTGAACACTTATTTAATCCTTCTGCTTGCATTAAAAATACCAAAAACATAAAATATTTCTGAGTTTTATTGCAAAAAGGAACTGGGTTTTAAGGATTTGTCATGTAAACACTAGAAAACTTCATTTTTAAGTCAAATTTTGCTGCAGTGATCAGTTTCTCTTTTTCTCTTGAAGACCTTTTTTGAAGTCACAGATTAGTGCATATTAAACATACATTACAGACTAAAAACCATTTAGATAAGCAAAGAGACCAAACAACAACAAAAAAAATACAAATGGCAGTTTAGCCATGGGCCATTCACAGTTGAGAAATAAATCTGATTTTTGAGCTAAAGTTGATCAGATTCCACTCACCAGGTGTTTCTTGGTGGATTTCCCATGAAAAGCATTTGAGCAACAGATATAAAGTAGACTGCTAAAAACGTTTACTCACCAGCCTGCTTTCCACAGGTCAGTGTTCATGGGTATATCTCACTGTGTTTTTTCAGAAGTGCATTTGTAAGGTCAGACACTGATGTTGGGTGAAACGTCCTGGCTCTCAGTCTTTTCTTAAATCCATCCTGTAGGTCTTCTGCCAGGTTAGAGTCTGGACTCTGTGCAGGCCAGCCAAGTTCTTCCACATCAGACTTGCTGCTTTTATATTTGTATAAAAGCCTTGTTGGTCTGAAACCGGAGAAGCATATGTCTAAAACTTTTTATATAAAATGAAACAAATGTAGAGTATTATATCTTGATTTTTATGTTGGTTTTTTTTTTCTATGCAAAAAACCCATCTTAAATAAATCAGCTTAACAATAAAAGACACATGTTCTTAGTTAAACTGGAAAAACTTTAATTCTTTGTTTTCTAATCTTTCTCTGCAGCAGCGGCTCCAGTTTTCAGAAGCGTCTGCACCTTCGCCGCCTCGACAGCAGCACAAGAGCACACCGCTCCGCCACCCATCTGACCAGTCCGATGTCTTTTCCACACCTTCGGCTGTGTTTCCATGGGAACGAGATGACTCTGGACCTGCATCCAGAAGACGACCTGCGTCTTCTCCTCAGGCGCCGAGCCCTGAGGTCCTGAATCAAGGCCGATTGGACCGGAGTTCTGAAGAAAAGGTCCACAAGACGAAAACGGACAGTAAGATTGTTTGTTGACCTCATTCAAATGCATCCTGCTCAGATTGCAGTAATTATCCCAAAGAAAGATTAAAAGTAACCTGGATTACTATAAAGATTATGCTCAGCATGATCATGCTTTTGTCCACTTATCCATTTACATTTCTAATCCCAAACTTCCAGACAGACTGGATCAGATTTGGATTAGATGTTGAGTTTTATCTTAACACATCAGTTTATGTTTTGCTTAAATTAGCCAATATGTCTAACAAGTTCTCCACATAACCCCACCAAAAGTTGTTACGTAAGAGTTTGTGTAGCAATCTCTGCCTCAGCCAGACATTCCTGTCCCTGCTCTGAAAGCAGCTTCATCGAAGTCTTGCAACACTTCATGATGTAAGACTTTCCTTAGTTTCAGCTGCAAAGTGTTTGTGTTTGTTCACAGGAGGAAGAGACAAATAAACGTGAAGCTATGAAGGGACATCAGGAGCAGCATTTTTACTCTGCTTCTCTCCATTTACACTATTTATTTTAGAAAATTCATTACAGAGTGTCATAGTAGACTTTCCTTAATCATTACAGCTTTCTATGACATTAGATAATGAATATATTGTGAGTTACACAAAAACAAAATATAGATTGCAATAAATTACAAAAATATATTTTTAGTTAAAAAAGCAAAATGATTTTTATTGTGTGGACTGACTTGGTTAATTCTTCTTTTTACAGTAACTCCAGCTGTGTGTTTATCATTGAACCAGTCTGTATGGATTGACCCCGTTTATCAAGAGCCTGCAATGTTCTGCTGCTTTGTTTTTTAGTTACTGGTTCCATAAACACCAGGATCAATCCTGGTGTTTCTGGTTAAAAAATAGAAATTACAAATGTACATATTTTTCTTTTCTGGTTTTTCCAATCATCTGTTATGTTTTGTCGTCCTTCATCCATCCATTTAAGACAGTAATATTTCTGAGCAGGTCCATCTTCCATGACATGTTATCTTGCAGTTAATGGCATAAAACCTAAACAAGTTTTAATACAATGAGTTAATGTTGTAAAATTTCATCTAATTTAGCCGAGACTTTCTCCAACTGGCTAAATATTACATTAATGTGAAATATGCAACACTTGGAAAAGGTTAGCCAACAATTATTGCCCTCTGAACTGTCCTTTGCAAGATGAATATTGGACATATTTTGACTATGACATTCTGATATTCGTGTCTCTGTCTGGTCCATCTACCTATTTATTAATCTTGCAGTCTGCCTTTGAGTTTTTAATTTTGGTATTTATCATCTGAAAACTGGGGAAAAACTGAAAACTTTACTAAAGTGAGTCTAAAGATGACCCTCAGTATTAGTTTATTGGCATTATTTCTACAAGATCAAACTGTTGTCTAATTTAATTGCTTAAATCTGCACTTCACTGGTTGCCACAGGTAAAATGTTATTTTTATCAGACCTTAATGAGGAGATTCTGTGTATCCACCAGTATCTTCATCAGAGCTGCAGAGTCGTCTCTCGGCTCTGGAGGACCAGCTGTCTGAGAAGGTCGGGAATCTGAAGACGGTCCAGAATGAAATGGGGCTGATGAAGAAGGAGCTCGCTGCTAAAGAGCTGGACCTGCGGAAAACCCAGGAGGAGCTCAACATGGCGCACACACGGATGGCTCAGGACAAAGAACGGGTAAAAGCACGAACCTCACCGCTGCCCAGGCCTGCTGCCACAACAACAAATCCTGCTGGATGATAAATTGTCCCAGAAGTTATTGCGATAAATGGAAATATTATCACTTTGACATGATGATTCCAGTCAAAGAGCAATAAACTTTAATTTCTGATGAACATTTAACATCGGCAGTGGAAGAGATTTCAAATATCCAAGATAAACAAACAAAACAAAGAAAATTTATACTGAATGTTCAGTAAAAAATTTGTCCTTCATAAAGAGCCTAGTTGAGACGAATCCACCCAACTGAAGCCTTTTGTCATCCAGTCTTTGGTAGAACGAGAGACACGAGGAAAAACATGTAAATAGAAATAATTATCGTTTTACTTTTTATCATGCGGTTAATTGGTTAGTTGATTTGTTGCGACAGGCTTACCTGTTCTACATGTGCTCAGACTGGTGTTTTTGCACCTTAACAGTAAATTATGTTGCTATAATGAAGACCCGTTTTGTTTTTTAAGTGGGATTTTTTCATTATTTACCTTTAGATAAGGCATGTTCATCAGTGGCAGTGCACCAAGATTTTATTTTTTATTCACCCATTTAGTTTACTTTTTTCTTGCCACAGTTTTGTTAGCATAATGTTATCGTTACTTTTTTTTGTCTCCTTAAGAAAATGTGTTTTGTTTGAAGTAAATATTAGTTTTATTTATTTAAATTAATGCAGAAACCTTTCCTCCTAAAACTATGCTTTAAATTTGAAATGCTGTTCTTATTTGTAAAGTAATTATAATTGTCTTGGCTACAATACATTCGCTTACTTATAAAATAATTGATAAAAATTTGAAATTCTTTTATTTCAGGTATCAGAAGCCGAGCACAAGCTGAAGCAGCTTCAAGAGGAGCTCAAGTGCCAGAGGCAAAATGCAGAGAGCAGTCGGCTTCAGCACCAGCAGCGCACCAAGGAGCTGGAGAAAGTGCATCAGAAGGTCAGTCCGACGCCTGCAGGAGAATCGGAAAGCAGTCGGATCTCTGCTCTCTACTTCAGACTGTGGCGTGTGTGTTCTGGCTGCAGGATTTGGCGGAGCTGCAGAAGGAGAGGCAGTGTGTGGAGAAGCAGCACCAGCAGGAGGTGAATAAGCTGAACCAGGAGCTGCAGCAGGCCAGGTCGCTCCACAACGCTCTGCAGGCCCAGGCTGACAAGGTGCAGGCAAACATGCAGCTCAGAATATTACACATCAACAACACGCGGCCGGCCTCTGAAATAACACGGCCACGTTTGATAAAACAAAGTCTGCATCAACAGTGGAAACTGCAGGGCAGCATGAAGCTCTGCTTCATCAAGCTTTATTGTTTTATCAGCCATTTCTACCCTTTGCCCTTTCTTTAGCCAACCTTCTCTTCCTCCCCCTTTAACTTGTGCAATTGTTTGTATTTATTTGTTCTGAAGATCAATAAATGTAACTTTTTCTTCTCCCAAACTTTCTTCTTTTCTTTGTTTCCTGCCTTTTTCTCTTTCACTGTCTTGCTTTTTGTACTTCTATCCCCCACATCCTGCTCCCACTTTGCTCCGTCCTCCTCTTCTCTCCTCTCGGTTTGTCCCGGTGGAAAACGTTAAGCAGCAAAGGTAACAACTGTGACCCGTGACCTTTAAAAGCTTGCGTAATAGAGACAGGACACAATGTGTTCATAGGATTTATTTGCAGCAGGATCAGTTTAGAAAGATGATTTGCTTTTGCTAACACGAGATTTGTTAGTCAAGTTGATTTAAAAAGTAGACTAAATTCAGTCTTTGTTAGTAGGTCTCGACTGTTTGGGCTACAATTTTCACACAAAATCAGCAACAGTTGAAGTGTGGTGAATGGTGTTATAGTGAGTAGATTACACTTGTTGCATTTGACAACTTGTTTGCACAAGCTTGGAGTTTGACCCATAACAAAACCCATCAGAGTCTGCATCATTTTAGTGTCTGAATTCATTAAATATTAAACTGAGACTTTATGCACTGAGCCGGCTGGTTTGCTTTAGCCTGCAGAGCTTTGCAAACATTTGCATTAATAATACAAGAGTGAAATGCCCGTGATTCCTCTGATATCTGATTCATCTTAATTCATTTAAAGTAGAGTCGAGTTGTTGTAGATAAAGTCCCTGCTACTGCAGTCAGTAGAAATGTCCAAACTCACAGGAAGTGTAGTTTCACTCCCTATTAGACCAACACTGAATAGTAGTCGCTTTAAAGCCGTGAAAGTATTTTTTTCAGCAGTAACACTCAGTCTCTGTCAGGCTGTAATGCTATTTCTCATTTAATTAGCTCTTTACTACACAAGTTGAAATGTTCTGCAGGACAACAACAAATCATAAAACAAGAATAAAAAACATAATTTAGTGCAGAACTAACAATATTAAGATTATTGAAGGAAGTGTGTTTGCTGACGGTGGATTTGTGATCAGATCCTTTTATTGTTTCTTCATATAACTTGCCAAGTTGTTTTGTCCATTTGCTATATATTTATTTCCAATTGAATGTTTTTTAATATCTCGACAAGTATCTTTGGATGATCTAAAGTGTCTCCATTTTTAAAAAATTACAAAACTGAATCATTGAAGGATGAAAAAGGAAGTCATAAATCTATTTTAAGCAGAGGAAGATTGTCTCAAAGGGAAGTTTTTAAGAAGACTGAAAGAATCCTTCATCGTTCTCAGTCTATTTTTTAAGCTCATAACTCTTTACTGCAGCTTCTTGTCGTCTTGTCTGTTATTTAGACTGTTCTTTGTAGATTCAGTTAAACACATTGGGTCTTTTTGACAGGCTGCAAGTAACCTAATACCTAAAGCTCAAATTAATTTTTTATTAAATTTTTATTATTAAGTTGCCTGTTATGTCTTGACTCTAAACATATTTATCCGTTGACTTTAAAAACATTTTTAGGCCTGAATGATGAAAATAAGCTGGAAGTGCTGTTGATTAAAGTTGTGATAAAATTTTAAGAGGCTTTGGCTCAAGGCTTTTCCACAGCACTGTGATACACAGCTAGAATTATAAAATAGTTTCCATGTGTAAAAAAGCCGGCAGCTGCATAAAACCTTACATTAGAGCTGCTGAAGTCTTCAGAGGTTTTCAACCACGAACTTCAGCCACCAACATGTTAGTGTAGAATTACGAAGGTCAAGGAAAAGGATTCAACATTTGTCACAAATATAAAACTGAAAAGTGTGGTGTGTATTTGCTGCCCTGAGTCAGCGCTTTGTAGAACCAGGTTTTACTTTGTTCGATTTGCACGTCTGCAGACATTTTTACCCGTTGCTATTAGCAAAATAGCTAAATTTCAGTTGAATTGAATGGATAGCATCTTTGCCCATTAATTTTCACAGATTCTTAGTTTGAACTTTGACTAGGCCATTCTACCAGATGAATATGCTTTAATCTAAGCCATCCTAATTTTGCTCTGGCTGCTTCTCTGCAGTGGTTAAGTATTCCCTCTGCAGTTTCTTGTTTTTGTATGTCACATAATTTTCTAATAAAATACATGAAGTTTCTATCTCCTCAAAAGAAATGAATACTTTCGCTATAAGCGGTTTCTTCAAACTGTAACGCTGACTTGTGTTTATTATCCCTGCTTTCTGTTTCCTTCTCTCATCTTGATGAGTGCAAGAATCTTTTGTTTAGTTTTTTTTTTAAAGTTAATTTCAGTCTCTGTTTTCTTTCATAAATAAATCACCAACTCTTTAAACTGCTGTCCATATTTCTACCAGCTAACGCCTCTTTTGTTTTTGCTACCAGCTGACTCTGCAGAAGCAGGCGTTGGACAAAGAGCTGGACTCTCTGAAGGAGAAGCTGAAGTGGACGGAGGAGCAGCTGAAGGAGAGCCAGAAGAAAGAGACTCAGACACAAGCCAAGCTGACGGTAACACACAGACACACACAGATGTGGTTCAAAGTCCTGTTTTTCTGCGCGGGTCAGTTATTCATTAGCTAGGTGTTGAGTTTAGCGAGGCCAACATACATTTTTAAAAAGCGTGCCATATGTCAGCCGGTTGACTGGACTGAAGATGAAGCATGAATAAATTATAAGAGAACTCTGTCGTCCTCTGTCTCCATGTGGATAAATCTTTTAGAATTTGAAAAGGTTTATTAGAATCATATAAACTATTTACTATCGAATATATAAGTAAGCAAATTTAAGAAAAAGTTTTTTTTTTTACTTCCAGCTATAAAGCTACTTAACGTGGCTGTTGAATTGCTTCATTCAATAAGAGTTTGTTAGTTAAAAACTGCAGACACATTACTGCTCCTGTTACTTTTTCTAACTTGCTTGATCAGGTTTTTCTATTCTTGTGAAACTGTGATGTTTATAGTTCTGTGTTTTTCTCTTACAGAAAAATGCCTTCAAACACATTCAACTATGTAGATTTTTTTTTTAGAGACATAATGTTTCTGAGAATCAAATGCAGTGATTTAAAAAATAAATATACTTCATTTCTTTGCTCCTATTTGAGTATTAAAACAAATGAAAACCCTCTCGGTAGATTTGACAGATCAGTTTGTTTGACTGGATTTAATCCTCCTCCTTTGTGTTTTCTTGTTTCCAAACCGCATTTTAGGAAGCCGTACGTGAGGCGGAGGGTGTGGCGGTAACCCTGGAGCAAAGCAGGAAGAGAGAGCGAGCTCTGGAGGAGGAGGGGAGGAAACTGCAGGAGGAGCAAGCTGACACCCTGCGTCTCCTCAAAGAACTGCAGGGTGAGGAGAGAGAGAGCTGTGAATGAATCCTTCTCATGGATTCACCACATAGTGGCCGACTCTGTGTTCAAGAGTTCTTGAATGATTTACACAGTGACGTGCACAAGTCTCCCCAGCTGCAGGCTTCAGTATTTTCTGTTTGGTTTTATCTGATAAAGCAGCCCAGAATGATGGAAAATAATAAATGTTTCAGTTTTTTTACAAAGAAAATAAGCAAAGGTCTGTGAAGTATTCACCCTATTTAATGTTATACCCATAGATGACAGAGTAAAATATGAAGAATAACCTTGTCAAATGTAAAGTTGATGGAAAAACTCTTTCTTTTATTACCTCAGAACAAAAAGCTCCTGCAGCATCGACTCAGCCTGCTCCGTTTGGCCCCGTTGGACAGAGTTTTTCCTCTCTGTCTCGAGCCGCAGCCCACAGCAGGAGGACCGCAGCTTCCCAGTCAGAGCAGAACAGGGATGGGAGCAGGGCGGAGGTCACAGCAGCGTGTCCTTCTGCCAGAGAGCCAGGGGAGGGAATCGACGCCGAGCAGATCAGCATCACAAACTCTGAGCGTCAACAGAAAGTGGGACAAAGAGAAGAAGGTGATAAAGACAGAGAGAGCAAGAGAAACACTGCAGCCGTCGACAGAGCAGCAACTGCTGAACACCCAGCTGCGACAGGAGGTCTGAAGATCAAACATGCACAACTTCCTAAATCTGATGAACCCGCTTCATCTCAGGACCTCAAGAGGGAGAACGACGGCCTCCGCTCGGAGCTCCGCGACGTCCGTGAAGAACTCCAGAGAAGGCTGGAGGACCTGGAGGCCCAGCGGCGGGCCGAGACGGAAGCGAGGACGCGCCTCAAACAGCTCAGCCGCAAGCACTCCACCCAGGCGGCAGAGAGGGAGGAGAGGGAGAAGGACCTGAAGGTAAAGCTGGAGAATGAGAAGGCTGAGACGGAAAGGCTGAAGAGGAGCATTGCTGCTTTGGAGGCAGAGATGAAGAGAAGCAGAGAGGAGGCAGAGAAGGAGGAGAAGCAGGAAGAGGAGACGAGTACCACTCAAAACGACAGAGAGAGTGAGCTTATCGAGCTGAACATCCAGCTGAAAAATCAGCTGGCAATGGTGAAAGCTCAGCTGGCTTTGGAACGAGAGGAACGAAAGACGGAGGAAGAGGAGAGAAACCAAAGGATGAACACAGATTCTGATTCGAACACAGAGCTGAGCTTGAAGCTCGCAGAGATCATGGCTGAGGTCAAGGAGCTGAAGCACAGAAGAGAAGAAGACTCAGTGGAAGATGAGAAGCTTTCCACCTCCAGTAGCCCCCCACCCAGCCTTCCTGACGACGAACTCACCTCCAACACCGGTTGCTCTGACAACAGTCTCCTCTCCTCCCCAGAGGAGCACCTGATCTTCTGCGAGTCTACCAACCAACGCAATGCTCTCCTGTCCACAGAAACTGAAGACATTCTCCGTCTCAGCGGTCAAACAACCAAAGAAACCTCCGATCAGATCAAGCTTTCATCATCAGACTTGCAGTTGGATCAACCCCTGACCTCTGACCTCACTAAGGTGGTGGAGGTCCTGCAGAAAAAGTGTGCAAAGGAGTCAGAACGGGCCAAAAAGTACAGAGATAAATTTGAGGCCCTGCAGATCCAGGTAAATCTTAATGATCTTGTATGAAATACAGAAAGAGAAATATATGTTACAAATAATCTTTTTAGGGTTTTGGCTAAAAAAAACTTTAATTCAGATCCAGAGCTGTGTTTCAGATTATGATTTTATTCACAGCCTTATTTACATTGTCGTGTTAAAAAAGAAGTGGCATCACAATCATTTCTAATTGAGGCCTTCTTATATAAATCTGTCTTCCTACACAATCTGGAAAAGCAGAAAAGTTGGCCTTGGAGGATTTTGAAGGATTTTTTTCCAGGTAAATTTAGGAAACAGTATGGGAAAAAAAATCTGGACTCATCTAGCATTTTGTTTTTTTTCTGTCTCTCCAGCAAACGAGGCAGCCAATTCATGTCAAATTATTATAAAAATTAAATTTTTATAATAACTGCTAGAAATTTTATCTAGAAAACTATGAAATAAAATTAAACCTGGTCAGACTCCATTGTTTTAAAACTCTGTAGTCGATGGAGATTCCTTATTATCTTTTATTTTTACCTGTTTTTGTCTAATATTGAGATGTAAAAAAAAAACTGATAAATTTGATGCACAATAGTTAAACTCTGTTTGATTAAATTATTCACATTTATTCCAGTTAACTTCTGAAACTACCTAAAAGTTTAGTTTAAATGTCGTGTAGCCAAATGAACAGATGTTCACAGATTATAGATCTTGTGCTGTTTGCTATTTTCTTTCCTGTTTTTCTGTCTGGCTCAGGTAACGCGTCAGACCAAAGAGCTGACCACTGCCTTCGAGAAGCAGAGTCGGCACATCTTAGGCCTTCTTGCTGAGCTACAGGAGAAAGAGAGCGCCCTCGTGAGCCAGGGAGAGGAATTGAAGCAATGCAAGCAAGAGTTGAACAAACTAAAGCAGGAAGAAACAAATGTGGCAACACTGACAGCTGACGGAGAGACTGAAGAGAGAAAGAGAGATGAAGAGCTTACAGAGAAATCAGAACTTATACAAGAAGAAAAGGCTGCTGCTCCTCTTCCCTCTTCAGACTTAAATATTCAAAAAGAAACAATTCAGCCCAACGTTGAGGAATGTGAAGCTGAAATGCCTCCACCTGTTGGTGGTGAAGGTGAAAGTGCAGCTGTAACTTCTGGAGAGAGGTCTGCAGTCGGTCCATGTGACTCTGTTGGTGAGGAGGAAGAGATTCAGCTCAGTCAACATGGAGAGAGAGTCGACACGTTAGCAGAACTTCATGTTGTCAGGCAGGAAAAGCAGCTGCTGCAGCAGAGAGTCGGGGATTTGGACACCATGGACACCAGAGACCAAACTTCACAGACTGACAGCGAGAATCAGAACAACACAGAAAACACGGCCTGCTTGGCAGGAGAAGATCTGCTCAAGAAAGAGGCAGCGACAGACCAGCAGCTGCTAATAAATCTGAAGAGGAGTGATGATGAAGGTCAAGATTTGGAAGGAGAAAACACAAGCAGCATGAGTGGTGAACGAAATGCAGAGGACATGACTGAGATTCAGATAAACCGCCTGCAGGAAGAGGTACTGAGCACAAACCCAACACTTTTTAATCATTTCCTCTGCACTGCCCTTTATTCCATGAAACTTATAGTATAAGCGCCTTATACTCCGCAAGATTCATTTGTCATATTTTTGCTTTCACACTGCACTATGTGAAATGAACCAAACATTTGAAAAACCTGTTCATGTTCTCACCTGTGGTGGCGCTGCACCAAATACTACTGAAGGAAGCAACATGGAAACCTTAGAAGAAGACATGAGTGCAACTTCCTTTTTCAGGAAATGAAAACAAAAATGGAGTAGCATCAGATTTGTGCCATTTCTCTTTTGTCTTTGATAAAAAACCATAAGCCATTTCTCATTTAGAGTCCCATTTTTACATTTGGATCTAATTACACAGAATGCCCTGGGCAACAGTTCATTTCCCGCTTTTGGGGCGGTTTCCGGTCCACTTTGCATTCACGAGTCCAAAACTTTAATTGAACCGAGACTGAAGTTTTCAGGCAGACCAGAGTTTGCTTTCTTGGTCCGTACCTGAGTTTGATTGCACTTCTCCCCCAAATGAACCAGATTTTCTAGGGAAACAAACTAGAGTCCGATTAAAGCTGACTAAACAAGGCCGGAGAAGAAATGAAATTAAACCTGGAGAAGAGTTTGATGTGTATATTTTGTTGCACCAGTAAGAGACTGAAATTTTCTGTTAAGTTAAAATGAGAGAAAGAGAAAAATCTCTTGAAAGTCATTTTACTTACCCTGAACGTGAAATGAAAAGTCAAAGTGAAAAAAGATGTAAAAATTGTTCTTAATTACCTTATGAACCATACCCATGTTGTCCAGGTGGAGGCGCTGCAGAGACGAGTCAGGACTCTCACTGAGGAGACCGAGGTCCAGGCCCAGGAGCTCGCCGTATGGAGACTGGCGTCCCAGCCCGCCTCTGCAGTCCAACACTTACTCACCAACGCAGACGATGAGAGCGAAACGCTGCGGCGGATTCCTGCTGCCAGTCGGCCTGAACCCACAGAAGAGCCGACCAAACGCCTCGCTCAGACCGGCCACAGCCAGGTCCAGAAGAACCCGGACGTCGTCACGGTCATCAGGGAGGATGAAGTATCGCTCTGCTGCTCCTCTAGAAAGCTGCAGGGTCGCCTGCTGTTCTCCAGGTAAACCAAACTGCCCCCGCCTACTTTCAGCCATCTTTTGACGTACTAATTTTTTATAAAATTAAAGTTTTCATGTTTTTTATTAACCATAAGACTTCAGAACAGCAGCCTTCCAGAACCAAAGAGCCTCCGTTCGCCTAAGAAGTCTCTTCAGGAACAGAGCTGGAGCGGTGCAGAGTTTGACCCGGTGATTGGTTCAGTCTCTCTCTCAGCGGCGTGGAAAGTTTTTCAGACCTCTTGTACCTTTTCACATTTTGCAAAGCTGTGACCACAAAACCTCGATGTATGACAGAGCAACACAAAGCGGCAGTCCCAAAAGGATACACAGTTCTCATTTCTTCCAAATAGAAATCTGAAAAGTGCGGCCTTCATTTGTATTCAGCTGCCAGTCGCACTACAAAGTAGTTTAAACTCAGTCAGATTAGACAGAGCTCATCTGTGAAACATCACTTTTATTAGTATTGGCACAGTTTGGACTTTGACTAGGTCATTTTATCTAAATCGTTCCATTGTATCTCTGGCTGTATGTTTGGGTTCTCTTCTAAATGATTGATATTTTCTCCCAGGACCTTTGCTGTATTTGACTTCATCTCCAATTGCCTTCTACTTGTTGAATTTTGACAGAACGTGAAAAGGTTAATGGCGTATGCAGACTTTTGCATGGTTCTGTACATACCAGACTCATAAGTACGCACCGCAGATGTCTTTTCTGTTTAATGAACCGTTATGTAGTTAAATAAATATAGCCCATTTAGGAGGAATGAGGACAGTTTGTTTTTCTTGTTAATTTGAAGCAGCTGTGCAATTTTGCTCAAATTCTAGAAAAATAAAGTGTTTCTCAAATTGTTAAAGTAGCACATTAAGCACATTTACAGATTAATATAAGTGGAGCCTAATTTAGTAACTTATTAAAAATACAAATAGTTTCCAGTAGGAGAGCACTTTTCAGTAATAAGTTGTTGGTTTCATCTTTCTCCAGGAAACATTAAGCACATTTACATTAAGTCGTCCATATTTTGTCTCTTTCATTTACAAAAGAAATGCAGATATTAGTTAATGTCAATAAACGGTGGCCTGGTTTGTCTTTAATCACTCCCTTGTTGTTTTTTTAATCAGGAATCTGAAAAAGAAAACCAGGAGATAAACCTGCGTTGGTCAGAAAGTTATCCAGAACAAAACAAATTGAAGAAAGATGCTAAACCCATCCAAGTGTCATCGCAGAAGATTGCTCAACACCATGGAGCCAAAGATCTCAGCATCTCAGGATCAAGTCCAAGCAAAGTGCAACATTTCTACACAGAAACTCAACAGACCAAACTGGACGCCTTCAGAGGAGCCGGTGACTTTGAAATACCCATTCATCCCAGCGACAGTACTATGAAGGTGGAGGCTGTGAGTGTCGGCAGTCAAACTGAGGGCAGTTTGCTTCCTTATGGAGTTTCTAAGGCGTCTGCAGCCACTCAGACCGAGCAGGACTTCAGTGATGAGGAAGAGTCAGTCGAATCTCCTCCTGTTTCTCCCGTTTCTTCAGCGGAGAAGACGGGAGCAGGGGACAAAATGTTGCTCTCAGGTTCTTTTCCCATCCCGGCCGATCCGGCTCGTCTCGCTGAAAGGATCCGCCGCAACAGGACGCAGCTGTCGGCCGCCTTCGATGACACGGAGTACGAGCCGTACGGCCTGCCAGAGGTGGTCATGAAAGGTAGGGTTCTTTTAAAAATAATTACATTTTAAATACATTCATAATGTCCTGTTATCAATCAGTCATAATGATGTAATAATCATACATGCTTTTAATATGTAATTAACATAAATACATGATTTTTTTTTATAAATTACTACAGCAAATAACTTTATATGAAGCTGTTCATTTAATATTTGATATTTAATTTTCCCCCTGTTCAAATATTTTCTGAAGGACTTATTTGTTTATTGAATTGTTCACTTTTGGTTCTCCAACTCGAATTTCTTTTGTGCTCTTTGCTGCCCCCAAGTGGCCAATGTCTGCAGAAGAAAATACAAGTTCTCAGTCTGTTTCCTCACACCCTTCAGGTTTTGCTGACATCCCCACCGGCCCGTCGTGCCCTTACATTGTAAGAAGAGGTTTGTTAGGAACAGTTCAACCTTTGTCAAAGAAAGAACCACAAGAAGACGAGGAGACGGATTAAAGCAAAGCATCAGGTACGGGAGAGGAAATGTGTGACATTTTCTGTATTATTTTAACGCTAAGAATAAGACGGGCAGTGATCCTGTTAATGAAGTGGATCTGAGAGTACCGAGGCATTCTGATGAGGTTTTTGGACTTTCTCTGGTAATTTTAACGCTTCGGATGACATGAAGCAGGGATAACTCAGTCTGAGAGATGCTGAAATTCTTTAACGACTAAAACAGTGTCAGTGGGTTATAACCAAATGCAAGACTCTCAACATCTGTTGGCACGCTCATGTATAACATCTTTTAAAAGTTGAATCTTTTTATTTTAATAATAGATACATTCTATTATATATACTAGAATACATTTATTCTGGGGTTAAAAATGATGTATTTTAGGATAATGTTAACTTGTTTAAAAAAAAATCTTTGTTTTTTGTTTGTTTTAAATCCTAAAAAATATAACATTAAAATTTACCAAAAAGCAAGGAAATGTCATATTCTAGTCTTTGCTTATTTAATCATTAATGTACATATATTAAATAAATGCAGACTGATTTATTAATTAATTATTGAATGTATTGTTTCAATTCTTAATTAACCAACTATTACTTTTAGTTTTTGGAGGGCCATGTCTGCTTTAAGGTTTATGATAAATTGTATATTTTGAAGGGTAAGGATGAAAATGGCCTCTCTGGAGAGAAACTAATATCTGCTCTCGACCCAAATCCTTTAGAAAACATGTGGAGTGAGTCGAAGGCGGAGTGAGGGAGAATCTAGAAAGAATGTGTAAAGGAGAATATTCAAGGATTATCTTCATTCCCCATCATTGCGAAATGTTCTGGCAGAACAAAAAGTGCTGTCCTGTTGGCTAAAGAGCGTTGTACAAAGTGTTAGCAGCAATAAATGTGTCGCTGACCGTTTCCTTGAAGCAGTTATTTCCACAAAATAACTGTCCTCAATTTAAAGGTTGAGTTTTATTAATCCTTGTAGAACTAAAATTATGCAGCTGCAATGAATATAAAAATAAGACTTTCTGTACATATTGAGCAAATGCGTCTTTAAATGTTGCGTTGTTTGTTTCCTCATAACTTGTTGGTTTTGGATGAACTGATAATATTTTCTGTTTTATGCAGATCTAGCAGGAGGAGCTGATTCTCTCCTCTGTTCGTTTCCCTGCAGGTAACTGGGCCTGACAAGCTGCACTCGTCCACCTCGGTTCTGAACGGCTTTAATTTCCCAAGTTCACCCTGAAGTCTCTGTGCAGAGCCTCTGCCGCTAATCCACACCCACCTGTGTAATCAGACTGTAGGTTTGGGATTTAGTGACGTTTGTTTCTGTTCTTGAACCTCTCTTCCAAAAGGATTGTTTTGTTTTCTTCTCACTCCTGCGTCGCGGGGCTTCAGCTTACCTTAGTGCCTCGTCGACGTTTTTCTAAACCTGTCCAGATAAGTTTGACTTGTTTTCCAAGAGGGTCGATCCAGTAGTCAGAACGCGTTTTGAATTTTCCCGTTTTGACTCAGTAAGCTTTTTTTAATTTATGGATACTTGAATGTGTTTTATTAGTGGGTGTGAGGGATGAACGTTTACAGAAGTGTGTGTGAAAAACATTAGCTGTGAAAATTAACGTGCGTCCTCATCTTGATGTCACTGTTTGTATATAAGTGTGTGCGTGCGTGTGTGTTGGGTGAGCACACATCTATGAGTCAGTGTAACCTGTGCTGGTTTCCGCTCCATGTATGGAGATGCACACTGAGCTCCTTCCCTTCTGTCCTGCAATGCTTCCCCGTCCTACACTAACAAACTAACACTAGCTGGCTTTAAAGCCACTTTAAATTAAATTAAAAAATAACTGAAGTTTAATTTTGTGGGATCCTGCAGAGTCTGGAAAGATATGGGAAAACATCTGGTCTTCCTGCTTGTGGAATGTGAAACTAGAAAGATCTTTTTGGTTTTCTACAGCATAAAAACTCACAATATCTGTTCCTGTTTCTCTGTTACCTAGAAGTGGGAACACAATTTTACAGAGTGAACATAAACATCACATTTTATTGAGGGAAACCTCAGTGATGTCATTAGGAATTATGAACTGAATGATCCACATGGATACAGCGATCATTTCCCTCTGAACTTTTCCCAGTTTTTCTCGTTACAAGCACAAGCATTTTTGAAAAAAGTTACCTGATCAAAGCTCGTTCTTCCACATGATTTTCTGTCTGTTGTGTTGCTTATGTGGAACTTTAAACCCGGGGTAATTTGTGGCGCTTGATCTGATTTTGTGCACCACCTATATGATAAAAATAAGGCCACCAGTGCAGGTGATTGATGCAGACAGAGATTTTATTTTTTTTTTCAATTAGGACAATAAATGACCCAGATTATGTTTTTATAGCTTATAGTTTATAGCCGAGTCTTTTTTGGTTTTGTTCGGTTGACCCCAAAATAAATTACTGAAGTAGCTCTATTTTATTTTAAGGTTTCAGAATAAAAAGATTAAATATGAATGCAAACACAATTGTACAAAAGAAGAAATAAGAAAACCATCTCAGATGTATTGTTTTCTGTTGCCTTGCAGCAAAAATGTTCAAATTCCAGACTGGAGTGTTTTTGTTTTTTACATGCCGCTTCTTGAATGGGTTTTTGCATTTTCTCCGACTTCCTCCCACGTGATGGGCAGGCGACCAATGGCTGCTGGAGGCCCTGCAGGAATAAGTGGGTATAGACAAAGGATGGATTGTTTTCCTTCCACTTAACGATTACGTTCTACTTGCGTCTAAGTCATAAAATCCCAATAAATTCCTCCGATGTTTGTGGTTGTAACAGGAAAATGAGAAGAATACTATAATGCAGGGTTATCTTGTTACCACAAGTCATAGTCTTTGAAGGACATGTAAAGAAAAACCCACTATCATATAAGCACTTACTGTGAATTATCTGTAATTGGACTTTACTAAGTTTCCAAGATAATAAAATGGGTTTTTGAAGCAAAAAATATGATGAAATCAGTTATTTCAGTCTGACAGCTACCTGCAGACTTAGAGACATTTGGATACAAGCCATGTTGACACCTCAGTAGCTTTTAGTGCAGAATAAAACAGTGAAGCCTTCGTGCAGATTTTTCTTTTAAATTGTTTCCTATCTGGACAAATGTTTCAGAGTAAACTTATTGTTTTCACCTCAGTGTTGGATATAAGGGGCTGGAAATCAGCAACCATGATGCTAATCAATCTATTCAATTGAACTCATTTATACACGATGCCGGTTTAATACAGAGATTATCTCAAACCTAAAACTGACATAATTCATGTCTAAATATATTGAATCCAGTTGGCTGTAAATCAGATTTATTCCAGTTATTAATCAAGTTGATATCAAACATGCTGATTTAATCTTGACAACACAATCAGACTCAGATGATCACATAATGCCGATTGGTGGCCTTCTCGTGTCCAGTGAGCATATGGCGACAGTGGAGAGAAACAGTCAGTGCTGGACTTCTTTAATATTTTTGTTACAAAACAAATAAAATGAATTTTTTTTTTTTCTTCTAACTAGATGGATCTTTTTGAGGTTATTAAACCTTATGAGTCCGGTAGGAAATATGACTTTTAATCGAGTTGAGCTCTGGTTTACTTTGAGCCAAGATCATCTGGTTTAAATCAGATTTATTCCAGTTATTAATCAAGTTGAGATCAAACATTATGATGTGGGAGTAACTTGTTACGCTTTCTGTACAAATCTAGTTACATTTTGAATCACAAATAACAATGAAAATGTGCACATTAATGAGCATTTTCTGTGTGGTTTCCCCATGTTAAGTGTCATGCCTTTCTGTCATCTTGTGAAATGTTCTGATAAAGGGAAACAAAACAATGTTACTGTTGGGTTTTTTTATTAAAAAGGATCAACTTTGTCTGAAGATAAAGCAAGTATTTCTGGATATTTCAGACAGAACTAAAAAGCCTTCGTAGATAAACTCCAGTGATGATGCAGGCTCCTCCGTCCTGCTGAACGCAGATAAAAACTGTTTGATTTGCTTTGATTAGGCCACTTCTCATCAACTTGAACATGCTTTAGACTGTTTTTATTAAGATCTGGTAGTCTAGAATATTTGACATGAACTTGAATTGTTTGAATGTGCATACGAGTGCTTTAGTTGTGTTTTGAGGTGGAGTTAGCAAATTTTAGTTATACATTTTAGAACTGTTTTTTTTTATTTCATGTTTTCTGCCTTATTTTCTTATTTAAATGCTGCCGTTCTCTCCTGGCATTACCTGTCGACTCCACCGGAGCTGTTCAGCCTTCATCCTTAGTCTGATTGTGAGCAGGGAAACTGAGTCTGTTACCTTCCTTCAATCTGGATGTGTCTGTTTTTTTTTTTGTTTTTTTTTTCAATTACAATAAAACTTTTGCTCCTGTTTTAATTGTTGTTTTTCTTTAAGTGCCTCCCACTCATTGTCTGTTTTGTTCATCATACATGAAGAGATGTTTGTTTGTTTTTCCCAGTTAAGATTTAACTAGTGTTGTGGTCAAATGAAGAGAGCCTGAAAGGTTAAATCTTGGTTAAATCACATAAGTGTTTCCGCAATTATCAACGTCACTCTGCCTTTGCCTCTTGGTCACAAACACATTATTAGACGTTGCTGAAGAGCTTCGCAGCTTTTTCAGCCTGCTTTGTCTCACGATGCACATTTTCCTCAAGTGCTTCAAAAACTGTGGACCATAATTCTGGTTTTGAAGAAACAAACGTCTCTTCTTACTTCCCCAAGCGACAGAACCCAGACAAACGATGGATTTAGACGAGAGAGACACACACACACACACATACACACACCCTGATGTCCAACTCAGGAAACTCCAGGCCCTCTGCTCTTCCTTTTGCTGTGACGCCATTCCATCAAACATTCACACACACACACACACACGCACACACACACACAAAGTGCTGTAATAGCCTTCTCATGCACTCCGCCTCATCTTTCCCTTCATCTCCTCCTACCCTCATGATCCGCTCCCCTCTGCCCGAGTGATGCGGGGTCACGAGAACGGGGGAAACACCATCCAAGGAGAAAACACACACATGCACTCACGCATCCACACAACACACACACTGAGCTCATCGCTCGCTCCTGAATGGTGGGAGAAGAAGAGCTTGTGCATAAAGTACAGTTGGATATCAACTTTTGCTAAAACTCAAGGTAAGAATCGTCTTTTAGAGTTTTCGTTTTTTCCTGTCTTGATAAGGATAAGTGTTTGTTTCTATCATGTCTTCTGTTCTGAGGACTCTTCTTCAAATTTCGTCAGAATGTATAAAAGCAGTTTATTAACGTGCTGATCAAGCATAGGATCTCGAAGCAAAGTAACCTCACTGCAAAAAATGCCCTTCTCAAAACAAGTTAAAAAATATGGAAAATTAGACATTTTCTCCATGTTTAAATGAAAAAATCTGCCAGTGGAACCAGTAGTTTTTATTAATAGTCAAGAATTATTGGCTTAGAACAGTTTCCTGCATCTTGCTGAAAAGTTACTTGTATGGTTTGTCTTGTTTTAACACAAAACATAGTAGAAACTAGACAAAAACACTTAGTAAGATTTTTGTGTTTTTGCAGCGTTAACACAACCAACAGACCCAGGCTTGTTGTTTTTTTACAGATTTATCCACATGTTTATTTGTCATCCGGAGTATCGTCTCTGTTTTTACTGCACCCCCCAAAAAATTTTGTCATTATTTTGTTCCCAGAGCATGAAACCAGAACTGCAACCTGTGATCTCCTGACGTCAGGGTTGGCTCTCTGTTGAATACTTTCAGGCCAGATTATGTCTGAAGGGCCTTTATTTTTGACCTTTGTGGTAAATTCTTGCATAAGAGACTGCATTTTCTCCCACAGTCGGTCATCTCGGTCTTTGATGGTTTGTCTGAAGTTTCTACAACAGCCGTGCCACTAAAATCCTTCCAAGGCTGCAAATTTTAGTTTGGGTTCCTTCTTTGCTTTTGGTTATAGCAGTTTCTTCGTGGTTTTTTGCATTTATGTAGTACTGTAAATGCCATCTGTTTCCGTTTTGTATCATCATTCAAAATGTTTTTCCTGCAGAGGTCTTAACTCCCCCTGAGGCCTGAAATCTCATGAGATATTATTAAACTGCACAAAACTCCCTAATATGGTTACTTGGGGATTTATAGTGCTTTGTCTAAATATTTATTTTAATGGCTTAAAATCATTTTAAATGACTCCTAAGTCTTCTAAGACAAAATTTATCTTTTCTTAGAAAAGGAATGTTTATTAAAGTGCTCTTAGATTCTTGAAAACCTTTGAGAATAAAGTTTATTTGTGGTGATTTCTACTTTTCCCCCTTACATTGTACATGGCTAATAAAATAGGAGTATATTCCCACAATCATCCTTATGCAGAGGCTTGCAAAAGTTTTCATTTCCACTAACATTTCCACATATTGTCCCATTACATCCACAAACGTACCTTATTGGGATTTCATGTGATAGACAAACACAAAACATCACATCACATCCATTTTTACAAATAAAAATCTTGAGGTGCTTCTATGTGTCAGGCTCCTTTACTCTGTGCACACCCTGTTCAGTATATTTTCTCAAAACGTAGCATCAATGAGGCATGAAAGCAACCAGATTGATAACTCTGGGGGAGCTGTAGAGATCCACAGCAAGGGTGGGAGAATTGGGTTGCAACTATTAGTCATGCAACATTCAAATCTATTTCTTTTTAGCAATTGTTGAAACAATGGGCTTGCTAAAAGTTATGTATATTCTGGTCAGATTAAGATCAAACTAAACGTTTTGGTCTATGTCTGGAGGGAAACCAGTACTGCAGCATCATGCTGTGGGGATGTTTTTGTTCAGCTGGTCAGAGATGATGGGAAGATGGGTGGAACTAAAAACAGTCATCCTGTAAGAAAACCTGTTGGAGGCTGAAAGAATAGAACGGAGGTTCACCTTCCAGCAGGATAAACAATCCTGAATTTACAGCCAGAGCAACACTGGAAGGGTTTAGATTAAAGTGTTTTCATGTGCAAAAATGGCATAGTCAAAGGCCAGACATAAATCCAATTGGGAATCTGTCGCAAGACCTGAAAATTGATGTTCAGAGACACGCATGCACTCTAGTTTACTTTCTGTTAACATGTTTGCACATTACCTTGCTGCTATAGCTCATATAAACCTCAAGGTTTGTGGAGGCACAGTGGCAAAATGTGGAAATGTTGTACAAGTATCAATGCACTGCAAAAACACAAACTTACAAAGGATTGGTTTTGTTTCTAGTGCAAATATCTTTGTGCCCTTGAAATAAGCCAAAACTAACTTACAAGTAACTTTTTGGCAATATATAGAAGCTTGTTTTAAACCAATAATTCCTTAATAGTGATTAAAAAGTACTAGGCAGATTATTTTATTTATAACATGGGAAAAATGTCCCAGCTGCCTGTGCAAGTAGTACCTTTTAATCAATACTAAGGAATTATTTACTTAAACCAATCTCTGATATATTGCTGTTATTTGTAAGTTAGTTTTGGCTTATTTCAAGATTTTGAGTTTCAGCAGTGTAATGATTCTGAGGGACTTTAGATGTGGAGTGGTTCAAACTGAGCTTATCTACCTGCAGTCCACCACAGTTTGGTAAGATTTGTCTCGTCGTAAATGTAAACCTAAGAATACCTCGTTTATAACTGGCCCTGCCTTCACGCTTCTTTCCAAACAGCTAAGCTCCTGATTTATTACCCCACCTGCACTGATGTTTATCTCAAGATTAGATCTCAGTTTGTCGACCTCCTTTCTCCAACCTAATATCTCAGCACAATATCAAAATGTGCTAGCGAAGGTTTAGACAGTGATATAATCAAAAACATCTGTCAGGGCTGGTTAGCAGGACTCCCCACGCAAAACAAAGGCAGCAGTCCATTAGAGCAGAATGCTAACAGTTGGCCTGGCTCTGGAAAATCTCAGAACACTGTCAGAGTCCACATGGCGGTGAATGGGTCTGCTTGACCCGGGCTGAGCAGCTCCTAAGTCCCAGCCCTGTTAGTCGGAGCGCCTGTCTCTGAGGCAAACACGGCTCAAAGAAAAGCACGAGGAGCCAAGCGAAGATAAGAGATAAACCTGGTTTATGATTAATGCTGTGTGATGTTTCTCGGGAAGCTTGGCAGAGTCTAATCATCTTAGAGGCCGCTGGCAAGGTGGTCTGCATTTTGTCACTTTTGCAACAGTTTTTGGGATAAATTCCCTCCAATAGTGTTCAATGGAAGAGCTTTGAGAGAAGCTGGAAAGTGCTTGTGTATTGACGCGTACTTTTGTGTGTCCACAAGTGTTTAAATGGCTTGAATGGAGCAGAGATGGAGCCACACTTCTCCTCTTCTGAGTGCTGAAGATACAACCAGGAAAAGGTTATTTTTCTCCAAATGATCTCTGAAGGTTTAACATGGGATGAGCCTGCCATCAGTACAGTAAGGTACAGACTCACTTTCCTGTTTTGTTATCAAGATTTCTTATTATGTAGAAGCAAACTTTGGTAGAAACTAGTTACATTACATTCACTTTTACTTGAGTAGCTTTTTGGAAAAAAAAATACTTACTATGCTGTATGTTTTTACTTGAGTAATTTCATAATGAAGAATCAGTACTCTTATTTGAGCAAAACTGAAAACAGCCCAAAATGTGCTACAATCTCACATTCTTTCAGCAATAAACACTGGGGCCTTGGTGTCTTACACCATTTATGTAGTAATAACTTTTATGGAAACCTTTTGTCTTCTATAGAACATTGCTTGTTTTCCCAAAACTGGAAGAAATTGTTCTCCACCATCAATGTCTTTCTTAAAACTTTCAGAAAACTTCAGTTGGCGTTAAGAAGCAGACAGAAAAGTTATAATCGTCCTTTCATACAAAATGGAAAAAACCTTAAAAGAGAATATCAAAAATGTAATTTATTTTTAAATAAAATTCTAAATTACAAATAAACTTAGGGAAAAAACATGGGAGCTATTTAATGCAGTAGCTGCTAACACAAATTTACCCATTTGGCCATGTCTGATTATAGTTTGACCCACAGATGTAAGAAGAGTTTTTGTTTCTTCCCAGAACACTTGTCCACCTTGTTTGTATATATCAGCACTCATGCATATAGAGCTTGTCTAAAGGAACTTCCTGTTTATGGCCAGCTGCATCCTGGTGCATCCTGACTGAGACCCCGGACCAGCCCCCAAACCCTGGAGGGGTAGGGGTGACTCGCAGGAGAAAAATGCGATGCACCACCCTCACCACCTTGCTGACGGGGGTCATGCTGTACCTGGGCATGGGAGCGCTCGTTTTTGTCACCCTGGAGAAGCCAAAGGAGAGCAAGGCACATGTGAATCTGCTCAAGGCCAAGCAGGACTTCCTCAGTAACAACTCCTGCGTCACTGAGGTTAATTTCCAAGAGCTTGTGAAGGTATCGTCAGACACATGAAGAAAATATACATATTTTTCCTGTTACAACCACAAACTAAAATGCATTTTATTGGGATTTTATATATATATATATATATATATATATATATATATTTGTAAGGAAAGTAATAAGACATTAACAAATTTGGTGTGGATTGGATCCAGGTCCTTTAAATGTGTAATCTTCTTATGTTCGATTTAGCTCCAGTAGGTTGTCTTTACAACAGACACTCAGGTTCACCCAGAGTGAAACTGAAATTAAACCTTTTTATTCCAACAAAAAATTTAATTAAGTTGGTGGTTAACATCAGTCCAGCAGCTTCTCCCCCACAGTTACAGGCAGCAACAGAAAAAGGCGCAGATTGTGACCATAAAGTGGTGTTTAACATAAATTTACATCATTTATCCAAATAACTAATCTCATCTTTAATATAAATAACAATATGTTTTTAGTACAGGAAATAAAATCACACGTATAGCACTAAAAGACTATCACACAGTTGAAACATTACTTTGAATAAAAAAATTAAAACATACCTAAGAAAAGAGAAAATCAAGTTGGTGGTTAACAATAACCTATACATCAAATAAAATACAACAAATAACCCTAAACAAACTACGGAGCTATAACTCCCAATGAGCAGTTAGCAGCAGTTAGCAATTGTAAAATTAAATATAGCTAAAATGCACAACATTAATAATGATAGTCAGAAACTTATAAAAAACATAGCAAAATTCCTAATGAAACAATGAATATGATTAGATTTGTCTAAAATATATGCTAAAATACGTTACCTGTAAAGAGAACACAGAGCTGATCCTAATACATACAACCATTACAGACAGCAACAGAAAAAAGGAGGAGCTGCCAGTTACTGGTTGCTATGGTAACCACCAACTGTCAAAACAGAACGTAAATCGTCAATAAATGTTGCTGGCTATATTTAATGTGTTTTAGATAACATAATGACCAACTCATCACATGTGTGCGCCCACATGCTATGAAGCATCCTCACATGTTTTTCTCTTTGAATGTTATCAAAGTTAAAGCAGACGGTGTTTGCCTGCAGCCTAAAAGTTTTAAATCACATTCTTTCAAAACAGTAGACAGCATAACTTTCACCAAATAAATCTCACTTATGTAGTGTGTCTGCACTACGTAAAGGTCACTGTTTTTATTGACATATTTCAATAAATATTTAGATCTACACAGGAGCTCTTGGTTGTTCTGCAAAAAAAGCCCTACTGATTGATCACTGATCGATCACTGCAATAATTAGGATCTTCAAGGTTTTGGGTTTTATGGACATAAGATATTTAATCCTGGGAAGATTGGAAAGTGTCTTCCATTGTTTTCCTCAAAGAATAAGAGACTTTACAATATTTGGAAATACTCTTGAAAACCATTCTCTGGTATTTTCAGCTATCTGGTGCTGCGTTAATTACATGGCATTTCATCAAAACTGAACAAAAAGATTTGAACGGAGAGTGATGGAAATGCAAGCTTCACAGAGAAGGAAGGTAACGGTGATATGAACACTCATTGTGCAGAAACTATTTGGGCTCGCTTGCACGGGGAAAAAAACACTGTTGGTTTATGATGCCTGTCAAAAAATATGACTCTATTAATTTGAGTTATAACAACCACCTGCAATCTTTTCTCTGAGCGGCGCCCTGTGATCTACTCTGGCATTTTTCTAAAAAACGGGAAGAGAAAGGAGGACACTGCAAACAGAAAAGCAGACAGGAACAGTTTACAGTGACAAAAATAAAAACGCACCTGCTAAAAATCCTAGGATTTTGTCATGTCAAGAAATCTTCAAGAAGAAGTCATCAAAAATATTTTTCCACTTCTTATTATGTGACATGAAACCTATGCAGCTGAAATATTTTATTTTGTGCACCTTTACATTGAGTTTCAATTTCTATCTAATATCTAAAACATTACATTGAACGTAATTAACCTTAAATCCAGTTCAACTCTTTGTGTAAGATTGTGTTCACCTCTGCCTCTTTTAGTTAAAGCCAAGGTTTTTAGAGGAGTTGCAAAGGCTCAAACTGTATAAATATATATTATAAAAACTGGTCATTCTGGCTATAATCACAAACCCTCTGGAAGAAAGCATCAGAGTCTGATTAACTTAAACTAAAGTTTTTGTTTCCAATGCCAACATGTAATTTTAGCACAGAAATAATGCTTACTTTTCTTTAGATGGAACAAAGGTCTTTGTCAAAATAGATGAAACTGTGAACACTTCCTAATACCAGTGAGTTTTGAACAAAAACCAAGGTTTTTGTTTTTTAATTTCACTTTCAGTCAACGAGAAAATTATGTTATCGAAGGGCCTGAACAGATGTCAAAAGCTAAATCTGAGAGAAACCTTGTGGGATTGCCTACAAGAGATGTCCTCACAATCTGAAAGATTTGGAGAACAAGCCAGAAAGGGAAATATGCTGCATGTTGATCGCCTCCTACTTCAGAAAAATTCTCAAATAATAACTTATCTGGTGAAACATGTCACAATAACATTAAATAGATTCCATTTCTGCTGATTGTACCAGATACATTTTGTCTATCCGTAGTAAAACAAAATTGCAAAAATATGGATCTTTTTGTGCAGGATCATATTACATTTCTAATTATTTTAATTACACATTTTTATTAGTATGTTTACAAGCAAAACAACAAAGACTTTCCCATCTGCTGTTAAATATTTCACACTTTAATTTATTGCTTTTATTTGAGTTCATTTCACTGTGGTTGAGTAAATTTGAATGTGGAATGAGGAAAATTACAAATAAAGCTACAATGAGTACATTTTTTGCAAGAACTGGTCATTTACATGTGAACTACATGTTGCTTTGCAGGAACTGGTGTCTGCTGTCGAGGCAGGCCTGGACATAAGCAGCCTATCTGTCAACCTGACCAGCCGCTGGGACATGGGCTCCGCTTTCTTCTTCTGTGGTACCATCATCACCACCATAGGTAAAGAGCAACAAAATACATCTATCTGGTCGTCTTAACCAGTAATCTCTCTCAAATTTTTGCAATGTCGATTCACAGTGTGACGTTTTGGTGTGTGTCTACCAGGCTTTGGGAATCTGTCCCCTCGGACGTGGCTTGGACAGCTGTTCTGTGTGTGTTACGCCCTGGTCGGTATCCCCATGTTTGGCATCCTGCTTGCTGGAGTGGGTGATCACATGGGCACCGTGCTGCGGAGAGCTGTGGCCAAGATTGAGAAGCTGTTTTTGGTGAGAATGGTCTGTCCTGTACGCAAACTGAACTTCAGTCTAAACCTGGGAAAGGAAAGACATCTAATTACTTTCTAACCCAAAATGGCAAAACCTAAGTTTCTGAGGATGAGGCTTTGCTATCACAGTAGCAACAACACATAGAGACCAGCTGTGAAAATGTACTTTCTCTTTGACACTAAAGATTTATTTGAAAACTATATTGGAGTGCCGATTCAGATCCCTTTCTCATTAAATTAACACCATCACACTGTCACCTGGACACTGGGATTAGTTATTCAGAGCTAATCTGGAAAACCTAATTCCACCTTTGAAGCAATTATTACCCTATTGTGCTTTCTTTGCATCTTTCCTACTCATCCCACAACAGTAATACCATCACATCTGCACAAAGAAGTTTTTTATAATCTAAGTTTGTTTTTGTTTTTTTCTTTTACCCTGGGAGGTTTCTGCACCTCTACCTTCAGTTTTAACCTTACTTTGAGGAGAAAACAACATGTTTCTTAACTGCATTTTAGCTCTCAGCTATTAAAAGCACTGTACAGGGTTTCCATGATTTGGAACAGTTTAATCTGGACCAGCACATCTTTTTTGAGAAGAATTAGGCACAAACTCAAAAATCTGTTTTTTAATTATTGATTTGAGATTATTTTTGAGAGTGCTTTACAACTTTTGTAAGTTTGTATTATAAGCCCTGTAAGCCTCTATTGTGCTGTAGATCATTTTGTACAATCTTTAAGCAGCACATGAGACAAATGTGAATCTAAATTCCAACTTTATATGGTTCCATGTCAGTTTTCTGCTGCGTGAGTTTTCCAGTGGGCTATTTTATGCATTCTCACATTTGAATGCAATGCTTCAAGGCTTATTGTTAGAAATGGGTGTCCATGGTGGTTTACAGACTCATTTTAAACACAACTCCCCGATGAAAAGAAGAGGCATGAGGGAAGGCTGAGTGACTTACTTCGCCTCCTGAATCCCGACTGCTGGAAAAAGGATGCAAAGATTTAATAAAGGAAAATGCATTTCTGTATTCCAACATTTTATCTGAAGTATAACTGGATATACGCTGCTTATTAAACCAGCGTAAAAACATCACAAGTCTCCTTAGAGATCTCTAAGTCTAAACTATATATTTAAATCTGCTGTTGCTGTCTCTCTTGCAGAAACGTGAAATCAGGCCCACAACAGTGCGCGTGATGTCAGCAGTTCTCTCCATCCTTATTGGCTGCTTGATTTTCCTCGCTGTCCCGACGGTCGTGTTTCAGAAAGTGGAGAGGTGGTCGTTTCTGGAGTCGCTGTATTTCGTGGTCATCACTCTTACCACTGTTGGATTTGGAGACTTCGTACCAGGTGCTGACATGCATCCCCGTGTTTTATAACATTTTTTAAACTTTAGGACCAGCGGGCTTGTGTTACTTCCTGGCCACTGTAGTCAAGACTCACTCAAGAAATCACAAGCACCAGGTTGCAAAAAAAAATTAATTTTTTGATAAATTTTGAGTAATGGCACTGCAGCGCACAAATCGATAGAAAGGTTATTTAATTACTGAAAGCTTCCAGGTTTTATATCCATGTTGCTACATGTGAAATGTTAGAAGAACCTGCTAAGTAACCATAGTAACACGCTAGGTCAGGTTGCTATGGTGATTCAAAATTCTCTATGGAGCAGAGAGGAAGGGTGATACTATCAGACTAAATTAAACATTAAAATTATACAGAAAAAATATACATCGCTGGAGGCAGGGGTCAGCAACCTGAGACTCCTGCAACAAATTTTTTTAAATATGGTTTTTGTATAGAATTTTTTATATTAATTCCTCTTTTGTCACGAAATAATTGAATAAAATTTCCACAACAGAAGATATTTTTTTGACATATTTTTTCTCGTCTTTAGATTGGACACACAGAGTTTTATGTTTTTCTTTATTTTAAAATGTAAAAATGGAAAAAGCAGAGGTTCTTCAAAAATGACAACATTTCTATAGTGATTTATCTATTTTCCAAAAGGGCACAAATAATTTGTGGCATTAAATTAGTTTTATTTCATTAAACTGGTGAAAAGGGTTCTTTGTATTGTAATGGCTGCAGATCTGCCTGGCCATGGTTATAATATGTGTCCAAAAATATGACTATTAACTCACACCACCAAAGCCTCTTTGTGATAACAGATTGCTATGGTGATGCCTGCTTTTTTTATTGTAAAAAGTAAGTTCAAAGGTGAACCGAACCAGAATCTGGAAATGTTAAGCCTGCGACAAACATTTGCTGTATTTGAAAATTAAATACAGCATTAAATGTTAGGACATACTGCTAACATTTCTTGAACCCTAAATGGCCGCATTTTTTATGCTTGACAATAAATACTTTCCTAATTGCTGTTGCACCGTGCAATTCCTCTCAGCGCTGTTCCCTTTTCAAGATTATGTAAGAACTACCCAACCAGCTAAAGTCATATGTGCTGTCTCAGCTGCACTTCAGAAAAGAATGGTGGATATTTCTTGTGGTTGCCACATAATGTTTTATGTTTCAGATCTTCAGTGGAAGGCAGGGCATAAAATGGCTCTTGTTAACTCAAAATAACATCTCAGAGCTTTGTTGCTAACGGTAAACACTGCTATCAGAGCGTCAATCACCAAAGAGGCAAGAAGGAGCTTCTAAAACAAACACACTGTTTGTTGGTGAGAAATTATGCTTAAGTGCTAAAACAACAATGACAGAAACATTGTGCTGAACAGAGAGTAGTAGGCTTTGGGATGAGAAGTGAAATGTCTTTTAGAAACAAGAAAAGTTCAGGAGTCTCTCGCTTAAGCACTTGGGATTGTCTGGAGGAGTGAGGATCTTTACTGCTCTTTCCAGGCTAATAAAAATTTATTTCAAACATACAGAACAATGCTGATTTGAGCCACTTCTCGCCAGATTAAACACCATCCCACATTCTCCTAAACCTGCTTAGACTTTGAACCATGACTTTAATACATAAAATCTGGAAAATCTTAGTAAGTGTGAAGTCACTTCTAACCATATTGTGCTCTCAGTAATCTCCAAAACAGGTTTTCACTACTGCTTTCTATCATACCACAACAATAAAGCTGTAGATTTGACATCTGTGTGGAGAGGCTGTCATAAAATCTATAGTCTGCCTATGTATATGGAAGGTTTCTGTGCCTCTAACATCAGTTTCAACCTTACTGTGGAAAGGAAATGTCATCAGGATTTTCATCAGCTTGCCAGAACATACATGTGAAGTGTGTTTCTGATGTCAGTGCGAAAAGATGATGTTCTCACATTTAATGAAAAGTTTTGAGGGTTTTGAATTGTAGATCTTGCAAGTTTGCTCATTTGGAAGTGCTTTGCTCCCAAAATACTACTCCTAGTCAATATATATGCATTTTCATATATATTCTAAGAGCTGCTGAACTAGTAGTGGGATAGAAATTGAGACAAATTTGGAAAATGACAAGAACCCATGACATGATGGGTAATATTTGTTGTTATACTTTTTTGTCTATTTTATTGACTGCAGTTAACCAGGTAAATATAAGACCTTCCTAAGTCCAGCATTTTTCTTCAGGTGGAGGTTATGAAGGCGGGACGATCTTCAAGCCTCTTGTGTTGTTGTGGATAGTGTTTGGCCTGGCCTACTTTGCCTCCATCCTCACCATGATAGGCAACTGGCTGAGGGTTCTGTCCAAGAAGACTCGTGCTGAGGTGAGAGATTTTAAGGTCAGCAAACCTAATCCAGAGAGACATGAAGCATCATTTCCCCCTTGCCATTGTTTCCTTCTGTTGCCTTCAGATGGAGGAGTTAAGGGCCCACGCCACGGACTGGACCCAGAACATGGACTTCCGCATCCCAAACCCTCTGGAATTCAACGACCCTTTCCTTCTTCAACGCCGGCGTTGGAAACGCAGTGAGCGACGCCGCATCCGCCGGGGAGCCCACGTCACCTTGGGACACTGGGCTCGAGGCGGCTCTGAGAACGGACACTTGCCGAACCGCTGGGCCGGCCTCTCCAGCTCCATGTGCCAGCTGGAAGGTCAGTCCTCTCTAGAGAGGACTGGGGTGGCCAAGCCTCGGCCACGGGGCCGCGTGGCTGGAGAGCCAGCAGTCCCAAAAGCAGCTCTGGGGAGCAGACTAGATGCTGCTGTTGGTGTTCAGGGACAAGGAAGGCCCTTTCACCAGGTTCTGGCCCGCTCGTTCTCCCTCCCTGTGGCCCGATCCACCTCAGAGCTGGACTCCACAGGTACAGCCATGCAGGAGGGCTCCCTCTATGAGTCTGTGTACGACTCCCAGTCAGATGGCTCATCGGTGTCTTTGACATTCTCAGTACTCCACAGTTTCCTAGGCTCTCATCCCTTCAGGGACATGGAGGAAGGGGACTTGAGGGGCTTACAAATAGCCACAGAACTTGAGAAAGACCAAAGCACTTCACAGAAATCTGAATCTGAACTTAACAGTGCCTGCAGTCAAACCCCACCTCAAAGTTTTCCCTCTTGCTCCCCTCCTCCCATACCTGAACTGCCCCCTCCATCCCCTCAAGGCACTGCTGCCTCCTCATCAGACTGCCAGCTGCTGAATTTCTTTGGAGAGAACTTGGCCTACATTGACGAGTCTTCAGACACGCTCAGCGACCTCACTGAGCCCACAGAAAGCAAGGAGAAAAGGAGACATCCACGCAAGCCCAAGCGGAAGAGCATGAAGAAACGACCAACACACAGGTGGAGCCCCCTGCAGGTGAGAAGGCCCAGCATGCAGCCACCATCTAATCCCCCAACACCTCCTCCAGAATGCTCTCCTTCAGACATTTCTCTAGCAGAGACCCAGACAGATTCAGCTCCTGGCCTTTGATGGCCCCCCATAAATACAGCATACTGGCAAAGTTTGTGTGACAAACCTCGACGCCTTGCCACGCTGCATCTTGAATCATGAATTTCTTGGAGGTCATCAATGAAGTCAACTCCCAAACTTCAACTTCTTTATACTTTTGCCAAACAGCATCTGGACTGACTCTTCTGTTCCCTACTAGCGCTGATAGTTTAAGGGTTGATTCATGTTTACATCTTATGCCGACTGTCATATTAATCCTTCGTTAAAAATAGACTCCATGTTACCAAGGTTCCTATCTCATTAGTTACATTTTTTCCTTTTAACATCACACATTATCTGATACAGTGATTCTGAAGTTTCAACTCTGTTAACACTAAGATTTCCAAGAACCGGCTTTCTCAAAAGAACTGTTTCTAAAAACATGCTGAAACAGTGATACAGTACTACTTGTACTTTTCCAGTTTGTTAAGTTTTTCTTATCATATTCTTATCCATGTCCACTGCATGTTTGGACTAAAGCTAAGACTTCATTTTGTATTCACTCTGATGTTGGACTTTCCAAGATGGTTGGAAAATACACAAGGAGATTCCCTGAAGTCTAAATCCAACACAAAAGTGAAAACTCAATATGGCTGCCTCCTGTTTAAATAATACATACATATAAATGGTTTATTTGCATCTTTTTGGACAGTTTATTTCTCATGCAATCTTTAACACACAGCTATAAATATTGGTATAACCTGTGGTTAGTGAACATGTTTCTTTGGTGCTTGAATAAACAGAAGAGTCTTAGCGCATCACACTGGTTTTCTGACTTCCAACTAGGTAATTGTGAAGTTGGGTTCGATGTTATTGTTGGTTAGTTCACTGATTTTAGCATCATTATAAATTAGCTCTCAAAATATTGGGGTTGACACCAAACATTTCTGATTATGATACAACAGAACTTCGAAACGCTCCTCTATATTTAAAGTTTTTCAGCCTTAAATTTTACCCAAGGTGGCATTAAAAAGTCTTAAATTTAATTTGCTGAAACCTGCCGATATGTGTCTAGTCTTTCGAAGCCTCTAACACAATTTCGTCCAGGACTTTCCTATATCTGACTTGATCAATCGTCCCATTTTCTCCGTCCTGCTTCTCTGTTCCTGTTGGGACAGGAAAAGCATCCCACAGCATGATGCTGCCACCAATGTGATTGACAGTATGTTCACAGTAAAAATGAGTGTCAGTTTTCTCAAAGTCATGTATTTATTTTCTTCTATATCATATTTATCTGTTACTTTTCATGGTTTGTTACTTAAAATCCCATTAAAATAGATTTAAGCTGCGGTTGTAACATGTCAAAAGTTTAAGTATTAATTCGATGTTGAAGAGTTTAATATCTGGGGTTCTCTTGTTGCTTAGGTTCTAGTGTGATGACAACACACTGTGTCAAAGCTTGTACTGGACGCCACCCAGTTAAAACAGGATAACATTGTGAGGGCCAGAACCACAACATCAAACTCAAGATCCAAGATATTTAAAACCTGGTAAGATCATCACATGTGTTCAGAATCAATGTCGATGATTCATGAGTTGTGAACAAAAAAAACCTTTCTACTCTGAGGTTTTGAAGTCATCTAAGGGATAAAGGTACCAGGGGGTTTCAATTTTTTGACTCGTGAAACCACTCATGAATATTTTTAAGAATCAAAATAGTAAAAGCCACAAAATCTACCCAGTGTTGTGAAAGCTCCCCAAAATAATCATTGAATTACCACCTCACAGTGGTGTACTGTTTCATATTTCGGCCAAAATGTTTTTCCACTGGAGAAAAATAGGAAAAAGGGATAAAGTATGAATGGACGTCCTAAAAAAACAGAAAGCCTGAAGGCTTTTGTAGATTTGATGTTTGTATGAGATGTTACAAAGTCATCTTCATTTTTAACATCTTTTACATTGTTTTTTTTATGCATATACACCAGTTATTTATGTTTGTCATGACTTTTAGCAGCATTCTCTAAAATATCAAGACTTATAATGTCATCCTAAGGCTCACCACGGAGCATATATTGAAAATATTTAATTTTGGTGCAGTCTAGATTTTTGGTCAGTCATAAAGCTCCTCATCCAAAAGTCTATGGCTCTCTTATAGTGGCTTTTGTAAGATCTGATTTGTTTTTATTATGTTTCTTTTTCTGGACCTAAAAGTCGTAAGAGAAGATGCTTGAGTTCTGGTCTCAAAATCCTGAGCTAAAATAAAACACGGGTCCACCAGTGGGATGAAAAATGCAACAAGTACATTTTGAACCCTCAAAAATGTTAAATATGTGCAGCAAAGCATATAAAACCAGTGGAGAATTGCGGATGCTCTGTGAAGCAGAAGATGTGTAATGATCTGCACCCGGAGACCTGAGTGAGCTCATTTCTTGGTAAATGAGGGGTAAACAGTCAGTACCTGCATACTCAGAATCAAGATCTAGTTTACAAAAGATATCGTGGCATTAAGCCCTCGTCTGGGGCCAAAATAAGTAGCAGACTGAGGCCGTGCTCAGATCCAGGCTCCCACAGATTTTAGACTTTGTTGATAGAAGGCTAGAAAGCGAGGAAAGCGGTGCGCCAAGTGCAACGCATCAGCAGTTCAGTCATTATGACTCCTCAGGCTGTTTTTACTGCGTCTAGGTTTGTGATCTCAAACCGGTTTCATTTTTAGACTTTCTTTGTGGACAATGCAGTAAATAACACTATTTGCCAATTGTAAAGTGTTGAGATTTAATGCTCAGCAAACAGAACTCAGTTGACTAAATTTAACGAAGTCCCACTGGGTTGAGGGTGAGAGTCCACATCAGGAGGAGGAATCCAAGCATCTTTGTTTGGGAATGACGGTGGGATGGACTGGCACCGGAGGTATTGGCTATATGCAAAAACTGTTATAAATTGTGCAATTTCTAATAGTCATGAGTCAATATTTTTGATCACCTTGGCGTGTGGTTTAAAACAACAATTATTATGACACGTTTTTACAAACTATTCAGACAAATATTTTACAAAAACCTGAATATTTAGCGAATACAGCTCTGGAAAAAAAATTAAGAGACAACTTAAAATGATCAGTTTCTCTGATTTTATTTTTCATAGGTATATGTTTGAGTAAATTGAACATTGTTCTTTTATTCTATGAACTATTGACATGTCTCAAAAATGTATTATTGGCAGAGAATGAGAAACAGTCAAAATAACAAAAAAGATGCAGCGCGTTCAGGCCTCAAATAATGCAAAGAAAACAAATACATGTTCATTTAGAAACAACAATATTAATGTTTTCACTCAGGAAGAGTTCAGAAATCAAAATTAGGTGGACTAACCAGACAGTTTTCAGTGCAGTGGTCTCTTTATTTTTTCCAGAGCTCTAATACAAAATTATAAACTTGAAACTGTTTTAAAATGTATTAAAGGTTTATTCTGAATATTTTAAATACATTAAATTGATTGATTGATTTTTGAATTAGCACATTATCTACGCCATTGTAGTTTTAATCAATTCAGTGTGGATAATTATAGAGAAGGTGTCTACTTAAGGAAACCGGTTGCTTGTTCTGAACCATATTTCAGTTCTAACCTTTGTCCCAAAGTTTATTCTAAAGCAGGAAGGAAAACAAAGCTCAGGAAGGAGTGTTTGACCAGCTGGAAGTTGAGAGGACAGGAAAAATTGACAAGCATAAACAAAAGCATCAAAGATAGAACAAACAGAGAAGAAATATTAGAAATATAGTTTGTATTTGCATTAAATCACGGTGAAATCACAAACCTAAATGTATTTTAATGGGATTTTACTAATGAGTCAATACTTTGTGGAACCACTTTTTGTTGATTTATCGATCAAATATAAAGGTCTGGACTTTGGCTAGGCCATTTCAACACATCAATATGCTGTCGTCCAAACTGTCCCCTGGTGTTTCATAAGTCTCCAGCAGGTTTGCATCCATGCTTGCAGTAACTCATGTCTTGCCTCTCCCTGCAAGAGAAAAGTAACCCACAGCATGATGAGTGGGGCAGGCATGTCCAGGACGATGTGCAGCGTTAATCCTGAGGGTTAACACTGCACTGATCCTGTATGTTCGCCTAATTTTACTCTGAAGACAACTGATTTTATTTAGAGATTTGAGAATAAAGTAGGCTGAATACAAATGCACACACTTTTCAGAATTTTATCTTAGAAAAAACATCATAAAATGTGTATAATTTTCTTTTTATTTCACAATTATGCAGCAAAACTATTAAGTAAAATAGATAAAATGGATAGGAGTGCTCGGTTCGAATCAGACAAAATGTGAAAAATTTTATGTAATGCTTTTTGAAGAAGAAAAATAGAAAAGGTTTAGAGAGAAGCAGAAGTTTGTGTCACTATAATGAACATGTTGCTGAATAATCTGAGTATTCCTCAGATTTTCCATCAGATTACCTGTGAGTAAATTAATTTACAACTCTCTTTAAACTGAATCAGCCTTTTATTCATATATGGAGCTAAATTACAGGCATTACGCCCTCCTCTGTGCTAAGAAGGACCAGGCCCTCCTCTCCGCTTTTAGAGTAACTCCTCAAAGGATTTTAATAATCTTGAGGCTGCAGATCGGTATCTGAACCTCGATCCTTCTCTGCAGCTTGTATAACCTCATTTGGCTTTTATGGCGTCTGCTGTTGCCCCGAGAAGTTATTGAATTTAGCTGCCTGAAAAAGTAGAAATGACTTCAGTTGGGACTCTGATCCAAAAGCTGCACTATGAGCTCATGAGGTGCATGTAAGGAAGAACTGCCTTCAGTTCATCTTTCTGAATGTTTTACAGCTTCTGTCAAATACTTTCTTTACATTTTCAGTCAGCATGAGTGAATGTGTGAGAAACCAGGCCCATGAATCATGGCATCTGTATGTTTTGCATGTATGAGAGGGCTCTCTGTGCCCCGGGGGTCTACGCACACATTCAAATATGGCTTCTTTTTTTTTTTTTCTTTTTTTTGAAGAAAGAAGGGTGTGCGTGAGAAAGCAAGGGTCAACAACCAGAGTGTGTGTGCGCCTCTCAAAGACAAGGTTCCAGTGTGAGAGCAAACAGCAAGGAGCTCTATCATGGGATAAGTACAGGTTGGACATAACAAGGGGTAGTTAAGTGGAAAGGACTAACAGATGCTGGGGGGAAGAAGGAGCCTCACCACAGCTGAAGTCCTGACACCCCAACACATGAGACGCATTTATATACAGTGAAAATGTAGCTTTGCTCAGACAAACAAGTTTACTGCTATGGCTTCAAAAACAGTTTGTACCTCTTTAAACTATTTTAGCTTCAGAGGCATCTTGAATGTGTCCTTCGACATTAAAACAGACAAACTGCTGCATTCACAATGTTGAGGAGCCGAACGAGTAAAATTATTTAAAAAACAAAAAACATTACTTGTGCAGCAAGTGCTTTTAAAATTGCATTGAACTGAAATGAAATTGTGGTGAAAAAATTAGTCAACACCTCTAGAAGCCATTTCTGATTAAAACACAAATAAGACTGGGATCTGGTTGCAGAGGTGGGACCAAGTCAGTGTTTTGAAAGTCTCAAGTCTTTATCCTCAAGTCCTGAGTCAAGAATCCAGTAAAGACAGGCAAAAGTTGAGTCGAGTCCAAAGTCTGAAACTTGCAATTTCAAGTCCCTTCGAGGTTTTTTTTTTGTCTTTGACAATGTTGCAGTTGTGTATTAGATGTAAATAATAGATCATGTGTTCTTTTTTAAATCTGTATTTATCTAAAATCTAATATGTGCAGCTGAACACAAAGCATAAAAAAACACTACAGTTCAGGCACAAAACATGGGACCCTGCTCACTATCAGCAGTCCTAATAACACGCAGCACATTATTTGTGGATGCGTTTGAAGGACCAGATTTATGATAACATTGCATATGTTGAAAGCTAAGATGTGTCATCAACATAGCCCAGAGTGTACTTGCTAACAACAAGGAGCTAGCTAAAGCCTAAGCTAAAGAAAAGTAGCTACCACCTAGGCTACCGTTCTTTGTGCAACTTCAAATGTCAAAGTTGGACATTGTTGCATCTCAATCTGAGATCCTCTCTAGCAGGTTCAAGTCCAATTCAAGTCCCATGTCAATGGTGTAAAAGTCAAAGTCTATCGCAAATCTGAACATTTTTTCAAGTCAAGTCTAAAGTCTTAATATAAATGACTAGGAGTCCCCACCTCTGCCTTGTTGATGGTTTAAAAAAGCCCTGTGGTGTCTTTGAATCAGTGAATTTGTTCAATAATACTTCTACCCAGGAAAAAAAGACCAGTTCACATAGTTAAGCTGCCCAAAAATAATGGAGGATGAGTGTATGTAAACCTCTGACTGGAACTCCACCACCTAAAAGCTCGGCTGGTTTCCTATTTGTGTGGATCGGTCCTTAAATCTTGCATTTAGGAAAGCTGTTGCACAAAGTGTTGACCAGAATAATGTTGGACATATTCACTTACACAATTTCACAGCCATCCAGCTGAAAACCAGCACTTCCTGTGGCCGTGGTCGGACTCAACGCAAACCACCTAATTCATCTATAACTGGCTGCTGTTGTGGCAGCCTGGTGTTTGCCCATGATTGGACTGCTTCCTGTCCCTTTATCGTCAGCCGGGACAGAAACTAATCTTGCTCTACGCACAATCACAATAAAACTATAAGAATCACTTTCACATGATTTCCACCCCCACAATGCCTCCAACACACATATACACACACACACACACGCACACACACACACAGTCTCCTCACGCACAAACCACTGGCATACCAGAGAGCCTATATTTAAAATCAGACCCAGAGATGTTTTTTTTTATTTTTTATTTCCAGCATTTAGATATTTTATCAACAGTGGTCAGTGTGGATGCTTGGGTGCACAGAGACTCTGAATCAGGGAGGAGTTTGGAAAACAAAAGGTGTCACAGAATAAGATCAGGAGAACAGGAAGGGCGCCCTCTTATAATAAGATAATGATCGCACGATGAAAAAAAGGGAGTGTGATTATGAGACGCATGCGCCAGGCCTGAATAGTTACAAATTTGCCACGGCTGCAAAATACCACCTTCCAAACGTGTAGCCGTTCCAAATGCGGCCCTATCATCCCACATCTCATTTTCAAAGCCTCTCTTTTCTCCCTCTCTCCTCCCACCACAAATCCCAGAACCTCGAGCGATGCACATAGAAAGAGGGAGAGAAGGAGAGGAGACGAGGGGAGCGTTTAAATCTGGCGTTCCGTGAGTGGTCGGGTCGGTGTCTGGAAACCTTTCACATCCTGTTTACGGCGGGCAGATTTCAGCCTGGGGACCGCAGAGAGCTGGCAGGGCCCCCGCCTGGACGCGGCTCCCGCTTCTCTTTCCTATCTGCTCCCTGAACTCCTTTGCTTTTTCATCTCTGCAGAGTCTGCGAGGCCTCACCTCGCCGCCGCAGGCTTCAAATTAACACCTTTCAGCCTAGAACAAACATGTCTGGGAGTGTCTACCGCTGAGGCTTGGTCCTGATGGAAAAAAAAGGCTTTTCTGAGTTTTAATATACAGAAACACATGTTTAATAAACCTATGTAGTCATATTTACAGGGTCCAACGTCAAACGGAAAGTTCCAGAGAGTGAAGCATGACCGTGAGGAGCAAAAAAAAAATCCTGACGTCTGATCCAGTCTGCCAGGAAGGATCCATCTCAGTTAGCAGAGTTCTCCTGATTTTATCAGCGACACTTGCAGGATTTGACCACCATGTTGGAGAGCTGCTCGACTCGAGGCGTGCGGCCGATGAAGTACATGATGGTGAGGGGCTCCAGGTCCTGAGGGACGCAGCAGGGGGAGGCGGAGGCCTCCGGGTTCAGCTTGTTGTATAGCGGCAGGATCTGACCAGAGGAGAGACAGGAGAAGATTTTTTTATTAAATACCACAAAAATCAATTTTTCTTCTGAGAACGATGAGATCCTGCCTCAGCAAGGGTTTTGGCTGAGGGCTTTGGTTGTTATACAAGAGTTGTCGGGTTGTTTTTCTTACATCGCCAGGCAACTAAAGCATGGTTTGACTTTGTGGGAAATAAGAGTTATATAAGAAAACTTGATGCCATTCTCACATTTTTATGGTAAAAACAAAACAGCAGCCAGAAGACAGTCGACAATACAGTCCTGCTGGAAAGTTTCTGGACTTATTCTAATAAATCCACATGCAACTCTCTGCAGTCTCAAAATAAGAACCGAGTTAAACCAATGGATCACTATTCACTCTTTATTTCATTAAAGCCTTTCTGGCAGCTCCAGATATTTCAGGGAATTATCCTACAAGTGGCGCATTCTTCTTCTGAAACGTTTCACCATTCTTCTTGGCAAAAATGTAAAAGTTGAATCGGTCTGAATGAGGAATGTGGATGTGAAGCCAGTTGGGAGTCTCTCTGGAGATCCTCTGCTGGCTCACAAACTCCCTCCTCGTTTTCACTACTGTGTTCTGCTGGCGAGTTCAGGTCAGCGGCTCTCACACGTTTTACAGGTGATCAGCCATTTACTACCAGGCTTATTATTTAGCACCAGACAATCTGTCATGAAATGTCTTTATCTGAGGAATGTCTCAGTGATTTTGGCTTCTCAAATGGATATTCTCTTTGTTTACCGATATCCTGATATCAGCAGAAATATAAAGGCTAACAATAAATGTTAGAAATTTAAAATGAAACTTGGATTAAAAAATCAGACTGGAGGGAGGGAAGGATGGATGGATGGATGGATGGATGGATGGATGGATGGATGGATGGATGGATAAATAGACGGATGTATAAATGTATATGGATGGATGAATGGACAAATGGATGGATGGATGGATGGATGGATGGATGGATGGATGGAAAGATGGATGGATGGATGGATGGATGGATGGATGGATGGATGGATGGATGGATGGATGGATGGATGGATGGATGGATGGATGGAACTAATGTTCAGAATTTTTGATATGGAACAGGGAATAAAATAAACAAACTGTGAATATATTTGACATTTTTGTATCGTTCAATGTCCAGATCTGAAGTATCTGTCAGATCTGTATTTTCCAGATGTGACGGTTCTGCAGCAGCAGCCTTCACGCTTGTGGAGCTGAAGGTGTTTAATCAGCCTGTACGCTGTGTGAGGTGGCAGCCATTCATGACTCTGGGCTGAACCAGCCTCAGCTAACTGAGCTGCTAGCCACCACAAACAAAGGTCTTCAAGGTCATTTAGGAGAAAAACATTTCCCACACTTCAAACCATCCATGTCTTAAAGTCAGGCAGAGAGCTGATTTGAGCTTGGATCAGGCAGGGGTCCGTTTCACCAGAGAGACCGCTCAGGTTTTTCTTGACAATCGCAGATGTTTCTGTTTATATAATTTGGCTGAGTGTCCACGCTGACATGTCTGTCAGTGTTTCCAGTGAAAATTATTTAGCACGAGAGGCCATGAATCTTCACATCGGAGGGAAATATAATTTGGAAAAAAAAGAACTCATTTGTCTTCACTTGGCCTCACTGGAAAAGGTTGTCGAAAATCTTCATTCCATAATAATTGGCACACAAAAAACCCAAAACGAAATAAGAATGCAGCAATTTGAAGGTCTGAGGCTATTAGTCAATAGAAAACAGCAAACCACAAGTTGGATGTAGAAACTGCAGGAAAGTTAGAAAAGGAGCATTTTTTCCTCCCTGTTGCATCAGATCTTTTTATAACACTATTGGTGTTCGGACTGAAACCAAATGTAGTTTTGAGAGTTAAATGTTTTCCCATCGTTTCTTGATATACGATTTCAGCTGCTGAACGGATCAATTTGTGAGCCAAATGTGTTCAGTGGTTGACATGTCAGAACCGCAGACAGATTACAGAACCGGCTGGAGTCCTTTACTACCGGGACACCTGGTTTTAATACGTGCAGAAAGAGATTTAGGTTTTTGAGAGAATCTTGCTGAAATAAGCAAAACGAAACACCTAAGAAACATCAGTCTGACATTGTGATGTTGTTCTGGGATGGTTCTACATGCACCTACCGGTACGTTTTTATCTTGTCATTGCCTAAAGTGAGCAGGTAATGCTGTGCAAAACTTTAAAACCACAGATTTCTTCTTACTTTGCTTCAAATGAGTCAGCTTTTCTTAATATCTTGAACGAAGGAAGATTTATCAAAAGAAAAAAAAAAGGTGTTTGGAGACCAATTAAGAGCAGAAACGTCTATTGGTAGATGTTTAGCTGAAAAACGTATCACGATATAAGAGTTTCACATCAGTTGATATTAAAAATTAGATAATTGTTTTGTTTGTTTTTTAAATATTTGAAATACTGCCAAACTGGTGGCATGACTTTTTCTTTTTTATCCACCACAGTTTTCACTCTGTACCATTGTTTTTTTATTTTAAGTAGAAATAAGGCACGATGACTGAACCTTAAACTGCTGCTGCGGCAGTTACTCAACAGGTTGTTGCTAGGTAACTAAAGAGTGAGTGAGTTGCTAGGTAACCAAACAGTGAGTGAGTTAGAGTTCACCAAACTTTGCTTAGCTGGCCGTGAATAGTTGAGCAGCTAAAGTCTTTCCTCTGCCTACATCACCCAGAATGCTGTGCGTTTCTGGATAAGAGTTCAGTGAATAATCTATATATTAAATATTGAACCCTTATTTCTCAGCCTGCAGGTTTGCTTCTGGTTCCTACCGTTTCAAAAAGTAGAGACGGATCCTTTAGTTATCAGGTTCCTCTTCTGTGGAAACAACTCCCAGTTTTACACCCTGTCTACTTTCAAAATCAGGCTTACATTCAGCAAATAAATACAAACATATGGTGCTTCTCTATAGGAATGTTATTCATGCATAAAGGAATAGTCATTTGTTGACACGTTTAGTTCTTAAAGAGAAATCAGATGAAAGTGATTTTACAGGCTCTGCATTTAGTCACAAAACCCTGGATAGGTGCGTCTCCACTGATCTGAAGAATCTATTCTTCACAAACCAGCCAGATTGTTCAGCTCCAGTCACACATTACTTTAGCGTTTGATCCGTGAAACCCACCATGTTGTAGTGGTTGTTGGCACTCCAGAGGTACGGACAGTTACCAGCACAGAAATTGGCTCTGTAACCTTTTGGCTCGTGGATCCACTTCCAGTTGAGGTCCCGCCTGAAGTCGATGTAGAGCGAGCGCAGGCAGCAGCCCTGATCCGACCCTCTGGGAAACATAAAGGCAGACACACAAAGTGACTTTTCAGCTTTCCATCCCGCTCTGCAGTATCTGGGGCAGCGACCCAGAGCTGGGTCATGGGAAAAATACAACAGGTTACTGCCATCACAAAGTAATGAGCATGCAGTGCTGCCAGCGTTTTCTCCTGCAGCACGAGGTAGTCTAAATAAAACACTGCACACCCGTCGGCCTGCTCTCTAAACACAGGGTCAGTGCTGTTAGGGTTTCCACACAATAGTCTGCAAAGTGGGTCAGGAGGGGAAAAAAATGAAATATGAAATAAGGCATCCACCACAGGTATTCTTCAAAATGACCAGAGTGAAGACAGTGGAGGAGAGTCAGAGCTGTCAGTAAGAGAGAGAAACCCGCACATGAGCGGCTGGACGGCGGCCTACCGGGAGCAGGTTGTGGTTTCTGTGGCCGCCGCCCGCCGCTTACGGTTCTTCTTAGCCGGGTTGTCCACTCGATCGCTGGGCAGCAGGGTGAGGATGAGGTGAGGCGTCTTGGAGCTGAAATCCGGCTGGCCTTTAATCTGACCGGACTTCCTCATCTGACGAATCCGCTCGTCATCGACACCTACAGAGAGCAACCAGACGGTCCGATAAAAAACCACCAGCTAAAATTCACTCCAATTCAAATGAAAATACTTTATTGATCCCAAAGGGAAATTAAATGTTGTTGTAACTCAAATTATTCCAGATTCCTCAAATAGTTATTTCCAGTTGTTATTTTGATTTTATGTGATAAATCAAAATAACAAATCGCAAAAGTTTTTACACATAAAAATCTGAAAAGTGTGGCATGCACATGTATCTAGCCCCTCTGAGTCGCTTCTCGCTCCACATGCAGCTTTACGTGTTTTGATTGAGATAGCTAAAACATCTCAAGCTGAACAGACAGACAAATGCTGCAGCTGCGCTTTTCTTTCTCCAATGACATTGTGCTTCTGAGGAAGGCAAAATGAAAAAACTTATTTTCCAAGTTTTTAAGGAGTAAATGAAGCATAAAGGAATGCGATACAGATGTTCTGCATAAATTTTTTTTTTTTTAAATCCAGCACTGACGACCTGACAGTTTGTCTGACTTTATGATTTTACTGTCTCTTTTTGAACCACAGGAGCACAAACACAAGCCCCTGCTTGTCTTTCGAGTATCACAAATTGCATATTTTTTTTCCGAGTGTGAGAAAAAAAAAATTCAGACTTGGCAGAGCTGAGTGCAAATCCTCTGAGCGCCATAATTTGAGGGCCTACATGAGGCAACACAAACAAACAGTCTGGAATTAAACAGTATCTCAGTGTGCGGAGGAACAGTTTCGCCTTTATTCCTGCACGATAGTGAGCAAGTGATTCATGGATCCTTTTTAAAGCTTCTTACATAATATTCTCCTCTTTGAGTTCACAACTCATGATCTGGAGGATGGATGGTATCATAATAAATCTGCAAAGCTGAATTACTCATTTTCACAGCGATGCAGCAGAGGTTTAAGTTTGCTTCTTTTGTGTTCTGCGGTTCTCCAAGCCATTTATTTTGACATGCAAATAATGTGCAGTCATGTATAAACAGTCAACATCTAAACAAGCAATGTGCAGCCCACAAAAAAGGCAGCAGTCCTGCTCAACAGGCTGAACCTCAAACGCATAATTAATCTGAAGCCAAGACATGAGAACGAACCAGCGAACAGCGCCTCCAGCTCCTCGCTCTTGTTAGGGACGATGTTGTTGGTGGATGGGACAAAGGTGCAGCAGGGACAGTGGACGCCCAGCTTCAGGCCAAGATTGTTTTCTGAAGAAGAACGCGATAGAAGAAAACATGAAGATGAACCGTACAAACAGATGTTTGCATCATAGGCGGCAGGAAGCCAACCTGGATCTGACACCCAGTCTTTGATTGTTTCTGTGACGTCCAAGGAGAGCCAGGCTCCTTTTTCTCTCAGCTGGACGGTCCGAGAGTCGATGTAGCGCTGAATGGACGTGCTGTCTTCCTCTGGCTTCAGTATCTGGAAGAGCAAACATGCAGGAAGAAAAGGACAGAGTTCATGTACTCCAGCAGACGGGACTGGCAGACCAGTCGGAAACACAGGAATCACATTTTGTATGGTCAGTGAATAATGCGGCCTTGCTAACTGGATAGCTTTGGCACATGCAACAGAAAGTTTGTTTTGTAAAACTAAAATCTGCTGTTCACACAGGCTGACACTTAAACAGGAAACTTTATGAAGAGTCCAGATAACTTTGAGTTTAAGGCGGACTTCAGCAGACAGCAGGATGACTGAACAGTTTTTGCTAGCAGTTAACAGACCAAAAGCTGGGCTTGGTTGAGGTTGTTAGGTAACGGCACAGTCCCCGTTCATTTCTGACTTAATAAAACTGCTAATTTTTCAGATACCAAAAATCTTTCATTTATTTCCAAAAAACAGCTTTTGTTTAAGGAGTTTTAGTTTTAGGAGGAGTTGAGACCCAAATTGAAGTATAAAAATTTACAAAAAGTAAAAAAGTATTAATAAACAAGCTATAAAAAAAATTGCAAAAGCTAAGATTGGGGCAAACTTTTGGTCATTTTGCCCCTTTCCCATTTTGCACCTTCACATTTTTCATCTTTTCATAGTGAAAAATCTGGGCAAAAAGAGCCAGCTGCCACAGACCATTGTGAACGTGGAGGAGTATCAATTCAATGCATCAATTCAAACCCAACTTGAAGAGGTTTTGTTTCTGCTTTGACAAGTTTAAAGTAACTTCATGTAATCTATTCAAGGTCTCATGCATTTAAATGTAGTTGGACTCAGGGGGTTAGGGTTGGGGATTTAACAATTTGTTCAATTCTATAACTTGTGAAATTATATTTTAACCTTTGACATGAAACTTGTGAACCATGGACAAGGTGTACCTGGTAGAGCTCCACTCTTTGCTCCGAGGCCCGAGCCTGAGGGTTGGGAGCTCTGAAGATCCTGAACTCAGCCTTGACCAGGGTGCTGTTGATCAGATCCACGTCACTGACGTCAAAGTGGACCACTCTGTAGTAGAGGTTCGGTGCCGCCGGCTGCACAGCATCTGGACGGGAGAGAAACCCAGAACTATGACTAACGGTCAAGTCTTCAGACTGTGGGACTGATGCATTGTCTCGGACATAATTACTGCTGATGAGAGTCTTCAGGCTAAATTACAGGCTTAAAGTGTTGGGTTTTATGTATAATGTATGGATGATTGATAGGTAGAGTGCATGAAAGAAAATCACCCAGTTATGTAATTACATAATACCCAGCTCAATTACCCTTCAATCTGCAACCGTTCTGTTAAACCAAAACCCACTGCCACCACAAAAGACTTGCTAACTGGTTCCTCTGCAGCAGCGCAGCACATTGGACACCCCATCTTAAACAACCACACTCTTAATGCACCAAAAGCTTTTATAAAATGAAGCAATCCCACTCTTAGGTAATCTCCTTTTCTTGTTAGAGTGATTGATTCTCTATCAGCCTCTACATTTAAAAATACAATAATCCAAGAGTGATGCAATTAAGAACTTTTTCCTATCCAGTTGTTAATCAATTAATCCAACAATTAAACAGTTTCTTCCTACACACCATTGATGTAAAGTCCATCCGAAAGCACGCAGCTTTTCACATGTTAGTATTTGAAGTATTTTTCTGGCTGCAGATGCATCCTTTGCTACAAATGATCAAGTGTGCACTAAAGGAATGCTATGTTATTGCATTTTAGACAATAAAATGTTTATTTCCTTATTTAAAAAAAAAATTATTTGAATTATTTGTTCACTTGCATTTTTAATGTGCTTCTAATATTGTTTAAAATTAGCTAAAAAAATTCTGCAGAATGTTGCGATTTTTTTTATATTCGATTTATCAATTGATCGTAAGACTAATTGATAGATCAATTTCTACACGTCCATGCATATCTACTGTCCACTTGTAAAAATTGTCCACAATATTTTATAACTCCAACTTTAAGTTTAAGATGACAATTATAAAAACCACACAGTTTCAGATTTTTAGAACCTTCAAACAATTTGCAAAAAAAAAATCAAAAATCAGGCATTAGTTTTTCAAAACTTTATATTTATTTACCTTTTGGTGGAAAGGAAAGGACTCACCTATGTCAGCATTTGTGCAAGAAACAAACCTGTTACAATACAATCTGTTTTTATAATTAATTAAACTAATTTCTAATTTTAGAACAATTTTAATCAATGAACAAAATCCTACTGAAAGCAGATCAGCTGAAGGGTGACGGTTCTCTCAGTGCTTTAGTACATTTTTTTTTCAGCTTCATAAAATCAACATAATGTTCAGATACTGTTCATCAGATGGATTTTTTTTCTAAACCTGAGAAGTCCTTTGTTTGTCTACGCCACTGATTTTTTAAGCAACACGCCACAGGCGGGTGGAAGAAGATGAGGGAAACTCCAAGGCATTTCACTGGTAATGACTGGGAGCTCATCAGCATAGAAAAATCATAAAAACACCAGTGGAGACATGCAAAAGGATGATTCGAAAGTATAGTTTGATTTCTGTAATTTTAAGAAAGATTATTGGGGGATTGAGCAATTTTCCATAAGAAAAACTAGTTTTTCAAAGTTCTTAGTTCTTTTACGTTGTCTTCTTGTGTTGTGAGATGACTTTCTCTTTTCCTGAATCAGAAAATGGCTTCTTGGTTGAATGAAAATGGTTTAAAGTATAAACATGTTGACGGTAATGAGGTTATTTTTGCTCTTGGCTGTAAAAAGAAATTACAAATAGCTTCCTGTTTGGTGTTGAAGCCATGTTGTAATGGCTCTGATGGTAATTTAATGTCAACACTAGTGCATATGCAAGCCTTGCATGTAAACTTTTAGAATATATACTTTGTTATTTTGAAAGTGATAAAACACATAAAGAAGAACCAACATTCTTCTACAAGATTAATTTTTACTTACAGATCAAAACTAACATAAAATAATAACCAAATAAGAAACTCTGGGTTTGTAATTAAGCTAAAGATTATTTGATTACTAAATTATTTGATTATTGAAATAATTTGGACTCTCAAAAATAAAATATTCATAATTCATGCTTGGATCCCACATTACTAATGCAACCTAAACCAATAGCCATGAAGTAAGAATTATTTAGCTCTTGAAAATAAAAGTGTTTTTCGTTGTTTGGTCATTGTGGGGGGGTTACAACTCTGACCTATGTTTCTCTGTAATGAATCATTTCAAGGCGTGGACTGAACAAGTAATGCCAAACTTTATGCACCAAACAGTGATGCAACATTAACTCTGGGGATTTTTGGAGAAATTAAAGTAAAGAATAGGGAGATTACAGATGGTTTAACAGTTTTAAACAGGTTTAACCCTTCAATAGGCAATTCACTCCATATACTGACACCTAGTGGGAATCCAGTGTAAATGATCTCAGCCCATAAATCTGGCAGCTAGAAATAACCAGAGAATCACCTGGGAATCGATTAGATTGTCTCGGTGACATGACGCCATTACAGGGAAATAAAGTGTAAATCACATCAATGAACAGCAAATAAGAAATATACGATGTTTACATTCTGACGGGTCGATTTAATGTTGGGAAAAATTGTATTTATCAGCTGATAAAATGTTGACAAAAAAAAAAGAAGAAATTACATAAAAATGCGACGTGATTTACGTTTCGCGTCTTTTTTATTTCATAAAGCTGAAATACAAAGGATGACATAAAGCGTCTCAGGTTGGGAAGTGGAGCTAATGTTCAAGTCAAATGAAGATGCCGATTAAAAGTGGTTATAAGACATTTAATTTCTATAATTGTGTTTAAACTCATAATCTTCTGTTTTTTTAAATGCTATAAATTAAATTTCCCCAGTGGTTTTCTCTCAGAAAATGAGTTACTGATATATATTAGTTATTCATCTATCTTTTTTTTCTCCAAGTCTAAACACACGTGTTCACCTTGGAGGGCAAGTCAAATAAAACAATATTGTTTTTAATTATTAAAACAGTGACGAGCGTGCATTAAAACAGTCTGGGACCAAACCATATTTACAGCTGACCCTGTTGACCTCCGGACACTTACTGGAGTCGGTGCGGGGGGGCTGCATGTCGATCCTCTGCACTTCTTTGGCATAATAATCCTCCTCGCTGCTCTCGCGCTCGCACGCGGAATCGGCCAGCCGCGTGCGCTCCTTCAGCAGCTCCCGCGTGCTGTTGTAAAGAAGCATGACCTCGGCTGGTACGGAGCCCGACGGCGGATCGTCATCGTCCTCCGGCGGGCTGCGGATGCGCAGCTTGCTGAGGATCTGGCCGCGCACCGCCTCGATGCGCCGCGACTTCTGCGCGTCCAGGTCGATGGACTGACACGTGTTGATCCCCTCGGAGAGACGCAGAAGGAGCAGGAGGGCGATGAAGGGGAGCCACATGGTCGCCCGGCAGAGGGGATGAGGGAAGAAATTACCTGCCTGAACGGTGAGGCTGCGTCTCCGAATCAAACGCGCAGGAAATGTGATCCAAAAGTGCCAACAGTCTCAACTTTTTCCACCTCTGATCTATTAGAATTATAACATTAAACAGATAACCAACTTTTCCTCTCTGCTCTCATTAAGTTGTACATGCGCCCGTCATATATTAGAAATAGAAGAGGCATTGTCATTATTTAAAACAAACTAAATCACTGATGTAGTCGTCTTTCTAACTAAATTAGAATTAACGTCCCGTTGTCCCGGTACCAGTACGTGAGAAATTAAAGCTTCATCAGTCTCCGCTTCCCGCCGTCCATCCTCGCATATTTGAGCAGCTTTCAGGAGACCAACGCAGAGTCATTACAGGAGCTCAGCCCATGTCGCAAATCCTGCAAACAGAAAAACCTGCAGCGGCCGCAGTTTATCCGAGGCAGCACAGCTCCAGCGCTCTCACCTCTGAAAGACGCATCTGTGGAGCAGAAAACTGGCCCATATCCGCTTCCACAAAATACAGCTACAGTCCCAAAAAGACCAAATAAGGTCCTCCCACCCCCCCGATTTAGGTGAGAAGGCCGAATGCACTTAGAATATATTTCTATATGAAAAACACGTATGATTTATGTTGGAACAAAAACGGAAGTCCTTTACTGTCTCTCACATGAGCAAAAAACATGAGGAATAAAATAAAAATACACGAAGCAGAGAAACATGAAACAAGTCCCTTTGCAGCAAACTTTCAGAAATAGAAAGAAATCTTGCAATGAATTTGGAAATCTTCCTCTTAACGAGCGAGGTTTGTCTGGTAAAAACACAGAGACCTGGCGGATGATGTGAGTGCATTATCCTGCAGATCCTCAGTGAGAAACAGAGCCCCAAACAGAGAGAGCCTCTCAGGGAAAAGAGGAGGAGGAGGAGGTGCTAGTGGGGCGGATGCCACCAGGGTGAAGGGAGTGTGTGTCATTATGTAGGCAGAAGTAATCCTCTCACTATAGAGTCTCACAGAGTTGCACATTTTGCAGTATTTACCCATCAGAAATGCAGCTCAGCAGGTAAACATCCCGTGTGCCAGGACTGCGCCATAATCCCTGACCAACATTAAGGCTGACCGCAGGTTTATTACCGGGGACCAGGCTATTAAGTCTATATGGGTCAGCAAAACACAACAAGGAAACTCCATTTAGCTCAAGATAAATATTTGGACTCACTTTACTTATTAGAAGCCCATTCAGAGTGGAACAGGACAGGAATATCCTGTACTGTCTCACGTCGGGGTTATTGAGGTGTTACAGCCACTATTCTACTAGTAAGCTGCTACTTTAATATGCAGGGCCGCCATATTGGATTTTAAGGTCGGGACTGTCGAGGAATTCCCAATTTATCAATTTCTGCCAGTGTACTTTATTTATGGACAGCAGAGCAAAGGGGATGGATTACAAACACAAAGTTCATTTTTTAAACACCGTTTTAAAAAATAATATTATTTCTCTGCACTTCACAATTAAACTCTACTTTGAGTTGGTCTATCACATTAAAATGGTAAAAGTTACTAAGGCATGGCTGCAACTAATTGTTGCTGTATAGGTTATTCCAACAATTAATCAGATAAAAAATTGGCACACTGCAGATTTTACATTTAACCACTTAGGCTCATTTTGTACTATATTACAAACGCAATTCTATTTTTAAACAAGAAAATAAACATGTAATTACCTAAAATGCAATAACAGCGTTTATTTAGACTTAATCATTTGAAGCGAAGGATGCCTCTGCAGCTAAAACAAAAACCTTCTAGCATCATCATGTGAAAAGCTCACACCTTTCTGCTCGACTCAATCAACATAGTGTAGCGTTAACCCGTTGACTGTGTATTTTTTAATGAACTAATTAATAATAGTTTAGGCAAAGATGCTTATCAGGATATTTTCTACACAGAATTTGAACGAAGAACCAGGTCAAACTAAAACTGTGACACTTGAGGGGTGCCATAGTTTTAGAGAATAAAGTAACACAACAGTTATTATTATTCTATTAGTTATAAGTATTACTGATAATTAGTAATCATGTTATTCTCAAATTGAGACATGTAATTACATACAGGTGGACACCAACAGAAAACAGGGATTTAAAATGCCTCTGCACTGCAGCTGCATGTTCCCTGAAAAGAATTAGACTTCAAAAGTTCGTTAGCTCAATTTTTACAGACTTCGTTCTCATTAATGACATATGACCCCTGAGCTGATTTGTGCGACCTTTGGAGCAATTAAAGGCATTTCTTGTTTTCCCCAAGATGAAAAGTGTCAACAGTATTTGCCCAGACCTCCAGCTCTCGCACCATGAAAACAGCCTTAAATTATTCATGGATCGGATCCCGGGAGTGATTTGCAGTTTCAGCTTGTTCGCGCCGCTAGCTGAGGAGCTTCGTCGTGATTTTATTAGACCGCTCAGAAAGCAGCCTATCCATTTTTATCTTCAGCTTTACACGCTCAGAGTCGAGCTCCTTTCTTTTCTGTCTGTTCCTCTTCAGTCTCATTGTTAATTACAGCTCAGCACTTCTGGAGGACTATTAATCTGCCAGGGGTGGTTTTTATTGCTGCTCTGCTGCCATCACATTATACCGTTATTATAGTTGCGGGCGCAGGCCTGTAATTGCAGTAAGTAGAAGGGAAAGGTAGGAGAGACTCAGGCAGCCTCAAGGCTTCTGGTCAGGCCAACCCTTCCTTTCATCGTCTGTCCTGGCAGAGTTTCTAAAAATGATAACGAACAAACACGCTCCTGTTCTGACTCGAATCCCGCTTTAATCCAAGGATGGCCAGAAACGAACGGAAAACCTCTTCATTCATCAACGCGGCCTCGCCTCCGTCTGTCAGGAGGATCTGACAAACTGTGGGGCATCTCAGATCCGCGGATCCCGCCCAGGTGGGGTGTCGTGTGTGTGGGTTACAGAGCTGTAATGTGTGGCTTTAAGGAGAGGGGAAAAAAACAGACTTCCTTAAAAACAACTTCCAGCCTGCCTGCTTTTTTCGCCCTCTTTTTCCTTAAAGCCAAATATAGACAAGCCACTGCCACGTCATCCAACCCTGAGAGAGGGCGAGATGGGGTTCAGAGCCGTTCCTCTCAGCGGTTCTACGTCTGTAATATAAGTGAATCCATATTTTCCACAAAAACCTAATGATTTTGGCTGTCAGGAAGCAGTTTTATTGAGAAAGAAAAAGCTGAAACAGTCACAAAAATAAATACAGATCAAACCTCTGGGGTTGGGGGGATTACTCTCAGGGAACATTTCCATCCATTATTCTTCTAATCTTTTCCATCTGCTGGCAGCAGGAGCCGCTTAAAATGTCCTAACTACAACCAACTGAAGGATGCTGCCTTTTCTCCCATGGAGCCGACTCCAACCAGAGTCCAGCGCGTCTCTGAAAAACAAAACAGTCCCGTCTGGGTGGAGGTTTGAGCCGTCTAGGCCTCGTCTTCGTTCAGCAACATGTTGGGGATTCCCCTGGAGATCGGGAACTCTCGACCCGATTCGGGACACTGCAGGCATCCCTCAATCACCTCCACCTGCAGCAGGACAGACAGGAGCTGTGTGAGCTCAGCACCAGATGTCACTTTAGTTAGTTTTTTTTTTAAACATCAAAAGTTTTGCAAAAACATAAAAATCTTATTTTCTGTGGTTTGAGATGAAAATGCCACTCTAACACAGCATTTGGATTTTTTTGGTCATTCCAGTCTTTTTTTTTTTTTTACAAAACCGACCCATTTATTTTTTGACATTGTTTTCAACTAATTTGGACCATTCCATTTCAGAAAATGCATTTATTTCACTTTTTGTGAAACTTTGATGTTTTCCTATATTTGAAAACTTGAAAATAAAAATAAAATGGTAAATCTTTAAAAACCACAACAGATGTATTATGCATTTCTGAAAGTTGGCAAGTTATCTTTTTTCCAAGGGTCATGCAGCTTTTGCAGCTCTATAGAAAGTGTATTTATCTGGAATGAGGGGGGAAAATGGCTCAACAAGTTTTAACGTTGTGAGTCCTGATGTAAGATTTTCCACCAAATCATAGACCAGTCACAATAAGCAATAAATAGGTGCTTTGGTCCCAACTAGTCCACTTTTTAAAGGACAATTTTATTCACAGAGACTTGAGTGTCCATGTTATTTGTTCTTTCAGGTGTTTTATTTATTTATTTTCAATATTTAAAATGTCTTCCAGTTCCAGTGAAGTAAAACTTTGTTGAACTTTCAGGGGCAATTTATCATCCAGCAAAATTTGTTATCATGACAGGCCTAACAAAGTGATTCCAGGTCATGACCTGGGCTAATGCTAGCTAGCTTGGAGCCACATCATGACGTCAATAAATAACTCGTCCAGTAAATGTTTGATCGTCTGAAACGGCTCTGGTAGAAAGCTTAAAAACACAAATCAGAGTTTATCTCAGAATCTTGCACCCATTTCATTTCTAAAACCACAGACTGAATCTTCGTCCAGCAGCGTTACAAGCATGAGCTAAACAGTATCTGAAGCAGGATCATGTTATCTGACCAGCAGTATTTAAGAAGAGTTGGAAATCATGTTTTTGAATTTAGTGTAAAACAGCTGCAGTAAAAACATCCCGATGTGGGACGCTGATCTACTGTATGAAGGGTGGCATCACAATAAAAAGAGGAAAAGTCCGAGAGCTATTATTCCAAAGTAAACAACTTTCTGTTTGTCTTATATCTTAGTTTTTTATTAGACAAATCAAAAGCTGAAGTAACTCCAGAGTTCTGAATATGGTGTTCTTAATATCCTGATTGGTAGTTGCCATCTATGACTGTCTCCAGCCCCTTGACAAAAGTTATTGTCTTCCTCTGGTCCAACCAGGATAAAACCAGTTTACATAGGAACAGAGCCTTAGCGCTGACTGGTGGTAACACAAAGTGTACCAATAATATAAAACAACTAAGCTCTAATCCAGAGCAATAACACATATTATCACTGTAATTTCAAGCAGGACTGTGCAGTAACTATTGCAGCAGCTGTAAGAGTGGACGGTAAAGTCTGAGCGATTTTCACCTCCAGCAGAACTCGGTGCACTTTCTTCAGGAAGTCTTCGTTTTTCTCATAGTCAGGCACCAGCTCACCTGGCAGGTCCTCTCGATGACCCAGCTGGCAAGCGAAAAAAAACAGTGTCACAAATGCTTGTCAGGACAAATGCTAAATACCTGCATAATTTAAACTGTAATTTTATATCTCTGTGCTGCAGAATGGAAGGAAAACTCCTGATCTCTGACCGACCTGGTCTGCAGCCTGGACCAGAGCGCTCCACTCCAGTTTGGGGATCATCCGGCAGACAAACTTAGGGTTAAAATCCACCTCGTTCACCTTCACCTCAGTGGCCTGCACAAAGATCACATCATTCATAAACAACACACTGTCAGATTGGACTATAAAGGTCTCTGATCAACAGCAAATCAGATGAAAAAAAGTTTTCACATCTATCAGCTTGGAGAGAGTTATGAAGCCATTTCTAAGGATTTAAGTTAACCACAGTTAAGAGTCAGGCTTTATGATTCAGTAATACACACAAAAATCATCCTGATGAGTCCCAACACAGTTCAAAAAAATATTCAAAGGACGATGGAAGCAACTAAGCTGACTTTTTTTTGGCGTATGTGCCTTCCCTTATATCTTCACTTTAACAAATTAAATCCTCATTTAAAATCTGCATTTTGTTTTTATTTATTTTTGCCTCATATTAATATCTACTTTATTGATCTAAAATAGTTAAATGTGACAAAACAGTAAATCCAATCTTTTACGCAAAACATAGACATTTCTATAAATAAAAACTGTGAGTGCATAAATTTACCTAAAGTAGCGTATATAAAGGTGCTTTGAATGTGACGTTTTCTCATTTATTATTTTTATCTTATTATTCTACAATTGGGATATAAACACGTAATTTTGTCGTCTCTTTCCTACAACAGCCTCAGTACGTACTGGGTATATTCTATGAAACTTTACACACTTGAATTTAGAAAATTAAATAAGAAATCAAAATAGCTCGGTGTTAGCATTAGCCTAAATGCTAGCCGACTTTAGCGGTTTACCTTGATTAGCAGCGGGTATCCCTTGGTTACTCCCTTCACGTGCGACGTCAACATGTTGTGCGTAAGTAGTTTCATGTTTAAACAAAAGTTTAAAAGGTCACCGATAATAAGAGCTGAATGAGCCACAGAGAGACAGCTTGTTATTAACGTAATTTAAAGCTGAAGCGCTAACATGTGTACGAGAAGTACTGTTGTTGCACCACCAAAATGAGTCCGGACGATCTCTGACTTGGTGACAGTTAGTTCCGAGTTGTTGCCGAAAAGCAGTAGTCGTTTTCAATACAGTTCTAGTACTCAGCATTGTTTTAATCCCATCTGTTTTATTTATTTTTACAAAACTTTTGCTGAGTTGATGTGAATTAACATTTGTCCAGGTCCTGTGTTTTTGGTTTAATTTATTTTTTTTCTTGCCTTTTCTTTAAAAGAAAAAAATAGAGCAAACAGTGTAATTTTAGCATGTTTTTGTGACATTGATTCAACTTTAAATGCATTTTTTAAGTAACCATGATTGCAATCTACTCTCTGTTTAAAAAATATATATTTTATATCCGTGTGTTTCCTGTAGATTATTAGCCAACTTTAGCATCATTTAAGTACAAAAAAATCCTTCAATACAACAGTTTTAATCACAGCCATGAAAGCTGCAGTCAGGCGTCACATAACAAACCAGACACTTATATTTAGGCTCCCAGTAATTACAATGGAAGCTTGTTTTCTCCAGGTACTGCAGTATTTTGCTTCCAAAACGATCTTCAGACCACCTTCTGAAGGTCAGGACAAAATAAGTTTTTTAGTTTTTCAGGATTACAAAATAATGATTTTCTAATATTGACATAACAGCAAAAACTATGTAATTCTTTAATAAAATTAATTTAATATCGCAAAGATTTAACTAATGTAGACGTCTTTCTATATTTTTCCATTATATAGTAAATGGAAAAATTCAATCATAAGGAGAAAAAAAGTAAGTAGTAATTAAAAAAATTTCATGGTGGGTGATGCTTTTCTTCATCAGAGAGATCAGAGATGTTGAATAAAAAACTTGATAGACTGCAAAGGGTCAGAGAACAGAGCAGAGATTCACCTTTCAGCAGAGTTACACTGGAATGGATCAAAATACATTCAGATGTTAGAATGGCCCAGTTAGTAAAAATGTTACAAACTAGTAAATACAAACCAATACTTTTAGTCAATAACATCCCAAAAGTCAAAGAAAGTTGCATATGCATAGAGCAAATATTTGTAAAAGTTTAACACAACAAAAACCAAGTAATTGAAGGATTGGGAAAAAAGAACATCACTCCCTCTTGGTAAATAAACACATTTATTCACTGACTTGAGGAGAGGTCAAAGGTCAGTACAATTAGAACAAAGGACTACAGTAAAACTTGCAGGACTTTTCAGCAGGCGACCAATTCTTAAAGAACAACCGCACGATCTGGAAAACCAATCAGCAACCTGCAGCTGCAAGCAGAGATGCAAAGGTCAAAGGCCACAGGAAATAACAGAAAAGGCTCAGTTTGGTTCGCGCCACAACCTTTATAGCTGCTGATGTTTTTCTCCAAGCTGCTTTTATATTCGCTTGAAGAAAAGTTTGTTGGAAAGTTACCAAATGGGAACCATTAGACCTTTAGAAAACTGAGCATCAATCTCACTTTCTGATTTTATATTGCTTTAGTGTCGAAAAATAAAAAAGGTCTTGACTCCCACACCCAAGCAGCTGTAAAAAGGCACTTAGACACTTTTGATTATTAATTATTAAAGTTACATAAATAATGTTTTTATTACTTCAAGTTTAGGTGTTTGTGATTATGAGAACAAAACTGCAGGAAGTGCAAAACTTAAAATCAAAAACAAGGGCTTTAACAGAACACATCAAACATTATCAGTTTTTATATCATTTTTTTATTTTTGTATTAATTTGTATACTTGTGTTTGTAATATACAGGTAATTCATACACTTTTATAGTAAATAGTAATTACACACAAGTAGTGTAACAAGCATAAATCTGTCACCCTCACAGACATGCACCCTCCACTCACTCATCCTCTCACATTCACACAAATAATCCCTCACTCACAAACAGGAAAACAAAGATAAAAATGTAAAACTCCTTATTTCCTTCCTCCATTGTCACCAGATTCAAATCCTCCCAACACTCATTATGAAACGAGTGTAACAATACTTATGCTTCCACATAAACACAAAACAAACAGTTAAGCATAAAAAAAAAAAAAACATTTAGGAAGGCATCTAAAGATGTGGAAAGAGTCAGTCTGGATCCGTTCAGACCCCAGAACTGCTTTATGCAAAACAGAAGCAGGAAGGAGAGCCACCGACTGAAATCAGTCCATAAAAACAAATTCATGAAGTCCAGAATGCTACAGGATTTTTAAAGGGCTTCATGGGTTTCTATTCAGTCACGTTTGGAGGGTATGGGTCAAATAAAGGCAACACAGATGGGTTCAAAGGTCACTCTGGAAGGTTTATGGCACAACTCATCAGTGTTGAGAGGAGCAGTGCATAGCGGGCTCAAAACAAAGCCAATGGCTCAAGATGAGAACCACTCACAAACATGAATAAAACATACATGATCTTCCTTCTTATTGAGCTTCAGGATCACTGATTTCCCACTGCAAACCCCCTGTACTGAAGTTATTTCTTTCTGTTTTCCCGCTCACAGTCGTTGGGTCAAAACCTAAAGACCAGTTTTAGCAGGACATGGAGTCGACAATCTGCGTCTCGTTCTGATCCTTCCTGCTCCTGGTTGGTTTCAAATCAAAGCCAGATAAAAGCAGCGATATGTTTGTTACAGAGACATGAAGAGCGATCTGCAGACCGAGGGATGATGAGCAGCAGAAGAGTTAGGTGTGGTTACACGTGTAAAACTCTTTGTGTCAGTGGCTGCAGTAGCAGTTAGTCTTTGTGTTGTTTTTGCATTGCAGAACAATATTCCCACACACACACATACCAACATGCAGATCCCCCAGCAGACGTCGGGGTTCCCACCCGCATTCGTTCACACACACACACACACACACACCCACACACACACACACACACACACACACACACGCACACACACACCGTCCTCATTCTTGTGCATCCTCCGTGCGCCACTTGAGGAAGTCCTCTTTGCGGGCGTCGGGTTTGATCTGGTTCCGCATGCCTCCCAGCAGGTTGGAGGTCGCCTCGGAGGCCACTATCAGGGGTCGGACTACAGTGGGCGGGATCTGACGCAGGACGCCGCCCACTGCGCCGGGGAGACCTTTCTGCTCGTGGCCGCGGGACGCCACTTCACACAAGGTCTGAGCCGTGTCGATCACTCCCTGCAGAGGAAAGAGTCACCACTGAAAACTAAGCAGGTTTGGTCATAACTTTACCTGAAAAATGCTCTGAATATCCAAAATATTCATACTTGTTGAAGTTTGTCACATTTATCACATTATTGCGTGATTCTGTCATCATATCCAGGCATCTGCGTATTGTGTTGACTTTCAAAATATTACACGTCTGAATTATGTTTTGATCATGTATGTCAGGCTGTGCATGAATATTTGCACCACATGCCTGAAAACCTACTGCTTCACAGAGAAACTGTACCCACTTGTAGGCACAGCTCAATGTTATTGCTTTGGACCCAGCTTGATGCATTAATCTTTGATTTAACTGTTAAGCGTACGATGTAATGATGACAAAAACCTTCATAAACACAAACATATTAGTTATACTGTAGTAGTTGGCTACACATGTTAATCCATATTTTACACTTTGAGTTTTGGCCAAGGAATAAACTTTATTCCATCTTCTGAATGCTCTTAGTAAAGCGCTAAGTGCCTGTTCTCCACTGAAAACGTTTAACCATTTTTTCTGATTTTTTTCCACCAAACCTCTATGAACGCAGGGCATTCGTAAAGATAAACCCCAACATCTCCTCCAGGTATGGGGTGTTCAGTTTGGGACAATTTGTGACTGCTGATTAGTCAGATGGTGTTAAATCCACTGGATTGGTTGACAGGTGGAATCATGTCAATTATCTTTTAAGAGAAATTCAAACTCCACACCTCTCTGACGGTGTCGTAAGCTTTGGCTACTCCTTCTCTGAGATCCGCCGGCTGCGCGGCTCTGCGGGGCCGGCTTGCGGGGGCCCGACCCTCGGTGATGGCAAACCGATTCAGTGGAGGCGTTGGAGACAAGATGTCATACACCGTCTCTGCTGTAGCCTGTAGCGAGGTAACAAGCACTACATGAGTTAAAACATCTTCGCATTTGGACAAAATATTTAATCTAATTGCATCTTCATACCTGGATGGCCTGCACCAGCCTGTTGCTAAGCTCCAGAGCAGCTGATGCTGTAGAGGTACCAAATGATGCTGCCCCCCGCTGGAGACCTCGAATAATGCGCCCGTCTTTCCTGTACTGCTCTATGGGCAACCAGAAAAGATCCCTCACTCCGTGGACTGAGCAGACACAGAGAAGAAGGAAAGAGAATTAAAATAAATAAAGCAGGTTTAAAACTCTAAATGTTTCTGTAGCAAAGGCTTCAGCTTACACAGCTGAACTACTGAGTGCATGGGGCCGACGCCTCCCAGAATGCCAGGCAGCTGATTCTTCCTGATGTCCGTCAGCCACTCTGTGATGGCGTACTGGATCACTTTATCCACACCGAGTAGACTGGAAACATTTAAAACATGAAAACAGTCTCAGGTCTGTCAGCATTTTATCAAATTTAAAATTATTTTATGCCTGAATGTTTATCGATTTTACCCGTGTCTGCAGCAGAGCCTCTTCAGCTTCAGCTCTGAGCAGTTCAGCTGAGCCAGACCGATCAGAATCCCTGCAAACGTCCCCTGAGAAGCAAAACACCACGCTGTAAAGACGTCTGTAGTTACCGTGGCGATGGACGGACTGAGTTTCTGTTTCTGAGCCGTTCTCGTGACCTCTCACCTGCTCAATGACCACATGCTTCCCGTGATAGTCGAGCCAGATAGGCACTTCAGAGGTGAAACGAAATTCCCTGAAAATCACAGAGAGAAGGAATATTCAGTCAGCTCTGATGCTGTCGACTTCTTCAGCCATCATTCTGTCTGACGAGCGTCGCCGTCTACACACCGGAAGTAGATTGGCTGCTCAGATGAGGAAGAGGAGGAGCCAGCAGAGGAGGAGCTCTGCTCGCTGTAGGTGGTTTCCACGGAGGCTGTGAGGTCAGGACCGAGACCGGCGTCTGCTCCGGCCTCCTCAGAGCCTTTCTGGGAAGGATCCACCTTCACTGTGACTGATAGAAGAAACAAGAACAGCTCATTCTCTAAATGAGCTTCACAATAATGCACTAGTTTATCCCCTAAAACTAACCCATTTACATAAATGTAAATCCAATATATTTATGTTTGTGGCCCGATTTGAAAAGTTTATGCAATATCAATACTTTTGCGAGACAAACAAAAGTCATTGCAGGAATGTTCCCACAGGCTGTGCTCCAGCAGCAATCATATGCTGTATTTACAGTAAATGCATCTAATCTTCTAAATGATATGAAAAAACAAAAACCTGGAGCAACCAAAGGAAAAATGTTTCTGCTATAACTGACCTTCAGCAGCAGGATCCACAGGCATGTAGGGGTTAACAGCGGATGCTAGATTACTAAAAAAGTCCTTCAGAAAAAACAGCGCATCCTGGAAAAGAGAAAAACAAACTCTGGTAGGAACAAAACCACAGAGGGAAACCGACTTTTTGTGATGCAAAGAAACCTGGAACAAGTAAAAGGTTTATGAGCTACTGAGAGTTCAGATTAGTTTCATAATAATAATAATATTTAAATATGCATATTAATGTTTATTAATTTTTAAATTTCAAAGACCAAATCATCAACTTCATTTATTTCTTGAAATTTGCCATTTTTTCAATGAGGCTGGAAAAAATAAAAACGTTGAAACTAAAGGTTGAGGTTTTTGTAATTACAGATTAAAACCTTTAGATTAAAACCTCGAGGTTTTAATGCCCCCCATTGCTGTCACATCTCCATAAAGGCGGAAGAGGAGGCTTTTCCATCCATATATGGTCAAAGACGCAGAACTTACCTGGTCGATGTTGAGTCGCAGCGGCAGCAGGCTGACCCTCAAGCAACACTCGGGTCCTCCGAGTCCCGACTCTGGTAAAACTTGCAGGGCCTTCACAGTCAGCTGCAACAAGAGCAGAGCGAAGATCTCATCCTGATCTACTCCATCTCGGCTTTTTGCAGTTCAACCCACGCCCGTCCTCACCATGTTGGAGTGGGCTCGGCGAGGCATGCTCTCGCTGGTGTAGAGGTAGAGGAACTTGTTGAGTTGTGAAGAGGCCAGGCGGTCCCGAATCTCCAGCTCTTGCACGATGAAGACCTGCCGGGACAGAGGGTGCTCCCCGCTGGGGCCGACCCCAGAGGTCAGCGACCCGTCCCCGTCCTGGCCTGCTACTGCCACTGGGTAGGACTCATGCTGGAAGGACACCTGGAGGACATGAGGGGAAGATGCCATGAAAAAAAAAAAAAAATCAATACCTATCGCAAAGTAGGGCATCACGATACAACTTTGTGAGCAGATACAGATACAGAAGTCGACCCAATATGAAATCAGCACAAATCATTCATACCGTTATTACTTATTTTGTAGTGAGAAAAGTGCTTTATCAAGTGACATTACTCAAACAGAAAACGATTGTCAACAACTATAGATATGAGAACAAGTGACTCAATTATCAATAAATGCAGCTTAAGAGCACTGCTGGACAGAAATGCTGCAGATTTAATCCAATACTTGGTTTTAGTTGATATCAGGTGGAGACACCCCTAAATAAAGATTACATTATTTAATGTCAAGAAATAATGTATTTTCCTTTTAAAATATGCTGAAACACAAACGAAATGTCTTAAAGTATTCATTCCTTTGCACGTTTTTATATTTTATTACATTACAACTAAAGCCTTCAATGCTGTTGGGATTTTATGAGAACAAAGAGACAAAAATTAAGTTTTCTGGGCTGCATGCAAAACGCTGTTTGGTGAAAAACTAAAACTGCACTAAACCGTGAACGCAGGCTGAATAAAAACACAACATCCAACATTTTTCAGATTATTAAATTACATATAAGTAATGTGTCTTTATCCTTTTCTTACCAAACAATCCCAATAAAATACAGTGAACTTTGCTGTTGTAACCTGACAAAATGTGAAAAAAATTCAAAGATTGGGACTTTGAGTGCTGGCCACTGCATCTACTCAAAGCTTCACCTTGGTGAGTTGGATCTCCATCAGCAGTGAGTGCTGACGGCCGCTGCCTCCAGCCCAGCGCCAGGAGTTCTGAGGACGGGCAGAGGCAACAGAGCGAGACGGAGAACCACGAACACCCACAGGGACAGAGCGACCCCTAGAAGGGAGACAGTTTGAGAAACGGCACAAAAACACACGCAGCAATAAATAAAACGGATGTAAATTTAAAAAACCTGTTTGAGTTCTGAGCATGTACGGACATCGGCTTGCCACCGAAGTCCTTGCCGCCATAGAGATGCCACACCACAGAGATTTCCTTCAGCACCACCCTGGTGTGCGGCACCGGGAATCCGCTCGGAGCTCTCAGCAGGTCGGAGCTTCCTCGAGGCCTGGAAAAGTGGCTGTCCTTTACCTTGATGGGCCCCTCGCAGAGCACGGTCACCACGGGCTCTCCATCTCTGGGCTGCAAGAGTTTCACAAGCAGGAAGAGCTTCAGAAAGAAAGGCCGACATAAAGACAAGAAGAAGACGAAGAAGAAGAAGGAGCTGAGCACTCACAGGTATGCCCATGCCAGGCGCCTCCAGGATGCAGAAGTCATCGTTGTCAGTGGAGCCCTCGGAGCCATCATCTAGTATCATGTCAGGCTGTGCCTCCATCGCCGTGGCAACCAACCCATCGAGCTCAGACTCCTCCCTCTGCAGAACGGACGGGCTCTGCTTCGTACCTTCGCCAGGAAACAAATAGACGGAGACGGGGGAGCCCCTCGGCACGGAAGGAGACTCTGGAAAAACAGAACCAGTCAGCAGCTTAAACTAAACACACTGCAAAAACTCAAAGTATTACCAAGTATTTCTGTCTAGTTTCTAAAGCAAATATCTCAGTACACTAGAAATAAGACAAAACTAATAAGTAGCTTAGCAGTAAGACATTGTTTAGGTCAATAATTCCTTAATATTTTAAAAAAATAACTAGCTTCACAGGCAGATTATTTCACTTATAACAAGACATTTTTCCTGTGTTAAAAGTGAAATAATTTGCCAGTGGAGCTAGTTCTTTTTCATCAACATTAAGGAATTACTAACTTAAAATAAGCTCCTTTATGTAGTTAGTTTTGCATTTATTTCAAGTACACAAAGAGATCTGTATTAGAAACTAAACAAAAATACTTGGTAAGATTTTGTTGTGTTGCGGTGCAAAATGACAATAATTCTTTCCCGTAGACATCAAGTTAAATCAATAATATTTGGATAACTGCTTTCAGAAACAATACCTGGGTCTAAACTGTCTCTGTGGCTCCTCTCTGTGTCGATTAAGGCATCAGCCAGGTCGTACTGGTTGATCTCTGCGGTCTCAGCTGGAGGACAAGGCGGCAGAGACGCAGGACTTTCTGACAGCTAACACAACATTACACAGACATTAAAGCCAAAACTACTTATGTTGTTTTATTAGCCACAGCACCTTGTAACAAATGTTCAGAGATATCATACCTTAAGTTTGTTTCATTGCTCTAACTCAGGTTTATAAATTAGGCCTCAAAGTTTCTAGTTTTGCATATTTGTTGTTGGTGTTTCCGGGTTAGGTGTATTAATAAATAAAAAAAGCAACATGTCTTTCAGGTTAATGAAGTGCAAATGAATAAAATGTCTTACCAGTAATTTCTGACCAGCTATTTCAGTAGGCGAGGTGTGTCGTGGTGGGGGGTGCAAGTCCCCCTGGGCGACCAGATACTGCAGCAGATTGACCAGGGCGGCGCAGGAGTCTGCGCAGGTGTAGAGGTGCACCACGTTGTTGGAGCAGCGCAGCTCAAAGAGAGGCTGCGACTGAAACACAAACGAGTCAATCAGAAGCACCTTCATGACAAAAAACCGACCAAATGCCATCAAATTGATATTTTAACAACTTAAAGACTGCTAGTCAAGTATGATCACTCATTCCTAAGCTGTCGGGCTCAGAGAAGTCCTATGAGACCAGAAAACGAGCGCTGCAGACATGAGCTCTGATTGCAGCACTGCAGCTCAGTTCCCAAAAATCTCTCAACACATTTTCTTCTCAGCTATATAGCATTTAGAAAGATTTAAGTGTCAATGCTCATGTATTGTGACAGCTTGAAACTAAACAACCCTACTCCTTCAAATAAGCTATATGAATAAACTAAAACATTTTATACCAAAATAAAATACACAAGCTCTGATTAGTCCTGATTAGTTGGCTCGGAGCGCAGCTGCATCAGTGCTGTGGGAAGACTTGTTTAGCATTTTCTTGCTGATTTTGGTTTCAGGTGCAGCAGAAAGTAAAACTCGAGCCAAATTACTGTCCGAAGCCATTATTATAGAGAAATCTAATTATGGTGAAATAAATATTTATAAACAGGTGGCCAACTGCTTGTTAGTGGCTTTTCGTGGACCTTGAACATAATTATAATCTTTCTTTACCTTTATACTGTTCTGTTTTTCTCTGCCTGCAGCTAAATATGATTAAAAGAAACAGAATGGTAAGGACACGGAGCAGGACTTACCAGCTTTCCAGCATCGCTGCCTTTCCATGTGGTGATGGCGAGCTCCAGCAGGTCAATGTCCAGAACACACACGTAATCTGTGGGACACAAACACACAGAAGGTAATCTTCTGTCACTGTCCCTCATACTAAGATTTGCATCAACTCTTTCAGCTTTTACTTTATTTCATCTAAACAGAGTTTTATGTGCTGCTTCAAGCGTGTTTTACTTTAATAAAACCAGTGCAATGCTCTGCAGCTTGGCTGAGATTGGATCATCAGGAGGTAAATAATCCCAAACACACCAGGAACGATTCAAGACAAAGAGAAACAGAAAAATCACTTCAGCTTGTTGCTGCTGCAGGTGCTTCAGGAAGATGCTGGACCATGGGGTCTACTTACATTTGCGACGTGCAGCTTTCCTCTTTAGCTCCACCTTTGTTTAATAAATAACAACTAAGCAGATGTAATATATAATTTTGTATGCGTGCGGTTGGATTTAAATCGTTTTGAGTTCAACAAGAGCCAGGTAATTTTTATGAGACAAACAAAAATTGAAAGAGAGAGTATTGTCTTTTCAACATGACTCAATAAACATGGATGATCTGGTAAAACATTAGTAAGGATGCAAAAAAATTAATCAACTTAAGACTAAAATTAGCTCAGATACATTAACTACTTTTAGTGTTGTAGTTTGGCTGCCTTCCAGCAGAAGGCGCTGCTGGTCATTCTTTTGCAGAGCCAGTTGATACAGAATTAAAGATGGCAGGACCATACCAGAAAAGGAAAGTGAAGCGGTCCAAACAAAGTTCAGTGAGGATTGCAAGATGCACTTTATGCAGCTTTTGAAATATTAACAATCAATAACCTCCATGACAGAGCTGTTTCTAGTCAGCAACCTAATGGATTCCTGTTTTGTTATATTTTATAAATATGTCTAAATTTCATAATGTGAGAAAAGCATAATTTTCAGTCAGTATTTAATACAGCTGACAAATACAAAAAAGCATAGTGAGGTGCTTCTTAATAAATGTGCCCTTTGTTATGGAAAGACACTACAAGAGAAAACATTTTAAGAAAATGGCCGTTTATCAATTAACTATTAGCCAATTGATAGGATAAAGCAACTTTAACTTATTAATTTATAACTTCCATCCCTAATTAGTACACCATCCAGTCTTGACATATTCAATGGCCATTTGTGTAAAAGATATCCTGCATGTTTTACCTTTCCTCAAGTCCACTGTGTCAGTCTCACATTTGTCAGAGAGGTAGAGAGCAGAATCATCCAGGATGAATCTGAAGACAACAAAATAGACATTTAAAAAGATCTTACAGTCAAAAATATCACTGGATTGATATCAATTTCAAGGATACATTTCAATTAGTCCTCTTAAAACAGTGCTATGGTAACTGCGGTGTTCGGTCAGAGGTCACCAGTACCTGAGGTGGAAGGTGGCGGTGTCTACAATGATGTTACTGGACAGAGAAAATGACTCTGCTGTGAACAGGACTCTCAGGGGCAGATACAAAGGCCTTGGAAGTAAAACAACCAAAAGAGATGAATAAACATATCATTTTGCTGGACGTTCAATAAACACTCTTTAGGTCCGTAACCTGTAGTCCACAGCGCAGGAAGCGAGGTGTGTGTGGAGGATGGTGATGACAGCCGGTGCCGTGTAGCCCAAGATGGGGTCGTCGACAACGTCCAGGAAGTCAATCAGCTGGAAGTAAAGAAAACAAACAGGAGGATGATAAACATTTTAAATGACTTTACTGGGCAGTGAAACAAAAACACCAGCAGCTGCAGCGCAGGCTAAAGAACATTGAGGTTACGAAAACTGTCACATTTAAACACATTTTACTTGTCAGGGTGTAACTTTATGTGCTTGTTATCTCTGGCAAGAAGGCTCTTATTTTTGGAGGGGACGACTATTTTGTCCTAAAGCGCCTCCAGATGGAAAGCAGACTAATTACAGCGACAAGTATAATTACACTTGGATAACGTGTATCCAAACTGTCTGGATTTTTCATTATTCCTTTCTGCCTCCAAGAAAATAAAACATCTCAAATTAAAATTTTTTCAGTTCAGCTGTATCCAGATGTGAGGAAGAGAATCTGTTTTTCCTGAAGCTGACACGCCTACATGAGCAATGCACAGCCAATCACAAACGAGAATATGAGTGACGTAACCTCGGGAAATAACAAAATTAGTTACCAGAAAGAAATATGCACAAGGAAGGACACAAGGAGGAAGGAAAGGAAAGAAAGACAAAGGGAAGGCAGGAAGGACACAATGAAGGAACAAAGGAAGGAAAGGAGTTAGGACACCAGAAGAGGAGGATATAAGGAACAGAGGTGGGATACAAAGATGAAAAAATGACACAAGGCACAAGGAAGAAAGGAAAGAGGGAAAGGAAAGTGGAAGGAGAACAGGAGGCAAGGGTGGAAGAAAAGAGGAAAAAGAGGGAGAAAGTACGAAGAATGGAAGGAATAAAAGAAGTAAAATTAAAAAAATTTCACATAAAAAATTGTTGTTCAGTTTGCAAAAGTTTCATTGAATCAACTACATCTAGACTGAAAGGAAAAAGGCATTGTTTCATTTCCTCACCTGCTCGTGCCAGCTCTGGTTGCTCTGCGTCATGTAATGCCTCATGGTGGCACCTTGCAGCTGAAGAGCGACCAGGAACTCCTGTAATCAGGCAAAAATATCTTCTTGAAGGCGATACTAAACTTCCTGTTGCAGGAAGAGAGAAGAGAGAGAAGAGAGACGAACCTTGACGTTCCTCTGGAGGTCCAGGGTGATTTTGATGGCTGTAGACAACATCTGTGGCTCCTCTTCCCGTCCTCGTACACTGCTCACTCCCAGCTCTGTGGGGTAGATGGTGGGCTCCAGCTGTGTGGGTGGTGTGAAGCTGGGCATCTCCAACCTCTCTGGGACAGAGGTGTCTTTAACCACAGCTAGAAAGGTAAAAAAAAATAAAATAAATAAATAAATATACATATATATTGCCCTGCGACAGACTGGCGACCTGTCCAGGGTGTACCCCGCCTCTCGCCCGGAACGCAGCTGGAGATAGGCACCAGCAACCCTCCCGACCCCATTTAGGGAAGAAGGGTGTAAAGAAAATGGATGGATGGATGGATGGATACATATATATATATATATATATATATATATATATATATATAAAACGAGTCACAAAGGCATCTAGAGTTTCTAAATAACAATTAGTCTAGATGACTGGCTTCAAATGAATGGGCAGATAAATGGTTGGCTGAACAGATCTTTAGGGTAACTGGACAGAGAACAAAGTCTTGAAAACAAAAGGGTTTTTTTTGGACTTCATTTTCCTTTTTCACATCTTGAAAATGCTGCACCCAGAATTTTCCGGTCACAACAGAAGCCCTTAGAATTATCGGCACTATCTAACAATGAAAATGTTTGCAGATGAGCCCACAATGTGCACCTCGATGGTAGAGCTCCACTCGTTTGCTTTCCAGTGTCAGGAAGTTGAGGTTGGGATCATTTTGATGCTGTGCCACGCTGAAAATCTTCCCCCCTTCCAGGTCAAGAACAAGTTCTCCCTGAGTTTCATCCTCCTAATGTGAAAAAAAAAACAAAACAGAAAAACTACATGAACAAAGCGATGCTGCAGCATGAATTTCAAACTGAACTTAACCTTAACTTCCACAGAGTTTTAATACTATAAAGCAGATATTAAAATGGTCATTAATGTAGAGAAAATACTACAGGAAAAAGACGTGTTTTGTCCCGTTAGCAATCGATGTACATTATACGTGTATATATAAAGTGCAAACATTGAAGAGGAAGACTAAAATGTCACTGCTGAATCACTTAAAAAGGGGAAAAATGATTCTTTTTGTATCATCTGATTAGTAAAACTCATCAGAGACCTCCTCTGAATTCATCTTCCTCCTGGCTCACCTTCCTGTCAGTTCTGGCTTGCAGGCGACCTTTCCCAATAATCACAGTGAGGGAGAGGAGGCTGAGGTTGTTGCTGGGAAGAGGAACTGACTGCTGCATCCTTCCAGATGAATCGCTGGCCAAGTAAAACTGAGGCTCATCCTCTTCAGAGTCAGAGTCTGTGGCAGAGTGTGAAGCAAACGGTTTAATCCAAAAACAATACAAATGCCAATAGTAGATATTTTGGCACCACAGCTGTTATTGTTTGTCATAAATCTATGTCAGGATTAAATTTTTTCCATCACAGCAGAGAAACTTGCCCAGTCTGAAGGCCGACTTGCACAGCTGGAACTCGTCGAAGGGACGGCGGCTCTGGTCGGGGCCCGGGGCCGAGGGGAGAGGAGGGGGAGGCGGCTCCCACATCAACAGGTCATTATTGATCCTATTGGAATAAAAGGGGAGGATGGTGGAGAACTCAGATCACTCCTCAAAGTGACTTAAAGCCAGCACACAAAACAACAATCAGCTTCAATGGCAACTAAACTTTCACTATAAAACTCTGAACAAAACCAGATGTACTTAATTCCCACTTTGCTCCCAGAAGACAAATCTACTTGGAATTATTTAAAAGTAGTCTCGGTCAAAAGTTCTTAAATATCAAAGTTTTTCTTTGCCTTTGGCTAATTTTCCATGTTTTCTGACTCACTTTTGTCTTTTTCATGCATTTGACAGCAGGCTGTGTGCTGAAAGTGGAAAAATGGAAGAAAAACAAATGAGTGCCAGGCTTAATGTGAGGCACATTTTATTTAGGTGCATCAAAGTAAAGGGGGCTGAATTCAAATGCATGTCACACTTTTAAATTTCTTTTAAGCTATTCTTATTTTTTCCCTTTCATAATTATATGCCTCTTTGTTTTGGTCTAACACAAAAAAATTGCAATAAAATCCAATGACGTTTGTGGTTGTGATGCCACCAAATGTTTGAGAGGAAACACCTTGTTGGTGGTAAAACTTTGTCGAACTGTTACCTTTGGTATTTACTTTAGATCCAACAAGCAAAATTATTACTACTGCCTTTTTGTTACTTTTTTACTAGCATCATTTTCATTAGTCACAAAGACATTCTGTTTTTTGCTAAATTGTTTTCCATATAAAAATAATAGAATGCCTACTATCCTGAAACTTTTAAATGCAATCCCCCTCCAATAATCCAGAATCAAAAGGTTAAATTCACTCATCGACATGTCATTCAGCTCTGCACAGGAGACATTTATTTGAACCAGGTGTGTTGGCTAATTGAAAAATGCCAAAACAAATAAAAATCAACCTAAGTAAAATAGAAATAAAAATTTTTTGGGTACTTTTAGAAAACCTGAACATTCTTACAAGAAAACTTGGCTGCTTGGAAATAAAACATGAAGAAATTTGATGTGGTGAAAGACTTTATCTCTAGAAAACATTAAAACCACAGAAGGAATATTTGAATCCAAGATGAAGACGGTTGAATGAAACCTGTTGTAGATGCTCTGGAAAGCCTGTTTGCTGGGCAGGAGGATGTACGCCAGCGGGAAGCTGATGTCCACCGCGCACCGACACTGAGCCACACACTGTTCTTGAAACTGGAGCATTTCCTGCGGGTCGGCCGGAATCACCATCTAATTCAAGGAAAGCGCATCGAGTTAGCAACAAGAAGGCTGATGTGTTGGTATTTCTTAGTTTTGAGTGTTAGCACACCTCTTCTGTCTCAAACATGGTGCGGTTAGAAGAAAATGGCGAGCTGGATTTCTCGTTGAATTCACAGTGGCTTTCGAAGACGGTGGACCCGAGATCCTTCATGAGGCCCAGGTTCATCCCACTCAGACCGGCTGCCGGGCCCTGAGCCTCACCGCCGCGCACACGCACCGATATCCTGTTGATGGAAACTTTCTTAGCATGGGTTTGCTCAAAAATAATTAGCAGATGTTTCTATTTAAATTCCTGAAAAATATTATCCACTTGTCTACCAATAAAAATACTTAGACAAAACAGCTCTGGAAGAGGTGAGAGTGTTTTTTTACCATCCTGCATTTTGCCCATTACAGTAGTCATCATTATCATCACTAACCTTGGCATAGAGTCGTGGTTTTTCTTCACTCTGATGCAGGGGAAGGAGCCTCCCTCCCAGCCCTCATAGGATCCTGATGAAACACATGAAGGTAAATATGTAATGAAGTATTTACAATACAAAATGACAAATGTCTAATTTAAAGGACACTCTGTAAAGTAAGGGATGTGCAAGAAACAAGAAAGTCAAGGTTAAAAATCAAACCACAATACTACAATAAGCTTTACAACATGGTCTATTGACTTTTCTAAACACAGATATTGTAATTTATTTTCATACTCAGACAGAAGCAAATGATTTGTGTAAATCACATCTCACTGGACTCTGACTCCCTTTAAATTGAATCTACAAATCACAACCAGTGATAATAGCGTCTCCTAGTGAGTCAACCTGCTGCAGCAAAGCACCTGCTCATCATCACCCAGTCCATTAGTGTGTGCGCATTTAATTAGAATCAACCATCTGAGAGGAAATCTTGTATTAGAGTCTAAAATCTGTCAAAAATGCATAATTGAACACCAAGTAAAGAAATAATTGAATAATTTGCATGAAACTTTTAATGGCCAACCATATCACTTTCAAATTTTAAATATGGGTGATAAAGGTATTAGATTACACCAAACTGTTACACAGAGCTTATTCCTGTCTAAGTTTTGCATTTGAGAAATAACTACAGAAGATATTTTATCAACAGAATTGTCCACAATCTATACATATGAATATATGTTTGACTTATTGATGTACGAGAAAACAAATATTGCATTGAATGATGGGAAATGTTGTCAAATATCAAACCTTTTCATATATAGGTCATTTCTAAAGCATTACTTTTTCCATGTCATTTCTTAATTTTCATCAGTTTGAGTAGATCTAAGCGCTTGGCATGCTGAGGTGAGTGCATCTTGAGTGCAGACAGAGGGTCTGCATGGTGCAGCACTGGTGCAATCATATGGCTCAGTGTTGCAACACTGACCCATAGTGCTGCAACATTCAAGTAAACTACCAGTTATACTTTTGTCCTGTAATACAAATAATTTTACTTTAAGTATTTGTTTGAAATATATGAAATTTATACAACACCTGTACAAAGGCCCTACTGAGGTGAAGAAGAAACCATATGCTGGTAAAGACCAGAGAAACACTGGTATAATAATGTGCGCCCTCACCATGCATGTCTGTGAAAGAGGCTTCCAACAGCTGGGTGAGACAGGGGCCCCACTGTTGCCCAGAGGCCGGCTGCTGGCTCTGCAGGTCCGGGGCCTCCTGGTGCTTCAGCTCCAGCTCCATCAGCTCCAGCACCAACGTCTCCTCTCTCACTGCCCTCTGGGATGGTGGCCGACGCAGTGGGGGAGGCCGCAGGTCTGGGATGGGGAAGCGAAGTCTGAGCACGGCGTTGGGGGACAGGAGGGTGAAGGACGAGCAAAGTTCGACGCTCTGGGTCTGAGAAGAAAGAAAAGAGATCCTTCTTGGACTCATTTCCAGAATATAAGCTGAACTTGGATTTATAGAGCAGATTCGGTTATGATCAACCCTGTAATCACAGCCGACCACCGCTTTATTACTGAGCCGGGAGGCTGAAAGGTTGATATTAGGACGATCGGAGAACCACTGATTCCCTCTGAACCCAGACAGCTTTTTAATGTTTGCATCAGCACGTTTGATCAGTCAGACATGGCAGAATGATCTTTTCATACAAAGATTTTAATAGTTTTGGTTTCTCTGTGTGGTGATGACATAAAAGTTCATGACTCTGGACAACCACACTGACTCACTTTAAACAAAATTATGAGAGGTGAGCTTTAAACATGCCTTTCTGCCCAGTCGGCAGTCTAACAATGATACTTTGTGGTCTTGATTGCCGACGGTTAACAGAAGGAAATAAGCACATGCAGAAATGCTGATTTATTTTTCGAGTTCTCCAAGTTCTTTTAGTGTTTTCTGGCTTGGGTCTTAATTTTTTAGGGTTTCTGGTCTGCATTACATTAAAAGGCAGTGCAGTGTTGGCGGTTCCACCTGTATGAGTCCTTGTCCACAGTTCTGGCTCGGACAGTGGCTGAAGGCTTTGCTGAGGCTCCCCAGGCGGCTGAGGATGTCCAGGTCCAGCTCGGCGCTCAGTTCTGCCAGCTCTACCCGTACCACGCTGTCCCGCCGCAACACACGCTGCTTACCCTTCGAACACACAGAATAATGCATTATATACAGCAACGTTCTGATAGCAGCCATTTAGTTTTAGCACAATCAAAACTCTAAGTAAAGCCAAGTTTGTGTTTTGGATGACTCCTGAAACTCCATGCTATTAGTTAAACACAATCGTCTTTCTGGATCAACGTCTGCAAACACTTGTAAGAAGAAGTTCATTTTTTATAGTTTGGTGTTTCCTAAAACAAAATATAATCAACTGGAACGTCACTTAGTAGCAGGGAGTGATTTTTGTTGAGGTGTTTAATAAATACAAAAAGCATTACAGCTAAAAATCCACAACTTCATCCAATTACTTAAATCTGAAAATCAATCATTGCTCCAAGACTCCAGTGCCTCTCATAAAACCACAGATTATATTGTGGAAACTTTTTAACACATTTGGATCTGTAACCTTATAAAACCTCCAAATACTTTCATATTAGTGCTAGTCTGGCCACATATGGACTTTATTTCAACAGTTAAAAGCCACAGACTACTGAAGAAAACTGGACTTTGATCAATAAAGTCTTTTATTTAATTTATATAAAAAGATACCATAGGGTGAGCAGCATAATTTCTGTCAAAAAAAACAGTCTGAGTGTGTTTAAGGAAAGGATTACATTCATCTGTTAGACCTCGAAGATGCAAATAAAATTTTTTTTTTAACAGTTTAATGTGTTGAAACATAGTCCGTACTTTTCGCAGGTGTTTTTCAGTGAGGCTGTAGTGTAGCTGGGCACATGGTCTGGCTGCAGCTCCAACTGTAAACAGTCCAGCTTTCTGGAACTGAAGTAACTGCAAAGTGAAAAAAAAGAAAACCAGAAAAAAAAAACAACCAACGTTTTATTGGCTTGAGATGCTAAATTCATATAATTTTACAGATAAGCTTACTTGACCAACATATGAGTTTCATGTTTTATTACATAATAGTCTTACATTAGAAGACCATATAAAAAGTATTTTAAGTATTTTTAAATTAAGTATTTTAATTTTACATGAAGTCAGGATTCGAGGTTTCCCAAACTTTGAGTTCACAAATAACTTACAGGACATATTTCCATCAGCAGCAGAACCTGCTAGGAAGGATTGATTGATCAATGGATGAAACAGCTGCATAATATTTAGACAACTAAACAAGTAAAGTCTGGAAACACAAGCAGTTATCCAAACTTAATTTTCCTTTCTCTTCAACATTAATGCTTAAAAAACACTTTAAACCAACTCCAAATATTTCTAGACTGCAGAAAAACAATTATTTGCTTAGTAGCTTATCGTTGATAATGAAATTGCTTACCAAAGACAGTGTGACCGATAATGACAAACCTTTCACATTCACAAACAAGAATAATAACAATAATTTATTTTTTTTAAATGGTTATTTTGTACCTCACAGTACTGAGGTTTTCCATCCTGCCAGAGGCACTCCAACAGTTCCAGTCTGCTGAAAGAAAGGTCTGAAGTCACGGCCCGACAGTGGCGTCTCCCGCTTCGCGTCTCACATGTCACCTGCACTGCTGCTCCGGTCAACCTACCAGAGAAAACCTCACAGTGAATTGGTTTAATGAAGAAACACACCGAGGGATGTGACTGCAGTGAGTGAAATTTGTAACATATTACTTCATAAGCATATCTACAACTAAATATTTTTCACTCCAATTTACTAAGAAAACATCCATCTACCTAAAACCCTTTTTGCAATAGCGACTACTCTTACTAAAATCTGTTTTATAAAGTTCAACCTCAAAGAAACAGTCTTTTCTACCTGAGATTGGAGAGTGGACAGGCTGCGGCGAAGCATTTTCTCAGATGGTTGAAGTTTTTATTGGCCAACATGTTCTCCTTGAATGAAAGCAGCCCTCGGAAGAACACCTGAGACACCTGAGCTAATGACGAGGCTCCATCAGAGGGCGGGTCCTCCTGCAGCATGGTCAGAGTGAGTCCACCGAGGGTCAGGCGCAGCAAGGCTTCGGGTTTCAGCTGCTCTGCCTGGCCACTGTGTGAGCGCCCTGCAGTTAAAAACAGAAATAATTAGCTTGTGTTTTGTAGTTAATACTGAAAACAAAGGCGCAGCAAGTGTTTTACTTAATCTAGACTCTGTTTGCTGCTCAAATAGCTGACTTTACCTCTGATCCTGCTGGTATGAGGCAGGCTGGATAAGCATCCTGCTACAGGATATCTTCTAGTACAGCTTGCCAAGCCCTGGCATGAAAGAAATCAAAAGAAAGTACAGAATTTACTTTGCTGTGTTGCTAAAAAAATATGTGTTCAATAAGTATTTAGCCTGGATACAAATGGGCTCATCCTGGTTCTCTGCTACATGTTTAAACCGTGAAAGCACACATGCACACAGACGGAGGCTGTACCTGTGCTGTCAGAGCTGCCGGGTGCGTCAGGCTGCTCAGACTGTGTGTGGAGGACTCCATGTCGCTGTCCGACAGCTCGCTGCCAGAGCGAGTGGACGCAACGCTGCTGCTCATCGCTGCAGGGCCCATGGAGTAAAACATTTCTGGACAAACACAAGGTCCAGGTTAAACGCTGCAGTGCTTAACTTTACTGCAGTGTACTGTTTCACATGTTCTTTTCATCTTTTGTAGATCTTATATCAGACAGGACCTATTTAGTTCATATATTGATTCTACCGGTCTGGCACTAATCAAGCCTGGGTGATACTAATAACATTAATTTCTGCTTTCCAAAAAATGCTTTTTGTCACAGTAAAATCATGATTTAATAAGATTGGAGATTACTATTTTTTTAAAATAGGGGTAGACTGATTATGGCAGCGATTCCCCCAATAATTGAAATCATAAATTAAAAACAACTTTTATTATGTTCTCATATTATTTTTAATCATGAAACTTGCTTGATGCTCTGAAACATTGGAGACAACAGCCTCCCCCTAAAAACCGAAGAAATCAGAAGAACTGGATAAATGACTGCAATAAAACCTACAAATACAATATTTTACATTCTTCACATAAATTATTTGGAAAGTGCCATTTTTATTTTTATGTGACCAAACCCCAACACAGAAAATAATGACAAAAACTAGCAATAAAGGGACTTATTTTACACTTTTCTTTAATCTTTTGTTTTCAAGATGAGAAATAATCTATCTTTGTAACAATCACGCATTAAAATGAATGCTGCCATAATTTAATTACACATAAAATATCTAAATCCTGGATTTAGGCCTTTATCAGCATTACAGGTGAACTTCTGGTCGTTGTACCTCCGTTCTCCAGGCTGGTGATGTAGGGCTCCAGGTGGGGCTCGTTCTCCCACTCCCTGTCTTTAGGACTGGATCCCAGCTGCTTGCTAAGGTCCTCCTCGATCAGTCGCAGGTCCTCTGAGTCTAACGGGCGACTGTTCACTCCACCGCACTTCTGCTCCGGCTCTGAGGGTAAAACAAAACAAAATCAATTTTAGTAATAGAGCAGACAGACAAAACATAGAAACTGCATAAAAAATACCATACATGAGCCAATTAATAAATCTTATTGATGCCATTGTGATTTCAAAACAAATGTCAGATCTAAGCATTTTACAAGATAAACAGATCCAGTTTACAAGCCCAAACTTTCACATAGGAGTGTCTGTGATTATAACAATGAACTATTTACATTTTCAGAGAAAATCTCAGTGCTACAAAAGCACAGAAACAGAAACTCAAAAATACATTTTCAACTGAAGAGTGCTCTTCAGCAGCTACAATGAACACAGAAATAGAGGAACAAATGAATGGTCCAGTCAAAGTATGGACCGAAATCTAGACTTGAAAATGAATGCTAGCAGATGTTCTCCACCCAGTCTGACTGAGATTGAGCTACTTTACAAAAAATGGCCTAAAATATGTGCATAAGTGGCAGAAACATAGCCAAAAAACACGCTAGACGTGGTCAGATACAAACAAAACCCACACTTCTTAGATTTATAAAAACTTTAATTCATCCACCTCAACAATGTGCATGACACATGGTCCACTTTGCACAATGAGGTCTGTGGTTGCAAAGTGTCATTGTATCTCAACTATTTACTTGAACAACAATCTCAAAAAAAAGCTAATAAAACCACGGTAATCAGAAACAAAATTCTCAACTATTCTTTGTGATGTCAGAAAAGCAGATATTAAACTGTACCAATGTCGATGCACAGGGCTGCCAGAAGGTCTGCTAGATGGGTAATTTGATCTGGAGACAGCAGCATGTGGACACATCCCCCTCTCCCGTCCAACTCCAACTGGTGAGCAGAGAGGAGGACAGAGGCATTGATATGAGAGAACATCCATTTTTCTGCAAATTTATAAGACAAAAACACGTACCTTTGGTCCAGGCAGCATGTCGTTCTGCTTGATCTTCACTGTGGTTTCAATAGAGCCAGAGCATCGCCCTATGAGCAGCGGCTGAGATGGGGGGCAGGCAGTGCTTTTCAAGGGTTTGGCTTTTTCCCCTCTCTCCTCATCCTCCTCCTCATCCTCCTCCTCTCCTTCACTGGCTGTGGCTGAGTTAAGATGCACTTCCCCAAAAGGACCCTGGGAAATAAAATAAACATAAAACATGGCTTTACTGTACAGGAAATAGACACAACACCACTGAGGCCCAGCAAGGATAAGCAGGTGTAGGAAGTGGATGGATGGATGCATCCAAAACTTGCAGGACTTTAGTTGCATCCTTTACCTGAACAGCACCGATGATGTCGTACAGCAGCTGAACCTCCGTCAGCTGGAGGATCTTGTGCAGAAAGGCGGGTGGCTGGTGAATGTCGACAGGCACGGCAGTCTGGCTGGATGGATCTTTCACGGCTTCATCAAAGTACTCCAGGCTGGAAACATGCACGCACACACACACACACACAACACACACACACAACACACGCACACACACACACAGAGCTCTTTTATAACTCAGACATTGAACTATAAACTGAAGTAACAAGACCTGCATTGTGACATCAATCAGAATCAAACTGAGAAAATAACTCTTTGATGAATTAATCCTCTGTTTTTTATTGGTCATAGAAAGGAAAGTAACATTAAATATGCAGCAATCAGGATCTTAGGTTTAATGTATTTAAAGAAATGAGTAGAAAAAAGAAAACTATTTTTTTTTAGAGTAGATCTTCTGGGGGAAAATTAAACAGTTTTGATCTCTGGCAGACTAAGTGAAAAATATTTAGTTATCATTAGGCTGCCTAATATATGAAAATTATACAATACTGATACCATTTATAAAAACTGTCGTGACCCAAAATGTAATTATAACTCATATTTTTCTGCCTTGTTTCATTCTTCACCTTAACACATTGATCTAAAACTCTCCATGAGTTTTAGCATCTTAAACACTAAAAACACACCTGGTGTGGCATTCAGAGCAGGCAGAGTCCATCTAACAGGCAGAATGTATAGTTTATATGCAGAGGTCGAATTAATCACATATCAAATGAAGCATCCAAGAACACCGACAAATGAAATTAGATACATTGTGCAGCTCTAGTTATTACACTCGGTGTATCCATTACATAGACTTGGGCTTTTGCACCTCTAAATAAAACTGAATTTCACTGAGAAAGAGATTTTTTCCCTTTTTTTAAAACTGCAATTGCAAATAAAACATTTAGATAATAAAAATACAACTCTAAAAAAGTTTATAATTTTATATACTAAACCAATTTGATAATGTCAAGCTTAATAAAAAAAATAAAATGGAAGAAGGAGCCATGTAGGTTTTATCCAGTTAAAATCTAACAATCGATCTGAGTGCAGAGGAAACTTTAGGTCTGGATCTGGAGCGCAGTGTTCTGCTGCTGCGGATCAATCTACTGCAGTCTAAGTTTCCTGCATCACAGGACCTCTATTTCACACGTTAATGAACTCCAGCATGTTGCATTGCTGCAAACATGCCAAGAGAGTCACTGACCGCACATGGACATAACTCACCTGAGCAGCTCTGTCAACAAACCAGCATAACAGGAAGGGTTCATCTGAGGCAGGGAACACAAGTCGTAAAAGCAAAAGCTTGGCTGCTTCAGGCTGAGCGTATTTATGATAAACATGTTGTAACACATAATGCTGGGATTATGATGCTATACTCATGAAAACTAGATTTTCTCTCCTCTGACTTTGCAGAGCCAAACATAAAAACTAAATAAAAACTGATGTTGTAAAACTCTTTCTTGTTATCTCTATAAAATGCCAGTAGCATGAAAAATAAAATAAAGCATGTAGAAAGTATTAACTTTTCCGTTTTTCTGAGAATGCAGGTTACTGTGATCACTTTTCAAATTAACGCAAAAAGACTGACCGCTGCACTTAACATGATTGCATACACTGCAGTGAAACACAGCCGTCACCTCCTTTCTGCTGACTGTGACCACATCACACTCATTTATTAAATGTCCAAGGTGCCTCTAGTGCAGTGGAGGGGAATGAACTTGTCAATCCTGACCCAGTTTGAAATGAGCTTCACCCTAAAAGCTCGTTGGTGAAAAATATTCATGTTCATATCAGAGGAAGGGCGTCTTCTTTATGTCTGCTGAGGAGCAGGAAGTTGAAATCCAATTTCAGGTCTCCATTTTGCTTCCTTTCATCACTGGCAGCAGCACAAGCGCTGATGTAAGAGTTTCTTAACAAAACTGATAACAAAAGCAGAGATTTTAGTTTTAATCTGAACTGTGAGGAACCCGGTTTTTGATTATGGAGCTTTCCATCTAATAAGGAATGCAGATTGCATTTAGAGACCCGTTTGTTCTCTAAGCTACGTGTAAATACCATTGAATTATTAAAAACAAAGTATTTATAATGTTCTGGTGAACTCATATTTGGCTCTGGTCAGAAAAAATGTAGGTTCAAAATTATACCATTAAAGAAAAATCTCTAGTGTTTAAATAAACTTTCATCAATAAAACCACAATATCACCTTTATGTCACACACATTTTGATCTATGATAAAAGGCAGCAATGAGTGTTTACATTTAATGAAGGGAAGTTGCATTTGTGCACAATCCTGATAAGACGTTTTTAGTATATATAAATTTATACTTCTTATAGCATTTTCACAACATTGTCAAATAGCAACTAACTTAACAAAACAAGTTAAAAAATGTTTTTGTCTTTTATATTTTATGTTATGACAGAAAATCTTAAATAAATCAGCAGCTTACCGTTGTATGTGCACTTCTAAGGCAACACCTGTTTTCAGGTCCAGGGGTTGGTGCTCAATGCGGACGATGGTGTCTATAAATGTGACTTTGATGCGACGGAGAACTGCAAATACAATTCATTTGAGAGATTAAAAGAATAAAGAACATCAGCTTATGGTTTTCAAACTGTAGTTTTTACTTTAAGATGTGACAAATTTGTTTTAGTGTATCGCATGTGAAGATGGGGAAAATTATTTCTACTATCAAGCTCTTCATAATTTATGAATGATTGTTCTGTAACGGACCAGAAGATCTGCTCACCTGTCTCAATAGTTTGTGCAAACATCTCAAGTCCCTCCAGTGGGGCAGGCGGCTCCTCGGACGCCTCTGGAGGGTCCTTTAGGCACTCCTGAGCCAGCTGCATGCTGGAGGTCATGCTGGATGACCATCCCTGTGACTCCCAGTTTCCGCCTTTACATGAACAACAAGACGGGATGATTACAGTAATCCTGACGTTACAGAGGGTTAACTATCGATCAGCAGTGGTTTTCTTTGGTGCACAGCTGTGCTTTGAGACGTTACACAGGAAATGCTGCTGGTTCCCTATCAGGAACAAACACAACTAAAAGTGAAATGTCTGGATATTTCAACAGTCCAGTGAGAAAATAACTGGTCTACTTACTCTTTTTTGTTAGACGCAAAATACAAATATGAGGAATTATGAAGATAAGTAAGGAAAAAAAGTCTAATCCAACATATGATTCAATTCAATTTACTTTAAAAATATCATAGTTCACCCTCTTCCCATTAATTATGGTCTGTTCCCACTGAGCCAACTGACTTATGGAAATATGACAGATTATGACACCTCACTAAACCAAAAATAATTATGAGCGATCTATAGTAACTACATCTCATTTATTACATTCAGACATTTATTACAGCATAAACTATTTAAAATTACTTTCAATCATAAGCTTTCAAAGATACTATACGTCCGCTATCAGACAGCTGCTTCTCAGGTTCAGAATAACCAAAACTACAAAGAGGTAGTTCAAGTTTTATCTTTATAACTTGAATAAAAGATTAATTCCGTTAAAATCAATTCACTGACTGATTCAATCTTAACCTTTTAAATTCCTGGTGAGATTAATGATTCAATAAGTCACTCTTCTGGGCAGATAATAACTCAGTTCACACACTCCATTTAAATGAACCATCAGCTGATGATAAATCAGACGCAGCACTAGTGACAGTATATACAGCCTCCTTAATCACATAGTTGATGCAACTGCAACAAGAATGCTAGGCATGGCTGCAGTCTGCATATTAAAGTCAGTCTCACTATGAAACTGGACGCATTCTAGACTGTAAATTTACTCATGGATATATAATGAGACATTAAATCTGGACTGCTCCGGCTAACTGTTGCTCTTGCAGCCTCAGCAAGCCAGCAAACACTGACTTAAGTTCAAAGGCATTCTCTCTTTCTCAGGTTCATATGTGAGGCTGTTCTAACACAAACAGTGATAGAAACGTTTTACAGTTCAACTGAATTCAGCCTGGAAGATGAATGATTACATTTTAAATAAAGGTACTCAGCTGATGATCAGCTGGCTGAAGAAAGGCTACTACACTTTTCCCATTGCTTAAAAAAAAACAGAAATACATGGTAGACCGTAGGGAAACTGAAGGACTACCACCCATCACTCATTTTACAACTGAAGTTGGCGAATTACAAGCCTCATGTCTGTTTTTGCACCAATCCATGAGTCAAAATCTAAGTACAGATGACATTATTATAGCTGTAATGATCAGTGTATTATTTTAGCTGCCGTTGGAGTAATTGTTATTCTCCTGGATTGCATATAAGCAGTTGGACCGTGTTTAGACCTGAAAGGAAACTTGAGGGTTAAACTTACTGGTTCGGTACTTGGGTCGACATGTTATCTGAAGACCAGAAACTTCTAAGGTGCAATGATCAGTCAGGAGAGCCTGCCAGGGGATGGTCACCTGGATGCTTCCCACAAAGCCATCCACCATCTCCAGGGGAGCCCCGAGAGACTCCAGGAGCTCATTGACCGCCTGTAAGAAGGTCAAATAAAGAGGAACGACAAACAAGGATGTGGTAAGGGCAAACAAAGAGAAAAAAAATGTCTCCTCAGATTAGCTATTGACATTTGTTGAACATCTGGTAAATAGATCCATCTCGGAAAGTAAAAGATAACACTAATCCGGAGGGGAGGTGATGCGTTTCTCCTGAATGCATTTCCTCGAAGAAACAGGAGACAGGCTAAAAACATGACGTTGGAGATTGTTGTTGAACTCGGGAGAGCAGTTGCGACACAGTCAAGAGTGCAGGCGTCCCACAATAACACAGGACGTCTGCGGCTTCCTTCACGTGAACTCACCCACACATCTAGGTTGATATTCGTGATGTCACCGCTGCCGTTGTACAGGTCCAAACTGAGCTGGTCTAGGCTCAGCCGCTCCTGCAGAAAGTGACCGAGGTAGTGCTGCAAAAGGTACCGACAGGCCCGCTTCTTGATTGAGCCCGACCAGGGGAAAAGCCAGCGAGACATGGGGCCAGAGAGTGCGGGGAGAGGGGGCAGAGATGTGGCGGAGGAGAACGAGTGCGGCTACAGTCCTCTGGAAACTGCATAACAGACTGAAACAAAGTGTTCAGGAACTAGGAATGAGCCGCAGCTAGCTACAAGGAGCTAAGGAAGGGGACAAACCGTAACTCCACTTCTCCTCCGAGCTTCACGTAAAAACTACAAAATTCCTGTGTGTCAGGACCAGCGAGGCTCCTCCGCTTCATGAAGAGGACTCACTCCAAGCGAGCGTGACTCCCTCGGCTCATCTTTTCGTTTTGTTTCTGTCGAATTACAGCGACAAGTCTGGTAGATGCGTCTCTCTTGTTTCGGGGTTGTTTATTGTTATCATACGCCAACTGAAAGTACGTGGAGCGTTAGTGCGTAAGACGTCGCCGTGACAAACGCAAAACCCGGAAGCAGGAGGAAGCTATCCAAGCACCATTTTACTCAGGGCATGTTGATTTACCTTTACTATATAAATAAAAATAATCTGGTTTCAAGTTCTTTAAAATTTAATATTTCGTTTAAGTGTTGGGCTATCACTTTTCTGTCAATATCAAATTCAAAATGCCCATATTTTTCAGTTGATGTTTGGTCCAATTTTAATACAAATAGTACAGTCCAGTATTGAAATTATATCGTTATATCCAGAATACAAGTACGACTAGGATTGGGTTTTATACCTCCAAACCTTCCCTCCCACAGACATTTTTATTGTTCAATCAATCAATCTCACTTAAATGTGACAAATCTAGGGATGCAGCTCAGTTATTTTAGTAATCAAGTATTATATCAATTATTGTGACAAAGAAAATAAAATTTGCCACATTGTGCAATTTTTATGTATCCACTTAGGAATGCATATGAAAATGCAAACATTTAATTTTTAAGTAAAAAATTGTCTTGCCTAACATGCAATAACTTAGCATTTCTTTCAAGTACACTTAATCATTAGTAGCAAAGGATACATCTGCAGCTAAAATACTATTACTATTTACTATTACTATTTACAGACAAAGGTTTTTTTTTCTTATGTCAAATGCAAATATGCATAGATTTTTGTAGTTTTGGCTTAATTACAACGATCCAAGAAAAGAAATGTAAAATGGTTGTCAAAATATACTTTATTGCTTAACGTACAACAATAAGGAATAAAGATTAACAAAATTTTAATCCTGACTGTATGTCTTTATCCTATGAACATTTCCACTAGTGTCTATACAAATGACTACCAAGTAACATTGCAGACAACAAAAACTGCATCATTAGCCCTCAGGTCAAAGTTGCCATTTAGCAGGTAAAATAGTTAACACAGGTAGACCTAATCTTGATAAGAAATAAACAATAAAAGAAAAATTTATTAAATAAAATTACAGCTGATTTTATTTCACAGAGGTTTGACTGGAAGCATTCACTTTATGAAGGCTACATCTGGGATCTTGCCTTCCGCCTGTAAGGAAAATAAGAATATTAGAGGTTCAGCTTACCAAATAATAATAATTTAAAAAAAGAACATTGCTGTGAAATGTTACCTTCAACTGGGTGAAAATCTGTCCTGCCCTGTGGAAATCCCACTCATTGTCCTGCAGACACCTGCAAAAGTGTTCAAAATATTAGTACATTTTCCCTCATGAACTGAGAATTACAATTTTTAAGAAGTATTTCTGAAGACAAGACTCACTTTTGTGACCATTCTAGATTCATGCCAGATTTTAGCGAGAAAGCAGTGAGCATCTCTTGTTGTGGTGCGGTGAGGGTTGGGACGGGACTGGAAGACGGGGTCGGGGCTGGAGCCACGAACGCTCGGCGGATCTCCTCTGTTGTGGCCATTCGGATGAAAAGCTGATCGTTCACAATGCACAGACTGAAAACAGAGAATCGAGATTATATTTTCTCTACTACTTCTGACTAGCTTGAGTATCTCTTATTTGTTAAAAATATCTGCAGGGTTTATTATTTTCACAAAAATGTGACACCTACTGATGGCCATTTAATAAACTAACCCGGAATTTCCTGCTGGGACGGTGATGAAGACCCGGGAGAACGCCATTGTAGATTCTCTGGACTTCCCATCAACAACAACTGAAAACAAAATGAAACAAAATCCAATTCAGCTCAAAATTTTATTGTGGATAAAAACTAAAATTTTAATCAAGAACTGCCCAAAATTACCTTCTTTGAAGACTCCGCTGACTGTGAATGATAGTAGTGTATTCTGTAAAAAGGAAATATTATTGAACAGAGGAACCAAACAGGAAGAGAAGATTACGTGAAGGGTTCTGGAATAAGCTTCTACTCACGGTGTAAGTGTTCACATCTACGGTAAATGAGGCAATGTCGTGTTGTGTTTTTGGGAGCTCGTTGAGGAATGCCACAACGTTCAGTCGAGTATGCTTCAGAAGTCGAAATCTCATCGCTAAAGGCAGAGAATTAGAGGAAAAAAACAAAACATCAGGCATCTAAAAGGAACAGACAAAACATGGGATGAAAAGCTCCAACTCACTGGTGTCTTTGATCCTCTTCAGGTTTCTGCTGTCTTTGTAGTATTCCCCCAGACTGCTCCTAAACACAAAAATACAGCTGCTAAGCTCAGATTTTGGAAGCATTCTCTAGACAAAAAAAACTTTCCTAAATGAAATCAGAGCAACTGAGGAATTTCAGTAGCTTCTTGTATGGCTCTCCTACCTGGAGGGGTTCTGGGAGGTGTAGGGTGTAGTGATGGATAATGAGGCTCCATCATGGTAAGCATCCAGCAGAGGTTGCCTATTCCCAGAGTCGTATATACTGTAATACCTGCAACACAGTCAAACATTCAGGCTTTCTCATGTTGTTCCAGGGTGCATCAGAGTTAAGGTTGTCCCATCATACAACAGAAGGATTTTATTTTATTTTAATATGCAACATAATAAAATTTAAAACCCACTGTTGCAAGAACCGAAGGATGAGGGACTTGAATTCATCTGATCCGAAGCAGCTTCCCTAAATGAACAAATAGAGACGATCTTAAGGCGCATTAAAGAGAATATTCAACAATAAAGCATTAATATAAATAGACATGGTAGTATAATGAATAGCATCTACTATAGAAGGAGTGCAACACTAGTGAACGAACCTTGCAGGGTGGGATTGCAGTCGGCGTCTCAACATCAAATCCAATGGGAGGCGGGAGGTCGTGACCATCCTGACAGGAAACCAGAGGAAAAACATTCGTCATGAGAGATTCTTCTGAACAACAATTTGCATGTTAACCCATGTAAACAGAGCATTGACAAAATATTCATAATCTGACAAAGCATGTTCACATTTTGCCACATTATGGTTGTATTTTATTGGGAGCACAACGTTACAGACCAAAGTGAAGCAGCACATTTCTGTTATGATGTGAATGGAAACTGATACTTGATTTTCAGATTTAAAAAGTAGATCAAAAATAAGATTGTTTTTGCATTTTAGACATTATTTCTTCTGTAGGGAGAGAGCAGCCACTCAGAGTTGATGTGAAGATGGGACAACATAACAGAATGGAAAAACAACTAATAGAAGCCAAGAAAAATGCTGCATATATGACACCTATAAACTTCAACAGCTCAAAGTGCCGACTTAAATCTAACTGAGGATATGAGGCAAAAAGTAATAGACAAAAATCATCCATAAATCTAAAAAATGTCAGTCTTTCTACATGCGAGATTGGTCGAGACGCACCACAAAAACCTGCAGCTTTAATTGCAGTAAAAGGAGTGACACAGGGAGCCTGAATAAAAATGCACTTTACACCTTTAAGATTTGGATTAGGTTAAGATAAAAACAATGCTTCCTTGTCTGCCTACAGATGGCCTATCTTAACCTGTGTTTGTACTGTGACAAAATAAGACCAAGAACAAGATGCATAAAATAGTTTTAATGCCAGGAAGTCCTCAGATCAAGTTTTTTAAGATGCATTAGTTTTATATGACCAGAGTTGACAATTGACAAGCAGTGACGTTGACAGATGAATATGTGGACCTACCAGCTTGAGGAGCCGGGGGAACCTCTGCCGCACGGCACTGGTGCAGAAAAAACGACAAAAAAAATAAATAAAAGATTATCATCTAACACCACCCAAAACACAAACAGGAAAAATTAAGCAGATCCCCAGCTGACCCAATTTAATTTCAGAATGCTACTTTCTCCTTCAAATATTGTCATGTAGATTCAATAATGAGTACACTACTGCAAAGAGTACTTTGTCTTCCAAATATACACAAATACCCTGACTCTTCCTTTGGTTTTATACTGTGCACCCTTCTCCCAACCCAGAGAGTACTTACCAGCAGTATACTCACGCTCTCCCCCCCATTTTGGTGATATACAAAGCTCTGACATGGAGGAGCAACACAAGCACACTTTTCTAGGAGTACACACATACAAACACACCAGCAGCTACTAGACTGAGCTGAAAACCAGGATGCACGTCCATGTTGAGTTAGTAAAACAAAAAGGTTATGCATGGCCGGATGGGCTGGGAGAGAGGTGGTTACCACCAGTCTTGTGTTAACTCTCGCCAAGATGTTGAGGAAGAGACAAGTCTACGTATGGGTAAAAAAATATAAGGTCAGTTTCACATAGAAACGGTCACAACGGGCCCCAATATGCGGAGTTAATCACAAAACTAATCGTGTGTGGAAACAGCAGAGATAGACAACCTGAGGACAGAGCTGAAAAAACAAAGAGGACAGCAGGTCTCAGAAGGAGCTGGACCCAGCAATCCCACCACTCATTTTATAGTTTTCCTCTCCTGAACAAGCTTAGCTGCTTTGGTAGCATAGATTTAGGAGTTAGCACAACTTTTTTTTGATGAGCGATTTTTCATTTCTTTTTTGTTTCTTAGCTCCATTTGTTACAGAGCAGCTACGTGAACAGTTGAAACAACTGGAGTGAAAAGATGCAGCACCCTTTGCTTATCAAAGTGATTTTTGTGTGCTGGTTGCAGCCGTTGGAAACTTGAGTTTTCTGGGTGTTTTTGTGCCATGTTTCAACTTCAGAATCCATTTCTTCTAAGATGAAGGTTACCTCCCAACTTTTCCGTTTATTGCACTGTAAAGCAAGGGGGTGGGCTGTTGTAGCCCGTAAGATCAGACATATTGGAAGAGACTAAATTTCTCTCTTTGGCTCTCTTCACATGGATCAATGATCCGTGGTAAATCCCACTCCGCCTCTGCCCAAACGGCTTCGCCTGTGAAGTCCCCACTCTTCAGTTTCGTCTCGCCGTGCTTTTGCTGAGCCTGAGCTCACGGGGACTGAGGCCGAGTAATCGTGACTGTGCCTGCCTTAGGTCGTCCCGAAGTTTCGAGGTGGGATCTTACCCGTCATTGGCTATCCAGCCTTCCATACTCGCCTGAGACAGGCGCCGACAGGGCACTGATGCTGTGAGGGGAGGGGAGAAAATGGCTGCACATTTTCTTTGCTTCATCCAAACATCTTTCAAGACGGCAATGAGTTTCCTTTTCCAATACAGCACATGCAAACAGCAGTGCTGTAACTTCCAAGTTCGGGAATGCACAAAAATAATTTTCTGTGTCACTCTGAATTTATGTGGTAGGATTGGATATGAGGATTGTGTGTTTTGCAACAGATGAGAAGAAAACTATATAGAATGACAGCAGGGGAGTGCTGGGTAGAGCATCAACGGAGAACCATAACCAGAGGACCAAAGCTGAAAAAGATTCCCCAAAGTGACACTGAAAACTGCCAGCAAGAGGCTGAACACTCAAGAGTGAAATGGGTTTAAAGAAAGACCAGATTATTCTGCAGACTGGAGTCCTTACAGCAACATTTGGAAGGGAGGAATGTTTAGCTAGCAGTGTGAAAGGAAAAAGAAGTTGGACAATAAACATTTTATTGCCATTTAATGCAAATACAAAGAAAACTTCTGCATGCGCTCTGGTGTAAGTACAAACATTACACAATCAGAGCTTTGGAAATAATCTTATTAATGGCTTTGTTTATCAGCTCCCTGGGACACCATCTGTCCTGGTATAGTTAAGATGGTTTCTGAGACGCATCTTTGCTTTACAGAAACAAACAAAGTATTTAGGTGACATCAGCTGCTTGGTCCAAACGTTCACCCTGTTCTGTAAAATAAGTAGTTATGGTTAGGGAAAAAACCCCAAACACCTGAAACAATTCCAGCAGAAGATTATCTCGTTTGGTCGGTGACACTCTCAGATCACATACAGCCATGTTGGTATTCCCCTGCAAAAACATCTGCCATCACTGCACAGCATCGTTGACTGACCTGATGTACGCAGCTTGATCCTTAAAGAGGTCACACAGAGGGTTCCTGCTCAGCCACAGCTCCACCAGCTTCAGGCTTTTTAACTTATCCAGCTCACGATCCGTCTTTAACTAAAGTATCCACACCAAAAACAGACAAAAGGAAAGGTAGTGAGAAAAAAGGGTTTTTAGCATATTACACTGCAATGCAGTATTTGTACGCTTTTAAACATTTCACTTTAAACCACAAGTTCTTATGTGACAGATAAATAACAAGCATGAACTTGTATTTTTTGACACTCAAAAATAGAATGCACCAAAACCAATTACTTTCAGAAAAAGTTTGAAGATCTGACTCTAGATCAGAGGTCTGCATCCTTTTCAATAAGCTATTTTTGCCCTCTGTTCAGACAAATAAAACTTTAGTCATAAATGTTACATAAGTTTTTCTAAAGAAAAAAAAGAACTTATAATTTCTGATAAATGTCTACAAGCGGAAATTCGTCATTTAGAAAAAAAAACAACAACACTATTTTAAGAACTTTTGCAAAAACAAGTTGGATGCTTGTGCTTAGTTGTGATGTTGACACTGGTGGGAAATTAAAAAAGCATAGGTCTAACCAAACAGCAAGAAAATTTGACATAAAAAAGATGTTATTGGTACTGATGTGAAAATCTAAAGCTATTATCCCATAAAAACAGAAAAACTGATGTGTTATTACAATCTCTAAACGCATTAATTGGTTCTTTAATATCTATATCCTGATGATGTAAAGAGTGACCCCTGGTTTAGGTCAGTTTAGTAGCTTGTCTCACCTCATTTTGAGAAAGGTTGAGCACCTTCAGATTCGGCACTTTGGTCGTCAAGTCAGTAAGATCGTCCAGTTTGTGAATACGGTTGTTACTCAGATTCAAACATGCCAGCTGGAAAGATGCAAAAAAACCATTAGAGGCTCAACTGGATGCTTAGTTCACATCTCTCTGCTCCTTCAATGTTCACCATGAATCTTACCTCAGGAATGTTTTCTTCAATTATCTTAATGACTGCTTCCATGTTGGTTTTTCTGTTCAAGATTACTTCAATGTTCTGAGACACCAAGTCTGCCAAATAAACACGAATCCATTTGTAGTGTTAGAAAACTGAGCTGATGTAGATGCTAAAACATCTTTATGCTTTGGACTACAAAGAACTCAAAAACAGAAAGGACCAGTTCACTGTTGCTACTGAGAAAATGTTAATTCTTTACAAAACAAACTTTACAAGACTCAAAAAAGATCTCACTACCTCTTTATGAAGGAAATATTTATATACCTGGGTCAGTTCGAATGTTGTTCAAGTCAAGTGCTTGCTGGGAACCATCAAAGCGTTTCGCCATGCATTGCTGTCAAAGATAAAACATTGACATTCATGAATGAACTCCTCCTCCTCACAGAGGAAGGTTTACACATGCTGCTTTAGCCTATGTATCTCTTCCATTTCTAGTCAATCCAATTAGATTTTTTTTAACTATCCCTTTCTTTTCCAGAGCAGATGTGTTTAAGCCTGCACACCTGTGAACTTCTTACTAGAGCTTTTACATCATTATTTACATTCAGTACATTAAAATGACTTGTGAATAGGGAATTTAAAAACACTTCTGATCCATTTTGAATTCCATCTAATTCAGAACATGAAAACAAATTAGTCATGAACTGGTTTCTTCTTCTTTTATCAGGTTCTTTAGAACTTTTAGCGATTTGTTGAACTTTTTTCTACTTGTGAAAATAAATGAAGGAGGCAACTTCTGTTGGAAAGACTCTTTTAATAGAAAAAAAATGGAGGGTTTGAAATGTCCAGCGCTCACCTTCAGGTGCTCCAAGTCTTCAGGCTTCAGGTCCGACTGCAGGAAGGATGGTGGATTACTTGGGTTGACATGTACTTCCACCTACAGGGACCAATGGAAACAAAGGAAAGTAAATAGATAAAATGCTTTTGAGTTCTTGTTGTTCTACAAAAACTGTTAAACTCAAATGTGAGACAAAATTTGCTTTTTGACCGACTGATAATCAGAAGCCTCTCCATCATACCTTATAGCCGTCTGAATCTGTGATCTTGTGAGAACATCTGCGCAGAGCGTTGGCTGCAGCTGAATCCTCCACAAAGAAATGGGCCCTATGATGGTCAACGTGGTACTAGATGGAGTAATGAAGAGATAACAGTTCAGTCATTGTTCTATAATTTTCATCAAGAAAAGCTAATGAGGCAGCACTAATACTCACCTGTACAGGTGTGTATTGAACCGTACAGATGTTCTGGAGAGCTGTAATCAACCATTTCTTTTCATATTTTCTTCCATGTGGTATCTAGCGATCAGAAAATGCTCAATATAACCTCGGTTGATAAGTTTAAAAGCAGGGATCTCAACATGATCAATATAGAAATCGCCTCACCGTTACTTTGTACCAGCTTAACCGGTTTCTCAAACCTCCACCTCGGTCTCCTCTGAAACCACTGCTGCCACCTCCTGGAAGTCCTCTTCCTCTTCCTCCTCCTCCTAATCCTTTGTCCTGCCGTCTGTCTCTGTCAAACCGTCCATCTCCTTTCCGAGATGGTCTTCCATAAGGATTGCTAAAGAACAAAAATTTTATTTTTTAATTAAATGTCCCACGTATAGTTTTAATTTTATTTTTTATTTAAAATAAACATCGGTGCTCAACAGACGTCCTAATTTAAAATCAGTATTTATTGCTTCCAAACAAGTGGAGTAGAAAATCAGACAAAACAGAAGTGAGGTTAACATTCAAAACAAAGTTTGCATCTTTATGCACAAGAAACAATTTTGCACTTGAGCAGAATACCACTGTCAAAATTATAGTTTTGTAAGTATTTATTAAGTTCAACTGATAGCTTAAAAAAAAACACTTTACCTTCTATTCTACATACTTTGGATAAATTTTTTTTTTTTTTTTTTTTTTTTTACAAAGAACTGTTTTTCTTAATGACTTAAAGTCAATAATGCAAAATGTTTCACCAACTTTACAATATCTGCTGTTGTTCATATTTAATAGTGGCAGATACAATAATGTGACAAAATAATTCCCCTTATTAGTGGCTCTATATAATCCCACATTGATGGAAGATTTTTTTCCACAAATTGTGTTAGCTTTACATTATATGGTAAATTGTAGATTAATAAGCTTTGAAAAAAAAATCTAATTTTTCAAAACCAGTTCCACAGCCTCACTATTAATCCATCAAACGTACACAGAGTCGGGTACAGATCGATCCGGGACAGTAAACCTGACTGCATTAGTTTGTTGTCACAGTGGAATTTCCACACTCACTGAACACAAAGCAGCTTAGCAGGTTTATCAGTAGCTGTCTTCATGTCTGAAATGATGTAGCTGAGAACAAGATTCTAAATATTTTAACATTCTTGTTTATAATCATGTCAGACAAAGCAGCTCTTCATTCACAACAGCAAAAACTACAGAGATGATCTCCAAGATGTTTAATTTCTATAGTCTTAAGACTGTTTGCCAAATACTTTTGATGGGCAGCTCACTTAAATTTCCTTTCCTGTCACTGTGACTGCCAACAGAAGAGAATTTATTATTTCAGTTTTATCTGCCTTTGAGTTGTTGGGGCTTCCCATGAATACAAAGCTTCTCTGTAACTCAAAATGTTTTGCTTAGGTAAGATAATTTTAAAGACAAGTATTTCTGTCCTCTAAAACACAAGAACAGAAGAAAAAAAAACCCATTTTGTACAAAGTTGTGTGAATAAAATTATAAAAAGAGTTTCAGCTTTTAGTTTAAATGATCAGAGTTGATGCTAATTCTAGAGTTAGAAGAGTATTGCTGATCTGTAACTAAATTTACTGAGAAGACTGAAACCACAGCAGCACTTGTAACTAAGGCAACAGCAAGGTAGCAACAGCAGGTCATATAGTTCCGCAGAAGCCTTCTGACAAACTGTTCCAGTGTATGAATGGGGGTGGGGTGGGCCATCTAAAATAAGAAGGCATTTGAGGACTGACCATGGACACCACAAACTTAAAACCACCTTCTTATGTGTCCTGCGGTTAAAGGCAGGTTAGCATCCAAAGACTGAACTTAGTTTTAAACTATATTTTTTAAAACTAAATCCACATTGTGCTCAGAAAATTGTCCTGCTGAGGAGCAAATCTACCCACAAAGAATAGAGCACCCCTGCCTATTATGTAATAAGCTCACATAGACCAGTCCAGAAACACTTACAATCTGTTCTGCGAGCTGCTGTCCTGAGAGCTGTCGCTCATAGTAACATCTCCATCTGTATCCTCCAGCAGCCTGGACCGGGGACCGGGGCCTCCAAACCCTCCTGAGTGACTGCCTCGCTGTCGGTCCCTCCGAGATCTGTCAAATGACCGACCCTTGGGTCCTCTGCCTTTACGGTTGCGAAATGGTGCGGTTCTGTCATCATGCTCTGCCAGGGTAAACAATAAATTAGAGTTGAGTATAATAAAACTGACGAAGCAAAGCAAGTCCTTTCAAAAAAGTTGTCTGGATTTCTTAGGAGAGCAAATATTTATCAAAGATTAGAAATCTCTTCTTTGTTGGAAAAAAACAAACTGAACTGAAAATCTGAATTATAAGACGGTGTTACATGCCAGCTGAAGAAACAGGAACATCTTAAAGAAAATGGATCATATAACTAATTACTTGGTGTATATGCATTTTTAATGTGCAATTAGTGTACATGTAATCATAGTATATATTACTTTTAGCGGCTAGATATATATTCTGTAACAAATATCATAAAAATAAAAACTCACTGTAAATGTTTAGTCTATAGAAAAACTTTTCATCTAGCTCACCTTAAATCCCATTTTCATCAAGACAAAAACTAAATTAACCCAATAAAACGACTTGCTTGTATTTGTATTAGCTAAAATCATATTTCTGTATACAATGTAAAAAAAAATAAGTGGTAAAGAAAATATCTCCAAATCTTAATGCATTTGATCAAAACTTACACTGGGAGGCAGTTCATTTTAAAAAGGCTCTCTATGTCTAAACACAAGGGTATAGGTTTTTGACTTATATGTTTTATTAAAAGTCTAGAACTATATGCATTAATCTCTAGAAAACTAAATAACATAAGAAAAAGACACATGACAACGCTACACTTTAAACATGTGTAATCTACATGTCCACATGTTACCTCTGTGGACTGTGAAATCTGCTTGTGTGACCTCTCTCTTCACCATAAAGTCTTCATGGCCTAAAGGGAAGTGGTGATAGCAGGAGAGCAGATGTGAAGTTAATGCGACAGCAAACGTGGTACTCACCGTTGTAATAATGTCCGCTGTCCGCCATATTCTTTCTATAGTGTTCGTTCTGAGGCGAAAAAAGAATAGAGCAGCCCTTGTTGGGGAAGACAATCCGTGGGCCCCGAATTTTCTCTTTTATAAAGTACAAGCCAGACACGGTGAGAACAAATCAAACATCCCGCATGGCTCCGTATGAAACAAAAGACACTAGGACCTCATTAGGGGTTCGTCCTAGCTTTTAGCATAGCTTAGCGAGCCTCCCCTGCTAACAAGAAGACGACGGAAGCAACACCATTTCTTTTCCGGGTCAAAAATAGAGGCGGGGCATTTTTATTTTGAAAGTTAGTTTTAATAAGATAACACACAGCTACAAGAAACATGCAAAAAAAAAAAATAGCTGTTAACTTTTAATGATATCGGTAGTAATATTTATCGAATTTGCAAGGTAGGTTTTGCGCTCAGAGCAACTTCACAACAACGACGAAATGCGGGGTGGCCGTTGGACTTCTTCTTGTTTACGGTGGTTAGCAAGCTAAGTTTTGTGAACTACCGCCACCATCAGGGAAGAAGTGTTAATCAGGACGAACAAACTCCGTAAGTAAATAAGCAAATAAACAAATAACATAAGCTTACCTAGTGCCGGAAATATTACTCATATAAGAGTAAAATTTGGGTGATACTCCATGATTTTGCTCAAATACAAGTACCATGTATGGTGCAGTAAAATTACCCTTAAAAGCATGTTATATATTGTCGCTATTAATTTAGTGTTCTTGAGCTAAAATTCTTCAAAAGTTCTTTTTCTTGGATTTCTATTAGCTCTCTGATCTGATCCCTTATATTTTTACTCATAAGCCAGAATTTTACTTTTCCAACGGCTTTAAGTCTGTTTCTGCTGTGCAAGACTGAAATAATGGAAATTTCAGGAAGGTGAGAATTTTGGAGGTGAAGGGTTTAATTATTGTTATTTAAGAATCTTGTGAGTGATCATCTCAAGTATTCCCGGATGTCAGATTTTTTTTCTTCTTGCTGGCTCCTTTTCAATCAAGTTTATTTGTGTAGCACATTTCAGCAACAATGCAGTGTCAAAATCTTTTACATAATAAAAACACATAATCATCACGCTTTTATTTTGAAAACCGACACGCAAAATGAAGCGTGACCCATGCAATGCGATGCCTAGTTTGTTGCCAGTCACGTGGTTTTCAGCAAGACGGCACAAGCCTAGAAGCGGGGCTTCATCGGACACACCCCCTTATTACTCGGTACAAGCCTCGAAGCCTGGCTTCAGAGAGCCCATCACTACAGGTTAAGAACTAAAATAGACCCAACAGGCCAGATCTTTCTTTTTCCCACTGTTTCTGCTATCTTCTCTTGACCTTTGGTTTAAATATTGATTTAATTTCTCTTTTACAGAATGATCACTTTTGTGTTTCCCGTCTGTACACCATTTGCAGAGGTCAATTGAAGTTGGAGTGACGTCCCATCCATGGTAAGGGGATTGGGTTAACATTAAGCTAAATAACTACAATTAGCTACACACACCGTGTAGCATTGTATGCATCCAAACAATGTTGCAAGTTATTTAAAATAAAAGAGTAAGGGTAAAATCTCGCACTTGCCATATTATGACATTGATTTCAATCACTTTTCTTTATGGCATTAGTTTTAGTTTAATTCGATTGTGCAACAAAACAAACTTAGTAACCCACAACTACTTACCATAGTTATATAAAGCATTTACATATTTTTTTTACATTTTTTTAACTTTTCTGCTTTTTGTGCATTATGGGGAATGTGCTTTTTTTTTTTTTTACCATTGCAGAAATCTGCCTCAACAGACATAATATACATTATTGACTATTCTTCAATTTCATCAATCCATTTTATGTAACACCCTTATTCTACAGAGCATCATAGAGATCCTGCCCCCCACTCCCTTCAGTTGTTAATGAACAGAGTACATGCTGAACAGGTGGTCAGTCCATCACAGAAAGACGTCTACTGGAGAAAATGGGTTTAGCACAAACAAATGAAGCACAAAGACCATTTTTAAAAAATCAACACATTTGAAAAACTATTGAGTTTAAAGCTGTTTGTGTAGCATTCAAAGATGCTTTGGAAGGCGATGTATTATTATTAGACCAGAATGTCTACAGTTATAAAATATAGTTACACTCCTAACAGAGTAGCAGTGGAAGTGAGGTATTACTAACAGGATACCCATGGGAAAAAATGGAAAGGAAATGTTTTATTTTGGAAGTGATCCCTGATAAAGGTAAAGACCCCGACAGTGTAGCTATTCTTGCTAAACTTAACAATTTGAAGACTCTCTTTAGTGCCAAATCATGTAGGTTCTTCGGAAGACATTAAGACTACAATCTTCTCCACGTCAAGTGGAAATAAATTAGACGGAGCAGGTGCTGAATTCAGGCGCCGAAAAAGCCAACTACGATTTATTTACCTTTAAATATATTCTATCCTGTATTTAAATTTCAACTGAAAAATAAGCATGTAATTGAACAGTTAGGTGGAAACTAGGCCAGTAAGAGGCTAACTTGAGAAATTAATTTGGATCACTTACCGTCACTTATTACGCGGGTCACCACGGCTAGGTTAGGGTAGTTTCTCCGAAACATAACCAACGTCCAGCGTCCTCAAGTGTTTTAGCCTGTTAATAGTATAATGCAACACAACAAACAGGTCAATTAAAATGTCCATAAAGTCCCGATGCACCAACTTTATTTGTCTTCCATCTTTACCTGAGCGTAGAAGAGCGGTTGAATTTAGCTTGTAGCTAGCTGTTGGAATTAGCGCGGCGGTTTTCATTTTCCTCCTATCCAAGACGTTATTGAACAATTTTTACCCACTAATTTACTTAAATGTCATCATTCTCTCTCTGAAAACATTTGAAAGGACCTTTTAGGTGGTGAATGTCTATGTCCCGCTCAGTTTGTACCACGAACGGCTAAGATTTCTCTAGTGGACAAACTGCGTCATGGCGCCACCTATTGGAATTGACCAAAACCTGCGGGTGTAATGTCGAATTTAGTGACCCTCAGATTCTGCGACCAAACTCGGATTCAGTCATCTTGATATTAGGTGTAATGCCACCTATTTCAGCTTTCTCTGCATTTAAAAAGTGAACATAACCAACTTTTAGGCAAGTAAAATGTGTTTGTATAGCACATTTTCAGCAACAAGACAATTCCAAATGATTAGAAGGAAAAATACAACAGAAGCAAAAGACAAATCCTTCCATTTATAAAATGTAACTAAAAATTTTTTTATTTAAATGACCTCAGTGTTTCAGCAGTTTTGTAGTTTTCAGTTAGTTTGTTTCAGATTACTGGAGCATAACAATTGAATTGTTGCTTGTTTGGCTTTGCTTATGGGAATGCAGAGTAAACTTGAACTGTTTGTGACATAGTGATTTTTTTATTGTATGCTGGTGCTGTCATTTGGGTAATTATAAATCCAAAAATATTTAGAAATCTAAGCAAACAACAAACATTGAACATTTAATGGATGAGCTTGTGAGTAGCTGACCAACACAACCACACTTTCAGTAAATTCTGGTTGAAGAATTGGATTCTGTCCCACATTGTGTGACTAAACCGATGATGAGCATGGGTATCATGCACGGTTTCTTCAAACCAACTCCAAAAAAATAAAATTAAAAAAATAGAAAATTAACAGATAATTTACGTGGCCTTGACCCAAGTTCAACTCTGATTGTCAGCCCACGAATGCATTTTTATTACAAATGTTCCGCCATTTAAAATGAAATAGACTTTACAACTACTTAAGATTTATTGCTAAAAAGTTTTGTTGCTGCACAGAATTGATTACACACACATTCCCTTATTTTTTGTGCCAAATATCTATGTAATCACGAGTTGGACAGAGTTTTGCAGTTGTTTAGTTAACTTAACCTGGGCTGGCATACCATAAGAGTATGAAATGTCTGACCACCAGACCAAAAGTAAAAAATAAGAAAACATTTATTTGGAATCAAATATATGTATATATTTTTTTCATAGATCATAAAAAGCAACACGTTTTATCAAAAAGCACACCTACCATTAAACATGCAAACATGTACTGACTTAAAACAGGCAGAACATGAGGTTGTGCGTGATGTCATTCTTAAAGATACTTAACATTTTTTAAATGTAACATGCAATACAAAAACACACACAAAATAACTTTATTCTTCATATTTAAAAAAAGCCCTTTCCACTGTTGGCGTACCTATGTACATACCAGATGTACAATAAGCAAGACTAGCTTCCACTTCACATGTCTTTGAATTTCAGCTTCATTGAAGCAGTCATTGTTCCTGCTTTATCCCTGAATCCATGTGCTGGTGTCACAGACACTCTGAGAACTTCATGTTTCACACTTTCCATGTTTCCACTCAGCTGTCCTCCTGCTGCCCCTTGGCCAGGCTGATGGCTTGGCTCAGAGCCGTGAGGATGGAGGTCAGACCGATCAGGTAGCCGTCCTCCCTGGTTCCCTCAACCCAAGGGATGCTGTGCTGGACCTCCTTTGAGTCAGGAAGAGGCATCGTCTTCCCAAAGTCTATCATCCAAACACTGGCCTTGTTGTGGTCGTGTACAAAGAGGAGTGAGCTGCCAATAACCTGAGCAGGAAATAAGAGATTCAGAGAACGGCTGTGAGGACAAAGTCCACAGGACCGGTATGTGGATTTAATTTCTCTCTGTTTACAAACCTCATGTTTTCGAAAGAACTCTGAACTCCTGAGTGCATCTTTCAGGTCCACGAGCCTAGAGTGGTACGCGTTCTGAGAACACACATGAACACGAATATCTTGCTTCACAAATACCACAGGACAATATATGATTAAACTCAAAGTGCAAAGAATGTACATGTGAGATTTAAAACCTTTCCTCCAAATAGCCAAAATTCATTGCCATGTTTCATCAACAATTCTCCAGGCTTCCTAAAATTTTGCTGGTAAAAAATGAGCTAAAAGCAGGCAAAAATGATAAGAAAAAGCCAAGTATGTAACCAATTTCAAAATATGTTTTTGTTTGATAATCCATTATAGACTCCCCATTGAACTTTAACATCCATTATAAATGTAATGGGTTTTATTGTGATTCTATGAAACACACCGACGCAAAGTCATTTAAAATTTAGAGCCAAAATGAAAAAGATGTCTTTTTTTGTAGAAGTGCCTAATATGAAAATCTGCTAATGTTCTGTGGTTTTGTATCAATTTGTCTTGTTTTAATCATTTGTATGACCACCTTTCATTCCAATTTCAGCTGCACGTATTTGGTATTGCAAAATGGCCCGATCTCAATCAGACTGGATGGAGATGTGAACAATAATGTTCCTGTCTCATTGCAGATTTCCAATTGGATTTAACTACTGCGTTGTTCTAACACAGATATATTATTAAATCCAACCATTGGATTGTCATTTGGTTGCATATTTAGGGTTTGAAGGTGAACATCATTTTGTGTTTGTTGTGTTGCTCTTCCACATAAAAAATATAAATTACATTGAAGCCTGTAATTGTAATCTGACTGAATGTGAAAAACATCTTCAGCCAACAGAAACAAATTCGGTAATAATTTCAAACCTTTTAAAAACTTTTCTACTGCATGTTTTCCTCTAAAACTTTAAGTGACAATCTCTGCATGCAGTATGTTGTTGTAGCTTCAAATGGGTCTTCTGACAGCTTAACAATGGTTGTATTTAGTTTAACTTCAAATTTAAATGAACATTTCTCCAGTTGTCATCTGATTCAGGGTTATATTTACCACTGCTACAGTTCTGTGTGACTGTGACTGACCAGAGTGTCCAGTTGACTCCTGGTGAAGTAGAGTAACGCCTCTGTGACCTGAGTCAAGGTGTGAATTTTTCTAAAATCCCGTTGGACAGTTCCATCCTCCATCTGCAAATCACCAATGGCAGCAATCATTTTGCACAGTTAGACATCATTCTTGGTAATGAAATGCTAGAACTGAACATTTCTCTCTCATACCATGATGCCCTCAATCCTGAAGCCCAGAGTGGATGTGGAGCTGGTTGTGTCCCTCCACTGTAGGTAGCGCCATTTTGTCACTCCTTTCTGTTCGTGTTCCTCGGCTGTTGGTGCTGATGGGTCGACTTTCACCATCTTCTGGTACATGTCGCTCCTCAAATTGGGCTTGGTTCGAGCTTTGATCAGTTCCTCCTCCTGGAATGTCCTGAAAGGGAAAATGCTCACATAGTATATCCTTGCAATAAGCCCTTGATTTGGCACCATTTCGGAAATTCAATCTACTTGAATTGAAGATTTTCCTTAAATCTTCGCAGATTTAAGGAAAAGTTGTTTAGGATTGCTTCATAAGAAGAAATCAAATGTTTTTGCTTATTGCATTTCTATATGAAGCTTTGTCTTCAGATGCAGGATTGTAAAAGTTTGTATGTTTTATCTGAACCAAAGAAGGAAGTATTAGATTTGTGGAAATATATGGGTTTTGTGGAGCTGCAAGCTACAGTAATTATTTTGAAGTTGTGTTAAAAAGATGTATTAAAGAATACCAAAGATAAATTAGAACTAGAGTTTCCATCATTACTGCTTATCCAGCAGGTCTCCTGGATGAATCCTGGCTTGATGTAAAACAGACTCTATGAAATAACAAAGATTTTGAACCCACTATTTATTAGCTCAAATATAAAATGACGTGTATTTTTTAAAAACATAACTATCTGCTCCTCTTTGACTGCATGGTGGGAGTTTCTTCTTCTTCTTCTGTGCAACTACTGTATAACTCACCTGACTGTCCACCTTCACCAGACACCTTCAGGTTATCCAAGTCAAAAAGAAAAAGTACTCATGCCAAAACACCCAAATTCCTTCAGCTTAAACCAATCCAGGACTGAGTTTGTTCCTTTGGTAACTTTCCAAAAGACCAGATCCAATACTCACCAGGTGTCACTCACTCTCCTCTTCCCCTACTCAGATCTCTGAGTCTGCTGCAGGGAAAGCAGCTTCTTCTGAACAAGCATCCATCCACTGTCAATACTCACATAACCTTTCATTCATGCACTCAGGCTTTAAATAAGTTGATTTTTAGCATAAAAAGTCATTTAAAATTATAAGCTGACTATTTGGTTGATATAAAAATAGAAATAATCCCATCTTCTAGTAAATGCAACATGTTTTATTAACAAAAATTTCAGCTAGCGCTCTACTAGAATGGGAAGAAAATAGATGATCCCTGAAAGTAATACTCCTTCAACGAGCTTAACTTTTCAAAACATTAGGTTAAACTCTACTTTTAAAAGAAATAAGCTATCGCTTTCTTTTTTAAATCCTCTTAAGTCAGTTAAATGGTCAGATAATCACTTGCACAGAAAAACAAATACCTGACTCCCATCTTGCAGTCCATGATAACAGGCCTCCTCAGGCCGTTGAGCAAGTCCTCCAGGCGGATGTAGCAGTGCTCCCCTCTGGTGACCAAACCGTAGTACTGCGGGACAAAGGGCCTCAGCGGATCTTTCATCAGGCTGTCCAGACACTTCGCCTCCAGTTCACTGTACAGCTTCAGCACCTCCCCTCCTTTACTAACCTGAAAATTACCTGGTAACAGAAGAACATGGTAAGATACAAGAAGCAGGAAAATATTTAGGAGACAATGAATCTTGATCAGCTCGATTTAATTACACAATTGTTTTAATAGAGCAATTTTATAATGGGCATGAAATGATTCACATCCAACAATTAGATGCATTTTCCATGTGCGAATTTGAAATATCTTTCTCATTTTACAGTCACAGACTGCCACGGTATTTTATTAGTATTTTATGTGAAAAATCAATACAAAGTGTTAAGTGTGGAGGCCTCAAAGGTTTGGTAGAGAACATCAGTAAGCAAACAGCATCATGAAGACCAAGGGACTCAGCAGAGAGGGACAACTAAAGCAGCATCTCACACAGCTGTTATCAAATAAATGGAAAGAGTCTGGCACACCTGGTAACCCACACATGACCGTCTACCTAAGCTGACAGGGTTGGCAAAGAGAGCATGATTTAGGAAAAGCAGCCAAGAAGCCACTGATAACTTTGGAGGAGCTGCAGAGATCTTGTAATTGTTTATTCCACAAAACTGCCATCTATGATGGTGGTATGATTATGCTATGGAGACAGACGAGTGTAGATAAATTCAGGGCAAGAAGAGCTGTTAGAGGCTCCAAAACATTTGAGACTGGACATGTAATCTGACTGAGCTGGAATTTAAAATGGGAGATCATTTTAGTCTTTAGACATGCAAAGTTGATTGAGAAGTGGTTCAACAAAACTATTGACCAGGGGGGTTGAATAGAAATACACCATATTTTATACTTTCTACAAATATGAGAATGCTATGTTTTCTCTTCCTTTCCAATTAGGCATTAAAATAAGTAAAAGTTTGTGTTTGCAACACGTGAAAGAGTAAAACAGCTAAGTATGAAGACATGTGAGGTGCCGTGTGAAGTACATGCCTTGATGTCCAGCTAGCTGAACCCAGGAGCTCTGGCGCTTGAGTGACCAGTGCATCATGGTCAGGAAGGTTTTCCATGTGCGACTCTGAGGGACAACCAAAGGAAAAAAATGTGTTCATGTAGGAGATGCATTGGAATCACGAGTCTGACATTTTATCTAAAGGTTTTGTAAATTCTTCTGTTTTCATTCCAGGATTGGAATTTGCTTAGCCTTATTTATTGAAAATATTCCGTGAAAGTCTGGGAGAATGAGAAGTGTTAAATGTATGCTTGTTTTTTTTGTCTCCAAACAGCATAGCTGTAAGCTTAAGATCTACTTTGTATATACACAAAACAGCTGCTACCAGACTGAGACGTGGCACAGAAGAATGGAAAAACAGCTATATGAGATCTGAGCATGCTCAGTAGAGACACTGGGGCAACATGAAAACAAGGTTTCAGTTTTTGCTGCTTATTTACAAGTATCTATATTCTACTGAACCTATTCTAGCTTTTATTCTGAATGGTGAAGAATGCTTATTTGATGGAATGTAAACCTAATCACCCTGAGTCCTAATGACTTTTCTTTAGTGCTTGACAGTTCAAACACACTGAAGCCAGGGAAATATCTACTTTCTAGTCGTCCTCCCACTGTTTGCTCCTCGCTTTACTCATATCTGTTGCAGAAGCAGCAGGCTTCCATGCAAACGCCATTCAAATCTGACAGTGTCAAAGTCTTCTTTCAAGCCCATGCAAATCAGCTGGACCACAGGTGCAAAGAACAGTTGAGAAACATGGTTTTATTGTTTTCGATGGAAAACCAGAGCAGACAGATGCACAGGGCATAACAGAGTGATGAACTGGACAAATCCCTAAAAATGTGAATTAGTGTTTGCTGAATGAGGTATTCTGACCTTCTTGAAGGTTTTTCTTTTAGACACGGCGTCATCTAGGTCACTGAAGACCTCGTCGCTCTCTGATGAGAGGTTGATAGAGGAACAGGACGAGGAGGTGGAGGAGTGCAACAGCTTGGAGAGGATTGGATGCCGATGACCTGAGGGCTCCATCACCTCATCATCCTCCCGGTTCTGCCCCTTGGGGTCCTCCACACTGCTGCTGTTCTCATGAGCTGCAGAATGAGCGGAGGGGAGAATGGGAGAAGGTTTCCCGTCTTCCTTCTCCGCATTGCTCCCACCTCTCTTCAAACTGAAGCTTTTCCCTCTCCGGTGTTTCCCCTCATCCTTGTCACAGTGTTCTCCTTGTATTCCACTGTTCTCCACCCTCCTCTTCTCACTCAGCCTCCATCTATCGCAGCCATCTGTGCCAACGTCCAAGCTGCCTCCTAGTTTCTCTTTCCTCCTTGACTTCCATTTGGCTCTGAGAACATCCCGGGAATACTTTGCAGTATCATCCGCCTCATAAGCTACAGGTTTCTCCTCCTTTGCATTCGACTGGCAAGCCAGGGGCGAGTCTGAGTCAAGATAATTGTCCCAGTCATCATCTTCTCCCAGTCCACCGATGCACTGGCTGTAAGGGGGGAAGCTTTTGGTAGCCAGGAGCCTTGGCCTAAACTTGCCTCTGGCTTTAGTGCAGCTGCTGGACGGCCGATCACTGATTGACAGACGTTGGCGTGTCTCATCTGAGAGCCCTGTGCATGAGTCAGCATCTTCCACTTTGATCCCCTCCATCTTTAAGCATGACAGATCCTCTCCTGTGTCCATGTTTGTTTCCCCACTGGAGCGAAGATGGCGATCCTGCTCCTTGGGCACAACATGTGCTTGCACAACAGGAAAATGTTTACAAGAGAGCCACGGTTTTGAATACGATTCAGGAAATGCATTTGCAAGTGTAAAATAAATAAAAAATAGAAGCAGAAACAGTTTTAAAACTTTCTCTAAAATGATACAAACTGCTGAATAAATCCTCATGAAGCTGCAGGACTCCCCTTACCTGTATCTATCGTTGAATTCACAGCGAAGCAAAGCCTGGTGCCCAACGTAGAGTTACATTCCGCTCTCATTCTCTCCGCTGGAACCACAGTTTGCATGTGGTGACGTTATGATGTTTCCAAAGCTTGACTCTGGGCTGGATGATGGAGCTCAGCCAACAGCGCCTCAGGGCAGGATGACATCCAGGAATGACGGAGCCAGGCAGTGTGGAGTGCCATGTCCTCCCTCCACTTTTATCACACCAGCCACACTAACAGTCCTCATTAGATAGAGGCAATACAATCCAAAGCTTACTGAGAATTGTGGTGAAAATAAGTTGTTTTTAATGTATAATTGGAAACAACTAAAAGAGAAACGTCATCTGATTTGCAAGGATCAAAGAGCTGCTAAATATAAAACAACCTTCAAGGTTTTGTCACTTTTCTGTTGCTTCTGTGACAGGAAAGCTTGTTTACATAGACAAAAATAAATGTATTTGGAATGCCAGTGAATCCTAAAATGACATCTGTATGTAATGTCATTACACATGCAAATGTGTAATGACATTTGTATGTCATTTTGCTGCCTTTCATGCAGCAAGATGACAATCCATAGCACACAAACTGCAGACAAATGAATGGCCCAAAACTGATGTTGCTTTGCAGGAATTAAACGTTACAACAAATGCTTAGCTAAAGTTGTACTGAGCTCTGCCTCGAGCCAATTTGCTCATGTTTTAGGTTCTTTGAAGAAAAGGGCCAAGATAAACTACAAGCACAAAAAAAACTCACTGGAAAAACAAACAGGATAAAAAAAGAAAATTTTCTGCAGTAAAACCTTTTTATTGTGATATGCAACAAAAACATGGAAGTTTAGTTATAACTCAAGGTTCCTGGACTGGTAAGGGATTTAAAGTTGGTGCGACCTGGATAGGTTTGGATTAACAGAAAATTAAAAATATCAATATTTTTAAACTGTAATCTAGTTCCTTTCTCAATTTCATGCATGTCTAGTTTTGCCAAAACATTTATCCACCCATCTATTTTAATTTGTTTCTTTACTCAGGAAAATCAAGTCAACCATCTACCCGTCCATTTTAATTTGTTCCTCCAACCATAAATCAATTCATCCGTCCATCGGCTCATCCGTCCATACTTTGTCTCCAGGTTTCCTATTTGAGCTGAAACATTGATAGGGAACTCTCTAAAATGTTGAATATGAAAATAACTTCAAACATTAAAATGTTTTAGGTACTGTTTTCTAAATATTTAGATTTTTTTTCTCATTTCCAAATTCATTTCACAAAACACAATTGGTAAAAATTTGTTAATTACAAAACACTTCAAATTAAAGTTCAGAGTTTAATTCTGATACCTTTACTTAAATCTCCAGACTAGATTTCTTTCAATAAACACATCAGGCTGCCTCAGATTGGCTCATATCACCCTGATTAAGTGTGTGTCCGTTATGCATGTCTGTGTTGGAATGCTCCAGGTGGCGCTCTTCCCCACTCATGTCTGTGGGATCAGTTTGCAGAGGACCCAGCCGCTCTGCAGCATCTGCAGACGAATTTATGCCATCAGTAAAAATCAGCCTGAAAATTAAAGTTTTTAAATTTACTCGTGTTTGTGCCAGAATATTGAATTTCTTTGCACCTGCACTGAGATCCTTTTCATCCTGTGGCTGGAGTTCATCTGTAGTGATCTGTAAGATAGACCCCAGAGATAGATGACAGAAAATACACAGCGACATATTTCAAGGCTGCAGCCCTGCTCCCTTCACTTAGTCTGGTTTAAAGTTTCCTCTCACCTGCTCTGGTTTCTGAGGCAGCCTCAACAGCTGCCTCATGTAGCTCAGGATGAAGAGGAAGCTGAGGAAGGTGAAGTTAGTTGCAACACCTATAAGGGCTGACAGGACGGGGTAGTAGAACAGCAAATATCTGAGAAAAGAGACACACAAATAAATAAATAGAGGATTAAAAAAAAAAAAAAAAAAAAAATCAGTGTTTACAGTCTGCTGCATTGATCCCCAAAAGGGAGGTGAAAAGCTAATCACCTTGTGTTAATCATTATAGAGGTTGGAAATGATTTACAGAGAAGTGAAAAGGGTTTCCTCTTTTTACCTTTCTGTTGCAAAGATTAGACAAGGATAACCTGAATAAATACAAGATTCAGATTTCAAACAATAGTTTCATTTATTAAGGTAAAGAAAGCTACCAAACAAATCTGGGTTTATATGAAGAAGAAATTTCCCCCTTTGTTAAATCGGGATGTAAACCAATTCTTTGTAAAACCGAGTTAAAGCCGTTTCCCTTGTGTGAATTTTGGCTCACAGTTAGAATCAAGAAATCACTTTCATAAAACCTATCTGACAGGAACAAGAAGTAGGTTCAAAGTAACGCATCATCCTTTGAAAAAACTACTATTTGTAGATCTGGTCATTTCTAAGACCAAATGTTTCATTCATTTGTGTTTTATTCACCAATGGATAAAACATTAATATAAAAGCATGAAACAGTTGTAAACCTTCCCAGGAGTTGTCGTTATAATAAGATTCCTCCGGAGCTCATCAACAACTCACCCAAGAAGTCACAAAATTAAAAACAACATCTAAAGTGATTCAACAGTGAGGAAGAGACAGCGGGAGTCAGTAGACTAATCAGATGAAAGTGGAACTTTTACAAAAGTGTGAATCCCATTACAGCTGGTTAATGTCCAACCAGCTCCAAACCAAACTCTTTCACATACAACATCAGAAATGTAGGATTTTGTGCAGGAAGGCATTGGCTGTCAATCTCACCTCAAGCCAGTGAAATGGGCGTGCACAAACAGATGAGATGAGTAGATCTGGACTTTGCTAGACAGGATCTCAATGACAGCCATGACCGATGGAGCGTACTGACCACAAACAAAGGAAGCAATCGGAAGCATGTTCATTTGCAGAAATCCTTTTCTCTCAAGCAAAATATCTCCACTTAAAAAAAATAATAATAATAATCTGTCCACTACTCACTGGGTCGTCTGTGAACTCTGAGAAGAGCTCCACCTGTACAACCTGCTTCTGCTCGGCTGCTCCGGTCAAAAAGGCAGGGAGGAAGAGGAGCGTTCCCAGAGTGTTCAGCAGGTCAGATCGGTAGCGAAGCATTCCCTAAACACAGCGAAACATCACACTTTATATACAAGCACTGACAAATACATCAGAACCCTGGCAAAGACGTGTAAAAAGCCCTAAGATGGAAAGTTTTAAATCATTGTGCAGAAGGATTCAGTCCTGAACCAAAAAAAACAACAAAAAATAACACAAGGGGTGAAATGAGATTCAGCTTGGATTCTGTCTGACTAAAGAAAACAGCTTCTCTTAAAGCTCCTGTCGAGTTGCTTTGAGGATAGAATGGAAAAAGTGTTTTTCACTCCAACAGTTCGAGATCCTTGTATGGTTGTTATAGGCCCCATAACAACCATAAGAGGATCTGAACAAGCGCTTCTTCATTTTTAAGATGCAATTTGCTGCAACTCATAAATAGTTTACTTGTGGAGACATTCTATTAGAAAGACTGTCTCCACACTAAATAGAGACATGAACACAAACGATGGATTACAGTCGATTGTCCAGTGTGAGATTCTTCTGCTGCATGAACAGGATGAATTAATTTGAAGACTTTTTACACATTTCTACCAGGGGTCTCGGTAAATGCGTCTGGTACATATAAAGGAGTTTCAGTTTGCCCAGCAATAAAATCAAACAAAGCTGATTGGGTTACTTAATCAGTTTAATGAATGCAGGGATTATCTTGCATGATGCCATCCAGAATGAATGTGGAAAACTTTAAACCTCACCAATTATTTACAATTTAATAATTATTTGCAATTATTTGCAATAATTGTAAATAATTGTCCACATTCATTCAGTTTTCCAGAATGAATGTGGAAAACGTTAAACCTCACCAATTATGTACAATTTAGTTTCCTCCTAACGAGTGCTTAAAAATGACAAGAATTGAGAAGTGAAGGACAAAAGTTATCTTAAATAGTATGCCTGGTTTTTAATAAAAACTATCTTTGAGAATCACTTTGTTGGGTACCGTTTTCGAAATATTTAAATGGCCTGTGGTTCTGCAGGGCAAGACGCAGACTCCTGCAGGGAGTGCATAAAGTGGATAATTTTACTTTATGCACATTCAACTAAAGAAAAGGGATTAAATTTTGAAAGACTGAGAAATCCTGTAAGTACTGATCAGCACCTCTTTAAAGGATAAGAAAATCTGGTTGATTGGAAGCAAAATACAGAGAAAGTTGTGGATGTCTTAAAACTTTTCCACTACACATCATTTATTACTTATCCTCAAACCAACTCCTTTGTATAATACAGTTCAGCTTTTTTTTATTATCATGTCCAAGATCAAAGTCCATAACGGAGGGAAATTAAATTAAACTTCTGAAGATAAAAAGGATAAAGATATCAGCATCTGTGATTTTATAGGCACATCAGTTCAGAAAATGCAAATTACTAATCCGTGAAATTAAAAATGTTACTGAAGAATTTATGCACAATCTTCAGTGACATTGGTTGGCATTAGAAAACTTTATTTAAGCATGGGTTGTTGTGTCAGTGTTTATATACGTCCTATCTGTGACATTCACTGTGGCATCAGAGTCAGAGTGATGCACTGAGATCGCCGTCTGTCCCAGCAGAGCTCTGCATTTATCTAGCTCTGTTATTACGCGTCAGTGCTGTACTCACAAAGCGAGAGCTGGAGGCCTTCTGCAGCTGGCTTGCCTGAGAAACATAGCGCTTTGAGATTCACCAGAGAAAGTGATCATTTTTAAGCAGAAAGTGTGTTTGAAAATTGAAGTGAGAGCAGCTTACAGTGCGAGCAGAGGAAGCCACTTGGCCTCCATCCTGAGAGAAACATGTCGTTTTGATCATGAACATCCCCACCTCATGATTGGTTGGAGAGTCGGGCATCTCCAGCTGCAGATACATCCGATACACCTGGCCAAATGTCAGCGCCTACAAGAGATTGATAATCTTTGGATAAATTCCACAAATCAATAATTATTTAAGTGCTACATGCTATTTGGGTTAACCAGAGTTGAGCAGAACCAAAACATTCAAACTCTATGCAGGAAGATCCCAGGCTGGGATTCAAACCCAAGGCCTTTTAATGCTAGACAGCAGGTGCTACAGACTGCACCACTGTGCAGTTTGCTTCATATTTATTCACTACTTTTTGTTGCATTTTCACAAAACAAAACAAAAAGAACACATTAAAATACATTGCTGTGGTGGCGTAGGGGATAGCACGACCCACATTTGGAGGCCTTGAGTCCTCAGTGCGGCCGTCGCGGGTTCGATTCCCGGACCCGACCGACATTTGCTGCATGTCTTTCCCCCCTCTCCCTCCACCCTTTTCTGTTAGCCTACTGTCATATAAGGGACACTAGAGCCCACAAAAAGACCCCCTGGAGGGGAGAAAACAAAAAAAAACAAAAAATGCATTGAAGGTTGTGGTTGTCACATAACAACCACAACCTTTCAAGAGGTACAAAAAAATTGTGGATGGCACTGCAAGAAATGCTACAGATGGTCATTTTGTGTACCTACATGTTTCCTATTTCTCATCATAGAGACATTGGCCACAGGATAAGAGCACCAGAAAGATGATGGCGATTCACAGTTTGTCCTGTGATAAGAAGAGAAATTTGAGCAAAAAGCTTGTGTCTTTTCTGTGCCACACCAAACCCACCGTACCCACCTGTAGTAGTAGTATACCGGTGCAGAAAAAGCCGCTTTGGGCATGTAGGAGTAGTAGAAGGTCCCATATAGAAAAGCTGCAATCCAGAGGAGCAGAAGCACCGTGGAGAACACAGTGAACCCCTGCAGGAGTCTGCGTCTTGCCCTGGAGAACCACAGGACGACTGCATGCTGGAGCCGCAGCAGAACCAGACCGATGACGACCGAAGGTTCTCCAGCTTCTTCTTCTGAGGACAGGTGCCTTTCCTGATCCATAACTCCTGAAAAAAACAGGACATTTTGGCAAACTGTAAGAAACCCAAATGACTGAGTAAACATGAAGTGACATTGAATATTCAAAATGTCTGAACTTTTCCAGATTTTCTTGGAAAATAGGACAGAAAGCACTGCACACAAACCAGAAAACAAAAAGTGTAGCAAATGAAGGGCACAAGCTTTAAAATTCAAAGAAATGAGATCAGCAAAAACCACCGAGTCCAATCTGAGTCACAATGTGGGCCAGTTCACATCAGATGACTTCAAACTGTGTCAAACTATCACAAAACGCTGCACAGAAAACCAGTAAATAACAATTCAGCCAATAAAAAAGATAAACTAACACAATGAAAAACACTCAACATAAAGCCTGTTTAAACAATAAAGAGTTAAATAAACATATGTAGAAGTAAGTTTTATTAACTTTAGTTGGATATAGCTTCTAAAAGAGTTAGAAATTATTAGGAAGTCAACACTTTAGGTTCACTTTAGGATCCTGACAGCAGTTTCCCTTTAAACTTGAAGCTGTAAAAACATTTATCTATTGGGTAAGCAGTAGCAGAAGCCCTTCAGCTGTCCTCCCTTCAGAAACTCACCTCTGGTTCCTGTTGGCCGACTGAGAGTTGTTAGGAAATCGCTCCCTGAAGTCTCTCCGTCTGCAGTGATCTCGGTGAAATGCAGAAACAACTCTCTAACATGTCTTATCATCAGTGCTTTAAAAATCTGTCGTTGGATGAAGTTTAGCCCAGCCCACATGAAGACATGCTTCATCTAACTGAGATCAAGAGCTGGAACAGACACAAAACATAATTTCATCTAAATTTTTTATGACTGCATTTAATTTTTATCAATATTTCTCAATTTTACACCGTTTTTATACACACGCACACACATATAATTATATATAATATGTTTTCTGGATTTTTATATGTAATATTAAATTATTTTAGCTTTTTGTCCCTGATTGTTTTCATAATTGCTACTTCTTTTCTTGTTCTTTTTGACTTATTATTATTATTCCTTTTATCTGATTTATCTAAATGCAAGCAGAAGATTTTAATTTCTGTTTGCTTTTCTGATTTATTTATTTTTTTTCCTGGTTGCCATCTGATCACCTGTTCTGTTCCTCGTTCTCTCACCTGCATTCAATCCAGTAATTATTCACTCCAAAGCAACTAATTTTGATTTGCTCTGTTTTTAAGCTGATTCCTTTTATCCATGTAACATTCGTTTCTCTTTTCAGTACAGTGATACAGTTCAGTTTGAATCAGTTCAGTAAATAATGTTTACTTCAGTACGTGACTGAAGTAAACATTACATTTATAATAATTTAGTTCAAATTTCAGCTAACTACAGTGAAGTTCAGTTCAGTTTAGTTCTGATCAATTCAGTTTAGTAAATTTTGACTTAGCTATGTTCAACAGTTCACAGTTCAGTTTTAAGTTAGCATCATTCATTTCAGTTCAGTTTAATTCAAGTCAGTAAGTTCAGTTCAGCTTAATATAGCACAGCGTAGATAACCTCATCTTAGTTTGCAGAACAATTCAGTAATTTAAAGTTCACTACCATATAGTTTGATTTAATAGAGTCTTCAACTTCAGTTCTCCAGCTGCTGTCCTGCAACTTTTATATGTGTGCCTGGTCCAACACACATGAATTAAACAGCTGAATTAGTTCCTCTGTATGCAGTCAAGTTCTCCAGAGTCTTGCTAACAACCTGATTATTTGACTCAGGTGTATAGAAACTGAAATACATAAGAAAGTCGCAGAACACATCTGAATACATCTGATTTAATTTATTTATTGTATTTTGGTTTTGTTCAGTTCTTTTCAGTACAAATCAGATAAGTTCATTTTAATGTAAGATCCTTCAATTCAGGCATACACTGGCCACCCTGACTGGAATAGTTGGAAGTTGCAGTCATGCATGATGGCAGCTTGGTATAATCCAGATCCTGTGAGGAGCCTTGTCTTATGCTCCAGTTGATTAATTTGGTGGGGAAGTTTTAGAGAAAAAAAAGTTTCTTAGCAATAATCTGACATAGAGACCCAAGGAAATGTTGCCACTCTGCACAGTTAGAAGTTTGTTACTCTCCCTCTGGCAAGTAACACAAAGAAAAGAAGCGTTGTCCTTAACCTTTGGGGGAATTTAAGTTTTTTTCCTAGAAGAGGATTTTAGACCTACTTGCAAATTATGTTCTTTTAATGCTTATATAAATGTTCTGAGTCTTCCACACTAACTTTGTCTGCTTTTTCAATTATCTATCCACTCCTTGCACCTGATCCTGACAGCAGTTTGCGAAAAGGACAAGAGGACTAACTAATCCTTAAAAATGAACATTAAGCATTCAACTGTAATTTTCTTCTTCTATAGCTAAATACATGAGAATAAGCTGTCTTTATGACTAGCCATGGGTAAAAAAGAACCTAAAGTTTTTGAATAATATACATCTTAATTGCAATTCATCACAAACTTTGATCTGGGTTTAATGGTGATGACATGCAACTATTTTAAAATAATATTTCTTTAATTAACAACAGCCACTAAGAATATCCACACAAAAGATCCATAACACAAGACATTGTTTTTGTCACATTTTTAATCACATCTTAGCTATTTGTTTTTAAATTTGCATTGTGTATTTTTATATGTTAAATTATGTATTATTATTGTATTTATTTATCTTCATTTCTTTTTCTTTATTATCCCCTTAAAACACTTTGTGCAAATAATGCGCAACAACTAAACTTGCCTTGTCAAGATTTAGTTTAAAACAGATATTTGATATGTTGCTTTTTGCATAAACAAGCACATGGTCTGTTGAGGTATGAAGCTTTAAAAATATTTTTTTCTGAAAACGGACAGAGAGAAGCTGCAAAAGTCAACAAAAGAACTTTAAAAGTACTTCCAAAACATGTAATCATTCTAAAAGTTTGCAAATAAAAGAAAATCTGGAGATTTGGAAGCGGATATCAAGAAAATGAGGGATGTTTGTCCAGAGCAGTAGTCTAAGAAAAGTTTATCCTTAGGTGATAAGTTTACCTCACGTAATATTCACAGCAGTTATGATGCTACTGTGAATCTGAAATCTAAACGGGAATAAGTAGGAAAAAGCTCAACAATCAATGTGATCTCTCAAAACAAGCTAAGCAGATTTACCTCCGACCGCAGGATCCAATAGAAGATGAGAATATATCCTCCTCGGTCCAGCAGGGGGCATTATCCCTTGCCTGAACCGAAACACCGCGCCAAAATATGTTTTTAGTGAAGAGAAGAAGACAGCTGGCGGAAACGGTCCATGTTTATATTTCTTGTTACATTTGGGAAACAGAAGGAAGGTAATAATTGTTTTTGTTATATACCAATCTTTTCCATTGCAGTTTAGCGATATTTGAGTGAAACAAATAATACTTAGTCTTTATTTAAAAAGCCGTGGTTTTAGTATTTCACCAGGGCGGAGCATCAAATCCAGCTCAGCAGCAGCTTCTGTCAGTAAAAAAGAAGAAAGTGCACCCTGTTGTATTTCAGGGGTTTTATGTAAAAGTAGATCATTAAAATGATTCGGTCTTTCCCGTTTACTATTTCTGGAATAATAGTAAATAGACATTTCCAATCAAGCCCAAATCATCACCATGCTTTACTGTTGGTTTGAGGTGTTTGTGCTGATATGCTCTGGATGTTTTTCACCTTCGTATACATTACTAAAACTGTGCACATGTACAAAATATGGCAAATAAATTAAATAATAGGTTTTAAAATAGGGAATAAATCTCACAACTGAATGTTCTAACTCATTAAAGTTTCAAATTTAAAAAGGCATCTGATAAAATGGAAAATAACATTTAAAACTGATGGACTTGCAGAAACTAACTGACAAGTTTTATTTTTGGTTTTGTTTTGCAGGCCGAATCTGAAACTGTCCCTGATTTTGCATTTATTTTCCACACAGCTTCATGTTGTAGATGGACAATTAGAAACAGTTCCTGTAGCTTAGAAATTGATCAATAGTCAAACCTGAAATTACTTCTTGGTGAAACAGAAATGAGGATTGTCTTGATTTCATGGTTTAGTTTCTCCTCTCGTCTTCTGGTTGCAGGATGTCTTGTAACGCCAGTGTTACTCGTCTCCATCTGTCCTCCTTAAAGAGGGCAGAGAAAGCCCCGGTCCACTTCATGCCCTGTGAGATTGAGCACAATGGGCTCGCCCAGGTCTCACAGTATTTCACCGCAACAACAAAAGAAAACAAAAAAGGTACACAGATTATAGACCAGTATTTGCTACCAGTAATGCCTGTCTACAAGCAGATTACTATAATACTGCTGTGTTTTAGTCACATTTCTCCTTCATGTTTCAGGAAGTGTTTATCATGTAGTTTAGCTAAGCAATAAAAATGTATAATCTTCCTTCCACTTCAAAATTATGTGCTACTTTTGCTGTTTGTAACTAACATATCTGTCCATTTGCAGATAAGACAGTGTCATTCAGAGGACGCGGGTTAAAGGGACAGGAGATCAGCTGTCCTCAGGGCTACACTGGTCTGGTTCTGAAGGAGGTCGACAGACACGGCTCTGACCAGGAGGTAAACTAATGCTCTCCATCAGTGGAAACCTCCAACTCTCTGGCTCATGAAAACATGGAAATCAACCGTCCATGAGAGGCAGAACGTCAAATACAAGCCAATGACTCTCTGTCCACAGGACAGGACAGTGAAGGTGACCTCAGTGTTTGACAAGCTCACCTACTGGAACCTGGAAACACCTCCCACTTCAGATGACACTGTGGTGATGGCGATGGACTGGCCTGAGCTGGCTGAGGCAGTGAGTCACTGATGGACTTTACTTTGAAACAATAATTCAAGTATTAGTGAGGTTGTGTGTGTATATTTGAGCCTGTGTGGACAGGAGGAAATTCACACCAAATTTAAAATGGTGTACCTAATTCTTTAAAAAAAAAAGCGAAATTGTGTTTTATGTTATTCCACTCTGACAAAAATAAACCTTTATATAAATCATTGAACTCCCAAATTGTAAAAAATTTTGATCTTTTGTATTTTCACAGATCCATGGGATGGTTGAAGACTGAAGACACTTGAGGCTGATTACATGTGGCACAAGCAAAGCCCACTTATTGCTGCTTAATCTAAATTGTGTTCCTGTCTCAGAGCAATAAAAAATTTTTTTGTAAATAAGAAGAAAACCAAAACACAGGCTGAAGAGAATTTTGTGAATTAGTAAAACAGTCAAACATTTGTGCCACAGAACACCATTTATTCACAAGGTGACATTTAGATATTGGACATTAAGACTCACAAAACTCTCTAAATGATCACTGCTGTCGTCCATTAAAAGTATCAAGTTTAAAACTCTTTTTTTTTTGTTTTACAGTAATTTCAACATTTTTTTTTTTTATAGAAAGTGTCTTGAAACATTTAAAATAGTGCAGAACAAGAACTTCCACAGACTCAATCAGGCACATACAAAGACATTAAGATAAGGCAAACATTTAGTGGATTACCTCCTTTTTTTCTCCACCCTTCATCTGGTTTTCTGCCTCTGGTTAAAGTGGGTGTAGTGAAGAACGGTTTGAAGTGAGCCAATGTTGGTCCATTAAAAGTGCAGGTGTTTAGTCAATCTAAACGTTAACGGATTGTCCTGACTGTTACAGTATGAATCAGCTGAAACCTGGAATGGTTTGTTTAATTTACTCAAAGAATGAAATGCGAGGCAAAATGGAGTGAATAAATACCGTCGGAAATTTACTTTCTACAGGAAAGAGATGCATCAGAAATGTGGCCAACTTTTAGCTTCTTCCTGTTGATAGCAAAACACAACATTAAAATGATCTCCATCTAAATCTGCTGTCTCACAGTAACAGGACACCAATACATATTACAACTTATATAATATCAATTCATTTTTTTAACTTACATGGTAAACAACTTGGTGTACAATTCTTTATAACATTTTAATAAAGCTCGTTAATAACCAATTGTTACTACCTTATGAGTCTATCAAACTGAATTCAATGACAATGATAAAATAATTTGTTACAACCTAAACTATAAAACGCTCTTCAGATATAAAAAGTTGCACAGAGGAAACATTTTTCATGGTTTTCTTACAGCGATATGTCAATGTTAGTCAAGCCGATACTCAAACCACTGACGCATGTTTTGCTTTTATGCTTACGAGGAGATCCAACCGCTGCTGCTGTGAGGAGAGGATTTTTGGTCTTTATCGATCGTTTCTTTTGAAAAAGTTTTTTTTTAACACAGTACAAATATTAACCTCAGTGTGAAACTGGGCCATTAGGTTAATTTGGTATTTATAACCTGAACAAACAATATGTGAAAAGGGCAAGAATAAACCTGAATAATATCCATCCATCCATTTTCTGTTCACCCTTGTCCCTAGTGGGGTCGGGAGGGTTGCTGGTGTCTCCAGCTACGTTCCGTGCGAGAGGCGGGGTCACCCTGGACAGGTCGCCAGTCTGTCGCAGGGCCCTGAATAATATCAGTGAGTGAAATACCTACTCTCTCTGCTTCTAAGATCAATTAAATCTAAGCTTTATATTATTCCTAAATTATTTATTTTATTACTCAATTTCTAAACCACATGTATTAAACATGGGGGTGTGCAGTGAATAATTTATAATGTTCATTTTTGTACTTTGCGCCTCACAAAAGTTGCAGTTTTAACATCACTAAATGTGAAACAGGTCAAGAGTTACAGCTACTTTCGTAATGAACTGCATATTACATTTACTGTCAGGTGTCAATGTGATTCTAGTCCAATTTCTTTCTGGGGTTTTTCAACAGATAATCAAACAAGCACAAACTTAATTAACTTTGTTTGGTGAAAACTCTGTCCACAAAAAGAGTTTGTGGACAAAGTTGCATGTTTTAAAAACTTCACAAAAGACAAACAAAATCAAATAAACGATCATAAATATTGTTAGTTGTTCCTCTACTCAATGTAAGTTTTGATTTAGTGTTAATAGATCAGGTTAAAGTTCACATATTTGGGAATAAGTGGCTAGCGTGTTAGCAGTGAGGAGGGGGCTGCAGCAGCAGGGGTCCCTCTGTGTCTGCCTTGCTGCGTTTAGCAGGCAGCGTCTGGTCGTGAGCTTTGCGGATATGTCGGTACAAATCCCCAGACTGCGTGTAGCTCCTGTAGCAGTAGCGGCACTCGTAAGGCCGTTCACGTGTGTGCACGATGGCGTGGCGTCTTAGAGTATATGTGCATGAAAATGTCTTCCCACAGACCCCACATGTTGGCACGTCTTCAACAAAGTTGCCCATGGAGTCCTGGAGTTCTTGGAAGTAGCCGGGAGGGTCCGGATGTTGCTGAGAGGAGGACAGGGGAACGAGGGAGGAAGTAAAGGAGGAAGTGTCCTGGGAGGAGGGTCTGGCGCCGGAAGATGAGGAAGAGGGTGAGAGAGGGAAGGAATAGTCATTTGAATGAGGGTTTATTTGTAGGAGTCCCTGTGAATGTGTGGAAACAAAATGAGGACTGTTCAGCTCTTCTTCCTGGATATCCTCCTCGTATTCCTCTTCCACATCCATCACTGATTCTTTCTCCCCAATATCTTCTTTCTCCTCCTCTAGCTCTTCGTCGGAAATAATAATCGCCTCTTCTTTGATTTCCAAAATCTCTTCATCGTGGCCTGTCCTTGCTCCACCTGGAGGACAGGATCGTTTTCCAGTCGCAAGCGGTGTTTCGGTTTCATCCTCGGGACGTTGAAGCGTTCGCATTTGAGGGGCGCGTTGAAAGTCCGAGCTCTGATGCTGAAGCGTTACTGCACTCTGGATTCTGATTTGTAACGGTGCTTGTTGAAGAGCCGACTGTCTGGAGTTGGTCTGGAAGTTTTTGGTCAGGGTGGGTGCTTGGATTGACTTGACAATCCTTTGTTCTCTGATAAGAATGTTTCTGTGGTCAGTCTCAGAGAGATTCTCAGAAGGGTGGTCAGCAGCCGGCCTGAGCTGTTCTAGATGTCTTCCAATGGAAAGGTGGGATTCTGAAACGTTGAGAAAGACCACAGACCGAGCACCAGACTGGCTCTGAGGAAGCAGAGAGGAGGAAGAGGAGGAAGGCTGCTGGATGGCACTGTAGCTGGTTAAAAACAGATAAACAGATTCAAAATCCGATATAAAGAACAGAGACCAGAATACCTTGGATAAACTAATAAAGCCTTCAGTCAGCTATACCACTGTTTCCCAACCCTGGTCCTCAAGGCACATTGTCCTACATGTTTTAGAGGTTTCCCTGCTTTAATGTGCCTGATTCAACCGATAGCAGTTCAACAAACGCCTGTTAATCAGTCATCAATTGAAATCAGCTGGACTGAAGCAAGGAAATACCTAAAACATGCAGGTTAAAATGTTTTGTTGGTATAGCGGCCTTTTTAAAAAACACTCCTTTTAAGAGTGTTTTAAATCAAAAGATTATTAGTGAGGTTTCTCAGACCAACTATGTTCACTGAACAGAGATGTTTCAGATTTAAAATTTTTGGATAATCTACACAGAAACCACAAAGTTAGAAACCTTTGTAAAGTATAATAAGTGGACGTAAAGATGGAGGACACACATGTTTTAATTTAGATTGATTAAAACTGGCAAGAAACAAGAAACCATTACCTGTATGTCTCTGTGGTGCTGCATGGACTGCAAAGAACAGATCCTTCGCCTTGACCCCCTGGGCTCATCTTGGTGAGACTTACAGGGACAAAGGCAGACATGTTTGTCTGGCTCTGCACCAGCTCCCCTGCTGGGGGCAAAGGAGGGCCGTCCATGCCTGGCTGGGTGGTATCAGCAAGGTCAGGGCTCAGAGGAGTTTGTATCTTTGATGAACTTCCACCTGTCCTCTGCTCAGACTTCACGCACTCCAACTGAGTCCCATCTGCCACTTCAGATACTGAGGACAAAGGCACTGCTGTGGTCACTGGATTTGAGTGGTCTGCAACCATGGCCACCATGGGCTCAGCTGGGTGGTCACCACCTGCTTCTGGTGCCTTCCTCAACCCGCCGCTCTCTTCAGAGCGTGTGCTGTCGGCCTCAGCCAGAGGCCCTCGCCTCTGCAGCCGCCTCTTACACACTCTCACCACCTCGTTCATGTGCAGAAAACTTGCGGCAGCCAAGATGTCCTCCACAGGAGGAGACTTGTCCAGTTGCAGCACACCTTCATAGATAAAGTCCAACAGCAAGCCAAATGCAGCAGATGTGACAATGTCATTGTCAAGTGTGACACAGCTGCTGGTGCTGCTACCCACTGGAGAGTCTGAGTAAAACATGTGAAAGAAAGGCGAGCATGAGGCCAAAACCGCCCGGTGAGCCAGGAAACGGGATGAGCCCACTTGTACAGTGCAATCGCAAAGGAAGCCCCGCTGCTGCTGGGAACGCAGAGCTGATAGCAGCTGCTGAGAATGCTGAGGAAACTCCATGACCTGAGACAAGAAGGGAATACAAATCAACTGTAGAAAAGTAAAACAAAACAAAAAAAATCCCAAAAAGATTCTGAATAAAAGACAACAAGTTTCATCAATTAACCTTTGTTGTCCATGACCCTGTCACTGGCTCATCACTTTTTCTTCTTTCATATATACCGAACAGACAAGTAACATCCTAAAAAAGGTACAATTTTGGTTCTGTTCTGAGACAGTCGTCTAGCAATCATGATTTGGTCTTTGTGAAACTCACTCAAATCCATACGTTTGGATTTGAGTGCCCATTCTTTCTGTTTCCAGTTAAATTTCAGGACAAAATGTTCAGTTGATGCATATACATCCTGTTAAACCTAAACAGACACTTTGATGGAGAGATAATCAGTGGTTTTCACTTCAATTCATATTCCTACATCTGTCTAATATACTTAAATTTTATTTAGCTGTATAACGGTGAACAAGTATGTAGTATATGATTTATTTCTGCTTTTGTGCTCATTATAAATGTCTAAATTGACATAACATAATATAATATAATATAAATATATAAATAAATATATATATATATATACAAAGTAGAAAAAAAACAATAACTCACGATGAAGACAGAATGGCTGCTGAATCTTCCAAGCGCTGCTCTGCTTTACCGTATCCTACTCTCCATGGCAACCAGGCTGAATTTCTGAGTCCAAAGAAAAGGACTGAACCTTAACATATGACATTTATTAAGAAGGTATACAATGCAGATGAAAAACCGAAACGTCCCTCACAACGCTGTACACATCAGGTAAAAACCACAAATATCTCCGAATATTATTTAAGCACAAAAATAAGCATTAGCACAACTATGCTAACACTAGTTAGCAAAATTAGCTCAACCCCTGAGTTAAAATTTCAGCGCCGGAAGCTTTGAGGCTGAGTGGGGGTTGATCCAGAAACAACACGTTTAAACCCTTCTTTGTCGTCTTATATTAAATGTAAATACTGTATTCATTTACCTATATACACTGTTATGCTTCTCAACACTGGCTGCGGCTTTTCCTCTGTGGTGCCACTTCAGTTCATAAGGATGTGCTGCCACCTACAGGCGGAGGTGTGAAACAGACAGGAAGTGAAAACAAGCAGGACGACTGCTGAATCTACTGACCAAAATAATATGGGCGACTGCTTCTTAGATATAATTATAGAGCAGGGCTGACACTACTAAATAAAGCGTAAAGTTGTCACGGTAAAATGTAGGTTAATTCAATTAATAATTCCTTCCAAATTTCCAGCACAAGGTCTGATCTACCTGTATTTTAATGGACAGAGGAAGAGGAGGAAAAAGAGGAGGCAGAGGGAAGCGTAGTGAGGAGGTGAGATCCCTATTAACTGGACCAGTTTTCCAACATGTTACCTCTTTAATTTTTAATTTTAAAAATGTGTACTTTTGGCTGTCAGGCAGCATGGCAGATTTGACACAATGTAGGCTTGGTTCTAAATATAGAACAGAACTATTATTAGGGTGGAAGAGAGTTGAGTGTGTATCAAATGAGACCTTCTGTACCACCAGGACAAAGATGTTCATCTGTCTAAATCCATGTCTTATGTGCTTCGTCATGGAGCCACACAGATGGGACTTCAAATGACTGCAGGTGAGATGACACTTTCACAGATTCAGACACAAATGAATGACTTTTGATATGATAAGTTCGTCCTGGAGAGAGACACGGCTAAACACAGAAGAACTGAACTAGAAGTATTTTCTATGGGCCTGAAAAAGTTTTTAAAGCTAATTGTAGTTTTAGTTTCGTTTGATAGTAAACTTCTTAAAACAATTTTAGTAATGAACTGAACTTGACTGCATTGTTTTATTGTAGGATCAATTGAAACATACGAGTGATTGAACTGAATCTTACATTTTTGAGATGATGTGTTGTGAATTAGTTCTATGAAAATAAAATGAACCGAATTTGATTTATTTATGGTTTTACTCCTAAATTGATAGTGACAACAATATTTCACTCAACAGATGTCTAGACAATAATTTGCATATATATATAAAGATGTTGCATCATGGAAGCAATTTAAAAATATTATGTAGATTTATTCAAACAAAACTGTAAAATGTGACCATAGCTGTAACAACTTATATCTCCACAGATGGCTTCTTGTTTGTGGAGGACCTCCTGGTTCACCCACAGTTCCACTTGTACACATTAGAAGATGTAGAGAGAGTCGTATCAACAAATGACAAGCAGCGCTTCAAGCTCCGCTCCCACCCAGAGGATGGCCGGCTGCAGATTCGAGCCAATCAGGGACATTCACTACAGGCAGGCAGAGCAGACGCGTTCCTAATTAAATCAACTTAAACTTCATTTAAGTTTTATAATGTAATTCCAGTTTACAATAAATGTAATTTTTATGATGAAAATTAAATGCATTTGCAATTATGTACAATTATGTACAGATTCAAACCAACCTAATTCTGGCATAGTGTACAAGTTCTGATCCAGTTGTGTAATTCAATAGAAGTTATTGTACACTTCAGATACTGATAATGACTACTTGTTATGAACAGATAAAAAGGTATTTAAGGAAGCACAGTCATTTTCATCAAGTGTTTGACTTTGCAGCAATCCCACATCCTGAACAAGCATGTGGTGAGTGGGAAAAAATACATCTTCCTTTTCACAGGAAAACCTCCAACTGACCACATGCAGTGTGATAGTGATATATGGTGGCTTTAGTATTTTCTTTTGCAGTCAGTTAATGGGGATGGCTAATGGACTGAGTTTATATTACATTTTTCTATGCTATGACTACTCAAAGTGCTTTTCATTAGCCATATTTACCACATTCTCATTCAGGCAAGTGGGGGTTTAGTTCCTTGCCCAGGGACACATCAACATGATGGAAGCTGGAATCGAACACGCAACTTTTGGACTGCAAAACAATTAATCTTCCCACACTGAGCCACAGTCATCCCAGTATTAAAGAAGTTCTCTTTGCTTACTTGAGTTTCACTTATGTTCTCCTTGGTGCTAGTCAGATATGTGGAAATTGTAAAAATGTTTTACCTAATTGGACAAATTGTTATGAACTTTAAATCTCATCAGGAATCTCATCTCTGGTCAGGTTATGGATCTGGAGCTAAAACCAGTTCTAGCTGGTTCTCCTGATTGCCCCGCCGAGGCCGTTCATGGCTCCTACCTCCGCAACTGGCCATCCATTCGACAGCAGGGTCTGAGCCGCATGAATAGGACTCACATTCATCTGTCAACTGGACTTCCAGGGGAGGATGGCGTCATTAGCGGTATTCTCTATGTTCGAATACAGAATAATTGAAGATTAAACGAGCCGAACATCAAATAGCAGCGCTATTTCTTTTCCCACCAGGCATGAGGAAAAACTGCGATCTAGCTGTGTTCATTGATGTCCCCAGAGCTCTGGCTGGTAAGATTAGCTGGTAATGGCTGCAGTTTAATCCTCTCCATCCGCCCTGTGTGAGTAAAGAAATCAATCTTTCTACAAGTGTTTTATGTGTTTGTATCCGGCTTGTACAGATGGTATTGAGTTCTTCTGGTCAGAGAATGCTGTGTTGCTGACTGCAGGTGATGCTGAGGGAAAACTCCTTCCTAAATACTTCACCCGAGCCCTAAAACTCAAGCCTAGAGGTGAGGAAAACTAAAACACATTATTTCTTAAGAATCCAAAGGACATTCCAGTTGTGTAATTTCTTGTGCTGTGTTCCAGGATGCATCCTTCCCCTGCAGTAAAAGCTGCTGTGCTTGATGTTCTCAACAAGCTTGAATCCAACTTTGCAGTATGTTTTTTTTTGGTTTCCAAGACTACACAAGTTTTACATTTCCTATAAATAACAGGATGACATACACTTGCCGCCCAATTTTATCTTTATAATAAATACTTAACCAGATAAATATAAGCTGACATGGTACTTTTTTGTCTATACTGTGCCTTACTAAAATACTTGTGTCACATGATAGCCACAAATTTTCACATATTTTATTGGGGTTTAATGTGACAAAGTAAAGGTGCGAATAAGTATGAGTATGAGGTGGAGTGAAAATGGTACATGGTTTTCTAATTACAAATAATCAAATAATTTGGCTTGTATTTGTAATTAGCCCCCTGTGCTCTGATACCTCTCAACCTACTGCCTTCAGATTTAACCAACGTTGTAGTAATAAGACAGTCTTTGTTGACACAGCAAACACATGAAAGAATGGGCTCATGAAACCAAAGCTTTTCATCAAAATACTAGCAGCATCTGCGGTAATGTTTTCTGTTTGTTTGTTTTAAAACAGGGACCAGAATGTCCGTTGCTAATGATGGGATGGATGAAGTTAAATGCAGAGCTCAATTGTAGAAGCAACTTTGAATAAAGGACTATATGAAGATATTCTGTTCAGCCTGAGTCTGAGGAAACAGGATGCAGACACTGTGGTTTAACGGGCAGCCTCAACAGTTCCTTACAAGATTATGGGAACACGCACAACACTCTGCATGATTGAGATAATTGGTTAGGAGCTTTCAGTAAGAAAACAAATGAGCGCTGTTGTGACCACGGTGACAGAAGATAAGACGAATCCTGAAACACTTTTATTATAGTTTCAATTTAAACAGTTAACACATGAACATTTAAATTCTCTGCTGGAATAATACAGGCATGTTCAGTAATTTACAGACTGATGTTTTTAAGCTTTTATTCCTCTTAATTATGTTTTTCTGCTTACAGTTAATTAACATGACATTTGTGATCAGAATATTGCATCACACTTATAAAAAATTATTTTGCAACATTCTGACAAAATAGTCTCTTCAGAAAGTATATTTTTAATTAATTGAATTTGGCTGTTAAAGCTGTGGTCAAGTATTGTTATCAATACCAGTCCTTCCAGAGCAATGCTAATTATTATTATTGTTAGTCAGACAAAAAAAAAAAAAAAAAAGAGAGAAGTGGCTGAGTCAGCTTTGTATTTCTATAAGTTTGATCACCAGGCTTCTGGTTTTGGGCCCTCTATTATTTGCACCAGCAGCGGTCCATCACAAAAGGATTCAATATTGGACACTTGAAGTCCTCAACTCTCTTTGTTAAACATCATGTGCATTTGGAGCAGATGGTAAATTAAAATCTGTCTGTTTGGAAGGCATGAGCCATAACTTTGTGTTTTTCCTGGTGGGATTCACAGAGAGAGGAAGTTTATGAATCAGTCTTTATGTATTTCATTATTATAGCGCTTCATGGCCTCCGGTCAGCTTATGGAAGAGCTCCTCATTGAGCGTGTTGCTCTTCTCACGGCTGCGCGTCGACATGAAAATATAGCCTCCAATGAACTCGTGAACAATTTTACAGTCAGCCGTCACGCAACCGAAGGCGATGTTCACATTCCCTTCAAACTCGATGGCCATCTGGACAAAAAGGTGAAAGCAGGAGGCATTAGTTTGAGAAAGTGATTCGATTTGGGGAGAACAACAAAAAATGCAATTAAAATATTTTTTATCAATAACTCTGCATAATTTAAAAACATTTCAGCATGGCCTTCTTCAATCTTGGGTATCTAAAACATGAAACACCTGCTTACAACTGGAAAATTAAATTTTTTTATAGCTGCGGTGGCAGCATGTATTATGACCTGTTTTATGTCCCAGTTTACGTTCCACTGCTTCATGTTGTTGTAGCGCCAAGTCTTCACCACGTCACCCACTCCCAGGTCGATACGGATCAGGCGGTTCGGGGCGATGCCCAGCACCTCGTCCTTTCTGCTACCCTTAAACCTGTTGGCCAGAAAACATTCATATTAATAAACCTCATACAAAGTTCCTAAAACACTATTTCACACATTATTTTGTACCTTTAGATTTATCTTTTTGTCATGGTTTCGTCATGCTTGCTGTCGTTCATCACTATTTTATGCTCAGTTATGTGTAAGGAGGTGGTCATTTTCAACATAAAGAGCTTTGTTTGAATATGAATTATAATTTCCTCCTTACTTGGTGCAAATCAATCTTAGGGGAACTTTCATTATGGTGGCTATTTATTATAAATATAACAGTAACAGTCAGCAACACAAGTGGAAAAACTGCCAAATAATTTAAATTTTGTTCCACATAGTGCCATAATTATCTCATAAAACTACCATGGCTTGACAAAAATCAGAAACCTTTTACACACAACCCCACATAGTTTTAACCATGGCTCATTGCACAACTACTTTTCTAAATTCCTGTAGCAGCCAGTAGTACTGCATGACTAACACAACAAAAAAACAGAACAGAAACAAAAAGCAGAGGTTCAGTTTGAGTTGTTACTTCAACTTCCTTGTATTGTTATTTCAACTTTCTTGCTACTGCCACCTTCTGATTTTTCAGGGATTTGGGGGTCGGTGTAGCCACCCCAATATCCTCTCTCCTGTGTTCTGCAGCATCAAATTTATTTAAACTTTACCTGACAACCACATATGAGAGTCCAAAATCAGGCAGAGCCTGCCAGATCTGCAGGAAGCGCATCAGTGCGTCTGTCAGAGAGAGCTGAGCTACGTTCTGGTAGGCGTCCAGGATACGAGGGGTCAGCTGGAGAAGCAGGCACAGGCAAACCTCTTAGATATAATTACATTTTAAAATGAAAGACAAGTTGCTTAGCTCTACAGTACTAACATCAATTCTTTAATGGAACATACATTTATGCTTTTTGACACAGATATTCAGATAAAAGGCGACCCATGCTTCCTTTAGCAGGTTAAGATAAATTCTATGGGTTACACAAAACACAATTTTTTGCACAAAATCATTTTTAAATAATGAGATTTTTGTTAACTCAATTCTGCCTATTTTGAGCTCCTTTCAGAATGAGATGTTTTAGAGCTTCTGTTCACTTTAAATGCCTAATACCAGTTGACCAAAGGCCCTGAAGCTTCATTTGTGTTGCAAGGTGACGAGCTGGGCTTTGCTGGGGTTGCTTGGTAACGGTACAGAGCCCGTAGGTTGAGACTTAACAATTGGGAAGTTTTTGAAACAGCTCATTTTCCAGACACCAAAAAACATTAACTTATTGCCAAAAATGGCTGGCTGGTTTTCTCTAAGTGGTTAGGCTGGTTCTAGAAGCAGTAGACAACCAAATGGAAGTACATAAAAGTGCAAAATTTGAATTTTGCATAATCCATTGAAAACCAAATTAATAAATACTGTTGTGTATTTTGGCTATGCAGAAATGCAAATGCTCTTTCTTCCTCTACCTGTTTGGGCTTGTATTTCTTATGATAACGTGGTGACACCAAACTGTGAGTATTTATGCTTTCATCGCTGGCAGCTGAATTATTGCTGGAGCCAGAGTTGGTCTTTTGCATGGCCAGGAACGATCGGATGCTCTGGATCTCACTCTGGAAGCTGCTGTCTGCTAGGCTCTTGCCTTTGGAGGCTAGCCGACATCCGGCCATCCACTGAGCGTACTGATGCTCCTGCAAAACATGAACCACAGGCAGAAGAAGGGGGGGGGTTAGACAGGTGTGCCTGTGGGCTCAACCGAGTGGGGCAGGCAGAGATAAGTAGACAGAAAGCTGCACACGACAGAACGATGGCACTTACATTTTCACAGCGCAGATAGACCTCGTTCATGCCTTCAGGTGCAGGGATCAGTAGTCTGATAAGAAATTTCTGCGCTGCAACGTTGACGTCGGGAGCCACCTCACAGCCTAAGAGCAGGAAAGCAAAGTAGGACAATGAGAGCTGATAATTATGGGTTAGCTGCTGAAAAGCTGAATTATGAACACCAGTTTCACTGACAAACAATCTTTCAAAAGGGGGAGACATTGATTTAAAGAAGAACCCCTTTTCATCTAACAAATTGTTAAAGTTTCATCATTCGATGAAATAAAACAACTTTTTCTTTCAAATTAAAATGAGTTTTCTGTACCTTTAAGGTTAATCTGTTGAATAGGCTCTCCGATGCTTTCCTCTTTGCTCTTGAAGTAAGAGATGGACGTATCCTGGAATTTGAACCAGTACTGCTTATATCCCTTCAGAGTGAGCCTCTTAGGCCTGAAATGCACAGTCGCATTGCTTGGTTTCATCAAAAATATTTTCTAGAAATCATATGAGAGTCAGTCTTCAAATCTCACCTGAACAACTTCAAGTAGTCATTGAGTTCTGGTGCTGTCATGTTTTCCTGAATAGAAGTTCAGAAAAGATGATTCTCTGCTCCTCTTGTTAAATTATCTACGATATGTTTTTTTTCTATTGTCATTATTATTATAAAATCTAAATTAATAAAACATTTCAGTTCCTCAAAGGTGGGAGCTTCATTTTATTATTATTATTTTTTATCAGCGATTAAGAATTAAAATCCAAGCTACCAGCAGGTCTGAGGCGGAGCTGCTCTCTCCCTCCATCTTGACCTCCAGGGACTGAAGGGCCGACTCCAGGTCGTCCAGGGCCGCGTTGGAGCTCATCATCTGGGGCTCCGACAGGGCCACCTTACTGATGTGGTACTAAATGATTTTACATGTAAGAGAGGACAGAAAGAGACATAAGTATCTCCCTCGTATAGAAGCTGTTACCTGACGGTCAGGGCAAATAGAGTTCATAAAAATGGCCTATTAGGTTTATTGTATCTACAAGGAAGCTTTTAAAATTACACAAATACCCACAAGTATTAACAGCAGCTTCTGATGTGTTGGTTTTATAAAATCAAAAACCTGAAATAAATGTAAAATGGAGTCTACTTAATAGTTCTGTAATTCTTTCACAGGAACAACCAGGAATTATTGTCCTATTTGGTCACTCACATCTTTTTAATGTTCTTGCAACCTCTCTTAAGGTCCTGCCACATCCTTTCAAATCATTTCAGGCCTGAACTTGGACAAGGCCATTGCAAACTCTTGAATTTTTTTCCTTTTTTCTGTTATTCTTCTGTAGATGTGTTACTGTGTTTGGATTGTTGCCCTGTTGCATGATCCAGTTTTCATTCTAGACACAGTTGTGCACAGAAACATTCACAGTAGACTCAGTGAATGAGTCCTTTGGCATTCAAACAAGCCCAAATCACCATAACTCCACCGCTGTGCTTGACAGTTGGCATGAGACGTTTGGTGTTTTGTACATGCTGAATTGATCATTTTGCTCCCTTTTAAGGCATTCTGAGTTTATTCTGTTATTTTTGAAATACTTGTGTACTTATAAATTACTTGTATCTGCACACAAAATGCTTTTAACGTGAATTCACACAGCAGTTTTCTTCAACATCTGCACTCGAACGCTAGAGTTTCTGCTAAATTTGACATTTAAAGCTTTCATGACAAAATGATCCACTTCCCTCAGAGAGTTACACATATCCCCGTTCATTAGCAGGACAGGCATTTTTTTTTTATCTTACCTGCAGCGCTCCAAAAAGCATCATCTCCTCCTCCGTGCAGTCGATGTCTTCCAGCAGGATGGCCCAGCGGGCCTGCTCATACAGCTGTGTGAGACGCACAACATCGTACTGCCGGGGTAAAGATTGAGGTGATGGAAGAGTTAATAGACATTCCCACACACACATTGTCTATTAACATAATGATTGCACTAAAACAGCACACACAAACCTTGGGTTCTATGTCGTAGAAAGAGTAATACTTGAAGCGAAGCCACAGGCGGTCATTTTCTTGGATGTTTTGCTGCATGAGACAACGTGACGAATCCAACCACCTGAGGGGGGAAAACACAGAGTCTGTATGGGTTTATGTTTTTATGAGTGAATATATACAATAATGTTTATGTTTGCATTAAATTAATTTCAGAGTTAAATAAAGTTTGTTGTAAAAAACAAGAAAAGGGGCCCAGAATATTTTTTTTTAGAAAATTGTCATTGTTTTCCTTGTAAACTCTTCAGTCAGTTAACATAGAAATAAATTGAAGGATAAAGAGGCAAAGAAATAAAAAGATTCAAAATGTTTTTCTTTTTCTTTGTTTTCAATTAAAATGACTTTTGTGCTGTGGCAGACCAGTGTGTAATTTTAGCAACTTTTAAGTGGGAATAGACATTAGCAGTGTCCTAATATGTTCCTCAAACAAACTGCATTTTTTAAAATTAGATCACACAGGAAAATTGGAGGTATTTTCTTCAGTTTAGATTGGTTAGATTGTGGAAATTCTGCAAAAAAAAAAAAAAAAAAATAGAAGAAATAGTTGCTGTGTCTACAAAGTGGAGCTCCTTGGACGATGTTACCACATGAGGTAGAAGCAAATATACCTGCCGTGGATGTGAGATTTGTCCACCACACTTGCTGGGTGGTACTGCTTGGAGATGACCTCTGGAGCAGGAGGAGGCTGAGTGACCGACAGCATCTTGTAGACGCCCTCCATCTGCTCTGAGTCAGCGAAATGAGCTGGCATGCCATTATACAGACAGGGCCGGGAAACTGAACAGGAAGTGAGAGTGCACAGACTGCTGTGAGATATTCAGGCTCAAAACGGGAAGCGCAATGGCTTACATTTATTTATTTCCAACAGACATTGTGCCTTGTCAATATGCCTTCAGTGTGTAAAAAATAAAGATGTGGTGGGTGTACCCGAGGAAAGGGGCACCTCAGTCAGGTCGTAGATCTCCTCTGTCAAATCTTTGTCTTTTTTCTTCTTCTTCTCCTCCACAGGACGAAGGAGGGAGAGCTCCTCAGGATGGCGGATGTCTGTGGGGATCAGGAAAGTAAATAGATGTTTATTGGCCCTGCAAAATATCAAATATGTTTTATGTTTAGGAATGTTAGCGCAATCCTTAAGCATTCTATTTCATTAGGTTTAGATTTACTGTTTTATAGTAATCAGTGGGATAGCAGAATACACAAAATAATAACAGGACTGAATTCTTTACATTTTGCTCAAATGCAATGGCAGATCATAATAAAACCCTAGCTTGCTCTACAGACGGGAAGAAATTCACCATGTAAAAGCACAACCTTCTGATAAGTCATGTTGGAAAATGAAGATTAACAATACTAAAAGCTCTTTGATTATGATCAGTTTCTGATGCTAAAAATGTTTTGTTTTCTTGATTTATATCTATAGCAAAACTATATTATATAAACTCTCCTACCCAGAATCAGTGCCCCAATGGATGAGTGATTTTCTGTCAGTTTTCAGATGAGGTCAGTGACTGAATGTCATACATGATTAAAGAAAACTGGTGAAAAATGTCTGTATGTTCTTCATGAAACAAATCTCGCCATTCTGGCCAATTTTAGAAGGTGCAATAGTGTTGTACAGTGTTGAAAAAAACACAGGCTGCTCCAGGTACCATAGGGACATCAACAGCATTGATCAGGGGATTCTGTTTTCAGAGCTCATCACTGTAATTAGGTTGTTCATAGATAATAGCTGCCCATTCACAGAAACAATTGAGAAACCAGTTTAATTTCAACAAGGATAAAAGGGCAGCGACCAAGAATGCCTGTGCTTCAAAATCAACACCTGCAGCCACACTCACTATGTTCATGCATTCATACACCAACTGGAAGTCAACTTCCAGTTTAATTTATGGTATTCGTATCAGTCAGGTCATTCAAAGTCTGAACCCTCTAAGTTTTCGTGTTTCCAAGCCAGTTTTGTCATTTCACTTAAGTTGGCTGCTTTTTAAACTATTTTCAGTCTTCCACCTTTTCTGGGGATTTCTGGAGAGGAAATGAGACCAAGCAATGCTTAAGTTAGAATAAATGAAAGCACGAAAGAGACTGAGAAACAATTTTTTTTTTCTTGTAATGACCAAAATCAAAGAGCTGCTTGATTAGACTGAGGGACAAGATTCAACAATATAAATATAAACATCAATGCTTTGAGATAAATATGCAAGAGAGTCAAAAAAGGCAGAAAGAGGGAAGAAAAAAAACCTACTGAGCATCCTGCAGATTCCCATGACGGTCTGGAAGACGGGGTTGGAGAAGCAGGCCTTCAGCATCACAGTTTTACCGTTGGGCAGACCCAGTTTAAGCGGCTTATGTTGAGGCATGAACAGCAGACGGGCATCAGCGTGAATCCCGTATTTCTCCAGAGTCCAGGCTGTCCGCAGCAGCCACCGTTGCTTCTGCTCCCACCACAGCGCATGATCCGACCAGTCACGCTGCATCTCTATAAAACAAGAAGAAAACACCTGGATTAATTACAGACACTTATGCCTGGCTATTTTAATCTCACAACACTTTGGCACTGAATACTCTCAGGCAGACTACATGTCAACAAACATTAGTGCTGTCTTCATTCTTTGCATTATTGTGTTTATCTGTTTCTTTCCTTTCTCTTAACTGCCAGCTGTTGCAGCAGATGGACTGGCCCTGGCTCTGCTGGATGTTTCCTCGTGTTGAAGAAACAGAGGTTCCTCTCTCCCTGTGCTCAGGAGGAGGGATTGCTGCCGAAGTCAACTACTCTATGCAAACAGACAGGCTTCCTTGGAGAGATAACCTTTCACTAATTTACATTAAACCATCAGCTGAATGTGTCTGTATTGTACTATAAATTGTATGGAATTGAATTATAAAATTGAATGAACATACAACATGATTTAATTCTTTTTGGGAGCTTTAGAAAAGCACTCTGCCCTCCATGATATATTTTATTGGGATTTTCTTTGACTGACCAAAAAACATAACTGTGAAGTGAAGGAAAATAACTCTGGTTCCTTTACAAACCATTTGTTTGAATTTATGTTCAATCTCTAGTAATCAGATTTTATTTAAGACTATGCTAGATCCCATTACTTTCAAGATACAGAAGTGCAATTGTTTTACTTGAGTCAACATACGTTTTATTTTATGTTTATGTTTATTGTGACTATCTTTTGTAATTGGGTGTTTTTTCCTTTCTCTTTGTATGATCATTGTCTCGCTTTTAAAAGAGATATTCAGATCTCAATGGGACAAACCTGTTTAAATCAAAGTTATTATTATTATGATATTCCTAAACAAAACGCTGTTCAACAAATATCAGAAGCCTTCAGAAGTTATCTATTAAAACAACCAACCCTGCACATCACAAGGCGTCCCCATTGTGAAACAATGTGGTAACTGAATTATCTTGTGTGAAATGTGAAATGTTTCTTCAGCAAAGACACTAAATGTGATCAAAGCTGATGGGGAGATGAATGGAGCTAAATTCAGGGGAATCCTAGAAGAAAACCTTTGAGGAGACTATAAAATATTTCAGATTGGTGTGGAGGTTCAACTTCCAAAAGGACATTCCCATAGCATGATAATGTCTCCACCATGTTTCACCACTGGAATGGTGTGTTGAATAGATGGGCAGTGTTAGTTTATTTATTTTTTGACTAAGTGATGTATAAAGACAACTTTATTTAAGGATGTCAAAGTTAATACCAAAACAACAACTTTCAGATTTGTACATGTATCCTTTGCCTTGCACTAAACAATAAAGTTTTATTTTCAATAATCACATAAAATATGAATAAAATTCCTTAAAATCTAGCATAATGTAGGAAAAAAATCAAATATGAATACATTTGCAAGCCCATGAAATGACTAAGTTTTTACTGTCGGCCCATGTGATTGAGAGAGAGAGAGGTTAAAACAGATAGCTTGACTCACGTGTCTTTTCCACCAGCTGGAGGATAACCCCTCCAACGTGGAGGTCAGAGGCAACGCTGATAGTGACAGGAGGGGCATCAGGCCCCAGGTCCTCCACTTTGACTGACAGGTCCCACGCCGCCATACTCTGAGAGAGACAAGAGCAGAGTGTGAAGGAAAGGCTGAAGATAGGACTGTTCTCAGGAGAAACACGAACGTTGACTAAAATACAGCCTGTGACATCTCCAATAGGATAACAACCAACATTATGAACACAAATTACACACATAAGATAACTTCTGTTAGAGTAAAATGTTCCCTACTTATTTTATATTTATATAGAAACAATAAAAGAACTTTACAAGTGTTGCTTGGTGGAAGATAGCTCTTCTCTATGGTCAATATCACCTGATACTGAGTAACATGGAGACACAAACATGCACTGTGAGTGACATGTCAAGTTTAAATAGCATTTCCTGTTTCGGTCTTAAACTATCACCATGGATGCATACTTCCGCTTTTCAAATGCAAGCAGGAGGGGAATTAGAAACCCAACATGGGCTGGGTTGTTCATTCGATGGTGACGCACTCACCTCCCGCATGTAAATAAAAGCCCATATAAAATTAGATTTTACTTCTGGGTCTAAAATATGTCTACCTTTCAAAATCATAATCTTTTTTACAAGACAACTACAGAGGATGGTGGCACTGCATGCTTCAAACTCTCCACTTTTACTCGAAGGCCTAGACATTTTCGACATTTTTATGTTTAAATAATAAATTATCATTTGTGTCCAATTCATACAGTCATAAAGAGCTTCTTAATTCACTTCTATATCTTTATATTTCAGAAAGAAGCTCAAAATATAAAAACCCAGTGCTATTTTCTCTGTTCTCACGCTCCCCCCCACCACCACATGCACACACACACACACACACATGCCATACACAGACATCTTGTAAAAGACAATACCGTCAGTCTCCTCAGTCCACGATTTTAAGAACTGGACCTGGTGGGTTCCTCTTGTCTCTGTCAGACAGCTGAAGATGTTTCCCTGGTCTACTGTGAGAATTTGCACCAGGCTTGCCTCTCTTGGGTAGGGCAGGTTGTGGTGAAGCCTTTTCCTTTGCTGCTTGTGTCACCCGTGTAAAAAAAAAAAAAAAAAAGAAAAGAAAATCTTGTTCCTTTTTTGTCTTTGTCAGTTTCCGCCAGGCGGAAATGTGAACACCAGTTAACTTCTGACTGACGACCTGTGTTGAATGATACATATTAACATCTGTGTGTCGTTCACATTTAAAACGCTTGTGTGGGTTGCCATGGCAGATGTTAGTAATTTAAGGGTGTGTGATATTACTCCTTAATTTCAAAAGTCAAATTTCTTTTGTTTGGCTAAAAAACAATGTTAATTTATGTGTTTGCTAAAATTAATAAAATGTTTCACATAAAACAGTGGCTTATTAAGTGCAACTAAAAACACATTAAATATTATCACAGTTTGTTATGTACATACATTTAAAGGTACATTTTTAAAACATTTTTAAAAGATTAATTTCCGATCCGTTGATTACATTTTGAAAACAGTAAAAGAAAATGTCCAAAATGCCCAAAATTCTGGGATTCTGGCTCTTTTTAGAGAACCAGCTCTTTTGGCTTCAAAGCGGCTCTTCAGATTTTCTTTTTTGTTCCTTAATTTATTATCCAACAGAACAACATTGCAAAACAAATGAGATCAGCTCATAGTCGGAAATTGTTATATATATAAAAATTACTATACTACTATATTCAACAGCTCTTTTTCTGATTCAGCGTAAAGTGATATGTGCATTTTGAGTTTTAAAATACCATATGAATTTGTTATTTGGCTTTTGATGATTACATTTATAGAGTAAATTGATTGAACGGGACCTTTTAATTCAGAAATCTTCCCATTTTGTCTGAAACTTGTGTTTGTATTGAACCAGAAATCAGAAAACATGCTTCTACTACCTGACAGTTTACTGCTATAATGTAATGGGTTTTAAATGTTTTCTTCTCTGAAAAATACACCAGCAATAAATTTCAAGCTCTGAAATCCACAAAGTGGCATCCTGAACTGTCTTACACTAAAGACTGAGCATGAAAGAGAATAAACACAAACCATAGTTATTGTTTACTAAAATGTGTGTATTAGTTACACACATAAATTTTCCATTTTAACACTATTTGCGGCTTAAGATTGTATTAAAATATAATAAATAAGCTCTTTGCTTGCTTGTATTCTGTACTGTTCAATGATTTTTTTCATGTATAGGGAGCTTTGGGCTGCCATGATGCTGACATCAGGATAACAGTTCTTATAGGGTGTAGCCACACTGAGCTGTTGTCTTACATGTTAATACACAATTTGATCACTATGTTGTTTTATGCAACAACTGGACATTATCAGTTCAGCTTTATTGCTATTTTAAGTCGATTTTTTTTCAAAATACATTAGAGAAAATTGAAAAGTAGACGCGTAGCACCGACAGATAGACATATCTATCTATCCGTGCTACAGTAGGAAAATCCGTAGCACAGATAGTCAGAACACCGTTACATTTAAACGGCCTTTGTGTCACCTTAGTGTAATTTCCGACAGCCTTAAAGCTCACACTGAGTTGTGACCGTTAGCTTCGACTCTTCCATTTTCACTCAATACAGATATTATTATCTATAACACAGCGCTGTTAATATTAGACTTATTTTAGATACCACTCTTTTCTTTTATTTGATTATGAATACCAGAATCCAAAATATACAGCAGTTATTAATATTTATTGATTTTAATCAGTTAGTGGTGATCATGGAACACCCCTGGTTGATGGTACATTCCACTTGTTAACTTCCGAAACAAAAATGGTACATGAGATTTTGCAGTGAGGGGTGTGTTTGTATCGAAAGTGAAAGCCAACAGCAGTGTGGCCGACACTTCAACTTTGAAACCCAAGTCTTTGCTGTCTGCTTGGTGTTACCTAAACATGGCACTGCTAATGTCAGCTCGAGTTTCACACATCAGAGCCCTGCCCTGCAGCTCTCTGTCCCTTATCCGAGCTGACTTTCAGACAGCCGGTGTCAAGTTCAGGCACTTGTTACCTCCGGGTAGCCCCCAGCTCAGAGGGACGGGAATAACGAGTCCAGTACGAAGCCATATTAACGCCGCAGTCCGAGGTGACAGATTCTCCACCACTGCAGCGGCGCTTCGCAAATCCAGCCAGGCTAAGGGTTCCTCTTCACCAAGGGGGAGGAGAGGCGGGCTGGGCAAGTTTGCCCTCGGTGCTGCCCTCGGAGTGGGCACAGGCGCTCTGGTACAGGCCCTCCACACTGGAGTTTTAATCGCCATGCCTCTGAAAATTAACCTGGACTCTGCTGAGAGTGACTGGAAGGAAGCCAAGGGTGAGAATGTCCAGCAGTGTTAGGGAATAATTCTTCAAGATTTTACAGTTTTCAGACAAAAACAACTACTGTCAACTGGTACAACAAGTTGTAATAAGTTTTTGATAAATAAGAATGTATAAAACCCAGTAGACGGTCAACTTACCAGTTTTAAGCTTCATATTAAGCAGGGTCCCTATTTTTATATTTTAATATGTGGTGCCTTCCTAATGTAACTGGTACTTAAACTACTTTCAGTTTATCTTACATGAAGCTTTATTTTGGTCTGAATGTTTTTTTTTTTTCAGTTTCTGAAAAACATTAGAAAAGTATTCACACCAAATCTTTCCCATGTCTTGCACTCAGTACAACTATAGAGATAAAATTTGTCTTTTGTGGATTTTATTTATCAACCAACATAATAAGCAAAGTATAATTAAGCATATTATTCTGAAAAGTGTAACATGCATTTGCATTCAGACCCTAAATATAATCAATTTGATTCAGTTTAAAAATGTGTAGCACCTTACAAAAACATTTATCCCAATTTATGCAAGTAATTTTATAGTCAAATCAATCCAATGATGTACAGTAGTCAGATTTAAACCTAACTGCACACATTTCATTTTAATCTTAGCTCTAAATCAGCACTGAAAAGATGATTGTAACAGATAAGCTCTATGCCATTTGTAGAGTGTGTTTGATGAAAATTGGTACCATAGCAATGATTTTGTCTAGGAGAGACACCTTGTCAAGTGCAGCATCTGCTGGAAGAGAACAAGAAGATGTTGGAATCAGTAGCTCAGCTTAATCTCTTTATGCGGAGATTAAGAAACAGAGTAGATATGAAATTAATGGCAACAATAATAGTAGATTATGCAAACTTGGAAAGTATAGTATTTTGAGGTAACAGAGTAAAAGCAGCGGTAATTAAATCCACTCCACACTTTTCAGATTGTAAGTTATAGGGCCTTTCAAAAACTTTTCATTACTCTCAGAACTATACACTACTTTATGTTGGTCTAGCACCTAAAATTTCAGTAAAACACATTGAAGCTAATAATAATAATTCTATAAAATAATATGGAAAGGTTAAGGAGGTTAGGAAGATTTCTTGTTAGATTATAAGCTTCTTCTCTTTCTTTTCCCTAGATTTCCTGCTGTCTCTGTCCGTGAAGGACAGGCGCGGTTACTACAAAACCTCTGGCTCGGTGCCACTGGGTGACGTTCCAGTGTGGACTCCCACAGCAGGTCAGACATCCCACATCTGTCAACATCTGCGTCATTCAGAGTGGTGAAGCAGTGGTGGCGATGAAATTCTTTTCATAAATTAACTTTTATTACCAACATAAAATTACAAAATGTGGTGACAACCTCTTTTAAAAACCAAAAGCATACATAAACAAGCAAATATTTAAGTTGATTAAGTTGATTATTCCTAAAAAAAGTAATTCTTAGCAGGGGGTCAAACCATACTAAAATGAGATTTAAGGCTGTTCAGAGATGGGCAGACAAAAATTGTACTGCAACATACTTTTAATTGCATAGGAGTAAAAGTAAAAAAATACTCCTGTAGGAGTAAAAAATGAATTTGCTACAAAAGGTTCTCCAGCTCTAACTGATCATGAACAAAAATGTAAAATGATGTGCCAATTATGGTATTTACTACAATAAAATAAAATAAAAAAATAGCAAAACATAAATTACATAATTACTGAATATCAAAATCTGGCAAATCCCTCTTTTCCACGACAGTTTTTATTTATTTATTTTGAACATGATAGAAGTATAAAGTCACACACATAAACAAGGAATGTAAAAGACACATTTTTTGTACCACAGTAATCTTAACATGCTTGAAATCTTACAGTTATTTATATGCGTCAGCAGTGCAAAGCACTTCCAGTGACGGCGTATATTGTTTATACACATGACCTCCATATGACACATCATGACCAGCACATAGAAAATAACATGAGAGCTTGTGTAGAAACAAGAAGTCTCAGGTCATCATAAACTGTCAGTATGTGGCTGGTACATTTAGGTTAAAACGTGATTATTCTTCATTTAGTGAAGCAACTTGAGGTGAGTAGAGTAACCAGAAATTATACTCAGGTAAAAGTAATTTTACTTCAAAATGTCACTCGAGTAGAAGTAAAAGGTAGAGAGTAAGTTGACTCCTATAATCCTTGAAGTTACTCAAGTAAAATGTAACTGGAATAAATATAATTAGTTACTTTACAGCATGGAAGGCCTTGCGCTCTCACTCTCTTCTTCTTTTTTTAACCACTATTGTGGCTAAAATAAGAATGTAAAAAGAAGACATTTTTAACATGACAGATTAAATGTCTCATTTTAAGCCACGCGGGTTCCTTCCTCTACTTGTTTCAGAACAGATTTGTCTTCCGTCTCTGGTGATAAATTGTCCTAATCGGTTCTTCAGTTTCTCTCAATGCGACTGTGAACAGCCTAGGGCTTTGTGACAGAGCCAATCTTGCATGTGGCTGTATAAGCCTCATATTTAAATAAGAGATAAATCTGTAAATTGCATGACAAAAATTGAAGATACCACTAGAGGGAGCTCACATGCTTCCAGTGTCACAGTAACCTGTCTGCTGATCCCTGTTCTTCAGAGAGATTTCTGTTGCAAACCAAGCTGAGCCCGGCTGTGTTTGCTTCCATCCTCAGGTGCCTCTAAGCCGAGTCGCTACCTGAGGAATGAAACGTTAGACCAGAAGATTTCTGTGTACAGTGGTGACATAACCAAGCTGGAGATAGATGCCATTGTCAATGCAGGTATGGGTGTTCTATTTTGTTTTAGACAGGTCTGTGCACAATTTCAGCCACTCTACATGAAAAATTATAATTTTCTTGCATCATACAATAAAATCCCTTTTATTTTTTTTTCCTTTCACTGCTGTTTCCTCAAAAGTACAGGAATTAACATTTTGAAAAACACAAAAGGGAGAAATATAAAAGGCATTATGAATTTTAAAGAGTCCAGCAGTATTTAGTCTGGCTGTGCGTTTATGGGCGTATGCATAAATTTTGCAGGAAACATCTGTGAGCGGTGTCTGAACTGTAATTATGTGCATAATGTATTTTCAGCGTGTTGGTAGAACAGCCAGAGGCTTTCAAGTGATTATCTGCATACTGTTCCCGATATTCTTTCAACTAATTTGAGAACCCTACAGAAGAAAGTGAGAACAACAGAACTGCTGTGTAGGGCTGGTAAAAAATCTAAAAAAATTTCAATATAAATACGACAAGGGGCTGTTTAGCTTGGAATGAATAGTAAAGGCTTAAATTTCACGCCAGTGAGGAAGATATAGATAGATGAATATTTTATTTATCCTGGGGGAAATTTATTTATCTAGTAAGTCACAAAAACATCAACAAAATTCAAATTTCCGTTAAGAACGTATGACAAATAAGATAAACCATTTCTGCCTCCACTATACAGATCAGATTTTGAGGATAAGTGGAAATCTCTTATATCTGCATCTTCTGAATGTTCAATAAAAAGTACTGCATATTTTATCTTTTCCAATATCTTAAAAGTTTTGAAGAAGTAGATTGAGAAATGGAAGCTCATGGAGGGTTTTCATGAATTCTCAAAGGGAAAGATGTTTGAAGAAAAAAAAAATTGTGAATAGACACATTGATTACATACTTTGAAATCCTAAGGTAGAAAGAGATGCGCACCGTCTTTTCCCAAATTGTCACAAGTTCCTCATTCTTGAGCAAATCCTTGCTTTGGTTAAAATACAACATTACACTTCTAAAGCCTGCATCAGAGCACAGGTTTTAAGCAAAGCTCTTTGGAGCCAATCTTTAGAGGACGAATGAGACGTGCAAATAAACAAGGACATAGCAGTGATGATATTAATTAGTTGGATGAAAAGCATTCTGTGTGCATAGCAAAGAGATCATCTAGTTTGGTGTGTGTGTGTGTGTGTTAAAACAGCCGAGGAAAAAGCAATCCGTTGAAAACAGCAGATGGACAAAAGTTGACCCATAGATGAGGGTAAGAATGTAGATCTGCTGGTAAATTAAAAGCTTCACTTTTCGTCTTAGTTTTCTCTTCATCACGACAAAGCAATACATTGGTCGCATCGTTCTGCCAATCAATCTCCCGCTCTATAGTCCTTGTGAACTTGTGAACAAAAGCCAGAGATACTTAAACTCCTCCACCTGTAGAGGGAGGTGGAGGTCTCTACCGTTTTTTGGCTCAAGACTATTGTCTTGGATTTGAAGATGCTGATCTTGTTTATAAAAGTTATGAACAAGATCAGTGGCAAAGAGCAACCTTAGTGGATCCAATTACATACAATCCAAATCAATACAATAGCACAATGTAGTCGTATCATTTGATGCCAGTTGGTGAAAAGTTTGCAGAGCTGATTGTATGAAGTTGATCTCTTGTCACTTTTGTTGCAACCAGCAAAAAAGATATTTTCCCATCTTTTCGATGGGAACAGAAGTCAATGCTGGTGGCACAAACTTGCTGAAAGCAAAATGTTTTTCTTCCTTAGGTTTCTAAATCTACAGTTAGGAAAAAAGTTTTCATTATTGTCAATTCAAGTGGAAAACATATGTAGGATATATTCTTTGGATTGACTTTGCCTTACTATGTCAGACTGTTTAGGTCTCAGTTGGCTTGTTAAAAGCAGCTTGGCTTGTTTCGAAGTGTTTCTTGGACTTTCCTCTCTTAAGTTTTCAAGTTGCAAAACTGTAAGCTAAGAACTGCGAAACGTCTGGAAATGTCGCTTGGATAGATGAGACTGAAATATTAACTTTTGGCTGGATGGCATGGCATGAACAGTGCTGGGTTGATTGTGTTTTTTGCTTGATTTATAAGATCAGAGGTCAAAAGGTCAAACCCAAACACAGCAGTGAATCTGTGATAAAATAACTGAAAATGAAAAAGATCAATCTGTTTCAGAAATCCAGATAAAGTCCAGGTTCCAGTCTGATTGAAATGCTCTACTTCAGGGTAAACATGCAGAAATTAATGTCTGTAAGCCTCAATGAATTAAAGAAATGTTGTAAAGTACATTCAATCTTAAAGTCCTTCACAATGAGTTGAGTTTATTAAATTAAGGCAGAAAATTGGTAATTCATGGAGTGTGCTTAGTTTCCTCCATGAAGGTCTTGTCTTTGAAAATCAATAGAAAGGCCAGTACTGATTTATGTATGCTTGATAGTTGCAAGGATTTTAGGTCAAATATCATCATCTAAAATATAATGATGTTTGACCTTTAAGCTGTTAATGAAGAGAACAAAACTGACACTATCTGTTTTCATCTATCTATAATCCAGAGTCATTATGCATGACTGGCCTTTGCTTTAGTTTTTGAAGATCGCTGTTTTCACCTCCTGGCTTCATTCCCTACCCCATTATATGAAACTTCCTTCTTTGCTTCCTTCCTTTCTTGATTCATTCTTTCCTTCCTTCCTTCTGAGATCCTTTATTCTTTCCTTCATTTAGTCTCTGCATCCTACTCCTTATTAATGTCTTGTGCTCTATCTTGTGCTCTACCCACATTCCTATCTTTTCTTTTCTTACTGTGCTCTTCCTTTCTTTCTTTCCTTATAATTTTTTTCTTGTGTTTATACGTTTTCCTTCTGCTTGTCCTTAATTTTTTCCTTCTTCTCTTTTGTTTTTCTTCTTTTATTTCTGCCCTTGTCATTTCTTTCCTTCTTTCCTACTTTCTCTTTCTGTTTCATTCATTAGTTCCCCATCTTTTGTCCTGCCTTTTTTCTTCCTTGTTTCCTTCCATCCCTCTGCTTTCTGGTTTTTGCAGATTCCACATTTAAAGTCTATTTTTTATATAAGGACACTGTGATATCTTACTAAACTAAAGTATTTCATATTTTAAAAAGGCTGGAATTTATAGAAGGACAAACTGTGCAGGAACCTTGGATTCAACCTAAGAAACAAACTGAATCTAAAATTTGAGGATATGAGAAGCTTCAGTGCATAGGAACAATAAAACAGTTGTAAATGTCTGAATTGTTTTATTGCAACTTTCTGGTAAAAATAAATGTCCTGATTGAGGAATATTTGTCTCCTTAAACAGGATGTGACTTTAAACCTTTATGAATGGAAGCGCATTCAGAATTTAAGATGGCAGAATATGCAAGGCTTTTGAAATCCTCATGTGTTGGTGTTGCAGTCATTCATTTAAGCTGCAATATTTATTATCTCTCATTAGCTTTGGTTTCAGGAGGCCGGAAAGTGGGATTAAATCCACACTGATAACCATTAGATGGAGCCAAACACTGGCTTATTATTCCAGGAGCATCTCCTCTGAGGTTCTTTTAGTATTTGGGGGAAATTTATCTGTGTTTTGGCACAGGCATTGTATCAGGGGAGAGAAGGGCAGACCAGCCTAAACAATGTCTGATGATGAGCCTTCAGCTTCAAATGATAGATTTTTATTGGCAGCTGACTGTCAGCAGGCGGATGCTGTGCCAGCATCTAATAAACATGTTGATCGTTGACTCCCGTTAATGGAGTTATTGGTTTTTTGTTTGTGTGTACTTGTGACTCTGCCTACAAATATTTAGGTAATTATGAGTGTTTACACAAAAAGTAACGGCCTGCGTGTGTCTGGAAAGGCGAGTTTGTATTGGGTTGTACTTTTTACAGGGTTTTTAACAGAGTTGCATGGAATTAACAAGACGAAACGGCTAGTAAAGTGCTGTTTTGCAGAGAGGACGAAACAAGGTGAGAGTAGGAAGGCGCAAGAAACTCCACAACACCGGAGGAGTGATGACTGAGAGCTGAAGCGTGAGAGTCGGCACTCTCTCCGGCTGAGAAAACCCAGAGAGGAGTCGGTGAGAGAGGAAAGAAGAAGATAAGAGAGACGGGGAGAGGTCACAAGCTTGTATTTAAATCTCGCTCTGCATTGCCATAGCAACAAGCAGGTACAGGTTAGCCTGAAAAGGGTTTTGGGCAGGAGAGTCTGAACATCCTTTTCTATCTGACTGATTGGCTGTCCAGTTGACTTTGTATGTGGCTGCTTTGTTGGCTACGAGGGCGACCTTTTTCCACAGTGACTAACTGATTGACTAAGAGGCTTTGGGTGACAGTCGCACTTTGAATTGAGATGACATTGAATTGAGAGACGGAGTTAGATTTTTTTTGCAAATCTTAACAGCAAAACTCTTGCTTAAACAGCCGCCAAGACAGCTCCGTTGGTTTTTGACATGTGGAGGGGAGTGTTGTGGATTTTCTTTGGCTCCTCAGAAAGGCCTTGAAGCATCATTTAGCCCCTAAGGCAGCAAGCGTTCAGTTGAAGCCAACTGTGGCCAATTATATGTAATACTGACAGACTGGTGGGAAGGTTGGGAAAAGGAGGCTTCCAGTGCCTGCTGGTAAAGAGAAGTTGACACACAGATACAGAGACGAGCACGAATAGAATAAATACACGGATGCAATCTGATTCAGACCAAAGGAGCACCAAAAATCAAGAAAGTAACAAAGGAAGCATAACACAGGCTGTTTTTTATAGTTTAAAAAAGTGTTGCATTTTGATACCACAACCATTTTTGTATCCAAGTGTTTGGTTTAAACACTTGGAACACTTGTTAAGGATAAAAACCTCTCTGCGACTATCAAGAGACTATGCTGGGATTTGCTCCAGCTGTATGGAGGACAGACTCCCCCTCTTCCACCTGTTGCTGGATGCTGTCAGTCAGCTGTGCTTTATAGTTTAAAGGCATACAAAGTTGGCTGTTGGAGATGTTTTTTTTTTCTTTGTTTAATCACAATGTAAGTAAATCATGAGAAAACGCTCTGTGTTACAGCATCTATCTGTAAAATGAACTACCGGCTGCAGGCTAAGCATCAGCTTTCAGGCTTCCATTTGCAGAAAAGGGCAGACATTTTTCCCTGTAGAGTTATGAAAGTATTACTACTAAACTGAACCACTGGTTATTCCATATCTTGTGTAGGTCTTTTACTACTGCCTACGTATGTTTTTGATTGCAATATGATTTAAAACAACCTGATTGTAACTTTACAGTTTAAAATGCGAGATTTGAATAGAATTTCGACCTCCTCCTTCAAATGATTGAAATGGACCTCCTCTCCTCTTGTTTGTCGTTTGCGTCTCTTTCTATAAACATTGAATTTACAGTAACTCTCAGCTCTTCCTCCTACCTCCTCTGCCCCCCGTCCTCCCTCCATCCACCCCTACCTCATTCCACACTTTTACAGCCCCTGGCTTTGGCCCACTCCTATAAAACACTACAAACATAAAAACCCACAAGCACTTAAGAGCTGTCCTGGTTAGGAGGGTGGAGGGGACGTTTGAGTGGGAGGAGACAGTGGGCAGAAACATCCTCCTCTTTACACCCCTCAATCACTCCGTCTGGAGATGGAGATGGAGATGGAGGGGAGGATATATTGTCTCTGATGGGTTCGTTGATTAAGATGGATTGCACAATGAAATGTCATTGGAGAAATGAGTTCTTAGAGGGAGTGTGTGCGTGCTTATACTCACTTCATGTCTCTCCAACTAACTCTGCATTAAAACCTTTTTTCAGACTGATTAAATGCAAATTTGCTTGGCTCAACTGAGTTGCATTTTCACCTACAAAGATCCTGTTCTTCACTTGCGCTTTGTAGTCAGCTTTGATTCGGTCACGTTTTCTCTGCAGAAAAGCAAAGCTCCATTGTAAATGAAAATGGTTTAAAACAGATAAAGTGCCTCCTCTCTGAAACTCACTGTGGTGTCCTCTTTTTCATTCAGTGGAAGGAAAAGCAGCACCAGAGTACGCTGATAAATCTTTCAAGCCAGAAATATGAAAATCTGTCCTTAAAATTAAGCCATGCACTGTCAAGTGATGAATAATATTTTGGTCCTATCTCAGTCTTTAGACCACTTGTCATGGCTACAGTTTAGAGTCCGTTTGAATGTTTCCTGAGTTTATCTAGAACTTTACGTCTTACCTCTGTGTTTGTGTGCAGATTTGTCCACGTGTGTGTTATTCGGGTTTTGTCCGTTGAAGTTGTCTTTTTTCAGCACAGGTGTGATGTCATATGTACTGTATGTGTGGGCAGGAGATGGGGTCTCTCCTCTGCTGGTCAGAGATAAAGCTGTTGGTTTGCACTGGAATCCCTCTCAGCGTGTCAACAGCTGAGAGATACAAGATTAGAGCCGGACGGCAGGTGACGGACAGGATGGGAGCTGGAGTGTCTTCTGGACTGTGCTGTAACCTCCCTTGCTGATAAGAAACCTTGAAAACAGAGATGGATGGACGGATGGCAGCGCTGGTATGATGATGGACAGTAAGAGTCAGAAAGGAATGCAGCAGAAGGACAGTAGGGTACAATATCTAACCCTGACATTCTCCTAAATACATTGAGTTAGTTGGTCGCAGACAGTTTGCAGTTCATAAAAAATGATCATGGTGTGTTTTGTCAACCAGAATGATTTGTTTTTGCTTTATTTTAATGCTTATGTATTTCAGATCACCAAACATTCTTTAATAGCAAACATAAAACAGAGGTAAGAGGACAGTTTACATAGCAAATCATCACAAATGACCCAACAATTCATCCTTACAGTAAACCTTTATCAGGTATTGTGTAGAGTTTCTTTCTCTAAAGGTATTGATGCGTTTCAGGAGTGCATCAGTTTTATTGAGGAAGATGCGATATTAAGTTTTTCTACATGGCCTAAAATTGTACAATGAGGAAAAAAAAAAATGTAGTACTATATGCATTAAATATTTCTAAACTTGCAAATTCCAATGTTTGTATCGATATGATGTTCTTGCTTGCCCTTTAGTTTGCTTTTGTACATTTTTTTTGAAGAATCTGATTTTAATTGGTTGTTTTAAATTTGTTTGTGATTGACTGATTATGTTTTTCATTAGAAATACTGGGTACCAGTTCAAGCTTTCTTATGTGCCTCTGTCTGCACTCCGGCATTGGTGACACAACTATGACACAATAAATTAGTAAAATAATTGACTGGGTAGTTAAAATTTTCTTCGACCAGTCAAAGTGTATTTTACTTTAAAATGTTTAAGTTGACTGTTCTGTAAAGTTGGCAGCAAGTCACATTCTGCTTCCTTGAACAAAAACTTAACACACTTTTTACAAATTTAGAGCACACTTAGAAAGTCCAGAGAATACTTATTTATATTTATCTAGCATCCCAGAAGTCCAGAGGATACTTACTTACACTTATTAAGCTACCCAAAACAGGGATTAGAACTTGAAATCCAGAAAAACTACCTTAGCAACTACTTTTTAGACCCCTATCCTCCCAAACCAGAAAATGAATTAGACCAGAGGATTCTTACTTATACTAATCTACCAACCCTGAATAGAAGTATCTAGTTTATTTACTTTGGATCAACATTATTTGCTTTGTCTTCTTTTGCTCTTTCTTTTGGTTTATTTTGTCTGTATTTACTTTTAATTCCTGGAAAGCACTTTGTATTGCCTTGTTGCTAAAAATGTGCTATAGAAATAAAATTACCTTTACCTCTTCACTGTAATTGCAAATAAATTGGAACCGTTGGTCTTTTCAAGACCTACGGGCCTGGTTCTTTAGATTATGTCTGTTGTGAAGTAGTGATTATATAAATAGCCTTGACTGAATTAAAACTTTATAGATTAGCACTTAGAAGAAAATTTTTAGATTTCAAAAGAGTTATTTTGTTTGAAAAGGAAGATAGAATATCTTTTAGATTTAATGATTTTGAAAATCTGTCAGTATGCACTCAGTTCTTAATAATATATATGATGGATAGTTGGAGGTCTCAATGGGATGAGCATTAATATTTGAATCCTACTGTTTCTTTTTTTTCACCTGGGTGATTAAATATAAATCTGTTGGTGGAGGATCTTTTATTGATTCCTATGAGGTCTATGCTGGATGATGACCAGGAGCTGTAGAGGGTTTCGTGTTTATCAGGTTTGAAGGTATCGGACTGTTGGGAAGCCATGAATAAATGGACTCGAGCAGCAGGACATCTACCAGAACAGCTGGAGGGGAGGATGTGCTCTTTGATCCTGTTTGGTGATTTTTTTTTTTTCCAGCTTTTTTTAAGAGGATAAAACCTACAAACCCTTGGCTCTGCAGGTAGAGCATCTTATGAGAGCATTACTCTACAGCAGCACAGCGTCACACTCCTTTTGGAAGGCTTCACTGACTCTTAGCTGGCTTTGTCACTGGGGCTTATCGCAATTCTCAGCGCCAGAAACCGGCCTGGCAGACGGCCCTGCATTCACAACTGCTTGGCCTAAATTTCTCTTTGTGAGAATAAAATAAGTTCTTAGAGTTCACCTGCACTGGAGCTACTTTGTTTACTGGATTAAAACTGGACATGCAATGGTAATTTTGGATGCATAACCACTTTATGAAAGATTTCCAAGCATCAGGTCAAGAATTAAGTCTTTTATGCTGAGAACCACCAAATTTCTGTGTTTAAGCTGTTAATCTGTTTGTTTAAAGTATCCACATGTAGCCGTTTTCAGAGGGTAATCAAGTTGTAGCCAGATGTAGTATTTTTTCCTTGCCTCAGTAATGAATGTTTTCAAGGCTGTATTTCAGGCACTGGCAGTTTGTCACCAAGTCAATTATCTAAGGTTTCACTCAGGGGAGGCTGCTTGTTGTGATCCACCCTGCCTCACTAGTAGTAACAGGGGTCTAAGGCTCTGCTGGAAATCCCAGAACAGAGACTGCTCCTGCAGCTGAGGTCTCGCAGGCCCTGCAGCGTATGTTCTCCGTCTCCGTGTTTGCTGCAGTTACCATATATCCACCCTAGAGCGCATGTCAGCTCCTCTTAGGACGATCTCATATTACAAGATGCAAAATGTCACTCCGACTTTGCTTTTGCAGAGGAAAACCACGGGCTACTAGGATGCCTTAGAACAGGTGCTAAAACTGTAAGCGTCTTGTTTGTCTGTGGTGGCGCGCTCCACAAACAAACATCTGTAAAATTTAATTAAGCCGGACTTGTGTTGTTTACTTGAAAGGTAAAGTTAGCTCATATGCTGCTCTTCTGAAGCAGAGCAGGTTACACATCCCTGGTGATCTGCAGTGTTTTTCCCTGCTGTAGTTACTGCTCCTTCTTAGCTCCAGTTCCTATAGCAGTAGCCCCAAAGAGCTGACTGGGTGTTTTGTGGAGCAGTTGCTAATGGGCAGCTTAGCTTCTTATAACACGCCTGTCAAATGCTTGTATACAAAAGCTCTTACAGAGGCAAATTGGCATTGCTGATGCAAATTCAGTTTCAGAGGAAATATGATGTTCTGTCAACAAAGCCCTTGCAACACAATTGACATTTCCCTCTTTCTACTATCCATTAAAATAGGACGCAGTTGCTGGGTTACTGTCTAGTATGTCACATAAAAATGCCATCAGGTTTCTTTAGGCCTATAAAACAACATTGTGATATGCAAAATCTAATAAAAGATGATGATTTATGATTCATAGTATTTTTATATAAAAGTTATTTTTAAAATTTGTTTTTGCAACCATATACTCAAACTTACTGCAGTTTAGAAAATATTCCTTCAGAATTACATAACGACCTAAAAATAATGTTAAAATGAGTTCTTATTGTACGCTGTCAAGCAGAGATATTAGAAAATCAGGGTCATTCAAGCACATTATCATCCAGGCTCCTGCTGGTAAAGGAGGCGAGGTCGCGATTTCTTTCAATAATTCCTGTGGGAACTGAAGAATACAGCAGTGAACCAACAAGTGCAAGTAACTCCATAGGCAGCACCTGTAAAGTCTCTTTTGGACCTGCCAAAGAAAAAAAGCTTCTCCCTATTTATCTTAAGTTTATATTTAGTTGCTGTGGGACAGAGTAGTGTGTATGTGGTGGACTGGTGGTGGTGACATTCTTAACACCATGTGTATCAATCAAGACATTTTAAAAGGCACTTATCAATCAAACCTACAGAGAAACTGACTTTCTTTTCTTTGTTTCTGGAAAAAAAAGAAAAATACTACAGTTCAGGTCCTGGGATCTGCAGCCAAAACTCAATACTTTATCCACTGAATTTCCCCAAACTCTTATGAGCCAAACAATTATATTGATTGTGAGTTGTTTGCCCTCCAAGATGTTTCAAAGAGCTTAGTTAGTAGCTGGGATGCATTCCTTTATTGAAATGTAGCAGCGACTGAAAAAAGGCCAAAGTAATGTGTTGTAATTTGATGGAGCCATAGATGCATAAAGGGGTAGGAGCCTCATCTGCAGTAGTAAAAGGTCTGCTCTGGTCGCTCATGGTGAAGAAAAAGGGTTCAGCTATGAATTTATTGGATTTTCTAGATTCCAAACCTCTCATATGGTCAAAAGATATTGGTTGTGATGGGGAAAAAACAAGATCCTGGAAAGAAACGGATTTCATCAGCTTCCTTTATTGGCCAGACGGACCCTAGATGACAGGTATTGACGTTTGATATGACATCATACAGGCTTGGCAGTGCAGCGGACAATTCAACCTTAAAAATGAGGCGAGAAGCTTCGTCAGCCTGATGGCTGGAGAGTAGAGAAGCTGCTCTTCTGCATCAAAAGGAATGAGCTAAGATGGTTCAGATGTCTGATCAAGAGTCCCTCCTGACGCCTTTCTTTAGAGGTTTTCTGGGCATGTCTAACTAGGAGAACAGACCCAGAACTCCCTGACAGATCATCGTAGGTTTCCCTGGAATAAGATGGAGAGCGTCTCCATCTTATCTCTTGCTCTTCTCGACCTTTTTAACTCAATCTTGAATAACTAGGAGACAACGGAGGCAGAGCCTGGTTCTGATTTGGTTGATTTTGACCAGGCGGAGAGATTATCTGTCTCATATTGTAATGTGACGACATGGTGAGAGTTTGAACAAATATGAGAAATCATATTTTTGTAAAAATTACATACTGTTACATACTGCAGCTGAAAGCTACAGTATTATGTTAATCAAGGATTTTTATGGCCAAAATAATTAGTCACTAATTTCAGTCTCGGTTATACTGATTTGATCACAACAGAATAAGATGTCAGGTGTAAATGGAGATTAGTAATCTCCTCTGCTCACATCCAAATTAACACTTGTTGCACGTTTTGTTTTTATTGTTAACATCACGTTTCATGAAATTTGTTCAAATCTGTTATAATTATTTTTACTTGTCTTACGATTACTGTAGTTCTTATGAAGTCAGTCTTCTGTAGAGCTTTCCATTTAAATTAATATTTGTCATGAAGTCCTTAATATCACAGAAAAATGAATAATGCTCAGAGATGTTGCTGTTGTTTGCTTTGGGCCCCGTTTTTAAAAAACTGATTCTTGCAGAGATTTATCTCTGCTTAGATTTCTGTTCTTTTCTTGTATCTTGGCTTTTTTGATGTGTGTGAACACTAACACTCATATTCTGTAGTGTTTCTCGCTGCACAGAGGTTGCGTTAGGTCCACTCTGTCCTCGCCTGTCTGTGTCTTTGCCATGGGTGAAGTTTGGAGCCTGTAGGGAATTGTGTCCACACAGCAGTGTGGTTTTTTACAGTTCTGCTGCTCTAGTTTTTGTTCTGTCCTGACCTGTCTAAGTTAATCATAAAAAAACTGTCAGAGTGGTTTACTGGTCATTTGGTAACAGGCTTGATGTTCACTTTGACGTAAAAAGTTTTAGTTTTCACGGTTCATTGCCTCAGTGGTCCAAGGAATGCTCCAGTGTCCCTTTTGTGTCTCAATTTAGTTAGTTTGAACTGCGTCTTCTCCTGTCGCTTTTCACTTTGTTTCTTGAGCTCAGACATCATCACTCCACAAAAAGTGGCATTAAAGAAATTGGCACCATCACGCTGATTTACACACTGACGTTGAGAAGTTAACATATCCTCAGAGAGTTAATCCCTAATGTTCTCCGGGTCAGTAAATAAACAGAAGGAGAAAAGCCAAATTGGGGGAGTTTGCAGAAAAGCTCATTTGTGCTAATTATTTCTCTCCCACCCCTCCCTCATTAAAAGCTTTCCCACCCCTCCAATCAATCGGCACTTTAGCAAGCAGGAAGGGATGGAGGAAGTGTGAGCCTCATTAGCCTGATTGGGCCAATGTGGGAGATGGAGAGAGATGGAGTGAATGAGGGAATAAAAGGGAAAAGAAGGCAGCTTGGTCATCAGCACTTGGCCCATCAGAGTTTCTGTCAACAAGGCAAATGCTGCGTTCAAATGTTTGTTTTGTAGAATTGTGGTTCCCAGCGGACATTAATGACGGCACCCGCACTGAATAGGAAACTATTGATGGAGTTTGTTTTGCATACTCGTTGGACAGAGCCGAGCATTTGAAGTACAAATAAATGATTATAGCTTGCAATTAAAGAACTTAAATCTGCTTCAGATTATAGCATCTTTCAAGCTCAAGTTTGACCCAAACTGCTTGGTGAATAAAATGGAGCGATGTTGAAAACATTTGGAACTCAGGCATAAAAATAAAGTATTACAACAGTAATAAAAAAGTCATAAAGCCAAACAAAAAACTGGGTTCTTAATAAAATGAACACGAACAAATGATTATGGTTGTGTGCCTCCTTTAGAAACATTTTGTGTGGCTCAAAACGTACCAAAGAGGTAAGAACTGAACAATTGCTTGCAATTAAAACATGCACATGGTTCAGATTGCATAGTTTTCTTTGCCAATTCCTTTCTATCAAAGCTGAAAGTTATTAAGTGGAAGAAGGTAAGGAACTGTACTTACTAAAGAGAAGCAATTCCTTCTTTATGTACACCTGTTTATGGTAACTAAAACTTTTCAGGACAACTGACCTCCTACTTGCAGAAAATACAAGGTCTGCATTGAGAAATTTCTTGCTTAAAGACCCAACGTCTTAACACATGTAGAATTTATTGCTCAACAATTGTTTAAAATATTATGCATCAGAATTCAGTGAGAACAAGATTACAAATGTCTACAAATAACATACAAGTTGATTTTGCTTAAACATTTCTACACATGACCAGTGGTTGTGACTTAATCCTAATTCAGGGCTCAGGACCATTTACAGCTTAAAGAGCCATCTAACTCTCTTCTACTACAGAAAATCTGACCTGTTTTTTTTTTTCTTCTAAAAATAAAAACAATTGTCAAGGAGAATGACTAAACAAAAAAGTAATTAGTTTTGTAAACTCTCCTGATATTGCATAAAAGCAGTTTAAAATAACATAAAGCTTGTTATTTTGTTAGCTTTATGTAAACCTCAGTTCATGCTGTTTTTGGCATATTATCTAGTCACTGCAAGGCATAAAAAGCCACATGTAGTTTCAGTACTGCAAGTTGCACACCCATGTTATTATGAGAAAACCTTTTCTGTTTCTTTAAAGAAAATTTTAAAAAAGTGCAACAATGCACATAAATGTGTGCTTGCCACTTACTATTCTTTTTTTTCAGTAACCCATAAACAAGTTTTAACTGTATTTAGAATATAAATCTTTCTCCAAATAAGTGATTTCGTTTGCATATAATAAATATTGTTATTTATATATTTGAAATTATATGTTTATACATGACAAAGTGAAACCCATATTACTTTTGTATTTTATATCAAGAAGGATGGGTATTCACTCTGTTTAATATGATGAAACTGAACTGGAAATAATTAGAAATAGGCCTCAGTTCAGGCATGAGAGCTGCGATAAAGGAAAATGAATTAAATCAGTTTCTTAAAATGCAATACTGGGGACTGTAGCTTAAAAATGAATTGCATTTAAAAATTGCACATATTTTTTATGGGTTTGTCAGGTCAACATTTTATATGTTTACGCATTGCTGTTTTCTACACAGCTACATTTGATTAAAATGGGATGAAGTGAAACAGATTTAATCACTTGCACAGAATGTGCACATTAATACACCTACAACATCAGTCAGTCGAACTTGCCAGAAACACTTATTCAGGAGAAAAACTTTGCAGATCTAACTTTGAAACTGTAATATATAAATGGGGGCCAAACATTTAGCCAAGATAAAAGAAACATTTATACAGATCATATGTCACCTAAGACTTCCTCTCAGCTGTAACATTGTGACAGCTGAGACCTTTGTACAAGACCTTTAAGTCACTCTTATCTTGCAAAACAGGAATCATCTATTGGCTACACAGAAACTGGTAATATCACTTTACCTCTCAAGGCTGTACACGTGTTCAGAGTAACTGTTTTTATGACAAATGCCATGTAAGCAGTGATCTACAAACTGGTGTCCTAAAATAAATTTTATTCACAATTATATTTAGCTTGCTGTACCAGAGAGAGGTAAGCTGATTATGGAAATAATTATGCACAAAAGCCCAACAGTGAAATTTGACTTTGGTGGAGCTGAAATTCATTTTTTTAATTGTATTTTCTTTTGGATATCCTTCGAGATTTCTACATTTCATAAAACAATTATGTCAATAAACACCAGGTGCTACTCTAACTAAACAACAAATTAACATGACTGGGCTTTAAGTTGTCCAATTAGACAATTTCTTTGACCTGTTTTTTTTTATTTTTTATAATTCAACAAAAAGTTACCAGACATAAAACGTCTGGTAACAAGGATTTTAAAAGCCTTGATGTAAACCTTTACTGTGACCAGCGAACAGTGGGGGCGCATTGATCAGATGAGGTAAAATAGAGAAGCTCAATAAAGTAGATCAGAAATGTAGAAAACTGCTGTCTGGTCATGCTGCGTTTTAAACACAAAAGAAGCTTTAAATCAATCATAAGAGATGTTTTTCTAAGTTCCAGCTTTATGTCAAGGCCACCGATGCACAAAGAAGTGACACTTCGTTTACTGTTTGTTTTGTTCATTTAATCTTCTAGTTATTCCGCAGCGTTTGCATTTCCAATTATGAGTGAATTGAGTTTTCCAACAAGTTTTATGAAGACTTAGGACTTTCTTTCTCCACCTTTAATGAGGGATGCTTCCTATGTAGACTTTAATTATTTGCATTCATCATTAATTAAATGAGCTGTGCAAATAATTTTGACTAAACTAAGACATCGAAGTTGGGATTAGGAGGAAATTTGACATGGAAATTAAAAACACATTGGGGGAAGATTATCCTCATTGAAGACAGTGTATTTGACTGATAAGGTATAATGCAGCCTTACATTAAGTCTCAATTTTCTTTCATCTTTTTAGTAATGGCTTAGTGAATTAAATACAGGGGCCGTATAACTGTAGCCTCTAAAATGGGCTTTAAAGGAGACCTAAGTCCTCGTCCTCTCTTTTTTTTTTTTCTTTCTCTCCGCTGGCGAAGACAAGACGAGTGAGGCTCTTTGTGTACTCACATGTCCTCATCACAGATGATGCTTTTGTCACATAATTGCATACACGCACATGCAGAGGGTACAGGGAGTACACACAGCACACAATGTGCACAATTACCATCCTGTAATTGCGATCTATCAGACATTATTGTGAAATGTTGCCTGATGTGCGTGCTGTCGAGTCTGCTGCATTATCAGAGCTTAGGAAATGACAAGACTATTTATAGGAGCTTGTTATCCACTTAAATCCTGTTGTTGCTATTGTCCAGCCCTTAGAGCTGGACTGACTGATGGGCTGATCTGTTGGTTTTGAGGAGCACAGCTGTGTGAAAAAGCAAATAGAGCGTCTCCATTTTTAGCTTCATTGACCTAAAACAGGAAGAATCTCATTAACTTGTTTGTCATACAGTGATGTGTTAAGTATTCTTTCACCATATAGAAACTGGTTATGCTGCACCGCTACTTCTCTATAATTAGACCTTTGAGTTCAGTCTGTAGCCAAGGGGACAAAGAAAGGGAAGAAGAGGGAGCAGTGTCACACAAATCGATACAAGAATGAATCCCACCAAGTGTGATACGAGTGAAAGTTTAAAAAATATTGAGCAGAAAACATGCTGGTTTCTACAACAGGACTTCGACGAAGCCAAAGTCAAAATCCATCTCAGACTTCTTACAACAATGTATGCTGGGCCATTTTAGAAACCCGCGCTGGCATTTAACCAGAACATTATTGGAAAGCTGTTTGCAAGACAATGCTTAATATGCAAAAAACAAAAAAACAAAAAACAAGTAAATATTTGAACACAAATAAATCTGCAAGTCTGGGTTTATTAAAATAAATCTAAATTAGCCATTTCCTGTGGTATCTGTTCTGAAATTGGTGCACCAGCTGTACCAGAAGGGAAGTGCTGACATTTATTTTACTGCTCTAACCAGATGTTTTCTTACACTGTCTGACTTTAAATCACACTAAATCTTTTCTGTCTTAACTTAGTTAGGATTACAGTGGACCTCTTCTTTTTAGTGCAACTCCAAATTATTTGGGGAAAAATATACTGATTCACTATTTTTTGGTTATACTTGGTGCAGATTCACTGTCACATTATTTGGAAATATTGTAGCAACATCAGAAGACATCAAACAGAAACTTGAAGCTTGGACACATAAATTCTTCCAAATGAACAATGAGTTAAACATCCAAAATCAGTTATAAAGTGACAAAGTTGATGTCTTTGGAGCAGCCGTCACAAAGCCCAGATCTCAATCCGGTAGCAGCACATGACGACATCTTCCTCTGCTGCTTTATTGACTCTCTGTCGCTCTCCATCCTAGTGCTTTTATGAAAATTGAAAAGTAAGAAAAATTCGGTGACATTTTCTAATGTTTTCAGTTATTATCATTTTTTTTTTTATTTCTTGCCTTTTCCAACTCTGTTGTTGCCTTTTTTTAAATTATTAATATATTTAGGCTCCATGCTGGCTCAATAGTGGTCTGGAGACAGAGGGTCCTGTCTTTGGCACGCTGCTCGATAACTGCCCATCTGCCTCTGGGTTAGAGGGGCTGGTTGGGGGTTTTGAGTGCGGCTGCACAGAAAGGGTTGGTGCATCTTTTGGCTTCACTTTTTTTTTTTTTTTTTAACCCAGTTACTGACTTGGTTTAAAACCAGCCCTTGTGGCCAATCAGCCCTATGCTTCACTAGGAACTTTCTCCTGCCAGTGTGTGATGGAGGGATTATACCACCAAAAATATCTTTTAAAACTAGATTTAAGGTGATAAGAAACAAAAACGGGGAAGAGGAGGTGTCATTTTCCCTGGACTAAAACTTTGACGTACAGCTTTTAGCAAACCTGGTATAAAAACAAAACAAACAAAAACTAATTATTTGTAACTTACTGAAACAGAAAAGCTGATCTAATTATTGTTTTAACTTAAAAGTCCCTTTTATTTGTGCCTGCAGCTAAATGTTGACAAAAAGTTCACAGTTTATGTATGGTTTGGACTCTAATTATCAACACGTCTGTGTTTCTCATTTGCTTTCTATTTTGGAGTGAAGTTCAGCAAGTGGCAGTGAGTTGTCAGTGGTTGTGCTGGAGCTCTGCTCTGTTCTCTGTTCACTGTCTGGCATTTTTAACACTATGAATAATTTACTGTGCTCCTGGAATTTAATTATTAATTTTTTGGAGCTGAGATGCGTCTACTTCTGCTGAAGGGAAGGCTGAGAGTCATTGCTCCAGAGGAATCACAAGTTTCCTGGAAGGAGTCGTAGCGAGGTGTCTGGGTGGTCCGGCCCAGGAGAGGCGGCTCGACTTCAGTGAAAGCTTTGGATAAGTTCTTCCTCTCTTTATGGATTAACCATTTGGAGGGCTGATAAAACTGAATATCCAAGGATTTATACTAAACTACAAGGCAGAGAAGAGCATGCTACCCACTCAAGACCAGTATGATAATCAGGGAAGCAGCACAAAGAATACTTAAAGTTGTAAATGTATTTAATATTCTTTAGTATCTTTTTCTCTTTTGCCTACTAGCAAGGTTAGGAAAAGTGCAGCAGTGAACTGGCTGAGAATTAACCAGATTTAAGTGAAAAGAGGAAGGCTGCTGTAAAGGACAGTATTGTTATGCTGCAACAGTTTCTGCTCCTTTTTAACTAGAGGCTTTTTTTTTCTTTTTTTTTTTTTTTTTTTACAGTGACACTAAAGTGTCTCTGTCTCTGATAGGCAGCCTGATTTATACAGTTTGCGTTGTCAAAACGCCCCAGAGGCCGTCTTGCTTTGCTCCCTGCCTTGTTTATTTCGCTCATGTCCCCTCCATCCAAAGCTACAAAAGACCACCGCGGCCTCAAGTTTTTGTTGTTGCTGCTGTTATATCACTTCATCCCTCTGAGGTGTGTCGCCTGTTTCTGTGTTTGTGTGAAAAGAAACCTGTCAGTGTCTGTTGTCCTGCTGGTTTACGCTTCTTTAGAATCACCTTTTGTCCTGTCAGTTTAGGACATAAACACAACAAAAGCAACAATGGATTATTTTAAAATGCATGTGTCTCTTTTCTCGGGCGGAAATGCATTCTGAGGAAGACTATATGATGATCCTGTGAAAAGTAAACAAAAAAATATGACTCGGAGTGAACACAAAGGAAAGATGTAATAAAAAACAGAAAATTAATTTGACAGAGATGCTATTTGGAGTCAGAGGTTGTGATGGCCGCAAGCAAGAGGAAAAATCAAAGTCACACTGAGTGACTTTGGGCATGAAAATAAATGTAATAGTCACTCTGCTTTGGATTAGGTTTTTAGAAGTTTGTTGATATTATCCACCAGCTCCTGCAATAGAAGAAATAATTCTAGCTGAGTTTTTACATTGTCATGTAAGGTATGGCATATAAATTCCTCAGCTGTTAGTGTGTTATCTACAAAATTTGAATTTCTATTAAGGAAAACATCCATATGTATTTAAATTGCAGTTTTTCTTTTTAATTTGCAACATCACAACTTGAGTTTTAATCAAATGTATAATTTTGTTTTGCTGATTTAGTTACTGTGTGTGGAACTCAATGCAAACCCATTCAAAAGAGATTAGAAAAGGGACAATGGTCAGTGTCAGGGGTGTCCAAAGTGCGGTCCTGGGGCTGTTTTTGACCCCTGTGCTGATTTTGTTCGGCCCCCGACTGCAGCTCAAGAATGATACAAATGTGGTCTGCCGACGCACTAAATTTGAGCCTTTATATTTTTTTTAGTTGGGACAAAATATATAGAGAATACATAAAAATGTTCATACAATTGAAAATATTAGTTAGAGCAAGCATTCAACATTTAATAAAGCATTTTGCTCTATTTTGATTTCATAGTAAATAGAACCACATTAATCCAGTGACTTTTAATTTACCGCAGGAATCAAAGTGTAACGCTTTGACTATAATAATTAACAAATACTGGATTCCAAACAGTTCTTTGGCAAGTTACTACACACACACACACACCCACACACACACACACACACACACACACACACACGCACACACACACACACACCCACACACCCATTTGATAACAATATATATTCATGTGCTTGTGTTTGTTTAGTGTCCTTATTTTTTTTTTAACTGTTTATCAAACTGTTGTACTCTATTATAGGCAACTGTTTTTTAAATTCAAAGTCTAAAAGAAAATGCAAATGTGTGATCCGCCATGCAGCTTTCTCTGATGGATACCTGCAATTTGTGGGAAAATTTGCATTCAAACTAACCGTGCAAAAATACTTGTATCAAGAATTTGTTTGACCACGCTGAAAGAAGCTTATTTAGGGGGAATAAATTGACCTTTAACTAAATAGGCCTATTATCCATGCAAACACCAGAGCGTTCCTTTACCTTACTGTGCAGCCTTAAATAACCCTTCACAACACAGTGGTGCAGAAAGCACAAAGTTAAACTGCTCTTCTGCACATAAGCGGCCCAATTTGTCAGAAGCAAAGAGTCACCACACGGAGAATCAAATAGATTTAAAAGGAAAACAGTGAAACGTGACACATTGCTGTTGTGCTTCAGCAGCAGTCTTTCTCCCAGATTAATTATTTTAAGAAAAGTGATGTGTTAGTAGATGTAACTTAATGGAAGACTCCCCCTTTGATCCCATTTGTGGCAGCGTGAGATTAAATTTCAGACTGAAGCGACAGGCACGCCTGTCTCTGGGTGTGCATCTTATTCTTCGGGTGTAATGCCAGTTAGAATAATTAAGCTGGAGGGCCTCATGCTCAATAATGGACTTTGACAGTAAAATCAAAAAGGCCTGCATAGTGACTGATGAGATTTCAGGCCTTTGTTGTTGAGAGCAAAGAGAGAAATGTACAGTGAACTTCAAACACAGAAATATAATAATCACACATCCTTCAATCTGTCGTATAATTCAGCTCTTAAGCAATTTCTTCATGCTTTCTGTGTGTTTCCTTCTCAAACGCCCATCACAAGCAGTAAGTCAAAGATGGACACTTATACACTCTTGCGTTCGTTATATTGATCCATGCTTACACAAGCATTAGCACTCACTTAGAATGAGAGTCATGTCTTCACCCAAACATAGCAGAGCAGCGCTCTCACACGCAGCCTCACTTCTTTAAAACATAAAACACGCACACAAACTTAAATAAGTGTGTGCCTTCACTCCGGTCTGCCGGGTTCCTCCAAATTGAATCATAAAGCAGCTGATGTATTCATCCAGTGTGTGTGATTTAACAAGGTTTGCAGCGTCTCGTCGTAAATCATATTAATAATCTCAGTCTACCATTGAATTTTCTTTTTTTGTGTGTCTTTTTAAGCCACCATGGTGCTTTTTTTTTGGTATGTTCTTCCTTTTGTTGGTAGTTTCATGATCCACCCAATTCATACAAACGCACGCACAGAAGACACAGAAAAAGGGTTTTCCTCTCACAAGTCTTTATTCATCTGCGTAGAAAAAAGACAACAGATCAATAAATGAAACAGCATTTTGCACTCGGTTTTTGTCTATACATAAGTGTTTTCATTATCACATCTGAGAGTATTTTTAAAGGAAAAATTTTCTAGAAAGAATGAATGGTAGCTTTACTGTTCTTTCAAAAATTGATTTTAAGAAAAAAAAAATACAGATATAAAGAAACTAAAAAATACACACCAGAGCTCCTTGATTATCATCAGTACACAGAAACACAGGAAGGAAAATCAGAAGAGTACAACCAAAAGAAAGAAGGAACGGGTTTCAACACTTAAAGGCTCTATCTAAGTTTCTCCTTTCTCCCTCTCTATCCTCCCTTCTCTTTCATCTGTAAATCTGGCTGTTTAAAAATGATTTCCCATCAAAGTTCCTCCTGCATTTGGGTCTGTTGGTGGGCTCAGTGAGAGGCAGTCAGAGAGCAGGGGCTGCTTTCCTGTGGACGTGTTGGTGTTGAGATGCACAGTGAAGCGGTCGGGCTGTGAACAGATCCTCTATGCTTATCTAAGGCCATAAAACTGGACATCCTGAGTCAACAAATGTTTCTCTGCCAACACTTTATCAGCTCATCTTAAATAATTTAGGTTAACAAAACTATCTGATTTTCGGTGCTTTAGCTTAACAAAAAAAAAAAAAGTTAAAATGGATTCTGCAATTAATCATAGAATTAATTGAGGCTGCAGTTTTAGATAATCCAAAACGTATAGTAATATTTTCCCATTTTATGTGAAATGTAAAGTTGAAACAAGACATTTGCATACATGTACTGTATACAAAGACACACCAGGTTTCCTTCAGTTTTTTATGCTTTAGGTCAGTTAGGAAAACCATCGTTATTCATACTGTATTTGCTAAATGTCTCCATAAATCTTCAACGCTGGATCCAATTTCCAGAGGCCTGAAGGTGCTACATTCATCTGTTTAAACAAATATATTTAAGTGTAAACTTAAATATATTTAAGTTTATCAGGGGAAGGCCCTATCACAATGACTTTCAAGAAGGAGATGGGTTCTGTTTCCCAGAGTCCTGTAGTGACATGGGCTGAAAGGCCACTCAGACAAAAAAGCCATTACTCCAAAACAAGCATAAAAATTACACTTTGCATATGCACCCAGGGACAATAACATTAATGTTCTGAGGTCTGAATTTAAAACTGAAGTCAAATTTGGATTAAAAAGTTTGATGCTTGCACCATCCTACTGAGGAGAATGGGAGTGGCAGCCATCATGTTTCCTGGCTAATTTGCTGCAAGAGGGACTGGTGTGCTTCCCATGTGACTGGGGACTCACAGATTACATAACAAGGATAATATTGTTTGGAAATCTTATAGCAAGATGTCAAGACATCATCCAGAAAGCTTGGGCAAAAGTGTGCATTTTAAATAGACAATAACCCTAAGCATGTCGCCATAAAATGGCATAAGGATAACAGAGTCCATGTTTTTTAGTGGGGATTGCAAAACACTGCTGTGGTCTGGAGGAATCCGTCAAAATGTTTTACAAAGTAAATTGTTAAAAGGCAATTTTTCCAAATGGAAAAAAGAGAAATGTTTGTAATCTTCTGAATTAGAAAAAGAAAATTAAAAAGGGGCCTTAAAAAACTCTTATTATTCTGGAATTTATTAAATATCAAATAACTTTGGCATCACTAACTGACCTGAAACAGAGAAATCTTCAAATGATTTACTGTGAGAGAAGTTTGTGTCTTTATTTATAAATTCTATGTAAATGTCTGGTTTACACAAACCTGAAGCTATTGTTAGCTTCCTAAGTTTGGGGCTTGGATAATCATATTGTGTTTTTAATTAAAAATGAACTCCATTGTTTTAAAAACTCTATTTTATATTTAGTGTTTGAACATATCTAAGATCACATAAAAAAAATCAGATAGGGTTGGTTTACTAGATCCATGGTTTTCTAACTGGTCTCACTTTAGTTGCCTTTAGAGACACTCATTGAAATTTGTTGACATCAACTATTTAAAAAGTGTGAAGTGAAGAGTTAGAAGGCCCAAACAGCCCATAAAACTGTTCAAGATCATTGATCTATAATGAAATATTACACAAAAAGAAAATCTGGGAATGTCTAAAGAGTTAAGAAAAAGTGAAAGTGGCCACTTATGCTGCACTTCATTTACTTATGAACTCTGAACTTGCATCTGGAGAACCCAATGCATCCCTGATCCATGTTTGAGCTGCAAGTCAGAAAACCATTAGGTTATACCAATTGTTGTTCTCAGTTCTCACACTAATTACTTTTGGCAGTATAAGCTTGCAACTATGTAGGCATTTTGTCCATTCAAACACTATTAAATAATCTTTAATAGATAAACTTCTCACTCTAACCTCCTTATGGCAGCCATATTGGATTTTGACATCAGGATTGGTGGTGAGAAACTTTAGTTTTTCCCTTTTGAATTCTGTCATCAGGGGATTTTTGTGTTTATTTTTCCAACATGGATTGTGGACATTTTTAGAAATGCACACATGCAATGCTAAAATTTTTATTTTTCGTTTTTCTTGTGAGAAACACAACAAACTGAAAAAGTCCTACTTTGTTATGGTGTCTCCAGAACATTTAGAAAACTTTGCATGTTGAGAAGCGTTTTTTTTTCTTTTTCTTTTTTTTTTTTTTAATTAATGTCCCATGGTATTTGATCATTCAAAATTACTGTGGCTTTTGTATGATCAACCAGGCTGTAGAAGAACACATTAATATCAGAATGCAAAATCACATTTAATATAATAGATATTGTTTTACTAGTATGTCGCCCCCTCTTTATTTTTCCTGAATCACAATAAAAACAACAGAAAGAAAAAAATATCTTTAATCAACCCCAAGCTCCATAATGTGGATAATAAGAGCTCAGTCATTATAATTTCCTTCGCAAAAATGATCTGCTGCTCCAAGTTATTGCCAAATAAAAAAAGGTTTGGCCTTACTCTTGAAGATAAATGGATTGCTATTATGAGATGCATGATTAGTTTCTTTCATGACTCTGTGAAAGATAATTTAATAATAAGACCAAGCCGAATTAAAAACTGGGTTCATGCTGTTCTTCTTAATTCAGAGTATTTTTTTTTGTCTTGTTTGCTTGGAGATTATTTTGCCTTTTGTTTTTCTTGCCTTTGCTTTGTTTTATTTATTGAAATGTTCTTCGCTCTATAAATCAAACAAAGTTCAATCAAGTTTTTGACAGAATCATGCAGTCTTTTATCACTCATGTTTGTTGGAAGCAGTGGCCACGCTGCGGGCAAAATCATATCCTTTTTTAAGATGAAGAAGTCACATTATTCCAGTTGTCAGCCCTCTTCCCCTCGATCTTCTTTTCCTTTTGTCCTCTTTTTCACCTCCTGCCGCTTCATTGGTCACACGCCCTTTTTTAACTTAACTCCTGCGTCTTTCTTCTCCTTCCTCGCTCTTTGCCATAAGCAAGCCACCTCTCAGAGAGACTACATCCCCCCCACCCAAATAGCACCCTTCTCTTTTTCCCCTTGTCGTCTTTTATCTTCTCTTCCTCCATCCACCCATCTATCCATCACCCCCTCACACACACTTTCCCCCCTTTATTTTCCACTCATTAGTCTACCCATGCTGTGGTTTGTGTCTCCCGTCTCTGTCAGAGCTGTTATCACTGCTGTCAGCTCCTTTGGCGAGAACAAAGTCGTCCTCTGCTCACAGCAACACAAAAGACACGAGAAGAATGAAAGAAAAAGAGCTTCAGCTCCAAAAAAAGGAATACAAAACTAAAAAGGAGGCGGAAAGATGGAAAAATTTAAGGGGGGGGGGTAAACCAGAGGAAAGAAGGGAGCAAGGAACACATCTTTTCATGTCAGGCATGATGCATTGTCATCTGTGGGTTATAACAACCATTGATTTCTCCTTTCTGTCACCCGTTTTATCTATACAGCACAGAGCTTACAGTTAGAAGGAAGATATGAGCGCTATCTCTATACACATCAAGTGCCTTTTCCTCATATTATAAATATATCTCCTGCTAAATCAGCTAAGCCTAGTATATCAACCTCAAAGAATTTACCATGTATTATTATGAGCTGAGAAGAGCAGTAGGTTTGAAAGACACTGAGATATCCAAAAGAGGAAACATAACCATTTAGAACAATAAGCAGTGCCGAGAGAAGAGCCTACTGTATTTTGTAGGATACAGCAGAAGAGTATAGTGGGACTCTTACTTCTGTTGCTTATTAACATCGTCCCATCATCATTGTCATCATCATCATCATCTACTAAGCAAACCAATCAGAATCGAACCATCAGAGGCACAGAGGGTACTTTGGAAACCAAGGGCAAAATGCCACCAGCCAACAGGGCTCTGGTAGCTCAGGGAGTGTGCCCTGTGTCATCACGTGTAGGCATAATCTATGTCAGGGATGCCACCCTCTCTGTAGCCACGGTTGGTGCCATAAGTGACATGATGGTGGCTGGCTTGGCTGAGGATAGTGCCATTGAGACTGCCAGCTCCATGGCTGCTCCGGTAGGTCCCATTAGCTTGGGAGGAAGAGGAGGAGGAGGAAGGGAAAATGGTGTGGATGTATGTAACGTCCTCCAGCTTAGGCTGCAGGGACTGATGGGCCATGGCTGTCATCTGAAAGCCTGCAGGAGGGGCCCTGATTTCCAGGATGGAAGTGTCTTTCTTGGTGCCTGACTCTACGTAGTCATCGTAATGCTTCCCACCCCGGCCTCTGCTGTATGAACCTGAGTCCCCAGACATGTAACCTGATCTCTGTCCATACCAGCAGAAGATGGCAAAGATTAGAAGCAAGCTCACTAATGCTGTGGCACCTCCTATAATTCCAGCTAGTGGCAGAGCTGTTAGCTCAGAGTCCTGTCCCTCTTTGTCTGCACCATCCCCTCCAGAGCTGACATCTCCAGTCTCTATCTGAGCACAGGCTGGAGCTGAGTCTTTACTGTCTATGTCCATGCTGCCAGTTCGAGATGAGCCCATGCTGGATCCCCCAAAGGAGGCCTCCTGTCGCAGTGGCAGAAGGCAGATGAGGTAACGGGAACGTGGAGTGAGCTGGTTAAGGAGGTACTGCCTCTTCTCTCCAGCAACCAAAGTCTCTGTCATTGAGCCCAGAGCTACGCTGCTTCCCATTCTTAGCCATGACAGGCGGAAGGAGGGTGCTGGCTGTGGGTACAGCCAGCTCACAAGGACACTGTCTGAAGAGAGAGGTTTAACAGTCAACTCAAAGGCCTCTCCAGATACTTGTCCACCTTCCCCTGGAGGCAGGGGCATAATGAGACCTGGCCACTTAGGCCGCAGAGTGAAGAGAGAACCTTGTGTGGGGACCAATAGAGGGGCAGTTGTGGTGGTCCCATGAGGGACTACTTGACTCTCTCCAACATCATCTTCACCTCCTCCATCTTTTTCGACTGGGTTCACCACTTCTCCAGGACTAGAGCCTGCTGGAGGGCCTTCACACTGCTCCATTAATGATGTTAGATCTCTGAGTGACTGGCCCCGTACAGACTCTGGGCCCTGACAGACAAGACCTCTGACTGTCACTGCTGACCCACGGCCATGCAGCCAAGAATGAAGCCAGCGAAGGTTGCAACCACAATTCCAGGGGTTTCCTCGGAGCAGCAGTAACTCCAGGCTTTCCGTGTCTCTCAGAATCCCTCGAGGCAGACTGGTCAGATTGTTTCCTGACAGATCTAACCTTTGTAGGCGCTTCATCCCATCCAGCGTTGCCCTCGGAATATGGGTCATCCCGTTGTCTTGCAAGTGTAGTCGTACCAGGTGAGCTGAAGGCAGATTGACCGGCGGTGACTGTAGAGCATTCCTGACCAGCGACAACTCCGTCAGGTTAGATAAACGAGAGAAGGTATCGTCTGCAATCCGTGTGTTGGCCAGCAGGTTTCCGTCCAGGACCAGTCGTCGCAGGGAGGAAAGACCGCGGAAGGCATGCGTTGGGATGGTGCTGATCCTGTTGTCATCTAGTCGCAACTCTTCCAGTGATGCGGGAAGGCCTGCTGGGATGCTCGACAGGTGATTCCGAGACAGAAACAGCAGTCGTAGCTTTGGAGTCCCAGAAAAAGCTCGATCCTGGATGCTAACTGTTGATATTGAGTTATCATCCAGATGTAAACGTTCTAGTAATGGTAACTTGGCCAAAGCTGATCGCGGTAACGTTCGTATATTATTATCCTGCAAATGAAGCTCCTTTAGGGATGGAGGAAGGTGTATCGGAAACTCATCCAGCTGGTTGGCGTATAGGTATATCACTCGTATAGAAGTGCTGCGTTCCAGTGACTGTGGCAGCCCGGCGTTGCTCAGCCGGTTGCTCTGCAAGTACAGGATAGCAGCCGTTAATGGCAGCGGAGGGATTATGCTCAGGCCACGGTCGTTGCAGTAGACAAAGCCCTCATCACAGCGACACACGGAGGGACAAACAATTCCCTCATCTCCTTCGCCTGTCTCCATGGCGATTGCAGCTGCCGCCAGCTCCAGCACTTCAGCCAATAAAGTGAGGACCAGGAGGAGGAGAAAGAGCCAATCGCGGAGCTCAGCAAGACTTTCGGCTGCCATGTTGGTGAAAGGTTCCTGACCTGAAGAGAAGGAAAAGCTATATTAATACAAGGATAGGTCAATCATTCTAAAGCCAAAGGGGGTACATGACATATTACATTCAAATAAAATAAAAAAAACATGACAGTTGAAGTGATTCCTGAGACGCTCAGTTTTCAATTCCCACCTGCTGGTTAAAAGTGAGGTCTTTTATCTCAAGAGTTGAAAAGAGTTGGGAATAGAATAGTCAAAAGCCCTGAAGAGAAACTGTCCAGTTCTATATGGGTCAGAGCGTCCAAGCAGAAGACAAAGTGACATTTAGATCCAGTGAGTTCAACGAGGGGTGGGTTGACCGGCGATAAAGATCATAAGAATCGGGGAAAGCAAAGAGACAACAGAAATGGAGAAAATTGGACAGTGACAGTTGAAATGGGGGGGAAAATAAGTGAAGAGGTCTTTATTTTCTATGAGGTTAACAGAACTGGAGCGCGTGACACAAAAATGAAATGGAGGATAGATCGGGGAGAAGGAGATTAGATTAATTGGCTGCGGCACAGTTGATGGATCTGAAAACAACACAAGTATCAAAGTTGCTGTGACAGTGTTAGATCTGACCCTGGCAGAAAAAGAGGATAACTCAACAGGGAAACATTAATTTCACAGATTTTTGAAGGTTTACTCTGATGCATAATGTGTCTGTTTGAGGTCATGACCGTTTTGTGAATTTTGAACACAAATTAATAACTGAGCTCTAAGTGCACGTAATGTGCAGTCTTTAAATTCTATGACATGTATAATGCACATTTTCATCAAGCGGTTATTGTTTGTAAATTTTCCAGACACGCTATGAAGTGTGTCTGGAAACCTTTTTTCATTCAGAGAAATATTAAAGCATTCTTAAAAGCTACTGTCTCACTTACAGATGTAAAACACAAAAAAAAACCCCCCAACAAAATTCAGTTCTTAGAGAGAGAAAAGCTTTCCAAATTAATCTGGTCTTATCTGATGATCTACCTTTTAGTTAGGCAACAATAAGGTTAACAGAACATTGTTGGTCTGTTAGGACTAATGTCTCAGCCAGATCTAGAGAAACTCATCCATGCGTTTATCTTCAGTCGCATTGATTACTGCAACAACGTCTTCACAGGTCTGCCCAACAAATCAATCAAACAGCTGCAGCGGATCCAGAATGCTGCTCCTCGCGTTCTCACTAAAACCAGGAAGATGGAGCACATAACACCAGTTTAAAGTCTCTCCACTGGCTCCCGGTAGCTCAAAGAATAGATTTTAAAATACTGTTATTAGTTTAGAAATCACTGAATGGTTTAGCACCACAATACATTAAAGATCTGCTGTTATTGTATCAACCTTCCAGACCTCTCAGGTCTTCTGGTTCTGGTCTGCTCTGCACCCCCAGAACCAGAACCAAACGAGGAGAAGCAGCATTTAGCATCTATGCACCAGAAATCTGGAACAAACTTCCAGAAAACTGTAAAACAGCTGAAACACTGGCTTCCTTTAAATATCAACTGAAAACCCACTTGTTTAGAGTTGTATTCGAAACGTAATCAATTGCAAATTTATTGACGGAATCTGACTTAATGTTGTGTTTTGATTGTTGATTCTATGTTGCATTGTGTTTTTGTGTTTGATTTGATGTAAAGCACTTTGAAATGCCTTGCGGCTGAAATGTGCTACACAAATAAAATTTGATTTGATTTGAATAACCATCACTATTTGTTTAGATTTGTCTTCTACATTTATTTATTTTTTAATTCTTTTACTTCTGGTCAAGGTGGAATATCTCAGTCAGATACAAGTCCAGGTCACTTCAGACTTCTATATTATTCAAGGTTTTAGTCTTTTTTTATTTATTTTTTAGCAGAGTTGGACTTGTCAATGTGTTTTTGTCTTGCTGTTTGACCCCAGTGTGCTTACGTTTATGGTCTGAAATGGATGGTCGCACATCATCTTCAAGATTTTCTGATATCGCAGGATTACGGTTCCATTCTTTACAGCAAGTTGTCCAGGTTCTGAAGATGGAAAGCTGTCTAAGACATTACCAATATGTGTGTTTAATGGATTGGTGTTTGTTTCTTTTCCTTTGTAACACAAGACACACCTTTCAAAAAGTTGTCCTATTTGCTAGTCACTCCCTGAATATTTTCCCAAAAGTTTTACAGATTATCAACATGTTTTCTGTGAATCTGAGGTGGGCTTTGAGTGTTTTTTTTTTTAAGTCTTCTGTAGTTTTGTTCTTGGAATTGGTCAATGTTTTTGCCAGTGTCTTTCCTATTGAGTCATGAGCACTGACCTGACTAAATCACTTAGATCTAAAGCACTGCAGATCTAGGTGCAGATCTAAAGGCTTTCAGTGCTTTAGATCTTGCTCTGGTTCATTTTGACCCCCTGGATGAGTCATAAATGCATTATTGGACTCATTTTGTTAGACTGGACTCTTCTATACCTATAACCATAGGTTATCTTTCATATATTCAAATTACTTCAATGATCTACAAGAATTAAAGTCCAGAAAACGCTGAAGTAATTTTTCCTAGCATTGTATGTTTTTTGCCCAACATTTTGTTTTCCCCCACCCAAAAAAAATCTTGATTGAAATTTAATAGCGTAAATGTTTACAATCCAAGTAATATACTATCTTTGCTTTCCATTTTTTCCATTCCAACTATATGTGCAATTGGAGCCATGCACAGTAACAAATTTGTTGAAATTACATTTTAAGCAATAAACCCTTTGTCTTCAGCTAGCCTGAGGCTGGAAAATGTGCCCTGATGGGAAAGGGCTGACATGATTTGACAGCACATTTGATAAACAAATCCTCCAAAGGCAAGCTTCTTTTCTGCCCCCCTTCTGTATGCGCACACGTGTGTTCGTGTGTGAACTCTGTGCTCGATGCAAAATTGCCCTTCGGCTGCAGTCAAAATCCATGCAAAGCAAACAAGAGATGGCGACAATAGAAGAAATGAAGAGGTTGGAAGGGGGTGAGGAGACAGATGGAGACTTGGACAGTCAGTCATGGGAGGAGAGGGGAAATGAGTTTCTGGCAGTGAAGACTGAAGTCGGTATCAGCTGAGTTCGCTGCAGAAAGAAGAATGGATCCAATCCCTGACTGGGTGTTGTTTTTTTTCTGTTAGATGGGTGTAAAAATAGCTGTGTTTGGTACTTTTATATGCCTCTGTTGCATGTCACTGTGAAAATGTGACAGAGATCTGTATCTACAACAACCAGCTCCTGTCTCTGCCTGACACAGTATTAGATACATCAGGGCGAAAAAGTGTCTGTGTCACAGAATTTGGCATTAACCCTGACTTCACTTTCTCTGTTCATAATCTTATTTTTAGCTCAAATCTGTGTTTGGAAGACAGAAAAAGTACAACAGATATACACAGGCACATAAAGGGAGTGTAAAGGTAGGAGCTGAGACCAGATTGGGATGCTCTATGAATATCAACTAGCATATGTTTCAGTGCCACAACATCCCCACTTCCCTCTCATAAATATCCTCTTGGCATAAGCTTGTTTGCGTGTTTTCGCCCACATGCCAAGGTTTCCAATCGACATGTTGCTTTAATGATCCTCAGATTTTCTGTCCTACGCCGTCCCTTATTCGATCTCTTGCTGTCTTGTCTTTCTGCTTCTTTATCTTTTACACCATCTAACTCTCCCGTCCGCACGCCTTCCCTTCATGACCTGTCATTATATCCACTTTAAGGTTTGTTTACAGAACTATCCTTGTCCTCTCTTCCACTGTCTCTATTTTCTTCTAATCCTCTTTTATCGTTTCCTCTCCAGTTGTTTGTTGATTCCTGCACACTGAGATTGGATCAATCAGAAGGGGTTTAGTTTCCCTGCCTACAACTCCTCGGCTCCTCTTCTCTCTTCCTTAGTAACAGAGATCTGGATGCAGCAGACCACCTCCTTTGCTTACTCCTACTCCCTCATCCTCATCTTTATTGTAGAGATGGACTGATCAGAGATTCTGTCTCTCCAATTTTGCGAATTTTGACATTCAGAAACTGATTTTAGTTGATTCACCTTAAGAAATATAAATCTACCTTTAAAAGTATATTTTCTCTGCTGTATGTGTTTTTTCTAAAGCAAGTGTCTGGAAAACAAATGCTTATCTAATATACTAATGCAATAAAATTCTAAAGTGGAAGTTTCTGTACAAATAAAACCAACTAAAGAGAACAGAATTTCTACTTTTTCATTTTACATGACAGATTATAGCGACTTAAATCTTATTTGTATCACCAGATACTCGTTTAATTTTTGCAAGATCCATTCAAAGTAAACGAGTTGTGTCCAGCTTCAAATTTGAGCAGATTTACTGCCATATAGCGCTGTGAAAAAGTATAACAGCATTTCAAGGGGAAAAATGTTATGTCTGGTGATTGTAGTGTGATCTGTGGTGTTACTTTGTTTCCTCCAGTCTTGGACAACTTGCTGAAATCTATTATATCACGACTTCTGCTGGAGGGTCATCAGTTCCTTGCATCGAGTTGTGTTGCAAAAAAACTTGTGTTTTGCAGCGTCTTAATGATCAAAATTTTATAAAGTCAATCTCTAAATGCTTAAAAGCAGAATACCAAAAAAGTAAAAAAAGTTTAGAGTAGCCTAGTCAAAGTCCAGACCTAAATCTTACTGAGATGTGAAACAGACTGTTGGTTCTAAAACCCTTTGATTTGGCTGAATTAAAACAAAGATCAAACAAAAATTTCTTAACTCTTTGCTAGCTATCGCAAACATTTCATGGCAGGTTTTCCTATAAGGAGTGCAAAAACCAGTTTTCACTTTGGGTTGGGTTGGTTTGGATATGCGTTTTGTAATAAATTAAATTTTCACTTAAAACTTGCATTTTTGCATTTAGTCAGGAAATCTTTTCACTAATACTGAAAAAGAGTTCCACACTGAAGACTGTTATCCGTGTAACTTGTTACAGTTTAGGTGTTTAATAATGGCAGAAAAGAGATCAACCATTGATAGGGTTAGTGGATGCATAATCAACCAGTTTCTTGGCGCTCCTCAACTTTTTGACTTAATGTGTGCCGACCAACATGCCCCACAGTTAAAACAGGTTCCAGGAAAGGTCATCCTTGAAGCACTGAGCCTTTATGTGTCTTTGTATTTTTTTTTCTTATCATGCAGCAGAAAACGACCGTAGGTGTAGTGAATCTCAATGTGATGAAAGCACAGCAAAGGCGTGTGTGTAAAAGGTCTGATCGACCTGGTGTGTGATTGCCGAGGGCTTTCTAACCTGCTCAGTCTCTGTGTCTTTCACGTCCGCCGCAGCTTTGTTTTTCCTGTATCGGGGATTTGTGAAGAAGAGTATTAGAGTGTCTGTGCGTGTGATTGAGGATGCTGCTTTGGATCTCTCTGTGTTAGCACAGTTTCACAGTCTTCTTTGAATCGCTCAGATGTGTAGCCTCTTTCCTTTGGGCTGTTGAATCTTCCTCAGCTTGGGTGAATGATGATAGGGATGATGATAGCCTGCTCTCCAGGGCTCCACAAGTAGCAATATCAGCATGGCTCAAAGCCGCCACAGCGTCCACATTTGTGTGTGTTGGGTGGGTGTTAGTCCTCCTGCCAAGCTTGTTCTCTCTTTCTGCTTATGGAGCTTTCAGGCCTGCCAACTTAAGTCATCTTCATTGAGTGTCCAGAGGTTTAATTCTGAAACAAACCCTCCACACCCAAATGCTACAGTCGGGCGGGTAGGCAGGCAGTCAGAAGATGGCTGGGAGCTTAAGGGTCCTTCTTCGAAGTCAAAAGCAATCCTGGATCCTCATGCAAGCACTAGGTCATGCTAAAATAGTACAGTGGCATGTCACACTTGCTTTGAAGAGGCAGGTTGTAATTTTAATTGATGCGCAGTGGGGAGAGAGATGAGAAGAAACAGCAAATAGTCCTCAAAGGAGAAAACCTGATTTCTTGTTTAGGTTTTACAAGCACAGTTATGATTATATAAATGTCACAGTTTGATGATAACAGTAGTTAAGATGTTAAGAGGATATGATGGACAGAGCTTCTTCTGCTGTCCCTCAGTTTAGTCCAACTATCCTCTTTAGTTTACACAAATCATCTGAAAATTCAGTGGATATTCACTTCTGTGTTCAATCCACCTGGAGCAGCGCAGGTATGGAGCTCCAATGAGGAGTTTCTGCTGCAGTCTCTTTAAAATCCTTCACGTTAGCAGATCAGCTGCTGGTTAGGATGGTTGTCAATCATCTGAAAAGACAGAGCAGATTGGAAAGAGATATTAGAATTTATGTGGACAGCAAGAAAATGAGACTGAAAAAATATTTATTTGTTTTATGCTTTACTAGTATTTTATTGCTGTTGTTATTTAGCTAGGGATTTGTTTAATCCATTTATTTAATAATAATATCATACTAATATTTAAAAACAATGGTAGTGGTAATAATAATAATCAGAAATAACTATAACTTTGTAAACTTTGTAACCCCAACATTAACAAGAAAATGAACTGTTCAACTTGATACAAACACAACCCAAATACAAAAGCATGACTTCTTTGCCATTTATTTCTGATTTTTTTTCATGTGAATTTATTAATTCAAATTCATGTCTTTGATAAGCCTCTCACACATAAGCTTAAGTTGCAGCTCTTGTTTCATTTTATTTTTGCCAGGTAAGGGAGTTTTGGTTGATTATCCAGACTTGTGTTATTTACACCAGCATTATTATTGTTCAAGCCCACCCAACCTGACTTTGGGCCAGAGGTGAGAGCACAGGCAGCATCGATGGAAGGTCTATCATTCAGTTACAGTCAATTAAATATCACTGATTAGCTTCTTAAATGACCCTTAAAAACTATTATCCACCTGGGAGAGCAAAGCTTTACTGCTGGGCATCATTGATTTATTTACAGAAAGGCCAGCACCGTGTTTTACTTTTAAACTTTTGTCACCGCTGACTAGTGAGCCCCGTCCCCACCTGTGTCTCACTGCATGACAAGGTCATGTTTGCTGCACAGCCGCATCCCCAGTAGTCTCTGTTCTGGTAAATCAGTTATGACCTGGAAGGCACTGGAAGAGGTGGGCAGAGGGTAAACTGAACCAAAGCAGACTATAGATTCATAGGAGAGGTATAAACTCTGTTTTTTTCCTCTCAAAAATCAATAATGGTCCTGAGTAAACACTCCTGTCTATGACTGAGTTTTGTAAATAAATAATAGAACATTTTCTGTAGAAAATTTAGATACCAGGAAAGGTCTGTTCAATTCTTCAGATTAAAAGGATTTGGTTGCCAGTTCAGTTTACTGAAGCTGAACTATTTTAGTTTCTGAAGTTGAAACCTTTGGCCTGCACCATGTTCACAAAGTCATTGAACTGCAGTCTGTATAACATCATTGTCTTTCCGGCAGAGTCTAATCCAAAAATAGTGATGTGAAAGGACTGGAAGAATGACATGTTGGATGAAAACTTCGGCTGTTTAGACAGTCCATTCGCCATCATTCCACATCGGGAGGAACAGGAAGTAATCCTCACAGGCACTTATAGTCCGAAAAGGCTGCAGGAATCACCTCTCAGTGCGAGAATCCTCTGTGGATAAAATATTAAATCCATGTGTTTCCAATATGTTGGCTTCTACTGTCACATTCCTTGAGTTAAGACCAGAGAGGACATCTAAAATGTGTGCAGGACTGTTGCTCATTGGTCCAGAGTCTTCAGAATAAATTCAATTTGACTTTTTATTTGGAGATCAAGGTCTCAGACTCTTGAGGAGTAATGAAGAGCCAGAGAATTAAAGTTGCTTAAGGTTCACTGTGAAGTTGCCAAAGTGTGCTGGCGTTGGTCCACTGAGTTCAAAATCAGTGCCATCGTCTATCAGGTGATGTCAGTGCAACTTGTGCTTCCCTCTGTTGATGGGCTTTATGGGGATCCTGGTTTTATCTCCCAGCTGAACTTGGAAACTGCCTTCACTGCCAAAAGTACCAACCCCTACTTCAGTGACCATGGCTTCACTGTATGTGAACAAACAGAAAACTGGCCTGACCTGAATCCCAGAGAGGATCTATGGGGTCAAGAAATAGAGCCACCAAAACCAATAATGCAGAAAAGCTGAAGGGCACTATTAAATGAACCTGCGATGCCTTAGCACTTCACCAGACCCCTGGGCTGCATTGATGGCGTGATTCATGCAAAAGGAGTCCTGACCAAGCATAGAGTAGGTATAATGGACACACTTTGAGTAGGCTGGCATTTGGCATTTCCTATGCGACTATTTCTCAAAGAACATTTTGATTTACTGAAATGAAGTAACGTCTGGATGGTATTCTAACTTATTGCTAATTTATAATGGTGAAAACCATTATATTATTTAAATTCTGGTGCTGGAGTTTGGATGCTATTACCAAGATATATTGATCATTTTTTTCTTTTCCAGTTTCAGTTTGTTTTTTTAAATGCCAGCTTTGTTTTAAGCAACGCCAAGATATAATGTTGAGTTTTACTGTTGGCACAATATGGAGAACTAAAATGACTGAATAATTATCCCCCTCAGAATGATTTTACCTTTTAAAATTAAGTACATCGTGAAAATGCTTCTTGAAGGTCAACACTGCATATGTACAGCATTATGCTCCCAGCGGACAACAAACCTCCCATTAAGCAAACGGCATGTTTTATGTCGGTCCTTTTTTTTTTTTCACACAAAGCTGAGGAGCTTTCATTAACCACCACTCACTAAGTGCCTGTATCTTATGAGCAAAATGAAACCCCTGGTGAACACTGGTTTTAGAAATATAAGGCACACACAGAGTACACAGAGATAGATTCATCAGAAGCCATTAACTGCTCCGCTGCTCACATTCGTCCGTTCACTTCATCCCACAGTAAGTAGACTACAAAGCCAACTGGGAGATTTTCATCCAGTTTGCAAAAACGCAAACAGAAACAAATAAAACTGTCCTCATTTTCCTTCCTGAAGGACACACGATGAAGCTGAGAAGGATTTGTTTAGCAGACTAAAGCCACAGCCTGTTTGTGTGTTCATGAAGGGTCCTTAATGCCTAAACTGACAGTGTAAATTCAAGGTGATGGTATGTGTGTGCCTTTTTGTTTTACATTCAGCACCATCACTGGTTAAACAGATGGGAAAGAATGCATTTTACTGGGTGCAGTTTATAGAAAGCGGTTATGTAGTGATATAAATCGTCCTATTCATAAAAACAGCAGCAATGTGATATCCGGTTTGTGGATTGTAGGCTGATTTCTATGTGCCGAGTGAAGCTGAAATATGTAATGAAAGCAGATTCATTTGGGACAGAAGACTAAACATAGTTTGAAAAATGTAATTTGTATGGAAAGAACATAGTGGGGAGTAGAGCTAAAACTAAGGAGAAGCAGCATTCAGCTTCTATACACCACAAATCTGGAACAAACTTCCAGAAACCTGCAAAACTACTGAAACTCTGAGTTTCTTTAAATCAAGACTAAACTGCTGCCTGTTTATAGTTGTTTTTGAATAATACTAAATGGAACATTGACCAACATGTTTGTGTATTGATGGTTTTGATGATGCCACTCATTAAAATGTAATTTTTGTTACAGATTTCTCAATTGCTGACTGTCTGGTGTATTTTGTGGCTTTTTTGTGTGTTTTTATTTTGTACATTACTTTGAACTGAAGTATGCTATACAAACATACTTGATTTTTTGATTAAAGAAATTATCTAATCATACTTCCAAGAATATAAAAGTTAGTTTAAACATAGGATGATATATAGCTTTAAAAAAAGAATAAAGTGATTAAACATACTGCTAAGCCATTTAAAAAAATATTGAAAATAATATTAAATGGACATTAGTGACTTATAATGAAAAGCTAATAGACATATAAATGCAGTAATATGAACAGAGATATTACAGAAGTTAGTAAAAGTAATTGGGGTGTTAAAAACATCTCATTAGAGTTTCAGGAGTAACAGGGTCTCTGTAGGAACTTAGGATCTAAAATATACTCATATTTTTCATACTAAGTCTTAATGGGTAAGTCTGACATTAATTTATTTATTCTTCCTACAGTTTCTTCTTTTAGTTTTTTAACCATGAGTAGTTTCTGGTAAAATAGCTGTATTTTATTTTTGGCAACTGCAATAAAATTTTCTCATGTTATTCACTAACAGGCTCTAAACAAGATATAGATTTAATTAGATTTGGCTTATAAACTGAGATTTCTATAGCTGGCTAGATCGTAAGAATAAATAACATTCATGGTACATAATGCATACTGTATGAATGTGTTGAAATTAGGTAATCTAAGTTTAAAACTATTAGGAGTCCAAATAAAATCTGTTATACAGTTATATTACATATACACAGTTATATTAAACTGGCATAAATTGTTAGGCAGTAACTATCGCAGATCTTAAAATGTAAATAATGGTCTTTATCCAGTGTGAGTCACTGAACTGTGGGGAGCGGGCTCCCCGAATCAGAGGCAATAACGACAAATGCGTGGGTGAATGAGTGTGATATTGTGTGTTTTCGGACGCAGTAAAGGGATCTTTTTATTTTATCTGCATGTAGTGAAACATGCAGAACTCCTGGAACAAAGAGATAAAGTGATTAACTTATAATAGTGTTTAGGTTAATAAAATAAACAATCAAAGAAAATTGAAAAATAATATACTTTATGTAAATCTAAGTAAATTGTTTGTCTATATGCAAATAATTTTTATGGATGAAAAAGGTTCACTCACTTGAGAATTTATTTTGATGCTCTGAATAGGAATATTTTATATTGTATATATCATTTTATTTTAAGATAATACCTAATTTCTCTTTGATTTTTAAGTAAAAAATACCACACAAAGCACATTAATCATCTATGGTAATCAAACAATATTTCAGAAATATGAAACACAGGGTGGAAAGCTAGTACTCGGTGCCTAGAAACTCACATAACACTGTATTGATCAGACATTATTGTGTAAATAACCAGTTAACATCAGGAGCATTGGTGAAAATGATGGAGACTGCTATGTGATGCTAATTATCGGAACAGGACCTCAATCAAGACAACGCTAAAGCTCAACCCTTGGTACCTATAATTATGATTTTCTTTTGTCTGCCGTACCCCCAGTGAGCCATGCATCTGCCATTTGGTAAATCAGTTTTACCAATAAATCAATTAATCACATGATATATTAAAATGAACGGACTATTGTGTTTTCCCTATATTGTGTACAATGAATGAGATGCACCGTATGCTGCAGCTCATATGTCTGTCATGTAACCTGTTCTGGATGTTGTATTCAGACAGTTGGAAACAAAAGCAGCTGAAACATCAGTCAGTAAAATTTATGACAATCAAAGCAAAGTTTATAAAGCGGAAATAAAATAATAAAAAAAAACAAAAACATCTGTCTGTACACCATTACTTGGATCCATATTAATGTTTGCTACTAGCCTAATTACCAACCTCTAGCATCAAAACAGAACATAAACAAGCTAGTGGTAGCCTAACTTTAAGTCAAATGGTTCACATAAAAGCACAGTCGGCAAGAGAAAGATGCAGAAACTCGACTTGGTTCAAAATATTTGTCACTGTCAAGAAATACTGACACTGCATGCACTAGATTAGTAATGATAAATTAGTTAAGTGGAAGGCAGTCACAATGCAAATGTAGACCATGAAGAAGGCTGCTGACACGTATGCTGTGTGCTTTTTACTGCACTTTAAAGCTGTAGTTCCCAAACCTATACATGGCATTAATTTAATGTAATGACTCAGATCAGTATCAGTGGAACGTATTGTAATTGGTACAGCTCTAATGAAAACCATTGTCAGAGAAGAGAAAATCCTCCCTGAATTAACAGCAGTGCTTTTCAAAGAACCAGAGCTTCTTTCTCTCTAAGGTTAGTTTAGAGAGGATTGAGCTGAAGTGTAAAACTACTGTGATCTGATTGTTCAACATGTTATTTGTAGGAAACCAAAACACGCTCCTCTGCCGTTTGAAGAGATAATCTTTCCTGGTAAACCTTGATCCCTAATATGCTGCAGTGCTTCCCAGGGATGATTGTTTATTTCAACTACATCAAGCCCCAATCTGTATGTGCAAACAACATGATTATTTCATTGAGGAAGACTGCAGTTGCTAAGCTAAAATGTCTGTAGGCATGATCTTAAACCAGTTCAAAAATAATTCTCACTTTAAAAGGAAAAACTTAAGAAGAATAGTAAAAAGTCAGACTTTTCAAACTCTAAATCTCTAAAAGTTTTTTTTTTAAATGATGCACCAGAATGGTAAACACACTCCTCTCTAAATATTTTTTTTTATGTTTGTGTTTACATTGAAGTGTATTTGAACAGAGAACTGGAGTTCTAAAGCTGAATTAAAGTCTATATTTAGCATCATTAGTTGTGTATAAAAAGCAGCGGTCACCTTGAATATTAAGAGCAGTTAGTTTAAAACGACCTCCTGTAATATGATTTGCTCTGAGGTCCAACCTTTCTTACACCCTTCGCTAATCTTTATCTACTGCACGCAAAATATCTGCCTGTATTGGTGCCTGTAAGTGCCTACTGAAGATCAGCAGCATTTCCCCACAGCTCGCTGCCATCACCCATTAGATCCTGACGTGTGTGTAAAGTTAAGGCTGTCCTTCAAACTTTCTGTCAGGGATTTTGAGAAGTCAAACCAGGTACAGAGAGATGGAGAGGGGGGGAGTTCATGAAATAGAAAAGCAGGCAGACAGGAGTTTACAAAAAATGTTTATCAAGGTGTCTGGAAGGTTAGAGGAAAGGGCAGGAGGTTACTGCCTACCGTTGTGAAAGCAAATGTCTCCCACGTTTCTAATAAACATGTCACCCAAGATGCATGGCGTGCAAATTTACCCACAAAACTCTTTGGCATGTCCACATTGTAGTCACTTTATGGCATGCCTTTTAGCAGGTTGAACCATTTTTTTCCCTTTAGAACTGCTTTAATTCCTCAAGGCACAGGTTCAACAAGGTTTTGGAAACATTACTTGGGGACTTTGTTTCGTATTGACATGATAGTATCGCTCAGTTGCAGCAGATTTGTGCTTTGCACACCCATGATGTGACTCTACATGCCCACCACATCCCAAATGGGCTATGTTGAATTGAGATCTGGTGACAGCAACAATACTTGGGTAGGCTGTGGTGTTTCAACTGCGCTCAAGTGGTACTTAGGGGCCCAGAGTGTGCTGAGAAAATAATAATAGTACTAGTACTATTATGGAGTTATTTTCTCACCCCACCAGCCTGAATCACTAACTCGTACAAGGCAGGTTGGATCCATAGTTTCAGGTTTATACCGCCAGCTGACTGCTGAGACTCACTGAACCAGGCAACATTTTGTCACTAAGTTATTGTCCAATTTTGTGAAAGGATGAAGATCCAGTTTTCTGTTCCTAGTTGTCATTAGTGGCATCGGGTGTGGTTTCTGCTGCTGTAGTCCATCTACTCTGTGCGTAGTTTGGTTGTAATGAGTGAGCTACTCTTGTCATGGTGATACATCATATACATTTTCTGTCTCTCTGTTTCGGAGAGACAGAGACAACTCTGTCAATTCTGTCAACCCCAGCAGGTTGCTGCATGCAAAAATCCCATTGCCCTGTTTTGGCATTATCAAAAACTTTGTTGCTGTTTTTTTAACTTGACCACATTGCCATCTCGTATTCTAAAACTTTTTATACATCACTAAACAATTGTTTCCATATATATTGCAGCATAAAGAGGCTGAATGCATGATTGAGCTCTTTGCCTTCTCTGTAGGGTTGAGCCTCCCGATCCCCCCTACACAGGTAGCTCCAATCTCAGCAACTTGTTTTCAGGGTATTCAGGTCATGATGCATCTCGTGATCAATAGTGAGGTTCGGAGCGTGGACGGACTGGTAAATTGAAAGTTTCACGTTGTAATCCTGCCATCACTCTGACTCCACCAGGTCCAATCAATCACACAATGAATGCACCTTCACTACAAACCAACTGCCTCTCTTTGAATCACTGAGGCTTTAAATCTTTTTAATTTATAAACATAAGCATTGTTCGATTACTGCATCCCAGTAATCGAACAATGCTGGGATTGCATGGTAAATAACTGATCTGTTCAGTATCATCAAAGCCCTTTACTCTAATGCTTTAAAAAGGTTGAAATAAATCTGGCCTTCATTTGGGAATTGTTCCTTTGAGCAGCTTTATGCCAAAAGACTAGAGATTAGAGCAGACTATAGAGGCAATGAAGAGCTAAGTAAGTGTTTGATTCACTAGTCTCTACTCCTGGAGTATATTTGTTATCTTATATAGTTTCTTCTCAGGTGAATTCAAGTGTGTATAACGTAATGCAACATTTAGATTAAATTTTATTAAATTAAATAGTAAACTGTAAAGTTGTCTATATTTAATATTTGACGGGCAGACCTGAAAGAAAAAATAAATGTGCTTTCTCTTCTACTTATACGAACACCAGCATATGGAGAAGAAGATGAATGAGGGAAGAAAAGAGCAGGTTCTCATACTCCTGCTACTTTGGTCAATAACAGCTCTTCCTGACCCTTCCACACCTTGTCTTACGTTGTTCCAGGTTTTTTAATGCATAACACAGTTCACAGAAATGTCCTGTTCCTAACGGGGACAGAAATCTCTCTGCTTTTTGTTATCCAGCCAGTGACAACTTTGCAGCCTTCAGGCATTCAGCGCTGTGTGACATTCACTGTGGCCTGTGTGAACATTCACCCACAGTTTTTGCTTTGAATTATAATGATGAAATATTAGCTATTTATTTTCCTCAGCTGAATGAAGGCAGAGTCGCCTGGTGACAACAACATGGCTGAGTGAACTGACAGTAATATAACGGCATGGACTCTCGTTGCACCTTAGTGCTGCTGATGAATGCATGAATAGCAAACAAAAGTGTCAAGAAGTCTGTTTAGAGGAGGGTGTGCAGATGTGCAAATATGAGCTCTAAGTGATTTATGTTATTACAGGTCCCAGATGGTGGGACAATATGGATAGATAGACATCCAGGATATTCATATCTGCTGTTTATGGCCAATTTTCCACCTCTGATTTATGTACAGCTTTGATCCGTCAATGCCGATTTTAGCTGACTCGATTCCTTGTAAGCGCTATAACATTGGAAGATGGTCAATGCATACATCTACAGGATATATTTGATAAGCAGAGGCAACATCACACCACTGCGTGAGGGAACGGTTGCTCTTCAGTAGGGTTTTACAGTTATTTTCAAACAAAATGGGGATCACGAGGTTCATAATTTAAACATGTATTAGTAGAAATTAACAATTAGTGCAACATTCCCTTAGCTAAAACTGGTAGTTCACAAAGAACACTGTAAACATTTTCCCAAGTCCATTATGTTAAATAGCAAGCAGAGGTTGAAATCTAAAAAAAAACTAGGATAGAGCAACTTTGCTTACTGTTTGCTGCACGTCTTGCTCTCTCTCGCTCTCTCACAGAAGATAGTTTTCTTTAAAATGGCTTCTTCCATGTCCATTCTTTCTCAGCTTAAACACGCTGCTGATGCTATAAATTACTGTACAGTCTTCTTCTTACAATAACAACTCCCACACAACAGTGTTGTTGTCGGCATAACCTGGTAGTGTTCAGCATGCTGCATTCACTGTATCAAAAAATATTCACTTTTTGTGTTGCCATCTGACTTCCATTATTAGATCTCTGGGAGATATCGGTTTCCAAATTTCAGAGTTAAAAAAGCAGCGATTGGTCTTAAAGATGATTAAGAGGATTCCTGATGATCCCCATTTTGAATATTTAACAATATTCAAAATGCCACAATATTTTTCATCAATTTCTGTTTTTCAAAGAGTTGTCCATCAGCTCTCGTCATGTGACTTTATGTTGACATGTTGTAAGTGCAAACTAGTATAATGAACCCTGGATATGAAGGCCAGTGCTTTAGACTTGAAACACTGTTGAATCTGAGTTTGAGACTCGTGTTTTGAAAGGAAATAACTGTTTTGTTGACATAGTCGATGACTACTGAGACAAATACTCAGGCTGCCGACAACCCTGTGTTACATAAACATTGCATAAGCCTCCACCCCTTCAATTTATTTATCAGGCAACGAGCTCACCAGTAAAGTTGCTGATGTTGCTGAAGTTGGCATCTGATTTGTAGCGTGATTTTCTGCTAAACTACACAGTACAGGGATTATTACAACTTCTATTGTTTTTATTTTTGTTGTTTGGCATCAGCACCTTGGAATTAGACAAGCAAAAAAAAAAAAAATCCAGATATGGGGATTATATACTTATAGATTCTTTGAAATGCAGCTAAAGATTTTGAAGCCTCCGCTCTTACTAGAAAAACAAAAAAATGGGGGTTCTGGATTGTTTTTATTCTTGCATTCTTGAAAATAATTATTAAATCCTGTCTCATTTTTGTGAGCTGGATGTGTTATCTTGCATTGTGAGCTGCTTTAAAACCACTTTCACATATTTCTTTGTCCTATCATGAACTTTTGCATGAGAAACTAATGAATTCTCAGTGAAAAGGTTAACAGATGAAAATATAAAATCTTTTATTTCTCTAAAAGGCTTCCTCTTTTTCTTGTTGCATATCACATAATTAACACTGATGTGGATGGATGGCAAGAAATTGACAAAATCTACGCTCCATTTCTCTCCACCTTTCCCTTAATAGGACTGATTGGAATAATTTGTACTAGCGAAGATTGTCTGCGCTCTCCGTCCGCTGCAGAGAGGTAGGACTTAGAAGCAAAAGGAGCAGTACGAAGAGATTCAAAGTCTGAGTACTTTGTAATCATGTGGCTGTCTAACCTCGGTGTTAGTGGGGTTGATGAGCATGCGTCCCTGCTGACACGCACACTCTCTCAACATCCGCTCTTCTGAATATTAATACGGCGGAGAGAACTCCTCTGAGCCCCATTGTCAGCCGGGCTATTGTTCACTGCTGGCCTCTCCTGCAGCACATGTGCACACGTGTGTCGGTGTTAATGCCCGACTCGGTGTCTGTGTTGTGTGCTTATGCATATTACGCCCGTGTATTCATTGCATGCGAGCGCCGGCTGCAGCAGAGCAGCAGTTAAAGCGGCGGCGAGGGAGCTGATGGGTGTGTTCTCGGGCCATAAAGACAACCGGCCGGAGAACACTTGAACTAGCCGTCAGGGCCCAACATTGGCAATTATTTCACCTAGAGGTACTATCTGTAAAATGAACACTCTCATTAAAAAGAGTGCACACATGTGGACACACTGAAATGTGCAGGAGCCAGTTCAAATATATGGCAACACAAACGCTTGTCTTTCTATCAAAGAGTAATGTGCTGTTTATGATGTTTGACTGCGGGTGTGTGCATGCCCGTGTGTATTTACACATTGGCGTGTGTATGGGGGTACATCTGTGTGGATTTATGTGTATGTTACTGTTTAACTACCCCGCACACGTAACCTCCCCATCTCAGCCTCCCTGTTTCTCATTTACCAAGCCAGCGCCAGGGAGAAGGAGTGTGGGGGGAAACGAGAAAATAACTGATAGAGGAGAGGAGAGCAGGAGGGGAGAGAAGGAGAAAGAGACACGTGAACTGAAATAGAGGTGTAGATGGAGGGATGAGGAGGTGGGGGAGGCTTATACAGGAAAAATGAAGTGAGGCTGGAGTAAAAGGAGGGAGAAAAGGGGAGGAAGAGAAAAGATGGAGGAGGAGGCAGCAGATTTATGAAGCCATTGGAATGTAATTTGGAGGCAGAAATTACTGTCAGCCTGAGCAAGGTTTAAAGTCAGTGAAGCTTGAATCCTGGGCCTTTGTCTGTGTGTGTTTGTATGGCAAGTATCACACCCAAATGAATGGTAAATGTAATGTAGAATAATACCACACAGGCTTTCTTGTACATGCGCGCCCGTTTTCACCACCTTTGCCTGAGCTACACGGCCGCGCGGCATCACAACATCACGCCGCATTCATATTTAACAGTTCATATTTCATCTCCGCCCGCAGACGGCGATTCACAAGAGCGCACACAGGGCTCCGGATTCTCGTCAGGCTCCGAAGGCCATGACTCCGGCAGAATCAGTCGAGGGTGTCGGTGCGGACAGAAAGAGAGGTGGGGGAGGGGGGCAGAGAGCGTGTCAAGGATAGACAGAGAAAAAAGGTAGAGGTGGAAAGTGGAAAGGAAGGAGTGAGACTCTAAGAGGGGCTAAACAGAAGTGTGAGAGGGATGTGACTTGGTTTCCAACTCTGCAACACACAGCTTCCATTTAGACTGAGAGGAGAGGAGGGGAGGGTGAGGAGAGCAACAAAGCAGGGATAATCGCCAAAGATCTGAAGGGAAGAAAAACTCAATACTGTGTATTTTTTGTGATCTAGCATCACTTTGACACTCCACTGTAACACACACACACACGCACACCCACCCACGCACACCAGGGGTCGGCTTCCTTTTGCAGTTAATTTCTACTTGGGCTCCTCTTCAATTAGCTGCAGTGAGCAAATAGGGCAGACAGTTGAAGCTACTTTTTAAATGTACTGCAATTTGAAAAGTATTCACCCCCTAATGATTCTCTTTTTCTGTTTTGATGCATGTGTCAGACAAAACAATCTAAGTAAATACAAAATGGACTTTAAAAATTATGTTCAAGCTGCCTCCGTGCTCAAAAAAATATAATTGCCCCCTTAAACCTAACAATTAGTGGTTAAAAAAAAGCTGGCAGCAAGGGTTTGATGCCAGCCTTTCACAGCACTGTGGAGGAATTCTGGCCCACTGTTCTTTGCAGAATTGTTGTAATTCAGCCACATTGGAGGGTCTTCCAACATGAACAGCCTGTTTGAAGTCATACCACAGCATCTCAATCTGATTTAAGTCGGGAATTTGACTAGACAGCTCCTGAACCTTCATTTTTTAAATTTTGAAACATTCACAGGTGGTTGGTGGTGTGTTTCATACTATTGTTCTGCTGCATCACCAGCTCCAGTGTTTGGTCACAAACTGAGGGCCGACCTTTTCCTCCAGGATTTTTTGATAGAGCTCAATTCATGGTTTATTCAATCACAGCAGGTTGTTCAGCAAGTCTGGCCTAGACCGACACACTGCTGTCTGTATGATGGTTTTCTGAAATGCTGCTTCACATTCAGATATATCAGGACACACTAAAACTTTGGTCTCAACAGTCCATAGAAGATTTCACAAAAGTCTTGAGGTTCTTCAAGACGCATTTTGGCAAATTTGAGACTTTGGTCAGCACAGGTTTTTTTTTCTCTATCAAACCATGATGAAGCCATTTTATCCAGTTTCTTTCTTGTTGCTTAACAAACTTTGAACTTTACAGGGCTTCAGATGTTCTGGATACATTTGTACACATCATCTTCTTTTGTGGGTAAATGACTGTCTTTGTGGTTCATTTGAGTCTTTATCACCCTTTCCAGACCTATGGACATCGGTGACTTCCTTTTTCATCTACTCTTGAATTTTGTCACGATTGGGGCATGGTGTGCTGCTTCATCTGTTCCTAGCTTGTGAATTTAAACCCAAATGTGGTTAATCACCCAGTTACTGGGTTGGATTGTTTTCTTTTTCCACTTTCTAAAATAATAATTTGAAAATCACATTATTAATATTATCTTTATTGGCTGTTAAACTTTCTTTGACCGTTTTAAGTTTGAAAAGCAAAAAAGTAAAAAAATAAAAGTAAAAGGAGTAAATAATTTTTCCCAGTCCTATAATTTCATTCTTATCAATGTCTCAAATACTGAGCTAAAATCCATGATTTTGATGATTGACGTTCTATAGGAGGAAACGTCTTCAGTATCTGTATATTTCATATGAAAACTGTCTCATTAAAAGTGCTAACTTCCTGTACTCTTGCAGCCACAGGAAAAATTAGCTGTTAGAGCCGAGAGAGGAATGTTTTTTATACATTTGTGTGCTGAAGGTTTGTTCCTTAGCTGTCTCACTTTGCTGATCAGAGCATTTCTTTACCACTGACTTCACCTACTGTATGGAAACTTATTTCCTTATATATTACCTCGCTGCCAGAAATAGGCTGCCACTGGGAGCCCTACATCTGCTGTCTCTGTGCCACAGCTCAGAGCTTGCATATTAAAATTTCAGATAAACAAGATTAAAATCTTCATATCCCCTTCTTATGCTGCGTCTCGGTGCTTTTGGTCTTCACAGGTACGTTTCTAAACAGATTCTCAAAAAAATCAACCAAGAAATATTTTGATCTTCTATTAATGTGTAGTTAGGGTGGATTCACTGAGGTGACTTAAAACTGCCGGTAATTCTTTTACCAGAACTGTCAGGGAAAAACTAGATCAAATGCTAAATAAAAAACATTTGTTGGACCATTAAATTTAAAATAACACAAAACTCTTACAAAATATTCTGAATGCAAGGCATGAGATAAATAATAAATTAATAATTTTCATCTTTCCAGATGTCAGCGACCCACTTTATATACTGTTTACATACTGTTGTCTGTTTCAGGATTTTATAAAAAAATAATTTTTTCCATCCATGACCATCCATATATATTGTGAAATGGATCGAGACTAGATGAGATTTTATCAATATCTTTTGGACAAACAACACTACCTTTTATTTTTTTCCACAAATAGTGACGGGTTTAAAAAATAACAAACTGTGTTTTTAAGGAATATAGTAACCTGGTCCAGATATGACTCTTCTATATAATTTTGATTATTTATATTGGTCTAGGTTTTAGGTGGTCCTAATGCCAAAGAAATGTGGAAATTTTTCCTTTTCACGTTTTAACAAATAGAATAACAGCTAAAGAGCCGTCAGTGGATCCCCACTGGTTCAGAATTCACACATTTTTCTGTGGAACGTCACTTCCAATTATTTACAAAAAATTCACTTATTTGCAGATTTTTTTCATAGAGTATATTTATAATATTTGAAAGAAATGCAGCTGAAATACCTAACACTAATGCAAGCTAACGCTCAGATGGCGTGCATTTACAAAGCAGCCAATCCCTGAGAGCCGTTTCTTTTCCCTGGCTCTGATTGGCTTTACCTCCAGGAGTGACGATAAGGAAGACTGTAGATCAGGGGTCTCAAACTCCAGTCCTCGAGGGCCACAGTCCTGCAGTTTTTAAATGTGCCACAGGTACAAAACACTGGAATGAAATCTTAATTCAGCTTCTCCATGTGTAGACCAGTTCTATTCAGCCTTAATTATTCTATTCAGGTGTGAGTGCAGAGGCATTCAAGTTGCAGGACACTATTGCATCATCACAGCAGTAAAAAAAACTTAATTTTTAACTTCAAAATAAGAGTCTTAAACATGGATACATCCCTAACAAAGGCAACAACAAATAAAAATAACATTTGCAACAACTATATTTACATCTAAAATATCTTTTAGCCCTGAACAATTTCCTAAAATATGCATTTCTGATTTATGAGCCAACCATATTAGTATTTGGTTTTATAAACGGGAAATGTTTTCAACACATCTTAAAGATTATATTTGCTTCCTTAAAAGAAAAAAAAAAGTAAATTCCATTTCAGTGAATAATAGAGAAATCCCCAGGAAACGAATGATGTAAATAACATGTTTACAATAATGCTCTAATGGTAAATCATGTTAATTTTGTTATTACACACAGCAAACAGACTTCCACAAACAGAAAACACGACAAAGACGACCTCAGGTCCTTAGAGAGCCAACAAATTCCTCAGAGACCCATCAACTCTCAAGAGGAAACTCTGGAAGAACAACAGTGTTCCTGCTTCACTGCAGGTCCTTGTGGTCGGATTTCTGTGACCCGATGATACTTGGTAAAATTACTTTGTGAAAAGCAGCTGTTTGTAGAACGGGTTTTATAGTAAAGATCCACCAATCAGGCTTTTACTGACCTTCATTTCAAATAATAGAAAATGAGTTATGATTTCTTTCTTTTTCTTTCAGTATTTGATTAATCACCAGTTATAACCTATCAATGGAAAATTAGCTGATTTTTGAAACTGCAACGTGTCTAAAAACGCTCCTTCATAATAGTGTTAATATTTTGCAGTGATAACTTTGCACCACTTTTCTTCTAACCGATGTTTTAAAGTACTTCCAGAAATAAGCGCCATCTTTGTGTCTTTCAATGCAATTTGTTTGAGTACAAATACACAAAATACTGAGGAGCATCATCCTATGAGTTACTGACCTTACACTGCAATCACCATCAGCTAAGCCAGTCCTAAAATCATCTGTGCTGTGTGTACAGCATGGTCAGTGAAACACACTGTTTGCTCGCTGAAATCAAAAATTGATCAAGGAAACTGCAACGCGTGCATCGCTGCTAACATTTGCTCATCTGCATCTAAGTAGATTATCCAGATTTGCCGCCGACTGCTATTGACAGTAATAATAAAAGCACACAGAACAAGCTCTACATTGGCTCTGCAATAAAGTGCATCTGGATTTTTCCTAGTCGCTTCAATTAAAGCTACACTGTGGATGTTGTATGCTTATTATACCCATTGATTTAGCTCAGAGGTGTAACATCTTGTAAGTGACGGAGGTATATTGAAATTCTTCTCGGCCCCATCACATTTTATGTGCTTTATGGGGTAAAGCTGAACTTTCTGTAGACTTTATAATTGCAAAATGTAATGTGGTCTAAAATGTCATTCCAGTTTTGCCATTTAAAACCAAGTCTCCTTGTACACGGATGCAAGAATGGGAGGCACAGCTCAAAAACTTGCACCTTTTTTTTGGAAGAATAAATGTCAATGCTGATAAATGTCAAGACAAATGTGTTGAACACAGTCAATAATGTTTTTTTAACAGTATCTCAGTGATCAGTGGTTTGACACCAGTAGTTCTCCTAAAAATAAACATCCAGGCAAAGATCTTTTCTACTCCTAAAATAATCGGTTTATTCACCCTTGCAGCCTCTTCTTCACGCTTGCAAACTTTTCATTCACTTTTGACCCGTGAACTTGCACTGACTTTATCCTCCTGACACACAAACACTGTAGTTCTCTCTTCTTTGTTCTTCCAGTCAGCAACAATGATAGCAACGACATTATGCACCGTGACAACACTACCTCCCACTCTTTTTCTTGTGGCACTTCACACAATCCTGGCTTCTGTTTCCCCCTGCCTCTCCTCCATCTTCTGCCTCTCACTTTGAATTGTGTTGGGGTCAATTAGCTCTGAATTTGCTTATAGAAAATGTTCAAATCTGCCACATTCTGCAAGGTGCTAAGTTACATCTGTTTTAAAATGTCTTATTACAATTTTTCCCCATATTTTATCCTCTTTAACTCTGTTGTATTTCTAGCCAAACTGTTGGATTTTCTTTTTTTCCCTTACATTTTCATCTCATTTCTCCTTATTCTTGTTTTTTTCCCTGGACTATTAATATTTCTGTCTTATGGGTGAAGTAGTACTTGAGCAAGAGCGATGTCCTTTTATAATACTGGCTGACATAAAAAAGACTACAGAATATACAGAATATTTAAGAAATCATTTCTATTTAAATAACTATAAAGTCTTTGTAAAGACTTATAAAGTCTTTGTAACTATAAATAAAATGTTAAATTTCATCAGTCATTGCATTGCATACTTTTCTATCTATCTGCTTTTAATAAAAGTATGATACATAAACACCACAAATACAGATAAATCAAATATTTATATACTGTAAAAAAAAAGCAGCAATTCTAGACATTTTTACTTGTGTCTAATTTTAAATTGTCCTAATTTTTAGTTAGTATTGCTAAAACTATTTCTATCTGCTAAAGCTTAAATAAACAATTGCCAGAAATTTTCCTTTTTTAAATTCAAAAGTTTACAATCACTAAGCTATTTTAAGCTATTTGGAAAAGTCACATGGTGATGTCATGGCTTTGTAAACTTCTGATAGGTTAATTGTAACTTTTGAGTTAAATAGAGACACAAATGTGAGTGAATTAAGGTTTTTTAAGAGACTTTATGTTTTTTAAGGTAACACCTGAAACATGCCGCTTTCTTGTCTGACATCATGGAAAAATCTAAGGACATAAGCCAAGAAATTAGAAAAGAATCGTGAACCTTCACATATCTGGCTCATTTTTGAGTACATTTTCCGATGCCTGACGGCGCCACAACCATCTGTTCAAACAATTACACGCAGGTATAAACAGCATGGGAAAGTTCAGCCTGCATGCTGTTTAGAAGGGAGACAAACATTTGTGGGTGCAAAATGTAGATAACATATCTCAAAGCCTCGCAAATATGCCTGTTAAGGCTGGCAATCCTTAGTTAAATGAGTCCTGTACTAACATGGCATGAAAGCCCACTCAGCATGGAAGAAGTCACTTATCTGAATAGGTTAAAAAAAGCAGATTTACAATTTGAAAATGCACTCGGGGAGGTGGGGGGAAACTCAACGTTTGGTGGGATGATGACATAATGACCATTGCCTCATTTGGAGAAAAAGAAACAGCTTTAAACCTGAAGGCACCATCCTAGCTGTGAACTGCAGGGGTGGCAGCATCTTCCATTGGGGTGTTTTTCCATAGGAATGACTGCTGCGCTTCACCAGTTCCAGATGGCATTATGAGAAAATAATATCTTGGGGAAATTTTAAAAGATCAACCAGAAGGTTAAAGCTTGTGTTTGGTTCTTCCAAATGAACAGTGACCCTTAATATACAGACAAGGTGCTAACAAAGTGGCACAAAGACAGAGATGTCAGTGTTTTGGAGTGACTGTCAAAACACTGCGTTCTCAGCGCTAAAAAAGAGCCTGAAAACCCGACCCAGTTACATAAATTCTGTTGGGAAGAATGGGCCAAAATTCCAGCAAACTTCTATGAGAAGCTTATAGAAGGAAAACCAAGTTTCAAGGTACTGCTTCCAAATTGTAAGGAGATACATATAAACAATGGAAAAAAAAATATTAATTTTATACATTTTATTGTTCTAGTATTTAACAAATGAAAAGAATTTTCCTAAGCTCACCTTCTCTAAAACAATCAATGTTTAATCTAATTAATGTCAGTCAGAGAGAGAATGAAAAAAATAAAATATGAGAAGAGCCTCTGGGGATTCATCCTTTAAAATGTTCAAATTGTTTGGACTAATTACAAATGTTTGCACAAACATTTATATATCTGTTCTGATATTGTTTATGTAACGCAGTCAATCCTTCTATCTGTGGGTGAGTTTTATTTGGGTCTCACAGCATGACGATCAAATAGAAACTTTTTCCATGAAACCCTTTCCAACCACCTGGGTCTAGTAGATGTGTGTGTTGGTGGTGTTTCTTGCTGTGTTTCTTTTCAGTCCTTCTACCCCCTCGACACCCCCATCTCATTCCTCCGAACAGTAAAGGCAGGACAAACCTCCGACGGTGATCAGCCGCTGAGAGGCAAGTGGCGCAAATGGGAAATTTCAATAGATAGGTCCTGAAACCTATTGTCAGAGAGCGAGTGAGAAGATGAAAATGGAGTGAAAGAAAGAGGCTAAGGAAGAGAGATGGAAGGAGGGGAGCGTGGACGGAGGCAGACAGGGAGACAAAGTGAGCTGTAGAGTTTTCGCCCTAGGGGGAACAGGTTTGCAAAAAAGGAACGAGGTGCAGAGGAGGCAGTAAACGAGACTATGAGAAAAAACACGGCTGGAGAGGAAGAAAGTGATGGAGGAGCAGGAGGAGGAATTGGGGTTTAAATGGAGCAAAGAATCGAAAAGAGGAGCTGCGAAGAAAATCAAAAAGGACAATGCTGGGGCAGGGAGGGTTGAAGAGGCAAAGATAGGCAAAAGGGACAGATGACACACACTGAGGGTGTTTTGCATAAACTTTCAAAACTGCTTGCAGCTCAGTTTAAACACAGCAGCTAATAATTAAAACAGCCAGACGTCATGCTGTGCTCCACAGAGACAGCACGGATTTCTTTCCTTTTTTTCTAATGGATAATCTGCAAATAAACTGCATCATCTCTCCGGGGGGTCTCTGATGGCTGAAGCCATGCGGTGCCCACTGCATATTCACACGAGTCCACCTCCTTCACCTGCTCATTTCGCCTTACATTACAGCACAAGTTAACGATGAGTATCCCCATGAAAAAACTTTGTTTTTTCCCCATCATAATAGTAACAAGACGGATTGTAAACAATTAGCTGTTTATCCCGACATGTTACTCTTGACAGGCTAGGAAAGCCCACCACAATCACATTAGCAAGAGGAAAGCTAAAAAAAAATCGTCTGAGATGAAAGCTTTTAGGCGGGTTGGCAGCTACTTAGGGCGGCGTGATGCAGGTTTTATTTAGAGTTTTACAGACTGTCAGCCCTGAAGTTGTGAGTAAAATCCTCCAACGACACTCTGGAATTAATTTCTTTGCTCAGTCATGAGCAGCAGAGCGGCGATATTAACAAGAGCATATTCGGTGGCTGTGGCGGGAGCGTCGCCTGGATCGGGTTGGCGGTGGACGGAGTGGCCTGGCTCGCATGTGAAACAGATTTAATATCTGCCTAACACTGCTTTTTATCGGCACAGGAGGAATGCATCAAATTTATCTGCTATGAAAAAACCTCAAGAAACTACTCAGATCTCAGCTTGGGATATAATGCACTCAGAGATGCTTTGATGCACCTCATATTTCAGCATAACACACATTTCTACAGGCAGCCTGGCGTGCATACACATCCCCCTTATGACAGTATGTGGATAAATAAGCACATTAAATTTGATTGAAGGTTTTTGCAGCCTTTATTTTTCCCTCCCTTTCTTCGGCTCAGAGTGAGGTAGGAAGCAGCAACGGAGGGGGATAATTTACGGATCAGACACCTTTACACACACTCTCACCACTGCGCACAACATGCCACCAGCAAGCACTCTTAGATAAGTCACTATTACTCTCGCTACGTCGGGCTCGGCACTTGTACTTTGATCGAGAATCTCTGGAGTCCTTCCTGTGGGCTTGTGAGGGAGATGACAGACAAACCATAGGCCACTTTAAATCCAGTAAGATGTGAAGTATGCAGCCCCACATCCAGCTGACAGGATCTCTACCTTGCTCCCACCAGCACTTTGTGTCCCATTTCTATTACAGCCTGTCGCTGTTTTTCCGTTTTCAGCTTAAAGAGGAAAAAAAAAATCTACGAGTTCAACTTTTTAAACTAAGAAGCTATTAGTGGGAGCCTTGATGTTGCTGCTGATCTGTCTTCCCTCTGCTGTTCTGTTCACCTTGGTTCCTATTAATAAAACACACTCCAGAAAAGCCTCAGGGTAATTACGAAAAGTTATTAAAGCTCAAAATCAAGGCTAACACCTGCAAAAAAGTAATATCTTAGGAACCTTACTACCTCAGGACAGTCACAGAAATATTCACATCTGCTTTTTCACATTTTGTCACATTGAAGTTAAAGAGAATAAAGCAAAAAAAAAAAATGTGACACAAGAAAAAAAATCTGAAGTGTGCTTTTGTATTCCCTAACTTCATAGAACAACACGTTCATGTTACACAGCTGCAGGTTTTAGAGTCGATCTGAACTATCGTATCTCTGGCTGTGTTTTGGAGATTTGTTGTCTTATTAGAAGTTTAACCTGCGCCCCGGTCTCCAGTCTTTCACTGCCTTTAACAGTTTTTCTCTAGTTGCTGTTTATTAAGCTCCAGCTCCACTTTCACGTTTCACAGTGGGGATAATGTATTAGGACTGAAGTATAATGTGAGTTTTCCTCCAGAAATAGTTTTTTGTATATCAGGCAAACAGAAAAATTATGACCATTGTCTTCTAAATGCTTTAGTCATTTGCTTTCTTTTTTATCCCTCTCCCAAAAATCCCTATTGGTGGATGACTTACAGCTGTCATCATACTCTTCCACCTAAGCTATGATACTCTCCAGCTCCTCCAAAGTTACCTTTTTCTTATCATTGCTCCCATTTATTGGTATTTATTGTTTTGTGCCAAATTCAGATGATTAGTTAGTCACTGACTCTGTAAGATGTTCCAAGCTCAGGGTATTGTTTTATAAACAGCTTTAATTATATAAATATTATATTCCACACAGTTGGACTCTTAATTACAATTCCAGAAGTTGTTAAACATAATTTGGTCAGTGATTTATCTCATTTAGTTTCCCACCAGAAATCAAACTATTGAGCGTCTTTGAACTGTTATGTCTCATTTGAATCAATGGCTCAAAAAGAGACAAATATATGTTTCATCATTGAAGTCTTGTTTTACAGGGAATGTCTTGAATGTATTGAAGTGTTACTTTAGTTTCCTTCTATTATTAGTTCATTTTAAATTTTTTACATGTGTGTGTGTTTCTGACAGTATTATATAACATGAGACAGATAAATGATAAAACATTCAGCTCTTCTGCGGCCTTCGGTAGAAACACACCACTTGATCAGAAACAGCCAATCAGAGCCCGTTAGAGTCTTAGCGCTATTAATCAACCTTGTGTGCTAGCTGTTCTTTGTGCTAATTGTGGAGAAACAACTTACAGTGACAGGAAAACCATTTATGCACCTTAATTGGTGGTTATGCTAACTACCCCAAGCATTCAGGGTCCATTACGGAGAACCAGCTGTAGTAGCAGAGATACAAAGTGAAGGTGATTGACAGCGCTAAGTCCCTCCTCCTGGCTCTGATTGGTTGTTTCTGATTGAGTGGCACATTACTGCAGATGGCAGTAGGACCACAGGCAGAAGGTAGAGGAGCTCCATTTTTTTTCAGATTATATGCCTTTTACTGTCAGGACACAGTGACAGTTTTAAGAAATATATTAAGAAAACACAAACTTAAAAAAAATAATAATAATTACATACTGCAGCTTTAAAGTTTGACTTCTAAAAGCCCAACCAGGGACTGGGTTTGTGAATCAAGATGTGGCCATGGGGCCTAAAGGACAATGATAACTTCTAATAATAGATTTGAGGAATATAAATTTGTGAATTAGTTGACTTGTGTTGGGGGGGAAAAATGGGACTAATACACATTTGTATTTTTCTTTGGAAAACATTTCTGCTATTGAAACTTTTGTGCTGGTCATTAAAACATGAAAATACACAGAGTTTTGTGGTTGTAATGCCACAAAAAGGGGGTATGAAAACTTTTGCAATGCACTGTATGTTTTTGTAGGTCAAGCTCACAGACTTGCACTAGCATGCTGTTTGTTACTTTTCCAGAACACAACCTTCTAATTGGTTTGCATTGATGTAAATTTCTTTAAAACATTGTGGCAGCGTTTCTTACTCCTTGTTGCTTTGGTAGCTGTTGGTAATTTGGCATTTGTTTTTATTTAGACACTTTGTTCTGTTCCAAACGAAGCCAATTTACTTCAACAGTTGTGTCATTACTCTTAATGACTTTGGTATTTAATCCAAATGTGCTTTGCGATGTTTAGCATTCTACTTACTTTTGTTCCTTTTTCCACTGTGCTCCTCCTGGAGCCATTCAAACATGTATTCTCATTGCTGAAAAAGGCATTATCTTGAAAGAATAGCCATAGAGCAAAGAGCTTGCAGCATTTCAAGACAAACATTTAGAGGGTGGAATACTTATTTGCATTCAGCAGACACAGACACATTACACTGAACCCCCACTGCTTGTCATTAAGCAACGGGTTGGCTGAGGGAAAAACGCTGCCAGCAACAAGACACAGTCGGTGCCTGTCCCCAAATTTGAAAAAAAAAAAAAAAAGAAAAAAGATTCAACAATTTTGAACATGCTAGCTCCAGATAAATTACATTCTTCACATGCCATGGCAACAGTAATTTCTGCCGCAGGCGACGCGCTCGGACTGCAACAGACAGACTTGTGGTGCAACTGGTGAGAAACGAGGGAAATATGGACAATCTGGAGCTCTTGGCGCACCAACGGCATCACAAATGTTCGTTTTTCACATTATAAAGATGGACTCCAACATTAGTGTGTTTTCTTCTATTATTCTGGCTCATCTGCTATTCTCTTGTAATTCTCTAATTATAAAGTCCTACTGATGAAATCCTTCATGCCGTTACTTTCATGTGTTGAGTTGCACACTCACAGAGCTGTAGCAGCCTACAAAGAGTACACGTTCATAAATGACAGATCTCTTTTTCCATAATCTCTGCATTCGTTAGTAGCTTTATACCTTTCCTTTTTCTATCAGCTTTTTGAGGATCTTATAAGAGTGTAAAAAATGAACCATCTTTCTTCACAATCGTACTTCTCCGTCTTTTCTTTTATAGCTGGCTTTATTTTCTCAGTCGGCAACCATTCCTCCCACAGTAACAAGCAAAATTCATCGGAAATGTCAGTCATCAGTGATCCCGTTTTCTTTAGATATTTCTTGTTAAGCCGGAGCAGGAAAGCTGCGGAGCTCAGAGTTTACCTGAGCTTTTCGTTTAAGTACAAAGTTTAAGATTCAGGTGAACATTTTTGCTCCTGTTGTGATAATTGGGTTTCAAATGAGTTTCCAGCAGCTAAAATGTAATGATTAATTTTTTTGAATTCCTTGTTATTTAATACCTGATCAAAGTTGTATGACTTGCCATCTATTTAGTGGTCTAAATTATTACATATATGTATTTGGTTAGTATGCATAATTGAGCCATCTTTAGAGACAGACCCATAAGCAGTTGTTTGTTGGTGTAGTCCTATCCAGTGTGTGCAGCATCTTCTCATCACTCTATAGAAATTATTTCCTCATTTTACTGTAACCTAAAGTAGCTAATGATGTTTTTCCAGCTCATAATGGTGTTTAATCAAATGTAATGTTCAAAGGGTCCCTGTAGGATATTTTAGGACAGGTAAGGGAATAATGCAGACAGTGTATAGTCAAACCTCCTACTCAAACAAAAGCTCAGCTCTGACCTTTTCTCTGTGCCCCCGCTCCCACCTCAGCCTTTTCCACTCAAATACAATAAGTCATAATGCAGCTTACCATGCTCTGTTACTTACGTCTGTTCTGTGTATATTTATGTTTGTGCATCTTAACGGCAACCTAAATTGTTCAAAACACCCTCTTGTGAAAGGCATCTCTCTGTTGACTATTTATGAAGTCTTTCTGGGACAGTCTGAAAATAAAATAATAAAAAAAAAACAGCATTACGTTAACTATGCAGAAGCACAGTTTGCTCCTCTGTTGCACTGTCTTGTCTGGTAGATTGTAAAAAGAATGAATAATAGTATAAACAGACATCCAAAATAATTCCTGTCCATATTAATCAGTTCACATGTCTCTACTGCAAGTGGATAGAATTATTTGTAATATTATTTATATTTGCCTTGCAAAAGCTTTCTAGCCCCTTAATATCCACCTTTTGTGTCAATTACAGCTGAATGTCTTTGGTCGTGTTTGTGCACATTTAGACTAAAACTCTCAGCCTAACATCTTTGAAAAATGGCTCAAGCTCCATCAGACTGAATGGTAACAGTCTGTGAATGCCAAATTTTCAAATCTGAATCCATCTTCATTGATAGATTGAGGTCTGGACTTTGACTAGACCATTCTAACATAGGGATATGTTTTGATCTATTTCATTATATCTCTGGCTGTGTGTTTTTCTCCTGATATGTAAAAACCCTCCACCAGTCTGAGGTATTTTGAAGCCTGATGAAGAAAAGCGTCCACACAGCATGTTGCTGCCACCACCAGATGGCGTAATCAGGGTGTGCTACTTTTCTTAAAAGCATTACATTTTTTGCAGTTGGGCTTAAAAATGTAATTTGTGGTTTAATGTGACCAGAGCACCATTTTCCATTGTCACTGCAGCAGATTGTCTCATATTTTCCCTTCTCGTCACTATTCTGTGTTGGTCAGGTTTGTGGATTTCTAGCAATAGTGATGTTGTCGACAGATTCTCCCACCTGAGGAGTGGATCTTTGTAGCTCCTCAAGAGTTACCTATAACAGTCCACAAATTCATCTTTGACTTGTCTGGTGTGCTTCTTGATTTTAATACACACTAATTATTTACAGTTGTACAAATTAGGGCTGAAATGATTATTTGCATTAATTGTGATAAATTCATGGTTGAAATAATAAAAAATAATCATTAACCAAGGCCAAATGCTGAAAGAGCAACATATTCAGATCAGAAGTAAGTCAAAACTGTACAAAAAACATTTAAGATGGGAAAGAAACCGTGTTTTTCTTTGTTCTACCCCAAGCCCCTCAAATGGTTTAGTTTAGCTTCACTTGGTTCAAACTGTAAAACTAAATTATAAATTTCTGTCCAATTATTAATCAGTTAATCATAAAAAATTGTTAACTGTTTATTTTAGAAGGAAATTAATTACTTGTTTGTATTTTAAAGTATTTCTAATATTGTATAAACTTAAGAGGTGAAAAGAAAAAAATAGACTGCCAATTTTTTTTAATCATCAGCATCAATTGATTTTCAAAATAATCTTTCGTTCTCGATCTAATCAGAATAAAGAGAGATAAATACAAATACAGTTTCCACACTTATGTCTTCAATTGTTTTGCTTTGTCACATAAAGTCCCATAAACTGAGGGTCGCTTTTGTAATATGATAAAAGGAGGAAAAGTTTACTCGGTCTTGATACTTTTGCAAGGCAGTTTCCCCCATATTACTCCAATTATTACATAATCTTGGTCCGGAAATCCTTTGAGAACAAAAACACGTTAATGCAGGGTAACAAAATAAACGAACATTTAAAGTAAACACAGGCCATCTCCAGCATGGCTGCGTGGGTTTGCTTTGATATGATGACAGACTCTGAACAGCCCACCACTCGGCATCAGTGTTACGCTCAAACTCCTCGTTTTTTTTATTTTATTTTCCAAAAGAGGTTTCCTAAGTGAGGGAAATGACCCAGAAGTATCGGTGCTGCAGCCCTGATAAGAACCGCTTGAAGTCTCTAAATGCTGAGAACGGTACGTTCTCTCTTATCTCCTTTTGCATAGGAAATACTGGACCATCCTTTTTTAATAGAGTGAAGATAACGCCTTCCCACAGTTCCTTACGGCAGCAGCATTAAAAGTGAATCACCATGGGCTTATGCATCAGAGTCAGCACAGAAAGCGCAGCGGTGCATTCGAAGACAGAAAGGGTTACTGGATTACTTTTTGTGAGTGGATGTGTTTTATAAGTCAGCATGGCTGAAACGATGAAGAGACTTGTACCTTTTAGAAACGCAACAATTATCTCAGCGCAATCACAACACTAAATGACATCGCTTCAGTAAGAATGAAGTACATGTCGTGCTTCTAGTTTCTGTTTTTCACTTTGGAGCGTTCATCGTGGCAAACCTGCTGCAAAACGAGCTAATGCACAGCGTGGTGGAAGTGCAATTGAGTTGTCTTTGCACGGAAGTTGTGTTTATGAATTCTCCTTCATAGCTTCTCTTGATCTCAATGTTTTCTGGGTCAAGTGAAAATACTTCAGAAAACACTTTAAGTTTGATCGATTACTAAAAAGGTCTGTCTTACCACTTTCTGTACTTTTCACAGATTTCTACTAAATTCTTAGGGAAGTTTTTATAGAGAAAGAGACTTAATATAAACTTATTCTCACAAGTGTACTCACGCCTGTTAAAGTATAATTTTTAAATATAAATCCAGCAAATCTTGGCTTAGACAAATCTGTTAGGAGAAGCAACTTAAAAATCAAAAGATGCACTAATGTGGTTAAAATGTTTTATTTATTTATTTTATTGAATCTCCTTTTGATTCAATGTCAGCATCAGATTTAAGGATGTCTCTTGTCCACAGCCCTCACCGACCATGATGCTGCCACCACCGTGTCGATTGTATGTGACCTACTTACAAACTAGAAGTTTTATGGCTGACCTTTGTTTCTGGGTAATCAGGTTTACTGTATCTGGTGTTGGGCATGTACTAAGAAAACAGAAGGAACTAAAGCAAGAAAGCATTAGTTCAACATTTTCTTTTGTAGCACAGTATTAGCGGTGCACCGAGTTTTCTGACCAATTACAATCTTTAAAATGCCCACCACTTCAAATTTTGGCAGACTTGCCACACCAGACACTGTCTTCAGTCATAAGGTTAGAATACATCTTAAATTTTCAAATATTATTTTATTAAAAAACATTATGCGCAACACCCATAAAATTACACAAACTTAACTTTTTTCCAGATTTTGCTTACAATTATTTAATGTATTCTCATTTTATTAAATCACAAAAACCCTGACTTTAACTAAGGATGTGTACATTTCTGTGAGCTGCTGTACAACCATTCATCACGGATAAAATGGCTTCTGTTTATTTATTTCATTTTATTTTAGTCAGGAGGTTATATAAACATGGCCAGCTTTGTTAAAGTAATAATCCAGTTCCAAGTTTTATCATTGGAAAAACAAACGAACAAAAAGTGTGAGAAAAACCCACATAAGTGGAACAGATTGTTTTTGCAGATTGCCTGCACTCACCCTCCTTCCAGAGCGTTTGCATTAATGCTAATTAGGACGACTGTAGGAAAATAACTGAGTATTGCTTTGAATGTTGCAGCTGCAAGGGATTGTGGGACAGGTTTGTCTGCATAAAGTAGGTCCAGTGAATCCAATGTTAATGGAAATATTAAAGGAAGCACTAGAACTCCTTCCTTTGAATTATTTTATTTGCCTTTGTTACTCCTCTCAGGTAACACCTTTTTTTTAAATTCTTGAACTTGTCAGCTTGGGCAGCATAAAAGATGAAAATGTGCATATGGAGCTGCCTCAGATTTACAGGATCAAAATCTTCTTCAAAGCAGATTGACAAAATAATTTGGAAAGGTTCTTTCAGGTTAAAAATGAATCAGCAGGTTGAAGGATTACCTAACAGTAGGCTGTCAGTCGCACACTCAAAGCGATTCTTTGAAACATTCAGCAGCTATGATTAATTCATTTGCATACTGAGATCCAGTTTGAATCCAGGCAGAATGAAGATAATGAGCATGTTAATCAGCTTGTCCTGGTTTTGTACCAGCGCAGAGTTCAGTATGTACCTTTAATTATGGGTTTGGGTTGTGAATATTTTCCTATTGAAAACGGTCTTTCACAAGCTGACATTATCATATGAAATGTCAGAAATTCATCCAATTAAGTTTGGAGTGTTTTCCTGATAGGTAATGTTTTTGGAGACAGGAGAGCCACAGCTATGTAATTTCAGCATGAAGTGAAAAAAATAATTTCATTATTTCATCTCAGTTGTCTTGTTTGAAAAGATATTGGAAAATGTGGACCAGGACAATTTGGAGAAATGACTAAGATAACAATTGTCTGAAATAAATAAAGCCTCAGTAAAGTCGTTGCAGCTGGGAGATAACCTGGAGACGCAGTGCCAAACCTTTACGAGCCTCTTTTCCTCAGTTCTGATCTTTGATGTGTGGCGTATAGATAAACAATAACAGATCCTTCTGGCTGCCTTTGTTTGGCTCACAGGGTGACATTCCTCTGCACTCCAACAGCCCTGCCAAGTGTAAATGCGACACCCCATAAATTGGATCATTAAACAGATACAGATCACATGTTAACATCAGGTGTAAATGAGCTTGTGTCATTTAGTGAGTCTGTTTCTGTCCTTTTGCTGATATTTCCTTTATTCTGTTTCTGCTGGCTTACAGCACCGACTACATGAGAAAAACAACGAGGCTTCTGGGAAATTACCCTAATCTACACGATTTACTTTCCTGTTCTCTGAATCTTCCATCCATCAATACATAAATCCTTCTGTCCATCTTTCTATCTTCCTGATTCCATCCATCTATTCATCCATTCATCCATCTGTCATGGATCGATGGTTTTTACAGGTTTCTGTTTCTGATCTCGTTGGATATTTCACCAGTAAGTTCAGAAAAAGTCCTTTGCTGGTATTTATATATTGTAGGTTGAACATTTTTATGTTGGGATAGTTTGGAGTTTGAAAAGTGTGTAGGACGGCTGGGTTTACCAAACTGTAGCAATGCAGATATTTCTGCAGCTCAAACTGTACAGCTGTATTTGGATTATAATATAAAACACAAACTGTACAGTTTATAGAACACACAGATATTATGTGTTCTTCATATTTACACTAGTTTGAAGTTTAATTAAGTTCAACAACAAGCTCAGCTTGAGTAATTGACTGATTATAGATTTAATCACTGTCACTATGAATGTTTACATCTAAAGGAGCTTTGCATTCCCAAGTCTTAGTGGAGGATAATAAAGTGAGCCCTAATATACTTCACTTTAAATCAGGAAGGCAGTTCTCTCTCTGTCTGAGTGGCTCTAAAGCGGCTCAGAGTGCAGTTATGAAATCATTGTTTCGGGGGCGGGTTAAACTCCAAATCCGGCTACAAGTGCAGCATTTCCCACACAGAGGCTTTAATAAGGTGGGGTACCTGGACACACTAATGCACAGGTATATCTGGAGGTCCAAATATAGCCGGCAGTCCCAGCCTACACGGCTCTTTTTTAGATTGTTCTGGTTGTTGAAAACGATGCACACTCCTACCTCATAATATTGTAGTCTGTCATTAAAGCTTGTGCTTCACCAATTTACTTCAGCATTTTTCAGCTTTACACAATAGAATAAAAAATAATAATAAAGCAAAAACTAAACCGGCATGAACAGCTCGAATGTCTCTCATTTGTTCCAGCTGGTAATTGATTTGGACTGGAACCAGCTCCATAATTGAGTCATTAATAAAAGGAAATGTTCGGAGCATGCCAAAGGAATTACTGTAAGTATTGTTGCTTAGTTAAATTCTGGTCCCGGTTTCATATTCTCTCTTGCATACATTTTTAGTTATGAAACATTGACGCAGAATGTCATGAGTAATATAAACAAAGTTGAATGCATTATTTAAAATGATGTACAGTCAATCAGTCTCCACTTTTAATAGGCGTAAGTAAGATCCATATTGAGGTCATAGAGATGATGAGAGTCGTATTTCGTAAAATAATGAATCAGTAGATGAGCAGTCAGAAATCAATCAGGTCGGTGTATTAGGTAGGAGGGTGAAAGCGCCTGAGGAGAGCAAACATATTACTTAGATACATGAAGCACAGCGCAGCCACAGGGAGGTGACCCAGTGCTCTTGAACATCAACATGCAATCACACACTGGTAAACCGAACAAACCGCCACCAGGGAAGCTGCCCTCTCTGCTGATGTAAAGTGCGGAGGAGTTGGAACCTCGAGTCATGCAGCTGGGAATTTACATTAAAGCATACAGAATAGATTGACTGATTTTATAGAGTGAGTAAGAACAGTTTCCTGTACATCATACTGCGGGAAACACAAATAATTTTTTTAAAATGGCATCCCATGTACACAATGTATGGAGAAGGTTCCCACAGTTTAGAGCCTTATAGATCCCTGTTTTGATTTGCTCTACTTTGACGAACATCCAACAAGCTCACAGAAAAATAAAGGCCCGGCGCCGCTTGCATATTAGCATGCAGAAAGAAACCTTTTCCTTTTTGTGCAAAGCAGAATACAACAAGAGGGAGTCTGAATCATGTTCACAAACAATAAGAACCATCCTTACAACGAAACCCACTCACCGTGGAACCAATTAATATGGATTCATATAATAGAAGTTCTTCAACGTTTCTTGAAACTTGTATAGAAATATATCGAATACAACTTTCGGATGGTGGCTTGGACCCTCTTTTGTCTTCAAATTTTCAAATTCATCAAGATCTCAGAACCTTACCTCTGAGATTCTGGCTTCATATTTACATGATGGCATCTAAAAGTTGCTGCAGATTGGTTTGCTGCAAATTCACAAGATTCTCCTCCACAACCCAAAGCTGCTGTGTTGTATTGACAGATGGTGAGAGTGGAAGCCGCTGGAGTGTGGAAAATTGCTAAATATATCAACAAAGTTTATAAAGTTTATAGCCCTGATTATCCCCTCCGCTCATCCCCACACTTGGCCTCGCCTTTCAGCATTTCTTGGCTCAGCTCACTTTGTGAAAATTTTCCAAAAATTTGTTACACTTTAAGTAACCAGTGTGAGACTATCAGGGCTGCTGGAGGTAGCCATCAGAAGAGCGCTATAGCAACAAACCCATCGATATAAGGAAGAATAGATCAATGCCTTCTTGTTTACTTCTATTCTGACCCTGTCATGAAGGCATTTTTGTCCTCAGAGGTCACTGGATTTTTTTTTTCTTTTTGAATCACTCCCTAATAACTTCCAGAAATGGTTTTGAATGAAAATCTCAGAAGATTAACTGTTTCTGAAATAAATTCCCCCATGCAGCTTTCAAACTCACTTCAATCCCTTTTGACCCCAATTCTGACCATTGGCTTAAACTTTAGCAAGTCCTCTTGACCATGTCTCAATGACTACACGCTCCCACCATCATTAAGGCGTTCTGCTAAAGTAAACTGTGAATTGCGCTGCAGTAACAGCTCTCCAGTTTTGCGCTATGGTCATTCACCGATGAGGCCCCTCTTTAATCTGCCTCGGCCTTTTACGAGGCAATCACTCAAGATCGCCACATCCTGCCTTCTATACCTAAATACAGAAAGCCTTACATACCCTGAGCTCTATGGATACCTTTCTGTTGAACTGAGAGGTAGCAGAGGCAAGGTAAGGTCAACCCCATTAAGCTGCTTCAGTCCAGCTGACAAAGAGAAACAGTTTTGTGAAACAGTGTTCTGCATTGGAGGTTTGGCCATTTCTGTCCATCATTTTGTACCTTTCCACTTTTGGTCAGGCACATCTACTGCAAGATGTTTTATACTAACCATGCAGCAATTTATGCCAGCAATGGCAACATTTCATAGTCTGTTTGACAGAAAACATTTAAAGCAAGCAGCTCCAAATTATTGTTAGTTCAGGGGTTTGCAACCTGCAGCCACAAGTGGTTCTGTGGCCCTTTTGCAAGGACCCTTAATAACTTTGACAAAAATTATAAAGAAGCAACTGTCTTTAAATATGGGTACAACAAAAGTACAAGTTTTAGCAGTTTTTCCACGTTTCCATGGAACAATTGCATTGAATTTCCACAAGAGAATTGCACTCCTTGCTTTTTCACATACATTAACGTCACACAGACGAAAATGAAACCATGTACAGTCACAACATACAGCATTATTAAAATAACATTGAACTAATGATAAATAACTAATTGTATTCTACTCTGTCTCCATATTCAACAAAGAAAAAATAAATTGATACATCAGAATCATCATATTTAACACAAGGAGGTTGGGACTACACTGCAATGCATTGGTACAAAGTGCAGGTATGGATAGACAAAATGATCAAAACACAACTGATCAGAACATAAAACTTGTAAGGTGAATTGTTCTCTGATTATCTCCCCCACTGCTTCTCTGCCTTTTATTAACACCCTAATCTCAACCAATTGATCTGTCACGCTTTTATTTTGGTTTGTATACAATTTGTAGCAGTGCTTTAGTAGTTTAATTGAAAAACTGCTGGGATTTACCCTCATTTTCACCTTATTTTACATCATCACAATGCCACCACTGTCACTGAGCTTTAGGATTTTGATCAATAAAATCAACAGATTTTATTGAGTAAATGACAATGAAGTCCATTCAGGTGCCCAAATATATCAGATGTTTCTAGCAATTAGACTTTGAATGTGTGCCTCTGTAAATATTATGCTTTACAGATATTGGATCCAAGTAGTTCTTTACAATTTGGACATGAGATGATGAATGCATCAGTAGTGCTTTGGTCCCATTTACCATTTCTGAGTTTATCCAAACAACACTGTAAAGGATGTTTTTGAGCTATAAAAAGATTTTTTTTCCCCAATAAATCTCATTTTTGTCTAGCCATGCCAGTAGAGAATATGCACACGAAGTGAGCAGGGATGATCTAAAATGCAGTTTTTCTTGTAAACGGTTGCAGCCTGTTGAGCTTCTGCTTGTAACACAGAGCCTCAGATCATATTTTAATGCTGTATTTTATTGCCTGCAGTCAGCGTTTGCATCCTGATTGCAGAGCTGCACAAGTCAACGGTACAAGACGAAGGGCTGATTAAAAGACCAGATTAATCTGTCAGGAGTAATTCTTGGAGTTCAATTAGGGCCTACAAAAGCGTTAACAGCAGGCGCATGCTGTGCAGAACAAGTCTGCATTTACATATCCTTTAGCACCAAGTGCATTTAAAAACTTGCCGCTGGCTCAGTTCAGCCTGCAGGATTTTAGAGACAAAAGTGTCTATTCCTCTTTCCGGGGTTTGTTTCAAAATTTTGTCTCGCAATTTCACAATTTCTATAAGGCCTATTGTTTTTTTTTTTCCTCCTTTTTTTTTCCCCCCTTCTCACCCCCTCTTGGTTTAATAGGTTACAAAGTGAGAGTTATATAAGCAGCTCTCCCCTCTTGCTTTCGGATGGATGAATAAGAGGAGATCAAAAGGGAGGCGATAAAGAAAGAGTGTCTGCTGCCTTCTCTTCGTCTTTATTCCTGCCACATTCTGCCATGGCAGTTCCCTCTAACTACACGACTTGGCCTGGATTCCCTTTTTCTCTTCTGTCTCTCTCTAGGACATTACACTTTAATCTCGTGTTCTCTGCAGCTCTCTGTCTCCTTCTGTCTTTCCCGTCTTTTTGGCTTCTCTGCATCCATCCATGCATGCATCCATCATCCATCCATCTCTTTATGCATCTAATCCCATGTTCTCTACATCTTTGGCCCTGAGAATATTATTCTAATCTGCAGGCTTGGTGTGATGTACAACTACATTAATCCCTCACATGTATTTACAGGGCAGTGCGTGTGTGCCTGCGTTTGCACACACATCTTTGCATCCAGCAGGAGATTTTCGACGGGTTTAGTGCAAAGAGTGTGTGTGTTTTTTGTTTGTTTTTGTGTGTGGTTTTAGTCCTGCTTGTGTCCTACTCAAAGTGAAGCTGCAAAGCACATCTGTTGGCGCACAAGTGACAGATTAAAAGGAGGGCTTCCTTTTCTCATGGAAAGGCACAAACATGATGGAGAATGACCGCATGCAATTATACTCTGATTAAAAATACACACATCGCTGCTCCTGTGAAGGATGGAGACGGGCAAGATCGTGCAAGAGGGGATTCTTTTTTTTTCTTTACAATTTATAATGCTCGTCTTTAATCTCGTTCTGGTTGAAACTCTTTTAAACGTTGCAGGTTAAATCTACAACTTTCCCCCGCTACATTTTGCTGCGTAAAAGCGCTTCTACGATACGACTGCACACAGTACCAACCAGCGCACATGCATGCAGAAGCACACCGAGCATGACAGTCCCCATAACCCTGCATATCCGTAATGGGACCGACTCTTTTCCCTCCACAAACGCACAGTCATCAATAAGATCCAGATCCATACCTTGTGACCCTCTCCTGCTCGCGTCCATCGGGGCGTCCCTTCCTATATTATCCTCTCCGGTTAGCAGGTACTACAGCAGGTTCAACAGCTTCTACAGCGGGGCGAAGGAGGGTGAATCTGCCCGCGCCGAAGCTCCGCGACGAGCACTAACTCCCACCCCGCGGTTTTACTCTGCGCTCTGTAGTGGGTTAATACGAGTGGGGGAAACGTGTGTGTGCGTGTGTGTACGTGGGATTTAGAGAGAGCAGTGGGCGGTGGGTGTAAAGCTCTCCCCCCACCCCCCGCATCCCTTTTTTACATCCCTGTTCTCCCGCTGTTTGCGCTCAATGCGCACAGCTCAGGTGCCATCTGCGTCAAGTTCGTCAACTCAAAAGGAAGTCGCTGAAGTTGGAATCTGATTCGACGTTTGACTAAAGGGCCATTCCACTGAATTTAATAGCTCCGAACAACAATTTGCCCCGGTTCAGTTTAAAATATTTTTGATTTGGATGGTTGTGAATTCTTAAAGTGTTGGAAAAATACTTAGGTGAAACTTTGTATTCACTTTGTAAAAAATTGCTCTTTTTATGTTCTGGCTTGAATTAAGCCTGGGCAGATTTGTTTTTGTCCATTTTTTAAGTTTTCGCAAAGCAGTAGAGGTTTCCAGATTACTGTGTGCTATAGAATAAAAAAACAAAGTATAGTTTTTTTGCAGGTTTGTTCTTTTGTTGGGTAGCTTTTATCATGAATCAAATGTAAGATGTTAAAACTGGTCAGTAGAGCATAAAATGTTTTTTATTATCCCAACACATACATCTTAAATCATAAACTGTACATTGTCCAATTTGTCTAAGATAATTGTGGCCTTGTTTGGACTCTTAAGTGTTGAAGTTTTTATTATGTAACACCCAAAAATGCCTAAAATGTTTCAGATTTTGCTTTCCAAATTGAATGATGATTTCATATCTGACAGATAAATCAGTGTCTTATGAAGCGCCCCATGTAAGAGAGTTTATTGCCAGAAAAAGTCCAAATCTAAAAAGAACAAAACAAGTTATGTTTCTCCAGTTTTTAGCCGTCTAGGTGGGATTTTTAAAATGGGCGCCATCTCAAGCTTAAAAAAAAGATAAAGATCACCTTCACTGATGGAATAAAGGTTTCACAAATCCAAAATCATTCAAGTTATTACATCCAATTTTGGGTTGTGTGGTAAGCTGGGTCAGGTTTTTGGTGGCTTGTCGCTTAAAAACAGATATAAAAGTTTTCACAAACTGAACAAAGGATAAGACTTTTTAAATTTAATTTAATTTTTTGTTAAACCTGTAATCAGTGTTGAATGGTTCTCCCCATGTTTGGACTTCCTATGTTGTGTAGTTGTATTGATGTGGACGCTATCATAGGTGGCCTCAAGTAAATGATTGGCAGTGATTTCATCCCGGTTTGATCTGCCTGTAGTGTGGTTTTTTTCAAAATGGACTGTGTATTATGGCGAAGAAGCTAAGAAAAGCATTGCCATCGCACTTTTTTTATAGATGGAATGAAATTTTCACAAATGACGTTTCACAGACTAACCAAATCCAGTTTGACTATTTTTCATTTGGAGTTAAAGCAAATCTAAGGACGTCCAGAGTCGTGTGCTGCGGAATAGCCCTTTAACGAGTTTCCCAGTGGGAGCCTACAGATCAGACGCTAACTTCAACACAGTCTTTTGAAAACAGCTTTTGACATGACGTTAATGCCTCATATCCCCCCACCCCTCTCCTCAGAGGTCTGAGTGATGAACACCGACAATAAAGGAGCAACTAATCTCCGATTCCAGCTCGGTTTATCCCCCGAAGTCTCCAGTCCTTTTTCATAAAGCCGGCGTGTTTAGCAACAGCTTGACAGGTGTCGCCTCCAGCGCACCTTCTACCCTCCTCCTTCTCCTCTTCCTCCTCCTCTTTGTCCCGGGTGGAGGCTGGTTTCTGTCCCGGTGAGTGAGCTCTATAGGGGCCGCTCTTTACAGCGGCTCTTTGAGCTCTATTACAGGGTTCAGCAGGTCGTTATGGTCCGACAACTCCTGACAACGCGCTGCGCAAAAAGAGTGACAGGTGCGCACCCATAGCTGCTGCTCTGTGAAAGTTTATTCACGCCCCTTCAACTTTTCTTACATTACAATTCCAGTATTTAATGTTTTTTTTTTATTGGGATTTGTCTGTTAGACCAACACAATGTTGTGAGTATGATTACAACAAAACTGCTGCCCAGCTGCTTGTAGGTGTCTCCCAGTTTTGTACATTTAGAGATTAGATTTGTTTCTACTACTAAATAGCTCAAGTTCAGTCATGTTGGCTATAGAGCGGCTTTGAGTTCTGTATTGGGTACTGTACTGGGTTTTTTACAGGTTTTCTCGTTCTAGTTAGCTCAGTCTATCTTCTCACCACCACTACTATTTCTAATGGTGGGCATGTTGTTTTCAGGGTGGTTGAAAGTCTGTTTACATCGTTTTAAACTGCATGATTGTGAGCGTGAGTGGGAATAAAAATAGCAATAGGTATTTTGTTCCATATAACACAGTAGGAGTGTAACAGGTAAACCTTTTATGGATGCACACTCGACTAAAAACCAACCTGTTTAGGATTGTATTTAAAACGTAATCAATTACAAATTTATTGAACTTGACTTATTATCGTGTTTTGATTGTTGATTCCATGTTGCATTGTGTTTCTGTGTTTGATTTGATGTAAAGCACTTTGAAATGCCTTGCTGCTGAAATGTGCTATACAAACAAAATTTGATTGATTGATTGATTGATTGATTGATTGATTGACATAAAATACAAATAAAATGCATCAAGTTTTGTGGTTTTAAATGGAAAAATGTTGAAAAATTCACACAAATACATTTGAAAGGTGCTGTGTGCAAACAAGCCACAGGTCTAAAAATATCAGTATTTCTGTCAATGAATAATGCATTGTTGGTGCATGGAGGCTGCCCAGTCAGACACCTGTTGCTCAACAGAGAAAGTGATCAGAGTTGAAGTGTTCATGTTCCTTTTTATCCTAACACTCACAAAAAGTTGGTGGCTTTAAACATTTAGTTTACAGTTTGGTTTTTGGAGTAAAATTTGATCAATACACTTTTTTTTTTTTTTTTTAAAGTAAGCTTAGTGAAATGGATTAATTATTTAATCAACTCATTAGTTTGACAGTCTTGTTTGATATTTGATATTAATTTAATAATAAAACCAAATTATCTTGGGTTTTAAACACAGCTACAGCTATTTGGCTGGTGTTGTGCTTCCCTGTCCAATCAACTTGAGTAAAAAAGATGGTGTCAAATGTAGTTTTTAGTTCAGAATCACTGACATGAGTTTTACATTTAGTGTTCTGATTTTGTTCAAAAGCTGCAGAAACCTAAATTATAAAGAAATCTTTCCATGGGTATGTAAACCCCTTTTTTTTTTTTCTTTTTTTTTTTTACCTTTTACCAATGTTACAATGCTTGATTTACATGTAACTTATTTCTGGCTTGCATAATTCTCTATTAATTTACAAAGTGGCCAGTTTTTAATTTAATCATGCTGGCTAAAGTAACACAAAGTCACGCTAACACGCTTGATGTTGTCATTATCAGACTTGGCGGTCAAAGACAAGGTTCCTCTAGGCCTAATAACTCTGAGTCAACGCCGGCTAAATTGATATTGATGCGTTTTAATTCAGTCTTCTTGACCAATGATTTTTATTTGCCTTAGAGGCACACCTCACAATTAATTAGCATTTATTACCTTTGGGCTGAAGAGTCATGGCGGCTCAGCCCCTTTGAATGCTGCAAACACAGCAACAATCAAATCAGCTTTGGCTGGCAGATTTTTCGCCAACCAGACCTGGGCACAAACACGGGGACTCCCTCGTAGTCTCCTGTTGTGCACAGATGTACGCGACTGCAGCCGCTTTGCACACAGTGACAACTGTAGAGGGACCGTGTGGCCCCTGGGGGCCTGGATGCAGGTGCTGCTGCTGCACCACCAGCACCCTCTGGCGCTTGTCCAAAGATGGCCTCCAAGGACTCAGTCTGAATCATTTTAAAAGCCTGCTGTACCAGGCTTCTTGGCCACAGTAACAACGTTATCTACTACTCCGTCTTTGAACTTTAAATCACATATAACACCCTTTTCTCACACGATCCTGCTCAGTCTCTATTTAAATGATTTCATACGTACACTTTATGTTGCATTATTGCTCTGCTCTGTATCCTATCTCATCCACTGACACACACTTAGATATCTGATATACTCAATGAGGCAATACTGCCTGATTTGTCGTTATCGTTCCATGGCTCAAATTATAATGTGGAGCTTGACCCATTTTGTATCATAATGCGAGACGCTGACATGAACGCCCGAGGTGCCGCACCGTATAATGCAATTTTATCCAAGCTGTGCTTAAAAAAAATGTTATTATAGTCAGCTTCTCTTAGGATTGCATCAGCAAGATTTTCCTTCATGTCTGTCGTCTCATGCGTGCCACAGAAGAACATCAAGTATAGTAAGTTGGATTTATTGCATGCTGCAGAAAATATTTGCATCTTTTGCTGGAATTAGCTTGGAAAGATGGGCCAAGTTCATTTCAGGTTTATATATATTTCTTTAATTTTGTTTTATGAATGTCTTCATGCAAATAGAAGTATTTTCTCTGCAGGTATTATTAGTGTGTCTGTGGTAAATTACTGTAATTTATGGTGTAGTTATACCTTATAGTATCTATTAAACAGCCCTACAAAGGCAATTACTGTCTTAAGTAAAAGTAGGTTAAAGCCTTAACTCTGTAAGGAGAAAGAAGAACTGCATACCTTCATTGTAGTATTTATTTCATTCAGAATTTACAACCCAGCTGATGTGTAGCATATTTTTAGGCTCAAAAAGTCGACCCAAAACAAATCGCCTCTTGGAAAATAATCTAAACAGTCAACATAGATACGCATTTAAAGACAGAGATAGTCCTCAGTCTTATGGTATTGACTTCCTTTTGAGACATAAACACATTAACACTGTTAGAGATACTTGTTATGCTGTAAAATGGCCTCATACTCCATTAGATGTGGTGTTTTCAGAGGTTGAGAGGGATTCAGGAGCATGTCTCGGTGGTTTCTGGTCAGCTGAGTGTGTAATGGTTCAGGCTGTATCACAACAATGTTCTTTTTTAGTTCGACATCCTAAAGCAGCTCACTTCTCCTGAAGAAACTGTCAGAACTGACAGCTTGTACTGGATTAAGGCTCTATGATGGGATTTGCAGAGTATCTTTTAAGAATGCTCAGCAGAAAGTTTTGTTTAAGTGATGGAGATGGTCTTTATGTTTGACTGGGTCGCTCAAACGCAATTTGTTAGCACCACAAGACTTTGTCAAACTACAGAAAAACAGAGATGGTTTGCCTTCATATACAGTAGAAGTGTCAGTTTTATCTAATGAGCTAAGATGGTGCTTTGCTCTGGTCTTGGATGTTATCTGAATGTCCTGGAATAAGGTTAACATTTCTGTGTTCATATAAGTTTTTAGTGAAAGTGCTTTGGGCCTTTAGAACAATTAATTAATTGAAAACTATTATGTGGATGGTGCTTCAAGAGCAAAGCTGCCTAAAAGCTAATTTGCTTTACTGCCATGCCTTCAGGAAGTACAAGAAAAATCCACTTTCAAAACCGAAGGCCAAAGATGTCAAAAAACTAAACCTGACACTAAGCCAAAGCTGGTTCAGAGGGAATAATTGTTGCAGCGGTTATTTAAAAGTAACCCTGTGTGTAACCTTTATACAACAAAATATACATTTAGAAATGACAAATAATTAAGTATTTATCTAATATGTTATTTGGTATCGACTGAAAAAAGCAATAAAAAATTTTTAATGTTTCAATAAATGCTAGTGTTATCATATTTTAAACATTATTCCAAGCAAATAAATTAGCAATATGTTGAAAATTTTGCTACAAAAACTAAATTTGAATTTTGACGAAAAACCCCCTAAAACTTTCACACTAATTGCACTTTCCTTTGAGGCTCTTCCGGTATCTTCATTTCTATTATGCACTACTTTAATTTACATATTAACATTTCTTTCTTTTCATCAAAGCTTTTTGCTTCTTTAATGTTTTTCTTTTGATTTTGTGTGAAGTATTTTGGATTGTGAATGGTCCCATGGAAAAGCATTTTGGAAAAGCATTTAACCAAAATTGCTTTTTCATAATTTAACTAGATCAACTCGTTCTACAATCTGGATTGTAGAAATATTTTCAACAAAATATTGATTGAGTTTACGTTTTATTTATTTTTGCGAAATAGTGCAGTTAGCGTGGCTAATATTCAGAAAACAGCAGTTTTCCTGTGTATTTATTGGAAAATCCTTACCTTATTTCTGAAATTCATACATTTCCAAATAAACCATCTTACATAACACATTACATAAGCAAAAAACAGAAAAACTTTGCTGTCCTTTGTTCAAGCCTTCCTGTTAGGTGCTGAAATTCTTGATCTCTTTTACTCTCTAATGCCTTGAATGAACCACAAACATTTCTCCATGTGTAGAAAAAATATGTTTTGCTTTCATAAAGCTTCACTTCATCAATACAGAATATAAATCTACTAATCCAATTTCTTCTTCTAGTGGCATTTTCACGACCTGCCTGGTTTCACTTGGGTATCACTTTTTGTGAAAGAAAAAGACCGAATTGTGCAACTTTTTTTCCTTTTTTTTTTTTTTTTTTTTTTTTTACATATTTCTCCCAATATTTTCAGTGTACTTGACATAAATCAAATTTCCGAGCCTGTCACAGCTATCTGCCAGTTAATGACCTCATTTACGTTCAAAGGTTTAACTAATTTGATTTTGGCATCACGTTACTGGAAGTCTGTTTATCTCCAGCATTTAAAAAGCCTTTAAACTGCCACCAGCTGTTGCTGGAACAAGTAAAGAAGATTTATGAGGAAAAAAATCAAAGTGAAAACACCTTTACACCTCGGCTACTTTTCTTCCTCATGACTGCTCATTTGCATACATTTGAATTCTAGTCAGCCTCTTCCCCGAGCTGTTGGAGACCTTGGCTCCTGTTGCTCTTTGCTTTGCTAATTTCCAGGCAGTCTGATGGTTACTGCAGGCGTGGTCGTGTGAATGTATCGAAGTTAATTTCAACACACTGGAAAAGAAATAATCAGATCACATTTAGTGCAGCCTGATTGTCTCCGGTTATATTCCGGTTTGCTTCAGTCTTTGGGATCCACCTTTATCATCAAACCAGTCTGCATGCGTGCACCTGTGTGCTCATCAGGTGTGAATGAGGCTGCAGGAAGCTTGAAAGCACATTCATATTCACTAGGATTCTGGAGCTGCTTTTGCCAAGGGGGCTGAGAGAAACCAATAAAGGGCTGTAAACACAGGTGCAGGAGAGAGAACTGCAATAAGATGAATTTCCTCCAAGTGCAATTTTCTTTCTTCTTTTCTCTCCTTCGTTCTTTCTTTCTTCCTTTCTTTTTTTTACCTCAGTCATTGTATTTCTTTTTTGATCTGTCAGCTTGTTTGTTTCTTTAGGCTGTATATGTATTTCATTTGTTTTAAGTTCTTTCCCTTTGAAAGTTGTTTTTGTTTTAATTAATGGGCTGTCCTCTGCTTTTAAAAAGTCATTTCTTATCTAATCGCTCTGTAATCAATCTCTTACGTCAGGTAGAGCCTTTGCACTATTAGTTAATTTATCCTATAAGCAGCTTTGTCCTTTTTGACATGAGGACAGTGGCAAATTGATTCAGATTCTCGAGTGGACCAAATGAATGATAGCTAGAAATTAAATGACTGAAAGAGGTGTAATGGTGGTTAGGACAAGTGGGCAGAGGATGGAGAGGGGAGCTTGAGAGGGAGGAATACACAAACAGGTTGCTCTGAGGGCCTGGGGGAATTGCAGGGGCTGGTGGAGGGGTGGAAGTGGTGGGGTGGGCTCCGAGAGCGAGGAGAAGGGAAGAAAAATAAGATGGAGCGACAGGGAAAGCACAGACGGAAGACTGGTACAACACAGCTGAATGTAAAGTAGATTGTTGCCCGTTTCCGTCATCATCATCATTACTCCTGTCTCCTAACATAATCCACTGAGAGGCACACACACACACACACGCACGCATACACACACACACGCACGCACACGCACACACACACACACACACACATGCACCCCCCCGCACATGCAGGTGAATAAACACTAGTTTTTAGGCTGTGCCAAAACCAGCTGAGAGCTCATATCTTATCTGGGTTTCCTCTCATAGCCAACTTCTCCTCCTCTGTCTGCCCGGGTTTTCAGCATTCAGCTCCTGCTCTTCCACTGATCCATCAATCTGCTCCCCTTCTTCAACGGGTCCGTCTCCCCCTTTAGTTTCATCACTTACCTCCTTAAAAAGACGAAGCGCACTCCATCCTGTTGTTTTTCTCTACGTTTCCGGCAGATTTAGTCCCGCATCTCTCTCTTCTCCAACATCAAGTCTCTTTCACTTCGTCTCTGCCTCTAACACTCACTCACTCACTCAACCTCCATCACCCCTCCCTTTCGGAGCCCTTCCTCCGTCCCCCGACACCTCGCTCTCTCCTCCTCCTCCTCCTCCGTGTCAACTTACCATCCCTCCTTCCATCTCGCCCCTTTTTTCTCTCTGGATGTAGTTGTATAACTTATCACCCTGATCTCCTTCCCCACTCGATAATTGGTGTATGTCAGCAGCAGATGCAAGCCTGCTTTATTTAGCGACTCAGTATTAGCTATTCCAATTAGTCATCTAATACCAGTAAGAAGAAGAAACTGTTGGCCTCCACATACCGGTGCGCCGTGGGAGAAGATGTTTGTCGTGCACCAGCAACGGCGGCCGGCTTCTTCCTCTGCGCGCAACCGGGCAGAGGGTGCTTGTGGGTATTAACAGATGGCGAAACACTTTCCCTTGAGTATCGGCATTATTCTGCCTCTCTCTAATTAACTAGGTTTCAGTAACAAACCTTCGGCTTCACTGTCCCCATGGTTACCCAAACACTGAACCGTGGCTGGCTGCATTTGTATGTGCGTGTACATGTGTGACTGCAGGCGAGCGCAGTGTTTGGGCACACACATCTTAGCTTTCGCGCCCTCCTGTGTGTGTGGGGCTTCGTCTCTGTCCCTGCGTGATTGTGCATGCACATGGAGTATCTTAGTTGCTTTGATGCCTTTGTTCCCCCACAGGGCTTGGATACTGGTTCTGTCTCAAGCACCTATGTATCTGCACAGAGAGCAGCAGCATTAAATAGGATCATTGCACATTTATCAAAGGTCTATTGTACCCTGCAGGAGACAATCTTAATAATTTTATAATCCTATGAATAATTATTGCATGGGGGATTTAATTATAATGGTTTTTGTGACAGGAAAGGTAAAGGTAGAACATGGAGTTAGTTCACCTTCTATGAGGCAGGATGTTGTGAAAGCTTTTTTAACCTCCTAGGCAGTCAACTATGGATATGATAATGTACCCAGTACTAGTACACCATAGGACGGCAAAGCATTCAATTCAACGTTAAGAGAGTGATCCGCTTTACATCACACTGAGGTAAAGTGGAGAAGAGCATTAGGAAGGGAACTTGGGTGATTTTTCAACTTAGGCTCTTTTTACTCTTAGATTTGAGCTGAAAGTGTGATAATGCACTGGAGTGCTTGCGAGTTTACCAAAATTGAATGAGAGCACCATGGCTGGCATTCACCAAACAGCTTTAATGTAATAGCAAAAGTCACTCTTGTGTGACAGAGTAAAACGGCTCATATTTGCAACAGACAGGCTCAGATTTTTATGGAGTGTCTGACGACATGAAAAGAATGTGTGTATGAATAAATTTTTTTCCCCTGTTTCACCTCCTCCTGTCTCGGTTCAGTCACCCCTTGAAGCGCCTGTCCAATTTGCACTTAAGACTAGCTACAAATACAGTGTACATGCATTTGTCATGGGATGGATGTCTTAATTATTTTTGGCATTCTGAAGCTTCATTTGAGCTGTCCTTTTTGCCATTGTAGTATTACAATACAACATACAACTTCAGGGAATATTCTCCAATCTCCACAGGGTCCAAAATATACACATTAGCCCAATTATATATGTACAAAAACTCATTACAACTGCACTGATACAATCTAGATGTTGCCACCAAGAAATAATTGCATAACTTCCAGACTGGAAGTTATGCAATTGGTTCTGTGATGGAGCTTATGTCAATGTGGTCTGTTTTAAGATCATTTTAAAGATTTATCTTAAAAATTGCTGTCTTTTAAATTGTTTATGTTATTCACAGCCCATCTGGAGTCGTGCACTGCAAATTAGTGAAGGATACAAATGTTAGTGTTGAGTATTTGCTTGTACTTAACACTTGCTCCCATTCAAATAAACAATAAAAAATAGAATCTGGCTCAATATTTGACCACTGTTCTCAGTTGTTTTGGTCGACCTCATTTGAATTCATTGATATCATTTGATTGGTTGATGAAGTCTTGCTTGGTTCAAAACCAGTGTTGATGTGTGTTTGGGACCATTTTCCTGTTGGGACAGTTTCTAAGTTTCTAACTCATAGCAATGTCTTCCTCCATCAATTGACCCACTTTGTGGGCAGCATGATGCTACCACTACTGTACTTGACAGTTGTTTAAAATATTATTAGGTTTTAGGTATTAGAAAATAGTATCACGTAGAACCCCCGTATTTGCAGAGGCTACAGACCATGAATATTTGAAATCCATGAGTCTTTGCATCTCCAAAAACACCAAACATACGTTAATATGCCAAATATGCATAGTGGAAACCATATTAGCATTACCTCTGACACCGATATCTACAGTCTTCCTTATCTTCACTTTTAGGATTTCACCAATCACCGCCCAGAGAAAGGAGTGATGCTTCTGGATCGATGCTTTGAAACTGCAGCCAATACTGTCAGCTAACATCATACGTAGGGATTTCAATCTGGAGAGACTCAGACAGAGAAAATGAACAGCGATTAAAAAGGTTTATTGACAGAAATGAATTTAAAGTTCTTTGGCGCTCGGGCCCCGGCTGTGGTCATCAAGCTGTGAATTGCAATAAGCTCGGATGAGCATTCCCGATGTAGGATAGGAATGTCATCCCCCCGGGACCCGGCCCTGGTGGTGGAGGTCGGAGAAGGATGCGAGCTTGAGGATCTGGGCGAGGGAAGGTGGAGAAGGGGTGGAGGAGGGTTGAGCGCGGTTGGGATGCGGAAGACGCCATGGATGGAGGTCCTTTTCAGCTGGGCCTTGGAAGGCGATTGGACGTGACGTGGCTTGGTCCAGCGTTGATAGGACAGCGGTGATGGGCGGGATGCTCCGATAGGACGAGCCAGGTGGGGCTAAAGAGTCTTCCAGTTTGAATTTGCGCCCAGGCTTCATTTCAATCTGGAGAGACTCAGACAGAGAAAATGAACAGCGATTAAAAAGGTTTATTGACAGAAATGAATTTAAAGTTCTTTGGCGCTCGGGCCCCGGCTGTGGTCATCAAGCTGTGAATTGCAATAAGCTCGGATGAGCATTCCCGATGTAGGATAGGAATGTCATCCCCCCAAAAGGGGAGGCTGAGGCCGGGGCCGAGGCCGAGGGATAAATGTCGTAATCGGAGGGCTGAGAATGCGGTGAAGCATAAAGGGGTTTGTTACTGGTAAGCGAGAGTCAGAAAGGGGAGCGTTGCGGCATAAAATAGCGGCGTGCGGGTAGGTGAAGGCTAGCTGGGGGCGGCGCTGTGCGTGAAATAACTGAATGCTGGTAGATGGAGGCCAGCCGGGGATGCCGCTATGCGTGAAATGACTGAATGCTGGTAGGTGAAGGCTAGCTGGGGGGATGCCGCTATGCGTGAAATGACTGAATGCTGGTAGGTGAAGGCTAGCTGGGGGCTGCGCTGAGCGTGAAATGACTGAATGCTGGTAGATGGAGGCCAGCCGGGGATGCCGCTATGCGTGATATGACTGAATGCTGGTAGGTGAAGGCTAGCTGGGGATGCCGCTATGCGTGAAATGACTGAATGCTGGTAGATGGAGGCCAGCCGGGGATGCCGCTATGCGTGAAATGACTGAATGCTGGTAGGTGAAGGCTAGCTGGGGGCGGCGCTGTGCGTGAAATGACTGAATGCTGGTAGGTGAAGGCTAGCTGGGGGCTGCGGGGTGCGTGTAATTACTGAATGCTGGTAGATAGAGGCCAGCCGGGATGCCGCTGAAATAACTGAATGCTGGTAGATGGAGGCCAGCCAGGGGATGCCACTATGCTTGAAATAACTGAATGCTTGTAGATGGAGGCCAGCCGGGATGCCGCTATGCGTGAAATGACTGAATGCTGGTAGATGGAGGCCAGCCGGGGGTGCCGCTATGCGTGAAATGACTGAATGCTGGTAAGTGAAGGCTAGCTGGGGCGGCGCCAGTGCGTGAAATAACTGAATGCTGGTAGATGGAGGCCAGCCAGGGGATGCCACTATGCTTGAAATAACTGAATGCTTGTAGATGGAGGCCAGCCGGGATGCCGCTATGCGTGAAATGACTGAATGCTGGTAGATGGAGGCCAGCCGGGGATGCCGCTATGCGTGAAATGACTGAATGCTGGTAGGTGAAGGCTAGCTGGGGGCAGCGCTGTGCGTGAAATGACTGAATGCTGGTAGATGGAGGCCAGCCGGGGATGCCGCTATGCGTGAAATGACTGAATGCTGGTAGGTGAAGGCTAGCTGGGGGCGGCGCTGTGCGTGAAATGACTGAATGCTGGTAGATGGAGGCCAGCCAGGGGATGCCACTATGCTTGAAATAACTGAATGCTTGTAGATGGAGGCCAGCCGGGATGCCGCTATGCTTGAAATGACTGAATGCTTGTAGATGGAGGCCAGCCGGGGACGCCGCCTTGCGTGAAATGACTGAATGCAGGCAGATATTGGCCAGCTGGGGTTGCCGCTGAGTGATGCTATGACATAGTGTTGCCAATTAGAATAATATCCCCCAAAATGAAGCTGCGGCTGGGGCCGAAGCTGGGAGTTAGAGACTGGGGAAATGAGAATAGGCCGGGAAGCTACACTAACTTGAGGTTTACGGGCTGGGACTTTAGGAAGTCAATACCAGGTGACGTTACTGATGGAAACACTTCCTCGGCATGCTGCATACTTCAGTGAGTCAGGGGAGGCAACTTTATTCCCCCACACAAACTCTGAGTGTGGACGATGCCAGTGTGAGCTCGGCATGAGAACTCCCTAGAGTTTGATCCAAAGGCTGTATCTCCAACCTGGGTTGCTCCAGATAACTGCCTGCTACTGGAGATGAGATGCTAGAACTATGGTTAGACTCGCAGGGGACATTAAAGGATATGAGTGAGCTATGGGAACATCCTGGAATGGAACTTAAGATGGGGGTGTGAAGGACAAAGGAGAAAGATGATGTTAAGGAAGAAAACAATTGCGTGATGACGTCACAGAATTACAGTGTTTAATCCCATACAAAGAAGCGTATGAATTAACAACAAAACTTTTGAATACTTACCACAAACCTGTTCAAAATTAAGAAATTTGTTCAGAATAAGAATGTTCGAAATATCTTTTACCCATGATACTTACCACAAACCTGTTCAAAATTAAGAAATTTGTTAGGAATAAGAATGTTCAATCTACCTTTTACTCATGCCGTAAGATTAACTGTATTAAGCACAAAATAATCATTTTTCTCAACAATGAGCATAACATTTGCTGGATGAGAGCATGCATTTGCATGAGGTTGACCAACCACCACCAGGTAATTGCGCAGTGCTTGTGAGGCACTGAGGGAAGCTGAGAAGTTACGAGATATAATTATAAGAAGAGAATGCTGGAGATGACTACAGAGCTGTTGCCATAAGGTCGAGAGGGTACCTTGAATACTGGTGAAACGTGATCTTAAGAATTGAATGCTGTCGTATAAAATTATGATCCTATGGTTGCGAGAATGCAGGGGCTTGGAACGATGGCTGAGCATGAAGCGAAGATTGGGGCAGGAAATGAGGCTGAGACACTGAGGAAATATAGGGTATAAAACTACAGTGCAAACGTGGATGACTGTTTGACGTAAATGATTTTTTTTTTTTTTTTTTTTTTTTTTTTTCCTCTCTCTAATAGCTGGACGAACGAAGTCTGGGAGAGATGCTTATTAGCAAGGGTTTAGAAGGCGGGATGCTGGTAGATGAAGGCCAGCTGTTGAAGAGAGCGTGTTCGAATGGCAGGATGTTGATAGATGAAGGTTGGATCTGCGATAAGCGGACGTGATTAAATTGATGAATAGCAATAGAATTGCTTAGGGTGAGTGATAACGATGAAAATAGTGGCGGTTCGGCTTGTGGGTCGAACATGATAGCTTATGGCAGAGAGCTGGGATGTAGGGACGCTTTGCAGAAAAAACCCCTCGAGAAACAGGTTACAGGGTGGAACGGGTTTCGCAGAAAACTGAGGACTCGTGCTGTTGAAAATGGAGGCGGAGCAAACCGGCTGCATGGGGATTCAACGGCTGGAAAGAATGGGAAAATTAGAGAGGAAATGCGATCACGGGACTCCGGCGACAAGAAGGTGCTGATTCACCCCGTGGGGAGAGGATATTGGCTCGGAAGAGGGACTGGAACGAATGGGCGAGAGTGAAACCTGGGAAAGCAAGAGGACAGGATGGCCTGGGGATAACGTGCGAATTCAGACGATTTATTTATTTTGATGAGAGATGAAGCCTAGAAGTGCCAGCAGGGGCATGAGCTTGTAATGACAGCATGCGAGGCAATTTACTGTTGGTGGAGAACGCCGAGCTATCGGATGGCAAAGACTAATTGAGGGGCAAAATGAATCTACGTAGCCGAACGTGGGAAACGACTCGGTAACCGCAGGCTACTGTTAACATGCTTAGGGTGCTGTAATGTTATCTGGGCATGTTTTCTGTGATTACCGGCATCTGGCAGTATTACTCGACTCAGTTGGTTAATTGGGGGAAAACTTAGCAGAGTTCTGTATTTTTTATGACTAATGCACATGCATGGCTCAGCACGGCGGCGGCAGGTCTCCTTCACTGTTGCATAAACCCGGCAAGCGTCTCGGTGTTCAAGTTGCGTTTGAAGGCAGCTCGGGATACAGGTTGCAACATTTAATGAATAAAACGGTTTTAACTGTGAAAGTGACGGGGAGACACGGATATGTGAAAAGCGCGAGCCCCTATGTATGAAAGAGTGCAAGATTGGCACTTCTGGGGTGGGGACAGACGGCTTCCGGTTCAGAGGGAGGGGAGGGGCACTGCTTTCTCTGGGCAGGCAATACCCTACAAGCTCACCGTACCGCTAGGCCTGGGGGGAAGCAGTTAAGCTTCTAACGCCAAGGAGAAACCCAGAAGCAACTTAGCCAATCCTAAAAAACCTAAGTTAAGAAAAGGGGATATTTGATAACTAGCCTGGTGAAAACCGCTGCCAGATCGTTAAGGTCTTCTAGTTCACTCGGAACAGCACGACTGTGATGAAACGTGAGGTATCGATTAGCCTTTTGCATTATGTAACAGGGAAAATTACTGAAGCTCAACCGGACGCTTATCCTTTGAGGTTAATGCGACATCACCTTCTATTTAAAGTTACCTTTGATGGGTAGTGAATGGGACTCTAAGCAAAAATTTGATGAGAAACGATGATGCGATGATGGCCCTGGCGTGATGACTTGGTTACCGATTGGAGAAGCTCTGAGCTGATTGGTACCGATGTGACCTGGGGGATTATTAGCCGGCTTCACATTCTACAGCGCATATGACTGACTACTGAGACTAGGAGCACAGTTAGACTAGAGCTATAATTTACGGCTTGAGTCCATGCAGTCACCTCGCTTTTACAACGCGAACGGCGTCATGAACTGTAGTGGCGGGTGGTGAGGCGGTGCAAGGAACCGAGTAGCAGTAAAACGATGATGTTTGGAGAAATTTATAGTCTGGTAGTCCAGATTATCCTAAATCCCAGGCAGCACTGCCGAGTGGAAACCAGGGCTCAAGACGGGTAGGAGCGGGGTGAACTGATGGACCGAGACGTGACGAGCGACAGCTACGAACAGAAGGACAGGGACTCAGACATGGTACAAAGCACGGGGTAATCAGGGAATGAGAGCACCTGGGGCAAATCAAGGGGAGAGGGACACAGAGACTCTGAAGGCACATGTTGAAACAGAGAAATTAATGCGGTAACCATGACAACCCATGAACGGCTCTACGTAGCTGGGTGGCTGAATAATACCGCTTTGCAAATGAATGTGGAGGGGCACGGCCGCTGACTTGAGACGGACCGAGAAGCGGAGCTGAATGTCTGGTGCGGGCGTACTAAAGTTCGGGGAGGAGTATGTGGGGCTTGATGCCTGCGAAATGACAGAGGCTACTACTAGGTGCCGGGCGCTGAAGAAACGCAGTCGGCGGTCCGCTTTGTCGCCGCTGGGAGGGATGCTACTAGTTACTGATTTATTTATGCATTTATTCGGTAAAGCTCTGAAGCATTTAAAGCGCAGCCTGGGTGACGCATGCGAATAAGGCTTGCAAGTTCGGGAGGGAGATGGACTAAGAAAAAAGTCCTACGTTTCCTAACATTGCGAAACATGGATGAGATATGTGAGGATACGTCTTACCTGGAAGGCCCGAGGCGGGCGTGGCGTGGGAAATCCGACGGAAGGAGCGGATGACCGGGCTGATAGCGCTATAATGGAAGTATGTGAAGTTGTTGGCGTAGGTCGGTGCGGCGAGACCTGGCGAGCCGGCCAAGGCCGTGAAGTGGGTAGCGCTGGAGCAGGTGACGGTGGATCCCAGTCAGCGAGAAAGCGGCGGGAGAAGCTGCTTGGAATGAATGAGGTCCAGGGATTCTCTTCCATCTGGGGAGCGTCTGAGGGAAAGAAGCGGCCGAGCACGCGGCTAAGCGGCTTTATGACGGACATGAGAGGTGCGGGGGCGAGCAGTCGCTCTGAAAAGAGGTCTGGTGAGATATTTGACCGAGAGCTGAGGCGTGCGGCTGAACAGGTTGAGCGCGGTTGGGATGCGGAAGACGCCATGGATGGAGGTCCTTTTCAGCTGGGCCTTGGAAGGCGATTGGACGTGACGTGGCTTGGTCCAGCGTTGATAGGACAGCGGTGATGGGCGGGATGCTCCGATAGGACGAGCCAGGTGGGGCTAAAGAGTCTTCCAGTTTGAATTTGCGCCCAGGCTTCATTTCAGCTACCCGAGCTGCTTTTCTGTTTGAATATTTTACGTGTTATACAAAACTAATTAGTGGATAGATTAATTTTCTATGAATACTTTGTGGTTATGTTCCAAAAGAAAGATCCAAAAACAGGTGAATTTGAGAATACATTGATAGTTGGAGGTTCACTGTCGTTTGGTTAAATATTGCAACAGCAATAAACACATTTTTTAATTCCTCAAACCATAGAGCCAAACCAGTCCTTGCTGGTCCTGCACTAGTCCCTTTACGTATAGGAAACATAGATTAAATAAAATAAAACAAATATTAACCGACAAGTAAACCTTGTAAATAACCAAAGTATAAAGTTAACTAAGAATAAATTCAAACAAAATTCAAGGAAATAAAGATAAGGAATAAATAGTTCCTATAATAATATTGAAATAGTAATTTGTTAATATAATGTCCGTTATTTAAAAAAACCCACCTTGATCACTGACAAGCTCAAATTTGTTTAAACATTTTTGTGATTTGTACGCATGAGTTTGATTTTGCTTGTTTAATTTCAAACGTGTATTAGAGAAAATCCTGCTGCACTGAATACTGTAAATGAAAGACTCGCATGCAAACATGCATCCATCAGTGTGAACATTTCCTCCCACACAACAACCTCTGGGTTCTGGCTTTCATTTCCTGGTCTTGATTCATCATCCAGAGCTAAGGATCAGCAGGTTCTTTTGTATGCTCCAACATGCACAAAGTGAACGTTTGGTGTTGCGTGTGGGGAAGTAGAGGGCAAAGTGTCAGCCTGATCCACAGGTGCTCATTTCCATCTGACTTTGATTCATAAAGGAAACTTTTCGTTAAGATATGCATGCGCACACTTTTCTAAATCTCATTATTCTCTTTAGAACATGATATTCTGAGCTTGTTAGTGAAAATGTCTTTAAACCGTTTAAAAAAGCAAAAGAAACCACCTTGAGCCTTATTTTTAACGTTATAATGGTGCTACCACACCTACAGTAATGATGGAAGTGACTCATCTTGCTTTTTGTTTTTTTATTCTTTCAAGTTAAAATATTCATTATTTTTTAGACTTTCAATCTGACTAAAATTCTCTTGTTTTTGTTCAGTTAGCATGACCAAAATCTTTCTATTTGCCACATGCCACAATAATTAAATAGTTATATTACTTTCTTCAAATTCAGAAGTTTGCACAAATTTTTTCTTATGCCCATTTTTTCTTGTATTTAGAAACACTGCCTTTTTTAGTTGTATAATTTGGGTCAAGCGTTTTGTGTATCACCTAACAAGCGTCTCACAATAGTTTGCAGGAAATTTGTCCTGTTCCTCCTGAACTGGAGTGACGGAGTGAGGATGTCTTGAGATGTTGATTCATTTCCACATATTGTTTGTTCCTCCACTCCCATACTTAAAAACTGGCATGATGTTCAAGCTTCCCCCTTTTTCGTCCAAATATAACAATGGCCGTTATGTCCGAACACTTCAATTATAGTTTGATGAGAACACAGGACATGCCTCCAAACGTAAAAGTCTTTGTCCCTGAGTGCCCAGTCTGGCATTTTTATGTTGCTACTGAAATAATGGCTTCTTCCACTTTGATTGGCCTTTTAGTTTCACTGAGGAAACTGATGCTCTGCCTTAATCTTCAGCTAACATCTTCACAAAGTCCATTGCTTTTTTCCGAAGGTTGATGTCCAACATTTGGCAACAAAACACATTCATCTCTGGCGCACAGAACCCGTCTCGCAGCAGAACAGCGTGATGTTTGGATATTCCAGCTCTGCTCGTACTTCATGATTGAAAAATAAATAAAGATTGCACCTATAGGGATCTAGAAAATAGTTCTTCAAATGAACAAGATTTTTGATTTTATTTAGATTTTACCATGATTTCAGACATTAAGCAGCAGGTTGAGGCTTTGGCTTAAAACTGCATGCATGGTTGCATCTCAGTTTAACTTAAAAAAGTTCACAAAGACATTAAGGCAATTGAATACTGCTTATACAGCAGAAGGGAAAATTTAGGATAATAAGAAAATGGCCGCTTATCAATTAATCATTAGTCGATTAAGATCAGTAAACTTTTAATTCATTCATTAATTAATTAAAAACCATTAATTTGCATCCCTACTTTACTACTTTCACTGCTCCCTTTTATACCATCACATTTTTAGAAATGTTTGTGGCCAAGAAGTGGAAAAAAGGCCTGAATTTTCCTTTAAGTGTTCAGCAAGCTTCAGACTAAATAGGTCAGACTTTGTTCTGTCCAGCCATATCAGGCAGCAGCGCTTACAGCAGTCACAGCCTCCCTATGGTGTCATCAGGCTGCTTTCTTGACGTCTGTCCAAGAACCCAGTCTTATTTTGTAAGTCTTTGTTGTTTTTATTCCTACAGCACAATGTGCCACTCCTTGCTCTTTCCTCCAACCATGTAAGATTTGACACCGTAAAAAAAGACAAAATAACACAACTTATTGTTAAATCTGTGTAAAAGTGCACTGTGAAGTGGTTGTGTCTGTTTAAGTGTATGTAGCTTCATTTCTAAGGTGGTGTTTCTAATCATGACATCATTTGCTCTCATCAGCGGCCCTGAAGAGCAGACAAAACATTTCAGAGTAAAATATCACCCATCAGATTTTGTTTTCAGGTCTTTGAGAAATCAAAAGGAGGCCTTCATGAGAACCTTGGAAAATCCTAAGGCAGCAGTCACAAAACCTGTCATATTTATACATTAGCCTTTGTACTAAAAGAATATCTGTCCCTTTATGGGCCTTCTGAACTCTTAACGAGATGGAGGATAATATAAGTTGAACTTACATTCTCTGTAATTGCCAGGGCACAGAGCACAAAAGTAGGGGAAAAAAACACATTCTCACATTGTGAGAGAGCCGCTGCTCTCATTTAATACCAGTCACAGAATAATTCAGTCTGAGTGACTGTACTGCAGAGATATTAGACACAAAAAAATCTCATTTCTCATCTCTGGGTGTGCTTTCTCTCCACATGTGGAGTGAGAGATTTTATGAGCTGTGAAATTGGAAATTTGTTCAAAACTTGATAAAGCCTGTCAATTATCGACATCAATTTAAGTAAAACAGTAAGTATGATAATGTCCAAACCGATATATGATCAGTATTTTGTTTAATAGATATTTGCAGACAGATTTGTTGGCATCTCTGGTGAAGACATGTAATAAATCTTAAAATAAATGTGACGTTTTACACAGAAGCATCTTCTCACAGAGAATTTTAGAGAAATCTAGCCTTTAATTTGAGGACATTTATTCAGTTGAGTAAAAAAAAATAATAGAAACACTTCTCTTGAGAAATTAGTATTTTAAGAAAATCACTAGTGGCAAATTTAATGGCTCCCCTGCTGTCAATACTTTGCAAAGCCCAGTTTTGCCAAGAGGATTGCGATTGGTTTTCTCTTATCACTGGTTATAAGCCTGGGGAGTAGGAATTTCTAAACATGCCACCTTGTACAGCGTCTATTAATAATCCAGATGTATGAACCGTCTTATGCTCTCCTCCATTCAGATCACCCCACACTTTTTCTGTAGGATTTGGCTCTTGGAAATAAACTCGTTTAAGTCTGGTTAAGCGTTTCTGTCTTGATATGAGCGTCTCCTTTGGTCTTGATGACAGACCTAAGCACCCGTTTTCAGTTTGCTAGCAGAAAGCATCAGCTTTTTGTTGGAAATGTCCTGGTATTTCTGAATGTCAATGATGCCATGGACTCCACCAATGTTCCCCAAGGCCTTTGGTAGAGAAACGGGCTCATAGCATCACATTTCTTCATTGAGCATGATGTGTTTCTCATGTAAAATAAAGTTTTTTAAACAGTACATCACCCTAATACCCAATACACACTCTTACACTCCTGCCTTCCAAGAGGATGTGGTAAATAACTCTTGAGCATCATACTTTAAGCTTTTACACCTGTACTGATCACCAGCAAAGCTCATAACTGCAACTTGGGTTTTGCAGCAGTGGTTCTCTCACCTCAGGGTGCTGCAGTCTTGAAACTGAAAATCTAACTGACAGCATTTTTCTTCTTCCATGTGGCTAAGAACATAAAAAATACTTTCATTTGACTTATTCCTAAAAGTGCTCACATTTTCCTCACATCTACTTTAAGGACCTAATTAAAATATTTATAGCTTACAACATATTTTAAGTTGTATAGAAATACTAGTTTAAATAAATACATTTCACAATGGTATGTATTACACATATTGTAATTTTTACATTATGTAAAAAACATACAGATTCCTTCTGCTATTTTGTCACTTAAATATTTCAGCTGAAAAGCCAAATTTTTATGCCATAAAAACATAACCTGATTAAATACTAAAAGCATTTTTCAAATGGTAGCTTTCATTTTCTCAAAGAAATAATCTGATCACAATTTGAAGTAGTAATTTCCCCTTAAACCTAAGGATGTATTGCAAAACCTATTTTTTATCCATCTACATTGTAACCACTTAGAGCATGAATGGTTTATTTTGGGTCATATCACAACATTTCAGTTAAATCTAGGTCCAGACTTTGACTGGGCCACCTGAATTGAATTGAACTGAAGCAGTAAAGCAGCCCGTCCTCCCGCTTCCACCAACGTTCTCTAAATCTGGATGTAACATGGTGTTTCTGTGATCTTAAAGCCTTCTTTATTTTGCTTTACACTTTTTGTTTAATTTATTTATTACTGATTTGACAGTAATCAGGCCTGGGTCTGGCTGGTTTATTTTAACTCGGCTTAAAACAACAACAACAAAAAAAATAATAATAATGATTTAACAGGGTTGGTAATTACTTTTCAGATAAGGCCAGGTTGGTTTGTGTGATTAGTGAACTCATTTGTATTTACTCTGGTTACTTTAGTCTGATTTTTAAAATTGCCTTGATTAACTGAAACATGTGATAAAAAACCAAATAACAAAAGAAATCTGCAAGGGAGTGAATACTTTTTCAGAGTATTGGAACAGGAATCCACATGTTCAGCTCAGAGCCCTACAGTTTTATTGCTGTGAAGGTTTTCTCCTTGTATTTTGGCTCCTTTAATAGATTGTTGCTGTTCAAACAGACATGAAAGGTGGCGAAGGGAGTAAGGAAATGACATGCACACAGACCCAGCTGCCCAGGTGTGAAACTGGGACTCAGCTGTCAAAGGTGTTTTCATCCAAGTGGTCTAAACTCAGCCTCTCGTCATAGTGGTTGCCTTGCAGCATATATTGATGGAGGGTTTTTTGCCTTTATCTGCATCTCTTTCATAAGATTATTTTTATTCAGCAGCTTTGCAGTCCTGCATTTTATCTCTCTGCACTAAATGTTACATACCTTTATTTAGTATTTATTCCCAGGCTGTAAAACAGCAAGAGTTTCATTCTCCTCAGCAGTCACAGCTCTGATCTTGGGATGACTTTTGACCTTAAATAACCCAGTTCCAAATGCATGTCAGAAAACCAGTAGGATTTACTAATCATTGCGTTCAGTGACCAGTTTATTACCAGTATAAGCCAACAATAATGCATTTCTCAGCTATTAATGCATTGAACCAGTATAGCGTTTTGGTTTCTGTATATCAGATTAGCTGAAATCCAAACCTTAGAGTCACAAAAATTGGAAACAACCAGCACACCAAAAATTACACAAATATTTTAACACGATTTAAAAAAAAACACCTTTCACTTCATACCTTTGTCAGCTTGTTACAGATCTAACGATGTGTCTATATGCAGATTAAAACGCTTCTAAGCCAATCAGAGTCAAGCTAGGCAGTTAGCCCCCAAAAAGAGACATCTGTGATAAACCAGCATAAGCAGTGAAAACAATAATGTACAAGATTCTACAAAATTTAAGCTCATATAATAACATACTAAAGTCAAAGAAAACAGTTCAGCACCAGCTCCTCATTAAGTTCTTTAGGGTTTACTACCTGTAAAGAATGGATCAAAAATGCTTCCCTTCATAGCAAGAGCTTTAGAGTAGATATGCAAATACATACCTCACTACTGCAGCTTTCCTCACGTTTTAAATGTGTGGTTGCCAAATTAGTTTATTGGGTCAGGGTTAGTAAGTAACTTAAGACTTTTCTACTCAGAAGTGTTACACCTAGGGGAGAGCCTGATAATTTTCCCAACTTAGAAGTTGGAAAGTCCAGTAAATCTGCTGTGGAAGTGCCAAAACCCTTTCACCTAAGAAAAACTAGCTTCTTAATTACCTCAGATCTCAGTGTTAAACGCCCATATTTAAAAGCAGAGAGAAAACCTAATCTCCTTGACTGTCAGTACTCATTGGGCAAATTAAGTATATTCTTGCTGCTTCCATGGGAGGAAAGAAGAGGCATGTACCTACTAATTAAATATCATCAGTTTAAGCATTTGTGTAAAATCAGAACATTTGGCAATTGTCTACCTTGGCACATACAGGTGTGTGTTAGCACATTATCAAATGTGACACTGTTTGGATAAAAATGAGAGAAACAAAATGAGAGAAAGAATATCATTTAGGAATATGACATTTAAGTAGAGCCGTAACTCTTAATACATGTTTCAAACCAAACCAAACACAACAAATCACCACAAACACTTCTTCATACCCATTCGGTCTTGGATGGACCAAAATATTCCAGAGTCAAATATGAGTCCATCTGTCAGTAAAGTTTGGTCAAAACTTGATTTTATATGTTTGGACATTACCAAGATCCCAAAACTAACAGTAAGTCAACAGCAGAGTGCCTGAGAAGATATAAAGATGTCGTTGTGGGAACTGAAGAAAAGCAGTGCAGAAATGATTGTCTGAAAAACTCAATGAACTCAAACACTGCTTCACAGCAAAATGGGCCAGAAAAATCCACAACCTGGTGAGAGGCAGAAAATGAGTACCTTATGTTATTGCCTCTGTAGGTGTACTTCGTTTTCCTAATGCTCTATATTACATCTGGGCTCCTCATGAGCCAAATGATCTCATTAAACAATTTCCCTGTAGAAATTTAATTAAGTTAAAATACCTGTTATGGTTATATAATAGTGTTTAACACCTGGGACAGTGCAGCATAGTGTTATTCTTGCTCAGATATGACCTTGGCTTTGGTGTAATGTTTGGTAAATATAATGTTGACTTTGGTTGCAAACACAACACAGTGATGATGTTCAGCCCACAAATTCACATTTCTGATTGTAAAATCTGCCATTTTCAGCCTTTATAGCCGTAAAGTAATGCATTTTTATTCTTTCTATCTAGCAACTCTAGTTGTGCAGCATTATTTCTGCATATTTTAAACAAGTGCTGAGATATTTATCTTTTGTAAATGAAACGTCAATCTGTAGCCCGCATTAAGAATTAAAATAAGTTTTAAGGCAGAAAACAAGTTATTTACTGGTAATGAGGCAGCACAGTTTGAATAATCTTCAGACACGTGTAGATTTAGCTCCTCTTCCTCCCGCCTTAAAACCAAGTTTCCTGACACAACACACAGTCTCAGCTGGCTCAGTGCCTGCTGGCAAGTGGTATCTAAAATGAGGGATGTCCCCTGTGTTTTCTGACACATCTCTCTAACCGCCTCTCGCAGTGAGATTATGTGCTTATCAGATTATGCTAACATGGTCACATCAGTGAGGATGTGATGCAAAAACACCAGGAACCATCCCCAGAAAAACGTGATTTTTTAATGAGTTTTTGGTTAGGTTTGAGTTAACTGAAGTCACTGCAGATGTCCCTGGGCTTCTGTTGCTGACTCCACACGTTTTTTTGGTTATGCGTGTGAGAAAACACTTGGGTATCGCATATGTTGAAAGCAGCCACAGCCAGACTTATCACCCTGCCATCAGTTTACACTTTTAAAGCTGTTCAGTGACATGATACAAGTAGGGAAGGGTAATGATTGGAGACACGCTGGCCAGCTAAGCTACAAGCATTAATTCAGTCTGTTAAACAAGCTCATTATGTTATTATGTTCAAGCTGCAGTCACCTTTTTGTTATTTGTAAGAAAAGCTGTGTTAAGAGGGACTTCCACGACTAAAAGGAAAATCAAGCCATTTTGTCTCTTTTTCTTCCCTCTGAATTGTTTGTAATCCTTAGGACTGGAGACTCAGCATGAGTTTATTCATTAGCTTCGTGGGCAGTGGAGTTAGCCTCTAATAATGTGCTGTGCCTCTGTGTTCTCCTTGATAAGATTTAGAACCTGCTGGTTCTTATTCTACCTATCAAATCAGGGTGGCGGCACCAGAAATGGCACATGTATTAAATTAACTCGGCGATATGCTATAAACTGGTGCTACAGAGAGCTGTGAAAGAGATTGGAGCGATGAGCGCTAATCCTGATGAGAAATCCTGAAACATGTTACAGACCTGTGATAATGTGGAGAAACTTGAGATTCAGTTGCATAAATCTGGTGCAAAAGCTTTGCATTTTTTCTTCCCGAATGTAAAAGTTTGGACTAATTTTATATTTTTGGGAATTAAAGACAAAGGATTAGTTGGGTTTGGCACTAGAGATGAAGAAAATAATTGTATTTATGTAGAGCGGCAGTTTCTGAAATTATAGTTACCATCTCAATACCGATGCTGGGAGTAAGATAGCTTGGATAAAATATTTGGAAGACTATTACAATTTGTCAAAAAATGTTTTAGTATACACAAGGACTCAATCTAGTTGTCAGATTAGACCAAAATTTGACTTTTTGGCTTATAAGAAAAATTCTATTCGTGACAGAAAACTGAATCTGTTCTCCCTGAACACATCATCCCCATGGAGATACAAGGTAGTGGGAGAGAGGCTCTTGATTTAATTGTGTTTTTAGTGTACATTGACAATAAAGTCATTCATTCAGCTAAATATTGGGCAGCTCTGGAAGTAAACCAGTTAGTAGTTGCAAAAGACCAAAACACTCGTAGGTAGGTCAGGTGATAAACATCCAACCAGAGTTGCAATGGACAGCTTCAAATCAAAGACGTTTCCATCCAGTCTGACTGAGCTTAAGCATATTTTAAAATTGTTTGAGTTTATTGTCTGGATGTACAATAAACTTGGTAGAGATGAAGAAAATGGTAGAATTGATTTGTCAGATAAAATAATAAAAAAAATCACTGATATTTGTAGTTCTATGACAAATTTAAAAAAAAATCAAGTCAAGCTGCTGTCATTTAAAAAAATACAAAAGCTTGAGGGGTTAATTTAAAAATTCCTTAACAATGTCTAATGTTTAAATTTCCTGTAATTTTCTGAACTATCATTCTCTAAGCTGAAACTAGCAGTTATTGATTTATCGATCAGTAGAGCAAACATTTGACTGTGGTGTTAAAACACAGGTAACACAGGAAAATTCCAGGAATAAGGTGTAAACATAAACTAACCTGAACACATTAAAGGTCCAAGTTCATTAAACCATCAAGAACAAATAAGTCTGAAGCGTACCAGATGTATATTTTTTCATATAAAATAAGAAAACCTGCTGACATGATTATGTAAGAGCTGCATCTTCCTCTTTTCAATTCTGTGACCAGCTGCACATATTTCCTGGTACATTCTGTGATAAACCAAATCAATAGGGCAGCATCAGCCAAGGCGACATGACGCATGTACTATCTGTCTGTCGTTAACAAGAACTATGCCGTGTAAAGCTCGCTCATGACTATGCATCCTTGGGTCATGTTAATGTTTCCAGCATGGCAGCATGAGCCTCTTCCCCTCTTTCCTTTCATTTTAGAATAAATGCTAAAAGTCAAACTGAGGTTTCATTGTTGAACTTCTGCCATCAGATGCACCGTTTCAGGAATATTTTTCCAAATACTGTTAATCATTAAACAAACAAAAAAAAGGGCCCACAAATGATCCTATTAAGACTCTTTTTAGCAGTTTTCTTTGACCAATAATACAGAAAATAAAAGCGAAAAGATGTTGCTGCTGTCAATTACAGTACCTTGACAGGATTTTAAACCACTTCTAATTTCTTTCTTATTTGTTTTTGGAAGACTGCAAAATGACCCCTACTTTTGTTTCTGTGCAGTCCTAATATCTGACATTATTTGTTGTTAAATAAGGTGCAAAAGAGATACTTTTGAATGACCTTAATGTTGCTAAAACACAAAGCGTCTCAATTTTAAGCAGTTAGTTTTAGGTTTTTATTTGGGTTCAACTGAACAAGAACAAAATGTGTCTAAAGGTTTAATATACATGTGGTTCATTGGTAGGTTTGTTTGTCCTTGAGTTTTGTTGCCCTGTTGTACATAAATGATTCATTAAATTACACATTAAAAGTTTAAGTCAATTAAACAAATTTTTTTGTTTTTACATTTGTGCGTTTCTGGTACACCTGTAAATCAGACACACAGGCGACATCCACAAACAGCAATGGACAATAAAACCATCCTGTCACACTGGGGATTAAAAGTTGATCTGATGTGATGCTGGAATCACTTTTGTTCTGTGTAACTTGTGCAATCAGGAGTTGGCTTATCACCAAAGCTATTCAACCCTACAATGCAGAACATGCTGCAAGCAGGTACAGATGTCCCAAACTCTGTCATTTATTCAGCAATTTAGCAGCAAAAAGGGTTTTTGAATTGAAAATGTTGCTTATTCTATATAGTTTTAAATACAAATATGATTCATTGTTATTAATTACAATTTTTCAACTAAAACTTTTTACTGACCATTGGTTTTAACATTGTGATGCCCAAAGCTCATAAAGGTAAAACAGTTTTTGGGGGAGGAGGAGGAAACATCAAGCAAAGCAAAAATTCGGCTTAGACTTATTTGCCAAGAGGGCGCAGGATAAAAAAAAAAAAAAAGGTTTCTACAAGGTTCAAGCAGATCCGCACAGAACAAATGAGGAAAAACTTGAAGCCAAGGAGTTCATAGACAGAGAACAATAGAGTTTTGACTGACTCGAAGCTTTATAGCCAAATCTGGGGTGAAGTGAAGATGAAGGTTCTTGCCAGAAAGTTATCAAATAATTTGGCTGAAGAACGATCTGGGATTCCTCCGGGTTGTCAGAAGCTTGTCAAAAACTACAGCCAATGCCTGCAGGCACCAAAATAAACATCCAGAAAGGGCTGGGAGCATTAAGAGGACTACTGTAATAAGTTTGACCCTGTTTTTTGTGGATTAATTTCATTTTTGTTTGAAAAAAGAAAATATTGCAAGCATCTAAAAACGCCAAAGTTATTTAAAAAAGTTGGTAAAGAGTTTGAACAAGCACACTTTATTCCAACGGGGTTTCACTTTGTATTATGTTGTTTTTTCATTGTTGTTGTTAATTCAGAGGGTATTTTTTTACTTTATTGTTTCATAATGTCTGCATTTGTGTGCTTCACTTTTGCTGCTGTTAATCTGTGAATTTCCTTTCAGATTATAAAAAAAGATTTTTTTTTCTTTTTATTAAAAAGCAGAGATGATGTATGTTTGATGGGTTTTCATTGTAAGCGGGTATTTTCGAGAAAAACAATGGAAATAATGCTGTAAAAACATTGATAAAATTAGGTTATGTGCCCTTTAGCTTACAGTTTTGGGATACGATGAATCCAGCAACAAGCTGCAGACACAAGCATTAGCACCAAATCCTCTAATCTGAATGTGTTTTTGTTGGTTTATATCAAAATCAGTGTCATAAGGTTAAACCCATTACACTCTGCATAGATCAGTCATGTTGAAAAGCTCTTTTCTTCTTCTCTGTTTCAGCCAATAAGAGCCTGCTCGGAGGAGGTGGAGGTGAGTACCAACCTGTCTGACTATTTATTGTCTAGCATGAACTGAATGCAAAGATACCACCATAAATCACGGCCAGAAGATTTATTTTAGGAATAAACCTCTCTTAATCCGGTGGCTCCAGTAGTGGGTGTTTTGGTGTGAATTTTTCTTTGTGTTTGGTAACAGGCAGGTCTTTGTTGTGGCAGGTCTTCATGGTGCCTTTGCATGCTGCTCAGCGTGCGCCTGTCTGCTCGTTTTCTCCCTCCATGTTGGTGCACACAGGTGCAAAGTCAATAGTTCATAATTTATTGTTGTGTGAGTGCTGCGGATATAAACAGTCATTTTTCTACGTATTGTTGACTCAGTGCTTTGCAACGCAAGTGTGATGTTGAGTCGTCCGTGGTTAATCAATATTTGTAATAAATCTACACTACTAATGCAGTGGCTGCATACGCTAAGGACACACACACCGTTTACACAGCCTGCCTGTGTGCTCGCGTGTACGTGGGGGTTTGCAAATTTGAGGAGTGAGCATTTGCCTGTGGTTGTTTTCTTTGCCTTTGTTCACTCAAACAGCTTCAGCCTCTCAGACCCTCCCGCACGCTCCACCATGCTGCCATTTTTACCCTTCCAATTAGTTTCTGTGTGTTCCTGCATGTGTTCCCAGCCGCCGTGGTGAACTATTTGGGACACACCAGCATGCCTGCCTCTCTGTGTTCCTTTATCAGCTAATAACAGTGGCTTTGCTTGGCTAAAAATGATCCATTGAAGTCCTCAGCATCTTCATGCACACTAAGGCTCCACCCTGACTCTTTACAACCAACTCGATGCCTCAGAAGGGGCAGCCCGCTCATCTCCCATCACGTCACCCACGCAAGCAGTGAAGTACCTCGAGACGTCCGGCAGTGTTTGATGTTGTCCTCTGGTCTCTGGTGGATTTGCAGAGACAGATGGTTTATGGAGAGCAGTTGATTATTGTGTATTCATCTGACTGCTGCATTAAGGTCAATGTACAGTGCTGGCCTCTTACAGTTTTTTTTTTTTTTTTTACACAGTCAGATGTTTCAGATCATTGGCCAAATTTTAGTATCGGGGAAAGATAACCCTAATAAAACAAAGAGCAGTTTTCAAACAGTTATTTTATGTATCAGCGGTCAGATCAGTCTAAGTTTAAGTGAAAAAGTAATTCTTCCTAAACCAAATAACTGGCTGTGCCACCCTCATTACAATCAGTCTTTAGCATCGCCTTAGATTAATTTTGCCCCACTCTTCTTTGCAGATTTGTTTCATTTGAAGCAACATTATAAAGGAGAACTGTTTCTTTTCACTCACTGCTTGTTTTGAGGCTCCTTCTGCGTGAGTTACTGCATCAATGCAGCGTAACATGGAACCTGGTTCTGTTGAGGTGCAATAGAAGCCTAGATTATTTTCATAGACGTCGTCCTCATTTTTGTTATCGACCCATGCATGTGCAAAATAAAACCCTGCAGCCGTGTTTTCTGCGCCTGTGCACTTTCACATCTGTGGAGTACTTCACACGTTTGTGATGGGTGTTCCCAAAAAGTTTCTCTCTGAAACCTGGTTTCAAAAAGACTCGAGACTCGAGACATGGCTGTGTCTTTTAGCAAATGACGTAAGACTTGACATAATTCATTCATTCCCTTAATACATTAAATAGTCATTTGAAAGCTGCACTTTGTATGAATTAAGGTTGTCTTTGATGCAATAATTTCTTTGATTTTAAATCTGTAAAAAAACAGAAAGAAAGTAAGACATCTTTAAAGAGGAAAATACTTTTTTAACAGCATGGAAAACTGGTTTAGTTTATACTTTTGAACCACATCTCAGCCCCATTCTGAATCTGATTGCTTCCCATTTCTCACTTTCTCAGTTGATTTCTCTGAAGTCTCATTGTATTTGTTTCCTTCTCACCGTCTCCTTTTCCAGCTCCGTCCCTCGGGGTTTACCACGGCAGATAGAGCCTGCAGTAGGTGTTAATTAGAGAGAGGTGAGGGTAGAGATGAGTGAAGAATGGAAAAAAAAATAAAAATAGGAGGCAAATGATGCTTAGAACAAAAAGAAAAAGATAGACAAAAGCAACAAAAGGTCCAATAGTGTTTTGGAGTCGGTCGCTGGGGACAGACAGATGCAAGAGCCGAGCCCAGTGGGGAAAAACACACAAACATCATCTGGAACACATCGCCATTCACTAGGATCCCTCTGTACGCCGAGTTACACAGCTCTCATTCACTCAGCTTTTGAGATTGTTTTTTTTTTTAGTCAGAGGTGAGGCAACAAAAGGTCTTTACGGTGCTTATTCAGTTTCAAGGGTATCTGGGTAAATGTCATTCAGTTTGATCAAATGCACACCTGCCGATATTGTTTCCACTCGTCAATGCAGAGGAGCTCTGCGCTCCAGCGGCAGCGGTGCATCAACAGCAAGCTCAAAGGCAGGAAACGAACCTGCTTTAATGTCCGCATCATGCAGCTGTTCATTTATTTCAGCATTTGTCAATGTTTCATTGGTTTGATAGATTTTTATAAGTGAAAATGAAACCAGAAGAAGACTGGGTAATTAGACTGGGTAATCTGATGCAGCTTTAGCATCAGAGTGTTCACACTTAGCACTGTTGCCTTGCAGCAAGAAGGTCCTGGGTTCGATTCCTGGCCCGGGGTCTTCCTGCATGGAGTTTGCATGTTCTCCCTGTGCATGGTGGGTTCTCTCCGGGTTCTCCAGCTTCCTCCCACAGTCCAAAAACATGACTGTCAGGTTAATTGGTCTCTCTAACTTCTCCCTAGGTGTGAGTGTGTGTGTGAATGGTTGTGTGTCCTGTATGTCTCCTTGTAACAGACTGGCGACCTGTTCAGGGTGACCCCCGCCTCTCGTCTGGAACGTTAGCTGAAGATTGGCACAGCACCTCCCGACCTCACTAGGCATAAGGGTGTTAGAAAATGGATGGATGGGTGGTGTTCACTCTTTGCAGGCATTTTTATATGTTCCCAGACGGTACTAATACAAGCTTTTTATTCTCTTTTTGAAGTTTTTATTTGGACACTGTTGCCATTTAAATAGACATGTGTTTTTCATCATTTCATTTGTAGGATATTATGCAAAATTGACCTTTTGATCTTTATACTGTGTTATTATGTCATTTCCTCTTCATAAATATACCTGGAGTGTTGCTGCCACAGAGCACCACTTTTTTACCCAGAGCTCCTCCGCAAAGCTGCAGTTTCCTGCTGCACTTCCTCTACACAGAATACCCTTCCACGCCTTCCCCACTCAGCACCTCCAGACTAGCGGCAGCAGTAGTTAACACTGATGGGCAGAAGAGGGAGTATCAGAAAGAGTAGAAGCTTCTTAAAGAGACAGGGTCCAATATAAAGGGATCAAAACCGGTTTGCTTGATTGTTTTTGATACGTACAGCCTTTTTATAACAACTGAAGTTACTTGATTGTGGGATAAAATGTCACTACATGCCTGGAAAATACATCATACCTCCCTTTTAAAAGACCTTCTATTCATAAACCTGAGGGATAACTGAGTGTTTTCCATATTTACTGGACGATTTAGCAGATCAAGAATCTGAAATTGAATATTTCTGTACTTTTTTATCAATTGCAAACACCATGACAACCAACAGATTCAAGCTAATGCATCAACTGTTGATAAAAACATTACATTAGTATAATTACATAGCAATGCCAGGCTTGCAGCCAAGAAGAAATATGGAGACTCAAAATATTGTTCTTCTCAGTGGAGATATCTGAAACATTGCATTTTTACTCAGGCCTTATCAGTAAGCCATACCAATCAGAGCCATACAACATTATTATATATGGCTTTATATTAAGTTCCTACTATTTGTGTTGAGTGCTCAGGTGCATGTAGTCCAATGAAGTGGACACATTTATAACTCCCTGAGAAAAAGTATTTTTTCCATATCCTGAAAACAATAAAAACACTGAAGATGTAATGAGGTCACCAGCGTCCAGATTGGGTGGATGTAATTTAAAATTATGCTCTTTGCTAAGCTGTATATGCACTTTTAATGTTTCTTGATTCGGGTTCTTTCCTGTGCTTGCATGGTTGTGATTTTGAAGTGAACTAACAAACAATCTGAAAACAGACATATAGAAGGACTTGGCCCTTGGCCATAAAATGTAAATTTGTGCTGCACAGTGGCACAAACGATGTGACGGTGGAAAAGAAAGAGGAACAATGGAAATGTGAGTCACATCTCAATCAATATTGTCATTGTGCTGTTTGTCAGTCAAATCACAATTACACTTTTTTCTGAAACCTCACAGGACTGGATTGAAAATAAGTGCCTCAATATAAAAGCAACTGAAGTTCACAGATGCCCTTCAGAATTATTCAAGACCTTATTAAACAATTTAGAGTATAAAAAGATAGTGTGGTGCACTACTTAAGCCAAAGTAGTCAAAATAAACATAATTTATATAAATATGCCATTAAAGTTACACAAATCTTTCAATTTAATGATGGACGTTATGATCTTAATCAAACATCTCACAGTAGTAAATATGTATTTTGAGGTAAAAATGGTTTGAGACATTAAGAATTGTTAACAATTATTATAGAAACAAGACTTATTAATACGCCTGATAGATTTAGGTTTAACGTCATCTTGTAATTGTACCAACACAGCACCTTTCTCACACATCTCCACTGGACTAGCAGCAGCAGCAGCAATAAGCAAACGCCTGGTTATCACCTTATCATACAAACTACTCAGTGCATTGCTCCAAGGGAAGGTTGTAAATGGCATCGTGGAGGAGCATTGTTCCAATTAGGTGCTGAAGAGAAGGAGCTTCTTAAAGACACAAAGACCCAATTTCAAGGCATCATACTGCAAAGTCAGCTACTCTTTAAACATGGAGCATTTTCAGAACAAGTGAAGGTAATTTGATTAAGATAGTATTTAAACTGTTTTTTATAATTTTATTACTAAAAGTAACTTTATACTGTTTTATATTTATATTGTTTTAAAAAAAGCAACAATAAATTCCCTCTGACCCCTGACCTTAAGGCTCCTACCTGGCTTCACTTACTTTTATGCTTCATTTAAATGCTGCATATTTTACTAGTTTCCGACTGTTGATACATAGAAAGTCTCCCTTAATCTTGGAAGAGAAAAACTTTCTGCAATGGACAGACTTAAAAACTAATATCACATGGCCGTGATCCTCTGGCACTCGTGAAGCTTTGCTTTCATAACAGAGATATTGAAAAGAGAAAGCCATTGTATGGGTTCAGGAACACAGTTTGTAACGGTAGGCATAAATGCAACTTAAAAACCATTAAGAAAAGAATGCAGAGGGGGACAGGTTTATCTGAGGTGGGCTGAAACCGAGGGAAAGACAACTTTATGCTCTGATGAATTTAACATTTTGAAATCATGGACACTGAATCCTTTGGGCTAAAGAGGACAGAGACCATCTGGCTAATCAGCACACAGTTCAGAAGGCGGCATCTGTGACGACACATGATTGATGTTTTAAATGTTTTGCTCCTCATTCTGCTTTTATTTCACTACCTACACACGTCTTATTCATTTTGAATCCGTGTTGTTTTGATTTTATATAAATTTATCAAAAATCCCCAGAACACGGGTGACGTTTTGATCATATATGTCAGAGTTTATTTTGGTACTATGTATTTTTCTCAGTATTTTGGCCCCACATATTGTCAGACTTAAGCACTTTGTTAGGATGAGAAGCCAAACCTGTTTGTTTATTTCAAGACAAGGTAGATAATCTCCAAAGGTTGGAAGCAGCAGTGTCTCGTTTCATCTGTAATGCAGTCATGAAAGATGACAGTACAGTTTACCCCCGGGGTATCACTGATTTGGTACCCTGAAGCAACAAATTGCACTTTTACAGCTTTCTGGGGGTTTCTACTTCTATTTAACACTAACCATGAATCAAAGGACATGGAAACAATGTTTGAGAAGATAACTCTTGCAGTCATTACTTTGGAGATAATTAAAACTTTTACATTCATATTACCTCAGCTTCTCAGCCTTAGTAGTAAGACTTAGTGGCGCTGTTCATCTTCTAAAATTACTTTATTGATCCATTCACTCTGACTATCACAGCACACTCTATAAATGGTGGCACCTCTTCATAAAAGACCAAAGATAAATTAATGTTTCATTGGGGTGTCATAATAATAATAATAATAATAATAATAATAATAATAATAATAATAATAATAATAAATTTGCCCCTTAATCTGAATCTATTTATTTAATGTGGAGAAAACTTGTGCTCCACTTAGTGGCCCATCAACTTGTTCCTCAAAACTGAACCAAATTATTTGATTTGTTTTTAAGTGTCTTGGAACTTTAAAAATTAGGACTTTCTAAACATTTCTGTGACATAGAAACTCATTTCATGGAGACTTTCTTCATATTAGGAAATATGTTTGGACATGCCATTCAAGTAAAAGCAGATGTTTGTTTATATTCTTGTGAATTATATAAAAGAAAATATGCACTTCCTCAAATTTTGACCTTATAGCTTAAGTAAAAATTTTAAAAGGTTTAAAATTACTGTAACTGTGAGAAACGAAGCTGCATGAGGAGCCAGGCAGACATGAGTTTATCACCAGTATCCTAAGATCTGGTTAAGGTGCATGGCGACTTTAACTATTTGGAAATCAAAGACATAATGGACAAGAATTGAGTGGCCTCTACTATACATTTGAAAATCAGTCATCATGGAGTTTCTCAGTGGGAAAAAATCTAAAACAGACGGACAAATAAACACAGAAACGGCTCAAAGACACAACTTCAATCTTTTTCCATAGGAATCTCTGTTTCCAAACCTACAAGGTTAAGATTTAGGTAAAAAAACTCTTTTGTTGAAGATAAAAGAGCACAACAGAGAGACATATTTTTACCTTATTATCTCTAAAAATCCACTCTGCAATCCCTGCTTAGCACCAGATAGACTCAATAAATTATTACTCCTGTTGGTAAATGCAGAAAATCATTTGGCAATTCCTGATTATTATGGCTTAGATAGCAATAAATTCCCCTATGGAGTTCAAAGAATCTAAAACTGCTTAAATCAGGAGCCTTTTATGCCATGTTTATATTTCCAAATATCCTAAGCAGTAATTAGATTCCCACGATGCTCTAGATCAGCTGGATTAATGCATGCAAATGCTTTCGTTTATAAGACAAACACTGGGTGGACGACATGTTTCCACCAATCTAACACACTAACATATTCACTTGCTACAATATTCTGGTGCAGACAAATATTTTCTGTCCATTTAGTTATTTTTTAAAAAAAACATTTCTTGCTATTTGATAGATTACAACTAAATTCTCTGACAGTGACGGACATCTCAACACAAACAGAAAGGTTTTCTCTTCTACAACATTGACCATGTTGTTTCCCTTTCTTCCTCTTTATTTCAAACACATGCTGTATATTTTAAGGGATTTCTGCCACTAAGAACCGTCCAGCTGCTTTCAGGTTGGAGGAGCCTCCGTTCACATCATAGAAGGTTACAAAGCCAATTTTCACAGTTTGATTTTACGACAGGATGAGGGAAAGCCTAATAATCTGAAGAAGGCAGGATGGTGGTTAAGCAGCGATAGTTGCTAATAATGCTAATGTAAAATTGATATTGGCAGAAGGTGAGAACAGAAAGTCAGCCGAATCGTTGATCACCATTATTTCTGAGACTATTCATGCTCACATAATTTCTGACAGGTTTAACCCTCTCTGCTTATTCCTTGCCACCTAATAATTTCCTGAATCCTTTGTTTAGCTACAAAAGTTTATGACTGAATGAACGCTACTGACAGGACAGGACAAAGCGGCGCCTCGTGTTGCACTATTTTTATTGCACAGTACTTAAAGTATAGTGGATAAGAGGAGCAGCCGCCTGTTACTGATCCACTGCGTCGGGCTTGTGAATTCCTTGCATTTCCCAAAGTCCCTTTATTGCACATCGGCAATAAGAACTTCTCCATGAACAGTGCTTCCTTGCTGTGGGCTGTGGAAGAAGATTACTCTCTGCAACAAAGGAACACTAAGACCCACATGATTTGGCTAACTCTGGCTTCTGCAGCATCATTTGAGCTTTGCCTTGACAGCTGTGGTTTTTGTGCCCCTTCTTATCTCTGGAGGGATTTTCTCCTGACCTCTGTGAGCAGCAACATGGTTCTCATTAACCTCCCATTACAGCCAGCCTTTGTTCATTTGGTGCATTTATGATCCAGACTCAAAGTTGCTTGGCTGGTGTTGGATTTCATAAGAAGTTTAATTCTGAATATGTCACACCTGATTCTAAATGTTGCAGAGCAGTGGAAAAGAAGACATTTTGATTCTTTATGGGACATTTTAATGAAATGTTTTAAAGCTTGTTAGAGCACATCCCAAACTTTAAATATTTTACAGCGCTCGGTTAAAACCATCATCTGGAAGTGGAAAAGTATGACAATGGCAAAACTATTAGCTCGCAGTTTATACCTGGAGTTCAGCCACATTTTATCACTTAGAAAATCTATAAAATTATCCTACTCAGTTTGTATTCTTTGAATTTGCCATTCTAGAACCTGCATAGTTTTTTTTAATCCTGGACATTTGCTCTTCCTTACAATTTTATTCTTATTTTTACGTCTGTGCAGACTTCCATTTTCTCTTTGCTGCTGGTGCTCCTGAATTACCTCACTGAGGGACAGTCAAGGATATTTCTATTCTATCATTTCTGTTCTCACGAAAGACGTCTCACCAGAGGAGATGTACAGTCGCTATCAGAACCGGCTGTTTTTTTGTTGTTTTTTTATGGTTAGGTCGGCTGTGCAGATCCACATTTTTGCAACTCAAGTGGTACTTACCAAACAGAAAGAGCAGGAAGGCTTTCAATATAATAATATGAATATAAGCAAAATGTTAAATATGCTTCTAAAAACAAGGAAAAATAAAAATTTTAATGTCAAACTTTGTAGTTACTTGTAATTCCTCCAATTCTTCAATACAGTCAGATTTTATGTGCAGTGATATTTCCTGTTTAAAACAGGAACTGGAGTCGATGTCATGCACTTCAATCACTGGTATAAAAGCCAATGGGATTTTCCTAAAATAAAAATTATCTTATGACATCCGGCTCAGCAATTAGTTCAGCAATTAACACCCATTGGAACTGAGTATGCTGAGTTTATCATACAAACTACTTCTCAGTAAAACTTTCAAAACAGCTGAAAACGGCATAATGAAGAGCATTGTTATGATGAAGCCAGGTATCAGGCTGAGTCGAAGCTTCTTAAAGAGACAGAGGCCAATTTCAAGTCGTTAAACTGCAAAGTCAAATTTCTTTTAAGTTATGTTTGATATATACAGCATTTTCATAACAACTGAAGGTAAAGGTTACTTGATTACGTTATAAAATGGCACCATTTACCTGAAAAATACGTACTACCGTCCCTTTAAAGAGGCATGTTTTAGCTTGTTGTGAAGCAGTCATGTAGACACTGCTGGCATTTCACTGATTTGGATCTTTCAAGACATTCAGGCACTGCCTACAATAGACGAGCAGGTTCTCAATTAAAATTCAGCTTCCTGCATTTTCTAATTTGTTGGCGACGGAGGGAAAAAAAGCCTGAATCTTTTCTCTCAGGATTTTCTTGCAGAGCTGAAAAGCTCGACTGAATTTGTGTGAGCTGACATCTATAATCAATCCTCAGGAGCGAGGATGGGGCTTGATACCATGTGCTGAGAGTCCCTCGGCTGTGGTCCCATGTGTCTGCAGCTCGCTCTTTCTCTGCTTTCTCTTCATCTGTATTCGGAGACAAATACGAGCAGAGAATAGGCTTGTCTGCTCTCTTTTTAGAACAAATGAACAAAAGAGCATGTATTGTGAATGAAGGGAGAGAGCGGTAGATTGGTTTTGGGATGTGGAGATGAGAAAAGTGGCAAAGGGTACTTTGTGTGCCTTCCACATGCAGGCAGAGCTGCCTGCCTCCCGGAGTCATACATAAATTTCACTGATGATTGTAATGGGTCACGTTATTGGCTTCATATGTGATACACATTTATTTCTATTTATCAGATTGTTGTATGTTGCTGTGAGAATGTATGCAGGAGTACATGTGTGCATGCGTGAACGCGTGTGTGCGTGTGTGTGGGCTTGTGCACGTTTGTGCGTCCATCCAACAACAGAACCAGCCTAAATGTTGCCGTGGCAACAAGCTGACTGAAGTAAATGAGTGTCCCGGCTTTGCCGAGGGATTGTAGGGAAGCAATATGCCAGCGTTCCACCCCATTAGTTTGATAGACAGGCTGTTTGGCCTATAAGAGGTCAGCTGGCAAGGGCAGCTGTGTTATTATTCCACAGGACAGGCATTAGGATTAGTTTTACTCTTGTGTCAATCTACCTGTTTGTGTGTGTGTCTGTGTGTTGTTTGGGATGAGGCAAAACTTGTCTTGGCAGTACAATAATAGCGTTGTGTGTTGTTAGGGCTGAGTAATATGCCAATATTGTTAAGCCTTCCTCAGTTATATTGTGATATTCGGTGTTAATTAATAAGCCATGGATCTTACTTATTGCTGCATGTTATTTTGAGCATGTTAGGTGTTTCCGATATCTTTTGAAAGGTGCAAAAAAATCTATTTTTATTTCTATCAGAGATATGATGGGTTCTATGCAAAGTGTCAACTTTATTTGATCTGATCAGAACTCTCTCAAGTTTAAGTGTCCTCCTGTATCTGATTGGTTGGTTCTGACCGGGATAACACAAAGTAGGCAGAAGGGCGTGATTTTTATTTTACTTTTTTTTTACCGATTATCTGTCTCTCTTACACTGTCCAAACATAATGACAGTTTTTAAAAAGTTACCTGCTGCAGCTTTAAGTGATATCATTTTATTGCCAGAATATACTCCCATACAATTATTGGAGCAAGTTGTGAGCGCAACTTCTCATAGCTTCTGCTTTTAAAATATGCTGCACTCCCTGCAGGTTTGGAGAATTACATTTTTCATCCTGAAATGTAAACACACAGTCTGAGGTTTTTTCAGTGCCTAGCCGGCATGAAATTTACAATACAGCATTGTTGATTTATTTATTTTTATTTTTTTGCACCAGGGCATGTGGAATAATGTATCAAAGCCCAAATTTTACACTGGTGTGTGTTTAGTTGGCGTTGGGTTGAGGGCTGAATGCACTAGCCAGGTAAACATATCGGCAATTATCACCTCACTGCCCCCCTGCCTCCCGTCCTCCTCAGTCCAGCATCTGTGAGAGATAACACCTAAACTGATCAGCCGTCTGTTTGTTGGCTGTTCACTGCTCTAAAGAAGCCAAAGTACTAATAATTTTCACCTTTTTCCCACATCCATCCATGCAGCACATCTTTTTAATGTGCTCAAAATTCACCTCTTTCCTGTTTTATCCTCTCTCTCTCTTCACTTGCTCCCTTTTTTTCACTTGATCCACTCCCAAACTCATTTCTCTTTCTCCAGCTGCGTGTCTGTCTCACCCTTTGTTTTGTTGTTGTTTGTCTCCTCCAATCTCTCCTTTTCCTGGAACACTGCACTTCAATGGCCGGGAACGTTGATGTGATATTTTCAGTGGTGATGAAGGATAAATAATGAATGCTGTTCTTTTAATATGGAAATCAGTTTGACACTTCTTAAAAGATTTTCTTTCACTGTCTTGTAATATAAATTAAAATTCATGACTAATTTATTCTGTTGAGGTCTGTTGGTGGCATTAGTTGTTGCCAATTACGGCTGATTGTTGGTTGTTTAGGTGGCCCATTTGCATGTGACGGGGTCGGTGGAGTATGAACAACAAGTGTCCTTTGACACTGCGATGGGGTTTCTGTGGGCTTCGCCTCTCCTGCTGCTTTAATTAAGGCGATATTAGGGAAAGTCGTTTAGAGGAAAGATCACAGATACATGGATATTGCAGAAAGAAATTTAAATGCGTTGTGTACAGCTTCCAGGCAGGCTCAGTGTCAGTATTTTCGGTTTATGCAACATTTAACACTGCTCTATAATACAGTTGTGGAAAAATGAGGGCATTGCATGAAAGAAATTTTAACATATTTGGACATATGAATATTTTATCTAAATTTTAATATTGAATATTTTAATCTACACAGATTCTTAGCATTTTGAAGGAGGTTTGCCCTCGTTATCTAGCCTGGTTTGGCCCAGACTGTTGAAGTGAGAGTGAACACAGAATAGCTGTCTGAAGCCTTACAAAAGAAGATTTTTGCAGCGTATGAGTCTGGTAAGGATTTACAGAGCTCTCTAACAATTTGAAAACAGTCATTGCACTGTAAAGAAAACAGCTTACAAAACAACCACCAACATGCGCAGGTTTGGCTGCATCTTCCCCCTGAGAGCACAGTGCAAGATGTTAAGAGAGATTCAGAAACACTAAAATGTTTTAGTGTCCAAAGTACAATCAAAAAGAGACGGTACAAGTTTAAATTTTAAGAGCAAGAAGAACACAGACTGAAGTTTTCTAGAGTGAACATGAACAAAGACAGTTTTATGGTCATCTCAGTCAATATCAGTTGAATAGAAAACCTAGCGATGGTGATTATGATCATTATGAAAAACATTGCAGTGACAACAGCAGGTGTAGTGAATGTTGTTTTTTTCTCTTCATCACCCCGTAGCCCTTAACATTTTGGAGACTCTATCCAACTGGATAAATATTACATTAGAATGAAAAATATAAGTCCACAACATATATAGCCTATACATATTTATTTGAAAATTCACGTGCTAATACTGCGATGGCGATATGTTATATTCTCAACAGCGTGAACAAAAATGTGGGACATGTTTTGCTTAACCCAATTCCTCCAATACAGCAGCACTTTTTTTCTGATGTCTCAGTCATGAGTTTCTGGTTAAGTGATAAGACAGTTTAACTTTGTCACATTAATAACTTTTCTTCTTGCATGTACGTGTTCCATACATGGGAAATACGCAACACAATGTTGTCAAGATTGTGGTACCCTTACGTTTTCGCAGTACAGATTCTGTCTACTAATGTGATGATTTATGAAGATTCCTTGGCTACATTGGATGTAATTTTGTTTTCATTTTGGTCATTTGTAATAAATAAACATCTGTCGTAAAACATGAATCCAAATTGATCGAAGAGGTGCAAGCTGAAGCTTTATCAATTGTGAAACCATTCCTAAACTCATGTTTACAGAACAAAGACATCACAAGTGTGTTTGTCAGTATTCAATTTGCAGCTTGGAGTTACAAATAGAAAAAATTGATTAAAGTATCGACCTAATCAGAAATGATAAAACATCAATATTTACATTTTGTCTTCAGTAAGCCAACTATAAGATACATGGCTGTTTGTGATTGTTGGTGTGAAACAGTTGAAGGGGTATGAATAATTCGGCATAGTTATTGGTGTTAAGCCCCCCTGCTGTGATGGGGCATTAATGTATGTGTGTTTCAGCATTGGTGAAATACAACCTAATTTCTTCTCTCAGCATGTTGCAAATTGATGCCTAAAGCAGTCCGTGCACAAAGCCACCGGACTGTTACATCTGCCATCGACACTGCTGTCACTTCCCATTAGACCCATTTTCAAATATTTCTAACATCGAGCTCTAGTTTCACGTAGTTGTTATGAATTTATGACTCTGCGTCTGCTTGTTTGTCTTGTTTTAAAAGATGAGGTTGATGAAATCCACTGGTAGAGATATATGATCAGACATTCAGCTCTCCAGTAGTTTTGTCCTTAGAAAGGAGAGTGCAACAGCAACCTCTTTGTGCAACAGCAGAAGTTCAAGCATCTAAATTTTGTAATTATTTTGTCAACCTTGAAAGAAATAACATGCAACTCTTAAATCTTTCAGAGGCTGTGGATAAAGGGTTAGAAAACAATATGTTCTTCTTTTGGCAAGCAGAAATGCCTCTTTCAAAGCACATTTTAAGACAGACAAAGGTTAATGCTATGCAGTAGTTTGCACTTAGTTGCTCTTCAGTCATTTGCTTCCACAAAAAGTCAGACTCCTAAGAAGTCATAGTTCACTTTTCTCTAAATATCTTCACTAAATGTGTCTAAGGTTCAGTCTGCTGCTGCTCAGATGACCTGACATCTGTTCAAACAAAAACTACAGATGCAACTTTAGAGTTTATTTTAATAGCCCATTTCCCGTTTTCAGTTTTCAAAAACCTTGAGCTGCAGAAATGTATTTATTTTCAGCGGCTATAAGTAGCGATAAAAGCAGCAAATAAAAATATTTTTTCAAAGCTTTGTGTTGTCAGTGATGTTTAATATTTCATATTAAGTCCCTTCCTGTGTGGGAGAGCAGTTGCTTTGAAACCAGAGATTTTCTATTATTTTGACTTCAGAGTTGGTGATTAAAAAGAGCCTTAGCATATTGGGAATTAGTGCAACTAGTATCTAAACGGTTACCTTTGTTGTCATATTCTAGATATATAACACCTTACAGCAACTCTCCTAATACAGCATAATAAGCAGAAATTGAGATCTTAAAAGGATAAAACATGACTGTATTGCGTCCTGTTCAGCCTTCCTATTGTCTGATGAAAGTCTTGTTCTTTCTTTTGTTTCTGCAGTCTGACCACATACATTGTAATGAAAATAGTCTGATTTTTAATTCCATCTTACATTGCTGTCCTTCTTTTGATTTCAGCATTGTTTGGTAACAGTATTCACACAAAAAAAATCTTGTTCCGGTAATCTGGTTGAGCTTGATAAAGCACATTGACTGATTAAAAGACTGATCCAGTTGAAAATGAGTCAGTTCTCACCACCAGCTGATTTCTCTGTCCTTCTCTTGTTTAAACTGCAAGTCATAAATCCATTACACCTTTATTTTCCAAGGTCTCATCTGGTTAAAATACACAGATGATCCAGTACATTACACCCTCTGCTGTATTTCATTCAGGAAAATCTTTGCCCTGTCAGGTCATGGACACATTTGGAGTCTGATGTTGATTTAGGTCCTGTCCTCTAAAAGCTCGATCCGGTCAGGATTCATGGACTTTTCAGGCCTGTTGACACGTCGTTGCTGTTTACCTCGACCTCCTTCCTCAGTCCATTCTTCAGCTGGGGGAATGTTTAGGAATGCCTTTCATATGGAGACTGCGAGAATGGCCTGCTATGCACAATGTCAAGCAGAATCCCTCTGGTCTCCCAGCTAAAAATGCAGCTTTACCAAGATGATCAATCTTGCTAATTATTCTGTCTGCGGATTTATTGTTGTGGCAGATTATTTTGCTTAATTTCCGGCTGTGTGTGACATTGCAAAAACAAATCTGCTGAAATATTTCCATTTTCTGTTCAGTTTAGGCATCTAAATATTTTATGAGGAGAAATGGATTTTAATTTAGCCATTGTTGCTTTCTGCAGCATGAGCAGATGGACTTCATAGTTACAGATCTGGGAATGTGATAGATAATATCGATGCTCTCGGTCGCAGGCCGACCTTCAGCACTAATACACCTGCATATTTTCCTGCGGTGAGGGAGCACCGCTGGTGCAGCTTCACATCAAACGCATCTTTCATTTGCACTCCCTCCTCACTCCTGAATTCTTCCTTCATATTTCCGGCTGCATTGAAGTGACAGAGCACTGTCTCAGTCGACCCAGTGGTGTGCAGTGCTCCTGCTGGGCTATTACACCGGCTCCCACAGAGGCAGAAGTTGCCACAGCCAGTAAAAAAGCTAACACGCTCTCCCCTCGGTGGATGCAGTCAGACGATAGCTTTCCTGCATTAGTGAGGTGGGAGTTGAGGAGAGGCTGATGGGACGAATTAGTATTTATTAACTGTAGCGAAACATTTCAGGCTGTTTTCAGAGACAGAGTGAGCACCGTTTATTCGACCCCCACTCTTCTCGTCTTCGTTTGACTCGGAGCAGTCCAAGTTAAACATAAGATCCTCAAAGAGACTTTCAGCTAAATCCACACAGAGTGATTCATGTACGAGCAAACAGGGTGGCTGCGGAGTCAAAATGACCTCATTTGCTGCTAAATGGACAGGATGTACTGGCTGCAGTTTGTAGAAGGAATTAAAAAATCATCAGGAACACTGCTATAATATGCACCTATGGCACATGAGAGGCTGCCGTGATGATTCTTACTGCAGGAACGATTTTATTCAGCTGCTCAGCACTACCTTAAAATACTTTCCCTGAAGAAGGTATTCTGAGGTTATCTTTTGGATGTTTCTGCATTTCTTTTGAGCTTTTTTTTCTACCTTTTGTTTGTAGCTAAACACCCTTGTGCGGTATTATTGACTCACCAATGAGAACTGTTAATAGCTGCTTCACACAGGAAACTGGTGAAAGCTGTCAATCCCACAGAGACGGCTGCAGCACAAACCACCAGAGCTGATTGCAACCACTTAAGACGGCCAGCCTCCGGAGACTCCTGTCAGTATTAAGCATGTTGTACTCCTGTATCACATCACACAATCAATGTACAGTGTACAGGAGGTCAGAGGTCAACCAGCTGGACTATTTCAAGATCTTTAAAGTGATTTTGTTTATTTTAATAAATAATAATTATATTTAGAGAACGATTAACATATTTGTAAGATTTCTGTCAAAATATTAAAATAAGGAAAAATGACATGCCAAGAATACATGATTTTGTTTACAGGAAAATCACAATTTACACTGTGCCAGCTTTAAAGTAACAATATTATAGAAGATTTAGATCAAAAAACCTTTGGGAACTAAAGTTAAGTTTAATTTATTGTTTTGAACAGCATTGATGATCTCACAATCTGTCATTACTAATGTTTTATTGTTGTATTGCCCATTCCTCTGAAGTAAATACTCCGATATATTGCAGATAAAGTATATTGAAAATGTGTTGCTCCAAAATAAAAATTAACAGACGAATGCATAAACTCCCTATTAAAGATCCTAAAAGTGACCTAAAGGTGTAAGCAGTGAATGCAGCATCTCCTCAAGCATAAATACGTGATGTATCACATCACAGCCAAACTCAGGTTAGATTGAATTTGCTGTAATTATAAATACATAGTATCAATATAATGGCTTTTATGCCAATGATTTATTACTCTAAAAGTTACTTCTTGTTGGATTGGATGTTGGGTCCTCAAGTTGTGATTTTTTTTCAGTACCAGAAACTGAGAGGTTTAGTAAATATTAGAATACAGCATAATACAAAAATGACTGGTATAATTTTTAAAAGGAGACTATTTAAAATGTAAAAAGCATGTGAGCAGGCACTAGGAATGAGCAAAATGTGATATTATTGCCGTTGTAAAGCAAAAAAAGAAAAGCTGGCGCAGACTTGGACCTTATGAGGTAAAGTTATGTAAGATTTAACTGAAGCAGACACACATAATGCAGGGAAGCAGGGAGGTCTTATGGGTGAGAGCAGCGTTGGCCCAGATCTCGTTGATAAAACTAATCACCTTGTATCAGTATTGACAAAACCAACCCAGATACAAGGGAAGGAATTCAGCTGTCTCAGTGAAGAGGGCAGCACACAATTTAGCCCTGCAGCCCTCCCATTTATCATCCCTTTTAGAGAACACTTTTTCATATTTGACCCCTTTGTGAGTTTTATGTGTGAGTGAACTTAGTTTTCTGTAATATCAATAAAGTATTCATACACTTCACGTAAAAACTACAAGCTTCAATGTTTTATTGGGATTTTATGTGATAGACTAACAAAGTTAATGTTCGGTTGCCTTATGAATAAGTGTGGCATACATTTTGTCTTTGTACCCCTTTACTTTAATGCCCCTAAATAAATTTATTGTACCTAATTACTTTTAGAGATAATCTAATAGAGATGTGGACTCTGTCTCCTATAAGAACAGCTGTTCTTATAGGAGAGTTTGACACGGTTTGTTACAGAACAAACTTCTGACATCAAATATCAAAACCAAGGACAGCAGGCAGATGATGGATAACGTTATGGAGCAGTTTAGAGTCGAATTAGGTTAGAAAACACTTTAAGCTTTGAACACTTTCACCTCACTTCAGGGTTACTACAAGCCACTCCGAGCCGTTTGTTGCGCTACAGCAGTTTGATTGACAGGAGTCAGCATTCATTGATTGGGCCGTTAATTTTGAGTTTATTCTCGAGGAGCTCTAGGAGCACATGCGTCAAATTTTGCAGCTAAATCTCAGTGATTTAGCAGCGCTGCAAGCAACGCGTCTCTATGAAGAAAAGGACCTCAATTAACAAATGAGAAACTGCGGCTCTGGTCAACAATCTGTCAGAGCCACCGTTTTGAACTGACCGGTGGGAAACAATGGAACATGATGTTACTTTGACATGATGTGCATTTTTTAAGGTTTTTTTTAATCAATAAACTTCATGTACAGATACTGGTTTACATCTTCTGGCTGCATTACCTAAATCGTTTAATTTCTACAGTATAGACAGATTTGTAAATATAGCAAAAAATAATCAGCTCATCTGATCTCTTTTTATTTTTTGGACCAGCAACGGGATATGTGAGATCAGGCCCAATAAGACCGAAGTAGAACATTTTACCGCATACATAAACTGCTGTGTGACAGAAACTACCACTGACTGTACCGGGTAGCTGGGTATGTCCTCAATGTACCTGGTTTTTCTTCAGTGGGAAGGGAAGCTGGTTAGAGTTGATCTGAGTTGGATAAATAGAAGCAGCTTTCAGCAGGAAAACAATATTAGACATACAGCCAGACTTACAGTGGAATGGGTTATAGCTAAGCTTTTATTCTTGCCCTAACTTGTACTCAAAGTACAGACATAAATCTAGCTGACAATAGTTGATGTTTACAGACGCTTTTCATTCATTAGTCTATCTGGGTTGTAGCATTACAAAATAGAAAAAAAGGTCACTCGATGCGTCTAGCTCAGAGAATCTTCACAGATGGTGTCAGTGATCTTCTCTCTCTTATGAATGTGTTTCTCAGTAGTGATGGAGTGTAGGGCCGCTCCAGAAAGAGTGGAGAAACAAACCCTTTGTCTCCTGACATTTCCAGCAGTCTGCTTCAAGCCGAAGCCTTCAGTGAACACAAGCCTTCTTTGTCGACTGTCACCACCAATAAAGTCTGCCTGGTGTTTTGCCAAAAATAGATTGCTTGGAGCCCTGGAAGATGGATCCTGCTATAATTTCAACTTGTGGACTGGTAGAAAAGTTTGTTAGATATGAGGCGTTGTAGATCCTGCATTGGCTTGGTGGGATCCTGCCATTATTTCAGCTTGTGCCACCTCAGCATGGAAGTGGCACATCTGATTTCAGGTCAGCTCTGTGGCCCTGATTTAAGCGGATCAATTCATCAAGCTGCACAAACAATGCATTAATCAGGTTATGTGAACATGCAGGCTTGAGTAGTTTATGACAGGGGTTATCAGATCTATTTGCTCAAGGGCCAATATTTTTCACAGCAGACAATGTGGCGAACATCCTTTGATGAGCCTGTCTGTTTTGTTGAATCCGTTTCACTCTGACTGTGTTGTCATGTTTCCTTTGCTCTTATTTTCCACGAAAAATGATTAAAATCACTGGAAATAGATGGAGGAAATTTTCCTTTGAACATTCTGGATACATTTTCAATTTAAGTGCAGAACCTTTTATATTCAATCTCAAATGCGGTTTGCGCTTAAAATTGTCTTCACACTCAGATATTCTCAGCTCTTCCTATAAAAGCTATTTTTCTGCACTCAGGTTTAATCCTTTCTGCACAAAATTTCTCTCCTCCTATTTGCTTCTTTCTTGCACTCAAACCTCCCTGCAAAGGTTAAACCATTACCTCAGGTCTATCCCCTCTGCTCGGCGTCTTGGAGCAAAGGGGAAACTCTGCCTGGTAACCGTCTCGGCCAATAGAATCGCAGCGTGTCGTCGCTGCCTTCTTTTGGGGTTCTCCTGTTTGAGATTCCCTCAATCTTGACTTTAAATAAAAATGGCTGCTCTTGAATTCTGGTAGAATACGTCCTCTATACAAACACTAAAGATGGAACAATAAAAAAATAATGGCATCAAAGTTTATGTTTGACATCAGCAGTGCATGATGTCAAACATGCACTGCTTTTGTTTTGACAGAAACCAGGACACAATAAAGATTTTTGTTTGCTTTAGAGGTTTAGGTTAATCTTACCCAAACACAGGATCTTGATGGACGTATTTTATTTTAGCTAATACAGAAAGCTCAGACAAATAAAAAAATGTACTAAAATCAGGCATGGCAGAACCAGTTGTTCGACCCAAACAGCTTTTCAACCACATTCTCTCAGTGTTTTGAAATGTTACGACTGAACGCTCTGGTTGGCTTACAGTGAATTTATGCCGATTTTAAAGATACTTATGTGCACCCAAATCAATACAAACTTCAATACAAAATGTTAATCGGCTGACAGCTCGGTCAGCTATAACACAGGTTATGGTGGAGTAGAAAAGTAAAGATGTAGCTGACCACTAAAGAAAAATATTGAGCCAAATTATTAGAAATACAGAAACTATACAGAACTGCTGCTGAACACATCGGCATGGACCAGAAATATGTTTGTTTGGAAACACAATTAATTTAGGTATAGAATAACTTTTTTTTTTGTTTCTTGGTTGTAAAAATTGAATAATAACTAAACTGACAAATGGAAGCACAAAGTGTCAGAATAAAGATACTAAAAATAAGGAATTGTGATAAAGTAAATGCACAACTGAATCAAAGGTAGATGTATCCATTAAGTAGAATAAATTTTTTCTGCTGTTTTACCAAGCAGGCAAGTGAAACTAGTAGATTATATATAAAAATTTTAAATAAATGAGAGTTTAATTCTGCTCTACTTATTGCTCTCTTTTGCTCTCTACTGTATCATGTTAATGTGGGAGAAATTATGTTTGGTTGGTCCACCTTTACCTTTATCTTGTTTAAGCTTCATAAAATAAAAAGGTTCTTGATTTTAAAAAAATTATGAAAAATTCAGGCTTTCAGCTCCTCCTTGTTGAATAATAGCAGGATTTCTTTGTAAAAGAAGAATTGTGTTGTGCATCTGAAGCGTCCTTATAAAGGCCAACTTTGTTCATGTTGAGGCCTGAACTTTCTCATGAATATTATCTGTATGAGAGCGTAATTCATTCACTGCAGTCATAATTCTGCTCTGAGCGACGATACAACTGACTCATTCATCAGATTGTGTGTATTCTAGAAAAAACTTAATACTTTGTGGGCCAAATTGGATGAGCTTGTGCACTGGCATCTGCCCGGGGACCAGTTTAGTATCACTGCTTCATGCTCATATAACTAAAAGATGTCATTAAAATCAAAATCTTTATCTGCATTAAAGCTGTAGTATATAACTTCTACGGAAAACTGTCACCATGCCCTGACAGTAAAATATGAGGCTGATAATCTGTGAAAGGATCAATCTACCCTCTCCTCCCAGAACTACTATTCCCGGTCAGAAATAAACAATCAGAGCCAGGAGGAAGATCTTTCTGCTATCAGTAACGTGTATGCGCTGCTCAATGATGGATAAGCAACATTACTGTTGAAGGAAAACTGTTTATGTTTAGTCATCGGTGGATTTGCTAAAACCAGAGCATTTTTTGGCAGGCTCTGTTGTGTTGAACTAGCTGTAGCATATAGCAGGAGGATGTGAGCAGCACATACACAAGGATGATTGACGGAGCTAAGACCCTCCTCTTGACTCTGATTGGTTGTTTCTGACCAAGATGTATATTTATATTGCTGACAGCTCGATGAATTTTACAGATTACATCTCATCTTATATACTGTCACAAAACAGTGATATTGCTTTGACAAATATGTAAAAAATAATTTTAAAAAATTCAATAAAAGTTAAATACCGCAGCTTTAACATGCCTGTTTTGATTTGCTTTTTAATTAGATTATTCCAGTGAATAATGTCCAGTTGGAGCTGGTATACTCTGATAAACCATCGCTCAGTAATACAGTAATACATCATAATAACACATAAGTAACACTGTATGTGTTACTTCAAATGAAAAACAAAAGTGTGCTTAATTCCCTTTTATTTTACTTTGGTCTCTGCTTTTTTTGTATTTTTCTCTTCCTCCCAGCTGAATATTTTTACATCTGCTGCTTTCCCTCAAGTCTCCCTCTCTCCCTCTTATCACACTTGTTCTGTTTCACAGTCGGGCTGCGTCAAAGTTGCCGTGTCCAAATACACACAGAAACCCACGGAAAACTCAGCCTGAAAAGTTACACACTCTCATCGACATGCGGTGTTTCACACACACACACACACACACACACATCGGAGCTTGGTTTGGTGGACCCTGAGGAGGGTAGCCAGTGTTCAGAGCTCGTCTGTCACGCCCCCGCTCCTGTGCTTCGCTCACTGTGCAGCCTTAGTTTGACACGGCACAGCATGACAAGGCACACCACGGCTCGGCACTGCATGCAAGATGCCAACCTAACACAATAACGTTGAGATAACATCAGACCCCTGCCTGGAGCTACTCGCACACCGCTGCAACAGCTGGTCTGTATACAGTCAGACGGAGATGAGCACCGCGGGCCGACATGCTGAGCTGTGACATATGGATGGGTGTTACAGGACTATTTTCACGAAGCGCTGACAAGTCTCCCAATGCAGTGACAGCGCCGCTACTGACAGATGTGTTTTATTCTTGGCTAATTACGAATTGTTTACACCACACTCTGACTTTAGATCTTTTTCAACACAAAAGCAGAGTCTTTAACATCTTGGCACAAAGCAGATGCTGCGGATGATTAAAAAAAACTGGATGGCTGGTTAACTTTTTGATGCAGTTTAAAGTCTATCCACTGCAAACAGTTTACAGAACTAACCTCTGTGTTGCAATTTAACAACACAGTAGAGGTGAAATGTTGTGACCTCACTGGTCAGTGATCAAGGCTGAACAGACGTTTCACAGTGACGACTGTAACACGGGTGGCTGCTGCAGCACCATGAAGAATTGAGAGAAAAGCTGCAACATGTTTGACTTGTTGTTCTCCAGCCTCCTGCTACGGTGGCTCAGGAGGTTAATGGAGCAGGTTTAAAATACAAAGAAGCCACAAGTCCTCCACAGAGCTACCTAGCTACAGTAGGTTTGATTCCCAGCACATTGTTTTTTTCTGGCTGCCAGGCAGAGATAACGGCAAGCAGTGTTGCAAAATCCTAAAAAATTCTAAGATTAATAAAAATTGTTCAGAAGTTTGTGAATGTATTCAGAAATTGTCTTTCTGAAGGTGATCTGTGGTGATGTTTCTGTGTTTTGAACAAGATTTTTGTGTCAACCAGTGCAGCTGTCGTCTATTCTCATATTTTGCTTTCAGTCTTCCTTGTATCCAAAATGCCAATATTACCTTTTTTACAGCTGCGTCAGTCATTTGAAACCGTTAAAAAAACATCCTTCAATCAGTTGTTTCCAATATTGATAAAACAAATGTTATTTCTGATAAATTGCTAGTGCTCTTGCTGCAGGAGTAGTCTTTTTTTTTAACTACACAAACTGCCTGAAACACAATTTTCCAAGGACATAATTTCCAGGCTTTTTCGTTCCTCAATTTCCTTTCATCTCTGCTCTGCTGAGGACACAAAACACACAGAAATTCTGCTGAGGTTCCTCGTTATGCTGAGTTAGAAAACCATTACGAATCAAATTGAATTTTGCAATTTTTTTCAGCACTGTGTTCAATTGTGATTGCTATTTATACACAGTCCGAGCAAAAACCAGCCATATCACAGGACAATTTGCGTTAATTAAAAGACTCTGTGAAACTTAAAGCGTTTTAATCAGTAAATAACAAAAATATCTAGTTAAATGGATGGGCAAATATTGGATCTATTTGTAGGAACTTTGATGATAAAACTGCTTAGATCATGTGTGTGAGAGTATTGACTTTAGAGGATGCAAGGAAGTCAACATCCAACTTGAAGCGTAATTGGCTCTGCTGTAAAATTGCTTTTGTTGCTTCATTGCCCTTCTGGAAATGAACACAGTCACGGCCTTTAGATGTGGCGGGGATCAGAAATAGACGCTCATTTCTAAGTGTTATGTAGATTTATGATAATTTAATTAATAATGGCTAATTGACCAAAAACTCAGATCAGCTGAGTCTTTAATAACACATTAAATCAAGTAATTACCGAAGGCAGGAGCCCTGAAATCCATTCAAGACCCTCGCATACAAGGAGCGATGTGGTTCGACTTGAGCAGGAGTCTTTAGACGACACAAACTCCCATCCATCCCAACAAATGCACACATCATCCAGGTCCAATTCCCACTAAGCAGGGGCTCCGGTGAACATGCCCGCTGGACATGAAACAAAGGTTGAGCTCCTGTAAGCAGTCAGATTTCAGCGGATTCACAGAAGCAGACCAGCTGCCTGAGCCTCCTATTGTCTGTGTTTGCAGTGGACGGAGCCATCCACCGGGCTGCGGGTCCGCTGCTCAAGAACGAGTGCGCTTCTCTCCACGGCTGCGAGACGGGGGAGGCCAAGATCACCTGTGGCTACGGCCTCCCGGCAAAGTGTGAGTGTAAAGTGTTATGCGTGTTTGTGTAGCTCTCAGCAGCTTGAGTGAGGCGGCTCGGTGTGGTGCTGCTGGACCACATCCAGGTGTGAATGTGTGGGAAAGGGTGACAATGATGTAAGGTGGCTGCAGCAGAGAGGAAGCTGCACTGTTCAATTTCCTGTAAAGACTCGAGAAGAGCAGAGAATGTTTTCAAAAAGCAAAGTTTGGGGTTTATTTAATGTCACAATTAGGCTTGAGATTCATATTGTATGACTAAAATATCACAGTATCATTATAGTTTAAACAAAACGTAAACCAATAAGGTCGAATATGGTCAAATTTGTTTTATTACAAGAAGAGTTATTCCGTATTTTAGCTTTCATAGCTATAATAATGTTTATTTATTGTAATTATTTGTAATTTACAACTTTATCATTTAAAAACAACTTTTAAGATCTGTTGCTCGGAATATATTAACATTTTGCTGTTCTGCTCTTTATCATGTAATTGTAGCAAGCTAATGCTGTCTGTTTAGTTAGCTGGGCTATCTGCTCCGGTAGAAGCTCTGTGTATTGATGATTGTAGTAAAACTATAACTTTGTTCAGCACTTTTTTTGTTCAACAATCTTAACTAATCTTTATCTGGACCAAAGATGTGAATTGAGACCCAATTAGGACAAACTTTAGTCTTATTCTGAAAAGAATCAGAAAATTTAAAATTCAGAGTTTTTTTTCCTTCAAATATAACAATATAATCTGAAAGCTGGGCTCAGACCTCTAAACTGCACCAGGTTTCTCTTGTCTTTGGATGTGAGTCTGATAACGGGAGGAAAATATAACAAATTATTAGAAAGACAGAAGCTATACAGAACTGCTGCTGAATTCATCTGCATGGACCAGATCGTTGTTTACAATGTAAAATATATTATTTTATATGAATCTGATCCATCTTTGCTTTGAAACACAATTTATTTGGGTAGACAATAATATTTTATTTGTCTTGTAGTCGTAAAAAACCTCAAACAGAGAAAGAAGCTGCAGGTAGTTCTTTATCATCACTTAGCAGATAAGCAGCAAAACTAACAGCACTAATCTTATCTTTTTTTTAGTAAGCAAGTTTAAACAGAAACATAATTTTATTAAAGAAGGAAACCAGCCCTGTAATACTTCAAGGAGGGCTACAATTAAAAAAGCAACATCAAGAGCAGCATGTCTGTCAAAATTTCATCTAATTAGCTAAAAATAAGCTTTGAGCCATTTGAGTGGAGACAGCAGGTGAGAATCAAACTGATGTAAGTAAGCCGGCAATTTCCATTTTGAATAGAATAACTGATTCACAGATTGAGGATCTTCATGTCGCTAAAAACTGTTTCATAGAAAGGATTAACGAGAACAGGTCCTGAACTGTGAACATGAATAATTCAGTTTTAATGATGTGAACAGAACCTGGAACCGGTTCCTCATTGAGAGGAACTGGCACAAAACTGGTGTTGCTTCTTCAGTTTTCACACCATCTCTACCATTTTCTTATTATTTATATATTCTTTATCATCAGAAATGTTTCCAAACAGATTAAACTATCTTTGTTGTAAGTGGGAAGAAGTGTAGCAGCCTTCTTTCAGTGAGCTGACCAGCAGTGCACAGCAGCAGGTGGGGAATTGGCTCCATGTAGCTGATTGCTTTAACCTGGTGTTCAAACTCACTTTAAAGGGTTGAGCTGGTAAGATGGAAAATATTTGTGCTTAAAAGTAAAGCAATTTAAAATGTTGGTGTCACATCATGCTGGGAACGTCTCGTCTTCTTCTAGATACATTTCAAAGTGTTTTCCTTTACAGTTGAAGTAGATCCTTTTCAGCACCAGCAGGCTGTAGTACATTTACAACAATAACACTCTCTTTCCATTTGTATATCAGTAAATGGCATCGCTCCAAAGTGTGTAGAAAATGACAGAAGTGAAGCATCTACATGATAGTAAATATTTTACTGAGTGTTTTAGTGACAGAAGAAACGTCTCTTTCAATTTTCCTTATGTGACTGAAAATAGGAAAACTTTTAGACTTAAAAAACTGTCAAATGTAATATTTATCTCTTCGTTTATCTGCTGATTGAAAATGTTGTCGTCCCTGTTGGGTCTTGTGTTGCTCACCCTTAAATATTTGGTCACTGATTATTCAATAATTAATATTATTAGCGTTTATTTTGCCAATCACACTAGTTTAAAGGCTGATTTTTCCTAAAGGTGGTTTAAATTACAGTTCATTAGGGTGTGCTGTGGTGGCGTAGGGGATAGCTCGACCCACGTATGGAGGCCTTCAGTCCTCGACGCGGCCGTCGCGGGTTCGATTCCCCGACCCGGCGACATTTGCCGCATGTCTTCCCCTCGTTCCTGTCAGCCTACTTTCATATAAGGGACACTAGAGCCCACAAAAAGACCCCCTGGTGGGAAAAAAATAAATAAATAAATAAATAAATTGCATTTCATTTAGAATAAATTAAAGAAAGATAAACACATTATCAATGTTTAAATCAATTGAATTATATCTTTTAAAAATTGCATAATCCACAATCCAATCACTGCTCCAACTTGACATCCTGTTGCTTGCAAATCTTAAAAGTGCATTACATAAAATGTTGAAATAGCATCAATAAAACGTCTTTAAGGTAAGGTAACTTTATTTATATAGCACAGTTTCAGCAACAAGGCAGTTCAAAGTGCTTTACATGAATTAAAAGGAAATACAAACCAAACAGTAAACCAAAGGAAAGAGCAAAGGTGAACTAGTTTCATGTTTGCCCTATTGAAACTTATATTTTTAATAAAACCACTGTAGTCCCCATTGTGATTTAAGTGAACCCTATATTGTTTGCTGCTAGCATGCATCCAGCTACACTAGCTGGTTTATCTATATTTCATCAGAATGGAGACATCTTGAAACAACTACCTCTGTAAAATGGCTGACCTGCTGATCAAATGGAACAATTAAATTCAGTACAATCAGACCAATAAAGAAACACTTAAAACCTGCTGCGTTTTACAGACTCTCTCTCTGAGTTGCTGTAAATATTTGATGCTGAGGACATAAAACAGAAGTAGCCTAAGAGAATAGCCATGTCCGTAGATCATGTTTAGTTAAATTGCACCTCTCAGAGGTTTTGGCTGAATAGGAAAGGAGAAATGGTCCACTGTAATAAGAAATGTATAAATAATTTAACAAATTAAATCATTATCTTACCATTTTCAATCCTCGGAAAATAACTGATTGTTCTGCTATTATGCGCTTACAAAACTTGTTTTGTTAAGCCTCATAATCTAGACTTAACTTATTTGTGTTTGCTTTAGGTAGATCCATCCATTAATTGTCTATATCTTGAAAGGTCCAAGGGGAACTTTTGACATGATCCAGTTAATCTATCAGTCATTTTAGTACTGGAGGAAGTTGGAGTACCCAGAGAGAACCCAGGGCTTCACCGAGAGAAAATCAAAACACAGAAACAGAGAAAAACAATCATCTGGAGCCAGACATGACTTCATCAAACGAGTCGAATATTTAGGGATTTTATGCAAAAGCAACTTTTTTGAGCAGAGAGGAGAAGCGCTCCATTCTGTTTCCACATTGCAATCAAATCATGCATTTAGAGAGCTGTTGCTGATCCCAATCTGGATTACAAAACAGGATGTAAAATGATGTAAACATAACTTTTGATGCAGCTTTATGTTTTGTTTCCTTAAATTATAAAATCTGCTAACCAACTATAAGTACTCTTTAATTTCTTTAATGGTGTGGAAAACTTTCCCATTAAATATCAGGAAGGTAAAAATAACTTTTAGCTTGTCAATTTGTGCCAAAATGTCAATGAAATAGATAGATAGTTCATGTTTTGAACTAGTTCTTGTTAACTTGTTTAGCTCTGACTCAGAGTTGAACCAGAGGACAGAATGACTTCCATCAGGAGGTTCGGTCAAATTTTCATATCCCTAATTCAGACTTTTGTAGTAGAAATCAGCGAGAACTGATCCCATATCAGCTTAAAGAAGAGTGGCCCATTTCTCATTTGCTGTTTAAATTGAATTGTAGGATAGGAAGAGAGGGAGGGGCAGCATTGGATCACTCTAGAAATGTGATTCAGCTTTATTGTAATATTTTAACCCTACTCCTTATTGCTTCACAGTAAGTGGTAGTTTTAACATGGGACAATGGCATCAAACCTTTACTCCTCATAAAAAAAATTACCAAACAATAAATAGTGATAAGGATATCAGCCATTTAGACTCTGAATACCAGGATTATTTTTCCTAATTAGACACTGAAAGCAGAAGTGCGCTGATTCTCATCTCAGACTTCAAAGTTTGTTTCACAGCTTCAGGGCAGTGCTGCTTAGTATGTAGAGAAAATTCAATAAAACCATTTGTGGCTTCAGAGAGCTGCACAAAATCTGATAAAATCGCCCTGAGTAATGACATCACTTGAGTCAGCATTAGATGCAGCAGACGAGAAAAAAACTCAGCTGTGGGATTGTAAAGAATGATGGCACTAATAGGTATTGCAATAATGTGGGAGCCAAGTTTGTACAGTGTTATGGCCACCTAGGTGTGTGTGTAGGTATGAGTGCAGCGGAGATGAAAGCAACAAGGAAGCTGTGTAATATCAGCTTCTGGTCCCATGGAGATTTTATATTCACAGTAGCAGAGAGGAGACAAAAAGAGCGAGAGAATCGCTGATAAAGGCGAGCTTAAAGCAGAAAGGAGAACATGAGTAGAAGTGAGAGATAAGGGGGGAGCGGTGCAGAGGAGAAACGAAACAGTAGCAGCAGCATCGTGGGGGAGATCAGGGATGAGAGGGAAGCTGAATGCAGGGGGGAATTATGGGGAGATGGGTTCTTACACTTCCTGTTCCTCTTTGTTGGTTAGCTTGTGTAACTTTGAGAGACTTAGCTGTAGTTTGTGTGTCTGTGAAATGATACTGCTGCTGATCACTGTGGGCCTTTGTCTGGCTCCAGTCTGCTGCTTTTTTAGCGTGTGCGTGTTGTGCGCACAGTAAGGACGGCGGCGTATCAGTGGAGACGGCGAGAGCAGCCTGTCAGGTCCTATCACTCTGGTACCTGTAACTCTGTCAGCATGAGATCTGGATGACTGACAGCTTTCTGACTCACTGACTGACTGTGTGTGGGTGTCTGCACGAGCCTCTCTACAGCGCACTCATGCTTGCACGACCATTACCCAGCATGTGGCATGAAGGCTGGCTCTCCCTCCTAGCAGACAAAATATTAAGTCCCGAGAATAATTCAACATCTGTCTGCTTCAGTGCTTAAACACTCACAACAGGGCTTGATTACCTCTCTGCAGGTGGGGGGAGAGAGGCAAGACAGCAGCAAGAGAAGGAGGGATGACAAAGCTAGCAAGAAAACTAAAGCGTGAGCGAGGCAGAGCCCTGGAAAAGGGCGAGAAATGAAATGAAACTCGACAGGAGAGGGGTGGATTGGCTGAGAGACGGGTCCAATCTCATGGACCGACACTTTGATCTTGATTTGTACGGGCTTGCCACCAGATGTTGGATTTCAGGAGCATCTGACTCACAAGTTGCCAGATATCCAAGGGACGAGCTGTCAGCCCTCCACACAGACCATCCATGATGATCCTGCTGCCACTTAGCCAGCAGCATCCCTTTATCGTAACCTAGCAACACCCAAAGTTCACATGCAGGGTTGGGATGTTTACAAATGACAGCTCAAACATTTCAGCTACACCCATTTGTGTTTTAAACAACAAAATCAGCTGCATCTCAATATGTACAGTCAGCAATTCAAAAGGGAATCACACAGAGGGATATATTTCAATGTTTATATCAGATTAGTTTGACGTTTGTAGCTTAAATCTAATGAAAATGCAGTTTATTACATAGCACCAATTTACAACACATGTAATCAACAAAAAACCATTTCAATTCAGTCATACATACATTCCAGTTGATCTGAGTTATTCAACAGTATGGTAAGCTCAGCTTATTATTCAAATTAGTTTAACAAGTTTAGATCTAAAGAAACTTTTTTCTGCAACAGCAGATTGCATCGAGCCTGGACTTGCAGCATTAAAGTACATTTACTGTACAAGGAAATCTTGTTTTATTGGCCTTTTCTGTCAGTTTAACTTTCTGAAAAAAACAAAATGTTGGGTTTTGTCAGCTTTAAGCCACAATAATCCGAATTTTACAGAAATATAATCAGCTTAAAATCTATTGCTCTTTTTGTAACGATCCTCTATACAAGTTTTCAATAAAATTGATGAAATTAGTGAACTCCTCCTTGCTGTTCTGATTCATTGAGAAGCACCTGTAAGGGAGGTTAAGTTGTTATTCAGTTTGTTGCTCATCTTTCTGTCTGATGATTGCCACAGGTCGCTCACGCACACAGGAGAACCGCTCTGTGTGTTTGGCAGTTGTCAAACAAGGGAACATCGGCCAACTCGTTGTTAACCGAGCGCACCAGAGCTCACCTGTGTACCGATAAGCCTCGAACCCTGCCAACTAGCTCCCAGCTGGCCGTGTTCCCCTGCTAAACGTCCTGAGACGCAACACTGCTGAGGAAAAATGTAGGAGGGCAGGTCAAGAGAGAATGGAGGAGGTCAGAGCCATAAATGTTTTCTCTTTCCAGTTAAAACACCACTCTGTGCAGAACCTCTTACTCTTATCCCTACGGGTCTTTGGCTTGCTTTAATATTTTAAATATTAGCTGCAAGACTCACCATGTCTTCACTTATCTACACAAACAGGCATGAGGCAAAACTGTTAACTGAAGCTGCCATTCAGACTTTCACTATTTAAAAAGTACAGACAAATTCAAATTGTTCTTATTTTAAAATCTCAAAACTTTGATAAAGGAGATTATAAGCTCATTATTTAGTACGTTTTGGTTATTTTAATTAAATTCCTGATGCATTGTGCATGTTTGAAAGGTTTGTAATTCTGACTTTCGTTTCTAATCAAAGTCAGAGCAAAATAGAAAGACAAAAGAGTGGCAGCAAAAAGATTTTTTATGAATAAAACATGCAAACTGGCACCAAAACTACAAGAAGAATCTGAGTCGATGGACAGTTCAGAGATTAACACAAAAACCTGTCACATGCAGAGCTTGCATCGTTCTGATCTAACCAGCTGCACAGGTGTCATGGTCCTGCTTAATTGATAACCTGGACACACTAAATGAGGATTGAATTTTAATACTAATAGAAAAAATCTGTTTACTTCCTGTCATTGTTCCACTGAGCTCAGGTTTGCCTCCCATCTGAACCTGTCTTTGGTTCTGATCTGGAACTCTGTAGTCTTGGTTCTGTTCTCCATGTTATCATAACTAATGAGGCAGCGGCTTCAGATCAGCTCAGGTTCTCCAAGCCTCTGCCAGCCGGGCCACTTGGGGAGAGACACAGAAACTTTCACTTCCTCACTGTGATGCCACCTTCAAAGTTGTCAGCCGTTTTTAGCAGGCGCTTGTTTAAACTTCTCCAGCAGGTGCTGAGCAGCATTAACATTCATGAGGGGAAGTCAAGAATTTAAAACCGACATTGGCTCGTTTAGCTCTGTCTTTCAGCTACAAATGCTGCAGATAGAAATGTCTGTCTACAAAGTCCTGTAAAGTCCTCATCAGCTAGTCTGTACCCGTCTTTTCTGCTGTTTGGCGCTCAGCAGCTGGCACCGTGGGTTCTTCCAGAAAAAGACCAAATCAGGCTGCTGCAGCTGAAGATTGATTCAAGAGTTGGGAATCCACCAAACTGATGAAGACACAGTCGTTAGCTGAAGGATATTGAGAGTTGTGAGTGGAGAGAGGAGCGGCTGTCAATACTGTCTTTGAGTTCGTCACTCAGCCGAACTCATCCGATGCCTTCCCAATAAAGTTAATCATGTGTGCGCGCTCTGTGGCTGTTTGGACTTTCTTTACATTACCACAGAATAGCAGAATATTCAAGCTTTAATGATGAGGACAGCTAGCAGTTACGGGAGCTTGAAGATCTCTGTGAAACTATAAACAAGCACTCAGATTGGGTTTATTGCATTTTCATATCGTCTTTTGTGCTCCAGTGCTGCTCAATCTCAGGTGGGTTTCGTCTCGGTCCCCTCCATCTGCTTCTCCATCTCGTTCTGCCCGTAGGGTCTGGCTTTTAGCACAGCTGAATAATATATTCTCATTTATGTATTTTCCTGTTTTTGTTGTCAGAAAACATAACGAGTACGAAATGACACAAATGTGACCCATTAAGACTTTAACGTTAACCAAGCGTCACTCGAGAGCTCTTTCCCGCCTTCTGCTCTGCACTGCTTGGTTTTATGGGCACCACAGCAGCCCGACAAAAATCACCGCTGGCATAGTTAAAAACAACAGCTGTGGTTTGAGTTAGGCTTTATTTAAATGTAAAATGATCACTCCGAGGAAGTTAAAACCCAAACAGTGTCTTTGTAAGGTCTTCATTCGCTGCCCTGCTGTGGTAGCTGAACACGCAGCGCTGCTCCTGTCGGCGGCTCGTCTCAAAAGCAGTAGGTGCTTCTAAACTGAGCAATTTTCTTTTTGCATTCATGCTGCAGAGAGAAACTCCAGACCACATGTAGGAGCTAAAATGAAATTGCATTTCAATTCCTATGTCATGTAGAGCCTGATTGAACGGCACACTTTGCTTTTTTGATCTGTTCCATTTAAACTAGTTTTTGTTGAGATGCATCAGAAAAGTCAGCAGGAGATGAGAGTTGGACTTGACAAACCCTGATTGGTGATCAGCCAGAAACTAAAAATCTAAACTTTTTTCCAACTCTAACTCACACTGTTAACACTCTTCAGCGATGAAGTTGAGTGGAGATAACTTGTCTGTTTCCAATATTAGTGAAATAAAAGAATGAGGACACACATAAACTGTAAAGAAACATCTATAAAGAAAATTATATTTTTCCCTGATGTTTGACAGCTGCTCTTATAAGCTGTCAACTGTTGAACTTGAGCAAAGAAGTTCATGTAACAAAATTTTTATGTAGATTTTCCCCCATTTTCCCCATTTGACAATACTAAGGGCTTCTTCCTAGTCGGCCATGTTTGTTTACTCTGAACTCACGAGATTTGTTGGTGAGTGATAATGGTTTGTGTAGAGTGTTGCATCTAAGGCCAAACCTGTTACACCTATGAATTTTCTTCATGGTATCGCTCAGGTTACTGTGTGAACCAAGCATTACATGATCTCCATTTGTTATTGTTATGATGCCAATAGCTGGTTTATGCATTTAAGTGTCACTTAATTGTTTAAATACTTATACTGAAAAGTCCAAGAACAACCTGGAACTACGATCATGATCACATAGTAAGAGTGAAACAGGAGACGATTCAGAAAAGGAAAAGGCTGCTCATTTTGAGAATACTTGATAGTTCACAAAGCGATTTGCTGAAGCTGAGAAAGTTTGAGCTTCTCGTCTGATTCTGACAGGAAACATGTTGATTCAAAGTGTGACTCGGTTTTATTGTTGCACCTCTAACACAGTGTCTCTGAATAAGTTTTGACTTTATAGAAGGGATGAGAATATCACACAGGAAACTTCTCCCTTACTAACAGAGGAAGTTGCCGCCCAATAAAGATGTTGTGCTTAAATCAGAGCTGCAGGGCGTTTGTTTCATATTCATGTATTTATTTATGCCGTTTTATGTTTTATTCTCCTGTAATTTTAGCCTAAAATATTCGTAGTTGTCGGCTTACATTGTTGCTGTTTTTCTGGGCTGTGATAAAATATTTACTGTAAAAAAAAAAAAAAAAAACTGCTGACAAGAAAGTAAATGTTTGATCACTTTTACTTTTTGGTCTACCCAGGAATATTTGTTATTCATATTCAGATTTCTAAACATATGAGAAAATGTGCCTCACATTAGTGTATGAATATGTTGACATTATAGAAAAAAAAGTCATATGTATTTAAATATTTGTCCTATTTTTTATTTTTTTAAATGCTACAAGTGTCTCTTACACACAAACAGGAGTCTGTGGTTATTTAGAGGAAACCATATTTGTTTGCAGTTTATTAGCAAAAACATTGATCTGTGATATATTTGTTACAATCGGAGTGTCTTGAATCTTCCTGGGCAGGAGAGCTATCTGCACATTAATGTGGTGTAAAAATCTATTGAACAGCATTTGTAGAGCCACTGTATTTTTTACTAATAAAAAATAGACTCACTTAGACTCAAATTGTTCCTCTGTGCCACACATTCGAGTTTTCAGCAGATTTCCTCTATTCTGACGAATAGAGAATGAATATAAATGACCAAACCAACCCAATGAAGTTGTTTTTCTTTTAGTAAAACATATATGCAGACATATCATATCTAATTCTTCTCAACTTTCATAAAAAAACATTAGATGGTGGGATTTCAACACATATCAGGGCATTGAACCAATAATCTTTTGCTGTTGTTTTGTACGAGCTAAGCAAACACTAATTGTGCAAAGTTTGCACATTTTACTGTGACGTGGTGAAACGTTTTGGAATTTCTTGAACATTTTTACTCTGTTTATTTTTCAGAAGCTTCATTATTGGATGATGTAGTGTTTATATTTCTGTGTGATTAACTTTTCAAAGTTTAAGAGCTCTAAACTTCATGATTCCTGAGCGCTCATAATTATGCCACTAAACCCCAATTTAGAAAATAAATGAAGGATTTCTTAAAATCCAATGCATTTGTTAGAGATACAGACTTAAAAAGAGCTGAATAACACTTGTACTTAATGATTTCCTTATGGAGATTAAAGGATAATAATATTCAAATATGAGACAAAAATCCGAAACCATCCTTCTTGGTTAATGATTTCTTCTTGGATTTCTTTCACCATGCTAAATCCTACGTCTCTTCACTTTCTCAGCTTTTCGGAAAGTTCTTTTTTTTTTTTTCCTTGTATTTCTTTGGTTTGTTTCATCTGTCACATACTGTGTGTTTTTGCACTGTCGTGCATTACGAGGGAATCGGTAGAAAGTGAAATATACTGTTTGGGGAGCGTGGGACTCGCACAGTTGGGGGCGGGGAACGCAGACGGCGCTGGAGAGGCTCAGATAGTAAAAGTGCTGCAGGAAATAGAGAGGCACAAATCAAGAAAGATATCACTCTGTCAGAAACTGCCTGTTATTCTCTCCTCTCATCCCTCCCTGCCTTCAGTCTCCCAGTGCCTGTTCCCTTTGTGGCCAATTAACACTAATTAAAAATCCTCACTGCAGCTCTCCTGGACTCCTCTACCTCCTCCGTCTCGTTCTTTTTTTTTCTCCGCCCGTCACCTCATCACTCTCGTGTCTCTGACATGGTAGTTCTGCCTGTCATGATCAACAGCTTAAGCACCTTGCTTGCCCCTGCTCTAGTCATCTTCATCCCAACCTTTGTACCTTTTCACTTCCTCCTCCGTTATCCCCACCCAGTCTTTCTCACTCCTAAATTTGGTTCCACTAGAATCTTACTCCAGCTTTCGTTTTTTTTTCTCACCTCCTCCCCGCTCCTCCTCCGTTCATCATCAGCACCGAGATTTCTTCAGTACTGCCAAGAGACTTGACAAGGCTCTCGGCTAAAGACTGTAGCACTCAGACTGTGATAACTCGCTAGCTGAGGAGTTTTTTTTTTCTCTTTTTCTCAAGGTTGTCGACATCTTTGCTTCTTCCTGCCACGGCGTCAGCAGCGCGATCCTCATAAGTGTTAAAAAGCTTCATCAAAACTGCTGCTGCTGATGAGGAGGAGCGCTATGATGATGATCACAGCAGCAGCAGCCCGGGTGTTAATTCATTCAGTTAATTCATTTGCCTTGAAGGAGGAAAGGGGATCAAAAAAAAACACCCGTCAGTGTTGCTTGGCTCAGGGAAAAGGAGTTGAAGAGGAGTGGGAGTGAGAGTGAGGAAAGAATGTCTTTGCTGCTGCTCTCTGATGAAGAAAATTATGTCCGCTCCTTTCTGGCATCTGCATCTTGTTCCTCTCTTTTCCGTCCTCTTATTTAGAGTGATTGCCCCTGTGTCTCTTTCATGGAAAGGTGCAAAGAGATAAGGAGGGCCACATGGGCCCCTGTAAGACTTGAGCCGTCCTTTTGTCCTAAAACCCGGGCCTGGATTTAAGAGCTGTGTGTGCTTGGCTGAGCACAAACTGAGGCCAGGCTCACAAAGGACCTGGCTAGCCTTTTTCCTGCCTTCTGCTTTAAAAGGCAGATAAAGAAAGGCGAGGGACAGATGGAGGTATGAGAAGCGGGAGGAGAGAGAAAGGGGAAGAGAGGGGGAGGAGATGGACGTATGGCCGGTGTCTAAGTATGAAAAGCAGGAGCAGCGACTCGTGGCATCCCAGGTAAGAATAGTGGGAGGCCGATGGAGAGATGGAGGGTGGGACGGCGTCAGAGAGAAGGGAGGGTGACAATAAGCAGGGAGAAAAGCTGAAACGGCAAGCAGAATGAGTGGGAATGACCGGATGGCACTTTGTCAAGTTTTTCCGAGGTCTACGCCAGTGAAACGCCCAGTTGTGACAAAGACTAGACACACATTCAGTCTCCTGCTGCCTCTGAGGCGGCTGAATGTGCAGGAAGCATGCAAAATTCATTCCGCCATCCATCCCGTCTGTGTTTTTCCCCTTTACTCTTCTTCTCCAGCCTCTATGTTTATTACTGTTTAATGAAGAAGATCATATAGAACGACATGATTCTAATATAACATGAAACTTATTCTTTCCTTTAAGTGCTGCTGTTGCAAACAAGCCTTCGCGTTATAAATGGGTCAGAGCGATCCGTGTTTTCACACGTTGATGAAAGAAACGTCTTCTTATTCTAATTGATCTGATAAGTGTTCGGGACTTTAAGGCGGAGAGCGAGATAAAACCTCAAAGCTCCGTGTTAAGAGAGAGAGGCTTTCTACGTATAAGAGAACAACTGACATCAAAGCACGCATTAGCGATAGCCTCGGATGCTGCATGAATTAAATATCAAGCTTAAGTAAACTATTTGTATTCAACATCCAGTCTGTCTCGTCCTGCTCAAGTTATCTGACCCCTTTCATGCTATCTGCTTCTTTGGTAGATAACGCTGCAGTTGTTATATTAAAATGGCATTAGAAACATGCCTCCAGTTTTTCTTTGTGCTTTTAAAAGCTGTAATATTTTTCAAAGAGCTTTTTTTCTTCTTAGCAGAGAACACCAGCTAAACTAAATTGAGTTTTTTACATCATATTGGTAGTTTGTTTTGTTTTTTTACATGAATGCCCTGTTAAGATCATGCCTCTCTGTGTCAATTAAGACTTGGATTCCAACTTTGACTAGGCCACTCCAAAACCTTCCAGAAACTCGTTGATGTCCTTCAGAGCCCAGTGTGTTTTAGCTTAAGTTCACAAACTAATGGTGGGACATTTTCCTGCAGAATTTTCAGTTCATGAATTCATCAGTTGGAGCAATTGGTTCATGTCATGAAGCAGCAAAGCAAGCCCAGACCATCACACTGCCACCACCATGTTTGACTGCCAGTGAGATGCTCACTTTGTGAACTACGTTTTGGTTTACATCAGATGTAACAGGATATTCATCTTGTTGACTTTTGACTGGTGGGTTCACCTAATACTTTCCCCAAAGTTTATTTTCTCCAGTCACTTGTTGTTTTTTGTTGTTTAGTCATGACCTTTGACCTTAACTGAGACATGGAAGGTCTGCAGTGCTTCAGATGATGTTCTGGATGCGTTGTCCATGAAATATTGGAGTAATTTGGGTCATCCAGTCACTGGTTCACCTCGGTTTTGTGATTTCTCAATATAAATATGTTTCACATGTAGAAAAAAAACCACAAGGACAAGAAAATCAACTGGCTTTGTGAACGAGGAGGATCTAAAGTATCATATAAAGACGGAAAGCAAGGTGAGATTGTGACTTGGTAAATTTACCTTCAAGTTAAAAAAAAATTAACCAATTAAAACAAGACAGTGTGGACATGTCAACACCCAACATGTATGGCAATAAAATCTAATAAAAAGTTTGTTGTTTAATAATTTGTCCATGAGGAGAAATAAAAGGTAGTAAAGAAATAAAATCCTAAATTTTCCCATTGTGGGACAAGAAAGAATGTTTATAAAAATAAATAATAAAAAAGTTTCTCAGTGTAAATTAATAAAATATTCCACCCAACATTAGTTTATGACATAATCTTATCAGCCTCCTTTTTATCTCCTATTTAGTTTTATTTCATTATTGATAATATTTTATTTTTATTGGTGAAACTTTTCTTTTAATGCCTTTAGTTATTTTGTCTTTCACACTTTTTATTTTCAGTGCAGGTTACTTTAGTCAACTACATTTCAGTAGACACACCGTGTCAGCCTCATTAATTCATATTCCTTTCTAATTAGCATTCATGGGCTACTGCATATTTTTGCATGTCACATGATTACAATTAGGCAAATTTTCCTCTTTAGCGAGATGACAAAATGTTCTTCATAGGTGTGTAATTTTGCTAAAATGTGCAAAATGGGTTCATGTAGGGCTTATTTTTTAAATGGTATTATTGTTTCCTAGTTCTGCAGTGTTCACATTTTTTTTTTACTTTTTATTTGTTCTTTATTTCCTAACTTTATAACACGTATTGTTTTCTGCTTTCAGTTGTATTAGTTTGTCTTGTTTAATTTTTCTTTATTTTTATTTTAGAAAGTTGCATTACACTATATTTTTAATTTTGTTTCTCCCTTTTCTCGTTCTGTTTTTTATTTATAATTTACATCATTGTTGTCGGTTGCCTTTGAATTGACACAACGTGTCAATTAGTTTAATTAATTTCCATTTGTTGCTAATTAGCATTCACAGGCAGAGTTGCATATGTTTACGTCACATGATGACAATTAGAAAAAAAACCTTAAGTACTACAACAAAATGTTGCTTTTGCACACATATTTCTGCACAGCGTTTCTGCTGCTCTGATAAAAGCCGCTGCTTGGTTTAATGTAAAAATGCTGGTGCCAAATGAAGGAGCAGCTCTGTTTTTTTGTTTTTCTTCCTCATTAATCAACAAACAGAGTCGAAACGCAATAACACACTGCGGCTTGTACAAAAAAAGAGCCAATGAGGTGCAGTTATTTTAATTGGTCTGCGTCTGTCCACCTTTTGGTGTTTTTATTCTGAAGAGGAGCGCCACTCTTCTCCTAGCGTTTCTCTTACAAACATTTACCTATTATGACTTTCAGAAAACGGCATTTATGCTGCTTCGTCTGTTTGGACGTTAGGTCTGCGCCGTTTCACCGTGACGCTGCTCCTGCAGAAAGCTCCTGGGGACAAACCGGAGTTAAAGCCGCAGCCTCTCAGGTGAATTTACTGCAGCAGACAAACTGATATTTTTCCGACGTTAGGATGTCGAGATGCTTTCTACCGGAGAGTTCATTTTCTGTCAACAGAGGCAGAGTCTCTTATCTGTTGGGAAAGTCAGATAACAGCCTCGTGCTTTCACACTAGGAAGCCGTGTATGTTTTTAGCATATTGAATTTATAACAAACACACATATTTACAGTCAGTCATGCACACTTTGAGCAGACACATCCATTTAACGCTTTTCCTCACATGCTTGCTCGCTCACACTCTCTCCCCTTCAAGCATAAATCCCTCACACATCGCAACATGCTCCACTAGCTCCCCCTCATCTCCCCACTCTGTCTGCGTTTCAGGGTAATGTGAGCCAGCAGCCGCAGCACTGGGACGGGGGAGCGGGAGGAAGACGGGGAGGGATGTTGATGTATGGTGGAACTAAAGCAACCCCACCAATCGATAATGTAAACAGGAGCGAAGAGAGGCGGTAAATAAGGCCGACTCCTGACAGAACTGTCTACCTCAGGTGACGGAAGGAGAGGAGAGGAGGAGAATATCTAATAGAGGGAGGACAAAAAGAATGATGCTGAGGAAGAGACGTTGGAAGAAAGTAGGGAAGAATGAGGATGTATGGATGAGAAGAGAATGATACAAGAACAGACTCAGAAAAACCAAGAAGATGATTTCAGATTTAATTTTAGGCATTTTAGTTTGAAGGTGAGAAATTTGGAAGTGCTGCTGGGTCTTCATGAAGGACAACTGAGGCTGAATTTATGCAGGAAGCGTCTTTTTCTAGTGTAGTTGAGGGTCACTGCCCTCATGCATTGTCGTCAGACAACTGGAGGGCAGATCTGAGTTAGCTTCAGACGTCAGAGCAAAATAGCAAAGAAGGCAACGATGGTGGTGGTCAGTGTGGCCTTTACTGCACAACTAGTGGATGGAGAAGTTTCACCACTTCTGTCATCATCATCATCATCATCATCATCATCGTCTTGGCTTGTTCTGTTGGTTAAAAATGCTCAACACTGCTCTCATATTTACAGATGGAGTTGGTCTGTTTGTTGCATTTGTCTTTGTATCAGCAAGTGATTAAAACTGTAATGAAATCAGTGTGACCAACACAGTGCTACTGAGATTCTTCATCAGGTGTTTGTTGCCCCTCCACAAATGAGTAAAATCACTAGTCAATAAATTTGGTGATTTATTCTATTTTTTTTTTTTTTTTGTATTTTGTGCTGTGTGACATATTCTTCTTTTCCCTTATTGATCTGATTAATTTAATTGATTTTAGATTATTTTGGATTTTAATGTCCTGCTTTTTCTTTCTTTGTTTTTTTTGGAAATCAATACTGTTATCTGTTACTTTATCCTTTTCATTTGGTAATTATTGTCTTCAATTCTTTCTTTTTTGTTTTAGTTATTATTAATCTGACCCAATTATTAAATTAGGATATTATTGAAAACCCTGTACTAGAAAATATTCCACAAAACTATGCTTAGTACAACAACTTCAGATAAAATATGTAGGTAAACATGTTTGGTGAGAAACCAGTAGATTTTGTCTCCTTCTTGTCCTTAATTAATGCATAATAAATTATTATTATTAATGATTAATAAAGTATTTAAAGATGAATTAATAAGATCTATAAACTATTAAATAGACCTATTGTAAAGTGGTACCAATATTTCTGTGGCTACCTGTTCAGTTTCATAAACGGGGAACGTTTTAGCTGAAAGCCATGGATGACGTGGAGAACCTGTTTTGTTTGAATCTGAGAGTGTTGCCACCGTGACATTTAGTAGATGACATGCAGATGAATGACCAACAACTGACCCACCGCTGAACTGAACCAGCACAACAAAAGGCCCGCCGAGCCGAGCGGCGAACCCGGTCGCTGTTCGCCGCTCCCAGTGACGCATCAGCTTGCCTGAACGATTCCTTGACGGCACGCAGCCACTGCGAGCTGCCGGGGCAACAAAACCCACGCAGCTCATGGAGAACAAACTGTTTAATTGTGATCAGAGGGTCTTCCTCTGTGCCTTCATGCGTGATTGGGAGTTTGACCACGGTAATTAAACATGTGTCGGCGAGTGTTTGAGCTGCGGTTTGTGCTTCAGCTCCTGCGGATGATCTGATTGGTTTCTGCTGGTATTTCCAGAGTCATCTGCTGCTTTCTCGTCCGCTATAAATTGCCCAACGAGGGATGAATCACTGCAGTGATTCATCATATAGTCAGCTCTCCATTGGCTCTAAAATTAGCAGCTTCAGACAAGTATATTTTCCTGAAATGTATAAATATAGATTGGGTTTTTTATGCCCTCTCAACAGCCCCTCTATAGTAGTTCAGTTATGTCACAAACAAAATCAAGTCACAGTTCAGCTGCATTAAAATCACTGAATAAACATGAGAGTTAAACTGTTGACACTGATTTGTGATATGTATATAAAACAAGCAAAACAAACGAGTCTAAAAATGGGATTTCGTCTGTCACGTCTGCAGAGCCTCGAATGCTGGAGCGTAAACACTTTGTCCCCTTCAGTTTTCAGCTAAACGAAAGAGCCCAGTGATCAATAAGTAATCTTAAAATCAATCGTAACACATTCTGAGTGCTGGTAGAAAGAAGCTAAAGCAGAGATGATGTGGTTTTGTCTGTTACGAGCTCAGAATTTGGATAAGCTCAGCATGAAAATATTTCAGCAGAATAAAACCTCATAAGAGAGACGTCATTATTTACCACATTTAGCTGAAAGATGTTGAGATTATATGAGAATATTTTCCCTTCATGAGTGTTCATGAATGAGCAGATAACAGTGTGCCTTTTAACATTTGCTGTTCTAAAGCATCATTATTGACCAGTTTTGATTGAATCTTTTAAGACAATTTTGTAGCAAACACAGAAATGCAAATATTGTGTTGCCCCGCTTTCAGTGGATGGAGGATAAAAAAGATTTTGCGCATCTTATTCAGACAAATCAAGCAAATTATAGCTGCAAACTCTGGCTTTCAGAGATCAAATTAAGCCCAACAAAGCTGTAATTGCTTCAGTTAGACAGATTAATGCATTAATGGAAATTGTGCCATTGTTTGGAGCGTTTTAAAGATCTGTTCACGTTTTCCATCTTGTGTCACATCATGCTGCTCTGCTTATATTGTGACAAATACAAGAAGTAATTATTGTGAAAAAATGTAAACTTTTTATTATTCATGACAGGTCAGTGAATCTTTATGTGAAGAAAAATTAAAACGTTATTGTCAAACGTTTTGGTAGTTGCAGTAATGAGATATACAGACTGATTCATTACTTTTTTGGGGTCGAAATGGATGTCAACTAACGTTTTTGTGTTTATTTTGTGGTTTTATGTTCATAAATTCACTACAAATAGTGTTAACTAAAAATCAACTTTTTTTTTTTTACCTCTGTTTGCTCTGCAGTCACAAGCAGTTGAATGTAATTAGCCCACCAAAGAAAGACGGATATAGACAAAATCATTATTTTCTTGTATCAACAATCATTATTTTCTGAAGCTAAAAGCTTGTAGTTGTCGTTGCTTTGCATCAAAACAGTCCCAATATGTAAGTAAATCACTGCTAGTCATCAGACATGCACTAATTATTCAGCCAGCGCTCGGTCAATTCTCCGTTGATTGGCTTTGATCGGTGATCGGCAGGTCAAATACGGAAAAAAACTAAGCTAATCGGTGATGCACTTTTAGTTTAATAAAAATCAGATAAAGGCTAGAGGTATATTGAGTCATTACTCAGGCCGTTACCTTCTTACTTGTATAATTATATGTGTAGATACTAAAGTATAGAGCCTTCTGCCCCTGTTTTATGCCACCATTCACAGAATAACTAAAAATGATCAGAACTGCTTTGTAGAAGCTTTAATAAAATAAACTCAATTTGATTTTTTGATCATGTTTGCTGCTGTTTAGCCTGTGTGTGTTTAACATTAAAACTTTATCGCCTGAACATTGGAGCAAGTGGAGATGCAAACTTCTGTTTCCAATTCTTTGACCCAAAGAAGTCAAATTACTCCATGCAGTCTAATTTTAAGCAGTTTAATTATTAATGTACTTTTTTAAATTAGCAAGTTTAAAAACATTTTAGAATCAGTTAAATTTTTGAGCCCACCTCATAAAAGTCGCTTTGTGATCTCTTCTGTCAGACAGCTGACATCTACAGAGAGGGAAAGTAGAAGAAAGAGAATTTCAGTGAGATTTGTAAGTGTTATAATGCTGCGGGATCTCTTCAACATGACATAAATCTGCCTAAATATTGTAGAAACCTTTCACTGCATTGCAGGTGTTGTCTGCTCGTGGCTCAAACCAGCTGCCAATCTGGAGCAAGACGACATGCAAAACAGCTAAAACCACCTAAAACTAGCTGTAAACTAAACAGGTTTAATAATCAGAATGTAAAGACAGAGAAATAAAAATGTTTTACCACACATTGAATTTGGGAACTAGTAGCCCTCCACTGTCTCCAGTACTAGTATTTCACCTTTTTTCATGGCGATTGTGTGCTAAAATTAATCAGACAGTAGTTGTAGTACACAGACGATTAGTTTAACTAAAGCATCTAGCATGCTGTGGTGAGTGAAGCATTGGAATGGTGTCACACAGGATTTTAATTTCTTGTTTTTGAGTTGTTGCTGCGATGTTAGAGTTGCAGTTGATTCTGCAGAAGAGGAACTCCTGCGTGGAACACATTCATTGTGAGAGAAGACGTCCTCATGAATTTTCAACAATCAAAATGAAATCTGTGGCAGTCTTGCTTAGATGACCAAATTATGTAAAACACAGGGTCAGTTGTGCAGTGCGGTCTTGTGTCCTTGGGATTAAAACTTCAGTGTCGGCTTTTTGATGAGAAACTCAGCAAAGACGCTCTTCTGCCCAAAAAAAGCATCAAGGACCTGTACTGAAATTCTGTAGGAGGTACTGGATGGACAGCACAGCGCAGGCAAAAAGTTATTTTCTCTGATGAATCGTCTGCCTGATTGTTTAGGACATTTGGAAAATCGTTTGTTCCCAGAGGAAAGGGTCAGTTACCATGAATCCGGTGTGGCGGCAGCAGTGAAGCATCCTGATAGATTCAAGGACTGCAGGAACTAGTCGGGATCATTGACGAAACGGCCTGTGATATCCAGACACTGATTTATCTTTTTGATATTTTCTGATTCCTGAAACTTTTAAATTGAAATATTTTGTTTCCCAGACTGCTGAGTGTGAGTGTTTGCTTCTGCCAGCTGTGTACGTCAGCGGAGTTCAAGGAGAGACTTTGGCTGCATCCAAACTGTACTTTCAAAGCTGTCATGGCGGATAAACTGTCTGTGATGAATTAATTGGTTAAGTTTTATACAGTTTTAAAGATCGAGGGGATATTAAGATCAGAAATACTTAAAGTCAGAAGACTTTAAATCGATTGAATGCGTGCGTGGCAGTTGAGTGGAGAGGCGTTGTATAAGCGAGACAGGTGTGCCCCACCTGTAGACGCTGCAAAGATGAGTGGGTCGAGAGGAGGGATGAATGAATTTTTTAATGCTTTGTATGAACTCTGATTATTTTTGTCAGGAATTAGCAATTTTGTCTGATTATCTGATACATTTAAATGTGTGTTACATCAGTAAATATCCAGTTACTGATGGGATTTTAAAGTTTTACAGACATACTTTTTTCTTTAGAGTTACATTTTAGCCTTAGTCTTGTTTATTTCTATTTGACATTCATAATATACTAAATATTCAGGCTTTTTAATTGTAAGTACATGAATAATGAGCACTGTATTTGATTTATTGCAGCCATGCTGGAGTTGGCATTCCATAACTTTAGGCTATTTTATACTTTAAAGTGTATTAAGTTTTGCAAACATCCAGCATGACAGAGTGAATTAATAGCTGACATTCTCAAAGAAATTGTTAGTTGTTTTTAATTCCATTTTTTAAAAAATTGTTTATTTCTATTAGGACACCACAGAGATATGCAAAAATAAAGTCAAAGAGGTTTACTGAGGGAATGAGCCCAGACACCAGACTGAGTTTCAGATCGTTAAAGGAGAGCAGCGTCACAGGGAAGGCATCAGGGTCATCAGCAACGAACGTCCCATTACAGCATCCAAATGTTTATCTTAATTAACACGGCGGCTCCTCTGGAGGGATCGTCACTGCTGAGGAGCTGTAGTAATGATCTGTCGCTCACATGAGCCACCAACACATTAACACACACAGTGTTGTACTTCAGCAAAACCTTCTGTTTTATTAAGAGTCTACCAAAAAGAAAATTGAGTTGGATACGAGTTTTTACACCACTGAGCTGGTGATTGTTCTTGGAGTGTGAAAAGTCATTAAATCTCCTCTGTCAGTGCTCTGGATAATTATATCAGATTTTATACAGTATAAAAGCTCTCTGATAATCTGTGCAACAGGAGACATTTATGTCCAATACTCCTTATTAACATATCATAAACACACTTTTACTGGTGCTCTGTATTTCTTTTATGTGAGGAAGATTCGTGCTCTCAAGCTAAGAGATTTCTCAGGGGATACTCTCTTGTTCATTAATGAAAAGCTTGATGAATGGCTGTCACAAAACTCAAACAGGTTTCCTTAAATCTGCCCCTGAAAACAGCTCTCTTATAGAGCGCTGTGAAGCGTGTCTTCATCCGAACCCTTCTCGACTGAAGCGGGCTGGTAGGCATCAGAGCATGTAGTTTTTTCATAAGTTGCCATAGCAATAAAGCTCCTTGTCTACTATCTAATGATTGCAGGAAGGGTGAAGCATACAGCTTCACAGATCAGAGCAGCAGGGAAAAGGCAAACACTTTGCTCAGCGAGGCCGCCTGAAGATTTCTGTATGGATCTGTGCATATCTGTTTCACACATGGAGTGATGTTTGCTTGTTTCCTTCCTTTAAGTGTGCATTTGCTGTTAATGTTGGACAACAAAGGGGGGAGTTCTTGTCAGGTTTGTCTCCTGTTTCTTAGGAATCTCAGGTTTTATTAGGTTGTTTTTGGTGATAGAGAGGTTTGTTTTTTAAAACTCCTAACAGGTTAATGAAATATAATGACTTGCAAAAGTATTCAAATCAACTTTTATTGATATTGTATATTAGAAACCAACACAAAGTAATACGTAGATGTTGAGTGGAATGGAAAAATTACATGCTTGTCAAAATGTTTAACAAATAAACACACAGTGCTTTGCATGTAGGTCTGAATTTTTATATATTTTTGTCTCCAACATGCAGCTCCTAAAAAAATTTATTATAATGATGAGTTTCCCTGATTTTACTTTTCATAAGTTTGAGTAAAATGAACATTGATCTTTTATTCTGTGAACTACTGACAGTGTGTATCCACAGTTCCAAGCAAAAATTTAGTATTTATTTGCAGAAAATGAGGAATGGTCAAAATAACGAAAAAGATGCCGCGCTTTCAGACCTCAAATAATTCAAAGAAAACAAGTTCATATAACAATTCTAATGATTTATCTCAGAAATTTATTTATTTGGTGGAATAAGCATGAGGTTTCCAATGGGGTTCAGTCCAATGATCTCTTAGTTTCTCCAGAGCTGCATGTTGCCACAATTTTTGTCCTCCATTTTACAATTATGCTGTACTTTGTTTTGGTCAATTCCATAAAATCTCACATTTCAGTCTACTGGTTCCCAGTTTGGAGCCATTTCATTTATCTCTGGGTTTTGTCACATTTTGGTCAAACAATAATTTGATTTCTGGGAAGCAGTCAGACAGAAAAGTGGAAAAAAGGAATAAAGTAACTTACAGGAGAGTGAAACTGAACCAAGAGGAAGAAGGTGATTTATTTTTAAAAGTTAACTCTGATGAACTTCAGAGTGCTGTGATTGAAAAGTTTAACTTTTACAGTTTTTACACCGGATATTAAAGACCCATATAAGAAAATAACTAGTTCTTTTTGTTTATATTGCTAGAATCACTTTATAGCTGGTGGACAATCCAACAAAAAAACTTTTGTAGTGCATGGAGAAAACACAGCCAAAGTGTTAGCCTCATGTTTAAAACTGCAGTTTGTTTTGCGTTTATTCTGCCTAATTCAATTAAAAAAAAAACTAAAAAAAACTGAGCTTTAACATCAAGACTTTGTCTCTTTTCATCACATTTTGTTATAATATTGCCCGTCTTGTCATTATATATGGGTCAGTGCACTGTGTGGCTCTGTGCTATTTACAGCTGGATCTGCAGGTTCTTTGTTCATAAACGCTGTCGGGTCTTTTTATATTACCTGCTGGTGTTAATGAGTCCTGTTTGAAATGCTGCAATGCGAGTCCAGGAATCTGGAGCACAAACACTGACTGTAGTTTAAAATAACAATTATGAACTCAGCTGGTGATATTAAGACGTCTGTTATCAGAGATATATGAACACGTTTATTGGTTTAATTACGTTTGCTTTACCTTCACTGTTTTAGTTTAAAACATGAAGTATCTTTACTGCCAGAGATGTTTTTAGTAATGCAATGCCACGCGTCTCTTCTTCTCTTTTGACTCTTTTACCTTCAGAAGTCACCAGAGTGAATTATGTCTCCATTTAAATATCACAGATTTCTGATTATGGAAAATCAAACCAGATCCGCTCTGTTGCTTGTTATGAATACTGTTTGTTTTTCATATAATATGAGTTTATCTGATGTTACTACTGTCTTGTTTTCCTTCAGAAATTATAACTGGGATTTTTGCGCAGATAGAAGTTTATTAGTGAGGAAAAGTTCACCAAAAAGTAAGATACAAGTAAAAGAAAAAGTTGAGACTTGACAAGCCCAAACTCTGTAAACAAATAACTAAAACATTGTTTCTGTTGTTGCACCGTCAAAAGTTTTGTCTGGATATTAATAAAACATTTATGTAATGTGGGGAAAAGAAAACAAAAGAATTGAAACCAAATCACAAGTGATCAGTCTGATGCAAATCAGTGCAGCCTGGAATAAATTTCAGTCTCTGATGGAAAAGTTTCTCTGGCTGCAAACAAGCTGAATTTGTGTCAGATTTTTCTGCAGTTTCTCACGTTGCAGTCACTCTGACATTTGAAAAAATTAGAACCTCCTATAAAACTCAGTAGGTTTGGACACATGCATATTTTATATCACATATATGTTGGACTTGCAAGACGCTGCTGTGGCAGTTCATGTCTGTGCAGTCAGAAAGTTTGCCAGAGAGGAAATTAACAAAGCCTTGCACTACTTCGTTATTCTTTGGTCAGATGTAAATTGAATCAATTGGACATAAAAACAGACAAGATAATTACATAAATCCAACATAGGATTCACAGAAAACTCCCTCATATGAACTGTGAAGCTTAAAGTTGAGGTGGTCATGGTCAGACGTTGTGTTGCTGCAGCAGAATCATGGCAACACACCATCAACAAATCAGCCATTCATTTTTATTATGCATCAGTTGGTGCTTGAGTAAAATATGAGACTCTGTAAAGATCGATTCAAGTTGAAACAGATTTGGACCATTGCAACAATGACTCAAGTTGAGAGGAAAGTTTTAAATTCACCAGGAACCGGATGAAAATCAGGAGAAAGAAAATCCTGTGAGGCAAACTACATTCTACATTTTGTTTATATTTTTAACATAACATCACTTTCAGAGATAAATCAAATTTAAAAATATTCATCAATATTGGCATTTCTAAATAAGTAACTTAATATTTAATTAGGTATCCCACTTTATCTATGTCACTATATGTTTCTGGGTCGTTATGAATTCTTGTTCCTAAACCTTCAGCTTGTGAAACCAAACTGAGGTTTAGTTTGAATTCAGAAAATTAAACACTAATTAATCAGTAATGACTTGCTTAACAGTGAAAGTGAGAGATTTTATTAAATTAAACTGCCTGCGTCTATCACATAAGTCTGTTAAAATTTCCCAGTTTGTATTTAAAGAGCTTTCAACGTTTATTTGTTTTAGTTGACTTAGCTCTGCTCCAGCACCAGGTTCTAATGAGCCGGTTCTTCAATCGCTCACTAAACGTCCTCCGTTGATTGTGGTTTTCTGGCAGAATTATTTTGTCAATACTCACAGCTAAAATAATAATTCCAACAACAAATGTTCCTGGAAAGAGTATTGGAAAATAGGACAGAGGAAGCCTTTCTGGCTTCGCCTGTCAAAGTCAAACTTGGAAATAAGATGAGTTGGTTTGTTTCCAGCCGTCCCAAACACTGTGATGAATCTTCCAGCCTAATGGCCTCCAGGTCTCAGAGGGTTGGATTAAAGAGCTCCTGGATCTCTCCTGCGCTCTGACGTCTCCGCCTGTCTGTGTGAGGGAGACAGTGCTGTAATAATGTGTGTATAAATTTTATTAACTGAAAGACTCATAATGGTTTTGCATTATGAAAGAATGAAATGCGGCCCTTGAGAATCTCAACTTTTCCTGGGAAATCAGTTTTTATTAACTTTTTATAAGTACAGTCACTTTTTTAAAAACTATTTCCTGTTCCGATGTTTTGTTTTCATTACCTATCAGCCACATTCATCGAGAAAAAAGATTTAAAGCTTGCAATGTATCATTATCTGTGAAATAAATTGAATATGAGTTTTCTATTGAAATACAGCACCTGACCTTAGTGGAGGTATGAGCGATGGCTGACCTTATGATTAAATTCATCTATAAAAGTGTGCTACTGTGGTTCTCTTTAACATTTATTTCTGATTATAAACACATTGACGGATAACTTTAAAAAATTATTAGCTGATTAAAAAACCTTTTTAAATTATAAAAATAATGCCTCTCTGTACCAGTGACCCTCAGCAGAAATAACACGCATAATAGCAACTTGACAAGCAGTGTTGCAAGGCGGCAGCATAGCCAATTATTTTCCAGTCAATATGGAGCGTAAAGCTGACTAACTCTCGCAGTGTGTTGTGCTCCAGGTGAGCTGCTTCTCTCTGCCGCTCGCCAACCCGTTGTTGTCTCTACCACTCACTGGTTTGTTAGTTTCAGGTACTAATTTGAGCTGGACCTTACTGCCTGTTGCCAAACAGCAGAATAAATGTGTGTGTGTTTGTATCTGGTGATGCATTTTGGATCGAATAAAGATGAAAGAAAACTCTCAAGTGGAACGTATAGCAAGAAAAGCAGTTTGATTTCCAAAGTAGACTCTCTGAAAGACAAAAAAAGACAAAACAGGAATCCAACTTGATACCACTACACTTCATATTCTTGCTGAATATCTTTCATGAGTTTAGTTTGACTTTCAAGCAACTTTGGGGGCTAAATTGTCTAATTAGAGCTTCACTACAACAGACTTATTTCTACATCCTCAGGTTTGAAGGTTGTTGTTGGTTTGGTTTTTCTTTTAGCTGGATTGGTAGGTAATTTTATTTTAAACAAGTGTTGTCTCTTCTGTTGGATTCTTATTAAAGAAATAGGTGCAATATTTTAGTTTTTGAAAAACTAATTTCACAAACCTTGATGATTGTATTCATCTTCTAGGTATTTGCATTAATAAATCTAATTTAGGATCACCTTTCAGAGCATACAACAGTACTGTACAGAGTACAGTATCCTTGTAGGAGGCATTAAAAAACAGAACAATGGCAAAGGGACAAATAGATGCCTCAAAACATACTGTGGGGTGTAAGCTGATGGTAATTTTGCCACGGAAAAATAAAAAAGTAAAACAGTAACCCATTGTGCTGTTGGATTTATAAAGGAAACAAGGTCTTTTTGGGAGGCATGTCTGAGCCTGGAATAGTTTAAAACGCATTTCTGTTTGTAAAGATTACAGAGAACCACATGGTCATAGAGCACGCTTATATTTCAATCAATCAAGTTTATTTATTTAACACATTTCAATAATGAGGCAGTTCAAAGTGCTTTACATCATGAAAACACAAAGTCATGAAACACATAGTCAACAATTGAATTCAACTCTGGGTTTTGAGTCTGGGTTTAAAAGAAGTCAGTGTTTCAGCCATTCTGCTGGTTTCAGGACATTTGTTCCAGATTTGTGGTGCATAGAAGCTGAATGCTGCTTCTCCATGTTACCAGAGCAGAACCAGAACCAGAAGACCAAACGTTAACAAACTAACTCCCTGTCTGCCGTTTTGTGTTTTGTAACATTAAAAGGATGTCATCTTTCTCAAATTGCTATTATGAAGATCAGGGGACACAAATAACTAAAATCAGCAAATACTTGAAACCCCCTGTAAGACACCAATAACTGCCTGTTTTAATAATTGAAATATTCATTAATATGCATTATTACACAGAGTGGAAAGTGATTTGGCACTACTGCTGAAGCTAGTTTCTACAGTTTTCCTCATGTCTGCTCTTGTGGGTACATCCAGTCAGTGCCAAAGAAATAAGTGACACTTCTGGATCGGCTGCTTTGCAAACTGCAGCCGTTGACGAGCCACGTAGCATCGCACAAAGTATTAGAGCTTCCCAAGCCGCATTTTCTTTCAAATATTTTAGAACTGATCTGTGAAAAAGTCAACAAAAATCTGTAAAACCTGGATTGTAAATAGGTGGAGGTCCACTGTTCATTGCAGCTGTAAAGACTACATCTCTACATTATGATTTAATTAATTACATTATTTGTAACTTTAATATTTAAGTCCAATCAGGAACAGTGTTTTATCTAGTTATATATTCACTGACTTTTACAGTCTGTAGCATCACTTACTGATCTAGAAACTCCATTTCACGTCTAGTCAGATGTTGTCCTTGTAGTTTTTTAAAAATTGCTCATCAGGAAAAGACCTGTATTTCTGTTAAATTAAATATTTGTTCTCTCTATCTAATTACTTCTGCACCTGCTGTATTTGTAGCATAAGAGTGGACAAACGCAACCTGACGGCTGCATTTGCTTGAATTGTGTATTTAGTGCGATCTGGATTGAGAGTTTATTGCAGAAATAAAGCCAAAGTGGAGTAGATTGCCTTGCTTTTTAATTTCCCTCAGAGTTTTTTAACCTCTCCTTCTTGCTGACATTTGTGTTTCTCCGCTAATTTTAACATAACACTGCAGCAATGTCATTGAGTTACTACTTTTGTCATATTTTGAAACCTCAGTATCATAGTAACAATGTTTTATCTAGTTATATATACATATTGCAGTGATGTTCCGTGTTGTTGTTTAAGATCAGTTATTTTTGCATCACAGTTTCTGTGCTGAGTTTAGAAAACCTATAAAATTTTTATCACCAAAACAAACTCTGGCATCTAAACAGCTTATTTTATTATAGCTACTTCTAATCATCTGCAAAAAAAGAAAAATAAAGTGACTGACCTTGATTATTATTTGGCCAAAATGCAGCAGAAGTGGCAAGAAACCCAATCGCTTGGTGATTCGTAAAAGTCTTCTATATTAAAACTAATATGAAAAGAAGCAAGTAACATATATAAATGTTATAGGAAGTGATGAATGTTGTGATAAATATATTTATATATATATATAAGAGAATCTGTCAGCTATCAGTCAAAACAAATGAGGTTTCCAACATTATTTAAGCTGCTGAGACTTTAAAACTGTTTTGAGTTTAAATCAGGGACACAATATTTATTTTAAGATCAACTTGCGTTAAATCCCTGAAACTTTTATCTAGCCGTGTATTTACACACTCATTTTCTATATGTATTGATTTTGCTGTTTGAATAAAAACCACAACACTGTTGTTTGAGCTGAAACAAGCCGAAAGTGAAGCCTCTGAGATGTTGTCTCTTTATCCGCACCCAGCGCCATGGCAACGCAGCGTCTCTACCTGGATACTAAGCGCCGCTGGCCAAAGACTGAGTGATGGAAAAGTGCTTCGCCCAGCAGCACCTGGCTTTTATCCGTCAGCCTAATTTCAGTCGCTCACCCATTTCTCACACATGTAGTTTGTTAAAAAGGACAGGTGGTAGGAGATGTAGCTCCCACTACTTTGGAGGCGGGCCGAATCCCGTTTTCTGGCTTGTTTCTTTTGAAAGTATTAAAAAAAAAATGCACAATGATGTTTAATGTGAAACCTTAAATATTTTTGTTTTTTGCTTTTCTCAAAAATGAGCAATCATATAAAGTAAACCAAATAATGGTGACTGTGACTTTCTAACGTTTGTTTTTTTTGGTATACAGTCTCGGTTTTTACCAGACAGAATACTAGTAGCTGAATCTAAATTTGAAAACATATCACACTCGTTGCCTGTCCACCTCACTTTTCCATCCTCCACCTGCCAGCACAGAAAACATAATGGTGGTAAATGAGTGTTAATTTCCTGACACTCAATTACCCCAAATTACGTCCATTAATGTATTTTTAAAGTAATTATTTATCCCACAAAATAGGTTTTAATGACATCATTTTTTAAAAAACTTTTTTATGATACTTCATCCTCTAAGCATCAAACCCTTTTTCTAAATAATTCAGCAAATAATTGTTTGAAAGGACTTGCAGATTACAGACAGAGCATCAAATTTTCATCTGAAGATGGTTTGATGATCAATAGTTATGAAAAAATGACACTGTGAAAGAAACCACGATTTTAACTGACACTGTAAATTTCACTCCCACTGCACACATACTATATTAGTGACAGTCTTACAGAATGAGTTGATTTCTTCACATTTGGAACCAATGTAGGACATTTTAGCATTAATTCATGTTGATAAAGTTTTAACATTTCTTCTGACTGCATGTTTGAAACAAAACTCGCATAATTTTGATCAAATGTTAATCCCACTTTCTAACCTTCTGAATCAATTATAGTGAACTGCAGAGCCATGGAGTACAGCGGTTCTGATCTTTGGAGTAAAGTACATCTTTCTGGCAGAAGACAGGTCAACATAACAACATCAGTTTTCTGATTTGTATTATTTATGATGGATTTTATGTGCATCTCCAGCCCTCTTCTTGCCATGCCTTTCAGATGTTAACCGGCTTTTTTTTTTTTTCTTTCAAACATAGCGAAACAGATCCAACAATATTTTGTTGTATCTGACAAATTGCTGTCAGATCCAACAAGAAACAAGCCTGTACATTATGAAGTATTTACTACTCTGATGATTTCAAGCTTTGGCCCTCAGATTTTTCTTCCCTCACAGATGTAGAGCGGCTAAACTGGCATGAGTCACTTGGAGTGGGCTTGAAAATAACACCATTTACAGACATTATAGAGCAGAGCTATGGTTGATGTAATTTTAGAGTGTGTACATAAACTGTTACAAGTCCTGATTTGCCCTGACAGCCTTCTGGTCTTCAAGGTGGCAAAAACATCCAGCTGATGACAATAAAACATTTCTGAAAGTGCACACTCTTGAGCATCGTCAAATAAACTTAACGTGTGAGAATGTTTTTCCACACCGCCATCTGGGAAGTTTTACACATACAGAAAAACATTTGGGAAAGGCTAAGGGCTTCAACAACTCAGCAGGTGATTGAATTAAGCATCTGCTTAGCTGCATCCCAGATAAACTTCAGTATCAGTCAGTAAATATCAGTGAATATCTTTGATTGTTGTGTCAAAAACACAACCTTAAAACAATCAACCAGAAGATAAAATAGCCCTGATAGTTTATTAGAAAATGGAAAATGGGTTTTATTTTATAAAAGTCATATCTTCCTTAATTCTTGTTTTGGATAATTGGCAATTATACCAAACTTATAAGATATATCCAAATATCGAGATCCAAATAGTTTTTGTGCAGCTAACATGTACAATCAATCATTTTTTTCATTTGTTTTAGCACTTTACTCACCCCAAGTGTTGATTTTTGACATTAGAAGAGAGGTGTGTGGGTTCTGTTAAAAACAAACAGCAGTTTTTCGTTTTTACATAATCTGACATGCGTTGCACATTCAGTGAGCAGTTTTCACCCACGTTTCAAGAAAGTGCTCCTTCCTTGCTGCTGATAAACGGATCAGGTCGCATGGCTTGACTGCCATGCAACATTTTTACCTCTAAAATTTGAGAGAAAGTGAATAGAAGCAGCAGAAAATCTCTTTTCTACATATTTCAGTACATGAAGTGGGTAAATGCCTGGCAATCCGCAGGTTGTTGGTTCGATTCTAACATCCTCCGGTTACATGTCGATGTGTCCCCTGGGCACTTAACCCCAAGTGTATAAGTGTGTGTGTGGATAAATGTGTGTGTGTGGGTGTTTGGGTGCTAATGTAAAGTGGTTTGAGTGGTCAGTGTGACAGGAAAAGCACTATATAAGTCCAGTCCATTTACCATAACTGCACTCCAGTAGAGCAGCTGTCAAAAAGATGCTTTAACACCACCATCTACCTCTGTAGTCCATCTGTAATTTTTTTATTTTTTTAATCCCACAACTTGATGTTTGGCTTCAAAAAGTCACTTCAAGCCAATGCTGTACTTACTGGTTGCAGGGGAAGTCTGAATGCTAACTATTCAGTTCTGTAACATCAACCAAAGGTGGATAATACTATAATTAAAAATTTACCTCCACACTTCATCAGTTTATGCATCGGTCAGCCTCATCGGTCAAGCAGAGCAAAAGTAGCAATTTAGGGCCAAAACCAGGCTGATCTGGAACTGCAGGAACAGCAATAATTATCTATTTAATTATTATTATAAGTTTGAAGTACGTTTCCATGCATTTGTTTTTGGTTCTCACACATTTTTACATCACACTTTTATTTTTGTTGTGGATAGTCTGATCTAATTCTAATCACTGTGTGAAAAACATGCAGGAGGAAAGTTTGTAGAAAGTAGTTGCTGATTTATTTAAAAATACAGAACACATAAAAAGTGAAACCCTCAGTAAAATGTTTTCTAAGAAGCACAATGATCTCCTGATTGATCTGATTGATTAGGTTGCTAATTGAGATGATTAAATGAATGCTGCGTCCTTTGACCTCAGCCTGACGTTGTTCCTCTCCGTGAAGCCAAATTTCTGCATTATGCTAGTTTGATAATCATATGTCAAACTGTCTTTGAACAGAAAAACACAGCTTTCACAAATCTCATCCACTTTTCTTGCATAGAGGATCTATTGGGATCGTTTAGTGTTGCCAATAAGTGCCTCTATGTCCATTTCCATATTTCTTTTGGAAAAGTCTTTTTCCCTATAAAACAGTCCAATTTCTGGTCATAACATTAAGCGGTTGCCCTCTGCTATTCTAAATGTTACATCATCAGTCCATGTATGCCGGTGCAGACGTGGTTTTACAGATTTCTGCCTCTGGAGGCTCTTATTATATCAGAAAAGTCCATTTAAAAACTACTCGTTTGAATATTAGTACAGTAGGTTTTCTGGACTTTAAAAATGCTGAACAGATGAAGTTTCTTTGATTAACGGCAGAATATTACCTGCAGTTAAACAAATGGAGGTAAGCAGTGTCTCATTTCTCAACCAAACAAATCAATCTTCTCGACTTGTCAGATTAAGTGAACAGGAACGTGTTTTATTGGACATCAGTAATCAATTAGCTGATGGACTCCTCTGGATGAAGGATCAAGAATGTTTAAAGAGAGTGCCCAGTAATTTAGGTAGGACATAGGGTTACATCTTCCCCACTGTTTGACATGACGAACAATTTTCCTCATAGAAAGCGTCTTAATTTATGATTTCACTGAACAGAGATGAGTGGAGCGATTGATCGCAGGTCAATTCTAATATAATCAAGCTGGGACAAAGAAAATTGCATCCTGGTTAAACCTCTGCATATGAGCTTCAACTTTTTATTAGTTTATCACAAAGTCAAATAATATTGACATCATAGAAGCCTTTCTGTCTTCCTGTCAATATCCACTGTTTAGGAGGAGATTCCTGCAAGCCTCCAGGTAAATCAGAAAAATCATCTTTCCTGTAGTTTTCTTTATCTCCTACTGGACAAGGTAATAAGTTTCAGCCTGACTGATTGTGTTGCTGCTTATTTCTCCTGGGCTGTGAAGATCAGAAATCTTTAATCTCCAAATAGGAATATGATTTATTTATTTTAGGCAAAGAAAACACTCGTGTGAGCAGCAAAATATTTTTCCGGAGGCTCCAAGTGTCAGACATGATCCGTGGTCAAATGCAACAATTATTTCGCCCTGAAGCGTGGAAAGAAAAATCCTTTTGTGAGGTGAAAAATACTCTTGCTTGTCCACATTTCTTTCTGTTTGTAGTTTCTTCTTCTGAGAGAGTGGGTCCGGCCTGGTCTTATGACAGCAGCAGGTTTCACACTGAGAGCAGCATGCTGAGTCTCATCACAATGTGTGGCGCTGGCTGCGTTCATGTGTTAAACCACATCTACACGGCTGTCCTGCTCAGCGTGTCGTTATGAGAGTCTCTGCTGTGCTCCTACCCACCGCTAACCTGCCCAGTTCACCTCCATTTAGTTACTCTGTACTTAATCTGATCCTCAAATTAGGAAAAAATCATCTTAGAGACCTGAGAGGAAACTTGCTAAAGAGATTACCTCAATGCAGTTAGTGGAGCAACGCCTACATGGCATCACAACCTGCTGAAGACAGAAAGATAAGAGAAAATATGTCGCTTATTTTACCACATCTAAAGCTTTTTCATGATAATTTTTAATTTTAGAGAGTGTACACCTCCAAACAGTTTCACCTGAGCTACTCCAACACTTGTAGTTTTTTCTATTGATGAACAAAATGGAATGTTTATCGTTTTTATAACTCTTTATTTTGTGTTTTATGATTTAAGGCACTCTGAACTGCCTTGCTTCTGAAATGTGCAATACGAATAAACTTAATGGATTGATTTCAGTATCAATATCGATGGGGACTAGCCTAGTTTTTTCAGCCCTCTCTTTAAGTTTTAACAACAACAACAATTAGAATCCATCCAACTTTTGAAATACATCATCAAAATGCATGGTGTCGCCTTTGATATAATATTCTAGTAAATAAGACAAGCAGGCCTTTCCAGTTGTGATATTGCAATATAAAGTGAAGCTCTATTTGCCGTCCATTTCTAGTCGTAATCAGACTTGAACACAACTTAATCAGTGAGCTGATAGTCCAATACTTTTACCAAATGTATCTTTGTCTGATAGGATTTGTTTTTCTGTCTGTCATGTACACACTTCTGTTACATTTTGATGAGATCTGCCCCTCTCTGCACATCAGGTTGTCTGCAGATAACAAACTAAGATTAATTGTAAAATTGGTTTTTCAAGTGAGGAAATAATGCAGATTTTTAATTCTTTTTAAAACTCTGAATGGCCTGCATGTCAGAGCTAAATTTCATGGAAACAACAGAATGTGTTTCTTCTTAGGAACCGGAGAGAAGATGAGTTTCCACAGACAACATTTCGTTTTGGATTTTGGGTGAATTTATCAAACAATGGAGACTTTCGTTTCTTTTTTCCTCAGGATTATTAATAAATAACAGGAAAGCGGCGTCTTCACACCTCTCTCTCTGTCTCTGCAGACGTGATCCACACCGTGGGGCCGATTGCTCAGGGAGGGGTTGGTGAGCAGGAGAGGAGAGCTCTGAGGTCATGCTACTGGAACAGCCTGCAGACTGCCACCGAAAACGCTGCTCGATCTGTGGTGAGAACATCTGGACGAGATGCATCTGACGGGGAGCAGCCAGGGAGGGAGAGAGGAACAATGACAGACGAGGTTAAAATACAAAAAGCTCAGAAATCTGCAGGAGACCAACAGAGGACAATAGAACTAAATTGCAGGGCTTTTCTTTGTGGTAAGAATCTGTAGCTGCAGGAAAACCAGAGGTAAAGAGAAAAAGATTGATCATATGTAGCCTTTTCAAAGAAAACTCTGTTCATGCTGCGGCAGAGAGAGGAAAGTGAAAAGGGAGTAGGAGTGTTGTACTGTTAGGTTATATGGAACACGCCGGATTGAAGGTTTCACAGAGAACAAAGTCAGAGAAAAACAAGAAACATGAAATAAAAGCAGAGGTGTGGAGGTTAGGAATCAAACCCAACACGTCATTTATCAGCGGCTGCTGCGTCGTTTCATTTCTGACAAATCCACAGACAGATGCAACAGTCATCCCTGCACATCCTCAAAATGGCAAGTCATATGTTTCTGTTTGGCCTCGAGGGAATCGTGAGTCACATCTGCCATCGCTGTGTGTTAAAGCTCAGCAGTCAGGTTAAATGATCTGAGCAGGACGGGGGGGCAGCGTCCTGGCATCTGCCGTGTCTGACAGCAGGTTGAGAAGCTGCCAAACGTGAAGTTTTCTGGCGGCCTGACTCACATCACGGGCCGTGGGCTCGCATGGTTCTGCTAAACATGGATCTTATTGACTTACAGTTACAGTCCTGCACATGAATTATACAAATCAACATCTTGGTTCAGTTAAACGCATTTAGGTTCACCTGTCATCTTGATCATTTTAACTCAAGTAGGATTACACTTATTTCTCCTTAAAACCCTTTAATCCAATGTTGCTTTGTATTGCAGTGTATGATAGGAGTGGCGTTACACAGTTATTTATTAATTATAGACATCATTTAGATGTTTTATTGATTAGAATATTTGAAAATGATTAAAACAGGAGCTGTGTTCATGGGTTTGAGGCCTTTATTGAGTGGATGATCTGGTAAATTGATAAATTGTTAAATTGTTTTATTTTGCCTTCTTTGACTGTTCAGTGCGAGTTTCAAAGCTGCATTCTTGGCATGCATTTAGTTTTCTCAGCTTTCAGCTTCCTCCATTTGTGCTGAGGTCATCTTAATTACAATGTGTCTGTGGGGTCACATAATTGTTGTATTCTCAGGCTCCTGCAGCTTCAGGCAGTCTGCCATGCTACTTCATGCTACTGTGTGTAATCATTTTCTAATATACTCTGCTTTTAGAAACAGTTTCCACTTTCACATTTGCAGCTCTCTTGAGTTCTTATCAGCAGTCAGTATCCAACCTGCAGCCAGCAATCAATCAGTCAAAGCACTTTTATATAAAACGAGAACAAAGCAGAGAAAATAAACAGCACAGCAAAATAAACTAAATATTGGTTTGACGGACTCAGGAAAAATGTCTTGCTGTTAACGAGGACACACTAGAAGTGGACTTATTTTGACTAAATTTCTAAGTTTAGATTATAAAATCCCAACAAGTGTTAACATTAAGTATGCGTAGTAGGTGAATACAAATGAAAAGGTACAACCAGACAGACTAGAAGTAAAATTAAAACCTAAAACAAAAACATAAAACTGGAATAAAACCTCATTCATTATGACAATAGAGCAAAACGACAACCTGGACCAAACCTCTAACTTATATTTAATACCCCATATTTAGGGGAAGCTGGACTTTTCTAAAACAGTTTACTGTACTATATTACATTATAACATTACATAATTTGAGAATAATAATCTGTACCCATGACATTACTGAGTGCAGAAGAGTGAAAGAGGCTTTATTTTGTTCCTCAGCAGAGAATTAGCTGCATGTCTTGAGTGAGACAGCCCTGACTGATGAAGAATAAATGATTTACAAGTTTTAAATGAAGGATTTTCTTATTATTATCATTAATTTAAAGCTTTTCCGATTAAATGCTGAAACTGAATACATTAATCAGGTGCTTGAATGCATTGCAGGCTAAAGAAAAGTTTTTCTCTGAGTGGCCTGGAACTTTGAAAAACAAGTTTGTCATGTAACATATCTGTTTCTGAGCACCTTCAGCTTCACCTCAGTTATAATAAGGAAGTAACAGAATCAAGCTCAGATTGATGCTTCTTGTTAGATTAGAGAGATTGCTCCATTTTAGTATTAAAGATTACTAACAATTGTTAATAAGCAATTTAACTTTTTCAGATCTTTAACTTTATCTATTATATCATTTCTAAATAGAAAGAAGATTTTAAAATCTTGTTTTTTGTTGTACATGTTTCTTTATAATAAATATGTTCGGAGTCATAAAACACAGGATGATGGATTAAATACGTAAGCAGCTTTATCACATTGTTCAATGTGAGCCTGAGGATTAGATTCTGGTAGATGGATAACAAAATAAACTCTGGACCCTCGACGCTACTTACAAGAGTGTTATTATACGATAATAACACAGACATGATGGATGTAACATGGGTTGCCGCTTGCAGAGAAGCCTGATAAAACTGCAGACTGACAAACAGTGCAGTAGTGGTGTTATATAGAAAACCACATGAGAGGTTTTTCATCTCCAGCAAAATAAGACATTGGTGAACAGAGTTGTTTACTCTGAAATAATGTTTTTGTTTGAAAAAAAAAAACCCAGCAGGTTTCAGACGCCTGCAGTCTTTTTTTTAGGAACTTACACTTTTCATTTCACAGTCATAGCCACGTACACGTGGAGGTGTGTGTGTGTGTGTGTGTGTGTGCTTGTTTAGCTGTCCTATGTATGACAATTTGTGGCATATTTACCAACTGTGTGAAGACTGATGGGCCTTATGGAGACCAAAGCCTGATCCTACACTGTTAGACTTTTTATTGTAATTTTACAGTAACTTACTGGCAACACTGTTGCCAGTAAGTTACTGTAGAATGGTAATTACAGTAACTTACTGGCAACAGTGTTGCCAGTAAGTTGCCAGCAAGGTACTGTAATTACCATTCTACAGTACCTTACTGGCAACAGTGTTGCCAGTAAGGTACTGTAATCACCATTCTACAGTAACTTACTGGCGACTTACTGGCAACAGTGTTGCCAGTAAGTTGCCAGCAAGGTACTGTAATTACCATTCTACAGTACCTTACTGGCAACAGTGTTGCCAGTAAGGTACTGTAATCACCATTCTACAGTAACTTACTGGCGACTTACTGGCAACAGTGTTGCCAGTAAGTTACTGTAATCACCATTCTACAGTAACTTACTGGCAACTTACTGGCAACAGTGTTGCCTGTAAGTTACTGTAATTGACATTCTACAGTACCTTACTGGCAACAGTGTTGCCAGTAGGTTACTGTAATTACCATTCCACAGTACCTTTACTGTTATGATATTTCACAGTTAATTTTTACTGTGAGTGTGCTTTGCAGTTATAACTGCTTTACTGTAAATGTAGTTTATAGCATAAAACTGTAAATGTATTTTATAGTAAAGCTGGTCTACTGTAAACTTGTTTCACAACATAATGTCAGTTTTACTGTAAATTAAAGTTTACATTTTTTAATACAAGAATATTTTACCATAAACCGAAAAGTTTCACAAAAGAAATTTTAGTCCAAGTACTGTGAATAAAAACAGGTATTTATTTTCAGCAGATTTGTTGAAATAAAATCCATTTATATATTCGCAATGTCATAAAGAACAATGTCACAATACAATATAATGTGCTATAAAACAACAAAACCATAGAACACACTACAGGTCATGTCAATATTTTTTATGGCACATGTATGTAGCAACATGAACATGTGCATCAAGTACCAGCCATAAACTATTAAAGACTGACTTTAAAAAAATATATAGAATATACTTCATTTAAAAAACCAGCAGAGGCTGCATTGTCAGAAAACAGTTAACAGTAGCTTAAATGTGCTCTGTTACACAATACATCACAAAAACAGTGCAAGTGCGATAATGTACTATATGGTAGGCATTCATATCAATAAATATTGTTATATCAGATGCATTTCCTACATCAGAAGAACTTTTATTCCATTTGTCAAACAAAATCAGTGGGATCCATCTTGTGGAAGCTGAACTGTAAAGAATAAGACAGACGATGTGGGAGGTCATGAGATGGTCAGGAAGTTATCTACATTTTCAAATCGACAGGAAGGCTGACAAATTAAGCTGACTGACAATGTCCAAATGCATAAAATCATTGGCATAAAGCAGCATTAAGTTGATAATTTGTTTAAAAAAAAATCTATTACAGTGAAGTGATAATAGAAGCTGCATAAAGAATGAGCAGGACTGGCTTCACTTCAGGTTTTTGGATTGTTTATGGCAAAAGCAGTCAGTCAGTCTTCACTAATTCAAACGATTGCGTACTGTATTGAGACCCTGCAAATGTCCCCAAGGAGACGATGAAATACAACATGTCATAACAATCTTTTTAGTCATTTTGTTGGTGCTGACGGATTACTGCAAAGGTGTGCCTAATAAACTGAAAACTGCATAGTATAAAAAAACATCTCACTTAAACGACTACACACTTATACATTTCTGTGATTTAGTAAGAGATGCAGCGACATCCACTTTTTACCACGGACACAGAAAAGATGCAGGCTACTCTAAAGGGCTATTGTGTAGGAATCACATGCCATTTATAAATAATCATTAAAATCATATTAAAAAGCCTAAAGTAAAGTCAGAACATGCAAGATAGGAGGAAAAGACAATAAAATAATAAACATTTGGTAAAATGCTTACCTAGTTGGAAGTCCTCCATTCAAATTCAGCGAGTCATTTGAGGAAGGTGTTGATCCGGGAGTTGACACTGACTACTTTCCTCTTGACAAGACTTCCCGTCTTGCAGCTTGTACTGACTTTGGCTGTGCATTTGGTACCAACATCTGGATTGATCCTCACAAAAAATCTTTTAACAGAAATAAAATATATTAATTGTATTTTTTAAAATGAAGACATACAATACAGCAATCAGCTATGGTTCTTCATCATCAGTCAAAATTAAATTTAATTCATAAATGGTTTGGTGTAGAGTACTTACTGTTGTATCATCTCCAGCGTGGTGGATGCTGACTCCTGATACTCCAGATTGAAGTCATAATATGACCCAAAAAAGACAGCAAGGACACTGGCAAAGTCATGTAGTTGCTCAGGTTCGAAAAATACCTTCTCCTCCATACTGACCATCCACCGGGTTGCAGACATCAAGCTATTTCCTAAAATAGACAAACCCTTGTCAGGCTAACGCTAGTGAGTAAAAGTACAGACTACCATAACTATTACATACATTGCTACAAAAAAATTATAGTGATAGAAAATATTCCTCTTACCAAGCATGATTACCCTTGGTGTTGTAGGTAAGGTCATTTCCATCTCAACAGACATCTTGGTGGAAGATACCTTTGAAACATAAAAGGAAAACTCTTAAATATGAATTACTGGTAGTAATTTATATTTAAAGGGCCAGTTCACCCAGATTACAACAGGTTTTTGAGAACCTCACCCCGGAGACTAGACTAGACTTTACCCCTACATCCTGCTACCACTCTGAAACAGCGGATGTGAATGACAGTTTGTGAGGCTAAATGAATTTTTAAAGCATTACATTCCACAAATACAGTATCTGAATGGCTAAGTACAATATGGGTTAACAAAATGTTTGTAATTTGGGTGAATTGATCCCTTTAACAAATTAATTGAACAATTCTGATTTAAGATGTGTGTTTTAAGTTAAGAGTCGATATAAAATTACATCAACCAAGATGAAGATTGAGTCCTCTTTTTCTTCTAAATGTTTTATTTTTCTCTGACGGAAGTAGGACATTGCTCTATTCCACAAGCTGAAACCGATAATTAGCTGTGTGTTGATGTTTCTTCACATGAGTACAAAATTCTCTAAATTCTGAAGTACAAATGCTGCAGAATTTACACCTGTACATAGTTGCACCTGTTAGTACTGACTTAACTTTAAATTTGCAAGAGCATGGTTTAAACAGGTGAACAGTCCTTATATGGAACCAGGGTTGAAATTAACTTTTTGTCCACCTGCCACTGTGACTGAACCAACTCAAAAAATAACAGAAACCACTTGAATGTTTTCCACCTTTGTCCTCATTTACAGACTCTTATACACTATGTTGGAGATGTAATGGTACTTTAGCAGGCTAACTAGCTGTAGCAAGCTCAAAGTTATAGATTAGGTTAGCTGCTCCTCTACATTTCCAGATTATTTTGTGGCTTCAAATATGTTTGAAGAGCTGTCTTTTTACCTGTTGTCTTGTCTTTTCAAGAGTTGAAACTATGTTAGCACTCAGCAGGACAAAACTGCACAGCCACTTGGAGGGAAAAAGCTTGGGAGTTAAAAAAGTCATCTGACAAAAGAAAAAAAGAACAACGTTAGAATTCATCCTTGTTGACCTAGCTAATCTGCACTCTTAACATTTGCAAGGTCATGGTTTAAACAAATGAACAGTTATTAGATATATTTTTTTAAAAAGGGGGGAGGGGGGATCAATTATCAGTTAACGTTATATTGTTCGACAAATGATGTAACAACAATGCTAACAGACACTCAGCACTGAGCTTATCTCAACCCAAAGCTAGTCGCTCGAGGAAGATTTAGCGGCAAAAGCCAAGCTAAAACCTTCGGTAAAATTAGCACCTTTGCTATCGTTAATTCCGACCCAGCTCATAAAATAACACTATCATATTTTTCTATCTTTCACCTCATGCTAAGTGATAGCATTATAGCATGATGCTATAAGTTACGTTAGCTCCATCTAAAATATACATTGGCTTCAAACAGTTTTCTAAGTGTTTTTTTTTTACCTGTCTTGCGAAGAGCTGAAGCAGTGTGAGCCCACAGCGACAGAGCTGCACTTGCACTTGGACGGAAAAAGCTTCGGAGTTTAAAACAAGCGTCATCAGAAAAAGCGTTGGGCGAAGCCACCCTTGATGACGTAGCTAGATAAACTGCATATTAATGTTAGCTAGGATGTGAAAAAAACAAAAGTACATGCTCTCTTTCTGCCTTAAAATATGTTAACCACTAAAGGAGTAAAAATACAGAATCAGGGAACCACGATGAAACATCTATGATGACCGTTGGAAATCAAATAGAATTCTTACATGGCCAGCGCAAAGACATTATAAGTGCAGTATCACTACTGCAATGTGTAAACAGTAAATTACAACTTCAAAACATACAGTAAGTTACTGTAATGCTATGTACTATACCCATAATGCAATGCAAATTACAGTAACTAATTGTAAAGATGTTTTATGTTAGTTTACTGGGCATTTTGCGGTATTTAGCTGTAAAAAATACAGTAAAGGCTAACAGTGCAAGATATTATAAATACAGTACCACTACTGCAATGTGTAAACAGTAAATTACTGCAACTTCAAAACATACAGTAAGTTACTGTAATACTATGTCCTTTACCCATAATGCAATGCAAATTACAGTAACTAATTGTAAAGATGTTTTATGTTAGTTTTACTGGGCATTTTGCGGTATTTAGCTGTAGAAAATACAGCAAAGGCTAACAGTGTAATGTGGTAGACCCCATTGTCTCAAGGTTAGCCTATAGAAATGAATGAAAAACAAATGGATGTCAATGCAAAGTCATTGTGAAGATATTGTGACTGTGTGTGTCTGGAAACTGAATGCATCTAAATGGAAAGCTGTTGTAAAATCTGCCTCCTTGGAAATGTGAGATTAGACCAGAAACCGCTGATTTGAATGATCTACATTTATTTCACAACTGGTTTTACGCCATATTAGTGATTTACAAGCCTCCTCATGTGGACATTAAATTCATTTTCCAATTCATAGTGACTGAAAAAACGATTTGTTAACGAAGTAACATTGTTCTCATTTTACCTGCAGAAATAATATGAAAGGCCAAAATTACACGTGATACTACAGCTTATCTCTGTTTATTGGAGTTTTCTGAAGTTTTATATAATAGATGCCAGAAAACCATTTGAATTATTCTGAGAATGAATCAACATATGAGTCTTTTCCTTATTCTGAAATAGAATATTTTAGTAAATGGTTTAAATTATAGATTAAAAAACTTTGCCAAACTATGTTTTAAATAGCTCAGATGAATAGTTAGAATAGAGAAAGTATCCACACATATATAAGGGATTTAATGTCTATTGGGGAAAAGTTGATTTCTTTCCTAATAGTTTCAATGGAAAAATCTAAAATTAGCTCTAATAATTTGTCATATCAGGATAACTATGAACTCACCTACAAATGGGAGTTTCAGATGTTATTCTGTTTTTCTATAGATGATGAAAAGTGCATTCTTGAATAGTTTTATGTTGAAATGCAAGATTTATTTTTTACAAATTGAATTATTTATGAACAAAATGCAGCAGTCAGGTGTCACAAGCTGTGCTTTAAAGATAAATAAGCTTGGTAAATAATGTAGGATTCTCCAGTCCAGGTCAAATGAGGCTAATTGGTGACCTGAGGTAATATAGCTGACAAAAATAAAGGCACAAACTGTGGCGCTTCCCATTACAGCTCCACCAGTATGTTGTTATTCTGGTAATAAAATCCAGATTAGGTAGATGGTTTGTGTGAAAATGTTTAAAGAGCTGATTTTTTTAAAAATAGTGAAGAATTTTTTGTTCAGTAAAATGGATAGTTTTCTGCTGTGAGCTGAAATGGAAACGTGTCTCTGATTGATTCCTCTGCCCTCTTTTCTCTGCAGGCTTTTCCTTGCATCTCCACTGGAATCTACGGTCAGTATCTGTTTCCTCCTCAGACGGCAGCGACGCATCGACGTTCATCTGTGTGAACACGTTTCGTTACTGTCTCTGTTGTCGCCGTTTACCCAGAGTGCCGAGCCTCTCGTCTCCTCTAACCCCGAGGTGGTTTACAGATTAACGCCTGGGATTATAGCCAGCAGATTATGATAGATTAGTTCTGAGATTGTGTCAGAGTGACTGTAATCCCTTTCACGCTGGCAGAAGAGGGAGTTTGGGATAGTGCTTAAACACAGCCTGGGGTTGACACCTTTCTGCCGCGGCTGGAATATAAACAGGTCCTGATTAATTTGGTTTTTAATTCGTCTCTTCTTCTCCGCTGCACCTGTTTCACTTCACCACTTCATCTTTTTCCTGATTAGACTTCTGAGCTGTTTGAAAAGGTAGAGCTGCAGGGGTTAGAGCTCCCCCTACAGGAACCTACGGCTACGAAGAACACATGAGGAACATGTTAGCTAAGCGGTAAACCAGAGCAGAAAATTCAAAAATGTTTTCTGTTCAGTTTTTAAAGATGATAACAGAGCTCGTCTACACAGATTGTATTTATTTCACTATCCCACCAAACAGATGACTGTAGTATCACCATATTATTCTCTTAGCACTCTTAGCTTCATAATTTATCTCAAATGATCTCCGATCCGACACCCACCAGCAGCCATGGAAAAAGGGAGGAAGCTTTAATAATGTCACCTGGCAACATGAAAAACTCAGAGATGTTGTTGGTGGATTCAGGGGAAAACCGTGGCATTGTTATGTATTTATACAAATGATGATTAATATGCCTTTATTAAGAGAGATCTGACCACAACGCATATCTGTCACAATATATGTGATTAGAAGCAAAAGGTAAGAAGGTGACTGTCCAAGTGGACATTTCTATCCGTCTGCATGTCTAAAACGATTCTAAGACAAGAGCAGCATGAAGGAGAACAGTGATGGACAATTTCCACATCCAGTAATAAAATGTCTTCTCTGCTACAGGTTAGCTTCATTCATAAAAGGCAAATAAATCACTCTAATCTATGAAAACACAAAAAATAAGTTGCAGAATTCAAGTGCATCTCCACCTGGAATGAAAAATTAGAGTTATTGCTTAAAAAAATAAATCTAATAAAGTCTTTCAATGAGTCATAATGATGTCTAATTAATACCTGGAGTACACCAGTTCAGTTTCATACTCTGCAACAGTTTTGATTTTCGGCGTTGTTTGCCATTTGATAATGTCAAGAACTTCTTCAGGACTTAATTACAGCTTAAGTTGTGCTACAATATCGGCCGTACGCTCAGCTCTAAAAGTCTGCAGCACATGGACTTTTGTTATTCACATTCACATTTTTATGGATGCTGAATATCAGAGTTTTTACAGTTTTTTATTTTAAATTATATTAAAAACAAAGCTAACTATAGTTTAGAGCGTTGGTTTGTCGTGTCACAGAAAGTTTTTGTGTCAGTGAAAACATGAAGAACACAACCAAGGAAGGCTTTGGTTTTAGCCCTGGTACATGTTTGGTGGACAAAAGATGCATATAGAGGAGAGCAGGAAGGAAAAATAACTGAAAGATAGACTGTAGCACAGCTACATCTTACAGAAACTTAGAAAGCAGCTGTTTTAGAACCTGTTTCTGAACCATTTGACTGAGTTCGTATTAGAAGTTATTAGGACTGTTTCTCCAGTCAGTCATGCTAATAAGTCCAAGGTGAGAAAAGGTCAAATTAATTCATCCTGCTCTTGACTCAAGAAGTATTTGACTTTCATATAATCAGATTGAATAAACTCCCCACATGGAAACTTCTTCACCTGTCAGATAATTTAAAAATTATGATAAATACTGGCAGCTTTTCTGTCGTCAGACACCCACAAACGAACAGGAGCTGAAAGGGAAAGTCGATCAACAACAAATATAACTTTAGATAAATTCTCTGCCTTTTAAAACCATAATAAAAATCTGACCTTTACTCCTCTGGAGCATCCATGTTTGAAAAGTTTTTCTTTTAAATAGAAATCTGTTTTCACATTTTTCTTTTTGAAGAAGAGACTTGTTAAAAAAAAAAAAATATTCACCAGGATGAAAAACAGTTTGTGCAGCTAAAATCTGAAAGCAAACCAAAGGAAAGTGTAGTGATGAAACATCAGGATGAAATACGTTACAGGCCTAAAAGTGCTCAAGTTTCCAGCTTGATGCTCATCACTCTTTGATCAATCAAACAGCAGCAGTGAAACAGAGCAGGACTCTATGTTTTCACTATGGTAGTGGATAAAAAGTGGATAATTTTCATGCTAATTGATTACTAAAATAGTCGTTTTGCAGCATTGCAACTAATTAAACTCTAATTCTGATTCAGTTCCCACAGATGGAGTAAAACTATGTTTTTAGTCATATTAAATGTGTTTGTTTGGCCAGAAAATGAACATTTTGAAGCTTTTTTTTAACTGGTGAAAGGTCTCAGCTGCTGAATATTTGTGGCAGTCCTGCTCCGTCTGTCTCCTCTCAACCAACAAGTGTGTTGTGTCTGCATCTCCCCGGATTAGGCGAGGCGAGGTGAGACGAAGTGAGGAAACGGAGCACAGAGTCTCAGAGTAGTGGAGAGAAAAACATACCTGTCTCCAGAAAAAAAAAAAAACACAACATCAGCCAAGTGCAACGACACAGATCTGTTTCTGCACCTGTTCTCGCACATTTTTGATATTGTGTGTGTTTGCGCAGGATATCCACCCGAACAGGCGGTGCACGAGGCGCTAGCAGCCGTGAGGGAGTTTCTTGATGCGCATCATGACAAGGTGGGTATATATGCACGTGTGTGAGAGTGTGTGTGCCTGCATGATTGGCAATTTTTCCCTGCCATTTCCTCCAGGTATTATTTCTTTCACAGCTGTTGTTTTTTGTTTTCTTGTAAGTGTGAGAGGGTACATCGAAAAAACACACAGCGACACGCGCGCACACACAGCCTTTCAGTTAAACGCACACGCCTAAGTTGTGGCTCTCATGCTCATGGCCAAGTCTACGTTTTAATTGGCTCCTTGCGGGACCAGGCCCGACTTGCACAGAAAACACACACACACACATATGCACACCCATCTTCCCCCTGGAGAAAAAACAAGCAGAGAAAAGACAAAATGATGGAATAGATGACTAGAGGGGGTGCGATCGGAGACAATCGGAAACTTTCCGGTCGGTCGTTTCTGAATCCTCCACCTGTCAGGTCTGAAGCCCCTCCCCCTTACAGTCACTGGTGTCAGGGGTTATTATTAGCTCTCTCATCTCCAGAGGCTCTGTCGCAATACCAGCGCACCGATGCCGTCAGCCTGTGCGAGCAAAACAAATCAAACATGTACATCATGCAACTGAGCCCAAAAGAGCCTCACATGTTTGGCTGTAAAACCAGAAGACCAACTCAACAGGCCACTTTTTTTTTTATTCCGCCCACAAGTTCCTCTGCTGTGGGTTTTTAAAGTAAATAATTAAAGAAATGACTTCATTTGCATATATTTGAAGCTTTGAGTGTGCACAAGAGGAAAATGAGGGATTCTTCTTTAATTAAGCCCCCCTCTGTTTTAGATGTTTTACATGGAGTTTTGTTGGGCCTGGTTTGGCTTGCACTGCTGTTGTGCGGTAAATGAATTAGAAAATTACAGACACAGTGAGACACAAAATGGACTCAAGACACGAGGCGATGAGCCAACACCCCACATCAAACGCAATAAATTTATTTATGAAACGGCAGCAAAATCATTTTAAGAGAGTAAGACTCATGAGTTTTGTAGTCGTTTTATGATCCAAATTAGTTTCAGGCGGTCAGAAAGGTTGAGCTGAAGTTTTCATTTTGCTGCTGCACCGAGGCAAACATTTTTCCTCTCAAAGCCTCACCTCCTGAAGCCAGGGTTTCATTCTCAAAGTGGGTTGGTTCTCAATAATTAGTGTAGAAATAAACTCAAACTTACCCAAAACTTTATGCAGGAACATCTGATGATAATCTAAAGTAAACAACCAAAGTCCAGGATTTATGTAGCTGGTTAGTGGTGTTGAGATCTTCACACTAAATAAAATAAAATAAACATCCAAACCTCCTTCTATCTTTCCATCTCTCCTTTATTCGACAATCCATCCAATGTTATTGATTAGGATTGTTTAATTCTAATATTAATATGTATTTAGCATCAATCAGATTATTAGTTTCAACTGAGGATTAAAGGGTAAAAACACCAACATAGTCATTGTGATCAAGGTTTATGTTTATTTTCTCCTTAAGCGAGACAAAAAAAAACCCCCTGAGCTTCACTAATTCTGCTGAGCAACAACTACTCAAGAGAAAAAGATCATTTTAGGAATAATGAATTGCTTGTTTAAATCTATTCTGTTCTCTAATTATCTAACAGATAATGTAAGGGGGAAATAAGAAGTAAAAAGGTTTCAAAATCAGAACTGGATTTAATGTTTTGGCTTCCAGCTACGGACGCGTTTTCTGGATTTCTAGAGCGATAGTTGAACTGTTGACATGAGGAAACACTGACAGAAAACCTGTAGTGTTTTTACTCAATAGTTTTATACTGTGAGTGTTTCATACCATCTCATGCCAGAACCACGGAGACAAGACAGAAGAAGACGTCTTATGTCATATTCAGTCAATTTGAAACATTCATTTATCTCAGTTACTCAATTAACTAAGTGATTAATTACACGCCCACTGATGTTGTCAAGCCTTCATATCTATCAGTTTATGTAATTGTCTCTTTATAGTCAATAAAAACACAGTATTTAAAATTAGAATATTGCACCATAAGAATATAAACATTTTGATACAGCGTAATGTAAAGACCGTTTAACTCCTGAAGGTTGTTATTTTCAACAAGTGTTGAATATTTTGATTTGTTAAGAACCCACCAGCTTTCTGGTTTAGTGCTCATCATAACACAAAAGGTGGTCAAGGTTCAGCTTTTCCTGGTTGGTGTTTCCACGGAGGGGGAATGAACTTAGTGTGCGACACGTCCACCAGACTTTCATACAGTAACCAGCTAAATGCTTCCCTCCTCACTTCCAAGCTGCTCTTGGCTGGAAGGCTGTGCTGACTGCTAATTGAATGTTGATGTTTTCACTTTGGGAAGAAAGTATTCACAAGTTTTGCGCCGTGTTTCCATTAGAGATGAGCAGTCACGAGGGAGTCGTTACATTTCGTTGATGTTATTGTTAACAGCAGCATCTGCAGGCTGTCTGCTGTGGCGTTCTCAAAATTAGTTCCCCACTTTTTTACTGTTTCCTGCTGCGAGCAGAAGCACCTTAATGTTCAGGTTAGATTTTTAAACCTCAACCCGAGGGGCGTAGTTACCACACATTTGCATACCTTCCCTTAGACTCTATGCAAATCTTTGGTGAGTGATGGTAATTGTGTAGCAGGTCTGAAGTGAAACCCAAAGGCTGTGGGCGAGCCAGCTGCTGAGAGGGATCCGTCTCTGCGAGCAGCAGGACTTAAACTTCCTCACCTGGGAGGAAACAGGCAGAAACAGCCCGGCTATAAATTGGGATGAGATGCTGGAAACAGACAAAGTATAACTCCTCTACAAATATTAAGGTGGTAATAATGTAATCAGAGTGAGAGCAGCTCCGGGCCCTGCAAGGAGCTGCAGTAACTTTAATCACCGGTTTGAATCTGAATATCTGCATTATATCGTGCAAAAATCTAAAGTTATACTTTGCACCAATCATTCAGAATGCATGACCATATTACATCAAAAAACTGTTTTCCATTGACTAAGGTTCTTTACACAGAGTAAGTGATAAATCAAAAATACTCCAATAAAAGTCAAGATATCCTGTTCAACTAGAAATAGAAACAGGGAGAAACAAATGAGCCTCAGGCAGGAAAATGATCAACGGTCAGAGCTGCTGCAATTGGCAAAGTTTATTCTACGTGCTTCACATCTTGTCTTCAATTATCCTAGTTTACAGTTGACTCCAACCTACCTGAGGTTCAGTTTTCGCTGATTCACCTATTCACAAGTTTTTCTGTGGAGCAAAATGCATCATGGGAAGCCAAAATGCTTCAGCTGTGCCCTGTGTCGTTTCAGACAATAAAGCTTAGAACAGGCTCTTTACTTAAATAAAGAGTTTTTCTTACAAGTAGCTTATCATGAAGATCCCAAACACTTCTCTAATTGAATTTATAAAAAATAATCAAACTTATAAATTAGTAATGTTTGTATGTAAAGGCTGTTTCTCATGGCGCTGGTAGCTGGAAACCTGCCATACATTTGATGATCAGCTAATTTTGGAGCAGAATTATCTCCTGTTTCTTCTAAGACACGACTTTCAGACGCCGCTCTTTGAGTTAAAGCCCTGATAACTTTAGTTCCCCACCTGGTCATTTTCTTATGTTGTAAACAGACAACATGCATGCTGGCCAAATACAAGGATGGACAGAAAATGGAGAGAAAATGAGTGAGGAAACCAAAGTTCAAAGATAAACTTAAAGCGTTAGCATTATATATTTTCCAGACACACAGTTCCAGTTTATAGCACGATCAAGTAACTATGTTACCTTCAGTTGTTATAGAAATACTGTATATATCAAACATACCTTAATAGAAATTTGACTTTGCAATTTGAGGCCTTGAAATTGAGCTTCTGTCTCTTTAAGAAGATACTGCTGTTTCTAACTCTGCTTTCAGCACCTCATTGCAACAATGCTCCTACATTATGCCGTTTAGAACCTCACAGTTCCAGCAGGTGCACTAATATCTGCTGCTGCTAGTCTGAAGGAACTGTGTGAGAAGGCATGGAGGAGGAGCAGAACCTTGGCTTGGAGGAGAAGCTTTGTGAAAATAGGTGATGCTTTGTGAGCAGAGCTAAGACAGTAAATGTAATACAACCATTCGGGAGGCATTTACTCACCCCAAAATGGCTGCCACAGGATATTCAAGGATGTCTCGAACATATATGAAATAATAAAATAACACTCCTGGTATATTTTTGATGAGGGAATAACATTGTAACATAATAGAAAGCTCATAAAAGTAGATTTTATATAATGTTCCCCTTTAAAAAGGCCTTTAGACAGAACTATTGGTAGAACCACTTAAGGAGATCAAAAGAAACTCTGTCTCCTTGGAAACAAAGAATAAAGGGCAGGTTTGCAACTTTTTAACAGTAATGTAAAAGCTGATAATACATATGCAAGCCTGAAGTAACTTATTACAACTGGAATAAAAAGCATGAAGCATAAAATAACCAGGAGAGCAGAGCTGAAATTCACCTGAAAGCTGTATTGTTGCTTTGTGTCGTTTTCACGGTTTAACACTGATGGAAAAGCACTAAAATGCAGCTTTTCTTCTCTATTCACTCTCTCACAATGGGAGTACCATTAAAGATTTCCTCCAACTCGTTTTTGTCTCAAACATTTGTGCTCCTCCTCTGTGTGCAGCCCCTGCTCTCTGTCCTCAGCATGCAGCGTAATAACCGTCTGGTCACGGCGGCTTCATAATGGAAAGATAATGGTGGAGTAATGGACTGATGCATTAGCTGCATTCTCACACATACTGTTCCCACCTGCAACTGATGACTTCACATTTACTGCATATGCTTGTTATAAAGGTCATTTATGAGTGCTAATGTGTGTGCCTTGTGTGCTAATGTGTGTGTGGCGTGTGCTTGTGTGTGTCAGCTGGACAGAGTCATCTTCTGCGTGTTCCTGCCGACGGATAAGGAGCTGTACCTGCAGAACCTCCCGCTCTACTTCCCTCCCGGTGAGCCGTCTGCCCCAGAAAACACAAACACACACTTTTTAGAGCACCGACAGCTCAGCTCTGTCAAATTTAACTACTTTCACTCTCACACACACAGAGAGAGAGTGGTGGGAAGACACACTTAATCATCCACTGTGCGCTGTTTGCACTTCCAGCACGTTCACACAAGCAGGAGGCCAGTAAACACTGACTGAGTAAATGTTTCCTGTTTAGATCAATTTAATTACATTAAATAAACATACACTTTTCTCCACATGTGCACACAGTTCATAGTGTCTTAAAGCACACACATCAGCTCAGTCAGATGTGACAGTCATAACCAGTACAGAAAAAGTCTTGACCAAAGAAAACAGACTTAAAACTCTTCCTGCTATTCTGAGCCATTTCCTTTCATTCATTTCACCTCATCAGGCTGATTATTGAAACATTGATGTGTCTTGGTGAGCTAAATGTAAACATTGATGTTGGTTTTCACATAAATGACTTCAGAGGCTGTAAACAAGACAGCCGTAGCAGCTCTTTGCCTTTATTCAGCTGCAGCAAAGTTGATGGGCGCAGGCAGAGTCATTAGAGTGAGTGCAGCGATCTGTATGAAGGTGACGCCCAGCAGTAACAAGCAGAAAATCATCCATGCATTCGCTTTGTTTGTTTGTTGTTGGATTGTTGAGTTTGACCTTCATAAGTCCCTGATGCAATCTGAGAGAGTGATGCACCCTGTGTAAACATATCAAACACCTGATATGAGGGAAGGCTGCACAGTAACCAGATGAGAAAACACCAAATCGGTTTCAGCCCTGAGCTGGTTCTGGTTCTCCACAGTCAGGAAGCTACTAAGCAGCTGCATCACTCAAAACGTTTCCTCTGATAAATGTTGGATCTCAACTCTGCTGTAATCTGAGTTTCTGCAAAACATCCAATGAGATGATTTCTGTCTCCAAACAAACGTCCTCATATTCACTCTCTCGCATACGAATGGGGCTTTTAAGCGACAATCAATGGTTGTTTACGCTAGCACTACTTTAAACTGTATTTATAACTGAGCTGCAGATATGGGCATCATAAACTGTTGCAAACAGGATTTAGACGGTGATATTAAAGGTCATACACTGGAACCTCTGAATCCAAATTTAATTTGCTCCAACAAGCAGTTTGTATCTCCAAAATGTGGTTTTGAAAGCTTGTTTTGGCTTTGAAAACAAAGAAAATCAAAATTATTGTCTCAACAATCCACCCACATCCTACCAAAAATATGCCCAGCTCATAAAATGCTTGTCGTTCACAGCATAATAGTCATTACTGTTACATTATGACATTACTGGAAGCATTGTGTGGTGAAATAAGGATGAAACAGTAAACAGTAAAAACAATTAACACAGTTTGTCTGATGCCCCCACATAACAGATATGATGGAGACGTTGGAGGGGAATCTCTGTATTTTAAAGAATTATAAAGATTATTCTGTATTTTTGGAGGGACAAACACATAATATTGTAGGATGTTCTTCATCCTACAACATTCAGCCCAAAAACCCAACACATCAACTTCAGACGTCGCTATGGCAACCCAGTGTTACTATCTCTGCCCGTCCTCTTAAAAACAAAGCAGCTCATTTGGGAATGCTGCGTGTTAAAACACTTTTCTAACATTGCACACATTGTTTTGATAGCCATAAACATTTCCGTATCTGAAATGGGTAAATATGTAATAAATAAAAAAAGGTGAGGATAAAGTAGTTGAGAACACAGCTGATGGTTCTTGAAGTGAGAATGTCGATACTTGAATTTCAATTTATAAAATAAATATTCACGCGCTGATTTATCAAGTGGTGATGTAAAGAGAAACGAGAGAATTTAACAATAAGTTGATTCAACCTTTCTATGTCAACATATAAGCTTCATTCAGCATTTCTGTAGGATTTACCAACACCCAGCAAGAAATAAATCATTCAATAAATGCAATGTAACATTTCAATTTAGATCAAACGTCTTGTTTTGCTGCTTTTCCATATTTAGTGTCTTTATTAGATTTTTTTCCTGCCTTTCTCCACTGCAGCCTGATCCGTTCCTACAGATTGTAGCGAAGGTAACCAGCATGCTGTGTGCCAGCTAGTTTAAAAGTGCTTCAGTTGTTTTAGGAAGACGGGCTGTGTGTGAAACCTTTTCTAACAATACTTTAATTCTGGATCAATTCTTCTTCAGAGTCTAAGAAATGAAAGATTGATCTGTGTTGTTAAATTGAGTTTAGTAACTGCGTAAATTTGATGGGATTTCATGTTGGCTCGTGCTGTTACATGATGACTTCTCCCATTTGTTTTGATTACATTTGTGATTTATAGAGTTATGCTGCTAAACGGTGCGTCTGCTAAGCATGATCGCTCATTCACTCAATTATTCAAATTAAGCGTCAGTATTACAACTGCAGTCTTAACCCCTAATGCCCCGCTTTTACCACCTACATAAATCAAACTCCACCTTCGTCCTCCTAAGCATTTTGTGAGCAAAATTTCAACATAATTGAGCCTTCTGATTTTATTTCTTATTATAGAGTTCAATGTATCAGAAGAAACCCATTCAGAGAGGCTCCCAGGAGAGCCACAGCAACAATCGGCTGCAGCGCTTCCTGTTAGCAACGTTCTGACTTCCTTATTTGTCTGGGTTGAAGAGCAGGGAGACAAAACTGAGGCATTATTTTAACATTCAGTGAAAATATCCAAGCTACATTTAGCAAAAACCCATGAGAAAATATTTTTTACTCTTAACTTTTTGTCACAAAATCAGTTTAACGTTGATGGGTAAACTTTTGCATTCGGTGGTTGTGTAAGTGACAGAATAAGATTGAGTTATTTCATTATTTTTTTTACTTTAGTGCTTAGATTAGATTCATTTTAATATTGTGCATCGATTTCCATTTCATATAAAATGCTTTAAGTTTTTTCAAGTAGTTAAGCTTCAGCTGCTGAGGGACGATAACTTTAAATATAATGAATGTTTTACCTGAAATTAGACATATAATTGTTTGAGCTGTGGGGGTTTTTTTGTTGTTGTTGTTTTCACTCTTTATCATATTTATTCTGGAACTAATTTTACATATGAAACCTTTTAATTATATCTTATAAAAGAAAAGGCAACTAAAAGATTAAAAATTTGATTGTATTCTTGCTTTTTTGAACATAGGGATGTAAATAAAACAACAGAGCAAATATCATATGAATGCAGTAATATCAGATTGTGTGAAGAAACCTCTATAATGAAAGTATTTTTAATTTTTGGAAAGTTTAGGCTATTCAAATCCAAATATCATTTCAATGCACTTCACAAAAGTAAAAGATCCATTTTGTCGACACAACAAAACTTCAGCTGCTTTGATTTGAGTCAATAGTTCTCTCCAAAATTGGGTTCAAACCTCCTAAACTAAAGTTTAGTAGTCATTTCCTGACTAATGGCAGTCCACACACTCACCCGCCTTACCTAAATGGCATGTTTTGCTGTCTTTCCCATTTTGAAGAATTTCCTTAAGGTATAATTTTCTCATATGAAGCAAAACAAAAAGTCGTGTTGGTAATTATTTGACTCTCGACACTGAAAACGTGAATTTTATTTTTAAAAACTACGTCAATAACATTTATTCTACAGGAATCCAAATGTTAAAAACACTTATTTTCTATGGTGGGATTTTTCTTTTTAACCTCCGCTGGATGTGAAAAATGTGAAAAGTAAATTATTTTAAATTTTCAATATGTGATTTACTTATTGAGGGAGTAAAAGGATTAAAAGCTTTAACTATTTCCCTAATGAACCCAGACTGGAGGTTCATTTTGAAGGAGCATTTCTTCACTAGTTCTGCTTTTGCTGAGCCAGTGACTGACATTTAGGTTGACTGTAGATACATATAAACCTACAGTGAGATGCAGCTTTATACAGTTTACTTTCCTAGTGTTGGTTTGACTCCATTTTGCCTTCAGAAGAGCGAATTCTTCAGTCAGCATCATGCATTTGGTGCAGATCCATATTCCTCCACATCCCAAAAGTAATCTATTAGATCGATATCTGGTGATTAATACTCAGGAACATGGCTGTTTGATACCCGGACCAGTTTATGCTAACAGGAAATGACATCACAATCTCAGCAGCTCTTTGCTGCAAGTAAACTTAAACATTTTCTCCCATCTTCTGGAGCTGCTTTTAAAAATAGATGCAAATTAAGCAAAATAAAAAAGTTAATTTAAACCACAGCAGACAAACTTTACTCACTCAATCCAAGTCATTCAATTTGAAATTAAAAGAAGATTTAAGTCTCCATGTGGGAGTAAAAGTCAGACAAATGCTTCAGGCATCTGAATACATCACACTGCAAAACTCTGATCTGAATCCTGCTTGACGGATCAAGGCAACATGTGTGCTATACCATAAAAAAAAGGATTTGCATCACGCAAAGTAAAATCCCCCAACACACAAATGGTAAAATAAGAGAAAAGCCGCCTGTTTAAAAGCAACTTTTCAGATTGACGATTCATTTTGTGGACAGATCCAACCAGGGTTTTATCTCTTTATTTCTTCTCTGGCTTCAGGGAAGATCAATGGCTAAAAATAATGAGATCTGAAGCTGTGATGCACTTGGACCTGCTTTTTTTTTTTCACCAAAGATAAAAATGTAGCAGGACTAAGTGTGAGTGGTCAGGACACACTGAGGTTCTAAATTTATATACAGTCAGTCTCACATGCAGCGTGATTCTGGTTCCTTTTATCTGCTGCAAAAGGTGGAGCCTCATAAATGCAATATTTGATCCATCTACAAAACAACAGAGTGCAGATGTTTTATTCAATTTGTATCTAACCTTTTTAAATCTTTATCTTTGGCAGAGACATTATTGCTTTGATATGAGCTTTAAAGTATCAAGGGGGAGTAAGCTATAAAGTATTGAAAGAAAGATGCAGGCACAAATTGTAGAACAGCTTTATCCCTTACAGACACAAACAACAACATACAGAAAATCATTAATAAAGTCAGAATGAAACAGAAGAGCGGCTTCTTTCTGTTTAAAAAATATTCCTCCTTTTCTCCCCTTGGGTGGCTTTAAATTACAGACCATATCTTAAGAAAGTAAATAGAAAAGGGTTAATAAAACTTTTATTCAGAGTGCTGCAAGCTCTCTGCTCCATAAGGAACCTATGAGAAGCTTAAGTACCAGGAGTCAGGTGTGTAAAAGTGACAATGTTTTATACACTGAAATGCATCAGGCAGGAATGTATATAAACTTTCTTTATGTCAGGTTTATTATGTACACGAGTCTGGATCAATGAGAAACCTGTGCTGAAATCAGATGTTTCTCTCCGTCGTTAGCCTCTGAGGTGAAGATGTAGAGAAGGTTTTATTTGGCAACTAAAGAAAAAGAAAATAGTACATCAAATATGTTCAGATCAAAGGTTGTAGCAGAATAAAAATAAAAAGTCTTAATTTTGACCAGTAGCCCTGCAGAGCATTAAGTTACTGCTGGGTGCAGTTCTTTATTTGTAACCCAATAAAATTACATTTTGTGTTGTTTTTCGTTTTAACAAAGTGAGCAGTAAATTACACGTTGTAAGGTATGAAAACATTTTAAGAAGAACTTCCTTTGGGTATCTTTTATTATTTAAGATTAAAAATGTGTTAAAAATTTTAAAATTAACTTATTGGCATAATCAGTTCAATTCCATTTTAGATACTTTTAAGCTAATTTTCATATTACATATTTTTTCTGACTCTAAATCGAGACACAATAAATTATGCACACAATAAAAACTTTATTAAAAACATATTTAAACTTTTTAATCTATAATTCTCCAACCTTCAGTAACAGCTCAAGTTTCACAGCTCATTAGTTTATAAAAACAGGTCGACAGATCCTCTTGATAGTCTTTTATTTCTATATTATTCTACCAATACGTTTTTCCAGTGGTATATAAAATCATTCATGCCGCTCAATGAAAAACAAATTTCTTTATTCTTATAACTTTTTGTATCTGCTGAGCAGAGCTTTTCAAGTTTCCAGTTTTATTTCAACTATTTCTCTGTGTTTATGAGCTTCAGGTGTTTAAGGTTGGAAGGACTCCATACCATCACCCTGATCTTCAGCTCCCTCTACAGATTCTCTGTTAGATTCAAATCTTCACTGGCCATGCTGACACAAAATGCCTGAAGAAACATCTTGGTGAAACTAAAAGATACCTTTAAACCTTAGCAAGTCAGGAGTATGAATAATTTGGAGACTAGCTGCTGTCTTCATTGATCCACATGTTTGTGGATTTTTCTGTAGAAACATAACTCCAAATTATTTGTTTTCTTATATAATGTTATTCTTTCTTTCAAATTTATGAAATATTTAAAATGACTTTTTGGAGCTCTACATCATTTTAGAACATTATTCCCTCGTCAAAAACAAATCTGAAGTGTTGTTTTGATCCTTTCATGAAAGTTTGAGAAATCCTTTAGTCTCCATGGCAACCATTCACCTGAGCAAAACGCCTGAGTGAACCTAGCCCCGCCTTAGAGGATGAAGCTCCTCCTCAGAGCTGCAGTTTGAGCTCCTGCCTCACAGAGTAGACCGCCTCCACTCAGCTCCTTCAGACTAGCCAGCAGAAATTAGCAAACACCAGGTGGAACTGAGCATCAGCTGAGCTCGTTATCGCAGCTCCTTCCCCGTGAAACGCTGGCTGAATGTTATTTAAGGGTTAATAGAGGAGCCATGTTGGGGTGACTTCCTGGAGGCAATGTTTCAGAAAGAGCAGGAGTTTTTAAAGAGACAGAGGCCTACTTTTAATTTGTAAAATTGCAAAGTCAAATTTCTTTAAAGTCACATTCCATGTATATAGTATTTTTAATAAAACCTTAAGTGAACATAGTTACTTGACTGTGCTATAAAATACCAATATGTGCATGGAAAGTACATAATACTGACCCTTTAAAAGGAAGCTGAAATAACATGGATGGATGGATGGATGGATGGATGGATGGATGGATGTGTTGGTAGGTAGGTAGGTAGGTAGGTAGGTAGGTAGGTAGGTAGGTAGGTAGGTAGGTAGGTAGGTAGGTAGGTAGGTAGGTAGGTAGGTAGGTAGGTAGGTAGGTAGGTAGGTAGGTAGGTAGGTAGGTAGGTAGGTGATGTGTTAACACATAAAATCTTCTCTTTTTGGCTCCTTCGACTGTGTAGCAGAAATTGCAGGTGTGCTTCTTTAAAAAGCTTGCTGTCTTCCACTCTAATGGACATGCTGCAGGTTTTGTAGCAGCGCTGAATGGTGCTCAGCGGGTAGATGGACCAGAACCGTCTGCCAGTGTGACAGAGCGGCTGCAGGCAGGCCTCCAAGCCTCCTCCATAAACCTAATGTGTCTCCAACACCTGGCGCGCGCTGCCCACGCTGGCTGTCCGCTTGATGTACGTTCGTGCGCTTGCATGTTTTGAATCGAGAGTGACTAATCCTCGCTAACAGTGGCAAGCAGACGCTCCTAAATGCCAAAGCGCCATAAACCGCTGTGTGACCTGGGTAAAATGTCCACTTCACTTGTTTTACAGTTTCCAATATTTCTCTGCTTGCCCCCACAGAGGCCACTGTCAGGAGCAAGCTCTAAACGAGAGGATTTCTGAGACTCGGTTGCTGTGGATACGCACCGCCACATCCAGATCCCTCCTCCAGATCAAGACCTTCTCCTGCAGCAAGATTGCTTCTTTCTCTCACATGTTGATTAGTTTTTTCTGCTTCAGAGGTGTTGTGATTAAGGTGGGAAATGATGTTAACTGTTTTTATTGAAAATCTTCCTAAAGCTGCGTTAAACCTGCGATCCGCTGCCCAACCCCCCCATGAATCACGTGTCCTGTACGCGTCTGCATCTGGATTCCAATTAAATGTGTGTGTATGTGAGAAGCACAACAAAGCTTATTAAAGCAAACCTCACAGGCCGCTTGTGTGTGAAGTGATTATTTCTCTGGATGTGATACGAGTCAATGAATCAGGAGGCCACTGGGAACGCATTTCACATTAATATTTGCTTCTTCATTGTCTCATCTCGCTCTGTGCAGGAGGCTGGATGAGAGGGACAACAAATACTCAAAGAGGGTTTAGTTTATTACGAGTTACTCTTACATGTTTCAATAGATGACACCCCATCATGACGGGCGAAATCTGCATATACTTATTCACATCTATTAATTTATTTTGAATATATTTGCAAAATGTTTTAAGGGGAAAAATTGTATAAAGATGTGAAGCTGTCTGGGTGAACTGCATAAGTCATTACAACTCATCATTTTGTCCTTGAAAAGTTGTTTGCCTTCATCACCTGATGAATGTTTGACGTCTTTTAGCTCAACTGTTGTTGAACTCACCCACTTTAAATCTGAATTACTGTGTCAAGTAAAACTAAAATGCAGCACTTTAGAAACTTTTTAAGGCTTCTGTGTGTATGTCCAGATTTATATGAAAGCAACTAATCTTTTACTGAAGGAAAGAGTTTTAGGGCCTTTTAAAATAATTGACCAGCTTTGGTTTTGATGCTTGCTGTTAAATTTTGAGTTTGTAGAGGGGCTGATAAAGGACAGGAGATGGTTTGGAGAATTGGATAAAAGCATTAAAAATAAAGCAGAGCACATTTTGTTTTTCAAACACAATATATTTTGTATTTTTTCTTCCTGATGCTGACAGGTGGTCTTAAAAACAACAACAGTAATAATCTGAATTGTATGCCTTTAAAAGCCTTAACGTTTCATAAAAATCTCTTTAATTACGTTTTGTTGGGTATTAAATATGTAAACTTTGGTCACTGTTTCTTCCTGTGGCTTTTTGGACAATGTTTATTTTTTGAGAAATGCTTTTGCTGCATTATTCTTTTTTTCTGTATTGTAGTTCTGGCTGAGAAATTTAAGCATCATTACACTTTGACAAAACTACAAAGCCCAAGATCAAGGACGGTGAACTGAACATTGGAAAGCAATTTACAGTCGGACGACATTCAGTCTCTCAGCGAACGCCTGAAAATATTTCTCCCCCCAAAGCTGGCTTACACTGCTGTTTCTTTAAGGAATTAAAATCAAAACATTCTTGTCTGTTATTCACTGCAGGCTCCTTTGTAATGAAAGTATGTTTAACAAGAAGGAATTCAGTAGTTGGCTAAAACCATTTTACAATAAACCCGATGAAGCCAGAGATGCGAAACGCTGAGCTGAAAAACACCAAGTGGATAAAAGCCGATTCCACACAGATGGCAAATGCAATCCAAATCCAATGTTTTGTTTTGTTTTGTTTTTGTCACAATGACACATTCTGCTGGACGATAAATTGTTCCAGAAGTTATCGCGATAAGCGATAATATTGTTTATTGCAATAAACGATATTATTGACAAAAAAGTCTTTTTTCATACTATTTTTAAGTTAACGGTAATGACAAAATAAAAACACAAAAGCACAAAAGATCAGTAAACTTTACATCCAAATGAATATTTAACACTGGAACTGGAAGACATTTTAAATATCCAAAATAAATAAATAAAACAACAAATAAAATGAATTTTGAAATCTTTTTAAACAAAACTGTCCTTCAAAAAAGGGCTAGTTGAGACCAAAACACCAAACTGACTTTTATCACCCAGTTTTTGGTAGAAAGAGAGAAAAATAGAGATAAATGATAAATCACAATTAATACAGTTCAAAATGATAAATACTAATTTATGTCACACTGTAGAATCACATAAGTTGGTAAAGTTCTTGCTTTTTATTTGTTGGATGCACTTGAATTACTTTATCAAGCCATTTCTTTATTTCTGTGTTTACTACTAATTATGTCAGAATCCGTCCGCCATATTGGGGAGCCATGTCATCAAACTCAACAAACCAGCGACCTCACCTGACCCTTAGGTAATCTATGCAGTATTCACAACGAGAACGTGAGAAATGCCACACCCAACAATGCGAACAAAGCTGGAAGTCGCTGCTAAATCAGTCCGGGCTTCAGCTTTATTCCCACACTTCCACTGGTTGTATCCAGTGCAGATGATGTGGTGTGTGGATTTTTCTGCCTTGTCTACATTAAAATGGGTGAAACTCTGTATTCCAGACACCCTGCAGTAATTACCTTCTGGATAAATTAAATTAAAAAGTGAAACTGAAGTGAACAGTCAGCAGTCCCTGATCATTCCCTGTAACAGCCCATCCCTCCTCCTCCATTCTCCTGTCTCTGTGCTGTTTATATCCCATCCACCCTGCCTGCCTGTCAAAATGCACCATATGCACATTTATGCAAGCGCCATCAAGCCTCTCCCCACAGCACATTTGTACGACTTTTTAATTGTTGCAGAACGCGGCCGTCGCATGTCTGCCTCAACGCAGGTGTTGATTTGTGCGAGGCGAAATGAGCATTTAGCGAGCCACCGTCCCGCCCCGCGATTCTCGTCTGCCAACAACCATCTTTATTGATTCCAAGCAATCTGCCACGGTGGCACAGACACACGGGGAAGGAAGGACGAGAAGGAGGAGAGGTGGGCCTGCGGGGAGGAAAACTACAAAGAATATAAACAGGATATTGGGAGAAGGCCCCATATTTTATATAAAAGCCTCATCTGTCACAAAGGGATTGTCTTTTTCCTCTCCTGAGCTCTTTGATTCACTCCCTGTCTGGAGCTCAGAGGCCTCATCATCATCTTCATCAGCAGCAGCAGCAGCAGCAGCAGCTCTCCGTCTCACTGCTCGGCTCTACAGGATGGTGGAAAAAATAAACAGATGGAAGAGCGAGGGATAAAGAATCAGAGGAAGGATGTAGGACTTCAAACTGAGAGAGGAGGAGGGTATAGATGCAGCGCCTGCGGTCAGATGGATGGAAGGATGGAGGGGGGGAAAGAGAGGGATGGAGAGACTGATGAACTCATCTAACAGAGCTGTGGGTTTTTTAATAAGCAGCAGACTGTGAAGCCTCTCTCCAACCAGTTACTCTGAATAATGAGAGCAAGAGACACGCAGGATGAGAGGATGAAAAGACAACGAGACTCATTATCCCGCCACCAATTTTCATCACTGTCCCGTCAGTAATTCCTCTCCCTCCTCGTCCTCCGCTCCCCCTCTCCGTCTCCAGCCGTCCTCGACTCTGTTTGAGATGACAGATGAAGACCAATTAACGCTAACTGTTTTGGTAACTTGAAGGCTGATTCCCTGCCATCTTCCAGAACGTGTGCTGATAATCTCGTAGGTCCTGGAAATTACTTGCTGCCCGCGGCCCTGCTGGCTCACCTGTGTGTGTGTGTGTCTGCTCCAGTTTAACACCCCCAGGAGAAAAGCTCAAGTGGAAAAGCCTCTGAAAGTGTGCTAACAGCAGTGTAAGCTCCAGTGTTTGATGAACAGTCATTAAACCTGCTGGCTTTGATGCAGACTAACAAGTTGCCTCCCTCTCGACGTCCTTTGGCGTCTTAAAATATTTGCTGTTTTATCTGTCTCCACCAGAATAAACTTGAAAATTGTTCCTCTCCCATATATTTTGCTTTTGTCATTTTAATCTAAGCGACTCTGACTCGGAATCAGTGTCTTCCTGCTGTTTCAGGTTTTGCAGAAAAGCTCTTTGTATGCAAAACGACGTGATTTTTGCCCATTAGCAGTTTTTGCTGAATGGTTTTTATTACGACAAGCTCTCTTGATGTGTTTTCTCCCTCCTCTCATGCTGTGTCTCAGCTGCTCATTGTGTTTGTGCACGCTTGGGCAACGCAGCTAATCGGACTGTGAAGAGATAATTCATTTATATGCAGATTTTTTTGTCAGATAATTGCACAAAAAACGTCAATCGTCACACAAGGTGACACAAAACGTATCCCTGACTGTGTGTAGCAGACAAGTAAATAAGTAAAGATTTATTGGCAGAAAAGTTTCATAAATGGAAGAAGAACTTTACAGTAAATCAGTTTATCTTGATGCAATTTGTTCTTTCTGGAAGGAGCAGCTCATCAATCAGGGTTGAGAGATTTTCACACTAGTAACCGTTGATAAATAGAAATATAAGTTGACGGCTACACAAATCTTCTGTCCATGATACGAAAACGAGGGATCTTGAATCAGGCTTTTTCTCCAGTCCAATCTGATTCTTAATTTAAATTAATAAAAATCTGTTTTGGATGTGCTTGAAACCTCTTGCTTCAAAGTGCATCAAAATAACACACATTTCATCATTATTACAGTTCCAATCAGCAAAAACTCCCGATTGGCTTGAATGTCCTCTTTATTTTAGGTGTTTTAATCATTTATTTACTCTTCAGACTTAATTTATAAGCAAAGATCTTCACCTGAATCTCAAAATCAAGAGTTGATTTCACAAGTTTGAATTTCCTGAACCACACACAGAGACGTGAATCTTCAAATATACACATACACAAAATAAGGGAGGCGCAATATGTCTGCACTAACATCAGTTTCATTCATTAAAGCAAAACTATTATGTTGAGCTTCATTATTTTAAACTATAACTATAAATGCTGATATACAAAATAGCAAAAGTCAATTTAAAACTTCCAGGAATCTGTTGTGCAAATTTGTGAGAGATAAAGACGTCAAATAAAGCTGCAGAGTTTAACTGTGAATCCCATTTCTACAGCTTAACCCGACTACAAACCTCAAGTTTCCCTTTTTACTTTAATTTAAAGCCACAATCGGGTTGTGGTTAAAGATGGGACCCTCAATCTGAGCCCTAAAGCCATCAGTGTCTTTTTTTCTTGTCTTTTTTCCCCTCATTCTGCTGCAAACCAGGACGCCTCCTTGTCATCCGGGTTCGTCTCCAGGATGTGATCAGGAATGCATGTCTCCATGCTGACAGCATCATCACCTGGGTTTGCAGTAGTGGGGCAATCTCTGACTGCCATTTCACAAGTTTTTATTGTTATTTCCAGGAAATCATTCAACCACCCCACCCAGACAGACTCCAACACATCCTCTGGGTCCCGAGTGTTATGGCCCTAAAACGGATGCTGTGGAGGACGACACATTGGATTCCTCTCCGCGCTGCAGTGCTGTACAGAAAGATGGGAGAGTGAGCGCTGGAGAGATGGTGACTGTCCGTCTGTGAGGATAAAGTACTCTGAAGGAGGAAAGAGTTTCTGTGGCGAAGTTTCCGCTGAAGGTCTATCACTTCCCTGATTGGGTTGTGGATTATACTGGTACCTCAAAATCTTTCAAAAAATGTCAGAAAGTAACTAAGTCAATGCAGAAAATCCAGAATTGCCATTATCAACACAGATACCAATACCTTTTAGTGTTTATCTTTGATATACAGCTCTGGAAATTGAAAATGTTCTGGTTGTTCCACCAAATATTGATCTCTGAACTCTTCCTGAGTTAAAACTTTAGTATTGTTGTTTCTAAATTAATATGAACTTGTTTTATTTGCATTATTTGAGGTCTGAACGTACTGCATCTTTTTCATTATTTTGACCATTTCTCATTTTTTTGCAAATAAATCTAAAATTTTTGCTTGGAATTTCAGGGACGTGTTGCCAGCAGTTCATAGAATAAAAGAGCAATGTTCATTTTACTCAAACATAAACCTGTAGAGAGTAAAATCAGAGAAACTAATCAATTTTAAGTTAATTTTTTCCAGAGCTGTATCATCAAACTTTTTGTGATAATGTTTTTGCTTTGTTAAAACGTAGGATAAAATTTGGACAAATTTTCAGATGTCTATAAAAAACTTTGAAAATATACTAACATGATGAACAAAATCTTTATTTGGAAAACCAAAAGAAGTGCATTTACTCCCAAATAAACAAATTTCAAAAACATTAGAATTATATAATAGTTGAGGAATTACAATACATAAAAATAAAATAAAATTTCAAGAGGGAATCTGAAATTAAAGTATTGATCTTATCAGGCTATTGTTATATTATAGATATATTATAGATATTATCATCAAGAGTCCCTGCTTGGAGTGAATGTTATAGTTAAGAGCTAAACTATTTGTTAGATTGTCTGATGGTAGGTATCTCGTTAGCATACATAATTCTGTGTATTTATTGTTACGTTTGTGTTTGAATGCATGAAATGGAGAGAAATGTGTTGTTAGCTTTTGCTGCTAACAGCGGTTAGCTGCGAAAGAAAAGCCGAATTCACAGTTTTCCTGCTTACAGCTTTAACATTGAACTCATCGTTCCCAGAACTCATATGGGTCCCACTTTTTATCCAGAATTGAAACCTTTTCAGACAGCAATGTGCAACCCACAAACATTACCATATGGGGAAATGTTTCTCCATCCCGTCTCTTACCCATTTGAGCCCCGTCTGTAAATGTTGGCTGTTTTCTTTATTATGAGCTTCAACGGCAGCTCCCCCCACTCACTGAGCACAACGATAAGCAGATTGGATCGGTTTTCCAACTCCAAGGTAGAACACAGAATGGTTGGACCTGAGATATTGTTGAGAAAAAGTAATTAAAATTAGCTTAATTTGAAAAAAAAAAAAAGCTTGGCTCTCTCTTTTCCTCCGGTCCCAAGTTCTTTCTGGCGAGCCGCGTGTGGCAAACAAGGAAGCAACAATGCGTGATGACGTCACAGAGTTTAATTCTCAAAACAAGCAACGCATGAATTAACAAGAAAACTGCAGAGTTACAGAGACATACATTCGTTACCTGAGACAAAAGAGATAGAAAAGGAAAGATAGTGAAAGATAATCTGAATTATTATTACTGAGCACGGACTTTTATTCTGGAGGTGTGTCTTAACTTTTTAATATATTCGAATGTATTCGAAAGGCGTACCTCTGTTTTAACCAACCAGGCGCCACCTCAGGCACCCAGAAAAACTTAAGCCTTCCCTTAACTTCACGCCAAGATCAAAGGCCACTTTTGTCTCCTGTAAGACAAAAGAGCAAGCAGCTGTATTGTGACCCCATGGGCTTCTAGGGCCACCTGATCAAATAGAACCTTAACATAAGACTTCACATATACCTGTGAATTTTAAAGTGTCTCCTTCACAAAGTTAAACTCAGTAATTTAGTTTAAGGAAAGATTACCTTCACAAACCTAGTTTTTGCTCATCTGCATTCAGCATCTCCAAAGATTTGAATCTTTGCCTTATCACATAAATCCTGAATACTAATACTAAACAACACATTTTCATTGAAACAATTTCCATTTGATTCAGATATTATCATAGATAGTACAATTTTCAAATACATTCAGCATTCACCATTCTAAACTTAGATAATACACTTTGGTTAAAAACTTGCTATTAATACTTAGAAAAATATCTTAGAAATTAAATGTTAATGATCTCAACATTCTATGTTGTATTTAGTTTAAATCATGCCAGATTTGGTTCTGGAAGACCTTTGATGTTCTGTGAACCATACAGGCTTCTGTCCTGGAGGCAATGCTAATTTTATGACTTCCTGGGCTCTGATAACACACCCTCACAGAGAGATCTCCTTTTGACCTACACCTGGCTCCCGTCTCCGAATACTTACCGATAGAGTAGTTTTAGTTTCAAATCCCTTACCCCAAAATTAAGAAATTTGTTCAAAATCAGACTGTCCATTATAACCTTTACACCTGGGGTAAGATTAGCTGTATTAAGCACTAAAAATAATCATTTTTTCCTTAACAATATCCAGAGGTGACCGAACAATAGCCTAACTCCTCTCCCTATAAACAGGTTTGTTTTGCTGCTTTATGCTTTTGTTGCTTTCTGCTCAGCTGATCTGGATGAGTCTAAATAATAAGATTTGTATGAGTTTAGCACATTGCAACATCCTCTACCTGCTGAGAAAGCTAAACCTAAACATCCTCCTTGAAATTTCTCCGGTGTAATATTTGCATATAATTTACATCTTCTGCTATTTGTGTCGAGACAAAAGTAGTCAGTGGATGAAACTGTTAAGAAAATTAGAGAAAAAGTCAAAAGATTGAGCGCTGCTCTACACAAAGGTGCGAAATCTTATTCTTTATTATGTAGGTTTGACAGATAAATTGCCAGCATCTGCCATAGTCGTTTAGAATGACCTTTGTATGAGACAGGCGCTCAAATATGAGTAAGTAATGTTGACAGTGGCTTCAGGGATTTGAAGAATCATTCATAGAAACCACTGTCTCCCTTTAGCCATGAGTATATTTGCAGCTAGAGATTTTGTTCTGTTGTTTATTTATGTTTTAGTGAAGAATCTGAACCGCTCTGGTGATCTGGGACAGGACTGATAGTAAGATCAAAATCAAAGCTGAGCAAGCTTAGGTACTGAGATTCCTAAATATTCAGTTCACATAAACTCAGATTTAAATTGCTTCCATGCTTTTTCCTTTTTTGTCCTAACTGAATATTTGTAAGAATGCTCCCCTTAGCTACACATGTTTCGTTTTTCTTTATTTAATGGTGTTTATGCTGCATGTTTTCACCATCTTATTGCATTATGCAAATCACTTTACCATTTGTCTGAGAGAAATCCTTCACTTCGCCTTTGGCACAGAGGCTTTATTGGAAACTACAGCTGTTGGCAGAAAGAAGGTTATGACTCTTGATGTTTGGATTCAGGTAATCTCATCAAGATCCAAGATTGGAGTTGCCTTCATAAAAACGGCAAGCTAAAGTGTTACTCCAGCTGGGTCTTGTTAGCTAAAAATGCATTTAGCAGCAACATAAACGATGGTTTTGGGCCATTTTAACCCAATTAATTAATTATACCTAATCACGACTGTAAACGCTGCTGCAGGTGGCTCACATCAGAAGTAAATCCAATTAGTGATGACAATCAGGAATGTAATTGCAATTTTCAGACAATATGAGGAAACAGAACAACAGCCTGTTGTACTTGTATTGTGAGTGAGGAAGAGGATGAAGGCCTTGAACTTTAATCTATTTAGAGTGAGTCCTGAAAACATCAGGCTTAAAAAGAATAAAATATGCAGTGCAGAATTTGTTTTTTGTTGTCACACTTTCAGGTCATCAAAACACCTTTAATATCAGGGAAAGAATTACACAATGAATACAAAATGGGTTTATTTAATAATAGAAAAGGTTGTCTGCACCAGCCTGACCCAAGCTCAAAAGGTAATTGACCCCTTTTGTCAGATAACGAGATAACTGTGATAATTAGGCTTGAGGCTCTGACTCAAGCCTTAAATTAGTTAAATAGAACCTGTCTGTCAGCATGAAGTTGGCTGAAAAGAAATCAATAAGCAGCACATCTTCCTTCCATCGAAAAAAATTCAAAAACAGACGAAAATCAAAGTAGCTGTCAGTCTGGAAAGAAAGCAGAGAGTCAAAATATGCAACTAGAGGAAATGTGGAGGAGTGGTGAACAGATCTAAATGTTCACACAAAAAACCACAAAGGATGGAAAAATGTTTAGGATGCATTTGCTTTTTCAGAAAGCCCATATTGGTTTGGTCAGGTTTTCCCCCTTAGTAAAATGTTTTTGCTGTTTCATTTTTTTCACACATTAAAATGTGTTGGATAACCTGAAACCTAAAATTGGAGAGAAAAAAAGCAAAAACAAATGAAATGTTGTTGGAGTAAATATTTATTCAGGGCCTTTTGGATTAAACTTTGCCATAAAACGCCAAATTCAACTATTAAAATAACATTTATATAGACGCAAGGGAGTCTAACAGATTATTAAGAACCTTTATGTCTTAGATTTACTTATTTTAAATAACATTCGTCTTTTAAATTACTCTTAATTAAAAGGGTAATGTTAGCTTTTACTACTGAGGAGTGTTTTTCTTGTACATTAGCAGAAAGTTAACTTTAACTAATTGGCATTAGATGTAAGATATTCTCTAAACTCTAATAAATTATTCATCTCCATTGTGGATTCCGCTAAAAAGATTTTACACTAAAATATAAAATATCTCTACCATTGTAGGGGTACAGCTATAATTCAGTGCTAAAAATGAATTAATGTTAGAAAACTGATTTAAATTTTAAAGTAGGTAATATCCACAGCAGTTTGTCCATTTTTTAGATTCCTGTTTTTTTTGGTCATCAAACTTTTGAAATAGAAGTTATAAAAATAGTATATTTACTCTCAAGGTCTGATCCTTTTCACTTTCTCTCTCCGTGTCTGAACGCAGTGGATCTGAAGTCAAAGTTTAAAGCAGCAACATTCATCTCCATCTTTTAAGGACTTTGCACTGTTACCACTGAAGGGATCTTCACATCGCTTCACTGTTTATTTCCTTTGCTTTACATAAAGGAAAGGTTCAGAAGAATCAAGCAGTCTTTTTTAGTGGATAATGGGTAAACCTTCAAATGGAGAAAACTGAACTGACTTGCCTCTCAGTAAGTCACAGTGTGTTATAGCAGTTTATTTTAGCCCAGCATCTATTGCATTAATTTTTTTAATTTACTAACGTTTTTTCTGGAAACAAAATTAAGAAGTGGAGGCCATATTGCTTCTCTTCATTGGGTATGAAAAAGTCCATATTTAAAAATTCATCCTATATATATTATATATATTAACTAAGATTCATTTTAAGTTAAATAGATGATAAAAGCTCAGGCTGCTGAAGGACACACTGTCAACTCTGTTACTTTATACCTTATAGCCTTAAACTTTATATCCTTTATTTCCTCCTAGAAGAGTTACCAATCAGTGTTTTTGTGTTTATTTGTATTTCTTTAGTGATTATTATGGCCATCAAAAGAGTTTTGCTGCTGTTTACCGTTTGTGCTATTTCCAGTGGAAAGTGCTACTGGATCTGTGTTTCTTTGTTTGGGTGACCTTTTGACATTCAGAAAGTCAAGCAGATGTCTGTTTCTACTGTGTCTGGATATGCTGAAGGTTTCCTCCTGTTAAATGGGAGTCATTCCTCTCCACTGTCACCACATGCTTGATTTGGGGCAGGGACTGCTGCAAAATCAGTAGCTGCATTTCCATTGGCCTTAAAGTAGGAATTACAAAAAAACAACTTGCATAATGGAAACATGCCAATTAAAAAAAACCAAAAAAACATTGATTGGTAAAAAGGTTTTTCAGTGCATCAAATGTGATCAACATCCGGATGTTACTACTGACAGAAATGAAGAAGAAGATGACAGAAGTGGTTGGAGGATGATGGAGCAGCATGTTTTTTAGTTACTTGTTGCATGAACAAACTTATTCATGCATGAGTTTAATTGTGTTTCTTACTTAATTGGAACACCACAATTGCTAAATAGTTTTTTCTCAGCGTAATATTGATAAAGTTTTAAACACATTTACAATGGAAATGCAGCTGGTGACCTGATGCAATTATCAATTATCATTACGTGATCAATTGAACTAGACTGCACAATATTTGGGGTTTAATTTGAATGTTGCAATATGATTGATTTAATCAAAACTGAACTTGGGCCTAATTTTACTCAGTATGACATGAACGTGATCTGTTGGTACTATAAAGTGCCTTTAAACGACATTTGTACAGAGACTCTTAAACATAAACAGATTTAATGTGAAAAGTTTTCCCTTTAAAACAAAAACACCTTAATCAGTCAGCGTTGCAGCTTCATCTACAAGTATGAACCAGTTCATAAACATTTACAGGCAGAGGAACAGAAAATAGATGAACATGCTGTAAAATCCAAATGCTGCACTAAATGCTGGTTGATTGGACATAATGAGTTGATGAATAAAAAGTTAACACCACACTGAAAATGGACGGTTTCAGCGATTAAATGTATGGTTTGCTCTACACATCTGCTTATGTTTTATGCGCTGAGCTTGAGTTGTGATGATTGCAGGGAGGAAGATCTATGCTCTGAATCACATTTTGAAAGCTGCAGCTGATCGTTGAAGGAGCTTTGAGTTCAGTTATTAAGTCATGCATGGAGTGAGAGACATCATCCAGGACTGATGTTTGTGTGGCTTCTGTCCTTCTGTCTCCTGTCAACGGGTAAAGAGTGGAGGCCATCCCAGGAAAAAGATGGCCGTCCTGATCAACTCATCCAGTCTTTAAGGCTCTATAACAGACAGATATGACTATCGTCAGGTAGGATGGATGTAATCTTTTAAACTACGTCTATTGGTACTAATGGTGTTTGAGCAAAGGGAGCCCCCAGCAGCCTGAACATTTGTTACTAGACTGACTGTGTTCATGTTCACATACTCCCTGTTGTCTTTATTTTGTAGCAGAAATCGAGACTCACTCAACATTTTTAGCTGACAGGGGTGACACTTAGTGTGGTCTTCTGCTGCTGTGGTTCATCTGCTTCAACATGTTGAACATTCAGAGATGTTAATCTGAATAATATGACTCTAAAAAGCCACAAAATGTTATGATTTTGTAGTTATGTGCGAATGGAAAAGTTTGACCCAAGCTTACTTGCATAGCAGGAAACAGATGCAGGAATACAGAAAAACTGCACTTTCTGTCTGGGACATCTGACCCTTGGGTGATCTATGCTTTGCAGAAGATGTAGTGAAGAAACTTGTTTTGGAAGAAGCTTGTGTCAGCACTCGAAGCAAACTACAGGAAGTGATGGTACATCCATATGCGTGAGAGATAAGAGTGTTTCAGTGCTTGGGGAGGGTGAAGATGTGTATAAGTGCAGTTTGACTCTCCTCTTCTTCACACCCTGAGAGGTGCTGACCTGTTCTCCTTACGGGTAAGAAATAAACAGACTTTGAAGACCTGTTCTTATCTGTCTTTATTTAATTAAGTGCTGAAGTCCACCTTTTCCAAAACAGCAATAATCTGATAGATGAGTGGAGTTGATGTTACAACTGAGCTGAAGAAGGGCTTTCGTCAACACAACAAACTCTAACGAACAGAAAAATATTCCTGGCATGTCTTAGGTTTCCTGTACACATCTTAGTTTAACCTGGAACATTAAACTCTGTTTCCCATCAGTAAACATGGAGGCAGCATCAGTCAGGCTCTGCCTTGGTTGAGGGTCTAGGTAAATTGCTTATTAAAAAGTAACAAATATGGGATTCAATTTGTAACTTGAAAATGAAATGACATATTTATTATATTCTTATTAATTCCCTGACCTCAACCCAACTGCAAAAGCTGTTTTATGGTGTATAAAGGTTGTGTAGTTGAGGAACTCAGATAAATTAGTCTGAATGTGTTTAATAGGAGGGAACGGTTCATCGTGTCCCTGCTGTGGCGCACGCCTCATCAGCACAGGCATAAAATGTTCCCTCTACTAATGATTTCAAAAGTTACCAGTATTTACAATCCTCCACAGCCAATGACACAGATTTGTGTAGCATAAGTTTGGTCACATTTGTGCCTATTTTGTATTATAAAGCATATTCATGAGTAATTAATCCGGAAATACTTATAATTCTTGCAGCTTTAGCAGCAAACAACAGACACATGAATGCATGCAGAAATAATTTAATTCTCACTCGCAATCATTTTCAGACTTTTCTACCAGGTCGCATCAAAATTTAAGCATTCTGTGAGGTTATTCCTCCAGAGTGCAGACATAAATGTCAGACCTGTGATGTTTAGAGTGTAGAAAAGGCATAAATCTTGTAATACACCAGCAGCTCTGGGCTGCTTTTTCTCCAGAGTTTCAAAACCATAAAACTCAGATTGAAAAACCACCTTTATAGAAAAGTACAGAGTTCATATTGGAGGAGAGCAAAAACCAGTCTGGAAAGTAGGAGCTCAATTCTTTACTCGGCTCGTGTCAAACTAAGCCCGGTGAGGATGATTTGCTCCTAATATTGAGGGACTCAGAACTGTTGATACCAGAGGAAGTAGCTGCTGAACGCCCGGCTGCTGAAGAGGTGTGGTGAGCTATACAAATACGTGATTATGTGTTCTGAATTATTAACGAAACCTTCCAGGCCTTCTAAAGGTGCTTCTGTTGTATGAAAATTGAGTTTGCAGCAGCGGCCGACACTCAGAGCGGATAAGCGTCCAGCAGCTCGGTGAGACGGCTGATGCGTATGGATGAGGCCATGATGGAGGGAGCGAGAGAAGAGGGCGGAGAGCGATGTTTACGGGTGGGGGGTGGCGAGGCCAGTAAACTGCTTGTGAAATGAAAATGGCTCTTTAGCAGAATCCAGGACACTTGGGCGCTGCGCTGGATCAATGTCTCTGATTTACTGTCTGAAAGCCTGTCAGAGAGAAAGAGAGGCCGGGTGGGGGGGGTAGGATGGAGAGAAGTTAGAGCTTAAGAGGTGGAGGAGTCTTTAATGGAAGGAGAAAGCGGAGAGACGGGGAGCGCTATGGATGGAGAGGGAAATTGTCCATCAGAGTGACAGTGCAAGGAGGGAAAATCAGAGGGATTGCTCCTCAAGTCCTCACAGCCAAGATACAAAATCAATCAGTCAAGTCAGTGGGGAAGGGCAATCTTGTTTTGTGCAGGGAATTGGTGCGGCCATTTGGGGTAAAATCAATAAGGGACACATGGTGCTTCTTAAATCCTGACTATCCCACAGAGGCGAGGTTATTGACAAACAGGGCAGTGGATGCAGGGCGTACACAGATCCTTACCTTGACCTGTTTGGAAGGGATCCATGTTCGTATGGTGCCTTGAAACGCAGATAAAGGTGACTGGTAATATTTATATTTGTAGTAAAACCTAAAGCAGAAGTGCACCAGAGGTGGAAGGTATGTGTTTAATGTTTCCAATTTTCCACAAGTTTTATTTTCAGTTCTCCAGAAACCACATGTTTTAAGTTAGAACTCAAAACTCTTTAATTACTTTCAAAAACTTGATGCTGAAAAACGAAAATGTCTGTTTGCTTTGGTGCTTTTCTTAAATCCTCACAATATGATGACAGAAAAAGAAAAACATGATTTATTTAAATTATCCTGCCCAGCGCAGATGCTTACAGTTTGTTTGTTCACGCTTTTCATATAAAGAGGATCATGGTGTATAATTTCCTTATGCAACATCTGGTCGCTCAGTAAACTGGATTTGATGATAAAACGCAAAATAAAAGTAATCATCAAACACAGACTGTACATTAAAAACTTTTGGGTCTACTGAACTGTAGGGATAAATTCAAATGAGAACCAGATAAAGTAAAATGTAAAACCTATATATCAGAATCACTTGGTAACTTAAGGTTTAAATTTGAGGTTCACTCAAAGATTTGTGCAAAGCTTTATGGCGCTGTATTCAGAAAGATCTTAATGGTTTGTGTAAACCTGTTAGTGAATTTCAGCTGTTATGAGATCAACAAAACAATTAACAGTAACGACCCAATAAGCAGTAATTGTCAGTAGACAAATAAAGTTTTCTGAATGCTCTCTGTCTTAGATAAGTAATTCCTCTGAAGCAAAAACCTAAGAACGAAAAATCTGAACCAGCAAAATAATTTTTTTAGTTATAGCTTGTAAACGCAGTAAATAAAATAAAGGAAGTAAAAGTCAGCATATCGTAAATAGCAGCTATAACCCCAGTTACACTGCGTCTGTGCATGTGGCTGCATATGTTACACTTTCTCCAGCTCTCTAATTAAAAATGCCACATGTTGCACGTAAAATTTGTTGAAATACTGCAGGAATGCCTTGGTTTTATTGGCTAAAATAACTTGGGAAAACAATCACAGTTCAATACTTCACTTCCAGTGTCTGTCATGGCTGTTCAACTTGATTAGGTGACACAGTTACAAAGGGTCAACAGACTACATACAGGGATTTGAACCTTAATTCCTATAAAACTTAGGCAAAAATGAAGCTGCAAAAATCCTTTAAAATTCCTGTAAAAGTTATTTATAGTAACCTTTAAATTTTACAAGTTCACTGAGAAACACACATACAGAATACAACACTTCATAGACTTAATGATGTGATGCCAAGTGTCGTTCATTTCTCAGCAAACTCAAAATGCATGTTTAAATACGTTGAAGTGAGTGAGGTCCGTGATTTTTTATTTTTATCTTTAATCTGGACGTATTATGCAAAATTCACATTTTCACGTTTTTGTGCTTCCCCCTTTGGTCTTAAACCTGCTGAATTTAGCCAGGAACTGCCCGTCACCTAGCAACCCTAGCCAAACCAGCCCGTCACCTAGCAACCAAATCTGAGCTCCAGAAGCTTCGGTTAGCTGGTTTCACCGCTGTCTGCGCTGTACTGCTGGAAAGGACAAGTGTTGTTGTTTGTTGTTGGCTTACCATTCAGAAACCATTTGCGCATCTGTTTGACTTGAGTTAGGGGGCGTGGCCAACAGCAGCGTATCTGGATCTAAAGTGACAAGAGGCCATTAAACGAAACAACTCATTCTGGAAGAGAGTAGAAAGAGCTTCTAAAGTGTTCTGCTTGACGATTTTGGTGACTTCTTAATCTTCTTTAGACAATATCTCCATCTTAAAATGAAGATATATTGTGGGTACATTTGTTTTGTCTCCATAAAGGGACTCTACCTGCTTGTCCACACACAGAGACAGACAGGGGGCGCTGTGGGAACCAGGAATACACAAGAGACGTCTTGACCAGAGTGTTTTGCAGCAGCCTGGGGACATCCAAAAGTCTAGTGCGTGTGTGTGGTAGACTGTGTGTGTTCTGTTTTTATTTTGAGTGTTTAATGTATTAAAAGGGGCCGGGGTAATGAATTATAATCTTTAATGCAAAAACCGATCGATACCACCCAGAGAATAAATCAGCTTTTACTGAGCGCGTCAAAGCCCCCTAATACACTAGAGGAGAGAAAGGGAGTGCATGGTGGGTGAGGTAAGAGTGGAGTTAGGAGGTGGGACAAACTATTAATGGAGGAGGAGGAGGGACCCTGAATGAACCAGAGAGAAGGAGAGAGAGAGAGATGACGGCCACCAGGGTGAAACAAAGGCCTTCTCCTAAATAGAAGGAGAAGAAGAAATAGATGGATGGAAGTTATAGAGGAGCAGCCTCACCTCTGGGTTAACCTCATTGAGTAAAAGCCCGGTGAAAGCACATAGACTCTGACAGGTTTGCGAGGAGGAGAGGTCGCAGGGTCACTCACTGAAAGGTACTTGTTATTTCTTCCATCCAGTTGCATTGTGTTCACTCTCAATGACTTTCTCCCTGATTTCTGTCACCAGAAACAAAATATTAATTTAGTTACGCCCGCACCCTTGAGTTTGGCACCGCGTTGCTGGAGGAACTCAGTCTCTCCATGCCCGAGAGCTTCAACTGGGCAGAAAGTTAAAGAAATTCAAGAATTATCGGCTTGTATTGACTAACAGTTATGTTTTAGTTTTCTGTGCTTTCTCCAAGCCCAAATCCCATTTCACCCCTTGCCCCGAGCAATTGGTTTGAATTGCTTTTTTTTTCTCCAGTGCTACCCCCTGGCTCCTAATTTAAAGTCACAAGAAGCAGTGGAGAAAATTGATGACGAACAACACACATAAATCACGGTTTGGTGAGTGGCTCGGGTTGGATATCACGTTTTGGAGAGGGTTTAGTGCAGCACAAACAAGAAACACATCCCAGCTCCTGGTTTTCCTTTTGTTTGTTTTTTGCAGAAAATAACCAGCACAAAAATAGAGAGGCGATCAACAAACCGCTGCTGCAAGTAAAGGAAGGTAGGATTTGAAATCTGTATTTTTCCTCATGAAAAACTCTTTTTACTTCAAAATTTTAAATTTATATGTTTAATATTAACAGAAGAAAAAACAGTCAAGAAATTATTTCTGTTAATTTTAGTGATTATGACCTAATGAAAACCCTGAAGTCAGGATTTATATCACAGAAATTATATGTTATGGAGGACGAATCAGTTGACCAGAGGTCACCCTTCACAGGATGGGTCAGTCACATTGCTGCCTCTACACTATATCCAGTCATACTGATAGAAAGTTGAGTGGAAGAAAAAAGTGTAGCAGAAAAAGCTGCACAGTAGGCAAGAATAGAATAGAAATAGCATTTATTGTCCCACAAAGAAACTAAGATAACCACCGCCTTAAGAGAAAATTGGTGGATATTTTCAAATGAAGACTGTTGCCCAGTGGACCTGAAGTCATCTTTGCAGATGAAATTAAAGTTTCCATTTCACCTAGAAATGAAAATATCCGACTCTATAGACGTGGTCTTCTATAAAAGTTTAGTTTAGTGAGAAAAATATCTAGGGTTTCATTTGCTTTAAGCCATAATCATCAATAATATAAAAAAACATGTAAATACATCACTTAGTGTAACCAATCTTACTTTTTAACTTCAATAAGTAAAATATTTTTTTGTGTATCTGCAGTTCTCTGTTTTGAGACTATCTGGATATTTTCCTCCACTGCTCTCATGTTTTAATTTTCTCATGCTGCTGCCCGCCTCCTGCCTGCATTTGGATCCACCAACATGACAGAGAGGGATAAACCTGGTACAGATGAGATGCAGATTATTTACAGCCACAGATGAATACAAATCTGTTTTTCCAAGTTTTACAGTGTGAAAGAGTTCAACTTTAGTTTCTGGGATTCATCTCTCTTCCTCTGCAAGAGGAAGAGAGATGTCACATGGTATTGTCTTTTCTCAAAACCTGTAAAAGGTTTTTCTGGATGTTGGTCCCATCTGTTACCTTAATTATGATTTTTTTTCTCTCTCTTTGGTAAGATGGACGACAGGAACTCTTGTAAAAACATGCAATTCCCTCATATTGAAGAACCAATTCTTCTTAAACTGGGGTCACCCTAAAAATCTGATTTACCTTAAATATCCTGAGCAGCAAAGAAAAAGCAAGTAAGGGTTAAAGAGGAACTTTGGATTCGGTTGCAGAGACTGATCTCAGATGTTCACAAACAAAAGCCTAATGCAACTCTGAGCGTTTAGGATGTCTGCCCTGTTCAGTCAGCACACTAAGTGGTTTAAGGGAGGCTTTTGGTCGCTGGAGACTCTTTAGTGAGACACAGTGATTAAAATTTGATAGCTCAAGCCAGGACTGGAGGTACATCAGCAGGGGAAGGCAAAAAAAGGGAAGAAAGAAACACAGGGGATACGGAGGTGGGGCGAGACAACTTAAAAAATAAATAAATAATAGTATGTTTGGATAGAAAAAGGAAATCCAGAGAAGTATCTTTACACGTAAAGGAAGGCTACAAACGTTGAAAAAGAGGATTGAGAAGTGATTTTTACCGATCCCGTTACTCCCCTCAGGTGCTCAATAATTAATCAGCTAAGCAGACTCTTGAGATGCAGCAACGATGCCAGCCAGTGCAGCCATCCATCATTCATCGCTTAAGGAATCAGAGCTGGAGATAACACAGAACCTTGTATTGTCTTCAGTTTTATTGGGTTTTGTTCTGAGGTGGATGGACACGGCGCTGTGTCATAATGCAGAACCCAACACGTTGTGCGTGTTTTCAGAATTGAAGGGCAGAGGTAGATGTTTTTAAATCTACCTCTAATCTAACATTTCTAAAAGAAATGTGTGTGTTTGAATCAACAGAACGACATTCCACTTAAACTAAGCTGCTAATTGTTTTTCTCCTTGCTACGCTGAAAGGTTGGGCTGGAAAGCCAATTTTTTTTTTCCCTCCTTCTTGTCATAACCCTTAGTGAACCTTTCACACCATAAATGCAAACCTGTTTAGTCAGAATTTCGTTGGCATCTGTTCATGTGGAAAATGGACCCCACCACTCAGCCCGGTTTTGGCCCGACACCTTCTTTTATTTATTTTTTGTTATAATTTCTGGAGCAGTGTCTTTAAGAACCAGAGCATTTATTACGATTTAACAAGAAAAACAAAATGAAAATAAATTTTTTTATGTTCTTCTGTCAATGGTTGTCCTGATGACAGATTTTTCCACTTGATTTGCTGATCTGTGCGGAGTCACCATGAGCCTCTTGGCTGCTTCTCTGAGTAGTAATTTTCTTAGCTGGCCTCTCAGTTTCGGTGGCAGCCATGTTTTCAGATGAAGCATTCAAGATCAGGATTTTGTTTTAAAACCGAACTCTGCTTTAAATATCACAACTTTAGCTCATAGATAGCTTCTGCAGCTAGCTGGATTATATTCTCAGAATAATTGGGAGAGATTACAAAAGCATGCCGCACTTTTCAGATTTTCACTGAAACATTTTTAAAAAATCTTGTAATTTTCCTTTATGATGCACTTTCATATAAAACCTAAATAAAATGATCCACTGCAAAACGCCAGAAACCTTTGCGAGATGCTGTGTTTAAACTTAGTAAAATAACCAGCAAACACATTTGCACGAGGCTTTGCCGAGTTTATAGCTTCACACTTCAGCTTTTCCTCTGTGGGGGCTGTCTGTCTGTGTGCCTGAGGGCGTGTGATTGTTGCATTGCACTCATAATAAGCCTCTGAGTGACTGGCAGAACCAATATCTTGCTTTCGCTTTGCCCTGCGTTCAGTGAGGCGGCTCGGTGTGCAGCTCCCGTCATGCATCTCAATTCCACAAACACAATTTTCAGAGCCGAGAAAGGGAGTCTGTTTTTTGATTAATGTCACCATGACAACTACATAATTCATGAATTGTATTAGCGATCCATTTGTCATTTGCAAATCATAATTCAGGATGTGCTTGGGGAGGGCAGGCCTCCGAGAACCTGCTATTGTCTCTTGCAATCACCAAGAAAAGAACCGGGGGAAACGCTGACGTGTCCTTGTCCTTGTCTGGGAGGCAGAAGCTGCTTGTTTCGTAGGAGAGCACTTTTAGCTTCATAATGACCTCTCAGGTCTGCTCATTTGGGAAGCTTGCATCCTAATTCCTCCCTCTTCATCTGTCCGTCTGGCTGTCTGTTGACAGAGGCCTGGCCGGCTCTACACTGACACCATTTGGTGCAGCAGTGAAAGGAAATAAAGAGGACGCTCATGAAAGCAGCGGGGCAGATCATTCCTAAATAGATCAATGGCTGGATTTTCAGCGGAGCCCTAAAATGAAATGGGATTGCCCTCCTTCCTGAGCCAGCTGGTGGGGTTTTTCCCTGTTTGGCCAGCTGTACCCCGACCAGATCTGGGTGTTACAAAGAGATTTAGCATTGTTTTGCTTCCTGACCCACAGAGTCAGACAGGATTGCAGAAGACAAAATATTTTCCCTCTTGGATCTCAGATTTTATCTTCTGTTATTTAACATTTTACTCACTCCCTGTGTGGTTTCCACTCCTACCTAAAACTATGTCTAATGTGGGGAAAACACGGCCACCTTTTCAAAGCCATGCGTCTTTGAGTTTGAATAAGCCAAGTTTAAGAAGTGGCGATCAGAAGAAACAGCAGGAACGTTTCCAGCTAAACCTGTAAAGGTTTATGGATGAAACACTTCAAGCACTGACATAGGAGGGCTTTCAGGTCTCCCAGCACCTCGGCTGAGCTTTGTATGCGTTACATATGACGTACCAAACAGAATCCGCTCCGATACTCCTGGTTCCTCTGCAGGCGTCTGTAATTAAGACTCCATGCGCTCTGCAGAGCGGCTGTTTGACCACTGAGGGATTTACAGAGTCGATATGAATCCTTACAGCATTCCTGAAGGTTGCACAAAAATACCAATAAACACAATGCTAACACTGTCAACAATTAAAAGGGACTAAAGGGACTCACTTCAGCTCTGCTGTGAATAAATAATCGTTTTTCTCTTAAACTAATATAAGGTCATGTTTAGAGGTGGATCAGGATCCTGTGCAGATTGGGGGGAAAAATTATTATTATTTTAATAATAATATCAACTGAATGCAGTTGATTTCTGGATTTTCTGACTCGTCTTAAATATGAGGAAAAAGAGAAATATCGAGCATGAAATAAATATCTTCTTCCCTCCATCTTCCCTCCTTTCCTCTTTAGGGTCCTTTCATCATTCTGTTCTACTTTCCCTCCTTTCTCCTCTCCTTCCTTGCCTCCTTCAACACTTCCTTGTGACCTTACTACTTTCTCTCCAACTTTTTGAACTTTCACCTTTGTAAATAAACTCTATTTCTCCATTCTGTTCTTTCCTTCTTTCCTCCTTTGGATCCTGATTTATTTAATTCTTTCTCTTCTTTTCTTCTTTATCCTTCCATTCCTGTATTCTTTCTTTTCTTGTGTCATTTCCCTTTTTTCCTTTCTTTTCTTCTGAGTCCTTTCTTTCTCTCTTCCTTTTCAACCTTTTCCAACCTCTATGTCTGCCTTGTGTCCTTCTTTTCTTTCAATCTGTTTTGTCCATTCCAGTCTTCTTTATGTCCTTCCATTCCTTCATTTAATTCCTTCCTGTGTCCTTCCCGTTTTCCTTTCCTTACCTGTTTATTTCCTTTTCCTGTGTCCATCCTTCCTTTCATTCCTCATTTCTTTCTTCTTTATGTCCTTTCCATCTTTCTTCCTTGCACTGGTGTCCTACCTCTTTTCCTTCCTTCTTCCTTCTTTCCTTTCTTTCTTTTTTATCTCTTCTTTCCTTCCTGATTCTCTTATCCATTCTTTCCTTCTTCCATTCTTCCTTCTTTGTGTCCTTATTTCCTTCCCTTTTTCTTGTAACCTCATGTATTTCTCTGCTTTTTTCCCCCCCTTTTACTCCCATTTTCTCCTTCCTTTCTTCTGTCTCTCCTCATCTCTCCTTCCTTATTTTAATGGCTTCAAGGCCAACTTTTCCTTCTCTTTATGCTGTTTTAATATCGGACAAAGCAGCGATATCATTTCGGCGCTGACTGTGGCAGAAACCCCGGGCATTGTTAGCGGCGCTCCTTCTAACAAGACATTATATGGTATTCTGCACATGCAGCAACATGTCCACAGATAGAAACTACTTTCTATGACAGACTCAATGAGACACATATAGATAGAGTCTCTATTAAATTGTGTTTTACCGTAGGATTCACCCTGGTTGATGGACAGAGCAGATATCTTGGAAATTGGAGTAACTCAATAAAATCTAACAGTTAGTTCGACTATATCGGTAGCAAATGGGATTCTGGGAGTTTGTTTCCGAGAGGCGTCGGCCGCCCACATGAGGATGATGTGTCAGACTGAGATCGCTTTATGGTTATAAACTGAGGGTAAAAATGACCACGCTTGATACTTTAACTACTATCATTAAATCTACTCAGTATTTATATATTATTATTATAGTGGTGATGGTCACTCTGCTAGCGAGCTCCTAATGCCGCTCCAGTTCAGGTTTGTGCTCAGGAAGATTTAAAAACGTCTCCCCCACAAATAAAAAAACAATCAACTTCAGATCGATGTTGCTCATCTTTCTTCATCTTCAAAAAACTATTCAATGATTTCACTTGCAACAGGTTTAACTCCCTAAACGGTCTTTGGTTTTTAACCATGGTCTCCCATGACTTTCTTACACTGGCTTGACATTAAATTTACTTTCTTTTGAACCATCCCACTTTATTCATCTTTAACTTTCTGCTGACTGCAGATTGCTGACATCAGCGGACCAGAGTCTCCTGGTTCTTAAAGCACAGAGAAGACCCTTTTATTGAGGCTGGGCCCAAACCTGCCCTTTCACATGGAGACCTCGCCAGCACTTGACATTTTCAAAACCTGTTTGAAAACTCTGTTTTATTCGTTGGCATTTAAACCAGACTTCACCATGACATTTGACTTTTGTCTATTTGTTTGCAAAGTGCATTTTTTTTACTGTGTTACACACAATCTGTTTTATTTTCAGCCCCTTTGTTTTTACACTTTTTCTCATTCGCGTTGGTTTATTTCTTGAATGATCCTCGACATTTGCAAAGCAGTCAGTGAATTTCTCAAGACCTTTTGTATAAACAGCAACCTAATGTGGATTATCTGCAAAAGTCAGTCAAATGGCTCAAACTCCTTGGTTCGTCTCCCAAAGGTAAATATCTGGGTCAGTGAACAAGTCGGTGCTTGTTGATAAATTCTGGTTTCCTTATGAAAAGGTAAGACAGTAAAACACTAAAACAGCTTCATCATGTTCTCAACGCGACAGTGTAGTCTGGATGCTTCCAACCCTAAATCCTTTCCTCCCCTTAGCTTTCAAGCTATTTTTTTTTTCACCTAAAACCAAATGTTTCTAAGCTGAACAGTGTGAAATAATGTTGGTCAACCTGACAAATATTTGTTTAGGTAATGAGCTTTAGCTTTGATGCTAGATGGAGCACATTGTCAATATTCTAGAAGGTTTACTTTTCGTATACTTTTAGCTGATACACAAGATTGCCAAAAGTATTCGCTCACCTGCCTTGACTTAAGTGACCTCCCATTCCTAACCCATAGGATTATAACGTTGGTCCACCCGGAGAGCTTCATCTCTTCTGAGAAGGCTGTCACAAGGTTTAGGAGTGTTTATGGGGATTTTTCTTCCAGAAGTGCATTTGTGAGGTCACACATTGATGTTGGACAAGAAGGCCTGGCTCTCAGTTTCTGCTCTAATTCATTGCACAGGTGTTCTATCGGGTTTGAGGTCAGGACTCTGTGCAGGCCAGTCCAGTTCATCCATACCAGACTCTGCCGTCCGTGTCCTATTTTGTGCGCTGGTGCACAAAATAGGAATTGTCCAAAATGTTCAAAATGAATTGTCCAAAATGTTCTGGTATGCTGAATCATTCAGAGTTCCTTTAGCACAGCTCCTGAAAAACAACCCCACACCATAATCAGCCCTCCAGCAAACTTTACACTCGTCACAATGCAGACAGACATTACCGTTACAGTACCGTTCTCTTGGCGACCGCCAAACTCAGACTCCATCAGATATCCAGATGGAGGAGCGAGATTCGTCACTCCAGAGAACGTGCTTCCACAGCTCTAGAGTCCAGCGTGTTGATGTTTGGCTTGGATGCAGCTGGTCACCATGGAAACCAATTCCAAGAAGCTCTCTGCTCACTGAGCTAATCTGAAGGCCACATGAAGTTAGGAGGTCTGATTGACTCTGCAGGAGTTGGTGACCTCTTTGCACTATACGCTTCAGCATCCGCTGCCCCGCTCCGTCAGTTCATGTGGTTTACAACTTTGTGGCTGAGTTGCTGTCGTTCCCAAACATTTCCATTCTCTCATAATACAGCTGTGGAATATATAGGAGTAAATTTCACGACTGGATTTGTTGGTCAGGTGGCATCCAATCACAGTTCCACACTGGAATTCACTGAGCTTAAATTTGATAGAGACGCTGTGATGTGACCTTAAAAAGATTCATCCTTTATGAATTAATTCTGCAAAGAGCAGTGGGCCAAAATTCCTCCACAGAGATCAGAAACAGTCAATCATTGGCATAAAGCAAGTAAATTCTATCCAGATTTGTTTGAGAATCTTAAACATTTAAATGTGACAAAAAAAGCTACTTTTTTCACAGAAATGTTTCATCAAATTAAATTAGGTATGAAAGTTGGATGACTTGTGTGTAAAGAAAGTCATATGCCCAAACCGAAACACAGCAACTTAGACAAAGTTTTATTTAACTATTTTTACATAAGTTAAACAAAAATCTTTTGTAATCTTTTACAGCAGAAATTTTATCTGCTGTAAAACATTTTGCCGCAGCTTTAAACAGCTAAGCTGTGCTGCTTCTTTCCTGTTTGCAGGGAGAGTTTTGGTGGAAATCTGAAGCATGGATGTAAAGGAAAGAGCTGTTAAATTTTCATGATCCAGATGTCCAAGTACAAACATCTGGATCTGCATGGAGGCTGGGCTCTAATGAGTCAAGGTGTGGGACACTGTGACGTTTAACTAAGAAATTTACAGACATGATTTATTTCCAAGTCAGCAACATTTAAAGAATTTATTTATTTTGTATTTAAAAACTCTATAAAGATCATATTTGAGAAAATCTCGTGTGCATTGACAGTTTGGACCCAATATAAAATGTATCATCAGTTCACAGCAGATGCATCTGTTGGTTTCTCCTGTGCTGATGTGTCGTCGCTGGAGTGATGATTGTCTGAAAATAAGACAAGATCACAAAGCGTGTTTAATTTATGAATATTTTCATTTACACCAACAATTAATGCACATCTTTCTGACCTTTAGCTCCTTCCTCATCAATACTCTCCTGGCTGGTCAGGGAAGCAGCATCCTGAGGCGTCTCTCTCTCTCTCCCCGCCCCCTCCCATAGGACGTTGGTGTTATTCTGACTGGATCGAAGCCGCAGGCGGGGCTGGGTCTTGTTGTCGCCGGGACTAAACGATTGGGAGACCCCGGAGCCCGCTCGGGACAAACCGATCCCCCAGCCATGGCGGGAGCCCAGCTTTCTCCGGGGTCCAGAGCGAGCGACGGTGGGAGTCCCAGGAACTGAGATGTCCGGCTCCGGGTTGGAGGAGGTTTTCCTCAAGGGTGACGGAGAGACTGGAGCACTGCGGAGGTCTGAAACGGTATGAAGGATGGTGGTGGGGCTCGATTAAAACTTTTAATCTAGTTAACCGGAGGGTCTGTAATTGATCAAAGACCATCTATCTACAAAATAGGCAACATTTTCATTAAAAAACTGATTCTTTCTGCTAAATTATTGATCGCTTTGGACTGGAGTAACTTCTCAACAAATAAGTATTTTTCCCTCGGGGATCAATAAAAACTATTCTATTCTTTTACTAGTAAAATCCTTTGTCATCATGTAGAACCTAGTGGGTGGAAGTGGAAAAGAGCCACAACTTTTCCAGCTGAAACTCCAACATCAGGGAGGTTTTCCTGTACGTTTTTCACCAACGATGGCTTCAGGTTTATTCACTGAACCTGCTCTAAGACCAGCTCTAGTTTAGTAATTTGGGTTTTGTTGGAAACCCAAAATAATGAACTTAAGTTTTTGTCAGTATCAACATTTTCTATTGTCTAAGGTTGCAATGCCTAATGATCTGCTCTGATCAATACACTAAACAACTCACTATACTTTTATTTTTTTTAATAAAAAAAATAAAAAAGATGATTAACCCTAGTATTACACTATCAATAGTGTAATAGTTTAACACTATTAATAGTGTTAAACTATTACACTATTAATAGTGTTAAACTATTACAACTATTATTTCAACTATTAGTGAAACTATTACACTATTGCTTAGTGTAATAGTTTCACTAAGGAGCAAATGCCATCTGTCAAAGAAAGAAGAAACAGACAGATCTACCACATCTGACTTCCTGACTTAAGCAGGTGATAAACTCGGTTTGATTGGGAACCAGAATTGAGCATCTTAAACATTTTCAGCTGCTCCAGTTTTCTTTCACAATGTGTTAAGTCAAATGATCCAAACCCTTTGAAAAACTGTTCTCCTCCTTGCCCGTGACGGCGAAGCACCAAGAACTGAAACGTAATGACAAAAAATCTCTGAAGACACAACACGCAACTTCCTTCTTCATAGCATGCGAAAAGAAATGGAGTCGCATCAAATTTTAGTGATTGCAGGATTTCTTTTTCATTTTGGTAAAAGATCACAAGCCATTTTTCCTGTTAGTGCTAAACTTGCATGTTTGTTTTGGTTATATTTACCCAGAATGCCTTACGCTTTTGTTCACTTCCTGCTTTTGGAGCGTTCTACGGCCCATTTGGTATTCACATATGCATTCAAACTGCACCAGAGTTCACTTTAATCAAACTGAGACGTAAGGTTGTTTTTTTTTTGGTTTGTGTCAGAGTTTTCTAGACAAAGTAGAGGCTGAACAGGACTGGTGTGAAAGCACCCATTAATAAGAATCACTTGGCGCATATAACTTTCAAGTTTACAATCCCAGGAAGTCATAGTACATCAATGAAATGGAATAAATAAAAAAACACAAGTTCAACATGGTATCTGATGTTTCTACTTGATGCAAAATCAGGTGCAAATCTGAACTGAATCATTAAATTTACACAGCTTTCAGTGGACGGTGCAGTGAGGTTCTGCCCTTCGCTGCTTTCAGCTCTAATCTTAATCACTGGGATAAAAACTTCTGATTACAGGAACTTTTTAGTGGCAAACCCGTTTAGTGGATTGGATTGCTGCAGTTTTCCTCTCAACGTTACCCGCTCTAGCACTGCTGAAATAGCAACATTTAAGACAATAAACTCAAAAAGTGAAACAGCAGCAGCTTTTTTTTCCCCCCCTCGGCTTACATGCTGAGTGAGAGATATTTTCAATACATTCAGTTCTCACATGGTACAGGGTTTACTTTCTTTTCATCTTTCACAGCACAAGTTTTAAAATAGCAGTTTCAATGCTCATGACACCTTGCTGAAAACGCACGGCCCTGTTTAAAGACGGTTATTTTAAAAAAAGAGAATTCATTAAAAGAAAACATAATGCAAATCAGATGAGTAATGAGCTGAAGAAAGGATGCTTGGATGGGAAAATCTGATGTTTGACTGTGAGGGATGTTAAGCAGGTACTTTAGTTTGTCACGTTGAATTTTCTCTTGAAGTGAAACAAAACAAGAAGGAGGGACATTTGTTGGAAATATCCACTAATTAATTATTTTCTTGCTGCATCTTTGACTTAAAGATGATTAAAAACCCAGAACCCCCCGGTGAGAGCAGCTACAGTCTTTGGTGCTGAGACAATTAAACACTTTGAGAACACAATTATTTGGTTGAAAACCAAACTCAAGCGTTAACAATCCAGGTGAAATTTGACGCAACTGCTTTGACGACACCTGCAGTCAGATTATCATGTCAGTGAAGGCATCAAAAGGGGATAAAGCCTCATATCAACTCCTTTCAATGTGCAGTTAGCAGGAAAATAGCCCAGCTTCAGTGAGTCGAGGCTCTTTACAAGGAGAGATCTGAGGAGATGAGAGCGTTATCAGTGCAGACCACACTCAGTAGTCATGAGATGATTTGTATGCGCGCCTGCTCCCTCCCTTCATGCCGTATCGCTGTGAAAACCAGTCAGCTGATGTTTCTGTGTTAGTTAGTCTGAAGAAGGCCGGTTGTGTGCTGATCAGTGTGTGTGTGTGTGAGATCTCACCAGGCTTCGGTGTGTGTGGGTCTGGTGTAAACTCGCTGCTGTCGGCCAGGTTTTCTATGCTGCCTGCGGCGGTGAAGAGGGCGCGTCCCTCCCTTCCTCCTCCTCCCCGAGGCTTGATTAGTTTCTTCATCCTGTCTGCGATCCAGTTAGACTTTCTGTGAGGACACAGGAGACGGGGACCTTTCACAAAGAGGGTCAAGCATCTCGGTGCACGGCGACTCACATTATGTACGCGAGCTGGTTTCCCTCAAACTGGTCGGATGCCAAGTGTTAGAAAGAGAAGAGAAGAGCCTCGGTGGACGTTCAGCATCATTAGTGTTCGCCTGTTGCTGCTTCCGTCTGATTACGCAACAAGCGGGATGAATTTCACCAAAAATGATCATGAAAGCAAAAGTATTCAATGCTTTCACGTTTTGTAGCTTCACCTACAAACCTGAATGTGTTTTTTTATGCCTTTTTAAAAAGTATGACAGCATGAAATAGTAAGTACACATCTGTCAAGTGGAGGGGAAAATAATTGATTTCTTTGAAATTAAAATCTGAAAAGCGTGAGATTACTTTGTCTTCAGTCCGACTGAGTCAGAAAGTTTCACAAATACATTTTGCTGCAATAAAAGCTTTCAGTCCTCAGGCTTCATTTAATAAAAAGTGTGTTATGTTAATCTAACATACATCTAGTTTTATCAGAAGAAGAATCCAGAAAAAAAAACCCCTATTAGTTTAAATTATGGTCTACTTATTCTTACTTTTATTAAACATGGGAGCCAATATGTAGTTTTAAACTTTTATCTTTTTGTCTTTTGGTTTTGCTGTTTCATTTGCATGTCCTCCAAGTTCATGTAAATCACTTTGAGCTACCTTGCTGCTGAAATTGTGCTATATAAATAAACTTACCTTAATATCCTAATACTGATTCTTAATTGTATTTAGTTCTGGACTTTGACTGGACCAGTCTTACACATAAATAAGCTAAAATACTCTTTTGTATCTCTGGCTGTATGTTTCCATCAACAAATCTTCTGCAGCCTCTAAGAGGTTTCCTTTTTAATGTCTTCATATCATGATGCAGCCACCACTGTGTTTCACCATGGGGATGATGTATTCAGGTTGATGTAGTCTTTCACATGTAAGAGAAACTTTTATTTCAGTTTTATCTGATCAGAGCACCTCCTTCCTCGTGTTTTCTGTTTCACCTGCATGGCCTGTTATTAAACAGGACTTCCTACGGCTTTATTCTTGCCACATTAAGGCAGATTTGTGGCTAATAATTGGATTTTCTCACTGCAGCTCCTCCAGAGTAACCAGGCACCTCTTGAGTAATAATTAGCTGCTTTTGACTTTATGTTAGGGTACCAAAGTAATTTGGATTGAATACACTTCAATTTCATTATTAGAATAACAAAGTCTAAATCAATTTTTCTTCTGTCACAATTAAGAATCACTTTGATAACAATTATCTTTGTGATAGTAAAATTGTAAGATGTTCAAACGTTCAGACTTAACTAGAAAAATGATCCAAAATAATTAAGATAATTATGAAAAAGTTCCCCCCCAAAGTATGAGTATATTTGCTGTTTATTTCTTCAAAGCTCTTAAACCTATCAAAGAGGATTTGGCTCCTGCTCTTTTGCCAGTTTTTCTTCCTGTCATGTTTGCCATCACACTCACTCTGGAAACCGAAGTTAGACAGAGCAGAAAGCAGCAGGGTGGCGAGTTCTTGTCTTTTAACTCAGAGAAATAATGTTCAAGTGCTTCTTAAAAGGATTTAGACAGAATTAGTGGCTAAGATGACTAAAAGTTACAGATGGCTGACAATTATCCACGACTTCAGCAGAGTTATTTGGCCTGCGAATTGATGCCAATTTTGCAATTATGTGCTTCTTACGAGCGAGGAAAGGACAGAAATTAATGGATTTTGTCTAATGTCACGCAGAGTTCAGTTTTAAAATATTAAAAACGATCAAACATATAAAAAATGACAGAAAACCATCTTGATCATAAAATGTTTTAGCTCTGCAGTCTGATAGCTTTTTTTTTTAATTCTTAAAAAGCAGAAAGAAACTCTTGTTTAGATCTGACAGCAATTCCGACAGAACAGGATGAGGATGAATAATTTGTTTAAATATAATTTGAGTAAAGACAGAAAAGGCATTACAGATAAATATAGATTTCTGTAATCTTTGAATATGTTAATTCTAGATCCATATCTGCTTCAACAAACCTGATTTATTGTAATTTTACCTTTAAAAACCATCTAATTCAACATGTTGACTCACTGAGGCGTTAACATGTGGAGAGCAGAGTTAAGAAACGCTGTGATAAATACATGCATGACCACATATTTGACCACTGCTCTGCTCCAAGGCCCTTTAAAACGTCCTTGCTTCACTGTTTGAATGTTGCCACATTAACCTCGTATCCCAGGCACACGGTGTCCTGAATCATCAAGATATTCATGTTTTTCTGACTCTGAAGAGTTCAAAGAATCTGAACTTCTGTTGATACATGTTGAAGTCTCTCCCATGTGAATTGTGTTATTTTGGCCCATTTAAAAATGCAGTTAACCTTAAATATTGATTAATTCAACAGAATGATTCCTGTTTTAAAATCTTGAATATGAAACATCTTCAGCCTGAAGATATTTTTTACCGTTTTTGGTTCTAACTCCAGGTTTTTAGGGAAGCTCAGAGATCTTGTAGTTACGACGATATTGTCAAACTGACCACTTTCTCTTTCTCCAATTTGCATCACTTGCTGTCATTTTAGTTGTTTTAATTTTAATGTTTTAATATTTCTCTCAGGTTTTTTCTCGCCATAGAAACTACATCTGATCTGGTTTTTGTTTGACTGAGATACTTTCCTGCAGGATAGCATCAGCTGAGATATTTGTTATTAAAATATGAAACATATTTTTCCATAATTAAATAAATTTTTTTAAATAAATGTGAATAAAACTAACAATAAACCTTTTTTTTGGGCTCAGTGGGAAAATTTTAAACAGTGTAACCAAAAACAGATTAGCTTAACTTGTTCCCTTTCACTTTGCACTAATTAATCAATATCTACAATTTAAGTTATTACACATGAAATGGTGCATTTAAGTACCACTCAAAACTAAACAATAAATACCTCATTGGAAATAGAAGAGTCACTCTTTTACCAGCAGTTTGGTTGAATGGCTGCTGCAGAACATTTGTTTATCTTGTGATAACCAAATATTTTTATTATTATTTTTGATAAAACCTGGGGAAAATAATTCATATCAGAGACAAAAGTTCTCGGATTTTGGTGTAAAATTAATGCTTGTTGTGAAGGAAATGAAAAATTCTCATTTGGGGAACAAATTTCTTCTCCTGCATGAATAAGATATCCATTGTAACAATTTAGTTTACTGATTTATATTTATTTAAAGCTAACACAAAACGTCTGCAGCATCAGAGATGAATATTTAGTTTCTTCTTCTGATCTGTCAGTTCAACTTTATAGAGAAATGGAAACTTCTAGTTTAGTAAAATAATTTAAAAGATTTACTTACTGATGTTTTTTAGTTCACTTTTTTTTCTACTCTACTTAATCTAAGCAGAACAAATGTTCCAGTAATTACAAAAAATGGTATTTAATAAGTACTGAGTTATGTTTGTGATAACTTGTGTCTCTAGACGGTAAACGATATGGTTTTGATCAAATAAATAATTCTTTTACAATACATTATTTCATGTATTGACAATGTTGGCAAATGTTTATTACAATAACATTTTTCATACTGTATTATAAACCATGGGGTTTTTAAAAAATTAAAAAGTTTCACATATTACAATTACATAAAAGTAACTATATTTCTAAATTATTAAAATATATTTAGTTAATGTTAGATAATAAATAAAACACATTATTGTTACTGTTCAAATCTGTAATGTTCCTGGACGTTTAGAAACATTTAGTGAAACATTAATTTATTCTGTTCCCTGCTTACAGTTTTTGCACCACTGAGTTTTGATCTAAAAGAAAATCCTCCAATTACCACTTGGTGTGTGAAAGTTAAAAGGAAAATAGATGAGGGAAGTATTTCTGAGCATACGGCAGTATTTTTGCAGAATGGTGTAGTGTGAGGGTAACTCTGGCTGTACTTGGCCTTGCTGGCTGGAGGTTGCATGCTGGGCTCCAGGACTCGGTACTGATCCATAATCTTCTCCACCAACTTCTGCTTCTCCCGACGGAGCTCACTCAGCTTCTCCCTGAAGGGAAACGCATGAATCATTAGACAGGAAGGTGGGAATAGCTGATGTCTTTCATGCAGACATTATCAGTTTACATCACTTTTATTAAGCTGAGTTTTTATATGCTGTTTTATTCCACTGTGGCTTTATTTTTTCATAAAAAAAAAAAAAAAGCTGAGTGCATTGTGATGTTTGAGCTGGAATCTTTTCACAACTTTCACAGAAGATTAAATGAACTGCGGTTTTACATGAGAGGAGATTAAAAATCAGGCTGCTGCTTTAGGAATAATTTAACCCTCCTAAAAGTAACAGAAGCAGTATTTTTTGACGTGAACAGCTGCTTCGTGCTTCCAACTCTGGATATTTTGTCCATCCTAACACAGTGGCAGCTTTGAAGCCAGATAAAAGATAGAAGTCTTGTTCTTCCCACACCTACTGGGTTCAGACCGAACCGAGTTAACAGCTGCTAAACAGATTGTCATTAACTTACATGGAGAAACGTTTTGATCAAAGAAAAACATGCAGTGAAACTGACAATGCTGCAGTAGAATAATTTATAGCATAATTATGTAACAGTAAGCCTATCTGTGATTTACTACTTTATTTGGTAGAACATTTATAAATACGTCACTAGAGGCACGACTATAATTATGGGTTTTTTTATGTAATGGTACAAAACAAAAAAAAACAAAAAAAACTATGAAATTTTTGTCCTGACAAAAATGTCCTTTATATTGAATTTGCAACAAATTATAAAATGTTTTCCAATGTTTCACCAGGAAAATACCAGTAAGATTATAAATCTGTTTTGCCAAGAAAATCCTGGACAGCAGCAGAAGCAGCAGCAGCAGCACAGTTTGATGTTCTTCCCTTTGGTTGTAAAAAAAACAAAAACAAAACAAAAAGCATGGCTCTTAGGTAAGGCATGATAACTAACTACAGCTCAGATAGATTAAAGTTAAGGTAAACTAATTTAATCTAAGAAAAGATAAACAAATAAGCAAGAATAAAGTAATTGAAGATAGGTTAAAATAATACCAAATAACATATACTATCCTAACACTAAGATGAGATAAACTAAAATGAACTCAGCAATGCTACCTTAAAGCAGCACCAAGAACAAAATAATCTGAACTAAGACAAAATATTGTTACCTAAATGAACCTAAACTAGGGAAAACTAAAGGTAATCAAAAATAAAATGATCCAATAAGATTTGCTTAGATAAACTAAAACAAGAAATAGATAAAATAAACAAAACTATTATAAACTAAAATAACATGCACTCAAGTAAACTAAGAAAAATTAAGGGAAATTAAAGTGATCTAAAATATATCGAAATAATATCAATTTACAATAATCTTTGGTGAACTAAGGTAAACCAAAATAAGCTAGGCTATAAACCAAGCTAAACAAAGACAATCTGAAGTAAACTGAGCTAATCTAAAGCATGAATGATAAGATCATCTAAAATATACAACACTAAGATAATATAACCTATGGCAAACTAAATTAAGATTAAGTAAATTGAGCTAAAGTAAACTTACTTTAAAGCAAAGATGTCTTTATTGATCCACTGTATTGGAAATATATGTACAGCAGCAGCAAAATGTTAAAAAGCCAGAATGATTTTAAAAAATATATAATTTTAGAAAAATTTTCTGCCTTTAATGTGATGTATTATCATCATAATTCATTTGGATACCTAAATGTGCACACGCTCCTGTAATCATGTGTCCATTCAGAATTAATGAAGGTAGTTTATGCACATATCAGCAATTAAAGATCTATGTGGTGTGGCTATTTTCTAGTTGCACATAATATTTTTGTTTCTGGTTTTGCCCAGAAACAAAAGACGACAAACACCAAGCCGAGTGTTAAAATATCTTGTTGGAAATCTAATCCTTTCAAGGTGAAACAGTTTTTTTCTTTTCACAGGTGACACGTTTGATGGTTTTGCCATCCTGCTACATGTCCAGGGCTGCAGCAGCAGCAGCAGAGGAGAGGAGAGGAGATGGGGGCTGCAGCCAATTCCAGCTGTCACCGGGCGAGAGGCGAGGTGCAACCTGCAAAGGTCGTTAGTCCTTCACAGAGACGTACGAGGCTATAAATCATGCACGCTCCCACTCATTTCCAAGGTCAATTTGGAACCACAAACATTCAAACATGAATGTTTTTGCCTACAGGAGGAAAGCCATGACGGCACGAGGAGGAAAGACAAACTCCCCACAGACGGACCTGAACAGCTAACATTAAAAATTTAAAGCCTTCTTACTGTGAGACAAGTGCAAACATAAGAAAGGAAAGTATGACTAACTTCTAATGCCTCTGTGTGCAGCAAATAGTTAGCCGCTGTTCCACGACTCATTGTCTTCCAAATTTCCATTCAGGTATTAGTTTGAATAAGATTATTCATCTTAATGAGCCGTCCAGCAGTTTGCTCAGTTTAGGATGGAGAGCTGTTCAAACAGAACAAAGACCTGGGTTTAAACAAACCCCTCTGCCGATCCTCAGAGCACTTTCTGGTGAAAACCAAATCAAACAATTCAGGTGGAGAAGAAAACTGATCAGAAAAGATCTCAGCTGAAGCTTTAATGAGCAACAGAAACATGGATTTTTCTTTAAAGATGTAGCGCATTGAAAAGCTAGAACTTTTCATATTTGTTACATTACAACCAAAAACTTATTTTATTGGTATTTCAAGTGATAAAGCAACATAAAGTATCTTATAATTAACGTGGAAGAAAGAGGATACATGGTTCAACTTTTTTTTTATTAAATAAAAATCTTGAAATTATGGCATGACCTTTTATTCAGCCCCAACAGGCCGCACTTTGTAGAACCACACTTTACTACATTACACCTGTGAATCTGTCCGTACTGGGTTTCGTTTTGGGGAAATGCAGGTCACGTATTTTTTGATCCCTCACATAAAACCTCAAGACAATACATGCTGTTTGTGTCTGTAATGTGAAAAGTTGGAGTCCCAAAGGAGTGAATTACAATCCTTTGTGTCTAATCATCTCTTCCTCCACTGGTTGCTTCCTGTCCTGACATCAAATGCTTAATATCAGTATCTGTCACCAGCGTAAGCTCCAGAGGAGGCATTTCGTCTGTTTAAACGGAGCTTTCAAGCGACGCACTCAGTAATAAACCGTTCCTTGTTTCTGCCGCACATAACATCTTAAACACTCATTAAACATCATGTGTGTTGCCACCTAATTAAATCCAATATCGATCTTCCTTTTAGCTGTTTCAGTCCCCAGCTGACTAGTTGAGAAAATATTTCAGAAGCTAAATACAACTCGGCAACAAGTCACTTTTTATTTCCCGCGGGCTCTTATGTTTCTTTCAGACGTCCCCGGCATGCCGTTCTCCATCAGCTGGATGATCACAGACTTCCTAATTGGTCCCGGTCACCTGACTGCTGCATCTGCCAGCTCCTCGCTCAGCTAAATCTGCTTCCACCTGCATCTGTAGACCGGCTTTCCTCCACTAAAACCATCTAAACCTGATTTTATATTTTAAGAAATCTGCTTTTCTTACTTGCTTTCAGCTGATAGCCTAATGTGCTATAAATAAATTGATTCAAGCTTGAAAACAAACCTGTAAGTGTGTTAAAAATACCCAATCCAATAGGCCTTGCACCAGTAGATGCAAATGTTTAACAAGCATTAATGAAGCAGCGAAGCTTTAATAGCATTTTTATCTGGGATTTTATATTTTTACAGAACATTTCTTAGCAGGGATAATGGATTCTTTCAAGAATAAAAGCAGAAAATTGAGGTTCAAAAAGGTAGAATTCAGAAAAATTAGGTTAATTAGATTGTAAGTGTGAAACCAGCTTTGCATGCACACTATAAACCCTGAATTAATCTGGGAGTCAGTCAAAAGGTCGACCGCTGAGTGCTGCTGGACTGTGAAATCGTTGTTCACAGTCTCAAACCTTTTGCATGCTTGATATGAAATCTGACGGTTCCTATTCACAGACGGCTAAGAGGCTTTTCATTCACTTCCAGTTATTTAAAGGTAGCCCTTGGGTTTTTTTCTCTCCAAAAACAGGATTTAAATCCTTTGTCTGAATGATTGAAACCAGATTTCCTTTCTTTTTTAATCCACCTCTTTTTTTAATAGTCCTGCAAAACAAATTTAAAAGCGCCTCAGGTTGGTGTGAACTTACTGGTACTCCTGTTGCTGGGAGTAGTGCTGGTCGCGGCGCTCCAGGCTCTGCTCCAGTAAGGCCCGGTTCTCCTTCAGCAGACTCTGGTTTTGTTCGGCTAAGTGTCGGTTCTCCTCCTCCATGTTCCCCTTCAGCTGCGTCAGCAGCTGCACAAACATAAACAACTCAGTGAGGTCATTAAGTAACCTCAATGCCAACTCTAAATGTATTTTCATAAAACGTATCAATTAGATGACAAGAACTGGATTTTTGAATTAATATGTTATAGATTTAATTTCACTGCAAATTTGACATTAAAAAAAAACTACCTACTTATAAATTATATATAAGAAAAGATTGGTTCTTATTTTTGAAATCTTCAGCCATAAATTGTCATTTCAACTCAAAGACAAAAAATAAAAATCTGACTTAATTAGAAACTTAGTCGCAGTTTGGGCTTTCCTGAGAGCTAGAAGACATACTGTAGTAGAATAACTGTGATTTAATAATGGAATTGGGATTAAAATTAAGCCATTTCTTCACATTGACAAGATATGGATGGATGATGGAGGCAGCATTGTTAGATGAATGATTTCACAAAGTGGATGGAAGGATGAAAAAGGAGCGTATGGCCAACTTCTCAAAAGACTTCAATCTTTGGAGAAACCTTGCCAATAATTAAAAGATTTGTGATAAATATCTCAGAATCTAACTTCAAACTTCTGAAAAGCAAGAGAGAAGGCAACTTCTATGTAAAAATGTTCCAAAATGACTTTTGTAAAGAACAATTTACTTAGATGTTGCTTTGTAGAGACTTTATTTCAACGGTGTAATAAAAAAAAAAAAAGCTAAAAGAAAACAAAACTCTACAAACAGATGACCGCTATTGATTTCCTAATTTTCAAACCCACTTTTAAAGGTCAAAAACCTCATTTTGGCAGGATGAAGGTAAACATAAAAAGATAATCTCATCTACTTTAATCTTTGCAAATCTGTTTCCAATTATTATGTCCTGTCAAATGTCGCCCCATCAGAGAGAAATGCTGCAGCAAAGGATTAATTACTGCAGCAATGTGAACTTTGAGACATGTGTTTTTCTCTGACTTACTGCATAATGAGAATCTAAACTACCATATGCACCTAGAATAACTTGGTGTGGAGAAGAGGAAATAACTTCAACACAATTAGATAATCTGAGGGGAAATCATTCTCATTACGTAAAGCACACAATGATGTAATTTGGGAGAAAAGATGCAAGAAGGAAAGCCATTATTTATTTGTGCTTTGCATTGCTGATCAGCTATTTAAAGCAACAGCTTGGCAGCATGAGATACTCAAAGACTGTCATCAAATGGTTGAAGAATTTTATGTAAAGATGAAGCTGGAGAATGTTAGCTTAGCTTAAAAAGAGCTAGCCTGGTTCTGAGAAGGGCAATAAAATCTACAACTCTCTATCCTAAAAGATATTATTAACACTTCGATGCTGTCAATGAAGTAGATTAGACTTTTTTGAATTATCTATTGATAATTGTTGTTGCTTTTGGGCAAAATTAGCCCAGCTACTTTCCAACCCCTGACTAACCTGAGCTAATTTGACTCTTGTATAGGTTATAATATATTTGTACCAGATTCTAATTTATATTCAGGCTTCTAGGTCATCGTTTGTGTTTTTTATTTTATTTTTGCATAATTTTAGAAGTTTTGATGCAAAAGGCATCACATTAGGCCAGAATGTGGATTTTGTCACAAATTTAACATTTTGCTTTAATACAACTAAGAAGAGAAAAGTGTCTATTTGGCATTTTTTTCTGTTCTGAATCCAATTCAAAATGGAGTCTGTAACACTTACACAACCATTACATTTTGTTATGTTTCTTTTCATTTCCTGGTTTGAAATCTAATATTTGATCATTTTCCACTATGTGGGAAATCTACATTTTTGTCTTTTGAGCAACACAAAAAGAGCGACAGTGACATTAATTGTTAAAAGCAGAATTTAGGAAGTTAAAAGTCCAGAAAAACAGAAATATTTATCATGTATGGTGTCACTGAAGTTCGCACAGCATCCACAAAAAATGTGACGCCAACTGTTTTCCAATAAATAGGAAGGTTCACTAAACTTTTTATTGCTCAGTTGTAACATTTTACAAATTATTATCAAATATATTCTACCTAAGTATATCGTCCTTCACAGTAGTCACAGTTTTTAACATTTAGGGCAAAAATAATTATCAGCAAATTGTTTACTGTATTTAAATCCCAGTTTTGTCCAAACAATATAAATAGACGCATCACAACATGGAAGTCATAATATTATTTTTAAGGGGACTCGAATATTACTAAAAGTCAAGATGCTGACTTGGGAAGTTGGAGGGTCGTTATCAACAGCAATATCCAATATGTCTGCAATATTGACTTGTTTATTCCCACTCCTGTCAGTGTGTGTCCCATTAAATAGGGCACAGACAGTATTTTACCCCCTCTGTTGCTTTAAGTGCTGCTGTGTTTGAATGCATGAAATGCTGAGAAATACATTGTTATTGTTGATGGTAGTTCGCTTGTTGACAATGTTGCGAACTCCTCTGCAAGAGAAAGTAATTATTGGCTGTCAGAAAAGTCATCACCACTTAATTAGCACATCTTTGGCATGAACAGTTCATTGGATGTTGTAGATGAGAGGAGGAAGACTGGAGAGAAAAGGTGAGTGAAAAAACTCCAAGGTTTAGAACTACAAATCCATTTTCTTTTCTTGTTTTTCTGGCAGAGCTACTCGATGTGTTGTTGTTTTATTTGAAGGTTTTTTTTTAGTTCAGCTTGAATTTTAAGCTTATGGTTGCAGCAGCAAGGCTGCCAGCATCTGGAAACAGATGAGAGAAGATCCTCAGTCTGCCTGCAACCAGGAAGGACAGCTGCACAAGGTCTGGGCTGTCTGAGTGTTTTGAGACAAAGTTCTTTGAAAAAGGTAAAAATGACTTCAGGTAAGAGTCTCTGCAACAGTCAGATGAAAAAGTTGAGCTTAGGTTTTGCCTGTCTGTGTAAATCTGTCACTAATACAGTAAAAAAAAACATAGAACAACAAAATTCTCAGCACAAGAGTCCTCCAATCCTAAATATAAAAATGGTGGGAGTGCAACTCAGCTCATAATTTATTCCAAAAACAACCCTCTGTGATAGTCACCTATGTAATATCTCTTTTTTTTTTTTTACCCCAAAAGCCTTTTAGTCATACTAAAATGGTGCCAGGTGGTTCAGAAATGGTTTCATGAGCAGCTGGATCAAGCAGCAGAATACAACATCTGCTCGCTGACTTCTAAAACCTTTTGTAGAAAGTCAATTTCCATCTGCCTCATCACTCAGACGTGTTTAAAACGCTGCACTTGTTTGTATTTTAGTGGTTTGGATGGTAAAATATGCCTGTGCTCCTTCAGAACGTCTTGGTATTCAGTCTCTGTTTGGACAGATTCATCATTCTTGGCTGGTAAGTCAAGCTGAAAATGGCTTTTATATCACGGATGTGAGATTAGACAGCCACTGCTCCCCACTGATGATATTACTGCTGTTCCTCCCTGTCACATCTATAGGAAATGCTCACTAAAACCTGCTAGGAACTCCTATTACACCCCTCCAAATTGCCCATACTTCTTTTAGATGAATTTGTTTGTGCTATAAGTGTATAATACATCTGTGTGTCTATGAAATAGAAAATCCTGTTAAACCCACTGGTGAAGTACAAAACTCCTGCGTTTCTCTGCAGGAGGCGGCTGGGTTTAACGTGTCCTGTTACCTGGTACTGACTGGTGAGCCGAGCGCTGCTGAGGTCCAGACTCTGATTGGTTTCCCTCAGGGCGCTGAGCTCCCCCTCCAGTCGAGTCTTCTCCAGCTGGGAGGCGCTCAGCTCCGCCTTTAGCACGGAGCCCTGAGCCAGCAACTCCGCCTGCGAGGCCAACCAGTCCTTCTGCTGGGCCTGCAGCCTGCAACGCCAACATGCACCGTCACTGTTGTGTCCTGTGAAGGGCTCTGAGTCACAGTTTGCCGAGCGCTCTCTAACAGAAGCTCAGAAATTATCATCATTATACAACACTCTGGCTACTGGCAGAGCTAGAAAGCAGCTAAGCCTGGCAGAATCCTGGAGAAAATCTTCAAAGATCGTTCTTATTAATCACAACTTTTCAGTGGAACAGACTTGATTCTCTTTGCTTGTTTCTTATTACAACGTTTCTTCTTGTGGGGATTAGAAGTAAACAAGATACTTTTTGTTCCAGATGATTCAGTGATGGTGTGGAGCTGCTTTCATTAATCTGCTGCTGGAAACCTGCAAAGTGTGCAAGGTTGGATGGATTCAATCAGGTATCAGAAAATCCTAGGAGGAAATGTCAGGCTGTCTGTGAAGAAGCCGAAACTTGGGTTTAATTAGAATTTTGAACAGGACAATGATTCAAAGCAAATTTAAAATTGCGTAAATTGGTTTCTGCAATCACCTGAAATATTGAATTTTGTGCAGAGGAGGAAACCCAATTAGCAGTTTTCTGTCGCATTGCTTCCTCTATTTTGATAATATGCTTGGCAACTGTCATCTTATAATCATACACCTTTTCAATAATGAATAAAGAAACCTCAGACATTTAAGTTATTACCAGGAAATTATTCTTTATGATATTTATAATCTCTAAGAACTCTGGTTGAAGAAAAATGACTCTCGTCTCTTTCTCTTTTCAATGATAATCAAAGTTAAATTTGCACATATTAGAAATAACAACGTAACTGGATTATCAGAGCTTTGAGAGCGAACTGCAGAGCTAATACTGCTGTTACAGACAGACGGTATGATCGTCTTTGTTATCAGGGTTCAGCCACGGCAGATGTGATTTGGTATAGCAGTGCTGTGAAGGGTAATCTTTAATAATTTAAAATGTTTTGTCTGGCTCTAAAGCTTTCAAAGGTATATTTTTTCTTGACTGCTTGCAAAATACTGAAACTTGGGCCCTTTACTTTCAACGCTGAACCCGAGCACGTTCATCCACTCCACCTTTAGGAGTCGTCAGAGGAAACCTCTGACCTGACTGAACTTAAACAAGACCTTTAAAAGACAACGTGGCATAAATACGCATCTGCACAAAATAATGATCCATTAGTGAGATAAAAAAATAGGTCAACGAGGAACTGCAACAATCCAGGTTTATATCGCAAATTTAGCTGATTTAAAATTCAAATTGATCCCGAAGAGAAATTAAATGTTGTTGTAGGTCAGGGGTCTCAGACTCGCGGCCCGCGGGCCAACTGCGGCCCTCGGGACGATAGTTTGTGGCCCCCACCTTAATATGAAAGTTTAATGTTAGTGTGGCCCGCGAGCAGTGATGTCAGTAACGCGTTAATTTGTAACGTGTTACTGACGTCGGACCACTTTTTTCAGTAACCAGTAATATAACGCGTTGCTATTTCAAATCCAGTAGTCAGACTACAGTTACTTATCAAAATCATTTTTGCGTTACTGCGTTACTATCTTCTTTTGTTATTGAATCGTATTTCCTCTACTCGTCTTGTCGAGTGACCGACGTCTCTATGCGACAGAAATGTAAACAATGGAGGGAGATGCGCATTTTGTTGGTGGAAAAACTGGAACTATTTTGAGATTCTGCTGACAAGTCCGATTATTATAAGCGGCTTTGGGCTTCATTTTTTAAAGTTGCTTGCCGATTTAATGAGCGGCGGGTTGCGCCTTTTTGGGCTCGTTTTTGAACGTGAAGTTGCTCATTTGGGTTTGGAAATAAGCAGAGACTCATAATAAATCCCAGAATTTGTCCGTCATTAAGGTAGTTTTAGTCAGTCTCTCCTGTTCATAATTTCTCAGATGATCCGTCCCGCTGAGTCTTTGTCAAGTTAATATATTACCTCTGAATGACGTCGAGCTTCGCGTTGCGCTCCAGAAAACTACAAATATCGAGACTAATTTAAACAGCGCAATAAACGTGAAAACAGCCACGAATGAACGTGTCCGTAGTTTCCAATAATTATAATGGCAACTTAATTCTAATTATTAATACTAAGATAAGTGTCACAAATCTGTGCAGCCATCTGAGCTGTGAGCTGCAGGAGGAGCTCTGCGCAGTGACACCAAATGCAGGGCAGAACACAGAACCTGGAGGCTGGGGAGGGATGGGGGGCTTTAAAATCCTTCTTAGAGTTTTCCAGACAACAGTGGACCACACAAACTACTCACGTTTTTTATTTTTCTACAATCTCCTCTTCAGTTCAACCTTATCAGTGGAGACACATTGTTGATGTTACCATTATAAAATAGCTTACAAAAAAGTATTGGCAAAGCTCAATGTGATTTTCACAGGAGGCGGAGCGTTGTTGTTAGCACCTGCTGAAAGTAACTAAAAAGTTACTTTTAGTGTAACTTAGTTACTTTCCAAATCAAGTAGTCAGTAATCTAACTAAGTTACTTTTTCAAGGAGTAATCAGTAGTTCGATTAAAGTTACTTTTTCAAAGTAACTATACCAACACTGCCCGCGAGTTTGATATGATTGGCACTTTTCAGTGTTGTGTGCGGAGCTGAACTAACTTACCAATCACAGTGCTTCAAATGGAGCTCATTGACCCGCAGTGCCTCTCTGAACTCAAAGCCAAGTTCAGGGAGGTGAGTGGAAAAGCAGACAAGCTTGGGCAATTTTTGAGAGAATTGCCACCCAGCTTCCCTGAGCTTTCCCAAATGTTCAAGCGGACCATGTGTCTTTTTGGGAGCACATACTTGTGCGAAAAGCTCTTCTCTACCTTGAACTTCAATAAGTCCAAGTACAGGTCCAGACTTACTGACGAGCATCTTCAAGCTCTACTTAGGGTCTCAACTGCCTCCTCCCTTAAGCCAAATGTGGCTCGGCTATGCGAGAGGAAGCGCTGTTTATAAACAGTTTATAAACTGTTATATTCATAACAGTTTATGTTCAATGTTCCATTCATGTTCAGAAAGTTAAAGGTTAAAGAACTGTTAATACAGCCATTTGAATCTGAATTATAATAATTACATTTATCTAGTCTTCTATAGCTGCTGTGTTATTATTAACTCCACCTTTAGGAGTCGTCAGAGGAAACCTCTGACCTGACTGAACTTAAACAAGACCTTTAAAAGACAACGTGGCATAAATACGCATCTGCACAAAATAATGATCCATTAGTGAGATAAAAAAAATAGGTCAACGAGGAACTGCAACAATCCAGGTTTATATCGCAAATTTAGCTGATTTAAAATTCAAATTGATCCCAAAGAGAAATTAAATGTTGTTGTAGGTCATTAATTTATATTGTTCAGAGTTATTGTTGATGGTGAAAGATCTCTTGTAGTTGTTTCTGAATGTTAAGGCAACTAGGCCTGTCACAATAATCAATAAATCAATTAATCGCATGGTAAATTAAAACAAACTCAATTATTTCCATTGGCATAATTTATAATTTATCTCTTTTTTCCCCTCTTTCTACCAAAAACTGGATGATAAAAGTCTACAGTTTTGGTCTCACTAGCCCTTTTTTTGAAGGGCTATTTTGTTTACAAATATGTCAAAATTTATGTTAATTGTTGTTTTGTTTATTTACTTTGGATGTTTAAAGTGTCTTCCAGTTCCAGTGTTAAATTTAAAGTTTACTGATCTTTTTGCATTATTATTTTGCCATTTCCATTATATTGCTTAAAAATGGCCTCAAAACAACAATATTACTGTTTATCACAGTAACTTCAGGTACAATTTATCGTCCAGTAAAACCTGTTATTGTGACAGGTCTAAAGTCAACAACTAAACTCTCGTCTTTTCCAGTAAACATTGCACAGCGGAAAAAAAACAACTGACCAGCTCTGATTGGGTTGCTAGGTAACGGGGTTGGGTTGCTAGGTAACAGGCCAGTGCCCACTGATTTTTTTCTTCAATTCATTTTCCAGACATCAAAATACATGAACTTATTAGTAGAAAACAGCTTGGTGGCAATTTTTTTCTGTTTGTTTTAGTAGAGACGCGAATGAAAAAATAAAAATGTACAAAAAGTGAATTTTGCAGAATAGATCTCCTTTAGTGTTTTAGTGCTTTTTTAATCTACGGGTTAAACCTCCTCTCAGTTTAATCTGTTTTATTCGTTCTACTACAAGTTTCTTCCTACGGTCGCCACATGCTTCCTTAACCTGAGAAATGATTTGTGTCCAGCCTGGCCAAACATCATTTCTACAGATTACTCCCTTTTTTTTGGCTTTATGACTTTAGCGCATGAGGTCAGGTCAGATTTGACCTTCCATCTGCTAGAAATGTTTTCTCCCGGCCCTTGAAAACGTCCTTGACGGAGCAGAGCTCCAGACAAACAACTTTTTATTCTTGTAGGTGTTTCAGAGCCTAGAATATGAATGTTTTTTATGACCTTGACAGAGACGCAGTATTACTCAAACATCACACCCTTTTGTGGTCATTTCTTCATCAAAGGAAGAGAAACAGTAATGACTCATGGTAAACATGAACACAGATACACTTTTGGTTCTTTCTGCTAACATTAGTGACCGTAATGTTAACTTTGTATAGTGTACATTTACAAGCATGAGATTTTTTTGGTGCTTCTCAGTTTGAAACTGCATGATAATGTTATTCAAACCACTGAATAAGCACCTTGAGGTGCATTTTCAGGGGGAATTAATCATTTTACACCTGGTTGTTTATGCATTCGTGCACATTTCCTATAGAATAGGGTATTACAGTCTGACGTGTTCAGACTCCGTCTCTGCAGGCTGTCATTAGTTCCATCAGTAAGCAATCAGCTGCATCAGCGTGATGATGGCTGATTAATTAATTATAGTACACAAGCTTCTTATGATGATCATTAATATTATAGAACCATCAGCCTCAAGAGAAATTACAATCAGAACCACTTATTTTGAACTGTAGATCTCTGTAAGCCTGATTTATTGCACACAAACTAATTTTAAAAAATATCTAACAGGGTTGCATAAATTCAGACATTATAATAAAGTTCTTTGAAAAGTCCTCAAAACAAACTTTACACTCCCTTGAAGGGCTTGAATTTTGTTTCTTATGTTTTATGGAGTGAAGCCTTATTTTTTTGTTCTCAAACCCAAACGTTTGCAATCAGGGAAAAAAAAAATGCGTTCAGTGCATTATTTAGTACATTTGCATTCAAATCGATTCCTGTGTTGCTCGCTGTGCCTCGTATAGAGGCATTACCGCCGCAGCTCCCTGCATTCAAATGAACAAGACTGCCATGAAAGGCTGATCAGATCTCATGAAAGTGACTCTGAGGAAGCTGTCTGGATCAGTTACCTCTCGTTGTCGTCTCTCAGCCTCTCCAGCTCGCGCTCTCTCTCCAGCGTCCTCTGGGCTTCTGCCTCCATCTTCTGCCTCTCCAGCTTTATCTCTCTCTCCTCCTCCTCCAGCTGGGTTTTACGATCCAGGTGCTCCTTGTACCTTGAAAACACAAACATCACTGAAACCAACAGGCATGTTGACTTCAGACTGTTGGCTGAAGCATCCTGGCTTTCTGAAGTTGTTTTGGGAGAAGTTTTACACACCTCCCCTCCAGCTCCCTGTGCTGACCCTCCAGGCTGCGGTAGCTGGCCCTGAGCTGGGAGTATTTCTCCAGCAGCTCCTCCAGCTCCACTTCCTGCTGCTGCTGCAGCGCCGTCATCCGCTCATGGTCCCGCCTCAGAGCCTCCATCCTGGACACCGACTCCTCTCGCTCCCGCGCCCACACCTTCGACTCGGCCTCCAGCGCTGCGCGCCGGGCCTCGCTCTCGCTGCAGCGTGCCAGCACTGTTGCATGCTGGGAGTTTAGGGAGGCCTGCTCCACCTGAGTGTGCATATGGCAGACAGACAGACTCACACCTAGCTTCTAGAGTTGTGCATCTTAAATGATGAATATATTCAGTATTTGCGTCTTCTTAAGACTTTTACTGTTCTTTATTTATTGTTGTATTTTTTTATTTATATAATTTCATCAAACAAAGCCATCCATCAATCCAAGCAAAGAATGAGGAATGTGAGCAAATTGAGGACAGAACATGTAAAAGGGAAAAGACTACTTAAGTGACTCCTCTAAAAATCCCAAATATCAGCAAAAAAGAAATCTTTGAAAGCTCAAATAATTGCCACACAAGGTGAATTTAAATCATGACAAAGAGGTTTGGCTTTTTGGAAGAAAGTATATAAAAATGAGACTGAAGACTTTTGCATGTTTTTTTCTGGTTTTATCTGACAGACTAACACAGAGTAGTGCACATTTGTGATGTGGAATGAAATGATAAAAATGAATCAGTTTTCATGAAACATCAGAAACTCTGGTTTGCCATCCTTTACTTTGATACTCCTAAATAAAGTCAAGAACAACCAATTGCCTTCAGAAGCCGCCTATTTCCTAAACAGAGTTCAAATTGAATTCTGTCTGTAAACGCAGCTGTTCTGTGAAGATTTCAGATGGTTCTTAAGGAACATCAGTGAACAAGCAGGAAGAGAATCCAGCAGCTAATTTGAAATTGTGCTAAGGTCAGATTTATTACATGAAATCCCTAACAAAGTACATTGAAAATTGTAATGTTGAGAGCAAAATAAAGGATTCTGAGTCCTTTATGCATGGCGGTGGAGGTGCAGAGAATGTAGTTTATTAAATGTTTGCACTGTAACATTTGCTCTAACGCCAAAGTGCACTCATAAGGACAATTTTAATTAAAAAAATGGGGTCACTAAAAACAGATTATGTCTAACTTTGTGGGTTCCTAAATAATTGACATTATGCTATTTCTGCTAAGCATTTAATATTTTATAGATCAGGCGTAAAATGGTGCAGCAAGCATCACTCTTTCCACATAATTATCTGCATGACGGTGACTCTAAAAACTTCAATGTTGAACTAGTTCTTTGAAAATAGCCGATGTGTTTTGATCAAAAAGGTTAAGGAAGCGACCCTGGGGGTAACGAGCTCACTCCATCGTCGTCCTGCTGCTTGTGTGTGTGGTCACCTGTAGCTGAGTGTTGAGCGTCTGCAGGCTGGTGCAGGAGTCCTGCAGGCTGAGGGAGTGGCGGCGCAGAGCCTCCAGCTGCTCCTTGAGGTGCTCACAGGCCTCCTGGGACTGAGACAGACGCATCTGCAGAGCCTCTTGCCTCGCCGCCGCCACGGCTCTCTGAGGGAGGATGAAAAAGAGTCCATTTTAACAAGGTCTGCAGCAACACCGTGGTATCAAATACCTCTGGAAATATCCATGCGATTTGGATTTGAGTAGAATCAGCAGCTGACCTTTTAAATTACTCCCCTGCAGGTCAGACGTTGAGGGCTATCTGACCTTTATGTCAATCAATACACACTGAAATTCATCCAAAATCTGTCATAAAGTAAATTTCTAAACTTTTTTTCTCCCTGTAAATATGCATACTTATTACTGACACTTGACACTGTGTAACCCACACCTAAATATGTTGATTAGGCATTGTCAGACATAATCTGAGGGAAAAATGCTGACAGCATTAAAAAAAAAAAGTGTCTTGCTCCAAAATTGATCTGCAGCAGCACATCACGGCTCATTTCTGTTCCCACCACGCAGCCTGACGGTATTTTTGCACACACGGGTAAGGAAACAGCGTTGGAGCATGGATTTGAGCGCGTGCAGCTCAGGTTTAGTGTGTGACAGCTCTTTTTTTAAACCACATTCTCCTCATGTTTAACACTGCTGACTCAATCATACAGCGGGAATTTCTTCCTTCGTAAATGGGCACCTTTAAATTTTGCTTTCCTGCAGCACAATTCACTCTTCTGACTGCAGCCATTAAATTTCAGTATTGGAAAATTGGGCTATTTCTATATCAGATGACGAATCCACAGAACAACAGCTAATAGATTTGCTGCTTTAATAAGCACCTCCATCCTGCAGAGGATCCTTTCCGAGATCGTACCCAATAAAAACTGACCTGACTAAACTAATCTGTCTGCACTGTGGGTAAAACTGTCTTCCTGCAAGTTTATTAAATTAAGAGTATTTGTCAACTTTTCTGCGTTTGCTGCAGAACATCAGATCAGAGTATTATCAACATAAAATGAGACTTCTGGATGCAAATGTGCTGGTGGTGAAGAGTAAAGAGGCGTTTTTGGTTTTAAGTTTTTCACTATTAATGCAGTTTGGCTTACACATATTAGCTGTTAAGTTTTCTACCAAAAAACAAAAGTTGGAGAGCTTGATTACCACCTCAAGCTGTTGCTGCAGCTGGGTAAAAACGTTTCAAACTGCTTTTGAGGAATAATTTACCATCAAGATTAGAAGTTCACATCGTTTCATCGTTGGCATAAATGCATTATTAATGTTGGCCTTTTAATGATGTACAGAACTGGTGCACACTCTTTAATTAAATTTTACACATTTAAATCAAATTTTTAATTATTTCATAGATGGAATAATCTCAAACTGGAGCTGTATCTACATAAACATCTGTGTAACTGGGTGGCACAATCTTGTGATGATTTTAAGAAAGTCATACAGTTTCTACACTTTTAAGCACTTTCACTACTTAAAATTATTAGTAATATTTCTATTTTATTGTATTATTGATTTTAAGTGCACACATCTTGTTGAGAGTTTCTACATAAGAATCAAAGCAGCACCAAAATATTTCTGATTGAACCAGGAATTAAAGCCCAGAGCTGGCAGCGTCTTCGTTCAGCTGTCCTTAATCTCTTAAAAGTTTACCAGCAATAATGCAGCGCTGGCTGAGAAATGCACTGGATGAAATTCTTGACCTTGGAGATGATGCAGCTCCACTCTAACAGCTTGATGTTGGGGTTAATGTGTGTTTTTGAGGCAGAGAGGAACAGCATGAGCTGCATCCGGGGAGCAGCAGAGGAGATAAGGAAGATTAACAGTAGCCGAGGTGACATTTTAAAACTGATGAGCAGAGATAAAACCCAAGTTCTGGAAATAAACCGCCACGCTCGGGGAAGTGGCCTTGTGCGAGCTGATAGTCGCAGAGTGTCCCTACAGCAACAATTTTAGCAGAATACGGCCCAAACCCTCACATAAACACAGACACACACATCGCTTACAGGCTTACACACCTCTTTCTCCAGCTCCAGCACCCTCTCACTCAGCAGCCGCTCTGACTCTCCTGTGGTGTGCCGCCGGGTCATGTACGGGGCGAGATCCCTGCCAGCTTCAGGGCTTTGATCTAGGTGTGGCGTCTCGTTTTTGTGAGACAGTTCTGAATTTGAAACGGGAGGAGATTCGCTCGTCTTGAGCTGCTGTGAGAGCGACTCGGCTTTCTCCTGAGTCCGCTTTAGAGAATCTGTCGTCGCCTTGAGCTCAGCCCCGGATCTCTGCAACTTCTGCCTGAGGTCGTCGACTTCGGCAGTCAGTTTCTGAGCTGAACTCTGCTCACTGGATAGATCCTGCGGAGATGGAAAGTGGGTGGGAAAGGATTAAAAGATTAAAATCTGAGGAGTGCTAAAGAAAAATAAACAATGCATTAACATAAAGAAGAATATCTAGCAGGAGGATTTGCACAATCTGTTTAATATAAATCCTGAGATTTGATTCAAGGACAACCTTTCTTGTAAAACCTGGTTAGAGCCAATAGGACAAATATAAGCCTGGTCATCTACAACAGTAGCTCCCAACTGAGCAAAAAATTTAATATTCTTGTTGGTTTTAATTATTGTTTACTTGCCAACACTTACAAAAGGTAGTTCTATGTTTAACAGCCTTCTTAATGTAACGTCTGTACAGAAATTTGACAAAACAGGAATTTTCAAATGTTTTGTACCTCTGATCCACATGCAAACAATTTTTTTATTGTTTTGCACCAGATATTTGCTATATTTCTGCACAGAATTCACAGATTAGCAGATTACATTAGATATATTCAAATATGCCAATAAAGTCCAGCTAGTTCGCACCACTTGTACCTTTTGATGCATATTCATTACACACCAAAGACCATATTATAATCACTTTGCTGCCACCTAGAGGTCAGTCGTTTGCCCACTCATGTTTCAAAATGTGTTTTGTATGTGCTATATTTAAATTATTTTGTGATTATTTTAGAATCTGGCAGCAAAATACACACATTTTTTTTTATTAATTGTTAATACAGTAATGCAATGAGTGGTCATAATAAATATTATTGATGATGGATAAAACACAATTTTGTTCCAAAAACGATAATGAATAAGATTATTATGTTGTTTCAGACAATAAACTAAAAAAGGAAGCATGTCACCCTCAGTTTTGACAACATTTCAAAGGCTATAATTCATCTATTTAACGAGAAGGAGTGTATTTTTGGGATCTATAATATTGTTTGTGAATTTTCTCTCTCTTTTGTGTACATTTATGACAACATCAAACAGCAGATTCATCTCATTTGTGCACAAATGCAACAGTTTCAAGTTTTCCAGCTTGCAGCACAGAAATTATAACCACAAAAACTGATAACCTCAACTTTTACTGGTTGAAGTGAGTTAATATGCTAATTAAGCATTGGGATAATGACAATCACAAAAACCACTGAAACAGTTTTAGGCATTTGCAACTAATGTCATTTTCTGTCTTGTAACAATTAACAGAAAAATATGCAATTAGCAATAAATTTTACATTCATTTTAATTTCTGGAGATTATTTCTGAACCCCCTGTTTAGGAGTTTTATGACCCACAGAGAATCCCATCCCACTCGGTTTTATAGAGGGGGGTTGGGAAGATGTACTGGGGGAAACCTCCGCTTTTCTATATGCAACTTTTCTTTTTGCTTTTTGAGTGTGATGCATGTTTAAAACTCCAATTCTTTGGCAGTGAATTTGTTTTGTTCAGGTAAATTCAGAGTGCATATTCACCTTGTGCAGCAGAACTATGGGTATAACGTGAGCCTTTTTTCAAAAACACACCTGAGACAGTGAGCTGATCTTGGCCAGAGCTTCTGCATGCTGTTCCTGCAGCTGCTGTTTCACCTCCTCCATGCTGCTCAGTCGAGAGCTGAGCTTTTTCTCCAGGTCCTGCAGCCGAGCGCTGAGCTCCTTGGACTCAGTCAGCTGCTGACACACACGTCTGCACACACAGCAGGAACACGGGTCAGAGGAGGGTTGACTGAAGATTTCACATTACAGATAACGGCACGCCACAACCAAGCCGCTCTCTCTGATGTCTTGTAAAAGTTAATTGCAGAATGAAGGTTAAATACGAGTGCACCTGTGTTCAGCGTCCAGGGCACACGCTCTCTGGTTGCTGTGCTCCAGAGCCAAGGTCGTGCTCTCCAGCTGCTGCCTGAGTCTCGCCGCCTCCCTCTCTCTCTGGCGGCCTTCCTTCCGCTCGCCGTCCAGCTCCGACTGGCACACGTCCTTCTCCTGCTCCAGCCGCGAGGCCTCCAGCAGCGCCTGGTCGCGCGCTCGGACCAGAGACTCCGCTTCAAGCGCGGCCTCGTGAAGCTCCGCCTCCAGCTGCTCCTCCCGATGCCGCGAGGTCTCCAGACTGCGGCCCTGACGCTCCAGCTCCGCTCTCAGAGTCTGGATGATGAGCTCCAGCTGGTCAGTCTGACGGCAGAAGACGGATGGATTAATGACGCCATTTTATTACTTTCTGGACAGATGAGGCAAGAAACTATTTGATCCAGCTGGAGATAACCAACATGACTGAATCTCTTGACACACCTGACTGTGATCCAGGGGATAAACTACAGTGAAGACAAAAGTTATGAATAAAATAAAACCCAGATGGAACTACATGGGACCTCCATAAACCATGAGCTTCTCATATTAGAAGACGATTAAAATTGAGCTTTTATGTTCAAATGTGACAGAACGCTAGCAATTACTAGGATTCCTGTTATTCTGAAGTTTGTTTAATAATCCTAATATCCTGATAAAAATCCTAAATTTAAGATTTAAATTTAACAAAAGCTGCAACTTTTCTGCAGCAGCATCAAAGATCAATATATCGGTTTAAGCTAAAGTTCAGAATCAGCTTCATTTGTCATTTTTGTACACAAAAACAGGGAATTTGACTTTGGTTCTACTTTGCTCTCAATCTACAGAGATTCAAATATAAGTCTATAAATCTGGAAGAAGAAGAAAAGACAAGGTTGAATTAATGTAAATATGTATAGTCTCAATGTAAGCATTAAAGAGACAGCCAGAGGGAACAAACTGAGTTTGTGGTGCTTCTTTTTAGTGAATAACGTTCTATAAGCCAACCTAAAGGTAAAAGTATAAAAAGTTTGTGTCCAGGATGTGTGGGGTCTGCAGAGATGCATGTCCTGGTTAGAGAGAAGGCTATCTTCAATTGTCCTTATCGTTTGTTGCAGTCTAAACCGTTTCTGAGCTAAACTACATTATCATCACACAGAAAAAAAGAGACGGGGCAAGAAGTAATTTTTCCATTTGGGTTAAATTCAGGCCTGAAGCTCGGGGAAGTAGAGTGCACTTCATGTTTCATTTAACATTCACCGATTTAAACCCCAGGAGCTCAAAGTCTCTGCTGCTGTGGTCAAGATGTAGGGTTGTACACGGCTTTTTCTGTTTCATGAAGTGAATCATCAAATATTCAAATGTACAAATTTTTATTTTCGAGCTGACTATGCAGATGTACAGCTAATGTTATTTAATTCATAAACCAAGGAGGCCAAGAAGCCGCATGATTTTGATATTGCGGAAAGCAGCTCCATTTAGTTTCTGGCAGGAAATCACAGCATCCGAGAAGGCCATGAACGTCTTGACTATACTGACATCTAAAGAAGGAGAGCAAGCTTTCTTTTTATGTTCAATGATGTCAAATCATACAATATTTGTCTTGGAAAACTTAAAACTTGAATAAAAGTGGTGTTAATTGGCAGGAAATATTGCATGAACACAAAGAGGCTGGATTTTTTTTTTTAAAAGAATCAATGTGACATGGAGGAAGATCAGAAAACGAATCATTAAAGCTCTTTCTGTGCAGGAGGTGTTCACCAACCTTATTTTATGGTATTTCTTTAATGCTGACTATGCAGTGCTCTTTTCCCTAACTTGCAGCTTTACTCATGTCCTGAAATTTTACTGCAAATAGGACATTAAACATAACATTCACTGAGACTTCATTCTGCTGATGCAGAATGTCTGAACAAGCTGGTCTAAGGTTTCATTTTTAAATGAAATCATGTTAAAAACTGAAGTGACAACAAGGACTTCTGCTCTGAGTTCATGTGTTTCTTATTTATGTATTGCAGCTGAGAACTTTATACGAAAATATTGTTTCATAGTATACAAAACTTCTCTATGATTACAGTAGTTTGAACAAAAAAATAAAAAACCAATCAGCTTGAATCCATCCAAGTCTTGTCTGCTTCATTCTGCTGATGCAGAATGTCTGAACAAGCTGGTCTAAGGTTTCATTTTTAAATGAAATCATGTTAAAAAACTGAAGTGACAACAAGGACTTCTGCTCTGAGTTCATGTGTTTCTTATTTAGGTATTGCAGCTGAGAACTTTATACGAAAATATTGTTTCATAGTATACAAAACTTCTCTACGATTACAGTAGTTTGAACAGAAAAACTAAAAACCAATCAGCTTGAATCCATCCAAGTCTTGTCTGCTCCTGACCTTTCGCTGGGCGGCTCGCAGGGCGTCCACCGTGCTGCGCAGCGTGTCCCTGTCTCTCTCCAGCGCTGCCCGCTCCCCCTCCAGAGTGGCGATGACCGTGGTCTGCATCCGGTGGAGCTCCGCTTGGCTCCGCAGGCGGCACAGCTCCTCCTCCATGTTCAGACCCTCCGACTGAAGGACCTGCAGGAACAACAGGGAGAGAATCAACAGGGAGAGAATAAACAGTATTGTTGTTTTGAGACAATTTTCAAGTAACATATTGAAAATGGCACAGTAATGCAAGTTTGCACTCTCAAAGATCAATAAACTTTGATTTGTACAGAATACTTGGTAGTGGAACACAGTTTATATATCTAAGATGTAAAAAATAATAATAAAAAATAATAAATAAAACTGGAACAAAGAACACAATCTAAATCACAAATACATTGAATTATGATATCTTTCAAAAAATATTACTCAGAATTAAAATTATCAAGCTGAGCTTCATTTATCATGTAATTTATTGATTAATTGCTTATTGTGAGTAGCTTAGCCTCAGCACAAAGTGAAGAGGCAAAGCTCACTGTAAAAGAAATGAAACATACAGTCATCTTGGGGTCACAAAGTCTCCAGAACAGTCTGGATTCAATCTAACCAGTTGATTGAGGGGATGGCAAAATAAATCTCTAAACAATGTTAGAGGGTAAAACTGTTTTATTTGGTCAGATGAGACTAAAATTGAGCTTTAAGCAACAAAGACTCCTGTGAGATTATTGTGCTGTGGGCCTGTTTCTCTTCCACAGGGAAACATGTTGGGAGGCTTGGCAGAAAATTATGTATTTGGTCTGCCAGACCAGTCGGTGGCGCTGTAACACTACCAGAGACCGACACAAAAAACACCAAACTGCTTGCATAGCAACAGGGAAACATGAAAACACCGTTCTGCAATCTATCCGCTCTGGAACTTGGTTTCAAAAACAATCATTTCTGCTCTCCCTAGATATCAAAACTGTGTGGACGCACAGCCTACGTGACTGAAAACTTTCACAAACACCTACAATTACCTCAGTGTGGGCACAACTTCAGATGTTTGCCTTGACGAAAAGCGTTTAAAAACACTGTCTTCATGAAAACTTTGAAATACTAGAAGACTTTACGTGGTTTTATGTCATGCAGGATATTAATTCAAAATATAACCCTAACTCTCAAAACAGGAATTGTTTACCATTAACATCTAAAACATCTAAAAGTAATGCATCTAAAAATTTGTCTTTCCCACCCGAATTAAAGAGTGGATTTTTCTAAATCCATTTTTCAGTGACATTTTTGCTGCAGCAATGAAAGTTTTGTTTAATTTACAGGGGCTGTATTGTGGACATAGTGCCATTTAATAGCACAATCAGGTCTGTTATTAAAATGCTGTACATATCAAACATAACTTAATAAAAATTTGACTTCACAATTTAATGCCTTGTAAAGTCAAGAAAGAGAAGGAACCAACAAAACCAAAGCTTCAGCCACAGCCGCAGACAAATCTTCCCCAGGTTGGATTTTTCTGAGACTGTACTCTCACAGTCATCGCCTTTGAACAAGCTTCCCCAGCCGGATCAGTTTGTGAAAAGACAGTAAGATTCTCCTCAGTACTGTCTCATACAGTTTCAGTACAGACCAATGTCTGTGAGATCACAGACGTTGGTCGGTCGTTCAGAACAAACCTCCCCAGCCGGGTCGGTTAGTCCAGAGACAGTACCGTCGTCCTCTGTACTGTCTCGTATAGTCCTAGTCGGGTCAGAGTCTGCTGTCCCACAGCATTTTCCAAACAAACCTCGCCAGCCGGGTCGGTTTGTTCTTTGGCATTGGATGGTAGACCTTTCCAGAACAAATTGTCCTCATCATCCTGATAGTTACCTCACTTATGGACTCGGTCTCTTCATCCTGACTGATATTGATTTACTCATCATCTTCAGTGAAGTCTGTCTCTCCTCTCCACTAACACTTCGTCTGATGCTGTAACCTAAGATAATTGTGTGGTGCAGAAAACCTCATGATGACCCAGTTATAACATGAAAACATGTTCTTGGTAATAATATTGTGCTTCAGATATGTTGAACCTTTTTAGAGAACAACACTTTCAAAGTTTAGGCCTGTAAAAAGTGCACATCAACACGACTACAACCATGTAGTTCTATGCAGAGTCTCCAACGCCAACTCTATTTCATCATGTATGGTGAAACTCATTCATTTCATTCATACTTGACCAACTTGGTTGGTCTGTGAGGCAGAAAACTGCAGCTTTAAGGAGGAGCTTTGTGGAAATATGTTGCGCTTAGTGGTGAGAGAAACCGTTTTTACCACAGGAAATTCAAGGATTTTCAAACATAAATGAAAGATTCAAACCAAAACTCTAGGTATGTTTTAGATGACTGAATAACATCATAACATGACGTAAAACACAATAAAGTCGATTTTAATCATTTTTAGCATAGGTGTCAATAATGGTAGAGGGTGGTAGGTTTTACACTGGTGTGAGACATAACCTAAATTAAGTTATTTGATTAGCTTGCAGACATACTTTCAGCTCTTCAACTTATTCGCCAAACAGATTTCAATAACCTTTAATAGGATTTTATGAAACTATTCATTGACAGACCTGAACACTTCTCATTACGTACCTCTATATGCCGGCGAGCCTCCATCAGACTCTCTCCAGCTTTCTTCAGGCGCTGCAGCTCAACCTCCACCAGCATCAGCTTCTGCTCAGCCTCCCACGTCTTCCTGCTTTGCTCCCCCAGCTTCGATCGCAGCTCCTGGGCTAACTTCGCCTGCCGGTCGGCCTCCTCCTGCACCTCCTGGAGTCGGCTCGTCAGGAGCGCCAAGTCAGGCCCGGAGGAGGAACACGTGTCCTGGTGCGTCTCTGCGGTCTCGGCGTTATCTTCAATGGGACGCTTTACGGCCTCTGATCCAGCGGTTTCCATCTTTGGTTCTTTCTCTTGTTTTTCCAGTTCTTTCTGCCCACCTTCAGCCTCGCCCCTCCATTTGCTCTGGATCTCCTCATCACAGACTTCGCCTTTTCCCATTTGAACATGAAGACCCTCTTCACCTACTCCTGCTTCCCGCCGTGTCCCTATGATTTCTCCCCTTTTCTCCCTCTCCTCCATCAGCTTCACCCGTCCTTCACCTTCTCCCCTACTGCTTTCAGAGCCCTGGATTCCTCTCACCGCCTCCCCTTCCTCTTCCTCCTTCTCCTTTTCTCGGCCCAGCTTCTTCACACCTTCCTCCTTCCTCTTCTCTTGAAGGTGTTGAAGCTCCCTCAGCAGCTCCTCCAGCCGCTGCTTCAGAGTGCCATTTTCATTCTTCAAGTTATGAGCCTGAAAAATGGAAGATGAGAGAAATTTTAGCAGCACTTTAAAGCTCTGAGTCTTTGCCGAAGCAGAAAAAAGGTTTTCTCCATCTCTTTACGATGCCATAATGGGAAATTAAACCAAATGGTTTAACATACAAATAGACGAGTAAGAATCTCATCATAAATAACCTAAAAAGCAGAACGAAGCAGAAAATAGTATTAGAAAAACGGGCTTTAAACGTCAAAGGGAACATGATTCATTTTATTAATTTGACAGGTCCAACAGCATCGATTCAAAACAGCTGATGCGGCTGCTGTAGACAGAACATCAAATTACCGTATCCATTTGTTATACAAAGGCAAACTGTAGTATTAATCACTGTTTCCACCAATAGCGCTGTTAGATGAGTGATTTTCTCCTTCATACCGTTTGACACTAATGGTTGGTTTGTATTTGGGCCAGTAATGTCGTTTTCATCAGGTTCACATTTTAAATGCAGCAATCAGGACATGATTGAAATCTAGACTTTCATTTTTCTTTCAAGTGCTTCTTAAAAATACAGATAATTTCTTAATAGACGACGATGAGTCAGAATGCATTTCTTTCTCTTCTTAAACTTCTCGTCAATAGAAGTTGAAAGTCTTCAATCGCATCTTGATTGCTTCCATTCAAACCCGCCGTGGCGTTGCACAGAGGGCAAAAACGTACAACTATTATTAACCTGTCCATATCACACAGATATTATTCCTGATATACAATAATTACATGCTGCGCAGATTTTAAGAGATTTTCCACAAACTTTCAGCTGACTGACTGTGTTCACTGCAGATGTATTCAAGGCTATGATTATTGAGTATAAGGCTGATTCCTTTAGTTTTTGTTGTTTTTTTTTTTTTTTTGACATTTTTGTTGCAACTAAATAATCCTGCAAAATGTCCTGAATCAAAAGATGATTTTACTTTTAATGTATATTCAATGCAACCTAACTATGTTACGTCATAAATACTTCTGATTAATTACATTGGAACCTGTCTGACAACATGAAAGGTTTATCTTTCTAAAGAAATTCAGGAACAAATGAGAAACAAAGTTAATAAGGCCAATCTGGGACTCCTTGTCCTTAAATAGAGAAAACATGTGACAGTGGTGACCCTTCCCAGGTGTGGCTAAGCTACCAAATTTACTCCAAGAGTGCACTGACAACTCATCTAGGAAGCTATAACTACCTAGAACAATATCTGACCCAAACAGGCCTCTGGGTGAGTTAAGGTCAGAGGTCATGACTCAACAATATGATAGTGAACGGGCAAAAATCACATCTATTAAAATCACTGCTGAATAAAAATATCATGAAGGACTATTGCAGATGGTAAATGAATGTCATCTGCAAGCGTCATAGTCCAGATGTTAGATTAACATCTGTCACGCAAACAGGAAGGGGCTTAGAGCCGATTCTTGATGCAGTCCCACCGCCATCTTGATCTGCTGCTCACATACAGGAAGACTACAGGGTTTTATGGCCACTTAGAGGGGAAAAAAATAAATTAGAAGCATTTTTTATTTAAAATTAGAGTCAAAATGATGATAAAGAAGCAAAAAGCACAAAAGAAAAAGTAGGAAATCAATAATAAAGTCGAAATGATGGGAGGGAAGGGCAAAATGCTTAAAAGGTGAAAATAGTTCAAATGTAAAAACGTATTTTAAAATGTGGAAAAAGTAAAACTACAAAGTCAAAATGACCTGTGAGAATCATGCGTGAGTAAATGAGATAGTACAACATAATTTTGTAATGGAAAAGAAGAAAATAAATCCCCTCAAAAAAGGTTGGGGCTTCACCGTAAACCATCATAGCGGCAAAGTGCACAGAATATCACTTTTATAAATGTAGTCGGTGTTAAGGTGTCTTTTTAAGTGAAAAACGATTTTTTTGGAGAAGTAATGTGACATTTTCTCTGTGTCTGTTTTAGGTTTTGGCAGAGACTCGTCTCTGACTCCAGTCGGAGTGACATCCGAACTGAAGGACAAAGTGATTGTGAACTTCTCCTCTCCTCTCCGCTCACCTCCCGGAGTGTTTTCTGATGTTCCACCTCCAGGCAGGCCAGCTCATCTTTGGCATCGGGGGAATCAGCCTGCAGTAAAGGAGCACAGGCAGTTAACACTTCCACATCCCAGCATCCTGTACGTAGCTCAATGTGGCACTACTAATGTTAGCGCGGCAGAGGAGCAGTGATGGATTATTTATGTTGAATTTCTGAACCCTGACCTCCTGCTGGGCCTGCAGCTCCTCCAGTCTCCTCCTCAGCTCGGCGTTTTCCTGTTCCGCTCCCAGCAGCCGCAGCGCTGAAGCCTCACCCACTTCCACGCTCAGCGGCTTCTGATCTGAGACAGCAGGAACAAACAAAGGACCATGACACATGATGAAATAAAAAAATAAAATTACAAGCAACTGAGATTTCAATGAGAAAGGCATCAGTTCATAAAACTGCAGTACATGTTGGGGAATAGAAAGACGGGTTTTCTAACCAATCAGCTCGCAGAACTCCTCATCAGAGTCCAGTTCTGATTGCAGGAACTGCTGATGGATGGTGGCATTCAGGGGGGAAACACTTCCCTTTGACGTGCTCCTTTGCCTTAGGTCTGCCTCCAGGCTCATGTTCATCTCCAGCAGCTCGTCAACCCGCTGCCTTTCAGTGTCCCGCTCCTTCACGTCAAGACAGAAACGGTACGCCATGCAGACGTTACTAAAGAAACTCAAATCTTACATCAAACTTTCAGGAATCATTGGAAATCCCGCATTATTGGCATGTCGAACAAACTTCAACGCTAGAGCAACAGCTCCACCCACCGCCTCCACGTCCATGATCCTGTGACGCAGAAGAAGATTGTCCTTCTCCAGCTCCCGTATGGAGGAGCAACGCGCCCGAGAATCTGCCAGCTGCTCTTCTAGAAGACTTTTGGTTTCCTGTAGCGCTCCACACAGATGTTGCTGCTCCTGAAAGAGGGGTCACAGACAGAGTGCTTCTAGCATCGCTTACCCAAATGCAGTGCTAGCTACAACATATTTTTCACATTTTATAAAATTGCAACAAACTCTGATACATTTTACAGGAGTTTCTTGTGCAAAATCCACACAAGGTTTGTGTTAAATGCTGTTATTGAAGAGAAACGAGTCACATTTTTATAACAGTTTTCAACATTAATAGAAAAATTTAAAATAAATAAAAAACAAAAGCGAATTGGCTACAAGCTGATGACATTATTTGCCCTTACTGAAACCTAAGAATATCTTTGAGTATGGGCTATCCCTATTTTAGAGACTTTGCAGCTGCAACTGCAGAGAAATGTGGCTTTGAAAAGCATGAACTCAGGATGGATGAACACAGATGGCTCTTTTTAAATGTTTCTATTAGTAAATAAATTTAGAAAATGAGGTAGGACTTTCCTGTTATAATTATGTGCAGCTTTGTGTTGGCCCATCGCATAATTTCAGAATAAAATCATCTGATCCGTCCTAAATGTAAGTATCCGTATTTACCTAAAGGTTTCTTACTTCTTCTACAAAGAAAACTTTTGAAAAATTTTGAGACGTGGGCTGATTATAAAACTTGAGCTGTGTTTTCTCAGCCTTATTAAGACTCTTCAGTGGCTCCATAAAGATTTTACAGCTTAAACGATTTTAAACATCTTGAAGTGAGATTACTACATCAAAGTAAAACCAGTGATCTGGACCATAAAGCCCAGCATATCCATGATATATCTGGCTTATCCTGAACTAACCTGACTGTGAGTTCATCAAAGCAAATAGATAAAAAAGTTTTCTAAACGTGGGTTTGTGCACATTAGAGTAAGAAGGTTAGACTTTCAATCTGCTGATCTCAGAGGTCTACTGTAACGCAACACTTCCGATATTTAGAGCAGCTGAAAGAGACGATGCTGTTGCAACTAAATCTCCCAATGTTTTAACTTAAAAAGCCGATTTGTGACGTTATGGAGACCAAGAGATTTATGGTCTTCATTAGACGTGCTGCAGAAATGATCTTGAAATATTAGAATAATTTTTTTATTCTGTCTGTTGCAACAGAAGTTGTCTAGATTTACACAAAACAAATAAATTCAAATTAGCAAATAGGCCTAAAATTATTGAATTGTTTTAAATGCTGGAAGCTCTACTATACTGAAATTAATTGGTTTCATAATCATATTAATTTAAGTTTAAAAGCATTATATAAAATGATTGTGTTTTTTATGTATGTAATATATTTGATGAAATTTGAAAAATAATATGGTTCACAAAATAAGCTTTTATTTAGCAACATGTTTCTCTCTTAACTGGAAGTAATATAATTGTTCTGGAGTGATCTGGTGTTATTGCTATAAAATAAAGATTATTTAATTCAACAAAGTAGATTTTTTAAATAATTACTGAGATTGTTATTAGTACAATGTATATAAATGGATATTCATTGTGCAATTCCTTTGTGTCTCATTTCCTGTCAAAACTTCTGTGTTGAATTAAATTATTTTAAATCTAAATTTGAATGTTTTTTGTTTTTTTTGGTTCAGCACTTTATGATCATATAATTTATTGACAGAAAAATTAACAACAATATTTGAGTCGTGATTATAATTAAGAAAAAATTACTTTAGAGTCAAAGTTTGACAGGAAGAAGATTCAGAAAAGGATTAGATTTTTTTTCAGGAGAATTTCCCTCTGCTGAGGTATTTTTCAAGGAAATGCTTCACTATGAGAGGTAACAAGAGCACAGACAGAACTGAGAAAAATGTCTCCATTTGTCCATTGATGCACTTTTTTATTATTCCGAATTCATTGCAGGGGAGTCTGAACCTATACGTAGGTGGATTCTTATCTCAGAACCTAACCACATCTGGAGAATGTTAGCTTGTCAGCATCAGATGACGTGGGGATTCGCTCTGCTTCACGGTACAGAAAGAGACCGTATTGACAGCAACATGAGGAGCAATCCGGCTCTTATACAGGAGCAAAAAAAAGCAAAAGTCCGCAGACATACAGGGAAAATTTCAATTCCACAGTATGTGAACTATTTGCCCGTCTGACACCAAATTGAATGAAAAAAACTCCCAAAGGCTGATATCTGCTATGGAATATATTTTACACTAATTTCAAAGAAGAGCAAATGTAGTCTGGAATGGGAAAAAGTCACTCTCAGGTTTTTACTGCAGAAAATCTTCTATATTCACGCTTCTGTCACACTGCTAAGAAGTAAAAGGTAAAATGAAAGGCATTTAGTGGAAGATTAAGTTCTGTCAAATCTTAGAAGTATTTGTGCCGGTTTTGATTTGCTCTGAAAACTGTACGTGTAGTAAAAGTGTCGGTGCTGCGTCAGGACAGACAGAGCTCGTTATTTATGACACATCAGCATTACGCTCTCCTTTTAATTTTATTTATCCATGCTTAGGGATCATTTGATCATCAATGCTCTGTGGTCACTCAAATGGCCAGATAATTATTTGTAGGTCAGATAATTATTTGTTGGGTAAACCACAAAGTAGATCGTTACGCCAGTTTCAGTGAGTGAACAATGAACCATGAGATCACGTTCACGGTCCTCACTCAGATATCTGAGTCCGTTGTGATACATTTTGTAGGAATGCCAGATATTTGTGATAATCGTAGAAAATCTGCGTTGCTCATGGAGTCAAAATGTTTCACAAATTGTCGCCTTCCTAAGTAATTTTTAGCCAAGAGTGATTTTTTTTTTTTTTGCATATATTATCTTTTGGAAAAAAGAAGTGGAAATGTTATTGCCAAAATAATTTTTCGTAGAAGTTATTTTAGGAAAGTGATAATATCAAAAATATTGCATGGTACACTGCCCGGCTTCTTTCACGGTCAAATTGTGAACGCTGTAGCATTATTTTCTATTGTGTTGTGCAGCTCTGGAAAACATTAAGAGAGGACTGCACTGAACCGCCTGGTTCTTCCACCAGACATTGATTTCTGAACTCTTCCTGAGTTAAAACATTAATATTGTAGTTTCTACATGAATATGAACTTGTTTTTTTTGCATTATTTGAGGTGTGAAAGCTCTGCATCTTTTTCATTATTTTGATCATTTCTCATTTTCTGCAAATAAATACAACATTTTTGCTTGTAATTTCTGAGACATGTTGTCAATAGTTCTTAAAATAAAAGAACAATGTTCATTTTACTCAAACATATACCTACAAAGAGTAAAATCAGAGAAACTGATCATTTTAAGTGGTCTCTTAATTTTTTCTAGAGCTGAAACTCCGTCTGTCAAAACGAAACATATTCGCAGCAGTGTGACAGGACTAGAAGCTGTTCATCCATCCTTACAGGAAAGAAAGAAAGTCCAATTTATTTTCTTACACAAACTCAGTGAAATATTTCTAATGGTGGTTCTAAATAATTTCAACCTCGTTTAATTGAAGTGTGTCCTTTTGTTTACCAACCTTGTAGAGACAACAATGAAAGGCTGAGACCCAAAAACAACAGCGCAGAAAAACTTTTAACTACTCATTTAGAGACGCAGGTCATGAGTTAATATTTACAAATTCAACTATTAATTTAGCTTTTGCTTTGACAAAAGTTCAGCTGGAATTTGTTGCATTTATTTCACTACAAACTGGATAAACTAACAAGTGCAAGGACGTAGCCAGAAGGAAGAATGAATCAAATAAGTCAGGGAAGGTGACAGTGAGGACACCAGGAGATGTTTTACAAGGATGTGAGGACATTTTCTGCCCCAGAACATTCCAGCTAGTTCAGAATAAATTTCATTTGGTTGTAAAAGTTCCAGCGACTAGAGGCAAACTCCTGCTCCTCCTCGTCAACGAAGCGGCTCTGAGCTGTAAATCCAGATGACATCACGCAGTATAATCTTGTTCTATGGCTTTGGATTTCATAGTTGTTCACGCTCGCTTTTGAGTGAAACACTGAGGGCCGTAAGAGGGAATAATAATAAGATTAAATGACACTTTTTACTGTCGGATATTAGCTATTCCAAGGTGAGTTTAATTTGAGATCTTTTTGATGTGAGTTTCTCTGATTATATTCATATAACCACTTCCTGTACGAAAAATTACAGGGTTAGAGAAATGCTTTATTTAATGTTTTTATATCTCCATTGTGGCTGGGACTGCAACCAGCCTTAATGTGATGCATGCTAGCACTTTGTTTGTGTTTGTACCTTCAGCTGAGTGCGAGTCAGCTCCAGGCTGCGCAGTCTGTGTTTGCAGCTCTGCAGCTCGACCTGGAGCTGCTCGGTCCGGGCAGCTCGCTCCCGGGCGCAGTCCAGCTCGTCCCGCAGCGTGCGCATTCCCCTCACCTCGCTCTGCAGGGAACGGTTCTGGAGGAACACAAAATACAGAATCACACACAGCAAACTGGGTTGAGCATTGATCATGGGAGGGTGTGCAGAAAACCCAAAGCAGAGTATGATGCAAGAAGAAGAAAATGTGCCTTTGACTGTGAGCACAGCGCCTGAATGTCTCCATTCCCAGCAGATCCTAAATTAAAGGAATGTTTACAACTTTCAGGTGAAGTGTTATAAATGGGATATCTCCCATTTATAAACTAAGTAAGTTATCCGAGGTGAGAGACTGCAAGGTAACGTATTTCAAACCAGTGAGAGTATCTTCACGTTGATTCTACCAAGCCCATGCAGTCGCCGCAGCCACACTAAAGTTGTTGGGAGTTCTCATTTTAACCCAAATCAGCATTTTTGCAGCTTAATTTGGTAATAACTGCAGTAAAGCTGTGGTTTTCATAGGAAGATCAGTCATCAGAGCATTACAGAAACCAATTTAACATGTTATAAAAGTAGATATTAGTCTGGACTGAGAGAAATGGTCAAACTCTGGCAATATTCTCCAGATGATAAAATGCATTCTTTGTGACATTTTTACGGTGCAGAAAACAAGAACCAGTTTTTTTTTTATTTTTAAGGATAGACTGACAGTGCATGAAGTTTTTCTACAAGTTTCTTCTTCTGTAGTTTCAGAACTAGTTGATATATTTGCTCTCAAGTCGACTTGCTGATAGTGCAAAAAAAACAAAGGGATGGTTTAGATAATTTGATGAATTGCTCTGCAGCACAGTAGCGAAGAAACAAGGATTTTAGGAAGTTTAAATTAAAAATGGTCGTGTTTTACATTCAATTGTGCATTTAATAAATTACTGATTTAAACTCAAGTAAATGCAATATAACTTATCCTACAATCAAAAACTACAGAGGTGCAGTTTATATTCATGTTTTTGAGTATTAATGACCGGTTATGGGACAGTAGTTCTTTTCTACTCCTAAACTAAAGTTGTCTTCTATCGTTCTCCTGCAAGCCAGGCCAATTATTTATAGTTTGCATTTTCAAACAGCCAAATGTTTTATAATTTTAACAGTTAATTCATGTGGACTTGTTAAATGTGAAACTATAATCCCACCTAAGGAGCCAAAGTAGCTTGAGCTTCTACTAATTTCAATTTTAATTGTGTCAGCAGAGGCTTTACTGATAAATGACCCAGATCAGTATCAGGGACAAAAAAATAAATCTTTTATTTTTTTCTGTATATATCCAGACCGTGGTACGTCTTCGAACCTCTTTTTGAAGTTTCTTCAGCTGATCCTCCATCGTCTGAATCTCCTGCTTGTAATCCAAAATCTGATCACCTTTGTCGTCCCTGAAAAAAAACAACCCATAAAACTTTCAGCGCTGCACGCCTCATCTTTCTTATGATCAGATCTCTGATAGCTGAAGCAAAAAGTACAAGAAGAAAGCACATAATGTGAGCAAGAAAGACATAAAAAAGCCACTGAAATTATAACTTGCGACTTTTAGCTGAACTTTGACCTTTGGATACATTTTAATACACAGAGGATATTAGATTGTTACACCAAAAACCCGACTTGTTGCTGAGTATCGAGTCATTTTTGTGCATTAAGAGGAGAGACAAAATTTGCACATCATTAACGCTGACCTTTATGACAACTTTACTAAAGGTTCTCCGGGGCTTTCCTTACACACACACACCCACACACACCCACACACACCATTTTTCTGTCTTTACACTGGCTTACATTCATTTTTCATTCATTTCTATAGACTAACCCTTACGCTAAACCTGACCATTACTCATTTCACACCCTAAAATCATCCCCTAACCCAAAAAACAGCACTTCTTCTTGTGGGGAATGTAAGATTTGTTGGAAAGCACACAAACACTCACAGTTGTTGTTTGAGGCGGCGGAGTTTGGCCTTGCTGTCGGCCAGCTGGAGGGCCAGACTCTGCGGCGGATCATCCAGGTGGCCCCCCAGCGGCGTCTGCGTTGAATCGCCATGGGTTTCACGCTCCTGACACAACTCCGCTATCCTCTGAGGAAGAAGGAAAAAAAACTACTTAAAAACATCCTTAAGACTTCATTTAATGCAGCATAAAAAGATTTCTACAAAATATTGGCAGGTTTAGAGATGTGAAATATGTCTAAACTCACAGAAAATTAGAAAAAATTGCAGATTAAATTAGCTTAGAAAAACATAACAGTGTTGCTTACACCAAGTCTCAAAACAGTTTTCCTACAGAAAGTTTTAAGGCAGATGAAAAAAATAAAAATTATTTAGAAAATAACATTTGATATTTTTAGTTGTTAAACTCACCATGCAGACAGCACTGTGTATTTTTATTTGATTATTATAAACTATATTGATTTTTAAATAACGGTTCATATTTAGCATTTGCAAATGCTTTCACCAGGTTCATTTAGAAAGGTATATATTTAACGAGGTTATTTTGATTTTGCACATACTCAGGAAATGTTCTGTTTACCACAATGACAGAAGGAAGTGATGACACACTAACAGCACCCAGAGAGCAATGAGAGTGAGAGATCTCTATTATTTGTTTTAGCTTTTTATTTCATGTTTTGGATTTTAGTACTTCACCTTTCTGGTGGAGGAAATGACTCTTTTTTTATCCATAAAATTCCTCCCCTTAAGGTGAAAAGTTTATGTAAACCACAATGTTTCTGAAACACAAAGGAGCTGTGGACACTGCGGGTTTGCCGACACGCCTTTTCACTGTTGTCTTCTTTGTTTTGTTTTAAAACAGAAGAGCAGATGGTCTGTTCTACGTACTGGAGCATCACACTCCCTTCCTGAAAAGGTTACTGCTGGCTGGGCTGGCAGGAATCAAAGCCTTTCCTTTGTATATCCTGAAACATGTGGAATTGGAGATCCCCTAACACCAGACATGCCTCCATTTAACTATGCAAATAAATGTAAATATGCCCTGCGATTAAGGAGAATCACACTCTCAGAATCACACACTCGGTACCAAAAGAAACTCCACAGAATGTGAAATTAATGCATTTCTAAATAAGGTGAAAGTGTGTGAAAACAAAGGCTTCATCTCTTCTTACGTATGTACAAAGTCAGGTTCTCACCTTTTAAAACTACACACTTCCAGCATGGATTACAGACACTATTGTTATAAATCGACACCTAAATGCATTGAGGAAAGGGTGAGACTGAGGCATTTCAAAGATTGTGTCTATTGAGGAAAACAGCAGCTAGAAAACTCTGAAACTCTTTTAACCAGCAAAAAACAGGAAGTGCCCAAATAAGTCCTGAAGGGCCGGTGTCAGGGGGGTACATGCTGCAGTTTCCTGTCCGATTACAGATTGTTAAAAAATTTGAAGATTCAAATTTCGATTAATAATTTCTTTAAAGTCAAAACTGTCAGTGTTGGTTATTAAACTCACAATAAATCTTGTTTTGTTGAAAAATCATTGAGCAATATCTGCAAAAAGTACAAATTTGTTCTATCTTCACATGTTGGAATTGGCTAGAGAACAGACTCAGGTCCCGTCACGTAAAAAGATTAGATGTGACCTGGTGGGCGGGTCTGTCAGTCAGTCTGTCCGTCTTTCACAGCAGAGCAAAAGGGGACAGTGGCAGTTTTTTAGACGTTTGCGGACACGGATAAGATCAATGGATAAGATCAATGGATGAGATTGGTTTCACATGTAAGTATCGGCTGATCAGCCTTACTGGCGTCCTGCAAGTTTTAAATGTTTCCCTTTTTAAACACACCTGAATCAAAGGAATGGGTAGTTTGCATGTTGCTGGAGAACTTCATAACATGCAGAGGAGCAAATTGAACCATTCAAAATAATCTTTGCTGGAGCTCTTGAGTAATGACTTGTCAATAACAAACAATAACGCAGCAAAGACAAGATGATGTTTGGACATGCACAGCCTTTGAAAAGAAAAGTTTCTTTACAAGTGGATAATAAATTTGGATAACTTAATTTCCTCAACATGACATCACAACATCCTGCAGCGTGCTGCCTTGTAGTTTTGTTTTGTTTTAAGTTTTTTATTCCTTCACATTGTTGTGTTTCGTTTTGTCATTTTATTTGAAGTTTTATTTTATTGAATTCCTCTTTGACGTTCATCTTGGTTACAGCTGCTAAGGCTCTTCATAAATGATGATGATAAACTATTTTTACTTTTTTCAGAGTATACACTTTTGGGTTTTAATCAGTTAAACTTTGCAGGGCTAATTAACTGTTCACTGTTATTTAACAAACATGTTTCTATAAATCAAATATGGGCTTTTCATCCTTTTTTCTCTTAAAATCTAATTATATAACGGTAATAATAATTCTGTGCATTAATTGATATGCAAGCCTGGACGTTCTCACACAGATTTTCTCCTGGAAGGAGGTAATTATTTCTCGATTCGTGACCATACGAACCTCCAGGTGTGTGTCTCTCTGTGCCAGCAGGCTCTGGATTTGCTTGGCCATGGAGCTGAAGACCAGCTGTAACTCTGCACCTTCTGCCTCCACCAGCTCCTCCCACTGAAGAGGCAGCACCACTCTTGGATCCTGAGTCACCTGCAGCAAGGACAGTTCTTCAGGTTTCTGCGATAAAAATCAATGCAAGTCTGATCCAACCAGCAGATCAGGGAACAAACCCTCCAGGCAGAGCGAGTGTGCGCTGAATACCAAGCATCTGCGTAGATTAGAAACAAGTACATTTTACATTCTGCCTGGCTCGACTCATGCATGCAAAACTAATGATCATGTTGATGGCTTTGAGAGGTTCGCGGGTGGAGGCCATATGAGCAGGAAGCAGGGGATGCATCCATCTACGCAGGAGGAGCACTTCTCACCTCTGTGATTTATTAGGCTGAAAACTTTGGCAATAAAAAGGCTGGTGGGCTCCATGCTGTTTCTGAGATTCAGCCACGCTGGTATTCAGCGTGCTGTTTTTGTGAAGCTGGCAATTATTAATGGAGGGGGTATTTTCAAAGAGGGAGCCAAGTGGCATTTATGCTTTAACAGACGAGAGAGAATGACAAAAAGCAAGAAAAGATGAAGCGGTGATGTGACAGGGGTGGAGGTGGAGAGGTGGACATGACGGGTGGAAGATCCATCACCAGGGGGCAGCCAGAGGTCTCGACAAGGCAGCCGGCAGAATGACAACTCGCTCATTTTCACACTTACTTGTAGCATCAGAAAGAGGAATAATAATCCAGCTCTCTTTGCCCACAGGCAGACACCACAGAAATACTGTGCAATATATTATTTAGGGACAAATGTGTTCTTTAGAAACTCTCCGCAGGACAAAATATACCCCAGCGAAAACCTTTTCTTTTTTTTTTTAGGAAGGATTGCATCTGATTTATTTCACACATCTTCTTCACTTACCTGCTGAATACAGAGGGCAATGGCTGCCTGAGTCTCGATGTCCAGAGACTGGATCTGCTGGATGAAGGTCTCCTTGTTCTCACACTGCAAAAAGAAATGATGAGGAGGAATGAAGTGCACGCACAAATGTGATTTGTATTTGGAAAAAAGCAATCCCCACGAGGTACGGCTCGTATTATTTAGTCAGCTGAAGGTTCTACTGAATAATTCATTTAAAATTTTTGGGTTGTGCATCACAAAAAACCAGCAATTACAAAGGCTAAGATAAAAAAGGACATCTGATACAGATTCAAAAGAATATGCAGGCTTAGGAACTAATCAAAAACAAGTTATTTTCTAAAAGACCAAAAAAACAAGGTGTAGTAAAAGTGGAAAATGCTTTCAGATCATAAAAATGTCAAATTACATGGTGACTGGATTCACCATTGAACCGTGTATGAATCCTTGGGATGGATTTCTTTAGATCAAAGAAGAAAAAGCCCTTTATTGCAACATTTTGTCAGGTAATTAAACATTCCTGCATTTAAAACCTTTGAAAGCATCACAGCTATTTACGACAGTAGATCGACTCCATTACTGTTTCTGTTTCGCCCCTCATCTTTGGCTTCAAAATCTCTTTAATCTTCAGAGACTCTTTTTCTTAAAACAGCACAAAAAGAAACATATGACTCGTTCATTTGGCCTTTAATTGGTAGTGAATTGTTTTGTATCTTTTTTTCCACCAATAAAAGGTGGAAAAGAGAAATAATTAATTTAAACAGAACTATGTCTAAACACAGCCATTGTATGAAAGTAAAAACCCTCTGTGTGTGTCGACATGTGGAGGTAATGATCGGGGGAACATTTCTTCAGTGTCCCCAGGCTCAGATGCCGCCACTGATTCAAGTTTGGAACCGTCAACAGACTTCCTGGCTTATCGCTCTGGCTTTAACACTTATCACCATGGCAGAGATCCTGAGTTCCCTTCAGCAACGCAGAGCAAGCTGCCAAGAAGAAGCACAAATGGCTTCCGGAAAGAATAATCAGGGAAACTGTGAAAGTCCTGGAGATGAGCTTGAATATTTCTGTGGAGAAGAAGAGAAGAAACTTCCAAGGACGAGAGGCGCCAAGCTAATTGTGCCAGGTGAATTATTTCCAATCACTTCCTGAGTGAAGCAAGTGGAGCCTTAAGGTAATTGAACATTTTCAGTGCAGTGATTTTAATATGTCAACTGAAACAACTCTTTTTCGCTTTTGGTCTAGGTTGAATCCAGGAACCTTCGATAAAAGCTAAAGAATAAAAGCTTAAAAAAATGTTGAGGCTGAAACAATCAGATTAATTTATTATTAATTTATTTATAATTTGTTAAAATGACTGTCAACTAGTTGAGTAATAAATGAATTATTAACTGGAGTAAAGGCCATTTGTTGGAAGAACAACACAGTCAAAGCAGTAATTATATTTTTAATTTAAGATTAAAAAATTTAAATAAAAATGTTTCTATATATGTTCTACACAGAACAAGAGGCATTGCTGTAGTATTACTTACCGCAAATTCTCAAACTAAATCTCCTTCTATTTACTTTTTTCTATCCAAATATTAATTAGTTAATCTAAAAAATAATCAACAGATCAACCCGTCAACCCAACCTGATGTCAGAAGTTTGGGTTTTTTTCCCCACCAGGGGGTCTTTTGTGGGCTCTAGTGTCCCTTACATGACAGTAGGCTGACAGGAAAGGGGGAAGACATGCGGCAAATGTCGCCGGGTCCGGGAATCAAACCCCCGACGGCCGTGTCGAGGACTCAAGGCCTCCACACGGGGGTCCCCTATGCCATCACAGCACGCCCGATGTCAGACGTTTTAGTTTTTTTAGCTCCATCCTTTACTAAAATGATCAAGCATTCTCCAAATTTTCTTATTTAAAAGAAAATAATTCAATTATTTGCTTAGCTGCATTTTTATGCATTTCTAATACAGTATATTCTTAGAAATTTGTTAACATGTTAAACTTAAGTGGTTAAATAGCAAAAATATGCACCTGATTTTAATTGACAGAATAACAAATTACCAAAATAATTAGTTAGTTGCAGCCCTAGAAAATCCCCATTAAGGCAATTTTTAATAGGAAAGAAGTTTTGGTTTTATGATACATATCTAAAAGTATAATTTTTGTAATTACCTCCCATTATGTGTGTGTGTGCGTGTGTATGTGATCACCTGCACTGCACATCCCAATAAGAGCAGCAGCAGTCTCCGCAGCTCTTCCACAGCTGCCTCTGAGGACACAGAAATAACTGTCATCATCCTCATTATCATCACCATCATCATCATCTCCACCCTGCTCCACAGTCCCCCCCATCATTATCACCTTAATGTGCTTCATAGATCGCCCAGATATGGACTCGTGCATGAAATAATGAGTTTCTGGAGGCTGAGAGACACACCACTGATAGGATCATCTTGTTATCTCGTACCTGTTAGGGGGTCCTGCCCCAGTATGGCAACATTTGGGAGAGGCATGAGGATCAACTGCTGCAGGTCTTCCTGTATGAAAAGGATGAATGTGGAGAGTTAAGCACAAGTAATTTTCTCGTCGGCCCGGTCTGTCTGCTGAAAGTGGGGCTGGATTAATGCCAGGAGCAACATTTTCCACCGGGCTGCTGTAATTTGTAGTGTAAACAAAGAGAAGACGCCAAATGAGAACGCATCTATTGCACCATTTTAGCTCAAGAAGACTTGGTGAAATTTGTTTTAGCATATTCCTGCTTCTATAATTTCTAATTTGCATCCATTTAGTATAAACAAAGAGAAAGGGATAATGTTATTACAGGGATAAAAATTGGTGAGGTGCTTTCAGTTGTCGCCTCAGATTCTGTAACATGAGGGTAATGTGGGCACTGGGACAAACACACTGAGGCACAAAGATCACATCAGAGGTCATTTACATCAAGAGTTACTGGCTACACAAAGTGGCTAGCATAACCAACAAACTACCCTTTAAACAGTCTGTAATGTTGCAATGTTGCAGTTTTTCTCTTGTTTTAGAAGAGAAGATGCTCTTGTTGCAGGTTTACAGAGCATTGCAATCATATAAGTCCTACTTAAACTTTTCAATACTAGCTCATATTTTAAGCAAGGACTTTTTTGGGGCTGCATGTGATAGAGCAGCATAATTGAGAAGTAAAAAGAAAAAGAATACACTGTTCTCTTCTTTTTATATAAAAAATGCTTAACACCCTCTGCCTATTGGCAGTTTAGCATTCAGAGATTTTTCTGGGCAAAGTAACTCCAAATTATTTGAGGAATTTTTGTAGAGCACATTTAAAATATTTGAAAGAAAATGCAGCTTAGGAAGCTGAAAAACCTCGACACAAAGCTAACTGATACGCTACTGACTTTCATTTGCAAAGCAGCCAATCCAGGAGCAATATTCATTTTTATTGGCACTGATTGGCTGAGACCCAAGATGGACAGGAAGATAAGGATGCTAGCTTCTGTAGTAATGCTAAAATGTTTTCCACAGTGCATACTACTGAATATTAAGATATGCTTGGTGTTTAAACTATTAAAATACGCAGTTTGTTTTTGGAAAGTGTTTCAAGTTTGCTGATTTTTCTGATTTGCAGGGAGCTGTGATTCCTAACTGCTGTTAATACAGAGGGTTCACTGTACCTCTAAATAAAGATCAACACAACCAATCTCAGTTTAATTTCTGTAAACTAGTCAGAAAAAGGCCTCTCATCTAAACTGACAGGCTGAGCACAGAGAGCATCAATCAGAGCAGGCAGGAGGCTAATAGCAACTCTGGAGGAGCTGCAGACCTTAGGTAGGATAACTTGTTGCTCCTAGCAGATCTGACAAGAAAAAATTTGATAAAAGCCATGAAGGGAACATGACAAACATGTGGCTGAAGGTGGTGATCATGCTGTGGGACGGTTCTCTTTAGGAAGGCAGAAATATAGATTCTGGAAGAAACCTCTACTATATGCTGCAGAGGACTTGATTCAGCAACAATCCTAAACACATTACTGTGTCAGGATGGCCTAGTCAAAGTAAAGACGTATTTCCATCTCAAAATGTGAGGTGAAATCTGATCGTTGATGCCCACAGATGATCTCCCTCTAATCTGAGTGAGCTTGAATACTTTTGTGAAGAAAAATAAACATTTTAGTCTCTAGAACCACAAAACTGCTAGAAATACCTCTAAAGTATTTTTAACTAATTGCAGTAAGAATGGTTCTGTATTTTATAAAAATTCCCTCACATCAGATTTTGAAAATCATATATTACTAAATTTGTAATATTAATAATGTAACAATAAAAAATGGTTTAAAAACGTGAATACTTTTGTCAGGCTTTCCCTTTATTTTCTGTATAATCTGATTGCATGATTTAAACGGGAAATAAATCACTCATTCCACATTTAGAAAGTCTTCTAAAAGGCAGAGATTACTAAAGCTAATAAGCCTCCTGCCCATTATCCTCTAAAGCCAGGCAGAATAAACTCTTGATTGTTTAACAAAGCATCTATAATGTGTTTCAGAGGAAACGGCATGATGGAGGAGCGGCAGAAGATCCCAACATCGTGGTCAGCTTGTTTCATCGAGTTGTAATTTGTGCTCTGAGCTCTTGGACAAATCTCCTGGCTCTATCAAATGACGCTGAATCAAGCTGGACTGCAGACGCCTCAGGCATTTCCCATCCAGAAAACCTGGCTTCCCTGGCAGCAGCGCAGGCTTCATGGTGCGGGTCTGCAGCGCGCTCCTCCTCCTCCTACATCTAATGCAGGCAGAGTTTAGCAGGTGATCCTTCTGTTGCTCATTTTATTTAATTAGTCTTAGACAAGAACAGCATCCATGGTAATTAAAAATATTTCTGTCAAAAAGCCACACTCTGACACTGGCGAGCTACTTCCCCAAATGCTCTGGAAGTCTGTTCACATCCATCAAAGGAAAATCAGACTGCAGGAGCGAGTCACAATCGCAGCTCCTTGTTTTAATTTACAAACTGTACAGCAGGAGAGTCAGGCAAGGACTTCCTTTAACAACTGCAATGTGCAGCCAACCTTACATTTCTGCTCCTTTCAGGGCGTGCAGGATAATAGCCTCTGCAGCCTTGACATGGTCATAGTCGCTCCGGATGCCAAATAGACTCCTGCAGCAGACTAGACACTCTGAAAATTATATAGCAGCGGCTTGTTGTTGTTGGCATGCTCATGCCTCTGTGTGAATAACTCCCTGCTTGGCAGTGCAGCCAAGATCCACGTACAGTTCAGGGTTATATTTGCTCAAATTTCTCAGCTGCTATAATTTTAATCGCTTGATACAGTAATGCATCCCTTCAGAGGAAATGTGAAAACAATATGAGCGACACACATTGCAGTTACCTGTGCTACGCTGGGATTTCTCTGACAGTCGAACGTGGGGCAAAGTATTGTGCAAAAGTCTTGAGTCTGTCCTTGTTTCTTCATATTTTGCTTCCAACTAGAGAGATATTCTTTTATTCTTTGAAAGTGTTCATGATCCAAAAATAGTGTTTTACCCACCTCTGTTATAAATAGTTTTGAAATACTTAACGACTCCATTTTTTTAATGCATTGCCTCTTTAAACGTTTTAGTAATGGATAATTCTCCAGGGTTTGGAGAATCCTTTCTGAAGGGTTTCTGGAGGCCTTTCAAAGTTTTTCTCCAGACTTTTTATTTATATTCAGTTCAATCCCTGTCCATTTTCAAACGCAGACTTTTCGTTTGTTAATCGACTCATTTAGGAATGAAAACTCAACAGACTTTATGCATTTTGCTTCTGGCAGCCTGACACCAAGACACTGTTGGCTCTAGTTTATTTGGTTGAATTTATGAAAAATACCAGAGATTTTTTTATAAATCTTACAATATTTCAGCACCAAACTTTTTTTTTCTAAAAACTCAAAACCTGGCAAAAAACAGATGAACATCTAAAATATAATGTATGCTTTTTTATATATATAAAAATTGCTTGTTAACACAAGAGTCAGCCAATCTAGGCATGTTGAAAAAGACTTGCTGCAGTAGAAACTGGGAAAGAAAGCGGCTTCCTTGTCTTTGAATATGGCATGGTTGTTGGTGCCAGATGGGCGAAGCTGAAACTGCTAATCTACTGGGATTTTACACACAACCATCTCTAAGGTTTATAGAGAATGTTTAAATAACCCAGTGAGTAGCAGTAGTTTGGATGGAGAAGTGATTTTACTGCCAGGGGTCAGAAAGAAACAGACAGAAGCAAAACCTCAACTCAGATTAACTCTAACTGGTTTCTTGAGTAAGATAGTCAGATAATGTCCTTCAATGAAAATGTTCTCAAAGTAGAAGAAGAGATTTTGTCCATAAGAAACAAAACCTCAGAAGAAAGTTTCCAACAGTTTTCTGAATCAAAAAGGCAAGCTGGTAAAAGGAGTTAGAAAACCTGGCTCCTGGGAGAAAGGGAAACAATAGAGATGGTTCAACATATTTGAACAGTATTGCATGAAAGTTGTGGGACAGAGACAGTTTTACCTAAATATAGCATTAGAGTGAAATTTTGAGGTGCTTCATTTACATTTTAATGCAATCTTATAGGTCAACTCAGCATATATTTCAATTTAAATGCAAACAGTTTGCTTTCTGCTCCATTGGATTCAATTGACAGTTTAATTACTTTCAATATCCTAAATTTAAATAGCAGATGAAAAAAAAAAATTAAAGATTTCACCACAGTATCAGGCCTGAGAACTACAGCTACATCCTATGTTTGATTGGCTGATAAGAAAAATGTAATAACTGAGAAAAAATGCTCTTCTCACAAACCTCTAAATGCATCTGGTGTCAATAAACTCACATAAAGATAAACTAGCTCCACCTCCTGCTCTGACCACAGATGTGGCTCACAGACCAATGGTCTCATGCTCATCATCTTATTTTGTCATGTATAATAAATATATCAACCAGATGTCTCATACTTTATATGAAACATCCTTTGCATCTAGGGGACTCTGCCAACACCAGGTTAATTAAGAAAACCAGACTCGTTAAAACCTTATTTATTAAATGCTCCTTTCCCTTAAGAAATGTCATAATTTAGCTGCCACAGATTCCTTTAAGGAATCTATAAATTATTAGTCAAGTGAATAAACACTTAAAATCCTGTTAGCTAGAGGTTGAGATGCATGCAAGTCATTTAAACAGACCAAATCAAAACAGAGAGTAAATGAATTAGACCAAAACACAAAAAGGCTCAATGCAGTAAATCATAGCTTCTTCACAGTGATTTTAAATGGTACTTTTACAGTAAAAGTAGGTGCAACCACTGAAAAACGCTGCTTTCACACATAATAATCTGTAATTAGCTAAACCAATGCATTGGAGAAGCTGAGAGCAGAGCAACCTCACTTTCACACTCCTGCTCTGGCTTAAGTTCATACTCTTTTGAGTCGCACGCTTGCCTGAGCTTCTAAGAAGCAACAGCGTGAGTGAGAAGTAAAACTGTGACCAATGCGGAAACCAACGTCCTCAGTGACAGTGGAGCCAAGTATGAGAGCACCTGATGTAACTCTAGTGTGCCTAATAAGAGCTTCCCATTCACTGCCTGCGATTTCTGAAGCCCTGAGCTTTCAAGGGACATTAGCGGCTCACTAGAAATTAGGAAGTGAAACCTTGTGGACTCTGTTCGTATGCTGTGTGACAAGATAACTAGCGCATGTTCAGTCCACCTGACTGGTGCTCGGGAATGCTCTCTGGGCTGAGAACAGAGGCTTTTGAATTATCCTCAGAGGAAATAATTGTGTCAGTTCCTGAAATGCCACAGGCGCCAACCATGCATATTGTGAAATGCATGATACTGGGAGCTATTGAAGAGACTTTTAGGCTTTTATGCTATAGCCTCTAACCACAGATGTGGCTAAAAAAAGAAAACTCTGCTTGAAGCTCCTCCATTCTTTCCTCACCCCATTGGCCTGATAATATGCAAGGACGCGTCGACTGAGGATGGAAATTCTGTGCTTCATCTTCTCGCTTGTGCAAATGGTCTGTCGCAGCCCTGCACACATTTCAAACTCTATACAGAATCCTAAGGCAAAATATTAATGTGCTACGACTGACACTTGAGCTTCATCTTGTCCTGTTTTACCACCTTACAGCAAGTCAACAACTTCTCTGTTTTTCAGCCTCTTCTCCCTCGCTATTTGGTGTAGCCTGGAGTTATCTTTCAGCATGAATTTTCAGACTTTTTTAGCTTACAGTGAGCTCTGAGGCATTTCAATCCATCCAGACAACAAAATGATTACACTAGTGTTTATGGAAACAAAGGATTCTCATGAAAGTGAATGGGGACTTAAAATTTAGATTGATAGTTTTGCTTTTTTTTTGTATCAAAGTGTTGTATGTTTGGAGCAATATTTCTTTCTAATAGCTTTTTTACTAAAGCTAAGTTGAAAGAGGAAGATTACATCATTGCATTAATAGAAAAAGCTGGAGTTTAGTTTAAAAAACACAAAGAAGCAAAGATTTACATTTCTTAAACATTTACGGCACAAGTTCAAACTAAAAGACATCGCCCTTGATTGTCGCAGTAGCTTTGCTAAAGATTTACAGCCTCTCTGAGGTTTTACTGTTAAATCTTCCTGCCTGGACCTGGTACGAATAATAATACTAAACTCAAAACATACTAGAAGATCATTGTGCATTCAGCGGTTTTCCTCCAGTGGAAACTCATAAGAATATAAATATTCCCTGTGGAAAACAATTTTGAGTTCCCTCTGATGATTTAATCTCATAGCTCAGTTTCTACCACCTCCCCACTGGAAGCCTCCCCTACCTGGTAGAAAGCCCTGAGGTGCCGATTTAAAATGGAGAAGTTCTGGACTCTTAGCATGTGGTCATCTTTCTCGCTGTTGTACAGTCGCTCCACCTTGGGGTTTGGGTCTCTGGGTGAACAGAAAAAAAATAAATCACTGTGTTGTGTATGCTGCTGCTTGATCAGACAGCCCAACAACACGTCTCTCCAGACGAGAAACTCTTATGCAACTGTTCATTTAAGCAGAGTAAATAAAATCTTAATGAGCTGGAGGAGCAGGCAATGTGGATCCACATGTAATTATTTGCTAAAATAACATTGCTCAGGTCAGACCACCTGCTCCACTAAAATCTTGTCTTCCCTGAAAGCTTTTCTCCAGCAGAAATTTGAACAAGGGGACAAGAAATTCAAGACGGCAAGCATTTAGAACCCCGTTTTGTGATTTACTTGAAATTTGTGGGTCGTACATTCAAGCCAGCCATTCTTTCTCAGAATGCAGCAGAACAGTGTGAGGTTCTGAAAGGTTGGGTGATGAATGTTACATCACGTTTTATTCAAGGAGAGAGCATTCTGCTGCCACGCTTATAGCTCTCTGAGGCTGTGCTGTGGCTCAGGGAAAACAGGATATAATGTCTGCTGTGTTCACTGCTTCAGTTTAGCGTTTTAGCGTGTTAACATTTGCTAATTAGAAATACACTCATGGGAATCAGCTATTTGGAAAGTATTTATGCATAAGCAGTTTTATGGTTCCCTAGGTGCAAACAAGTACTCCATGTCATCTGATGTACTGTTTTCAATTCAGAGACATATCTACCCACCACAGATCTATTTAGAAGACATTTGCTACCTGTTTGTTGTTGTCACTCTCAGTATATATTGCATTTAATATACCTGTCCAACATTTTTAAGAATCGAGGCACAATGTGTCACTTTCATCTTTGCTTCATAAATTGTTTTCAATACTGGCTAATCTAACTAAATACAGGGCATTCTTGGTTTAGAAAAACCCCTAAAGATCCTAAATACACAATAGGATGATTTAAAATGACTTAGTCAAAGTTATTACCTAAATCCAACTGAAATTCTGGGACATAAAGTGAAAGTTGATGTTTACAGACGCTCGCCTGTAAGTGCTAGACATTTTGGAAACACCAACAAGCCAAAATGTTAATATCTAGCTGTAGATATACCCTCAAAGAGGCGGCTCCCCAAATATATTGACTCACTTTTCATATTTGTAAAAAAAAATAATAATAATTTGTCTTAAATTTCACAATTGTGCACTACTTTGTGTTGGTCCAGTAGAATCTGTATACAATATATTGAGGTTTGTGTTTGCAATGGTACAAAATGTGAAAAAGTTTAGGGTAAAAATATGAAATATCGTATCCTACTTTCTTGTAATTTTTTGTCCTATGTTGCAGGGAAAACTTTGAAGCAAAATTACTCTCTTCAAAACACCCACGCGTGAATTTACAGAAACAGAGTTTCTTTGCAAAAAAAGGTTTAAAAAGGAAAGTTAAATCTCTATGCAGCTCGCAGATCTTTCTGTCTCAGGACGCCAGAGCAAGGTTAAACTTTCTAATTATCGCTCTCCTCTGTTGTACAGTTAAGATTCTATAATTATATGAATGTTTGAGCAGAAAAAATACATCTTTAAATACCTTCATTATAAAGGTATAAATATCACACAGACAGCTTTAGAGCTGTTTGAAGCTTTTTTGCATCTTTTCATCTCGTTCTGCCTCCAGAGATGGGAAGAAAAACTTTATGACTGATGATTTTCTAAACGTAACTTGGAGCATGTGTTTTCTTCCTGGATCTTTCCTAGGTGGAAATAGTTATTTATTTATTTTTCTATCTGTAAAATGTAAGAAGCTCCTTGAAGAGTGAAATCAACAACTGAATATAGCCCAAACAGCCAGAACTAATCCTTTCTAATGCAGTTCTTAACACATGAGGTCTGTTTTAGACTTCAATGGGAATAATAAACATTTTTAATGGTAAAAAATTCTATAGTCTCTCATCAAAACAGAAGCTTATACATGTTTCCTTTTAATAAGATTTTGATTTTTCTGTCTACATTATCATGTATGATAAATCAAAATAATTTATTATATCCTTATACATCAGATTATATTTCTTTTGCTATTTAATGTCCACTGAAGAACATAGTTGCTCTCTTCAATCAGAGTTTTTTCATGGTCATGTTTTTGATTTACCCAGTTTGTATTTCTGATTTCATTTGTCTCATCCAAATCTGCTATTTTGCCCTCTTATAAAGGAAATTAATAAAGTTGGCATTTATTTCTCACTTTCACTGGAGTCTGTGTGGATGGCAGCAATGCAGCAAAGAGACAAAATCTTAAAATGATAGTCTTACATGATCCTCATGACTTCATTGAGAAAAATCCCATTGGTCACCCTCTTGTAGCGCTCCAGAGCATTCTGGGAAATGGAGTTTACTTCCATATACTGGCTGTAGAGCTGGATGCTGGTCTCGCTCTCCACCATATTCTCAAACAGCTGAACCTGCAGGGGGGAGAATTTGTGGAATTATTTTTGAAATCTGGTTAAGCCTTACGTGTGAACTGAGAGGTGGACAAAAATAAAACCGCAAAAACAGTGTGGACGGAGGAAGGATATGTCCTGGTCCAAACATTTTCACACAGGAAGCCACTTGAGTCGGTGCACCTGGCTGAACAGGTGGGATTCATGCTTTCACACTGGGAAGCACTTCACAGTGACAAGCAGCCAAGCAGGAAAGCAGCCAAGGTCTCTTTCTGCTTAGGTGAGCTTTGCCAATACAAACTGCAATATTTTTGAAGGTTTTGTTCCATCAGCACCCCTAAAAATGCCCCATTGGCCACAAACTTCGTCTGGTAATAGGAAGCAGAGCAGCATAAGAGCCTCCAGCCTCTTGGATGTCCAACAACATATGAAAAGCAAGATGAAGTCAGAGATTATGTGGCCCTCTGAAAGACACTGAGAAAATAACAAACCTAAAGCTGGAATTTGTGAGTTTTTCATTGGTAAAGTGCAACAAACAAGAGGGAAGCCAAAAGTATAACAGGTCACCATAAACACTGCACACAGACCAGAAGGTTGAACTTCATAGAAACTGATGTCCTGTTAAATAAATCCAGCCTTATAAATGAAACAAATCCTCATGTTATTTCAGAGACAAAACAATGAATATTCAAAGTCTTCCAATAGTTTTGTCACATTAAATGCACAAAGTTTAATGTTTGTTGTTTACATTGGAAAGTTACAGGAAATGTTGTGGAATGTCTAGAGATAAAAATGTCCGCCGATTCTTCAATGCTCAGTCTGTCAGGTTGGACGAATGTTGGACGTCATTTTCAAAGAAAATTTTCTATGGAAAATAGCTCTTTTCTACAGAAAAGGAGCCAACCAGGACTTTTCTGTGGAAAAGAGTTCTTTCCACAGATCCCTCTTATAAAGAAAATTAATAAAGTTAGCATTTAACTTTGGTCCAGACTTTGACTGGACTGTTGTAACATCTGAAAATGATTTGATCTTAACCAGTGGTGTCTGAAGCGGCAATAAAACTTCAAATCTTTCCTTAGTTCAGCAAACCTGAATCGAATGAGTTACCATCAGGAAGAAGTAGCTAAGCCATTTGATTCAGATGTGTTAAAGCAATATTATTATTATTCTACACCATTTAATTGTAGTTTGATCTATATGTTTATGGTTGTGGTCCTGCTGGAAGAGGAACCTCCACCTCCATCTCAAGTCTTTTGCTGCCTCCAACAAGTTAACTTCCAGGATCTGAATTTTAATCCCAATTTTCCCTCTTTCTGCTGAAGAAAAGCTTCACCACAGCTCATCTGATTAATGAGCTCCATATGTGGCCTCTCTCCACAACTTCACCTCTGACCTTTCCACTGTGTTCGCTCATGTTCCCCAACAAACAGGAGGCCTTCGTAGAACAGCTGGATTTACACTAAGATAAAAATATCAAACAGGTGAGCTCTGTTTACAAAAGGAAACTGGTAGCACCGGATTCATTTAGAGGTATTCCAGTATAGTAACTGTACAGTAACAGATTTTTATGTACCACAGCCTAGTTTGTGATAGTAAAGTGACACATTTTTGTAAAGCAAAGTGAATGGTGCCATTTTCAAAACAGCTCTACAGGACACGGAAGTGTTCGGACTGAAAAGAAAAAAACGCTGGTCATTAAATGGCAAAGGAAACAGCCAAAAGGAGAAGTAGTGTTTGCTTCTCTGCGCACACGATCAAGAAGCTAACAACGAGCATTATCATTTATTTGAGTTAGACTTTTTACATGTAATTGTAAGTATGATAAACTGATCAAGAAGATTCATAAAATTTTTATATGTAAGATGGAGCATTATTAGGATTGAACACACACTGTAGAAAATTGTTGGTGTCAACAGTTTTCTACATTATCTTCTTGTATTCCTCTACATGTCGAAATTTTCTCTAATTCAAGGTGACAAATGATAAATGACATACCCACTGCGCCAGCGCACTCCCCATGAATTCCTCTATTATCTCCTTAATTCCGGACTCCATTGTTGTGCTAACGAGAACTCAAATGGAGAAGTAATTACAAAATATCATCAACTTTTCTGTTTGTGATGAATCAAAGCGCGAGGATCCATGCTGAGCTGCGTTCAGCAGCTTGACATATCTGCGGCCCTGCCCTCCCTCCACCTCGCCTCTTTCTTCCTCTATGACTGTCAGTTGGTTTCAAAACCGCACCGGAATTTCTCAAAACACACATGTTGCGTTTTTTTTTTCCAGCACACGACACACGTCATCTCACTCAAGAAGATATTTCAGTAGTTTAAAGTACATGACAAAAATGTGGCAAAAAATGTCAATTAATTCTCTGAAAATTATTGTCAACTGCTTTAAAGGGATACTTGACCTTAGAAATTATGCTGTTTAGTATTCCTATTGTTTATTGATTTAGTGTTGCTGAAAACAACGTGACAATATTTATTCGTCGCCTCAAAGTTCAGATGAGTGTTTCTTTTTTTTTTTTTTTACCGCAATAATACGAGTGGATGTAAATCAAGCACTGTGTAACCCTGACCTCTGCTGGTTGGGAATGGAATTACATTCTTTCTTGTTCCAGATAAATGACTTGCGTCATTCTTTCCGTAACAAAACCACTCAGAGGAATGTTCCTCCTACATGCTTCTTTTTTCTCCTCTCTTTTTTTATCAAGACGAATGAATACGCAGATAGATAGATAGATAGATAGATAGATAGATAGATAGATAGATAGATAGATAGATAGATAGATAGATAGATAGATAGATAGATAGATAGATAGATAGATAGATAGATAGATAGATAGATAGAGATAGATAGATAGATAGATAGATAGATAGATAGATAGATAGATAGATAGATAGATAGATAGATAGATAGATAGATAGATAGATAGATAGATAGATAGATAGATAGATAGATAGATAGATAGATAGATAGATAGATAGATATTATTTGACTAGTATTAGATAGTATTTGACAAAACTCAATTTTGTCAAATACTGATGAAAGAAGTTACTTACAAAATCTTTTGTTTATTATTTTGTCATCAGAAGTTATTTTATTAATTCTAAATTACCCAAAGCAGGAGAGTTTTAGTCTGATCAAATGTTAGATTTTTAGGAAACAAAAACAAACTATGTGTCTTTTCATGCAATATATTTAAATATCTGGTTTCAGTTTTAAATATTTCTGTAATAAACTGCTCAGGGCAGTGGAATTAGTGCGTATAAGAGTCACTATGACATCCTTCGTATCTCGTGGTACTGCAACTTTTGTTTCACAGCACAGCTGTTAGAGTCAGATGGGCTCTTTCCTCTGAAAATAAAGAGTGCACTTCACTAATTTCTTAGTTTTAATTATTCAAATTGTAAATTACAAAACTTTTTCCGTTTGTAGTTTTGTATCACAAACCAGGCCTTTAATCTGAATTTTCAAACCCATTTTCAATTTTTTTTATTATTATTGATTTGTAGATACTGTAATAATAATGTCATATTGGGAGATTTTAACATGCATGAAGACAATCCAAGTGCTAATGTAAAATGTAGATTTTGATGATAAGAAACACTTTTTGCTTCTTCATGCTCTTGATTTTGAGTTGACATTTGACAGTGTAAACAAACAATCTTGTCTTGTTCTGTTAAAACAATTTCTGATCAACCTTCCGAGTTAACCTGTTTGACCACTTCAAAAGAAAATTTAATCAGTTTGTTAAAAATATTGTACTACTAGCTCAGCACTTATCTGTGTTTATCAATGTTCATGGTGTATTCTGGTTTTCGTAAAGCACATCTGTTCTGTCACGTGTGATGACAGATCATGGCTTAGTACTTTAAACATATATGAAAATATATTTCTGAGAGGTTATTTTTCTCTTCCTGAACTCATTTTGAACCATCCAGGGTCACACAGCTGTTGCACCGGAGATGTGAAATAAACTGCATCTTTTTTGTTCTTTGTATGAAGCTGCGGGGAAATTCCCCAAGCTGGAGGACTGGAGGATAAATAAAGCAGTGTGTGTATTTTTCCTTCATTGTCACATCAAGAATCTCAATGGCCATCCTTTTCTTTGACCCTTGAATAAAATAATGACAGAATGCATTCTGTGTTATTCTTGATCCGTTGTTAATTGGAAGAGTGTCTCATCTCAAAATAAGATTAATTAATTTATCTCTTTTTCACGTCAACATTTGTTTGTTATATACCTGAGCATGAATTTCTTTTTTCTGTCAAAAGAAAGTCGTTCCTTTCCACTGTTGCCACATGCTTCCTTAGAAGAATGGATTGATAGAATAACTTTAACAGGAATTATAAACTAAATGTCATTTCATTAATATATTTATTATAAGAATGATTATTCCAGTCCTCTTGTTTCAAGCAAAATATAACTCTTGAAACCATTTGAACTTTAATAAGCAACATATTTAATCATTACCAGATTATACTGACTTTTAAAAATGAACTTTAGTGTCATAAAAATAATTATTTTATTATATTTCACATATTTGCTAGTATTTGTAGTTATTATTGGACTAGCCCTGTAAATAACTTCTACTCTTTACTTTATTAGAAAGTAAGTACCGTATTGTGTATTAGTATTTGATATTCAAATCAATTATTTACCCTGACTTTTAATTAGCCTCCATTTCCATTTGTGTTTCCTCGTTAAAGAACCTTACCTTTCGCAGGTACAGACAGCAACATTTATGTGCTTGTTAGGAATCAAAAGAAAACATTCATTGAACTTATTCTGTGAAATAAATTTTATTTCAGAAGATTGTGCACACATTGGGTAAACCTGTACCTATAGGACAAATCACTGTGATACGTTCTTTGCGGATGAAAAACCCCGTTTCTTGTCTCATGCCAGCACATTTCATCGTTGTGCTCCAGCTGCCTCTGTGTGAAGGTGAGCGTTCTTGCGTGCTGCTGGATGGGCTTGTTGGTTACCGCTTATGCAGCAGTTCTGGGATTAACCGCGCTGGGATTATCAGATTGTTTCAGGGCTGCCAGAATAGATGCGATGACAGCTTCATATAGGCCATCACACTCACTCATACAGCATAATCACACACGCTTAATCCGCCTCTGCTTGCTGAACTGAGATAACCCATAATACCTCCATAGTTTTACATGCACAAAAGGAAACAGACACTACAAAGCAGTTAAAAATGTCTACCTTTAATTTAATATTCATGTGCCAGTTTAACAAGTGCCTAAACATTTCATTGCAGTTCAGTACAAACTCTACAGCAGAGAGATGAATAATACAGTGCACATGGGATAAAACTTAGCTTTCTGAGTTTAACTTTCCCAAATTTGACTCAAAACATGTCAGATATGTTTTTCTGTGCTTATGCTACACCTGAGTAAATTTTGAATGTCTTCTAGAAAAAAGAAAAGAAACAAAAAGTACTACACAACCTCGTGAGCGGATTCTCTGATGGTTCATGGTGTCCTGCACAGAGAAGATTTATTTTTCGTTTGTGTTGCCCTGTTCTGGTCATGTTCAAGGGAGCTGTGGCTGCTTCAAAGATGGAGCACAATTCAAGCCTACTGGTCTCAAAACCCAACAGGTGTCCTTCCTGCTGCCATCCAAGTCACACAACCAAAAATGAAAATAAATAAATAAAACACAGACCCTCACTCTGCCTCCCATCATTTTTATATCTTTTTGGTTTTCCTTGTTCTAGCTGGCCGGAGGTGGCGTGGCGGCCTTCGCCGTGGCTTCAGCTTCTTTCTCCCCCTCTTCAGCCCCTGCGGCTTCGGAAGCCGGATCGACTTGGGCAAACTTTAGGAGGTCAAGAGCCTTGGCTTTGACGTCAGCGTAGGTTGCCTTTACGTCCTTCTCCAGGATGTAACCCTCACTTTCACCCTCTGGAGTCTCCAGAGCCATTGCTCCCTCCACGGCTGTCTGCAGGTAACGCATGCTCAGGAGCACAGACAGCTGAAGAGAAAGAAGAATATAGTCAGATGGCTTGCATAACCCTTGACTTTATTTACGTTATCATATTACAATTACACACTTCCATCCACAGACCATCACAAAGTAGAGCATAGTTCTGAAATACAAGGAAAAGGTAACGTCAAAAATTAAAAATTTTTACCAATGAAAATCTTTTCTATATGTTGTGCATTTATTTTCATTGTTGGTGACTTAATGTATAAGTGTTGAAATTCTTCTTTTTACAAATTACAGCTGAAAGTGTTTTGGAGTACATCTCTACCAGATTTGTACATCAAGGGACTAAAATGTTTGGACCATTTTGCAAAACAGCTTAAGCTCAGTCAGACTGGAAGGACTGCAATGAGCAACAATTTTTCAAACTTGCCAATGTTTTGTTTTTGTTGAATTTAGACTTTTTATATTGAAAACACTTGAATATATGTTTAATTATATATATTTTTCTGCATATTAGTCTCATTATTATATTCAAAGATAAACTTCTGCCTCAAACTTAAACCTTTTTGTGTGTATCCTGTTTTCTTCCAGATTTGTGAGTATCTAGTTCCAGGTATCTTCTCATCAAACATAACCAGCGTCCTCATTCCTGCTGCAGAAAATCATTACCACAGCATGATGCTGACACTTCTTCACACATTTAGCCATGACCTGTCTCGATTCTGTAATTTGGTCTGCATTATTCTCTTTGCTCTCTAGTGAGGTGAAATTAAACGCGTACAGGCTTTATTTGCGGAAGAGGTGCCCATTGCAATGGATTTTATTTAGGAGTATCAGAGTAAATTGGGATGATCATAAATTTAGATTTTTATTTGTCAGAGCTCCATTATTTACAGTTGGACTCTTTGTACTGCTCTATCACATAAAATCCAACAAAACACAATAAAATTTGCTGAAATTGTAAAGGCCGTGTGAATTTGCTTTTCATGTCTCCAAGAACAACAACACTCAAACACAATGTTGCTCATCACATTTTGTATCACGCTTCCTTTTCCTGTTTTTCAATCAGCTGCAGGCAATGTGATGCAAAGCCAGAAAAGCAACTTGTGCTGGACTTGATGCCTCTATAACATGGCAGCCATCTGTCCCCATGTGAAGAAGAAGAAAAAAACCTGCAGCACTCAGGTTCTGCATTTAGAAGTATGGATTGTGTGATCAACTGTAGGCAGTGTGTGGTTGTGCATCGACTTCCTGTTTCAGCCTCTAGGGCTCAAGAATAGAATGTGACATCAATACCGGGACTTTACAAAGAGATGACAACGCGTTTGACGAAACCAGAGTAGTTGGTGTGTCTGTGATGTTTTTTTTTTTTGTTTTAGTTGTCATGGGAGGCAGTTAGTCAGAAGACAAAAAGGTAGTTGTTTTTATTTCTTCTGGATTTAGAGACCCAGGAATGTTTTGTTTAAGATTAGGCTTCTACCGTGAGTAGCCATGAGTACAATGGTTGATAGGTCAGTGACATCATAGATTACACTGACACTGGTTACAAACCACCTGACCTTGGTCAGTAACCACCTGACATTAGTTACTGTCCATCTGACATTAGTTACTGTCCATCTGACATTAGTTACTGTCCATCTGACATTGGTCAATAACCACCTGACATTGGTCAATAACCACCTGACATTGCTCAACATGGACACAAACTTGGATATGATTGCCAGATTTTAGCCTAGACTTGTTGATACCCTCACACAATTATCCATAGCCAGTTTAAAAAGTTTTTCTCATAAATAACCTCTTGTCCTTTACTTGGACATGCTTGCATTGCAGAAAATGAGATGTGCTAACATGCCTTTACCATTTTCTGTAATGCAGTTGTAGCCAAGGTCACTCTGTATCTTCAATGATAGAACTGTTTGCATTGTTTTGAACTGGACCATAACTGTTTTTCTTTATTTAAATCTCTGTGCAACATTGATTACTTAAATTGTCAGATATATGCACAATCTTCTAATAAACTATTAAGTCTCACTGATTTACTTCCTAGCTACATTTTTCCACCTTTGCCCACCTGAATTAAGATGACTGAGAGCACACCAGGTCCGGTCGAGTTCATCAAACCCATGTAGTAGTCTGTTAAAGCCTGCCTGCAGCCGCGGCTGTACAGGTTGAGCTCCTCTGATTGGTATTCATAGTTGTAGTGGGCCCTGCTATCTGTCAGCTGGTTCTGCAGGCAAGGCCGAGGGGAGGCAGGGTTGCAGCAGCTGAAAGGAACTCCATCTAACAGGTAGCGGCCGTCCACGTTACTCCGTATACGACTGCAGGTAATAGATGAAAACGATAAAGAAGCATAAAAGTTAAAAGTGAAAGGAGATAGGAGGAACAACACTTTTTAAAATGTTAAGGGCCTGAGATTCGGCTTAGTGAGAAGTGAAGAGCACATCAATACAAGTGGCATCGTTTCAAAACCTCTGTTTACTCATTGCCTTTCACTTATTTAATCTTTGACCAACCAATCCTCTCATGCTTCAACCTCTCTCTCTCTCTTTTCAAAACTAAAGGCCAGGTCTATTTTTAAACCATTTCTACACATCATGCTTCCTCTCTTTCTCTCTCTAACATATAGTTTGACCTTTTTGGATATGAAGTCCGCTCATCTGTCACTTATGCAGACAATTCTCTGTCTTACACCCCACATCACTTTAGATTCTCTGCTTTTGATCTCATTTCTCTTCATCTCATATCATACTTGTGTATTTGTTGTTGTTTACTCACTCCTTGACTTCCTGGGAAGTGAAATCCAGGTATCGGTTGCTGACCCACTGAACCTCGAACCAGTCCTTGAAGTTGTTGTTTCCACAGCAGCGAAACTCCATCTGCAGACGATCAATGGTCTCCTTTTGGAAGCAACGGCCGGGGACGTCCGTATCCTTGTAGAACCGGATGCCGTTCCTCAGGCCCACCTAAAACAAAGAATACCGTTTGCAAAATGTTTTAGAGAATTGCATAATGCAGCAGTTCTAGTACCAGTCACCAGGACCCTCTCTATCTTGGATGTTTTAGTTGTTTTCCTAAAACTTAGATGACTGGATGATGGACAGGCTTCAGGCAGGGGATGCTTAAGTAGAAACACATCTAAAACATGACAGATAGTGAGCCTCAAATATCAAACACTGATGTATTTTATGCTAAAATCTTTGCTTTGTTTTTTTAATCTTTAAATGGAACAGGTCTTAAAAATGTAAAGAAATATTTTTCACACATTTTCTTATCAATTTTTTTTAGCACAGTTCTCCTAAACTATTCCATCTTCATCTTGTATTCAGATCAGCTAACCCTTGTAACCTATTAAAGTCACACTGTCACGCTGTATTTCACCCTCTTGATCTGTTGGGATCAATAACCAGTTTTTGTGACTTTCACCTTCAGCGACTCTTCCAGCCTCCCCTGCAGGACATAACTGAGGACGACCACAGCAAGGAGCAGGCAGCACAGCAGAGCGGCCACAGCATACCAGCCCAGCAAGAGGACCTTCCAGCGGGGGAAGCGGCTGGCATCCAGAGAGTCCTGGCACACCCGACTGGCAACCCAGTTGGCTCCAATGGAGGCCAGGCCGACCAACATTAGGAGGTTTGGTACTACGTGGATCTCTGTGTTCTCCATCACCTCAAGAAAGAGAGAAGAGTCAAAGAATGACAGTTTATAATTTCTTCTCCCTATTCACTTTTTTATCTGATAGATGTGCTTAATTACACCTACAAAGTTCATCATGTTTGTACATTTGCTAGACTTTTAGCTTAATTTTAAGTGGATTTATAATACTGTGTGTCAAGTTGCTATTCCAAACCAGTCAGCTAATGTTAGCACAAAAACAAGTAATGGCATGTTAGCTAAAGGGAGCATAATAGCTAACATTTGGGGGAAATAAATTATTCGCTATTAATAGCAACATGCTAAAGACAGCATGTTTGCTAATGTGCAGCCTTAGCATTGATAGCATTTTCTAAGAAGTTTAATTTTTCATTATATAATTAAGTTATATATGTATATATATATTTCAGATTCCTACTGGGCATAGCCTGGAAATATTAACATTATTATTGGGAATTATTTGAGTTTTTTATTGCTGTCATTACTGAACTTTTAAAGTAGTTGATAAAAATACATTTTGACTGTAGTTTAACCTTTTTCTTCTTTTCTTTCTTTGTGATCTCTAAGACTGTGCAAAAGGGTTGAATTTAATATTCTCTTTTTTTGTTTTGAGGTCTCTTAAGACCTTCCTGAAATATTGCATGCTTATGTTCCAACTATTACTCTCAGGTCAGCAGATCAGATGCTTCTAACAACAGCTGAAGTTTATTGTAAATCCAGAGATGAAAGAGCTTTGCAGAGCCCTGACACTGTGGAATAGTTTGCCTCCACAAAAGACAGGTTTAATAAATATTGTTTTTAAAATCTTTGATTCTTGGTCTTTGAGGCAAAGTGAGATATTCTAATGATGTCTATTTTCATTTTTCTTTTTGCATAGGTTTTTACCTTTATTTATTTAAATTTGTATTTTTATCATGTTTTTATTTACTTGCTGTACAGCACTGTGGTAAAGTATTTGTTTTTAAAGCACAGATATGATTGATTGATTGATTGATTGATTGATTGATTGATTGATTGATTGATTGATTGATTGATTGATTGATTGATTGATTGATTGATTGATTGATTGATTGATTGATTGATTGTCAATCAATCATTAATTCTGGATGATGTTTTGTTGAGTTTTTAATAAACCCTGCACTAATTAACCAAACTATTAGATTTTAACCACTTAGCCCAGGGTTACTCAAGGTCAGTCCTCGAGAGTCGATGTCCTGCAAGTCTTAAATATTGCTTAGATATTATTGATTTAACATACCTGAATTTAATTAGTGTCTAATTAGCAGCCGTCTGCTGAGCCAGGAGAAATGTTGAGGAGATGAATCAGCCATTTGAATTTGTTGAGTTAGAGCAGGGACATGTCTAAAACATGAGTTGGACACCTCTGACTTATCCTAAATTAGTGAAACAGTTTGCAAACATTTTAATTTAATGTAATGTTTAATTAAACCTTTGCTGCTTATTGGCCAGGACTACCTTGAGAAAAAGGTTTTAATCTCAATGGGACTTTCCTGCTTAAATAAAAGTAACATTAAAAAAATGTGTTGAATGTCGGCAATATTTTAGAGAAAAACTCATGTATGTTTACTAACAAAGAAATATAAAAACACGTTTATCAAATTTCAACAAATTATTAAAATGTAATGATAAAACTTAAGTATTTTTCGAGCCTCAGACTATTCCAATTATTTTGATCATCAGCAGGTTTGTCGACAAGTTTAAAAACACCTATAAAAATGAGATTTTGTTCCTGATTAAGGCGTAAAACGTAAGTGAAATAGTAGTAAATATAAGTAAAGGTGGCATTTAAATGTTTTACTAGCAAGTTTAGCATTAGCTTAGCATTAGCGCTACTGATTAACTAGCTAAAGCTGGATATAAACCCCAATTTTTGTCACTTCTCAATTACACAACCTATGACACCGCTTACATTTTTACCAATGATTTATGACACAAACAAAACCACGTTACATACTGGCTACTGAAACAATTTAACAACCAACATGCTTTTTTTGTTGTTTGTTAAATTTACAGGCATTCTGTCAAAGCTAACAGTGCTATCTTCTGACCTCCTGTAATTTATGACAATTAATACCCATTATTTTGGTTCCCTTTGTAATTATCAGTCTTTTTAACAATGAAGTGGAGCAAAATGCAAAAAATACTATTAATGATGTTTTTCTCCACTTTAAGAGAATATTGTTTGCAAATCCTTTCTGATACCATTTTTCAAATGCTTCATCACCCCAGTCGCACTGAGGGTTAATCTATTGGATTATCCTTGTGGAGATCAATCGATATACTAAGGCATTCGCTCATGTCTTGCAGCTTTCCTGTGTAGTCGTCTGGATTTCAATGATTCCATCTTTTCTAAAATCCAATAGTGGCCAATCACTACTGCATGTGCCATCCAATCACATGCCGTGACTGGATGGCTTGAACAAATACACAACTCTTCCAGAGGCTGTAACCTTCACCTGCTGGCCACCTCAGCAATCAATACACACTGCAAGGTAATGATTCTGGAAGAGAAATGCTGAGGTCTAAAAGAAGCTTCTCAGCATGCTGCACCCAACATGACTTTATATGCATGAGTGCGCATGTTGACACTTGTATTTTGTCTGTTTTGTTGTTGTAGGATTAAGCAAAGTTTACATTTAAAGGACAGATAAGCGACAGCGGAGCGGGCTCGGTAAACTGCTACGCTCCGAAGCAAATGTCGGAGCAAACAATCACATATTTGTTTGACTCTAAATAGACAAATTTGTTGTTTTTAAACTTTAGTGCCACTTGGGCGTCTAGTGCGTGCTTCATCATCCGTGTGAGTGTAAGAGTAGCTCTACCTCGTCTCTACGAAGCAGCTCGATCTTGAGATAAACCCCCAGACAAAAGATGAAGGCCCCACACATTACTGCCAGCCAGGAGAGCAGCCAGAGGCCCTGGGCCAGACGCACCCGCCTCTGCTGGCTGAACTTTATCTTCAGCAGCGCCATGGCTTACTACCATGCAACGATAAGTGCAAAGACAAGGGAGAAACGTGAGATAAGGAGTCTGTCCAGGTGTGATGAAAAGCTGACAGAGCTCACAAGAGAGAGAGAAAGTGGTTTCAGTGTCGTACGAACTTTGCAGCTGGAGTGATCAGTTGTTGGTGCAGGCCTTTTGCTTGGTGAGTTATAAGCAGGTTGAGCTCATCTAAGTTGTTCCAGGTGGAGCGGATAAGCAGATAGATCCTTCAGATGGTGAAGGACGCAGTCGACCTCAGAGGATAATCCAAATTCTTTCACTCGGTTGGAGAAATAGTGCCGAAAAGATTCCTTGTAATCCAAATCGGTGTGGAGACCACAGCAGGAAAGTTAAAGAGGAAAAAAGATGAAAACGAAATAAGGATGAAAGGGATAATAATCCGTTTCCAGAGTTTACAGGGTTTTTCTAAAGATTTTTTCACAAGGGCGTCTTCCCCCCTTCCTTCAAGCTGAAACCACCTATTTCTTCCTTGTGATGTGATGTTGTCTTTTGATGGCACCCCTCTGGGTCTGTGCAGATGCAGCGCCCCCCTAAACCGCTGCAGCCATGGTTGGAGGTGAAAGAGACTGGGCTAAGTGGAGCGTTTGGAACCGTAATCCCCCATCAGAGTCTCCAGGATCCTATTAAACCCAGGGGCCAATTGGAAACCAGGCCAATGTTTGATCAGCAAACTTGTTCTGATGGACACATCGCAATGGGCGAGTCTGTTGATGTATATCTACAGTAGGCCTTACCTGAAACCTCTCAGGTTGATCAGTATGGAAGCCAAAGAAACAGGAAATGCTTTGCGGTTGTTTGAAGATTGTTGTCTGTCAGAGTCAAAAACTGTCATAGTAATTTCTTCAACTAAGTGACAAAACTGACCTCAATCTGATTATTGTTTCACATAAAAACAAGTCGATTTGATGTGCAGTTTTGAGTCAAAATGATCTGAATTTCTCAATTCTCTGATTCCTAGTTAAGAATAACTGGTCTTAGAATAAACTTTTATTAATTAAAGAATGTAAAAAAAGTATGAGAGGAGCTATGCCTGCAGAGGATTATGTGGGGAGGTTGTGAGGTGGGACCAATTGGCTTAAACTGTCATTTTAAGTATTTATGACAGCTTGAATCAGAGCTCCAGTTAGCTTGGGGAGTTGTGTTATTGACTTTTACAGTTTCTGGTAAAAGTATTCACACCCCGGTGATTTATTTGGTATTCCATGCTAAGAACAACACAACTTTATTTTGAAGGAAGAAATAAAGTTGATGATTATCACACAAAAATTATAAATACGTATAAGTCTATATTCCAAGCCATTTACAGTCATCTTTATTTGTAGCAGTAAAACAGACACACAGATTTAACACACTGTGCACATTTAATAGTGAAACTCTGAAATTATACAGACTAAAATAATTTTAATTCTGCTCTTTATTTAATCTACAGCTTCAAAATCCATTCATATTACTTACATTCATATTTTACTGTACATCAAAGTCACTAAAACAGCAAAGAGCCTCTATTATTTTAACTTGGAAGGACCATTGTGTTAAATAATTATACATTCTGTGAAGTATGTACATCTATGCATTCATGCTCATCTTTACTCACACACTTAACTCATAGTGCTGGCTAACACAGGAAAGCATTTTAAAAACATTACATATGATGAGATAGACAACATTAACAAAAGTATATGGCCTCCACCTTTAATTGGAGAGTTAGTTAAACGTTTTTAATTCATTATAGTCCAGTAAAGACATTTTATGACATCTCATTGACATAATCCAGACTTTAATCCAGTTATCTTGACGTGAGTTGTATGTTAACAGGTTTGGAATAAAGATTCCAAGGCCAGCCAGACCTTTGCATCCAGCATCAGTGCCTGACCTCCTAAATGCTCTACAGAACAAATGCGCACACAATCAACACAGAAATGCTTTATGAAAACCTCTCCAAGACGAGGAGAAGTTTTTACAGCTGAAAAATGGGAACTGATGACACATTAAAGAGTTTACATTTAAGCATGATGTAATTTCAACTGTGGCCAAATATGTTTTCAACGTGTTTGAGATTTTCTTAGCATTTTGCTAATTTTCTCTTTAAACTTGTATTTTTCCTCAGTTAAAAAGACTTAATATTGCACAAATTACATAAAATTAACAGAAAGATCTTCTGTTTAAACTTTCCAGTTGCGTTTTTTCGTGTTGTTGAAACCCCAGGTGTATAAATTTGCTTGTTTTTGTCTTTGCTTGTGCTAATTCATATTAAGGCTCTATTGAAGCCTGAGTAAATGAAACTGAGTGAACAATTTTTATCTGAAATCTTGTCTATTATTCAAAATCTATTTTTGTTTAGTTGTTAAACAAATGTCCTACATTTTGAGAGTTAATGAGGACTTTCTATTCAGTGTTACTAATATGTAACGGTATATTCTGCTCTGTTTTGGGGACTACAACTCACAACATGTTTTGATAGAAAACACATTGTGTGAATATTAAAAAATAATATTTACTGCTTCTTTTATAGATGCAACATTCCAGATGACACATACAAATCTCTTCTTTTTGTTTGAAAAAGTTGCTCTGAACTGTTTTCACATTTCCAACCTTAAAGTGCTAGCTTTATTCAGCTATATAAAACTCTACAAACACAACATCATGTATTAATTAAATAAATCTACGCCATCTGACTTTTTTAGCCACCTAAAGAATAATCACTGCTGGCAAATAATTAGGACAGGAATAAACTCCTCAGACGGAGATCTCAGTCTCCCACTTTCCCTGCCTGTTCCACCCCGTTCATCCACTCCTGCCCACTCTGCTGCTCCTTCCCTCCCCCAGCCTCCTTGTGTGCCTGCAGATGATGCATGAAATCATCCAGGATCTGCTGGGCCGACATGGAGTTCACATCCCCTGCATCCTGCTCAAAGAGCAGCACCTTCAACCCTCCTCTTCCTTCCCATCTGTCACCTGCTGCGTGGGCGTGCGGAGGGTCTGGAGCGGTGTCTGTGTGGGCAGCGCTCCGCAGTAACTGCTGCTGGGTTTGTGGGTAAACAGGCTGTGGTCTGGCAGCATAACTGGGAGCTGTGGTTTTATAGGAAACAGCTCCCATATCAGCCAGAGAGAACGATGGGCTGTGAGCGGACTCATGCTGGCCTGGAAGATTGCCCTCGTTTTTAGCTGGGGTCAGAGGCTGTTTAATCGGCATGAAGGCCGTGACCCTTTGCCGACCTGCCTCTGACTCGCTCAGGCAACCCTGGGCTGCTTCCTCTGCTTTGGGATCGCAGGATTGGCCATCTGTCTGCTGGGACTGGCTGGTCGGAAAAGAGGTTGTGAGAAAATGTTGAATGGCTTCAGCAGAACCAAAATATTTCTCCAGGAGCTCCTTTACCAAAACTGGCACCTGCAGGGAAGAAACCAAGCACACGTTAACTATTTGCTGTTAGCGCTGCAGATGGTACATGACCTTTTAAATCATAGAAAACTTATAAATGTTGGTAAATATCTACTTTGGGAAATTTGTTACCATTTTTAAAGAGCTATGTGCTTTAGGTTTAAAAGAAAGAAAAATAAATCTTTGCAGAAAAGTGGATGGATACATTTCCTAATGTGGAAAAAAGCACTTAGTGCCCATATTAATGATAAAAGATTTATTTAAAATAATATATTGCGTGTATTTTTAGTGACATTTTGTCATGGAAAGTCATTTCATCACTTGACAAAAACAGTGTTGAAATAACCAGCATGTGTTATTAATTACAATCCCAGAGGTTCACAGGAGCTACAACAAAGGTTTAGATCAAAACTTTTCCATATCATGGGCCCCTAAACAATTAGCTTCTGGGCAAAGACCCCTTAGCAAACTCTCAGACAATGTAAAGAAACACCGACTTTTAAAATTATTTTTTTCACTTTTTTCACTATTCCATGATTAATTAATAAATTTATTTAGCATAAATGCTGCCTCATGCATTCTGATTTTAGTTTTCCGTGAGTTTCTAAGGATTTTTTTGCCGCAGGGTGTTTCTTTGGTCTTCATTTTGTCAAAATCTTTTTAATTTTGCACTTGCTAAGCTAGCTTGAGGAGAGAAACGGCTCCATGAATTTTACTGGCAGCCAATCAACACGAGTATTTCAAGTAATAACGCAGTAAGTTATTTTAATGTATTTTATAAAAATGTTAAAAAATGTATTAAAAAGTTGTGATTTTAAAAAGTATTTGATTTAAATTATTGATTTTTTATTTATTTTATTTTTTTTTCAAAGCTTCCCTCCAGCTTTCTGAGGCCTCAAAGCTCCACCTGGTGGCTCCCAACGGGACCGCGGCCACCACTTTGAAAAACACTGGTTTAGATCAAAGTACTGTATATACAGGTGTTAAAATGGCCAAAGTTCATACTTAAATCCGAGCAACAAGAGTATATTTTGCTAAGCGGAAGGGGAAAATCTTCAGTCTGTAGATGACTGGAGCTGAGAAACATCCAAAAGACCAGATTCAGATTTAGATTCAGGAATAAAGCAGACCAAAGTTACAAACACAAATGGTACTTTCTCCAAACCAATCAAGACAGAGCTCATATAACACATATGAATCTCAGTATATCTTCATCAAAATGGATTTTCACACAGAATCTGGGAAATCCTTCTGAAGACCTTAAACAAGTGTCATTTAAAATTGACCTTTCAATACAGAATCACATCATTAAATAACGTATGATTATATTTAATTGTGTAATTCAAGCTTCCGACAAACTTTTTTTTAGCATTTCCACATTATAACATTTTTACAAATGTTTAGAAATTCTAAACATTTATGCATTGACTGTAAGAGCTTAAGTTTAAGGAAGGTGAACAATTGAACATGCCAATAACATTCTGTGTCCAAATTGGCTGTCCTCTGTGAATCAGTTTATACAATATAATTTGAGTAAACGAGTCAGAATTTTCTCCAGCTTAATGAAAAAAAATTAGAGGTCAGAAGATAAAACTGAAGTAAGCTCCTGGAGCTAAATAGCGCAGAAGAAGGTGAACATAAAGACTTCAGACTGAAATTTTATCACCTAAACCGTCCACTTGCAAACAGAATATATGGTTGCTTTTCAAAGCAGGACACTGCAGTTCAAATCTAATCCAGAGTCCTGACTCACCCCAGAAAATAATTTTACACATTTCCCTACATTATTCTGTCCTGTTTGTCAACAGATAGATTGTTAAATTGTGCTAATGGTCTAGAAGGCACTGAGTTCACCTTGGGTCAAAATGTATTTCAGGTATGAAACATGCAAACCCCTCAGGTCATCTGAAATCTGTTCACAGAACCAGAACCGACACAAGGAGGCAGCACTGAGTTCCTCTGCTCATTATTTTTGGACCAACTCCCTGAAATCGTCAGAAAATGGAAGCTCTTTCAAATAATTACTGTGGACAGAAGGTTTTCTGCAAAAGGCAACAACTGATGTTTCTTTTCTATCATGTTTTGGCTTTTTATTTGCTTAAATTTTGTTATTTGTTTTACTGTGACAATGTCTCAAGCTTTTGTTATTTTGTGAAGTGCTTTGTGTTTTTTAGTGTATGTGATGATTATTTTTTGCTTGTTTTTTGTTTTTCTTTTAGCAATTCTAAATATCCTGTTCCATCAATTATGGAACAGAAATAACCTCTTTTTTTTGCCTTTTGTTAGATTACAAGAACCTCATTGTTCTATATCTTAAAGATGACTTCAAACTCTTGCACAATAAACATAGAAAATAAGAAAGTCTGGTATTTTAAAACTTCATAAAGTTTTTCCAGTTTGGAATAAGGAGGATAACTCCAGCTCTGCGTAAGATATAACATATAGTTCTGTCTAGCACATCCCTGCTGCACAAAACAGATAATTACTTGAGACTTTAAAAGAGTCATTAAGAGGCTGATGCCCTGCATCCATGACTTTTCTCTCAATATATCCTGAAATTAAGTCCTGATAGGCTCCCTAGAGCTGACAAATGGCAGTCTGCACACTTAGAGCCCACAGATCTTGTTGTTTTGTCCTTTTCTATTTTAAATTCGATTTTAAATTAGAATTAGGAAGAAGTCTCCAACTCTACTCAAAGTACTCAGTTCCTGAAGCATATTTAGCTTCAACATTTGTTCAAGTTAATGATGATTTCATGGTTTAGTATGTGAAGCCTTTGTACTTCCCATGAAGCACTTTGATCCCTCAATCTGTGTCTACACTCATCTCCGCCTTTCCTGAGATAACTTTTGTTTTTGGTGTACAGGAACTGAAACAAAATCAAACAAAATCAAATCAAAATCGAGCATAATTGTTTTCAACACATTTTTACTCCTTTGTTTTTGTTTGATAAAATGATAACCTACTATTTCTGAGACCAATCCTCCCTCAAAGTTGCTGCAGAGAGTATAAAGGTTGGAAACAACCTGACAGAAAGTCTGACTCTGAAATGTGGTGAGATCAGCAGCACAAAAACTTCCTGTGCTTTTTAACAGCTTAACCTAATCAATAAAAATGCCCACTTTGTATCTTTTCAAATGGCTTAGAGACACAAAAATGTTAAAGAAGTTTTTTAACCTTAGTTGACATAAAACAACTTGCAAAAGTGTTGTCACGTTTTGTAAATTTTAGTCACAAATCTTGATGCATTTTATTAGCTTAGCTGATGGCTGAGGTAGAAAAACCTTCATTTAGAGAAAGGGATTTGGATACCTGAAAGGAGGGCATGGATACTTTTATGAGTGCCAGTTCAAGGCAACGGGAGCATGGGATGATCACTGTGACCCAGCGTGTTTGATAAACACACCAAGCTGGGTCAAATACTGGCAGGAAGTGGGATCAGCTGATAAGACACTCTGGTCAGATCATCTGTGCATATTCTCTGTTCTGAACAAAAACATTTTGTCTGAGTCTGGACCATTTTAGTTCATAGTATATAATGTCAATGATTATCAAATTAGGACAGGAAACCAGTTAGGCCATCTTATGGACTAACTAACCAGTGCGCTCTTATTGACACGTCCTTGTACTGTAAAACAAACTCTCACTGTGAGTATTTGACAATTTCCCCAAGTTTTCATTGTTTTAATTAACTACCAACGAAGATTAATTGGTTGGCTGAAGTTTTTAGAACTTGACGTGACCAAATAAGACTAGGATTTTCAGTGTTTGTTTTTATAAATTTAAACCTGAGAAGGGACGTGTTCAACTCTCAGGTTCACAGGATTTCCCTAGTACTTAGCTCCATCTGCCTTTTATTAGCAACATTTTTTTCTTGGTACTCTTCCACAAAGTTCAAATCTGTTTAGGGCGAAACTACAGCTGTCTTTTCACATTCTCACACATAAGCAACGGGTCCTCCAGGTCAAGAACCTCAGGCTGTTAAAACTACAAAGATTTACAAAATAGATTTTTAGATTACATTTTTTACAAATATGTTAATTTTTTTATTTGTTGGCAATCCCTGCATAAACTTTTATTTATGAATAAATAAAGGTTACTCCCTCATGCTGTCATTGTATTTATGTATAACTTCCAAAATTTTGTGTTTTTAGTTGATATTTGTTGGAATTTACAGCACCAAAAAGTAGCTACTGCACTCCACAACTTCAGAGAAAGACAATAAAAAATATTATTATCAGCCATGCAATCTAAATGTTTTTACCTTAATGAATTATGCAAATAAGCAAAGATTTTAATATGGCTAATATTAGAAATAATGTGTATCTGGTGGTAATAAAATAAAAGTCAGTGTAAAAGTGAAGCAGCAGATGTCACACATAATGGTGATCTATCTTTACTTTTGGTAAAATAGTGGTAGTATTTTCAGTTATTCTACTTTTTTCTCCTTTTTAAAAGCGATTTTAGGGCCCTCTCCCCAGGACAGCTTTTAGTTGGCCTTGAGTTGAAGTGTGCATCAGTATCCATTAGATGGCGGTATACTCACATTAATGTTCTCCAGAGCCGCGATGGTCCTGTGGGCGTCGTTCAGCTCCGAGCCCAGCTGGGAGACGCGATTCAGCAGAAATTTTCTCTCACTGCTCAGGCTCTCCGACTGCAAACACACGGGAGAAGAACAGCGTAACACATTAGGCTTTTAATGCAACAAGTGGCAAAACAAGGCACATTTATTTTTTCATTATCATTACACCCAAAGTCTCACCTGAAGGTGCTCTCCCAGTAGATTATTTGCCTCTTTCGTCCCACTATGTGTCTGCAGCAGGCTTTGTAACAACAGAAAATAAATACATAATTATTATTTAAGCCGAGCTTCTGGACATGTAATGGCAGCTGTCTGAGAGTAGCAAACGTACACTTGAAAATAATAAATGTGGAACAAATGACTCCCAACTGGAGCCCAGTGTGAGGCAACCATTCATCCCAGTAGCTGCAGCATGCCGAGGAATGACTGGTATGTGCTTAGTATGCAGCACCAGTTGTTTGGTAACAGATTCGGGCCTGACCAGCGAGTGTGGACGGTTTTAGTTGGCCTCTCTCTGTTAATGTGGTAAACTCTATGGCTCTTACTGCTGATGCAGAATGCTGCATAGATTCTTCAATCTATAACATCCTTGTGCAAGGCCTTGCATTACAGTGACCGTCTCTTATATGTGGTATTTTTTGTGTCATCTTGCTGCACATTTAAAGATCTGCCTTATTTATCTGCACAAATCACCTTTTATGTTTCTCCTTGACATGACTGAGCTCGTCTCTGGTCCTCTGCAGCTCTGCCTCCAGGCTCTCAATGCAAACCACGGTCTGCAGCAGGTTCTGGTGGAGATCAGCATTCTCCTCCTGCAACGCCCTGAGCACGGAGATGGGGGAGGGGAGGAGAGCTTGACTCCATAAATAAGGACTGGAGATGTCTGCTTTGTGCTGCAAAGACAGGGCTAAGGGATATCAGGAAAATCTGAGTAACATATTGTAAAACATCCTGTTTTGAGTTATTGCTGGGTAAATTTAATCATCCCCTGCTGTTGCATTCATAGCAGTTTTATCTTAAATCGAGTTATTTTAAAGGAAGGACCACTCTTTATAGAAAACAGGCAAAAATCCAAAACTCTCCTATGTACAATCCTATTAGATCATATAAATATGCTCTTCACATGTTATTGTATGTGTCCATCTGAATTAAGATGGAGACATCTTAATTCGCTATGTGTTGGTGGCAGGATGTGAGATTTGGGCCTAATAGTAGCTGGTATAATCAGTTTGATTGTCTCGTTGTTGAGGCGCTAACTGCTGTTAGCATTACTAACCAATAGCAATGTATTTCCCTCCAATCAACCCATTTAAGCAGTAATAAACACAAACATACTCTTCAGATACGTGTAGCTGTGACATAAAAACAGACCAAAGGTTTTAGATATGCAGCAGCTCTATCAAACTCTGGGGACTTTCCATGTAGGAAATCCCGCATCAGAAATCCTTCTGTTTCATTTTTGTAGTTTACGAGTCCGATGAACCAGAAGGTCCTGGTTTCATTTTCAGTCTACAACTAATCTACACTTCAAATTCTACATTCACATGGAGCTTGAAAGACAATCTTTGGATCTAGGATTGGCATCAGATCTGAGTTCAATGCTTTCCCTTTCAAAGTTGGAAAACCATTGGCGGCAAAACTGTAAGCAGAACATATTTCTGTTGTATGAACAAGAAAAATATGGATAAACAGAGACAGAACAGCACAGATAAAAGAAAGGAACTGTTTATTCCCAAAACTTTCACAACATTTATACATGGAGCAGCCATGTTGGATACTGAAGAAGTGTCTACTGAACGACCTCTGAATTCAGTGAGTTCTGACCACTGCTGTCCTGAGATACAATCCAATCAAATAACAGATCTCTAAATGTTGAAGCTTTGTATATTATGTAAAACCTGTACTGGATTTCTAACTCTGGGGCTCTTTGAGGACATCCCAGATGTTCAATGTGAGAATCCTTTCCTAAGAAATCTCTGAAATGTGAACTCTGAGTACAAATTTATTCACCATAACAGATATTTCTCGTTAGGCCTTCATCCAAACCTGTATATCATTTCCTGAGTGAATTTTTGTTCTGGAAGTTCAGCTTTAGAGGTGCACATCGTTACGTCACTGTATGGAGCTTGTTCTACAAGTAAGCTGGAAAACCAGCGTGATTAGCCTTTTCTTGTGGTGCAAACAACTATTAGTAAAACAAGCCAATAACTATGTATTCTTCTCTATTTTAAGCACTCACACATTTGGTCAATTTGGATGGAAATAGACTGTACAATAATGTTGCCAGTACACCAGTGGAAATCTGGCTTGATGAGATACAAATGACATGATAGTTAACTCTTCAGTCTAGCAATTTTTCCTATATTTGATGCAACAGAAAGACTTATTAAAATACCTGCCCTTGGGACTTCTTGGGGATTTCCAACTCACGAGGACTAACAATTTCAGTTTCTAAATTGGTCTTTATCTGGTTTGGGATTCAAAAACTGCAACTTCTGAATGCAAGACCAGCTCACTGTGAGGCTAGGTTTCCCATTTAAAGCCAAGACCCTTTCTGCAAGAACAGAAAATAATGTTCTCCCTCCTGGAGCTGCAAAAACAAGAGAAAGTAATTTTTGGCCCAGTCTCGCTACTAGCACAATTGTTTTTCAGTTGAAACTGTGATTGGCCAGAAAGTGGAAGTGGGCATGGTTACTATGATAAATGTTGTAGTGGGTTCTCTCTAAAAGAGGAAAATAAACTCTTTGTTCATGTAAAATATGATAAAATAAGTAGAAGCTTTTAGTTTGTAACCAAAACTACTCATCATATCAATGTATCTCATAATTTGGGACTGTGATGAAGGAATTAGTATGTCAAAGCTGATTTGAGTATGTTCTGGTTGCAAATCATTGTGCTACTTATGTCAATCCAAAGAGATATTATGTATTCCTCTTCATGTTATGAATAAAAAACAACTGAAGGGAAATGTTTGCTACACAAGACTGAATAGTACAATCTGTTCCACTGGTTTAAAGAGAGACACACAGTCAGAAGAGCAGATAGTTCATATCTGAAACCTGCACATAGTGCTATGTGCAGCAGCAGCCATGTTGTTTATTAAACTTTAAAGCTTTATTAAGACCACAACTCAGAATTCCTGCTTTTTGTTGCATTTCTAACCATTTTTTTTTATGTATTTCTGACTGGATACTCAAAACTTCACTGCAGCTGTCTCTGGTTCAATTCCTAAACTGGACTGTTTATGGCAGATCTTCCCTTGATTTTTCCTGTGTAAAAACTGTCAGTTAAACAACTCTAGTGTAGTTTTTACTACATTAACAAGACATATGTAGTACCAATGAATGACTTATTTTTTACAATATAGGAATGAAATCAAGGACCAGACCATACAGAACCCATCATCTGGCTCCAAAGTCTTTGTACTTTTTAATGAATGTGCTTTAAAGCAGGAGTATGAAGGTGTAATTGGGAAATAGTAGAGGAATTTATTTCTGACTTTTAAATATTTAATAATGAACAAATTTGCAAAAATAATAAATAAATAAATAATCTTTACTAGTGCAAAATGGACGAAATCTAGTATTTTGATGACCCCTCCCCCCCACATCCTTTCATGAGACTGCATCAGTAATGAGATCAAGTTTGTTACATAAATTAGTTACATGACTAAACCTCCCCCTCTTTTTTTAAACAGGAGAACACTCATTAACGGGGTCAATAAATCCTCTCATACAGAGCGAATCAAGAGAGAAAAAAGACAAACACAGAGGACACTTACTGAAGGTGGTCCGGATTGCACAGCACGTTCTATAATAAAGACAAGAACACATAGACAGGAAGTGAGAGATGGCAGAAAATATAAGGACAGAAGGCTTCTGATAAATATTATACAATATGTTTTAAGAGAATTTTAGGTTCGTTAAATTGTAGATGTTCTGATTGTATCTGAATCTGGGAGGGATTATTTCTACAGCCCTGTGGCTGAATCAAAGCTCTTCAGCTCCACAGTTTGCATAATTTATCTTGAATTCCAGAGATTTGGAGATTTAAATGACAACACATATAACTAAAGAACTAGCTTCACATTATATAATTGCCAAGCAAACAGAGATAGGATAGAGTTACGACAACAGAGATTGTATAACCAGGACACGCCTCGACCACATTACTGGCAACCTGAGAGATCCAATAAATTATTGAATAACGCCTGCAGTCCCACCAGTATCGATCTGTTCTGTGAGACTAAAATGTTCCCCGGTTTTTCCTGTTGTCACCATGTATGAGCCGTTCCAACACCCCATGGAAAGAAAGGGAAGTCTTATATAATGACGTGTAAAATGATCCTCATACCAGTTCTCATCGAGGTATCTGGAATGACCTACTAATGGTTGTAGGAGTGCTGTTTCATTTTCTGAATGCACAGTCATTTCAGAGAACAGAAGAAGGAACAAACAAAACGTCACAATAGTGATAAATTAGAGCTTTTCAAAGGAAAAACACCGGAGAGTCATTTGCTGCATAGCTGGAGGATGAGTCAGCTTGCAATGCGGAGTATTTGACACATCCCACTCGTACCCTCTGACTCAGCTGCACTGCCTCTGCAAGAAAGAAGGACTGTTGCTTTTAATTTGCTCAGGCACTTCACTCTGTAGAGGGGTTTAGTGCTATATCTGTCTTCAGAGCTTCATCTGGGCTAATTTTACACCATAATCAACAGTTTCATTCTGCTGGGTCATTTGATGGACTTAATTCTGAACTTGTGTGGGCAAATTATTATGTTTATTATAAATATAATAATTATGCAAGCCAAAAGAGTTGAAAAATTCAACCTTTAATTTTAGTATCTGTATTTAGTGGAGGGAAAATAAATAGTGATATTTATTATTAAGAAATAATAAGCATGTCTATCAAATGAATGCTTAATAAGATCGTCAGAGGCCCACTTCCCTACAAAATAGGAAAGAGAAGAAGATATATACAATTAATATATATTTGTCCTGATCTTTATAAGTTATAATTTATTTATTGAGTTAATCAGTGTCAAGAAACTTTTATTTTGTAATCCATCCACATCCATGACATAAGCCAATATCTCTCTAAAATGGGAATGATCAGAGAGCATCCAATCAAGTAAGGTGCCTGCATATATATTTTCAAAATACGTGCTTACTAAACAGATTAAAGTATCCATTAACTTTTAAATTCTGACCCAGAATTTAAAAATTAGAATGGGGCTGTTTCTCCAATTTCTCTTAAAAAAGGGAAAGACAAGAGAACATGAAGCAAGGAACATGCATGTTAATTTTCGTGACTTGCGTATTACTATTAAACTGATAATGGTGTCTGAGAATCCTGAAGTAGTACTCCAAAAGATTTATGACGGACACACAGTTCTAAGTCAAGAAAGTAAGGCAGATGTGTGTTAATGTTGCCTCTAATATTCTGAGTTAAAATAATTAAAATGTTAAAAGAAACTGGAACTGGAAACAATGCTTGATCATGATCCAGAGCATGGGGAAAAACATTTTCTCCAAATATTAATTTTAAGGTTCTGCGTTTTTAATTTGGTACTGCAACAAAAAACTTGTTTTGAGACATTTTACACATCCTTACCAAGAGCGATAATAAATGTGGAGTCCACTGTGCATTTCAACGGAAAACTCCCTTTGTTTTAAATAAACTATAGGTCAAAATGGGCTATTGTCTTTTGGGTTTGAACAGGTTTTGTTTACCAAAGTGACTTGAGCTGACATTAATGTGTGTTGTAGACTGAAACAAGTTGGCTGTTGCTGGTTGTGGCTGCTTACAGACTGCACAGCTTTAATCGAAACACCACTTTTGTGCACCTTTTTAAAAAATGTTCTTTGTTTTTACCTTTATGTGTAAAGACAATGTGTGAAAACTAATCTTTGTTTGGAATATCATTCACATCGGTGGGCTTTGAAGGGTGAAAAATGAGGAACAGCTCAGATGAAGAAAACTTGAGTTGGATTTTAGTCAGCTAAGGCCTAGATCTTTTTTATGCTAAAACTATCAGACATTTTAGTGGCGTTACCTTACCCTGTGCTGCTTAGAGATCCCCAAGGGCTGTGACTGGTATTGGCCTCCCTGCTCTGAACTGTAGCTGGTAGCCGTGGAGGCAGTGTCTCGGCCCCTGGATGAGTCGGACTTTGTGGATGAGGACTCAGAGCCGAACCCTTGTCTTGCAAGCTGGGATGAGTGTGGAGGCGAGTTGCTCGGCCCTCCATGCTCAGCCTCATGGTGCGACTTCATAGGGAAGTGTTGGGTATGTGGGTTTTGGTTTTGAAAGTTGCTGGGGTAGTATTTATGGGGGTGGCGCAGCTTGGGTTGGGCTGGTTCAGGACTTGTGCTGGTTCCGTCTGTATGGTGAGGCCCATATCTGCCGTATTTGTCCCCTGAGAAGGAGTCTCCAGTTGGAGAGGGCCTCGTGTCTTTCTGTCCCTGGCTGGCAGATGGCGTGTAATGACGAGGTGGGGGGCTGCCGCGGTGCTTCCTTGCTGCGTATGTTGTCAGCTTGTCCGAATCGGAGCAGTCTGAATGTTTTCGAGAGTCAATGGTCGGTTTCACCTGCCTGCTGTGGTGCTTCAACGGCAACTCGGTGTCACTCCATTTCCCAGCTCTGTGCTTCTTGGGAGGAAGCTCAGGCTTGACCGGCTCAGGTTTGGGGCCTGGGGAATGGGTCTTTTCAGTAGTTTTATTGGTGTTCACGCCAAAGATGGAAAGTTGGGAAGGACTCATGACCTGTTTTGTGATCTCATCTAAAAAAGCTGAAAACTGCAACTTTCCCTCCACAAAGTTGGCCCGGGCTTGCTCTATCTCAGCCTGAGTGATCCCTTTCCCTTTCTGCCCACTTTGACCTTCTCCTGTGTTGACTCTTGGAGAAAGTACCTCCATTGACTTAGCCTTGCGAATGTCATTATTACTCTCCTTGTTTTTGAGTATCCCCTTGCTGGGTAACTGACTCGAAGAGACAGCCCTCTTAGGACCCCTGGGTACCCCTAAAAGAATGTCCTCCTCACTGAAAGCCAAGCTTCGGTTCAGACTAGTTGTCTTATACAAGGGCCCGTGGTCGATTGTTGACACTTTGGATCGTACTCTACCACCATGTACTTCATTGCACTGCAGAAGCCTTTCTTCACTTCGACTGTGACCTCTGTTCAGGTCGTAGAGATCATTCCTTCTGCTTTGTTGTGAGCCGTCATCCAACCTGCTGACAATGTTGCCCCTTTTGCTGTGCTTGACAGTGGCAAAGACAATGGGCTCGCTGCTGTCGTCATCTCTGAAAGCTCTGCGCACATCCGAGATATTGGAGCAGGACAGGGAATGCTGTGGCCTCTCAGCATGCTGAAGGGAGAAGGGATCGTTAACACTTGTCTCTGTGTACCAAGAAGTGGAAGAGGAGGAAGAAGTGGAGGAGAGGGAAGAGGAAGAGGCCCTGGAGAGGGTAACAGAAGTGCGGTGGTCGTAAAGTTTCTCAATGTCTTGGTGATACAGATACTGGGCATCGGTATGGGGGGTGTCATAGAGATATTCATTGTACTGGTGGCGGCCATGGTGTCCCCGGCTGTCATCTGTATGCCTATCACTGTCATCGAGCTTCGTATACCTACATCAAATAAAAATAAAAACATAAACAGCTAATTGTATTCACACGTGGAGTTAAAAACACATTTCAACAGATACTTTAAAAGAACATGAAACACATGTGAATGTTTCTTGATTAAAGTCAGTTAGAATTAACAAAATAATTTCTATTTGCTGAATGCCAGAAAAATGTAAGTGAGTTTCAATTTAGCTATTTTTAAATACTTTCTTCAAAGTTAGAAATTTGAATACAGTAAAGATTACTATGCCTACTATGCCTAAACAATTTGTGAAAGCCAAGATGATGCAAGAGTTACAAGACATCTTCCCATCCATCCACTCATCCATCCATTTCTACACCCTTTTAATTTTTGTGGATCCTTGGAGAAAGCAAGGCAATGGTCTTAACTCCTGCAACATCATGCATGCTCACTGTTGTTTGGAAAAATGTCCAATGGACTGATAAAACTAATCATAGTAACATTTTTTACAACAGTAAAAACAAGGTAGAAGTTTGCATTGCTGAGAACAACATCTCAAATGTGAAGTAAACTAACTTGTGTAGGTGTTTTGCTGCAGCAGCGACTGGTGCACCTTACAAAATGGATGCTAACATAACATTATGTGTGAATACAGAAGCAACATTTAAGTATATCTGCTAGGATTTTAAAGCTTGGGCATGAATGAGTCCTCCAAACAGACAGTGATGCAGATAATACAACAAAGTCATTGTCTTGGAGTGACCATCATGAGGTCCAGATCTCAGTCTACTGAAAATTTGTGGGCAAATGTGCAGACAAGATGGTCTTCAAACTCCCTCAGTTACATCACTTCATTAAGAATGGGCCAGAATTCAAGGAAACAAGACAATGCTTTACCCAAAATGTTTCCAACAACTCAAATGCTAAGGAATCATATGCGAGTTTGACAAAAGTTCAAATGTTCAAAAACATAATTTCTATTATTTTTCTGAAAATTAATTAATTTTGCTAATTGTAATGACCACAAACAGGAAGAGCGTAGTCTGATTTAATAGAAAACAGTGAGGAAAAAATTACAATCTATTTCTATACAGTTTCTGTAAACATTTTTATGTTTACTATGAAACTCTATATTTAGTTTTTCTTTCTCTTTGGGTAAAAATAACCCTCCTACCTCTGTGAACGAGTGTCTTGGTGATGATGATGAAGGTGGTTCCTCTGTTTCTTAGTCTGATCTGAAGAAGGTCCGTGGACGGGTTTGAAGAACTTGTCCATAATGTGTCTCTTTTCTGGTTCCCAAGCTACAGATCCTGTCCTGCCACAGGATGTTAGATGTCTGCTGTTTAGTCTGTGGCTGTTTTTACCCTGGTTTTCACTACAAGACTAATGTTTAGTCAAATATAGCTCCCAAGTTCACAGCCATTTCCAAAAACTGATACGCATATTGACAGATATTGCTAAAAAAGTAATCTAATCTAGTTAATAAATTTACAAAGTCCTCAAAATAATTAAACAACACTCCACAAAAATTACAGCTCTCTGAGTAATTAGTACACAGGTGGCTTGCTTGTGTGCTTCCTGTGTAAGTTTGTCTCCCTCAACATCTAACTTCAGAATAATGGGATGAATGAATTCCTGGATAGTGGCTTGATTTTTCATCACGCATGAGCAGCTGGGTGCTCATTGAACCAAAACAAAGAGTGGGACCTTTGTCCTCACAGAGGACACAATTGACCAAAGCACCAGGAAACTAAATCTATATAAACCCTATTTATTTGCACTAATAAACCTGACTCTTGGTTATGCAACATCATGTTTAAATTTATTTTATATTTATTCATTCAGTTTTAATGCAATATTTTTTTTGTTTCTTTAGTTGTACTCTACTTTTTTTTATTTCCAAAAAGTGCATATAGACCCAATCAAAACTATTGAGTTACCCTTCCTCTCCCCCATTGATTTTAAGAGATTTCCTGCTTGTAGCTGAGCCATGTATAATCACACTCAAAACCTATGTATGTCATCTCATTACATAAAATTAACAGACTACATACATCTTTTCAACCTTTTCATTATAACACCAATTTATTTTAAGTATAATTTACAGATATGTGAATTTGATTGCTAATATAAGGTTTTTTAATAAATTATTATTCAAGGACTGCAAACAATACAATTCAAATTCTGGTAGGAATGTGGATATAGCTTACATATGCCACATCAGATAACACTTTGTTATTAGCAGTGTCTTGCAAACATATTCATGCATCTTTAACATTTCCCTATCTTGGAAATGTCACATTACAACCACAATACTTTGGTGTATCTTATTTACCTTTAATGTGATGAATCAACGCATATTATATTCTAATATGCGTTGAAAGGAGAAGGATACATCTTTTTGGGTTTTTTTTTAACAATTTCTAAAAATGAAGATTTTTATTCATTTGTATTGAGCCCTCTTCACTTTGATGCACCTTAATGGGCACAGTTCAATTTATTATCCAGAAATGAAAGTCCAATCGTACTATTGCTAGCTTTCCGCCTAAATATGTCAAACCTGCTACAGGTGGCAAAATACTTGAGAATGTGGGAGAGCCTCACCTTCCAGCAGGACAAACAGCCAAGGGTATATTAAAAGGGTTGGATTTTAGCACATTCTTGTATTATAATGGCATAATTATTATCAGACAGAGATGCTTTCCACCCACTCTAAATGAACTGAGATTATTTGGGGAAAAAGGTATGAGCAAATATTTCAATCCAATCTGCAAAGCTAGTAAAGACATGCTGAGAAGGACTTGCAACTGTAAATGAGGCAAAATATTGGTGATTAAATATATATGCAGATTAGAGTTTTCAGATTTTAATTTCTTTTATTTGAATGTCATATGTTATTTTCCTTTCTCTTCACAAATAGTCAATATTTTGTGACTTAAATAAAATCAGAATATAATACACTGAGTTCTATGTTTATGTGACCAAGCGTAACAAAGGTTTAAGGGGTTTGAATAGTTTTGGAAGGCTAAAACTATTAGCCTTAAATAGTTTAAAACTAAACTAAAAAGACTAAGATTTAAAGTGACATCTTTACAGCTGTCACTTTAAACATAATTTGTCTAGATTTTTGACTCCTTGCAAAGAAATATAACCTTTCAGGACAATAATGATAATTACAAGTCATTGTTTGGCTTGTTCTTCATATGAAGAAGTCTCTCTTTCAAAGGTCTGCACAGCTTTGACTTTATCCTGTTTAGGAGAGAATGAGATCAATTTATTGGCTTTGTGGTGGGGCTGAAACTAGGCCTCAGGATACTTCCCAGCCCCCAACTGCTGCTGATCAATTGGGTGCTACACAGTAATACACACAGTTGTATAAGATAGAAGCCCAGACTTGTTTCTTCTATTGTAATCAACCCTAAACCCAATTCTGCATTGAAAAGCAAGGGGGAAGGGAGAAATAGCTTTTTCATCATTGGGAGAAACGTGACTCATAGCACGTATTTTATGACACCCCCTGCTGGTGAACAAATGTAACTACAATGTTTAACTGGTAGTTTTCCACAATTGTAGCAGCTGCATTACACTGGACGTTTCTAGATGTATCTAGTTTTCCAGCTTGCTTTGTTTCCCCCCTTACACAACGCTAACACATTTCCTGTCTTCAAGAATAACATTGTGTCAACACCAGTATATGAGCATTTGGAGACCGAGGCTAATAAGAAAATGATTTTGATAAAATACAGCAAACACCAGAAACCGTTTACAAGCACAGTTCAGTTGAAATGGAAATACCAACTCCTGCATATAGTCCCTGGAAGTTGAAAGTAATGAGTCTGCTGCTTTCTTTTGTTTTTTAATCACAGCAAACTGCTTATCAATGCAGTAAAAAAGGAAAGTAGATCCGACAACTCACGCAGCTACATTCTGGTTTCAACCGGTTCTGAAGAGCCCTGTCATGCCCGTGTTAAGATCGGTCCGCGGAGCCTGCAACGGCTGTTTTGTTTTCTTTTAAAAAATCTTTCCTCGAAGAGTAAGAGTAACAAATGACTCTGGTTTAAAAATGTTTTAATCATGATATAAGCTCAATAATGTAAGCACAATCTTTATAATAAGCAAAAATATTTTTGTATTTCAACCTTGGTTATATTATTGCCATATGCTTTAATGGATTTGTGTATTTTGAATAGATACACAATAATATGGAACCGTTTTCATTTAGATAATAACTGCTTGCCGTATAATGTCATTTATTACAGTTTTGCTGTAATAACTGGCAGTACAGCAGTTATTACAGCAATGTAGTTTATTACATTTCGCTTCTAGATGCATAGTTGTTTGCAATAAGAAGGAACTACTTTGGGCGGATGAACAAATAATCTTGCCCTAGTCGAATGACGTGGAGCCACATGGATATAAATAGCAAGGACGCCATTTCGTTTCACACAACATCGACGCACTTCTTGATCGCACGTAGGAAGGCAGGTGAACGGTACAGGTTGACGCGTTTTTCTTTTTTTGATCAAACGATAATCCTAGAAAGAAGATTTATTTTTATTATTCAATTCCGTAGCACAATATATTTTCTGTTATAAGTCGTTCTTCTTTTTTATACCGTTCATTTGGCTCCAGTCTCGATAGACGTTATTTTTTGTATATATTTTTTTATTTATCATTATCTACCTAGTAATGAGCCTATTATCAAGCTAAAAGCGATTACTGTTTTTTCTTTCTTTTTTTTTATTAACTTGATTGCTAAGCTAACGCCTAGCTTGGTGTGAAAAACGTAGTTTCAGAACGCTTAAAATGAACATTACTTGATTGTCTTTTGTTTTCTCGGACTAAATGTTTTTTGTTAAGCTTTCTACAAGAAATCGGCTTAAGCTGTTGTTTTTCGAGAAATTGTTTTTTTCAGTTGGTATTCGTAACTGCTGCAGTCTTAATATGGGCGCCGTGACGTAAAAGTTGGCAAATGGCCGTTGGTTGACTTATAATAACGCCGTGACGTAATGGGCAGAAAGTTTCGGGGAGTGGTCGGGATGTTTCAAGACGCATGCCCAACTATGGCTTTGAGTGAACTGCCGATTGTTAACGGAAAATAACTCCCCGTTTTTACGGTAGTATAATCTAAGAAAACGAGTAGTTGCTTTTCGGTGGTGAGCCTTTGAGTTTTCCTTTTTTGTCCGACTTCAATGGCTTAACATGTCTGTTAATGTTTCGAATGCAATTTTGAGCTGCCGGTAAAGTTAATGGAAGAAAAAAAAATTACGGCAGCATAACTTTAAAAAAAAAAAAGCAAATAGTCGTTTATGCTATGAGGCTTTGATATTTTTTTATCCGAGTTAAACGGGTTAAAATCTTAACATCAGTAAATTTTTGCTTATGGCATATTCGAGCTGCGATACAATTAACGAATAATAACCCCAATTTTTACGCTGCATAACCTAAAAAAAAAAAATAGTTTGTGTGGTGAACCTTTGGTATTGTTTATTCGACTTAAATGGCGTAAAATCCTTACATGTCAGTTAACTTTTGCCTGTGGCTATTTCGAGCTATCGATACAATTAACAAATAATAACCCGATCGTTTAGTTTAACCTAAGAAAACAAGTATTTGTGTTTCTGTGGTTAACCTTTGAGATTTTTTTGTTTTGCCCAACTTAAATGGATTAGTCTTAACATATCCATTAATTTTTCTAATGCCTATGGCGGTGTTGAGCTTCCAATGCAGTTAACAAATAATAACGCCCATTTTTTATGGTAATATAACCTAAGAAAACAAGTAGTTGTGTTTCTGTGGTGAACCTTTTGAGATTTTTCTTTTTTGACTGGCTTAAACGGCTTAAACTAAACGTTATATCAGTTACTTATCCAAATGCCTATGGCAATATAGATTTGTCTGTATACATTGACATGCAGTTTGGAGAAGACTTAAAGGCTTAGAATTTCTTTTTACCTATGGATTGTTACATTCCTGTAAAAAAACAAAAAGGAAATGCTAACAAGGGCAAACAGAACTTTTTTTATACCGGTGCAGTATAATCAAGCCGTATTATAGTTCGGTGTATTTTCTTCAAAGGAAACTCTATTTTTTTTTTATTTTTTTTAAATGAAGTCAAATTTGACTCAGATTTTTCATTTTATTTTTCTCTACTCAAAAAAAAAAGCCTTGTACAGAATAATGGCTGAGTTGTAGTCATCTTGAGTGGATCACAAGTTTAGTTCTCAATATAAAACAAAAAAGTTTTTTAGTCAATTGAAGAAAAAAAATTTTTTTTTGACTTACCGAAGACAGAAGATTTTTTATTTTTTCGGGGAAAATGGACTGAGTTATTGGGGAGGAATGGACTTTGTTAATCTGAAGATTCAGGACCAGCGTGGCTGCAGAATCGTAGGAGACGGGGAGAGGACCAGAGTGGGACCAGGCAGGACAGGACCAGAGACGAGCCAGGCAGGACAAGGCCAGAGGGCGTGAGAGGACCAGAGACGAGCCAGGCAGGACAAGGCCAGTGGGCGTGAGAGGACCAGAGACGAGCCAGGCAGGACAAGGCCAGTGGGCGTGGAGGCAGGAGGAGAGGGAGGCGATGCGATCGGGAGGTCTACAGAGGGCACCAAAAGCACAGGGCAGAGTAGATGAGAGGCCAGCGCTGCAGCAGCTCCAGAGTGGGATGGGCACGCAGTCTCTAGCTTCAGGAGTGTAAAGCGGGTCATTGGTTTGTATTTTGGGCTGAGGTATCTCTGTAACACTCAGAAGCTTGGTTTCATTACCACTTTTTCTAAAACTATTGTAGAACACAATTTCTCGCACAGTTCTCTCTTCCTCTTTTCAGGCAAGCCGTGTAAAGCGTTTTGTACCGTGGTCGCATCTCCTCTTGCGCTGACATGATATTGGTGGTGTCTGCTGTGATGAATGCCTTGGTTATGTGCTGGCGAGAGGAGCTACTTGTTTGGACTTCAACTCCCTGCGATCAATAGTTCTCCCCCCCAACCGGAAGGAAAGGCAACCCAATGTCGTTTAATAGGTCTTCTGAGAAGTTTACAGCACTGGATTGTGAGAGTGGATGGTCATCTGTTCAGCCAATGCGGTGTGTTCTGCAAAACGTCATTGTCATCTCCCTGATTGGTACAGATAAGCTACAACTACCTCTTAACCCAAGCAGTGAGTCAATGCATGGAATGTACATGTGGTGTAACGATCCTGTACATAAGTAATTATCTTTGTAATATTTGCGCTCAAAATGAAATGGAATCGTCCTTCGCTTATAAAAGGGTTTGAATGGGTTCAGGGGTGGGTGGGTGTGGGGTGTTTAAAATGTGTCTGGAGTTTTTCTTTTACAGGCATGCGCCCCTAAAGCAGTTCATCAGTCCATCGAAAGCCCCTGGTGGTAGCCACCCCGTACAAGTTGAGCCCATCTTGCGTACTATAGTGCTAAGGATTGGGATCATATGCAACTACCGTGATTTAACAAGGTGTAGGAAGGTATTTTGTATTCAAAAAAATCAATTCAGTTTCATCATTTTCCTGCTGGGACCATTATGTTTGAAATGGGGGGGTACTTTGTTGGGAAGCTCAATGTGAGGGGGGGTTGTGGGGCGTTAATCAGTCTCTTCCTAGACTTCACAGCTCCTCATTTGCCAATATAAGAAAGGCTTGAATAGGAATCATCCAGGTGTACCCAACAAGCTTCAAGTGGACACTTTGCCATGCGGGATAGCAACTCCACAAAGCTAGTCTCTTGTCCCAGAGAGTGCGGTAACAAGTCTCCTTACTAGAAGTAATTTTATTTTTGATTTGCAGTTGCCTTGTGGGAGGGAGGTTTGTATCTTTGACTTTTGCAGATTAATGTAAAGGCCCAACCGTCACTTAAATCTACATTCAAGTCTACATCTGCTGTTGGAAGGAACTCCCAGTACGCAGGCTTGTGGTATTCAAATACTATTTGTGGAAAATGATCCCATCCATCTCTAAATTGTATTAAGCCCTTAAGTCGAGGAAGTCCGACAATTGCTTGGTGTAACAGTATTTGTCCTGTAGTTTTGTACGTATTTGTATTTGGAAGGGTTTGTGGGGCGAAGGCTTTTTTCCTTTGCATTTTTCAGTGTGCTGTGTCCCGTGTGCTTTCCAATACCCAAGACCATCAGGATTTCTCCTAACTCATTGTTTGTACAAGTTTCCTTGCGCATCGAGCGTCACGTAAGCTCACTAAATGTGTTCACATTTACTTTAACATTCATTGTTTGGCTAGATGCCTCCATTTGCAATTCCTTTGCAATTAGTTGCTGTGCCTTGTATTGACAATACGAGTGAACTATCTGTAAAGGATTTTATTTTTGCACAATAAATGCATAGCTTGTTGTGATTACAGTTTTTGGAATGCATTTGTTCTTTTTGGGGGCTTGTCTGGGGGAGCTTTTCTTGTGCTTTTTCAGGTATGACTAAAGCTTGGTGTAGAGCACGGATGTGACCTGGGCTCAAATGAAAGTGGAAATTGAAGGCAGATAAGTTGAATCATCTAATGACTTTTGGAAAGATGAATATTCATCCCAAAGTGGGCAATCTTAAGTGCACTATTAGTGCGTTGTTTATTCTTGCCACGAAAGCAACTTGCTATACTTGATTGCAGAAATAGCACTGTTGTGCTTTCTTGATAGTCTTGTGATAAGAGGAAGACACGGAGGCTTCATTGATTTGACATTATCTGCAGTAAAGCATTTGGGTAAGGATAACAACAGTCAGTTCTACGATACTGTGGGGAGGGAGCAGGTATGTCTTCTCTCTTTTTGATCTTACAGAAGTCCAAAGGAAGAATGCAGTCTACCTTGGACAGCTCAGGAATCTTCCTGCCCCTTGAACATGACCTACATGCAGTTTGCTCAGAAAGGGTCAGATTGATCTTTGTAGTTTTAAGAAAGTAACTAGTCCTCAGCTACCAGCCCTTGTGCAACTGTGCAAGAGGCAGGTCATTCCCATTTCACTTCAATGCGCAACTGTGCAGATGTAACAAATTGAAGGTGCTGAGGAGAGCTGTGCATGGTGCAGCTCATATTTGGAGTAAAATGCAGCGCAAATGTGTTGCTTTAGTACATGCACATGTTTTGGTTGCGCGTGTTCCTACACTTTTCTTCACAGAAACCCAAATACAAGACAGAAGCACAAGCGAAGTCCTCTAACCTGGAGCATGTAGTAAGAAGCTGGCTCATCTTACCCAATCTTTTGCAATGTGTAGTAAACAAAACATCTTGGAACTGGCTTTATGTTAACCTGAAATCATCAGTAACAATGCTTTACTAGTACATACCTCTTTGGCTCTGGGGCCTTATTGCTTTGCATCTTAAAACCACATGAGTAGAACACAAATCTTTGTATTGTGTCAAATGTGTGGTGGGTGTGTTGTGTAGATCACTTTGTTTCAGATCATTCTCGTCTGTCCACTCCGATCTCACCTGCCTCTGAATGCAAAGTCATCTGTGGAAGCTGTCAACAAATGAGTGTGACCCTCTGAATGAAGCACCGACCCCTCCCTGTCCGCTTGAGCTTAAATCTGAACCCTGGCGTCCTTTGCAGAAGCCCTGCTCTTTTTGTGTTTGTGTGCCTTTTCTTTCCCTCTGGTTTCTCAGGTCAAATTGCCAAATTTCTAAATTTCCTCTGGGATGGCCTAACCTGTGATGGACACTGAGAATCCTGTCATATTAAGATCGAGAACTGCAAGCTTGTTTCTAATACTGCATCTCTTCAGTCTCGTGGGTGCTAAGTTAAGTAATTTTGGTTCCCTAGATTATTTTTTCCCCCCCTCATTGCTTAAATGTGTAACTCAACATGTTGCATGCAAGTCAGCTCTGCATAACATTTAATTTGCACAACGCAACATAATTTTCATTGAATCGTTGTCAAACGTTTCAGTAGTTACTGGTAAGGGGTGTTTTTTTTTTTTTGGGGGGGGTGCAACGCTATTCTCTTTCTTTCCCTTCCAGATTTCTCGTTCAGCTAAACTTGCTACTGAGTCGAGCAGCCTAAGCATCAGCAGAGTAACAGGATGACTTGAGTTCAGCCAGCCTCTAGGGATCAAACTTAAATATGTGGAAGAATTCAACACCGTTGTGTATCGATGTGGTAAACCCTGTTTGGCATAACCAATCATAGTCTGGGGTTTATGTGGGGGGGTGGGGAGGGGGTTCCTTAAACTGTCTGTTTCTTTTTTATCCCATTGCAGCTTTAGAAGCATTCATTTGGTCTTCAAGTCCTGCCACATTGCAAATGGGAATGGCTTTGAGTATGAACAGGAATCCTGGTATCGTGGCTTTGTTTATATGGCTATAAATGGAAATCATGGAATGAGTCAAATACAATATTGTGGGAAACGTCTGGGATCGGGGAAACATTCTGTCTTATAGTTTCAGCCTCAGGATCAAGAGAAAAGTCCATGGTCAACAGGATTAGAGCAGCGGTGCCGAGGGGCTTTCTTTTCCTGGAGGAACAAATCTTTGCTCCTCCAGGTTTTGCTTTTGCCCAAGTTATAGCAAGCACAAAAAAGCAAAAGACTCCGGTGGTGGCACTCCTGACCTGGTCGGGACGGGGTTCAAATCCCTGCGGTGTCTTGCTTTTAGTTTGCTGTTTGAGTAAAGCTGCTCAGCAGGAGGTGACCAACAGATGTTTAATCTGGTCCAGTGTGGCAGGCATGGGACTGATAGGATGTAATGTTAGGTGAGATTAGGCTAGGCATAGATCAATAGCTTCACTTCAATGTCAGTGTAAATTTTAATGATGGTGTTGGGTACAGGTGTTTTTCTAAACTTAAACATTTCCGTGAGAAACATGGGGGGGAGAAAATTTTACCATAAACTTGGCATGATCAGAGGAAAGATTCCCACAGGAGCAATGATACAACAGAGAGCTTCAGAAAACATGGAATTTGAAGGCTAAAGGTTTTCCATGAACTTTTTTTTTTTTTTTTCCCATTATTGAAAGAAAACATGCCTGTTTGGTGTGAAACATTTTGGCAAGCTAATAAAATATTTGGGGAATTTAAATAATAGAAGAAATCTCCCTACTCATCGCCACTACACAGGCAGTAAACCTTGGAGATTTCTGTCATTCAACTGAAGGATGTGAGAATGGATGGTTGTTGCAGGACATAACTGAAGAGAATTAAGGCAACACTCCCAAACACTTCAGGAAGAAAACTTTCAAATGATGTCAGAGATAGGAGATGGCGCTGCTAGAACAACCTGTCGACCTGCGAGTTTCATTGGAAGGACCAGAGGATCAGACCGCACTGAGGCCCCCAGAACCTTTAAAGATGCAAAGACGATTTGTTTTGACATTTTCCATACAGGAGACATCTTGAAGCAGATACTATCAAAACAGCTTTTCCACTATGGTTTGGGGTAAATTTTAATAAGCATCTTCAGTATACTGTCTCCTGTAGATCTGTGATGAAAAATTTGGGAGTAATGATTGATGAGTGTGATTTATATTTATCAATTTGACAATTTTGCTGGTGATCTTTTTTTGTTTTTTTCAGATCAGACCTCTGGCTAAAGTTAAACTCTTCCTGAGTCAAAAGGTCACATCAGTCCTGTACATTAGAGGATCCCATTATGATTTTTTTTTAAACTTCTTATTCATGTGAACGTTATAACGCAGTCAGATCAAAAGCCATTTGTTGTAGCTGTTCCAAAGACTATTGAAATCATTACCTTTTGAATTGTGGAACATAAATTATACCTATTTTGTTTAAAATTATGATAAAATTTATTTATTTAGAACTGCTTTTATCACATTGTAGCACTGTGACACTTATGTTTCTTCTTTTTATCTGTCCTTATTCCATTCTGTTATATAACTGCACTAATGGAAAGCTCTTTGGTTTAGACGTCATTGTTGTAAAATGCTATAGAAATAAAATTTGATTGTGAGCAAAATGCTTGTTTTTTGTTTTATATAAAATTTGTATATTTTTTCCTGTAAAACATACTTATTTTGAAAAAAAAAAATAATGTAAATGTTTTGTTTATATTAAGCATCATATATTCTACTCTTGCCTTCAACTATTTGCTGACTCACATTAAATATAAATATTTGACCTTTATTTGTACAGGTTATTTCATTGATTCATTTACAAGAGAAATCTGTTTTAATAAAAAAAATTATTTCTTTACAAACAGCAATAGCAATTAAGAAAAAATTGACTCATTTAAATAAGCAAATAAAATAAAGGCTCAAACAAGAGCAAGTTTCATAAGATCTTTCTTTTGGTATTAAGTTTGAATGAAAAATGTAATTATTATCCACATTCAATTAATTAAATAAAGAGGTCTGTGAAAAGTTTTCACCCTCTTCATAGGTTTCTTCAGGTTTTGCTTGTTGTCATACTTCCAGGACATAAAATGTAATATTAAAGATAACCTGAGAAAATACAAAATGCAATTGTCAGGTGACAAGTTTAATTGTTGAGAGGAATTAACAATCAAACCCAACCTGCCTGTATATGAAAAAAGTAATTACCCTCTCAAGCCTCAACTGGTTGTACCACTCTTGTCAACATCTGCCGATAATTTGCAAAGACGTGGAGGAATCTTTTCAGAATTTGTTTAATTCACATGATTTACATTTAGAATTTGATTAGATCGTTCAAAGTGTGTTTTCGTTATTTGAGTCATTTAGACAAGAAGTTGCTGATGTGCTTTGGATAGTTGCTCTGCTTCAAACTGAAGAGTAGTTGCTCTTCTTGAAGAGTTTCAACTAGAAAGAAGATTTCACGATTCCATCAACATCCTGAAACGGCAAAGCAGCTCCACATAATTACACTGTAATCTGCGTGTTTCACTGTTGGTATGATGTTATTTTTATAAATTAGTTTTATGCCAATAAGGAGGATAACTTCCAATAAGTTCAGTTCAACTGAATGTATCAGCTCTCTGATATCAGGCAATTTTTTTAAAAGAAACCTGTGAGTGTATAACAGAATCTAAGCAAAATGATGGATGTTTATGTACCTGCTAAAATATACTTAAGGTAGTTTGGTGGAGAGCAGTATTCTTTTCACTTTTATTTCCATTCAGTCATGGCTTTATTTGCCAGTTTCCAGAGCTTCCGGTATTGGCATCTACTTGTATTTCTTGAGTATTCCCTTTCTGGATCTTTTTGGAGTTCTTACTAGGGGTGCACTGATTGCAATTTTCTGGCTGAAAACTGCAATCTGCAGGTTTGGGCTTTTTTTTATGTTTAAAAAGCCCAAACCTGCTGATTCCAATTTTGGCCTGAAATGTCAATGAATAACAAGAAGGTCACTGAGTTGGTGACAGTGGGGTCTCTATTAACTGCAAACATGTAGACATGACCTGATGGGTCTGCATCCATAATCATTTTTAACTCTCTTTTAGTTTTCCCCATGTAAGCCACAGTGCAGGGGAATTTCTAGAACAGCAGAAATTATCCCTAGTTAACTAAGACAAAAAATATGGATGAGGAGTAGAAGAAACATTCAGGACTGACAAAGATCCCTCAGATTCCTAGCCTGCTGATTAACAGGGATGAGAAAATTGTCGTCAATATGTGCCAATAGGAATTGAGACATTTAAGAAACATTTAAGTATGAAGAAAAGCTCAAATTGAAGCCTCTCATAATTGAAAATAAAATCCAAATCAATAGTTTATTTATGGTTATCTTCTGCATTTTTTGCTGAGTCAAAAGGAAAACTTCTGGCCACTGGAAAACAAGTCTGACTTTAATCTCATGATTCTGTCTTTTTTCTAATAATTCTAAATTTATTCTCTGACAATGCAAAAAGTGAATTCTGATATTAAAGTTAGAATTTTCTCTTTGTTCCAGTGTCCCTAATCATCTTTCGTAGAAATATAGTTGCAAAAATACATGTAAATTAATCTTTTTTTTTTCTTCTTTTTTTTTTTTTTTTTTTTTTTTACGTATTTATAATCATTAATTTGGTTCTTTTGACTTATTCCCCATAGGTCCTGTTTTCGAGAATAGACCTCAACTGAATCCCGGAACTAATATGCAGAAATCAAAGTTCTCGCGGAGTTATTTTTCATCCGTTCCATTTCGGGTTAGTATTAGCCACAGCAGCTAGCCGCCTCTGGCTGCAGTTTGTACAGGTCTGTCGCTGTGTTTCTGTGAGTGTTTGATGAGGTTGAAAAGCGGGGGAAATGTGGTCCTTTTTCGCCAGGGATCCTGTCAAAGACTTCGCTTATGAAATTCTCCCAGAAAGCCCGGAGAAGTCGGGAATATGGACTCTGCATCGGGGGAAGAGAAAGGTAAGTGGTGGCGGCAGATCGTTGCGGATCCTCCGCTAACGGTTAGCGTTAGCTTGTTTATAAATGCCTTTGATTCAGCCAAGCAGGATAAGGTAGAGTTTGACGTCTTGATAAGGACAGTTGGCGTATTCCCAGAAGTTGTTTTGTCGCTTCAGTCCCAGTACAGGTCTATTGTTCTGGTTTTCTCTTCTCTGTCGAAGTGTGTGTAGCTAGCGCTCTGTGTTTACTCTTGCAGAGACACGTACATCTCGCCACGTCACCTTGTTTTATTCAAGTTAATTGCTCATATTTAAAACTGCGGCTGAAGCCATTGTCTTTATCGCATTGAAAAAGGGTCACGTTACAGTGTGGACCCCACTGCCATGATTATTATCACCGAGAGGCTGAAACCATCCTTTATCTGTGCTGATTTTTACCGCAGGGTCAGATGACAGCTGGGCACCAACTTCCTCCTTCTATCAGCCTCAATCATGATCACATTCATTCACTGTCAGCATTTCATCCTTAAGCTGTATAAGTGTCAATTAATGGTTGTCCACTTCTTGCAGACATCAGGAGATCCGGTGTCGGTGTTTGTCTACGAGGTGGCTCAGGGAACAGAGCAGCAGACCCAGCTAGCCAAGGCGGCTTTCAAGAGGATGAAGACCCTGCGCCATCCTAACATTCTGGCATATGTTGATGGACTAGAGGTACGTGATTTATATATCTTTAGACTATGTTTGCCTCAGATGTTCGGCTGTGTAACTTATCCTTTTTATGTGCATGCTTTGTGTTCAGAGAGAGGTAAGTAGTCATTTACTATTTGTCCTGTCATTTTAGAAGCAAGACCCTAGATCCTTCCCTAACAGCGAGTTAGATCTCTTATTTATCACCTACAAAGTTTTAAATAAATGGTGATAAAAGGTATCCTTTTGCTATCAGTGGCTTTATTACACACCCAGAAACAACATAACAACATATAAAAAATTAGATAAGTGTGGAAGAAACTGTCTGCCAATATGTTCCTCTGCCATTATCTAAGTTCAGTGATCCATTTGTTTATCCATCCTTCCATTTATTAATCAATTCTGCTCATCTTTTATCCGTTCATCTATTTCTGCCTTCATCCATTTGCTGACCCACTTCCTAAATCTATATGTCCTATTCCTGTCTTGCCGTCCTTTTGTTCATCCATCTTCTCATCCGTTCTTCCTGTCTGTTTGTTTAACAATCTTCTGATAGCCAACATGCAGATATTTTTGCTGATTTCAAATTTAAATCATAAAGTCCGTGGTAAAATTTGCTTTAAATTCATAGTGAACTCATGTATTGGTATTTGAAAAGAAGCCAGAGTTTAGAGATATATAGAACGTCTGTTTCATAAAGTATATTCTTTGTCCTGTTGTGTTAAATATTTATTCTTCCACTTGACTGTAAATGTATCCATCCATCTGTACATCAATCTTTCCTCCTATTAAACACCTTGTTGTTCTGTATTTAAAACCTGATTACTGTGTAAACATAATTAATATAAAAATATAAAGCCATATAATGTTAAATAACGTAGATCAGTCATTTCATAATTTAAATTTCCCCATCTTTATTCATGCGTTTTTTTAAAATTTATTTTTGCAGACAGATAAGAGCCTATATGTGGTCACTGAGCAGGTGACTCCTCTCTCAGTTCACCTGAAGGTCCAGGCAGAGAAAGGGGGCGCCGGAGAGCTGGAGATCTCCTGGGGCCTCCACCAGATAGTGGTAAGAATCTGACAGGATATGAGATCCTGCTAGGCCAACCTTAGTTTTGCAGAATCATCCATTATGCGCTGAAAGTCGCCTTTCACTTCATTTTATTCCTGTCGTTTTTCGTCTCAGAAAGCTCTGAGTTTTCTGGTCAACGACTGCCATCTGCTCCACAACAACCTGGGTATCTGGGCGGTTTTTGTGGATCGAGCCGGAGAGTGGAAGCTCGGCGCCCTCGACCACTTGGCGCCCGAGCAGGGCGACCCGAGCGGCGTGTCCCTCCCCACGCCGAAGGCTGTTTACCCGGACATGGAGAAGTACGACCCGCCGGAGATGTCCAACAGCAGCGGGGAGAAATGGTGAGGAAAGAGAGGCTTCAAAGATATGTATTATTTAATATTGATATTGATTTGGTTTTATTTTTGTTATCCAGGGCAGGGGAGGTGTGGCGACTGGGATGTTTGATATGGGAGGTTTTTAACGGACCTCTCCCTCGGACATCATCCCTCCGATCTCTGGGAAAAGTAAGTTTGTTTTTAAGCTATTTACAACTCTAACATGGAAGTTAATAAAAGTGATTAATCACATCTTCTATATTGTAAACTCTTTGTCTAATTTTTATTTCTTGTTATTTTTCCTTGTTTGTCTTTTATATTTTTTCCTACAGATTCCCAAGTCGCTGGTGCCCCACTACTGTGAGCTGGTCGGGGCGAATCCCCGGGCTCGACCGAACCCGGCCCGCTTCCTCCAGAACTGCAGGGCTCCCGGAGGTTTCCTCTGCAACAGCTTCGTGGAAAGTAACCTCTTCCTGGAGGAGATCCAGGTCAGTGAATCCAATGTTTCTCTCTGCCAGATTGAAACTGATACTTTTTCTCTTTTACCAGATCTCAGAGATGTATTTGGGTTTGTTTGTTTAGAGAGTTGCGAGCCTTCATAAATGTAAACTGTTCTTCAATTTTTTTTTATTCAAGGTGAATTTCTGGTGGTGATGTTTATTCAGTGATTCCTAAGAATGATGAAAATCCCTCCAATCTGTTCCAGATCAAGGACCCAGCTGAGAAGCAGCAGTTTTTTCAGGACCTGAATGATCATCTAGACTCTTTTCCCGAAGACTTCTGTAAACATAAAGTCCTTCCTCAGCTGCTCACCGCCTTCGAGTTCGGAAACGCGGGCGCCATCATCCTCACGCCGCTCTTTAAGGCAACTTTGAATCTCTCATCAACCTGATTATTTTCACCGTGAGAGAAAGAAAACGCACTTTGAACTTCATTTCTCTCTCGCTCTGCGTTTCAGGTGGGGAAGTTCTTGTCAGCAGAAGAATACCAACAGAAAATCATTCCTGTCATAGTGAAGATGTTTTCCTCCACAGACCGAGCGATGAGGATACGACTTCTACAGCAGGTATTTCACATTCCTGACCACTGAATTAAAATGTGGCATTCAGCTCCAGGCGGCGCCTGATTTAGATTTCAACAGGTGGAGCTGGATTTGTAGCAAAAGACATCTTTTAATTTGTGAATTTGAAAAGGTTTCGATGTTTCGTTAGGAACTCAAAATGAAGTGTATGCTTACTTCTGAACTGCACTGTAAATTTTTAAACATTAAAGGCACACTTATGAGCGACAGAATGCCGTTTAGTGAATAATAACAAACATTATCGCAGGTAAAATGTGATTATTTATGCACTTTGAGTTTTTTTTTCCCTGTGTTTCTCAGATGGAGCAGTTCATTCAGTATCTGAACGAGGCGGCGGTTAACTCCCAGATTTTCCCTCACGTCGTCCACGGCTTCACGGACACCAACCCCGCCATCAGAGAGCAGACGGTTAAGGTGCGAAGTTCACAGAATCGGACGTGGCAGCCGGAGCGACGCCTCCTGCAGACATTAACCTTCCGCGTTTCTCTTCCTGGCGGCTGCAGTCGATGTTGCTGCTGGCGCCCAAACTGAACGAGACCAACCTGAACCAGGAGCTCATGCGTCACTTCGCCCGGCTGCAGGCCAGAGACGAGCAGGGCCCGATCCGCTGCAACACCACCGTGTGCTTGGGCAAAATCGCCTCCTACCTCAACGCCGGGGTAAAACACAAAATGCCCTGGATGTTTTCTTTGTATTTTTAAACTTAAAAACCAAAATGTGACGATCTCAATCGTCCTTCTTGTCGCAGACCCGGCAGAGAATCCTGGTCTCTGCGTTTTCTCGAGCCACTAAAGACCCGTTTCCTGCTTCGCGTTCTGCCGGCGTGCTTGGCTTCGCAGCAACACACAACTACTACAGTGTTTCAGAGATCGCCGCCCGCATCCTGCCCACGCTCTGCGCCGTCACTGTGGATCCTGATAAGGGCGTCAGGGAGCAGGTATGACCGTTGTTTACTGTGTCCGGTCCGAAAGATATTTACTCCTCATTTATCATGTAATCTGCAGCATTTATGGTTTATTTGTTGGAAATGAAGCTCATTTATTTACTGAGCAGCAAAAACAAATGTATGTTTGATATTTCCACTAAGATGCACAATAATATAGTAACAACATGAGTTGTTTCAACCATTTTAATTAGCTGCTCTGACTGCTTGTTTCATCAGTTCCAGCAGTTTTAACCCAGATTAAAAATATTTGAACATATTTTTAATCCAGTCTCTGATCTGATGTGTCAACTCGTCTCTCTGTTTCTGTCAGGCGTTCAAAGCCATCAAGAGCTTCCTCACCAAGCTGGAGACGGTTTCTGAAGATCCAAACAAGCTGGCTGAGATCGGTATGTAACAAACTGCTCTGACCTGCACAGTCACTTCTGTCACATCCGCCGTGCAAAAGTCTTGAGTCAAACTTCACCCTTTCACTTTACTGAGAAGAAGCCAGACAAGGTCTCTTTTGTTACTGAGGTCTTTCAAAGGTTTGTTTTAAAGAAATGATCTAAATGTGTCTGTAATGACTCGATAATCTAAGGACAATGTGTTAGATGTTTTATGTTTAAGATGGGAAGCATTGCAGCTGATTCAACCTTTGAACTGGTAATACTTTAAATGCAGCTTTGATTCAGCCAAACTGATTTGGAAACATGTTTTTCTTTTGCTTGATTTTGTTATTTTTAGAATTATTTCATGACATGAATTATTTTTATTTTGATCCATCTAATTTGACAATTGATAGTTACTTAATACTTTTCTACCCTTGTAATTTCTTGTGCGGCTACATTTTACTCTTACTTGTGTAAAAATCGATTTAATGGATGTTCAGGTTCACATGTTGAGAAAACATACCTGCGTTTACTATAAAGGTCTTTTTTGACTTATTTTTATTTTTAAGGTTTTTGAGAGGTTGATGTTGCAGTTGAACTTACTTTAGGGTTTTGATAGTTTCAGTATTCAGTTTTTAAAAGTGTGTTAGTCTGACTTAGACTAGCTTTAAAGGATGTGGAAGAGGTCCTGTTTACCATTTTCAGACTGGTTAGTGAGGAAGTAATAATAAGGTAAATATAATAATGTATCTGTTGATCAAAAAGTGTAAAGGGGGGGAAAAAAAAGCCTCTCTGATTTCTGGGTTGTCGTTCTTGTAGAGAAGGATGTGGGATCGAGCGCTCAGCCTGCAGGAGCTTCGTCCAGCTGGGCCGGCTGGGCCGTGACCGGCGTCTCCTCGCTCACCTCCAAGCTGATCCGCAACAACCCAGGAGCCGAGGGCAGCGCCGCAGCCGAGGGCAGCGGGCCGTCCAGCGGGCCGTCCAGCGGAACCAGCCCCACCAGCGCCACTGATGGAGCATCAGCCTTAAGCAAAGGTACAGCTTTTTTTATTATTATTATTATTAGAATAAACTGAGAATGAACCGCGTTAGATTGTAATAAAGCTCTTCTATGCACAGGGTTCTGATTGAAATCCTTCAAGATTATTGAATTTTAATGAGTTGTATTCAGTCCAATCCAGTTTTATTTGTAAATCACTTTTAAGAAAAACAAGGGGACCAAAGTTCTGGTGAGACAAGTAAAAACATAAAAGAGAATAAAATGCAACAAATGTATTAAAAAGACATAAAACAGCTAAGCAATTACAAATTAAGGAAGAATCAAATAAATGTTCAACATTTCAAAGTGTTTGAGTTCTGTCTAAAGTCCTTGTCAGTGTTTGATATTCAAACTGCAGAGTTTTGTTCCTGCGTTTGTAAAGCATTATTTGCAGTTGAAACCAGATATGTATATTATTATCTATATCATGTACAGATAATCAAAAGGCACATATACATTTAGTTTCTCCCCGTTTGAAGTCCAATCAGACCTAATTTCTCTTGTTGTAGGTTAGTTAGAATTACCAGAATTATTTCTATGTTCTACTGCCAGAAAACCTGGCAAGAACATTTCTTTTAGATTTTTTTGTAACTTTCTCGGATCAGTCAGATGATCAAAACATAAAATGTTGTTATATTTCAGATTAGCTTGTCCCTGCTGTATGACAGCATGTTATTAATAAACCTTCTATCCTGATGATAATAATCATTTCTATTCTCAGATGCAGAAGATAAAACCCAACAGTCCTCCTTGTCTCACCGCGGAGCGTCTGATCGGACCAACCAGTCGCCGACGCCTGGAGCAACAGACAACGATGAAGAGCAAATCGGGGACCGCTGCGACGATGAAGAGGACTGGGGCAGCTTAGAGGTGCATTTATTACTTCTGACGGTGCGTTGTCACGGAGCCCTACGTTTTGAGTTTGTGAATCACTTAGTCTTTTTCTCCAGGAACCGGAAAAAGCTCAGACTGATGACTGGAACACCGACTGGTCTGGAGCTGCATCAGCCAAAAAGAAAGCCACTGATAGAGGAGTACGAACCATTTATCCTGAGGACTGTTTCCACGGTAACGATGGTGCTTGTATTAAAGCATTTTCTTTCGATACGTAGGCTGGACGATCGTCCGCCTCCATGGCGATGAAAAAGCAAAGCTCTGACTGGAGCAGCTCCGGCTGGGACGCCGACGACAGCTGGTCCAACGAGAAGGAAGGCCAGGGTCAGAGTTCAGCGGGCGAGGAGGGCTGGGGCAACGACTGGGGGGAGGAGGAGACGGACGTGACGTCAGGCAACCTGCCGCTGCCTGATGGCGTCCGGCTCGCCAGCGAGTACAACTGGGACAGCAGCTCCGGGAACGGCGCCACGCAGAACGACCTGTTCGCCAGCGTGTCTCAGAGAAACACGGCTGCTGCCACGGTGAGTCCCAACAGGGAAAAAAACAGGAGACGCAGGAAGATTGAACGTGTCTTGGATGTTTTTCAGCTTCAACACTGATGGTTTATATTTTTCTTCTTTCATTTGGTTCTAAAAACAGCCCGAGTGCTTAAGAAAACCTCATAAGCTGATATTTTTTTGAAAATGAGCCGTTTGAATCACAATCAAAGGGAACTGTTTTGTTACCTAGCAACCCCAGGAAAGCCCAGCCCCGTTGCCCAGCAACACCAGCAGAGTTCCAGCATGTTTAGTCAACTGATTTTAATATCTAACCTGCTAAACTTGATTTGGCTGTAGCAGCTTTTCTCTCAGAGCTCATTTTCAACGTTTCTATTTTTATTTTAAAACTTCCTTTTGATTAATACACATTTGTCATACATTAAGCAGTCATGCTACTTTCCGTTTTTATAGATTTTTATTGGATATTGCCAGTTCACTATTCAAATATTACCTCGTTGTTAAGCTCATTGTTACAAATACGGTATTAAACATGCAGTAGCTCATTTAAATTGTAAACCCGGCTACATAATTACTATGTTATTGAGCGCGCCTGTATATAAACTGTACGACTAAATGAAAAAGAAAAGAAGTTGCACATTCATTGGGCTCATTTATGAATGTTTATGTCCATGTTGTAACATGAGATATTTAGACATAAATACCGTAATGCTGACATAAACAGTACAGTAGACCAGGAAATGTCATTGGTTGCTGTTTTCACCTTCCCAATGACACAAAAACCACCAAAGTCTTCAGTGTTGAAATTGAACAGCCACACACTAGAACTAATCAATTTTATAAATTAGTAATTGAAAGGTTTTTCTAAATATGATGAAAGCAAATATTAAAAAAATACAATGAAACTTGTTCACGAATTAAACTAGAACAATACCAATAAGGTGAAAATGATTGATTTGTGTCTGCTTCTTGTTGCTCTGCGTTTTCTACAAAGGCAAGAAAGCATGTTTAAAAATAATGCAGTTTAATCTATAATGACTGCTTTAAGTAAAGTTTGCTTTTACTTAAAGTGCTCAACTAAGAATAATTTTGGCTGAATAATTTAAACCCCCGGCTCAGTGGAGTTCTCACTGGGTGATGATTTGTTTTGTCTCACGCCGACAGACTGGAGCCGGCTGGAGCTCAGAGACGACCGGAGACTGGGGCACCGAGAGCTGGGAGTCGGTCGAAGGAGGCCAGAGTGAGTCCTTCACCTCAAATCTCATCTTGTGTTTTTACTCAACATGTCCTCAAAATATTCTGTTCTTACTTTTTTTTTTTGTGTGATCCAGGATGTTTTGCTTCTGCAAGTTAACTCTTTGGTTCCTCAGCCTCAGATCTAGAGTCACATTTAAAAGAAATATACATTTTCAGAAGGGTTTCTTAACATTTCAGGTTATCAAGAAGAATTTAGATCTTTTTTTTACTCTGTTGTCTGATTAAGTCAGAAATCTGAGCTTGGTTTTGTGGAACAAGGTAAAAATATTTCAAGATTTTTTTTTGCAGGCAACTCATTTCAGGTTCTTAAGGTTTAAGATAAAAGCATCTCTGTTTAATCCTGGCAGTAATAAAATATATCTTGTAAAACAAACCTTGAACACTTTCACATTTTTGTCACATTGCCACAAGATATAACACATTATACTGAGACGTTATGTGATAGACCAAAATAAAGTAGATCATAATTGTGAAGGTAAATGATGCATGACACAATTTTCAGCGTGTTTTAGGAATAAAAAGCTGAAAAATGTTGCTTTTTTTTGTTTTTAGAACCAACAAAAATGGCTCAGAAATACTGCCCAAAAATAATGCAATAGTTTTTTTGGTGATTTTTAAGAGCAACTTACAACCTCTATTGGATCCATATTTCAGATCATTTTGTGCCAATGTTACAGTAAAACTATTTCCAAGGGAGATCTTTAAATAAACATTAGTGTGATTGCTAATGAAGTCATCATCTTATTCTGCTTCTTATACATCTGTAATCGATTATAATTAAAAACACAGATTAAATGTCTAATAGATCCGAGTCATAATTTCCCACTTTGACTTCATATTAAATGGACAGAACTGGAAGCGTTCGTATAAACGTCTGCTTTTCGTCGCCCAGATCTCAGCAAGGTGGAGCTGTCGAAGAAGAAACGAGAGGAAAGGAGGAAAGAGTTGGAGGCCAAGCGGGCGGAACGGAAAGCTGCTAAAGGTCCTCTGAAACTCGGAGCACGCAAGCTGGACTGATTCTGGTCGAACAGGAGGGCTGGGACACGGAGTCCAGCAGTGGACAGAGTTTCTACTAGCAGCCAGTAAAGAAAACTGAACAGTTCCTTTAACAAAGAAGACTTGGATGCTGGAACAAAGGAGGATTTTCTGTCTTTTCTCTTTAAAAGACTGATGGGAGTTAAGGTAAAGACGGAAATGTGATGGGAAATCCAAAGAGACTTAAAGCAGGATGCATTAGCAAAATGAATCATTGAGTTGCTGTTGTACAGTAAATGTATATACCCTGTGCATCATGTGTTAAATTACTTCTTTTTTTTTTAAGAGAGAGATACGTATAACATACAGAACGTCCTGTAAGGTTTCACTGATTGTCTTTCAGTGCGTTCTGTAGTCACACACATGGATATGACTGTTTTTAGTTCATCTGTTCCAGATTTTAGACTGAAAATCAGACCATGCATGCACCTGTGGCCTAACAACAATCTCCATTGCAACAGATTACATTCGTGTCTTCACTTTGCACATATAGCACTGTATTTACTCTGTGAGAGCGGGCACAGCTGACTGGCTGCAGGCATGTCAGTGAAGCCTTTTTTTGGAGCGATAATGAATCAGCGTGAGCAAATACAAAAGCAGAAAGATGTTAATTTATAGTAGAAACTGTTTACATTTTTCCCCGTCTAATGGAGGATTTAAGATTCCAGCAGGGGTCGCTGCAGACACAAAAGGAAAGTTGCGTCTGTAGTAGTTTGGTCAGGATGAAATGTACATGTTGTACTGCTGTGCCTTTTTATTTGGCTGCAGATCTACTCTAATAATAAACTCCCAAAACCGAAATCTTCACCATCAAACACTTTGGCTCCTCAACTTCTGAACTTTAGCGCACTCTGTTTTTCACTCGTACTTTCATTGTAGCCTTTTATCTTCCGTTTCTGTCACGGTTTGTACTGATTACAAATCCTTGAAGCCAGGGACAGAGTCAGTTGCAAGACGCTAATCTGTAAGAAGCGGTGTGGTTTTGGTCTGAAGAGGGTCGCCGGTCAAGTCATGGTGCATGTGTGCTATTCCAAAATAAAAACAAATACTCAAAAATTATACTTCTGTGCAATTTGGTTTATGTATTTTTATTTTTTTTTCTTACAGAGTCAGACTTTGCTTTAATTTGTCAATGTGGTTTTAGTGTTTTGTCGAACTGAACAGTTCACTGACTTACAGTACAGTGGAAAAGTAACAGTTTTGTGAAGAAGAATCAAAGTCAGTTTTTAAAATTCTTTATGAATAAATATCTGAAAAGTGTGGTGTGCACTTGCACTTAACCACCCTTAGTGAATATATTGTACAACAACCATTTACACATACCAATCTTTTGGTTTATAATTCCAGGAGTGACAATCCCACAGAATGATATGACCACCATCATGTTTCAGCATGGAGAAACATGATCCATGAAGATTTCCTGTGGCTTGTCAATGAGATGACTGACATGCCACAGGAAATAATATGCTCACTAGATCTGCGTCTAAGTAAATTATCTGTGAAGCCTAAAGATGGGTTAAAAACAAACTATACAGTTTTGCCTTAGGATTAGAAAATACCAGAAACATTATGGAAATTTACTTGGTTGCAGAAAAAAATAACTGCACTTGTGGCAAAACTTGATCAAGACAAACTGTAAACTTTTCCATTACAGTGTCATTTAAAAATCCAACTAAATGATACATTAGTCATACTGTAAAAAAAAAAAAAGGCTTTTTTAATAGAAGATAAGCAAAGTTGTATTTAAAACATCTGTGTGTTTCTATGGTGCCATCTTTATTTCTTGATGGATATTAATGATCTTAAAAATCAACCTCTTAATACAATAGATTATGATTTATTTACACTGTGAAATTTCTTCAGGGTTATAAAATGTTTGTAAAGTGACTTTCAGGGCTGCGTAGAGTTTTTAAACACTTTCAAACAAAACCTGACAGGATATCTTTTCCTTTATTTTTCCCCAGTAACACTTATTGACAAAAAAAAAATCGGATACAAACATTCGCACGTTTTTGTTTATTAACACACAAGTACATGCCTGAAGGACAAAAAATAAAACATTTCTATGAAGAATTAGAAGTTATTTTCATTTCAAAATCATTCTAAATACATGTGCTTATTACTTCATGGGGCATTTTTAGCAGTAAAATTTTCCCTCTTGATTTTCAAATTGTTACAATTTGATTTCAGTCAGGTAAATGTCTTTTGTGTTTACAAAAAAGTTAATTCATTGTTCAAAATATTGTCCTATGAAGTTCATATATTAAATATTTAACCATTTTTTTCAGCACCTATTCAAGTAAAAATACTAATTGTTGATTTTGTGCTTTCTGTAGAAATTTTCGGCCCTGAAATAGAGAGAAATTATTAAAACATAAATCTTAAAAATCAGCTGATGGATTATTAAAGACGAGTTGGAAGTCAGCCAGTTCCATTTAATACCAGATAAGTTAGGCAGTGTTATCTGTGATCAGTAATGGCAAGTGGCCCTTAGGCTTCGCTGGTGATGAGTTATTTAAAGCTCATGAACGCACCGCTGTGGTTTCAGTCACTGGGTCTCCTTCTTTTCCTTTCTGCTGCCTCCAAACAGAGCGCCGGCCAGAGCGAAAACACCAAGACCCACGAATGCAGCCGCACCAGCCATCACTGCAACTTCACCTGCCTTCTGCACCTGCAGCGGAGGAAAAATCAACTTTAGTTACTTTAAAAATAAAAAGCTGAATTTAGACTAAAACAGCTACTCAATCCACAGAGAGATTGGTTTATTCATATCTTGTTAAGACTACCTTTTGAATTTTTTATTTAACCACAGTCTATTTTAGTTTTCATTTTGTTCTTGCTACTGTCTCCATTCTGCTTTGGTGCTCCTGATGTTTTAGATTAGAAATGTGTAACAGTGGTTGAAGTAGATATGCTTTAAAGGTTAAAATATGTAACAAGTCTTCCCCAGTGCACCACATATCTACAATACAATAAATAAAAGGTACAATTAGAGCCTAAATGATCTGCAAACCAAACTGAGAAGTTTGTTAGACTTACATAGAGAGGCTCTTATCAGCAGTGTCCAGTTGTATGCAGTTCAGCTCCACCTAAGTTAAAGTTATCGCAATCTTTTTGCCTCTAGAAAGCAAAGCTTCCTGTTAGTTTTCCAAAAGGAGAAGTAATTTTAATATGTAACCGTATAAGGGTAGTAATCATAATAAATTTGCTGTTAGTTCAAATTTTTCTGAACTCTACTTGAACTCATATTCTAGCTGCAGACTATGTAGTTTGTAGTTTTGCTTTGAGGGGCTGTTGTGTTATGCATTAAGGTCAGAGTTCAGTGATCCTGAAGTATTGTCAACATTCTTCACAATATTAAAGGTTATGCAGAATTCACATTTCGGACATTTTTGAATTTATATTCGGGTCTCAGCTGCTTCTGAAAACAAACCAAGCTCTTAAAAAAACAACAAGAAAACCAAATAAGCACCCAGATGGTTTTTGGAAACAAGTTAAGATTTTTTGGTGTCTGGAAATTGAGCAGAAACAAAAACCTCCCAATTGTTTAGCGACAATCATAAGGCCTTGCACCATTACCTAGCAACCCAAACCCTCACCTAGTAACCCCAATCTGAGGTCCAGCACATTTGGTCAGCTGCTGTATAATGGCTGCAGGAAAAGACAAGTGTTTTGTTGCCTTATTATCCAGAAACCACTTGCTGAATTCTTGTTGTGCAGGAGGCTCTTCTTCTGCTTTTCACAGATGTACAATTATATAATTGTGACATTTGAGTGGCGAAGAAAAGCTTATTTGGATTTAAAGTGACAAGATGCCCTAAAAAAAAATCTCAATGTGAAAGGATCTCAGAGTAGACAGAACTGACCAGAATAAAATCTCCTGAGCGATTTTGTGCAGAAAACATCATGAACATATTTTGTATAGCACATAGACCTATCCTAACCTGTTCCAATATGTATGTGATCTTTTACATAAAACCTGAGTTGCCTACCTGCCGGGATTCTGCCTTCCCGTAGCGCAGCTCGTTGACGAAGTGTTCGCAGTTTCCCCTGAAGATGCAGTACGGCAGCTCCTGACCAACCATAGCACAGGCCTCACGAACAATAACAGGAGGCGGGCGAGGCTTGTACTTTTCATCCAGACTGTTGTGTATCAGCCACTTGTCTGTTCCCACCACGTCCCAGAGCTCCTCCTTCTTGACGATGGCCTTCTCTGCCAGGACGGACATTATGCTGCTGGAGCCTGCAGCAGGAACTTCCGCTGATAAAACACAAACAGGAAAATATCACAAGGGCACTCTGGTCTTGGTTTTAAACTGTGGTAAGCTTACTATTGTTGTACTGTCTCTCGTGATACAAAAACAGATACATTTTGGCACTATTTGCAAAGTAAATCCATGTGTTTTTGCTGTTGTGTAGAGGATTAAAAATGGACTTGGATGAAGTTGCTAGAAGCTACCTATTCAATTTACTGCTTCTTTACAATGCACATTAAGTCAAGTTAATTCAGACAGAAATATATAATTAAATCAACTGATGGATTCAGTCAAAGTTATACGATCAAATGCAATTTGCTGTGCAAAGTGGTAAAAGTCCTCTAGGAAAATTGAGGTGATTAAATCAAGTTATTGACTTTGCAGCACTCCTTCCTCCTGGGGAAGCATGTGGCGACAATGGACAGTAACTGTCATGTTGTTGGTAGGTTTCAGTGGACCCATATATAAAGACAGGCAGAGACATGAAATGATCAATTGAGAAAAAGGATAAATACAAAAACTTACAACAAGCCAGGAGAACAGAAAAGGCAGGAGGCAGGTGCAATGAGAGCATGATGGGAGGTAACAGGAGGAACCAGCAAGGAGTGAGAGGAAAAGAGATTTATAAATACTGGGAGACTGAATACTGGAGCAAAGCACCTGGGCTGATTAGCTAATCAACTGTAGGTGTGAGAGGAAAGAGAAGAAGGCAGACTGTGAAGAAAGAGAGAGAAAATGGTACAGGAGCTGAAGAAGTACGGAAGAGAATTGGGGCCACTGAAAAAAAAAAGAATTCTGACTTTAATCTCAGAATTCTGTTTTTTTTTTTCTTTGGTGCCCCTAATCCTCTTCCGTAAAGAAGAGTACACAAACAGAGGAACAAGGAAAATTATCTAACACTAACAAATAACTAGACAAAAGGAACGTAACAAAACTAAAGCAACCGAGAAAGAACTGAACCAAAGGAAAACAGAAACAGGCTGATCAAATCAAAAATAAAACGGTAACAAATCAGAAACAACTCAAACAACACAAGACAGTAACATCTTTTTTGTAACCAGAAAGTGTTCAAATGTGTTCAAATTACTTAAATTTGTCAGTGATATCAACCCAAACTTAGCCATGTTTCAGATCCCACTGGGATTTTCTCATTGTTCTTCTCAGCAATCAGGCTAACCGCTAGTAGCCACAGAAGCTAACAAGGTAAATCTCTGCAATTTGTTCTTTAAATACTTTAGCAATGTGCTCTCTACAGTAGGTTTTATAGTACTTCTGGTATAAATCAACAGAGGTGTTTCCAATACAGTTTCCTTTATATTTGTTGTCACTAAGTTGTATGTACAAGTTAGCCATACTGGATTTTGAAGTTGGTGTTAGTGAGAAAACTTTAGCTTTCCTACTGTAAATTGTCACTTCCACTGATATTTTGATTAAATTTCAAATTTTACATTTCAACTTTTAGGAACAAATAGAAGAGCGCTGAAGAATAAGACCAATTGTCTGTATTATTTTCTGTTTCTGTTGACTTGACACAACAAACCAAGAAAAGCCTGAGTTTGTTCTAAAATATCTGCACAGAAAGTGTAAAACTCTGAGAATCTCTGTTTATGTTCAAACACAGCTGTCTTTAAAGCTGACAGTACATTTATTTCAGATGTAAAAACTTATACGAAACTCTACTGTAGTCTGAAAAAGCACACACCCACTGAAGTTGTGGGCTGTCTTGAGCTGCTTTTTTCCTCCAATCTGGCATTTGGACACCAGTTCTGTGTGTGTTTGACTCACAAGGTGGTGCCAAGTGAACGACAAAGCCCTCGCCAACATAGACAGCCCAGTGCTGGTATGAGCCACGGTAGATTTCTATCAGGTCTCCTGGCTCTGGTTTCTCATCATACTGGGATTAGAAGACAGACAGAAACAAGTTGAGCATTGCAACAGATTTTGTGCACAACATTTGACCTCTTTTCACTGTAAAACAAGAGACGGCTGTAACAAACTAGATTTTTAGATTCAACTACATATATTATACCTGGTTTTTCTACTATTCACAACAATATAATGGTAGACTGTACTTTACATGTTTTCTAGGGTGGGGTCACACATAATAAGCTTCTATTTAAATGTAGCCTCCTCACCAGTGTTGGAGCCATGTCAGGACGTTTTGGCTTGAAATGCTTTCACTTTCTGATTTAACACCTGCAGAGACAAAATAAGCTTTAACACAAACTCTTACAGCAGCTCAAAGCAAAAGATTGATTCTAATTGTTAAAACCATCCTATCAAAAGCATGAGCATCAGTGACTTACTTGTAAAAGAATAGAAATAGAAAATAGAAAAACATTTAATTAGTGTTATTAATAACAACACGCTAATTTGCTCAGAGCAGACTTCTTTGGAATATTACATATTTACTACTAACAATCTGATGCAAATACAGATGTATTTTATTTATTTTATAATAGAATAGAATACAACAGTGACATTATGAACAGCGATGTAGCAATAAATACGTTATTTAGCGCGTTATTAACGTATAACGTCCCGGTTTTAACGACTTACCCAACAAAATGAGTCGTAGCAGCACAAAATACCAATCTTTGAACGCGAATTGGCCTGAACTGGACTGTGTTTACATCATCCTAGCCTCCGCGAACCGCGGCGCTGATCCCAGATCAGCTCTGAAACGCCGCAGCCCCACACCAACGGAACACAGTTACCAGAACAGCCCGGTTCCGACCCATTTTAAAAGGTTATAATGTTGTCCTTACCTGAGGTGACGGGCTCGGGTTGTTCTGTGAAGCGCCAGGCGCCACCAGTGTCGCCGAAATTAAAGCTCAGCTGCCGGGGGATCAGCTGTCCGCTCCTGACACGTGACCCCAACGGTAAAAAAAAAATAAAAACAATGACAGAGCGAGCAAACGTCACGATGGACTCACGTTTCTTCATTTTATTGGATGCGGAGATTCTTAAATGTTGCTTATTAACTTTCAAATGATGATGACTGTTTCTATTACGGTTTTATAACAATTCAGTTTTTATAAAAACGGAGGAATGAATGAATGAATGAATAAATAAATAAATAAATAAATAAATAAATAAATAAATAAATAAATAAATAAATAAATAAATAAATAAATGCAGCACCTTTAAAATCTTTCATACTTTTAGATTTTATTCCCTTTTTAAAAAAAAAAATAAAAAAAAAAATCACGTTTCAGACTTTATAAATGTATTTTGTAGGTAATTTATGGCGTAAACCAACACAAAGAAGTGCGTCAAGCTTGTCAAGAAATGTCTGAAAAGTGTGGCGGGCTTTTTGTATTAAGGACTCCTGCGTCATTTCTTTATAGAGCCACATTTCACTGTAATTACAGCTTCAAAGACTTTTAAGGAGTGTCCCTACCAGCTGGGTACACTAAAGCTTTGGCTATTGTTCTTTGCAAAATGATTCAAGTTCAGAAAAACTTGACAGGATAGTGACTGTAAGCACCAAATATCAAGTATTGACAGATTTCTCAACTCCAATCTCAAGCTCTGTGCAGCTTCTTATATTTAATTTCCATTTGGGATCCGTTTAGTGTTTTTGAATTTGAATTAATAGCTTTTGTTCACAGATTACCCGGTACATGGCTCCATCTATCTTGGTTTCACATTGTTTCACATTTCCTTGTATTTCCCAGACATGACTTCAGGCAAATTAACTGAGACTTCTATCAGGTTTCTTCTTGGCACTTTTCTGCAGAAGCCAAATGTGTAGAATGCGTTAAATAGTTTCTCTGTCAACAAACTCATATCTGAGGTATGTCAGCAGCTGTACCATATACTATTTGTAGTTTTGTGGTATGTTTAAAGCTTGGAATATTGTTTTAAAACTTAACTCTGTTTTAAACTGAGAGTTATTATTCACTAAATGTTTTGGGTTTCACTCTCAACAATATAAACAAGCTCGTTTGTCGATTTTTATAATTGTTCTGTTTATGCCTTTTCTTTCCATTTGTCCAGTATAAATTAATAAATGAATGCATTTTAATAATTTTGTTGACATGAATTTAGAAATTGTCTTATGTTTCAATCAGCGTTCTTACATATAAACATATTTTGCCTCCTGTCATAGTTTTAAATTGAAATCAACATTAATAAAAATATCTTTCAGCTTTATGAAAAGTTCTGGTTTTTTAATTACATTAGTCAGAAGTGCAAAATAAAAGGTTGTGTGTGTACATTATATTGTTTTCATATTATATTGTAATATAATTACTAATCTTCATGGGTGATTTGAAACACACAGAAAGATTGTATCTAGTGACTTGGAGAATAAAATTTTATCATCTGTCTGCTAAAATTTAGTTTGAGACTAAAAAGAGAAGAAAGTTGTTGCAGTAGACCTTCACTGTATATTAATAAGCAAACAGTGTGCTAAGCTTGATTGACCAGAGCTAATCAAGATGGGTCAAACCTTCATTTATCAATCATTTAGTCAAAGTTGCACATATGGGAAAGATGGTGATCTGGGTTTTACACAAATAAATATTCATTTTAAATGAACAGACTCAAGTTGTATTGATCAGTTGACTCTGATCAATGCATTCAAATGAAGTATTGTCTTTCTTTAGACATTACTGTAGGTACTGATGTCTGGCCTGAGTAAATGTCCAGCTTGGTGAGAGGACTCTGCCCTCTGTCCTCACTCATGACATTTCATCACACATTTCACATGTGATGAAATGCTGGGATTCTAAGAAAGAAAATATTGATTTTTGGACTGTGCTGGTTAGATTTCTTTTAGTTTCTTTAAGTATCTAGATTTATAAAGTTGTCATACATCGAAAGATGACCGGTCACCAGAGCGCCACATGCCTGACGGATACAATCATATGCCGTTAAACTCATGAGGAACCATGAAGAAACCTCGGTTTTGTGGGTGAGAACCACAACACTGCACGCTCAGTCAGACAGCTGCAAAACTCACACCTGCTGAGAGTCGTGACTGTCACAATTTAAAATCTTTCTACTTGATGAACTGTCGTGGAGAAAAACTATTTCCAAGCACTGTCAGGTGAAATCACTCAATCAGGCTTATTCATATATTGCGCACAATGCAGAGAGCTTGTAGGATAATCAATAATGAAGCAGGTCTGGATGAAAAGCTCTGCCAGGCAGAGACAACACATGAGTTTTATACAAAGGGATAAGAGACCCAAAGCATGGGAAACAGATTGGTTCCCATGCAGCTGTGAAACACAACCGCCAACCTTATACATGTAACCCAAATAGTTTTAACTTGGTGGGACTATACAGGCACTTAGAATAAACATATAGCAATATAGCAACATCATACACCTGTTCACAATTTTGAAACAATTGTTTGGATTTTAAAGTGAATAAAAAACTGATCTGATATCTCTACTTTTTTTTTTTTTTTTTTTACCACATATTGCTGTAGGTGAAGTCAACTCTGTGGTCAAATGTAATCCCAGCATATTCATCTAAGGAGATGGGTAGTAACTAATTACATTTACTTGAGTAACTTTTTGGAAGACATGTACTTTTATGAGTAGTCTTACCAGATCATACTTTATACTTTAACCTGAGTAATATTATTATGAGTTATCACTACTCTTAGTTAGGAAAAATGTTTTAATACTCTATTCACTGTGAGTAACTTCACTGAATAAAGAACAAACATGTTTCAACCAAAAACACAAGACACAGAGACAAACCAGCAGTTTATGCTCAAGTGAAACCTCTTGTTCGCACACAAGCTTTCCTGTTTTTATATTATTTTCCAACTCTGAAGCCTGTCATGACATTTTTAGATGTGTGTGCGGCTGTTTCTTCTAATTTAATTTGTCATAATAGTAAAATATCAGACTGCGACAGACTGGCGGCCTGTCCAGGGTGAACCCTGCCTCTCGCCTGGAACGTAGCTGGAGATAGGCACCAGCAACCCTCCATTTTTTTTCCACTCTTACTTGAGTGATGTCTTGGAGATGTATTTTTAAATATACCCGAGTAGTACTATATTGAGGTATTGCTGCTATACTTGAGTAAAACATTTGGTTACTCTAGCCACCTATGTTCATCCATCCATTCATTTTCTTCCACCTATGGAAGATTTGGCCACAGGAAGGAAACCCAGACATCTCTCTTGTCTGCAACACTATCTGGCTCCTTGTGAGTTTTTCCAGCATAAGAAATAGTCCTCCACAGAGGAAGTGGTCTGTTCTCGGCCCTCTTCCTCGCAGATGAATGCATTCAGGAAGCATCTTTATCAGTTCAATTTTCACCCCACCCTCTATTTCCCCATACAGAGTATCACTTCTGCAGAGGTTACTGATCTTATCTGAAATTAAAAACTTGTCTTAAAAATGCTTTGTAAAATCACTGGTGAAAAGGGATGAAATAAGAAAAGAAAGTTAAAATAATCATGGACAATAAATGCTTAAACCAACACATTAACAACTCACATGTCACCCAGAGGAAAGTTTCTTTGGAATAAACATTAATATAAATTGGAGGAAGGAATGGATGATTTAAAAGGTTACATAAGTTCAAAATGTTGCACAAAATTACCCTCATATCTCATAACAATAAACTTGGATTAATTTGGTTTAAGGATTTGGATGAAAATTGTAGATTTTACTAATTTAGAGACTGTAACACATTTATTAGACTGTCGTCTCTTCTGGGTTTTGGGCAGGCATGGGGAAAATAGTCAAAGATAAAATTAAACACTATCAAAACCGTAACTATAAATGTTATAGTCAAGTTTGTTCTTTATAATTGGGAACTTCAATATGAGGTCAAATCCTCCATATTTATCCCAAACTTCTACGTTTTCTCAATAGACTTCCATTCATATGTAAATACTTTAACTACAAATAAGAAAGCAGAAGTCACATAGCCGCATGTTCAAAGTTCATATTTTATCGACCCTGAGTGACAAGAATCACAATGTGGCTTAGCCATGGCATAATTTAAAAAATATGTCTGTAACAAAAAAGGAAAAGAAACGAAACTTAAAACCCACAGTCGCCGCTAGGTGTCGCCAGTGAGAACACTTAGTGGATAACCTGCTTCCGGTTTTTAACGGCAAAAGAAGTTCAAACTTCCGGCTGTGGACCGCCCTGTGGTTGTATTTGTCCTGAATTTCATCCAACAAACATCCAGAAAGCTCCCGATAAACCCCCCGGCTCGAGGCCCTGAGACCGAGGGACGGGTTAGATGTGCCGGTGCTGAAGGAGTCCGCCATGTCTGTGGTTTTTGACGGGAGCCCGCTGAAAGCGATGCAGAGCTCCCACAGCCACACAGCTCCGGCCGCTCTCAGGTAGGAGGAGCCCTCTGCAGACTGGACAGAGACATGTTCTCTGTCACATCGGAACCTTATTAAAGTATTAACATCTGTGGAACCTTTTAATGTAAATTTTTACATAACCTTAAGCTTACGTGCGTTTTATTAATGTTTTTTTTTATCAAATATAAAGTAGGGCTGCAACTAACAATTATTTTAGTCATTGATTCTTCTATCAATGACTCAGACGATTGGTTAAAAACATTGACACTACAGATTTTCATTTCAAACTTTTTTGTACAATAAAAGAAATACAGTAAAAGATACAAATAAACTAGTAGCCTGTTGACTTTTTTGAATACCAAAATGGATAGCAAAAGGTGCTTAATAAGAACTTTTTTTGTAGAATCTGAAGCTTAAATCATTCCACTTGCATTTTACGTAGAACATATTTACAAATATTTCTTTTATCATAAATGCACAATGTTTATATTTTTGGTATAGTTTTGGATTAATTATTGATTTGAGTCTTTCAGCAGTTGGCCTTTTTGAGTCACTATACGCCAGTTAAAAATTTATTGATTACTATATTAGTTGATCATTTTGACAATCACGACTAGTCCGATTATTAGCTTCAGCCTTCATTCAATGTACTACTTAATTGTGAAGTAGGAGAGAAATTTGGCTTACATTTACTCTTAATTCGACTTAGTTTATTTATACAGCACCAATTCACAACACACTTGTCTCAAGGCAACTTACAAAAAAGTCAATTGAATCCAACTGATCCTAGTTATAAAGTAACACAGTTAAGTTCAGTTTGTTATTCAGATTGGTAAAAAAAACAAAAAACAAAAAGGTTTTCTGTTTATGGAAACCCAGCAGCATAGACCTACAGAACCTCCTGAATGAGCATCTAGCTACAGTAGACAATCGCTTGCATTGTGTTGTTGACTTTACAGCAATCCCTCATACGAGCAGGCATGTAGCGACAGCGGAGAGGAAAACTCTTCTCTATCAGGAAGAAACCTCCAGCAGAACCAGGTTCAGTGTAAACAGCCATCTGCCTCGACTGACTGTGGGTTTGAGAAGCAGAAAAAACACTGAAGCGCTAGTCTAGGAGTACTTTCTACATTAAAAGTAAAAATTTCCACCTCAGTCCTTTGTATATCCACTTTCTGCTGTTTTTACAGCTGCGAGTCTTTTCAGTGAACGTCTCTACCTGCTTTACATATCTAGACACCGAAGATTTTTGACAGAATCTTGTATGAAATGCATCTTAAGTTCAGTCAAATGGAAAGGGCGGCACCAATTTTCTAATTTGTCAGAGTTTCCTATTTACATGTAGGTCTGGACTTTCTTTCTAACACATAATCTAATCCCCTGGCAGCTCTGGTTACATGTTTAAGGTCTTAGTTCAGCTGGAAGGTCAACCTACACTCCAGTCTTGGGTGTTTTGCAGTGTCTAAAAGGTTTTCTTTCAGGATTGTCCGCTATTTAGCTCCATCCATCTTCACATCAACTCTGACTGATTTCCTTGTTAGGCTTAAGCCAAACATCCCACTAATATGTATCACTGTATCAACTGTGTTTTCAGGTTGTTGTGCAGTTTTAGGTTTATGTTTTTGGCATTTTGCATACCCTTTGGCATGTGGATGGAGCTTTCCCAGGTCAAATCAAGTACCAATGAACTATTGTATGTAGTACAAATTTATAACTGTAAGTTGGTATAGGTAACTTTTACGGATTTTTTTTTCTTTAGCAACAACTTGTCATTTCTTGTCCTACTTTAATCTCGTCCGTTCCCTCGCAGTGCCCAGGAACTCTCCCAGGAGATCAAGTCCTTCATCAGCGGCGTCGACGCCGTTCAGGGCCGGAAGCTCAGCATCAGGGAGCACGCCCGCTGCGCTGTGCGGTTGCTGCGCTCGGTCCCGGCCTGCAGGGGCGCTGTGCTGGAGCATCTGAGGGGCGTGTATGACGAGCATGTGTCGACGTTTCTTCATAACCTGGAGACGGAGGGAAACGCCAGCTCTGGATCCACCTCCAACCTGGAGGACATCATACAGGTGAGACTTCATCCAGGTTTCCTACGCAGCCTTGAAATATTAAAAAAGTGGTTATTTCCATAATTGTTTAGCGAGCTGCAACTAACAGTTATTCTAGTAATCAATTATTCTGATGATTAGGTGGATAACACGTATAACATGGGAAAGTGTCTTGTTGGAAGTGGTTAGTTTCAGCCCTTGAATGAAGGGCATCCCAGTTGCTCCAGATATTAAGAGAAACAGTAACATGATCCTGAAAAAGAAGCCCAACTTGGTGAATGTTTCTCAAATGTCTAGAATATTCTGAAATCTTGGAATATAAAGAATTATATTCCATGTATCAAATATATGCGTGGATTATTCCTTTATCCCTTCCTGTCTGCTGTAGGAGGTCCATGGCGTCCTGTCGGAGTTCATCCGTCTGAACCCGCGGGCCTGGGCCCCGCTGGTCTCCACCTGGGCCGTGGACCTTCTGGGCCAGCTGAGCAGCAAGCACGCCGGCCGCAGGGTGGCCCCCCACTCCTCCAGCCTCAACGAGCTGCTGCAACTGTGGATGTCCTGCGCCGCCACGCGCTCCCTCATGGAGGCCTACTCCCAGTGCCTGGCGGCCATGTTGGCCTGGTGCCCAGACGCCTGCGTGGACGCGCTGCTGGACACGTCGGTCAAACACTCGCCACATTTCGACTGGGTGGTGGCCCACATCGGCTCCGCCTTCCCAGGAACCATCATCAGCAGAGTGCTGGCCTGCGGGCTGAAAGACTTCTGCTCCCATGGGGCCAAAGATCAGGGGCCCCTGGTGGAGAAAGGCAGCAGAGTACCGAAGATCGGCTCGGTGGTGGGGATCCTGGGCCATCTCGCCGCTCATCACTCCGACAGCATCAGGAAGGAGCTTCTCAGGATGTTTCAGGAGAGTTTGGTCCCCTCTACTCCCCTCTCTCCCTCGTCCTCCTCCACTTCCTGGGAGGCGTCTCCCCAGCTGCGACGTGCCGCCGTGCCGTTCCTGCTGCAGCTCGCCGCCATGTCTCCCAACCTGTTCGGAGCCGTGTCTTCGGAGCTGGTGGAGCTACTGCGGCCTGCGGTGCTGCTGCAGCTGCAGGCTCTGTTGCAGGGCCTCCCCAGGGAGGAGCTGGACAACATGCTGGGGCTGGCCGTCCACCTCATCAGCCAGAGTCCCACGGGAGGCGCCCGAGTCCTCCGCTTCCTGGCGGACTCGGCGACGCCAGCGTCCGTCATCATCTCCGGTCCGACACCGTCACCTCATGAAGGAGTCCGAGAAGGCTGCGACCGCCTGCTGCAGATGCTGCTGCTGCATCTCCACAAACTGGTCTTCAACCGCTCCGAGGGGTCAGAGGTCAGCCCTTTCTGTTCAACCTCCTCTCAGCCACAGAGGGTCATCCCGTTTCTGGAGGAGCTGCGCTCACATGTCGCTCCGCTCTGTGCGGAGACTCTGCGCCTGGAGAGGAAGCGCCACCTCTGGCTGCATCAGCTGCTGTGTCTTCTGTCGGTTTATGGTGGTCCCAGCGTCGCCACGGAGACGCTCTGCCAGCTCCTCACCCAGGCCCGCAACCCAGAGGAGCTGGCTCTGGCCTGGCAGCTCCATGCCACGCTGTCGTCCTGCATGGCCGGGCTCGTTCCGGCTGCCGTGACTCACTGCGTGGCTCAGATTCACACGCACACGCTGGGCCGGCGGCAGCTGCGCCAGCTGCTGCTCAACTTGGCTGCGGTGCTTCAGAGCCAGGACGAGGAGAAGAAGGGAGCAGCAGCAGGAGCTCAGTCTTCCATGGCCGCCCAGATCGGCTCCGCAGTCTCCGTGCACCTCCATGATTTCGGGCCTCTCTTGCTCCACGGAGACCCGGCCGTGTCTCACGCCGCCGTGCGCCTGCTGTCCTGCAGCCCGCTGCCACGCACAGCCTCCCCCGCGCACCTGCTGCTGCTTTCCAGAGCCGCCGTCACGCATTTCTTCCTGGCACTACGGAGACGTGGGGAAGCAGGAAAGGCTGGCCAAGACGCGGGGCAGTCGGGCGAGGCTGTGAGCTGCTCAGTTCTGCTCCTGACCCGGTTCGCGGCGTACTCCGCCCTCACCCTGAAGGCCATCCTTCAGCAGCTAGTGGAGGGGGCGCTGCACAAGGGCAACGCTGAGCTGTTCGGCGGCCAGATCGCCGACATGTCTGGAGCTCCTGTGGCCACTCCGTCCGTGTCCCCTGACCTGGGCGCGTCTCTGCTGGACATTAACTGTCGGTTTGGCACCACAGTGAACTTTTCCGGCAGCGTGTGGTCGGTGTTCCACGCGGGTGTTATAGGGAAGGGACTGAAGGCTCGCACTGCTGCAAATCTGCCCGATCCATCAGGAGTCATCCAGGTGGGTTACTGATAGAGTTGAGATCAGAGGTTTACTCATTATGGACACCAATACATATTAATGATGATCCTTTAACAATTAATTTTAATGGTTAAATCAGCAAAAAGACACAACAAATTCAAGGCGCAGCTCCTACTCAGAGCTGCAATTTCCAAGCTTCTGACTCACAGAGCAGTCCTCCCTGCAACTTTCTGACTCAGCTCCTTCAGACTAGCCAGCAGCAATTAGCAAACACCTGGTGGAACTGCACACCTGCTGAGCTCTAATTTAATTGTAAAAATGTTAAGGAGTTAATAGAGGAGCCATGCTTTGATAACTTCCTGAAGGTGGAATTTCAGAAAGAATAGGAGTTTTTAAAGAGAGGGAGGCCTGATTTTAAGGCATTCAATTTCAAAGTCTAATTCATTTTAAGTGACATATAATATATGTAACATTTTTATAACAACTGTTTGTTCAGTCTTATAGCAAATTGTGCTATAAAATGGCACAATGTGCCTAGAAAATACACAATACTGCCCCATTAAATAAATTGAAATAAAAGTTAATAAGTAATATAAATACTAACTGTATGCAAATTGCTGACCATCACTTTGTCAATATAGTCGTCGAGTCCTTCACATCCACAGGATCTAAATCAATAAGACCAAAGCCAGTTGTGTAAGATGCGTTTCTATATTTTCTCTGCAGAACATCCAGACTCTCCTGGCCGTCATCGTCCAGTGCTGCAGTTCATCCAGCCTCAACGGCTCACAGTCGCCGTCCGATCCCGAAGAGCCGCCACCCATCAACGCCGAGGCAGCCAAGGTCGTTGCCGTCACGCTGGTGGAAAACGTCTGTCCAGACGTGGCCAACGGGGAGCTGTCCTGGCCCCCCGAGGAGCACGCCCGCACCACCGTGGAGCGAGACATCTACATCCGGCGGTGCTTCGAGGCCCACCCGGTCCTCTTCCACCTGCTTCAGGTTGTGGCGGCCGGACGGCCGGCGCTCTGCTACTGCTCCGCCGTGCTCAGAGGCCTTCTAGCTACGCTGCTGTCCCACTGGGAGGGTTCCCGCGAGGCTTCGTCAACAGACTCTCCTTGGCACCTGCAGGCCTCCTGCCTGCTGGTGTCCTGCATGGGCGAAGGCCAACTCCTGCCACCTGTGCTGGCCAACGTCCACGAGGCTTTTGCTCACCTGACCCCGTTTGAGGTGAGGCTGCTGCTCTTAGCCGTCTGGGAATATGTCAGGGGCAACGGGCCGCTGCCCCAGAAGTTTGTTTTCAGCTCAGACAAAGGCATGTTCTGCAGGGATTTCTCACGGGACGGGGACGTGTCCCGGTATGTGGCACCGATCCACAGCGTCCTGCACAAAAACATCGACAGACTGGGACACCTGTGCTGGCGGTTTCAGCTCTGAGAGGGAAACAAACTGCTGATGCAAGTCAGCAGTTACTGTCACATGGGGAGAGATTACTGTTGTTACTTAAAGAATGGACTTAAAATTCATAAATGTAAAACTTTGTGTATAAGTTTGTTTTAGATTATATTTTCTTTACTTTTCCATTCAACTTCTTTTATAAAGCCCTGGGAACTCTTTAGCTGTAAAGAAAAATAGTTTTCAAACTTAATTTGTAATTTTGGTTCAGAAAAACCACTAATTCTAGTTGTTCTGTAAACATACTTTCCATATTTTGTTATAGAAACAAACTTGTTTACACCACATTGCAAAATAAATCTCCATTTAGTCGTAAACAGCTGCTGAATTTGTACTTTTTTTCTGCATCTTCAGGGCAGTCTGGAGATCATTACAGGTAATAAGTTTGGCTTCTAAATTAAAATCAGTCATATTTCATTTCTATTTCTCCAGGTAATTCAGGCAAATCTCTCTGCTGTCTTATGTAAAGCCACATTACAGTGGCTAATGGAGGACTGAAACATGTGCAATGTTTGCACCAGCTACATATAAAACTTCATGATTTGTACAAACATTGCTTGTGGTGCCTTAGGAGAACTCAACCAAGTCTTCAAGAGTCACTTGGAGAGCAACATCTGTCTGTAAAGATCTTGTGCATCCTTCTACCATTAGGAATGAGGTTTACTTATCCCCAAAGTGGATGATTACACCAGTACTTGAGGCCTTTTATGCATTGAGCTGTTGGGTTTTTAAATTATTTCAGATGAGTTGCGCTGCCTGGAGTCCTGATACAATTTTATAAAAGTTTTGTTTGTTTTTGAAGGGGTTCTATTGAGCATTATAGACTCTGCTGGGCAGAAAAAGTATTTTATTTCTATTCAATTCAATTCAGTGGATTCTAAATACGAGATAACAGAAGCAATGTCTTTACCAACAACATAAAACCAATTGTCATCAAAAAACCAGTACACAAATATAAAACAGTACAATCAATTACATAACAAAGATCTGTGCTAAGAACTGAACTTGGGGTTCACCTTTATTTAGTTTTCAAACTGATTTTGATTGAATTTTTCAAATGGCCTTAAGGTTTTCGAGATAAGGCTACATTCATCCATTTTAATGTCAAAGGACATGTAGTAATACAACTTTAATGAGATTCAGTTGCATGTTGCATACTTTCTGTAATCAAGCTGCTGAAGGAGACTGGTTCTGTCCTTGGGACTATTGTGGAGATAATTGTGCAAAGGACTTTCCATAAAATAAATAAAATGAACAAGCAGTCTCATCTTCTCCATAAGACAGCGTTCCAACAACAGAGTGTTTTCAGTCAGAAACTTGTTCATATTAGCTGTAATACAGACTAGTACGGGAGATCCTTCTTGGCCACAACCATCTGCAACACTGCTGAAGAACCTTGGATAATGACCTACAACAATGAATTAATTTTGGAAAAAATATAAACAGAATAAAGTATAAAAAAAAGTTCAGGTTGATTTAAATATCGGTTTTACAGGTAATGTTACACTTTTTAATTTATATTAAGGATCTAAGAACTCCAGGTTGCTCTTGCAGTCAACAGGCAGAGTTTATATTAAGCACTACAATAGCCTGAAATAAATCCACCGTGACAAATCCGGGATGAATGTGTGCGCTTCACTGAGTGGATCTTGGAGGTGACGTGTCCGACCATAAGAGGGTAAATATTCCCAAGAAGTTCCCATGTCTGCTCCATTAAACATTGTTCGCATATCTAAACGACTGACTTTTATGTTAATCCTCCTTCTCTAGGTTTAGTGTTGGATTAAAAATTTAGCACTCATTTGTAGGCCAGTTGCTGAGAATCTTCCTTTTTAAACGATCTTTGTTGCAGAGTGAAAGGGGGCGGAGCAAACGGAACCCGAATCGAGATGGCCACCTTCACTGAGAGGTAAAGACGGAGCTGTTCCCCTCTTTTATCGTTTATTTTTCACCGACTTCATTCGGTTTTTCTTAGCTTGCTGGCAGGGGTTATAAGTTTTGTGTTGAATTTAGTAATTGCAGAAGTCCTTAAAGGTTTGGACGCCGTGAAGGAGCCCGATACTAGTGGAAAAGTCTCCATCTCCGTTTCAATTGAATTAGCGGCTCGGCAGGATGTTAGCAAGGTTAGCATGAGAGTGTTCTGATTTACAGAGCAGCTTATTCATACTCGTACTGTTGCCACTCATGTATTCCTTAACCAAAGAGTCGTATAGTGTTGCGGTTATTTTGTTTAACCTCTATGTACCGTGTTATTTTTTAAATTAATATGGGCGCAGATTAATTTTTGCAGTCGTTAGCCGCTGTGTTAGCTACTACGTTCTTGGCAATAGTCGAAACACGTTAATTTGCATCGGTAAGATTTGACAGGAATAAAGAGACGCGTTCGATGTAGTTTTGCCCTTTTAAAATTCAAAAAGCAGTGTTTAGTACTGTTTTATTTAAATATAAAATGTGTGGTTCCAGGATTTAAATGGTAAAGATTTAACTAAATTGATTTTAGGGCATATTTTATAACCACGACGAGCTCAAAGTTCAGGTGTATGGTTTAGCAGTTCCTCCTCAGGCTGGTAGAGCGTCCCCTCGGGTAATTATTTGGCTATTGCTCAATCAAACCAGAGGTCATGAACTGGAGATGTGCTGTTGGGTTTTCCTCCGTAGGATGGGGCCTGTCTTGTTGCTCTGGCTGGCCGTGTGCCTCAGTGGGTCCTGGGCTGTGGACAAGGGAAACTTCAAGACCTGCGACCAAAGTGCTTTCTGCAAGTAAGTGGAACATGAAAAAGTGATGCATTTAATGAAAGGCATATTTTCAAATGAAAAGCACATGGCTGATTTTTGACTGATCCCCGTTTTTACCTTGTGCCAGGCGGCAGCGAGCGATGAAGCCTGGTGAGTCCCCTTATCGGGCCCTGCTGGAAACCATGGAGCTGACCAACACCAGACTCACCCTGCAGCTCATCAATGACAATAACAAGGTAGATTGAAGTCGGATGATCACTTGGGTACATTACATTAAGGGTTTGAAAGATAAAAACGGATCTAAAACTTTTCTATTTTAAGAATCAGATAAAATAACTTATATTTTACAGTATTTAAATTTTGTGTTTTTAGTTAAACATGGTGATGTTTGCCTGCCTGAAACAAAGGGTTAATATTTACCCGACAGTAAAGGCTAAACATTATCGAAACAGTAACTTTCACACAAAGATGGATTTAACATCAGCTGTAATTTCCAAGACTCCCACTTCTTTCCATTCAAACCATTAAGTAATGGTTTCCAGTTATTGACTTGCACATCTTTTTGTTTTAGATTCATAAAATGCACAAGTATGCGCAACATAATAAAGGTGGGCATATATTTGAGCATATATGAGCTCTGTAAAATATAACTAATACATACCTATTTTTAAAGTGATGAAAGTCGACTTTGACTAGTCGCTTTGGCATCGTAGAAATGCAGGAGAGGCTCCATAGTAACTGACAGGCTTTGTTACAGACAGCATATATACAGCAAATTTCATCTGCTTGGAAAAATTATTTATTTGATTAATTCTGCTTTAAAACTTGACTAGTCATTGCAGAGCACTAGTTAATCTAATCTGATGCCTCACCATATTGAATCACAATTTTCATGGGTGTTGAGCTATTATAGTTGTGGTAATGAAAAGTACTTTTCTAAGTATTCTAGTAAATCTGTAACAGGGTGTAAATACAAGACCCAACATGTTGCAATAGTCAGGAAAAGATAAGACAACAAAACTTTATTACTACTATCCTGTATGTGGCGTGATTGGACGCTTAAAAATAACAGGAAGATTAGATGAAACGATTTGAATAAACGATTTGAATGGGCAAAACTCTGAATATTATAAACACAATTAATTGAAGCAGCTGTGAATTATGCCTAAATGCTTAACTAAAAGTGAGACAAGAATGAATGAAATTAAGGCATCATAGTGATACAAAATCAGTCACAGATTTGTTTGATTATTGTTCTTAAATTTTGACCTGATTGCAGAATCTTGGAGCATGTTTAGTTTTTCTGCACAACCTTTACACTTTTTCTTTTGCCTTAATCTTTGTTTGATCAATATTTTGTGGCTGTGTGGAATCTGGTGGATGTTTTTTGCATACAAATTAGAATCCTTTTATAATTTGATTATGACTAAATCATTTTATTACTTAAGACCGTAGACGTCACTGCGGCTGTGCTTCTCTTTTTACACCACCAGAGGCTTGTTAAAATATACTAGCAGTCTGTTGTTCACAATACGAAAGGAAGGCTGTATTTCTGCAGAGACTAAATAAAAGTTTGTTCCAAGAAATTAAACATCACACATGTGGAAATATGATTTTAGTAGATTAAAAGCACATCATTGTGTAGGTCAAATCTGCCTCAAGGCAACATTCCTCCACAGAAACATCAAGAATGACCTTTCAGCTGTATGAAGTGTGACTTGCTATCATCAGAGCTGCAGTTTGTCCTCCATGCAGACAGACTGCATGAAATGCTTTCTATGGCAAAAGTTGAAGCTGCAGATTGGAGGGAGTTCCTTGTGTTTCTGGCTCAGTCCAATCAGCGATGTTGCTGCGGTGTTGAAGAGAAATCTGCTGATCTCTGCTTTCAGGTGCGTCTTCTGCTCGAGCTCTACCGTCTCCAGGGAAACATAACGAGGGTGAAGATTAACGAGCTGAAGCCTCTGAAGCCTCGCTATGAAGTCCCAGACGTGCTCATCAGGGAGCCGTCGACCGAGCCGTGAGTATCTCGTGATATTTCCCTCCTGCCTTGGCGGATTCGTTTTTAGTCTGAGAGTTGAAAGTTTATTGCCACTAATTCAGAATACTCGTCCCCTAATTGAAGTTTTCCCTCTGTCCCAGTCTGTCTCTCCTGTCCCAGGACGAGAACGGGGTGGTGCTGTCTCTGGGAGCGGAGTCCCAGCGGGTCATCGTCAGCGCCAGGCCCTTCAGGCTCGACATCGTGGAGGGACGCGACGTCCTGATGTCCCTGAACTCGCGAGGCCTGCTGGGTTTTGAGCACCTGAGGATGCGCAAGGACACGTGAGAGTCCACACACACACACACACACACCCACCCACACACACACACAAAGCCCCGTCTCTCTCTTTTTTTTATAATATATAATCCACATCGTCACTCGGTGGATAAATTCAGTTTCTGTTCCCATGATATGGTTTGTTTTTTCAGTGCTGTCTCTGACTCGTTGTTCTGTCCTTTTCTCCCTATCATCCTAGTTTCTCCTATAAAGTAACTAGCACAGTGGCTAGCGTGTGGGATAATATCAAGAGGGTATTCTCTAGGTAAAGAGCCTTAATGTGTATTCTGTTCCTTGTACCTTTGCTGCCCGTAGTTACATAAGACATAGAGTCTCCCATCACACCAAGTTTATTTACCCTGAAATTAATGTGACTGTAGGTTAGGGTGTGGGTGACTGTGTGCATGGAGGTGTTTGGATGTAGTTTTAAAACTGAGTCATCCTGACATTCAGATCCTTCAAAAATCAATCTGATCATTAGAAAAAGCTGCAGGGTTAAATTTTAGCTCTGGGTTTGATTTAAACTTTCACTTTTGATTTTTTTTAAAACCATTAACTCATCCATCGTCACATCAAATCTTTTAACTGCTTGATTTACAACACGTGGCAAGTAAAGGGTTGAAGATGTACATTTGAGTATTAATAACTCTTAAACTTTCTCACATTACAACCACAAACTATTTTATTGGGAATTTATCTGACGAACACCACAGAGTGGCCTATAGTAAATCATAAAGTAGAAGTAAAGTAATTTATGTGTTTGAATAAGTTTTTAGATCTGAAAAGTGTGGCATGTATTAGTATGCAGCACCGTTACTTTATAGAACCAGCTTTTGTTGTGATTGCAGTCGAGTCTTTTAGTTTGTGTCCACTAGCTTCATACATCTAGAGACTGATTTTCTCTTCATAAAACTGATCAAGCTCAGTCAGATTGGATGGAGGGCGACAATGTAAACAACAGTTTTCAAGTATTGCCACAGATTTCCAGACGATTTAAGTCTGGGCTTTGACTGGGACACTCTGATACTTTGCCATATTTAGCTTTGTTAACCTCCACTGCAGCCTGAAGACTTCTCAAGTCTCTAATTGTGTGTTTCCACTGAATGGTTCATTACAGTATTTTGTCATTGTATTGATGTTTGAGCAGAAACTTTTCACATGTGGATGTTTTTTAGCTGCAGACGAATACTTTGCTACAAACGATCGAACGTTTACTCCAGGAATGCTGATTTTAGGCAGTAAAATGCTTCTTTTCTTAATTAAAAGAATTGTATTATTTGTATATTTGCATATATTCATGTACATCTAATGTATTGAAAAGGTTCTGTAGATTGTACCCATTTTTAAAATTTGATTAATCATCAGAATAACCAATAGAATGATCGATTAATAAAACAATTCCTAGTTGTAGCTCTAGTATTTTTTTTATCAACCTCCTTCTGAAGAAAAGCATCCCTGTGGTGCATTCAGGGAGCCGTGCGGTTTTAGTTTTCACACCAACTTTTTGAGTATAAGCCATAAACCTTTATGTATGTGCTCTCTCCTATGTCGTGAATTGGAAAAGTTTGCCTTTAACACTTGTTTTATTCTTGACTCTTCTCCAGAAAGACCAGTTTTGTGGAATAGTTGTCAAATTCTTTTACCTTTGAAACCTCTGTTCTGTAGCTAGTGCTAATGACGACTCTGTGTTGCTCTGTCTCCAAGTTAAAGTGTTATAAATACTCATCAAGTTCCCGTACTGAATGTCTGTCTGAGCCCACATGCCGTCTGTCCCCTCAGGCTTCGCTGATCAGCTCCCGTCAGCAACATCTCTCTTTGTGGTTCTACTTCTGATTGCAGTTTTGCATTAATTCAAGATCATTTTAAATCGCTTCCTCTGGACATTAACAGGTCGGGTCGGCTGCCCACTGCATGTTTGCTGCTAACGTCACACACTTGTGCAGCTCAAGGATCTTTCTTTCTTTTTTTTCTTTTTTTTTTTTTTTTGAGCTGCTTCTAAGTGTTAAACGTTTGGTGTTTTTGAATCTTCTCGGTTCTATTTGGGGGGTTTTAAGGTGGTGTATGCTGCAACGTGTTGATCTCTGGTCTTTCCATACCAAACCTGAAGTAGCCACAAGGCAGGGAGTTGTTCAGTCCATATTTGTAATTAAAGCTAGATCACTCTGTTTTGTAGTTTTATTTAGTCGTCTCTGCAGTGAGGGGACAATCATTAATCCTGCACCCTGTTCCATGTTGTTTTCTTTACCTTTAACTGTAGTTTAATTATCTCAGTTTATTATAATTATCTCATGAGACGGTGGCCAAAGTGACGCTCTTTCTTTTCTGTCCATCCTTCGCTCCAAGCAGTCAGGCTGACCCGGAGGCTGAGAACAAAGAGGGGACGGATCCGGCGAACCCGGCCGAGGTATTTGGAGATTCATTGTTTGGCTCTTCTGGTTTTATGTCATGGTTTCTGTTCCTCCATGAATATTTTTGTCTTTTGACTACCAGACTGCAAAAGAAGAGGAAGAGAAAGTAGAAGACGGGATGTGGGAAGAGACGTTTAAATCGCACACAGACAGCAAACCGAGCGGTACAGCATGCAGTTTTTAGCTTTAGCTGAAGGTATTTGTATGAGAAAGGATGAAAGTTGAAATGTTTTACCCGTCGTCTCTCTCCTCAGGTCCTTCTGCCGTTAGTTTAGACTTTTCATTGCCGGGCGTGGAGCACGTCTACGGCATCCCAGAACACGCAGACACTCTCAAGCTTAAAACGACAGAGTGAGTCTCAGCTGCAGGTTTCATCTATCTAAGCCTCAAACGCAGAAATAACATATGAATCCCTCTGGTTTTGTTTTCAGTAGTGGGGATCCGTATCGGCTGTATAACCTGGATGTTTTCCAGTATGAACTGTATAACCCGATGGCCCTGTATGGGGCAGTCCCAGTGATGTTGGCACACAACGCTCAGCGTACTATGGGCATCTTCTGGCTCAACGCTGCAGAAACCTGGGTGGATATAAGTTCAAACACAGCAGGAAAGGTAAAGTCTGTTCTCCCTGTCCAGAGTTTAACCAGCAGCGTTCACTTCCTGGTTTCCCCTTAAAGCCTTGAGGATTTTGAAATGTGTCTGGGGAATTTCTTTGTTTTCAAATCCCATTTTGTTTCTCTCTCCAGACGGTGTTTGGCAAAATGCTGGATTTCGTTCAGGGCTCCAGTGAGACGCCACAGACGGATGTTCGTTGGATCTCAGAAAGTGGAATCATAGATGTCTTCCTCATGCTGGGACCGACTCCCAGAGACGTCTTCTCTCAGTACGCTTCTCTAACAGGTGAGAAAGAACATGAAATTAGAGATAAGCTTTAATTTCCTTGGTTTCATGTTACCCTTTGGCTCCTTCTGAGTAGATTTTACATGGCGACTCTTAGAATTGTTGATTTGCAAATGAGGAAATTAACTAGTTGAAAACATCTGCAACTAAATGGCAGAAATCATCTTGTCTCTGACCTCTTTGGTCCTTCTGCTGCTCAGGCACTCAGGCATTCCCCCCTCTGGCCTCACTGGGATATCACCAGTGCCGCTGGAACTACAACGACCAGGAAGACGTGCGCTCGGTGGACGCCGGCTTCGACGAGCACGACATTCCCTACGACTTCATTTGGCTCGATATCGAGCACACAGACGGGAAGCGCTACTTCACCTGGGATCCTCACAAGTTTGCATCACCAAAGGAGATGCTGCAGGGTCTCCTGGACAAGAAACGCAAGGTACAGCTGACCAAATCTGTATGTTTGTTTATTAAGACCCTCTCGAGTTCTTATTCAATCTGGAGTTTGGTTTTTATCCTTTTCCAAATATGAATATTTATCCATATGGATAATTCTCTGTTTTAACAAAACAGAGATTCATAAAAAAGAAGGGCTATAATTGATTAATGTAGTAATTTAAATTTATTTAGCATTGTAATAGATTTATTGCCTAGTTCCATTGTGAAGCCAAATCATTCAGAAATGAACAAAAGGTTTTCCAGACTTGAAATCGTCTGTTACATCAAATCTGTGGTTCAAGCTATTTAAACCTCTATTTTAAGCTTCTACAAATAAACTGGAGCTATTAAAGATGAAACTGTACTTAAAAAAATCTGTGGGTTGATCTAGGTGTTTTGTATATTCTGTTTTATTCAATTTTGTCCAGATTCTATTAAAAAGGAGCAGAATATCTCTTTACCATGTTGCTCCATTTCCCTGATTTGTGGATTTAAGATAAAAGTTTTGCACTTAAATATCCAGAATATTCTAAAAATTGTTGAAAACATGGAAATCCGAGTCTGGAAAAGTGGAGAGCTCTGAAATGAAAACATGATTAAATCTTTTATGCAGCTTTATAGTTGCCTCAAGTAGATTTTAAACTCTGTTGGCTTGAATCTCAGCACATTTGATTCCTTCCAGATGGTTGCGATCGTCGACCCTCACATTAAAGTAGACACAAACTACAAGATCCACAACGAGATCCGCTCTCGGGGTTTCTATGTGAAGAATAAAGATGGCGGCGACTACGAAGGCTGGTGCTGGCCTGGTAAGACTCCTACAACTTTGGCATGGTTTTATTTTTTATCTAGAGATTAAAGCTAGATTTTTTTTGTTCATCTTCTCATCTGTTTTCCTTCACTGCTGATGAATAAACAGGGAATGCAGGTTATCCAGACTTCACCCGTCCTGACATGAGGGCCTGGTGGGCCAGCCAGTTTGCTTACGATCAGTATGAGGTGAGTAGCTCATGTGGAGGTTTGTATTGTTGTAAATAATATGAACCCTTCAGCTGTGCAGAGTAAAGCTAGAAAACGAGGCTCAATTAGAAGCTGTGCCTTATTAAATGTTGGCACCTAATTCAACTTTGGAAACATTCACAACATTTCCTCTTTGCTTACATTGGAGTCTCAGACATGATTACCACCTTTGAATTCATTGCAATTTTTTCCACAGTTTTTAGGTTGTTTTGTGTCGTAGTTTAGATTAAACGGAGTGTGTCCGCTCTGCAGGGCTCCATGGAGAACTTGTATACGTGGAATGACATGAATGAGCCGTCCGTGTTCAACGGGCCGGAGGTCACCATGCACAAAGACGCAATGCACGAATCCTGGGAGCACCGCGACGTTCACAACTTATACGGCCTTTATGTGGTCAGTGAGTTTAAGCAGAGTCACACTGTGATTTTTAGGCCACTCTTCTGTCTATTTGGATTCTAACTAAATATGGAAAGAGTGATCTATTGCAGCTAGATTTCGTATGTCTGCTTTTTGCTAGAAATTAGCTGGTAGGAAATGTAAAATAGTGATGAAATTCTCTGTTTTTCTGGCCTGCAGCACAGGGCCACAGCAGAGGGTTTGGTCGAGAGGTCCGGAGGAGTCGAGAGGCCGTTTGTCCTCACCAGAGCTTTCTTTGCTGGTTCCCAGCGCTACGGTGAGGCCATCAGCACCTTTACCTCCAGATTACCCGCTAACGTCGACTCAACATCTGTTAAAAGATAAAAGATATAACATTAGGGAAGCCTTTTTATATGCAGAATGCGTTGTTTTGCATGCAGGCGCTGTGTGGACTGGAGACAATGCTGCAGAGTGGGACCACCTGAAGATCTCTATCCCCATGTGTCTGAGTCTGGGCCTGGTGGGAATCTCTTTCTGTGGTGGTGAGTTCATAAACAAACACGCAGCTTAGGTTGATGGTTCTATTTGGCTTATTAAGAAAATTTCTGCTATTACATTTTTTAAAAAATTTATTATTGAATTTTTTGGAACTTATTTAAATTACTTGTATTGTTAATTTTATATCCCTTATGATTTTATTTATATTTTCTAATATATATTTGAATGAGTAGCTTGTCAACAAATAAGCAATTTCCCTTTGGGGACCAACAAAGTATATTCATGTTATTTTTATAGTTTATGTAATTTACAAAAAATAAAGCATAAAGTTGTTGAAGTTTTATATTTACCTCATTAATAATTACAGAAACCTGCCTTGGTTGAAGAAAATAATGATTCTTATCAGCACTGTGGAAATAATCCAACTCAACACCCTGCAGTGTTTGGTAATGTCGCTATGGAAACAGGTCTGTTCTGTTGCCATAGTGATGGCAGAAGTTCCCCCAGTAATGAGGCGGCAGTTATTTTTCAGTTATGTTGGCTGGAATTATGCTGCCTGCTGTTCAGACTCTATTAAAATGAATGAATTTGTGTTTTAACACGAAAAGAGATCTGGTTTGACAAAAAGCTCCTTGAAGATCAGTTTCTAATCAAACCCTTTGGATTGAAAAGTCAGTTTCCTAGACTAAATGTAAAGTTATGCAATGATCATACAAAACATGTTCTGTGTTTAAAAGTCTCTCAGATTTCAGGTTTCTATTTAGTTTTAATTTTAGCTGTAGGTACTTTATTCATATACAGTTCATATTGTTTTTAGGTATTTTTCTATTCAAGTGAATTTCCCCACTGTGGGATTAGTCAAGGACTGTTTTTATTCTACAGCTGATGTCGGCGGGTTCTTTAAGTCTCCGAGCACCGAGCTGCTGGTGCGTTGGTACCAGACGGGAGCTTACCAGCCCTTCTTCCGGGCCCACGCCCACCTGGACACGCCGCGCCGCGAGCCCTGGCTGTTTGGTCCAGAAAACACGGCTCTGATCCGCGAAGCCATTCGCCAGCGCTACACGTTCTTGCCTTACTGGTACCAGCTGTTCTACCTCGCATATCACACTGGAGAACCCGTCATGAGGTGAGGACAGGGAAAGGTTTTTCCTTCTCGTGTGTGTTGCAGATCCTCAGAGGAATGAGGTGTTCATTTGTAACATGATGCAATTATTGTTCAACAGGAAGATTTTTAGTTTGAAACTTTAATCTAAACAATTGAGGAGATGTATATCAAAGCTATTGGCTGCAATATTATTCCAAATTTGGTATTTTTCTTAAAACAAGAAAGATGCTTGTTCCACTGCATAGAAAAGCTTTGTGTTTCAGGTAAATAATAATCTGATTTCCTCGTGTCTGTTGCAGGCCACTTTGGGTGGAGTATCCCCAGGATCCTGCTACTTTTGCTTTGGATGATGAGTTTCTGCTCGGTGAGGCACGAAACACAAATCTCTTTCTGTAATGAGTATGAAGAGTTTCATCAGATTATTTCATGAATCTAATTACAAACTAATTCTACCCTACAACCGTTTTCTCTCTCTAGTTTATCTTGATTCAGGGATTTTTGAAGTAGAGTAGAAACACTCCCTCTCCTACATTGCTGCTATTATTGCCTTGCTGTTGCTAGACAGCAAAGCAATAATGATCATTACTGATCCTGTGAGGTTTTCCTGCTTTAGATTGGTTATACGAGGTAAACTTGATGTAAAATTGCCAAAATTCAATGAATGAATAAATAAATAAATTTTATTTAATTACAGACAAAACTATAAATATATCATTCCCAAAGTCTAAGTGTGGAAGTTGTTCAAAAGTTAAGTTTTTTTTTTTCTTAACCTTTAGTCAAGTCTTTGCCAAAAATATTCCAGTGGAAAATTATATAAGTGACTGTATAAGGTCAGCAAAATGTTCAGTATAGTTACCAGTAATGTTCCAAACTTTGACTCGTACATTAGCGGATTAAATGAATTATGTTTTACATTAATCACAAACCTGCTGAATAATTCAGTAATGCATACAATTAATGTTGCACAAATAGCATCAAGTCATCAAAACTGCAGTCATTACTCTTGTAGCATAAACGGAAAATAAGTCCAGGAATAATTCACACTACACAACAAAAAAAATCAAGTTTTTGATCTTCTAAATGGTCGGTCTCGATCAAGGCTGGTCAGACTGAAAAATGTTTCATTCTGATCGCCATCTTGGTTTTCTAATGATAATAAAAGAACATTTGAAAGTTTCCACACGGAAGAAAACAAACTATGGAAGATGGATACTAATTACATTTACTTCTTTAAGGTAGAAGTTTAGCTTACAAGTTGAACTTCCTTATGACAGGAGAACAGATGTTTGCAGATGCTTCACTTTGTGATTGTCTAACTTATTTTCAGCTTAGAAGATGAAAGGAAAATTAATAACTTGTTTCTGCTGCCATCTTGTGGCCAAATATGTTCCACAGTGCAGGTTTAAATTTCGTCTTTACCAATAAAATGACTCGCTGTGTAGCTTATAGTTCTTTCACTCATGAAATCAGTATTTTTGGATAATAAAGCCTTCATAACTTTTCTCCTGTTTGTTGGTTTCTGCTGCAGGCCGAGACCTGTTGGTGCATCCTGTAACTGAAGAGGGAGCCAGAGGCGTCACTGCTTACCTGCCGGGGAAACACGAGGTGACAGACTCGCTCTGCAGCACGTTGTGATGGTTTTTAAGTTCAGGAGGTGATGCTTCACCCTGCGTGTCTGTCCTCAGGTCTGGTTTGACATCCACACCTTCCAGAAGCACAACGGCGGCCAAAACCTTTACATTCCTGTCACCATGAGCTCCGTAAGCTGTCACAAAAATTTTATATACAGTTAAAATGGATTTTAATGGCGTCTCATTTTCCGTAACCTCTGCTGTATTCTGTCACAAGTTCACTGATTTAGCCGGATTTTTGTGCTTTCTTTCTAGATCCCGGTGTTCCAGCGCGGCGGCTCCATCATTCCCAGGAAGCTCCGAGTCCGCAGGTCCTCCACCTGCATGGAGAACGACCCGTACACTCTGTATGTGGCCCTTGATAATCAGGTGAAGAAACTTTGCGCCGTCGTAAGAGCAGCTACGAGATTCTGCTGAGTCTGCTGGATCGTCCTAATCAAAGCTCTGCTGTTGTTCAACAGAGAACAGCAGAAGGAGAGCTGTACATAGATGACGGCCACACCTTTAACTATGAGAAGAAAGAGTTGATCCACAGGAAGTTTTCCTTCGCCAACGGCGTCCTCTCCTCTATGTGCGTTGCATCATCTCAGCGTTTCTCTCTTCCCTGTTCTTCCAGCTCAGATCTTGATACTAAAGAATGAAACTCAGGATGATAAAAGTGCAGATTTATCTACTTCTCTAATGGTTACTCCTCATGTTTGAAGATGAATTTGTTTCTCTGTCTTCTCCACAGTGACCTTGAACCAAACGCCCAGTTTACAACCAAATCTTGGGTGGAACGCATCATCATACTGGGAGCCAGTAAACCCAGCATGGTTACTCTTAAAACTGCTGGTGAGTGATTTATGCTCTTTGTCACATGATACAGGACACTAAAATAAACATTTTAGTTCGCCCCCTAAAAATCTAATAAACGTTAATTTTGTGCAGAGGACCACCCACTGGAACTGTAAGACATTTTAAATATCCCAAATAACAATAAAACAACCAAAGGTGACAGATAAAAACCATACACAATCAAGAGCAAAATTAAAGGGATTATGAAGCATCTGTAAACAAAAATGCCCTTTAAAAAAATATGGATCATCACAGTGGAAATTATCGAGCTTGTTTTAGTTCAGGGGTGGGCACTCCTGGTCCTGGAGGGCCGGAGTCCTGCAACTCTTAGACGTCTCCCTGGTCCAACACGCCTGAATCCAACAGCTGAATCACCTCCCAAAGTGCAGTCAGGTTCTCCAGAGTCCTGCTAATGACATCATTATTTTATTTGTGTTGAAGTAAAAGTTGCAGGAGACCGGCCCTCGAGGACCAGGAGTGTCCACCCCTGTTTTAGTTTATCATGCAGTTATTTCAATATTTGCTTATGACCAGCTTGTCTTTATCAAAACTTTAAAATAAGATCATTTGAAGCATCAATTCTTGTCCTTTCTGTCCTAACAAAAACAAGTTCAGACTAATAAATCTTCAGTTCCTAAGGTTTCTTGTTGTAATTTCCAATTGATCAGGAAACAAACTCTTTATGTGTAACCATGTTGCCCCAATAGCTTCATATCATGATCTTTGAGCCGGAGTTGACCTAAATCAGTTCATCAACATCGTTCTATGGCACGTCAGATCCCCCCAAAACTTTTCAGAGGATGTGAATACTTTTCCTTTTTGCAGATGGCGAGAACCAGCTGGAGTTTGATTTCGACGCCTCCATGTCTGTGTTAACAATCCGCAAGCCCGGCATGAACGCGGGGGCAGACTGGACCGTGACCCTGCAGTGACCCCCAGAGACAGAAGACGAAAACAGAAAACGAGCAAACTAGACTGAAACAGGAGGAGATTAGAGAATAGACAGACTCCATTAATACTCCAGACTAACTAGAGCAGGACATCAGAGTAACTGCACACAGATCACACTTTCCATCCACATTAACAGTTCGTTGACACTGAACTCTGCCTTTTCCTCTTTGTGTTCTGTCAGACTGTAAGACCTGATGGCATCGATTAAAAAATTACTACTAGATAGGAGAATGTGTTTGTTTTTCAGGAAAGAAACAGAGTGGGTCGGTAAATTAAATTGGGACTTTTTTTTGCTTCCTCTTGGTTTAGCTCACTGTCTGCCTCATAAGAAACGCATCACTGTAAAGGGTTTGGTGTTTATAATGGAGGTCAACATTCTCATCATACACTCCCACTTACTGCTGATTCTTTCCTGAATATGAAGAAATCTATCGTTCCTCTTAAAGGCAAAGTTGAATCAGGTAAGAGCTCAGCCTTCTTTCCTCGTGCGAATTTAAAAGTTGAGGGACAGTTTAACAACCGTCTCCTTTATGACTCAAATCCTTTATCATGTTTTTTTTTGTAACTGTTTTCAACACCGCAAAGACGTGTTTGTTTAGCAGTCCTCGGCAAATCATTTTCTTCCAGTCTGTCATGGAGTTTCTCAGTCCTAAATAGAAATTTCTTCTTGTTGCTTCTATTTTGAAGTAATTTTCTTAATCGCAGTTTGGGTTTTAAACTGGGGAGTGAACCACTGACTGTGGATGATTCTGACAATGTGTTTTCTCTTTTGAGCCATTTTTCTTCCCTTTGTATCTTGTTTTTAATGCACTTACAGAAGGGTGAGCCCTTAAGAAATTAGATTTTTATGTGTTTCCTAGGTATTAGTTGAAATCTTCATTTGGATTTTTATCATTAGATCACCTAAACAGTTGTCCATTTAAAGCTATCTGAACTCTGGGTTGAAACATCAACCCAGAATATGCCTCAATCTGCCATCGAGCTCAATTGTCTGACCTGCAGGAGGGAAGGTTCTGCAAGCTTCTGTTTTCTAGAGCATAAATGTTACCTCTGCATCGTTTTTTGCTAATGGCTTGAATTGGTGAAAATGGAAGTTAATGATCGCACTTCAGCTGTCAAAGTTGTCTGATGTACTCAAACAGATGAGACCAAGTGAAAATAAACTTGACCAAATGTGAAAAATAACAAGTCTGATTTCTTCCTAGTAATCTTTGTTTTTGTTTTTTATGTCACTGCTTTCTAGGTCTGGATAACTTATTTGTTTCAGACGGGGCAACTATCTACGAAGCCCCCTAAGGGGACTATATGTAAAATGTTAACTTTAATGTTCAGTATTTTCCTTGTAATATTTTATCCACTATGTTTTTGACTTACTGACTTAACACAAAAAAATTAGGGCAATTTTACAGGTTTTTGGACAGGTTACGATGAACTTGTGGTATTTTAATTTAACCTGGTTAAACTGCTAATGGGTCCAATAAAAGTGGATTTTTTAAAAATGCATTTCTACAAATTAAAGGACAATAGAGTAGATGAAGGAAGTTCAAGACATATCTTCCATTAATCATAATGACTAGGGAGCAGCATTAGCAAATAAGTTGGATAAGAAGTGTTTGCCAATAATAAACGTTTCTGAAGAAAATCGTAATACCCTGATATTGAGCTGTCGGTAGGTAATGAGACTGTCAAACAGCAATGGTCTTCAGTCAGAGGCTTCTTCAGGTTCATTGCTAGACTGACTGCTACTGGCGATCAATCCTGCCCATATAATCACCATCCACAATGAGTCGAAGATAGGTCAATGACATCACTTACAAAAATGTAATTTTCCTTTCGGATAAAGTATTTTTGAATTGAATTTCACTTGCGGCGATCCAGTGCAGTTCGCTGATTGGCCGTGCTCATATCCGGGGAATAAAATTAACCATTTAGAAGAAAGCAAAGGTTTTCACATTTTTAAGAAAATGTTTACACAATATATATATATGTGATTTTTTTTAAATATATGTATACGTATTTCATTGCTGTGTGTGAATAAAACCAAAGCATAGACTGTGACAGCTCAAAGATTTGTTTACAATTTGCAGTTTGTATTTTTTGTCGCTTGCTGATGACGTTGGTGGTTCTTCCATCATGGCGGCGGAGAGCTGTGAAGGGATGAGCGGTAACGGGGTGCCTGAAGAGTCTTCAGGTAGATTTATTTCTGAGTTTCCAGACTAAATTTGGCTGCGGGTTGACAGATATGATAGTTATTGTTTTAAAAAAAGCGCTGCATTGTCGTTTCTTTCAAAAGTGGAAGGCATGACATGCTAGGCTGAGCTACACACAGCGACACAGCAGAGCTGGAGGTTCAGTGATTCTCTACAAGCTGACCTGATGAGAGTTTTAACTCACAGCTGTGCTGAGGCGGCTGCTGCTCAACTTCCTGGAGTGACATTTCCTACAATTTAGTGGTTTTTACATTGATCTTACTGCGCTGGTATCTGTTGTAATGTATGAATGGGAAGCTCTGCAGAAATCTTAAAATTTCTTGCTTTTTATCGAAAGTTTCTTTAATTATTTTAGCTCCAACTGTATGCACGGAGGTTTTCTTTCTCAGCAGGTTATCTACTTAATTTGAGTGTCTTAATGTGATTATTATTTTTTTTAAATATTTAAAAATTTAAAACAGATTATTTCTCACATGAAACAAGAGTTACAAAGACATGTATGCATTATGCTGCTGTAAAGGTCATTTAAAACGGGATGGTCCAAACTTAATAAATATTGTAAACTGAATTAAGTAAAACAGATTTATTTTGGTCTGCTGTGGAGGCGTGTTCCCCTGGCTCTTACTCTGTTGACCTTTGACCTTAATGTGCTGTTTCACTACAGCAGAACCAGTTTTCTTTGGCTCAATGAAGCTAATATCCCACTCAACTGAGTGTGTGATATTAACAAATTATTTTTTGTTAATTTTCACCTTTTTGAAGCCATGGATATCACGGAGGCACCTCCACCTCCTCCTGAAGCGTCGGAGGAAAATGGCGGTGCAGCTGCGGCCCCTGAAGGTCCTGCAGACCCAGATAATTACTCCACAGCCCTGGCAGCAGCGAGCGAACAGGGGGATCTACCTGCAGACTTTGAGCGTCTGTGGAATGCCGCACATGACAATCCTCAGGACTTCCCCAGCTGGACCGATCTGCTCCAGTACTGTGAGCATGAGGTGCGTGTTTTCAGCAAACCAGAGGGATTTTTTTAGTAGAAAACAGAAATTAAGATTGACTTTCTCTGTAAAGAGGAATTACCGTCCAGTTTCATCTTTTCAGGGTCATGCTGCTGCGTACCGCAGAGCGCTGGAAGCCTTTCTGGTTCGGTATCCTCTCTGCTACGGCTACTGGAAAAAATTTGTCGACCTGGAACGTCGAGGCGGCGACAACAATAAAGCAGAGGAGGTAAAAACTCCTTTACAGTTTTTTCTCATTATTTGATATCTATTTGTACGGCACTTTACAGTGCTGTTTTCTTATTTTAAAATTTTTTTGCGTGTGCTGTGTTAGGTGTGCATTCGTGGTCTTCAAGCAATTCCTCTGAGCGTAGATCTTTGGATCCACTACATCAATCTGCTGCTGGGAACGTTGGACATGAACCTTCCCGATTCAGCTGTTCGGATTCGCAGGTAAACGAGCTTTCAGTCACATCTTAAACGTAATGTTTTCAACACGTTATTCCCCAAAGCTGATGGAAAAGTTTAGCTCTAAAATTTTTTTTTTATTTCCTTTTGAATATTGTAAGGCTGTTTTTGCATGTTTTTTGAAAGACACACAGAAAATACAAATATTAATAGATTTTACAATTTAGTTGACTTATTTCAGACCAAGCCAATTCCAGCACAATATTGTTTCATGATTTGTACTCAAAAATCCAACTTTTTGTAAAACTTTATATAAAAAAAAATCATCTAGAAAATTGATTCTGGAAGTGATAAACATGGAGGAACCATGAGAGCAGAAAACACAATCATAGTAATACATAAATGGTTCATTGATAACGTAATTATTATTTTTTCCTTGGTTAAACGTCCTCAGTGTTTTTGAGAACGGCGTGGCGTCATGCGGTCTGGATTTCCACTCGGACCGCCTGTGGGATCTCTACGTGGAGTGGGAGAAGGAGCACGGAAACGTGAAGAACGCAGCGGCCGTCCTGGACCGAGCGCTCAGAGTTCCCACTCAGCTCTACAGCACCCACTACGACAAGTAAGCCCACCTGACCGCCACAGACACAATACTGATGTACGAGGGTCTTTAATGGGCGACGTGTTGGACGCTGTAACAGTAAAACTTGCAATTAAATTCAAAATTAACATAAAAAAACTGACTTTTGAACAGAATGTCTGTTTTAATGTTTAGTGGTTTTCCCAATTGTTGACTGTGTGGTATCTTTAATAACTTTACATTTTCCTGTTTTTATGATATAAAGCACTTTAAACTGCCTGGTTGCTGAGATGTGCGAAACAAATAAACTTTATTGGTTTATAAAATCTCTGATAGAGATTGTGCAAAATGTCATCTTCAAGTTTTATCTTAAATTAGTCAATCCTTGTTTACAGCATCTCTACAGTAGAAATATTATAAAATGTTGTTAATGATTAAAGTCTGTTAATAAGCCTTCATTCCCTCCTTTTCATTTGTCTCTTAAGTTTTATTCCTGATCCTGCTGCGTTGTCCATCCTTCCTCCTGCCAGGTTCAAAGCGCATCTTAACAACAACCCGCCTAAAGACGTGCTCCCCTCTGAGGAGTACGAGGAGCTGAGGGCGACGTGCCGGCAGAGCCAGAAGGCCAAACGGGCCGAACAGGCCCAGGAGGCGGACGAGGAGAGGCCGCCAGGAGAGGAGGAGCCAGCTACACCCGAGGGTACCGACTCTGTGAGTAAAATCTGGCTATTAAAAGCTCGGTTCTCACTAGAAATAAGCCGCTATGAGGCTTAACCACCTGCTTTATTATGTAATCTGTGTTTAAATATTATTTAATATGGGAGGAAGGAGTTAGTTTTTATGGGTTCTGATGCCTTGTTGTTTTTTATTTTTGGAGATTTTAAAGTCCCAGCACTCGTAGAGTTCAGTGAAAGCTGAAAGTCTGTCACATTTTCATGATCAGGTGTGGATTTCCAGTGGGAACGTCTTTACACAGCAGTGATTTATTCCTCTGTCCAGGAGGAGCTGATGCAGAAGATAAGAGACCAGGTTCTGCTTCGTAGAGACAAAGTTTACCAGGACAACGAGGGAGAGGTCAGGAAGAGATGGAACTATGAAGATGCTGTGAGTTTCTGCAGGGATCATTACTTCAGACCTGTCTGTCTGTCTGTCTGTCTGTCTGTCTGTCTGTCCGTCCGTCCGTCCGTCCGTCCGTCCGTCCGTCCGTCCGTCCGTCCGTCCGTCCGTCCGTCTTTTCTTTATTTATTCTTATTTTAACCTTCATTTATTTCTGTCTTTATTTTATTCTTTTAGTTTTTTTTAATTATTATTATTTTTTTATTCTTTATGTATTTCTATTCCTATTTTTTCTTTTTCACACTTATTCTTTTTGTTTTTTATTTATGTACTATTAATTTTTATTTATTTATTTTGCTTTAATTTTATTTGAATTCTTTATGCATTTCGGGTTTTTTACGTTTAGTTTTTGTGTCTCTTTATTTTTTATTCTTTATGAATTTCAGTTTTTTATTACTGATTTTTTTTCATTGATTGATTTTATTCTCTATTTCATTTTTTATCTTATTTTATTTTGCCAGCTTTATCACCTTCACATATAGCATCTCTTCTACCAGGAAGTCATGTTCATGATGAGCTCATACATATACGCAGGCAAATCTCAAACCTAGTAATTATTTAATGAAACGCAGAACAAACCAAAGACAACTTTGAATGAGTGACCCTAAAAATGTCAGAACAGATTTAGTAAATAAAAACATGACGGAGAAAATTAGAAATAATTTAGTCCAGTTTAAACTCTCCTGCTGTCGCCGGATCACAAACCCAGCAGATTTTCTCGTCACTTTACGACAGATCAAGCGTCCATACTTCCACGTTCGGCCGCTGGACCGCCTGCAGCTCCGAGCCTGGCACACCTACCTGGACTGGGAGATCGCTGAGCTGAACAAAGACACCAAGGAGTCCTCACAAGGCGAGGACACGCATCAGAAAAGTCTTTTTGTGTTTGAAAGTATCTGTATGTAACACTGCTGTTTTCAACAGATCCAAACCAGGAATCGACGGAGGAATCAGAGATCACAACGCAGCGCCAGGAAGCATCAGATGATGCTCCCGCCTTCCAGGGCGACCACAGAGTTCGCATCCTGTTTGAGCGCTGCCTGATCGCCTGCGCTCTGTACGAGGAGTTCTGGACCAGGGTGAGATAAATCACTTATTCACTTTATCTGTGAGCAGCTTGTAAGAATGTAACACCTTCCTGTGTGTGTTTCAGTACATCCAGTACCTGGAGCCGCAGAGTGTGGAGGAGACCCGGGCCGTCTACAGGCGAGCCTGCCTGGTCCACCTCCCCAACAAGCCCAACATCCACATGCAGTGGGCCACGTTTGAGGAGAGACACGGTACGACACGCCCGTCTCCTTCTGCTCCTCTAAACTCAGAGCTGATCTTCACTTCCAGATGCTTGTTTATACGACACCAGTGACCAGAGGCTCTTTTTCAAACAGGTTTCAGAGTGAATCTTTTCTGAAACCCGGAGCGTGTCTTGATTTTTTTATTTATTTATTTGAGGCACAAGGCAGGAGCAAAGACATTAAAATTACAATCTCTCTAAGTGCACTGCAGTCTTAAATTACAATGAACCATAAGCCAAAAGTTGAAGAACAAAACTTTTTATTTACCCAAACAGATCTGTTCAGCATGCGAGAGAACTATGCAACAGATTTATGTGCTACAGTGACTGAGGGCTCAGGCGAACTTTTCTCAGTCACACAGTTACCATAGCTGAGCTTTATATATATATGTATGTATATTTATATATAGACACACACAACCGGACTACAAATAGCTGTTTATTCTTGGCTGTAATCTCATGTATTTATATCTTGATGTTCGTTAATATATGTTTGTCCAACTTTCGACTTTTGAAACTTTCTACATTTTTTCTAGAAAAGTTCTGAGATTAATCTCAAAATTTCTGATTTTTTTTTTTCTCCACCAAATTTTTGGAGCTCAGAAATTTTTTTGTTTTCTAGAAAATTTTGGAGATTAATTTACTCCTTTTTTGTGTGTTTACAATGGCCCCAACATGCCATTGTAAACAAAGCCTGAGTTTCAAAGGCAAAAGTATAATTTGTACCACTAAGTTTAAATGTAAAACAAAACAAAAAGCACATCAGAAAACCTGCTCATGCGAACCTCCTGCCCGTTCCCACCAGGTGACCTCAACGAGGCCCGGCGGGTTCTGGAGGCCCTGGAGAAAGCCCGGCCTGGTCTGGCTGTGGTTCGCATCCGCAGGGCGGCCTTAGAGCGCCGAGCGGGCCGGCTGGACCAGTCGGAGGCTCTGCTGCGAGAGGCGGTGGCTGAATCCAAAGAGAGGCCGACGCTGCACGCCTTCTACTCCATCAAACTGGCCCGTCTGCTGCTCAAAGTGGCCAGAAACCCAGACGGCGCCCGCACGGTTTTACAGGAAGCGCTGGAGATTAGTCCGGTGAGATTAGAGGCAGAAGTGGTTGATCTCTCAGTTTAAACAGCCTGATGGGTCTGGGTGCTTAGCAGTGTCAGGGAGGAATTTGCTACAAAATAATTAAAATATTGTCAGGATATTCCTCCTTGAGGCTGTTAAAAGATGTTACTTTGTGATCATTTTGCCCTAATTAAAAATAAAAACTCTCCATCTATTCTGGGGCACAAGTCGGGTCCGGATCCACACTTTTCACCCTCCTTTTTTAATAAAAATGTTTTCCTTTTTTCCTTAAATGATTCTTCCATCAGGATAACGACAAGCTGCACTTGAACCTGTTGGACCTGGAGTCGTCTGCGGAGCCGGGGGCTTCGGCCGAGGCAGTGCAGGAGTGTGTGACTCGGGCCCTGGCGGCTCCGCTCACCCCACAAACCAAGTTACTTCTGTCACAGAGAGGCCTCCAGTTCACAGAGGAGTACAGCAACTCCATTAAGAGGTTAAGCATCACATTTCTGACCATCCTGTGAAAATGAAGCATTTTCATCTCAAAGTAAAGCTGTGCTGTCTCTGCAGCGTGCTGTCCGTCTACGAGGCGCATCAGAAGCTGCTGGACGAGCTGGGAGGCACAAAGAGAGAAGCAGAAAACGGGTGAGAGAAGAGAGCAAAAACTAGCCTCAGATTATGATTTTGGAGGGAAAGTTCAGAATGTCAGAGAGACGCTTATTAAAGCTTTCTGTTTTAATAAGTGTTGTAATGTCATACAGTTATCAAAAGTAGGAAAATTGAACTCAAGACTTGGAAATAGGAGGAGTAGGAAAGCTGATGACTGATCAGAACCTGGACCGGTTCCTTTAAAGTAACTGGATTATTTTCTGGTTTAATAAAACCAGAATTACAGATGAATAATTATTGGTTGGATCGATCTGTTTATTACTATTCAGGGATTTGGAGTTCCAGCCTTTCACCCTTCCTCCGCAGAAACGTTGATGCTTCTTGAACAATATGGCTCAAATAAAAAAGGTTCTAGTCCTTCAGTAGAACCAGCTTCCTCCTCTTCATCGTTCCAATTAGCTTCTTCCGTCGAAACTGCGGATGAGTCGCTCAAATCTTCACTGAAATCCTCACTTCTGTAGATTCAGCCTTGGTTGTTTACATTTTGACTTACCCTGATTACGTCACAACATGGCGGCGTTGTTTGACCCAGTTACTGCATACAAAAACGGCGACACTGCATTCATAGAATACACGACAGATCACCTTTTTAAATCGTGTCAGTGGTTTTAATATTTTATTTGTATTAATTGGGCTCCTAAGGGACGAGGATCCAGAGAAAACTAGCAAAACAGACGACAGCTCTTCTTCTTCTGCTGCTGCTGCTGTTGCGCCGCCATCCAGCACGTCACAGGTTCCCATCACCACGCCGCCGCCTCCTGTGATGGCCGCCGACCCGAGTGCCCAGACCGGATACGGAGCATACAGCAGCTGGTACCAGGTAAAAGTTAAGAAGTTCTGCCATTTAATGTTTACAGATTCCTATTTTTGTTGGTTTTGAAATTTGAAAACTGATGTTGAATTTGTCTGAAAGTTTTCAATAACGCATCAGTTTCTTTTCTGTCTCTAAGCAACCGCAGTACGGCGGCTACGGCGGCTACGGCTACCAGAACGCCTGGAACTACAACCAGTCCTACTATCCACCCAGTTAAGCCGATCAGCTCTGGAACCGGTCCGACCCGTCTGAACAACAGACTTAATTCCCAGCATGCCTCTGTGCTTTCGGCTCGGGGTCGGTGAGCCTCGGTGGAAAAAGCAGCTAAAGGGAAACCATGGCACCCATTTTCTGTAAAGTCTTCTGATTTTAATTAAAATTATTTTTGTATTTGTTGTCAAATCGACGCCTTTTCTCATGTTTTAAAGTCGCTTACTCTATCCAGTGTGTGAGTGGCGTTTCGTACCATTTGTTGGTTTTTAATGTACATAAATGTGTTTTATAGTGTCACATTAAGGCTTTCGTAGATTTTTCTTGCTCTTCCGTTACAAGGAGCAAAACAATTCAACACTACATGAAACAAACTCACAGGTGTGTTTCTATTATTTACCTAAATGTTCAAATACAAGAAAGAAACGTAATAGAAATGCACCATGACTGAAAGTCCAGTTCACTTCCTCCTGTTTTTACAGACAAACTGATCATTTGTTCATCAAGTGTTAATGTTAAATACTTGAGTCTAATTTAACCCAAATTAGTAGGTTTGGTTATTTTATTAAGGTACATCAGCAGCTTTGGCTTCATTTAGACTGCAGCATAACTGGAGTCCAGCACCAACTGTGGTAAAAGGTTTTGGATTTGGCTCTCAAAATATCGGCATCGTGGTAATGATGTGCAAGAAGCTTAAAAATGAATTTATCTTTTAGTAAAAGAAGAAGAATTTCTCAGAAAAATGACGCTGTCCTGCCTGTAGCCATCACCATCTATGACACTTTACTAGTCCTACGGATTAATAAAGTGTTTTTGGATTACTAACAGACAACTCTTCGAAGTGGGAAAAACAAGAGAACATATTGTTAGTAACATAAGTGTAAACAGCCAATTACCTCAACATACAAATATGTACAATCAGGGCAAAAAACCTGAAGTGTAAAACAACTGGAAGTTTGACAAAGGACATAAAAGATGCAGCAAAGATTTGGGATCAACAAGCCTCAACAACACATTTCTTCTAATACGTATATTGAAGTGGTGCAGCTTGTTTGCTGTCATGTCATTTAACATTATCTTTAGGTTACCAAAACGTTCAAAACTCTTTGAGGAAAAGCTCACATGGAAATAAATTATTTTTAAAAAAGGTACTTTGCTAGAAGCTAAAATTAAAACCAATGAGTTCCTCTCATCTGTCTGATCCAGGATTTATTTTCTGTAAAACAATCTCCACCTAACAGTTTGGCACCATTTCTTCCACATTTCAGATACTTCTTGGACGAGTAAACCAATATTTCCTCATTATGTGCATGTTAAACACATATAAGAAGCTGTCATTTAAACATCTCGAAAGTCTTCTTTGAGTTTTTTTGTTGTTGTTTTTTTAGCAATTTAGTTTTTGTGAATCGCATCACTAATGTAAACAGTAGTGATGTCAGTCACTCCATGCATTATTTCTGCAATGTAATCATCTTTAGCTGTGCTTTTTAATAGAAATATACAGAATACATTTGTTAAAGTGGTATTTTACTTTTATATTTGTTAGGATTCCAGTTACAAATGATAACGCAATAAGGCACAATCTATGATAAACAAATTATATGTAGATAAGTATAATAAGTTTTACTGAATAAACGGATCTAAATAGTGAATTTTAAGATGATGGAGTTAAGAGTGTTTTTAGGAAGACAAACCTTTTAGCTCCATCATCTTCAGGTTTTCTACTTTTATAAGAAAAGGTTTTACAAAAACGAGAAAGGATCATTTATATAAAATTCAGAACATCAACTCAATTATCTCAGCCAGCTTTATTGTAATCGGTTTCCTCGTGGACACAGCTTTCAGCAAATCTGAACTTGTTAAAAAAATGAAAGTAAAATGTCACAAAGTCAGGAAGATCACAGGAAAGAAACTTAAGGCCCTTTCAGAACCACTTTAGCACGTTTTCTTTAGCAATACAAGGGTTGAGTTAAAACTTTGTTCTGTGCATTTTTGATTTAATAAATGTGTTGAAACCACAAGCAGAGATCCGTAGGAAAGTATCAGTCAGAAGCCAGCTATCTTCAGCTCCACCAGCTGAGGTCAAAGGTCCAGTTCAATGCCTGCAGCAGATCTGAAGCTGCATTCAGTCAGTCTTCCCAAACAAAAACTCACATCAAAGTCTGAGGAGCTCCAACATGTCTGCAGCTTCACTGCGTCTCTGCTTCGGTTCAGCTGGCTGGCGTAGTGAGTGATACTAGCAGATGGCAGCTAGGTTCCTGGATCGCTCGGTTCTCGTGTCGACGTCATAGTAGAGGTGAGGTAGGCTCACAGAGCTGATCCTTCTGACTTTTTGGTAACGACCAGCACAGCTGAAGGCACCAAACCTGTGCAGAGCGCAAAGAAAAGCCGATTTCAGCCCAACGCAAACTACATGTTTGAAAAAAACCCATGGACGTGATGCCATTCCAGATTTCTGACAGCATTTAAAACTCGTTTCCTGAACGCTCACCCAGCTCTTTAAGAGGCTTCTCCATGTCCAGTTCAGTGTAAATGTGGCGCGGGTATGGCGACAGCAGCGTGAAGTCCTGACCCTCGGGCGTGTTGCTGTTCATCTGGACGTAGACGCGCACCGCCGCCAGCGGCTCCTGGGCCTTGAACACCGTGTTGATGGTGGAGCCGTCCAGCAGACGAACCTGCAAAGGATGCAACGAAAGGAAGCGTGAAATAACTGTAACAGCAGCAATACAGAGTGGACTGAAGCTTTATTCACACTTTATGTCGCCCGAAAATTACATAAAATCTCAATAATATAGTTTGAAGATGTGACAAAATCTGACAAAGTGGGAGATTGTTCTATGATCATTTCACAAGGCTCTTAATATCCAGATTTCAGAGCTGTAAGGAAAATAAGATACATGGAAGGATGGAATAAAATGGAAGAACAAAAAGCTCCAGTAGAGAAGGGATACTAGGAAGGACAGAAAGACGAGAAAGAATGGAAGACACAAGGAAGAAATGACAAGATGGAGGGTAGAAAGGTACAAAAAGCCTTAAAGTGTAAATAATATATGTAATATAATATACCTGTATCCTGGACTCATCATACTCCTTCTTTGTGGGCGGGGGCCCCTGACCGGTGGGTGACGACGGACTGGGCGGGGTGGGCTGGGCGGATGTCACCGTGCCTGGAGGTGCACCACCTCCAAACTAAACCAGAGGAGGAGAATAAGACAAAAAAGTCAGAATTACAGAAAAAAAAAAAGAAAAATAAAGTCAGTGTGTCTTAGTTACCTTCTGTGCTCTCTCCTCTCGGTCTCGTGCGATTTTGTCTTTAACCCTTTGCCTGACATGGACAAGAAAAAAGGCACCAGAGTTAGAAACAGTAACAAGAAGTAAAACCATTATGATCTTAATGAAAATGTCCTCACAATAAAGTCTGTCCACAAACTAAACCATCATTAATAATAACTGCATCATTATGCATAAACATCCTGCAAAGTTACAGTCAAATCTTGCACATAAATTGCTGTAGTGCCTTCAGCATTTTGCTCCAGGATTTCATAAATGCATTAATTGTTATCAAATATTAACTTTTGTGGCTTTAAACATTGGTCGTGAATCCTTTGAGAAGCTAACCTTGCCAGCTTGTCCTCCATCTTCTCTTTCCTCCGCTGATCTGCGAGTTTCTTCATCTCGTCGTCCTGAATCTTCTGCCGGATCTGCTGCAGCTCCTGGCCCTGCCTCCTCCGCTGCTTTTCCCGCTCCACCTCCTCGGCTCGCTCGCGCTCCCTCCTCTCCGCCTGCTTCACTCGCATCAGCTCCTCTAGTCTGAAAGCCGCGGACAAACCAGCTGGTAAATGACAACACACGATGTTAACGCCGCTTAAAACTGTTCAGCGTCAGCTCTGACCTTTTGACCTGTTCATGTTTCTCCTCCTCCGTCATTGGTCGTTTCGAAGCCTCTGGGTTGTCGCTGTATAATTCATCCCCCTCTGCGATTACTGGCGCTAAAACATGACCACGGCGGGATTAATAAAACATCTTGAAAGAAATTATTCACAAAGACAGATCTACCTTCGGCAATATGAATTAAAAATGTTATAAAAAAAAAAATTTTCTCCTCAGAAAAACAAAAACATGCACCGACCTTCACCTGAGTCCCCTGCTGTTGTCTGATCTGCCTCTCCTCCCAAAACGTTCCCCGCTGGAGGAACGTACGGCTCATCGATGTCCGGGTCGTTCTCATGTTCCATTAACCTGAAAGAGACGCATCCAAAACAAAAGGTCAGGCAGCCATTCTGTGCTCTGAAATGATAACACCATACGGGCGTCACTGTAGTAAAACTGAACTTCACTTTGTGAGAACCGCTCCAAAAGGAATCATCATCAAACTTTACAAAGATTAAATATTCATCTGATGTTTTGCTGCTTGTACTGCTACATTTAAAAAAGACTTTGGACTACAAACAGCTTCATGAATAGATGTGTGATTTTTTAAAGTTTTTAACATTCTTCTGTTTAATCATAGTTAATTTATTATGCAACATATCCAAGGCTGAGTTGGCTTGAGTAACTTCTTTTAGTTAATCAAAGACACATTCGTTTGAAAACTGATTTTTAAATGCTTATTGAAGTTATCAATGTTTCATAATAAAAATTTGTTTGAACGTTTTGAAATATTTAAGTGTGAAAAAATAGCAAAAACAAGAGAAATACATAGAAAAGCCGAAACCTTTCACCATGACTGTAAATGTCTCACCAGTCCATGGCTTGCTCTATCCCCTGGTTTCCCGTATTGGCCACAGCTTTCTCCCTGAGGAAGCGACATAAAGGACAGGTTACCCAGCATTAGCCTCCAGCTTTCTGAAATCAGACATATCTGGTGTGAGAATCGAAACTCACGCTCTGTTTCTTCCAAAGCCCATCTCCAGAAGGCTCTCCAGTGTTGTTAGCTCTGCCATTTTGACCTGAAACAAGCAAGTTACCAGCTTTCATGAATCGACAGAAAGAAAAGGGGAGATCAAATAACTCCCTTTAGACTTTCTCATTGAAAGTAAACACATTCACAATATTTTTGGAATAAAAAAACGAGAAGAACACAGACTAGTTTCTCCCTGAGCAGCAGCTGGTTATTTCCAGTCACAGCTAAAGTAATGCTAAGAGCTAACGTTAGCATTAATGCTGCTAACGAGGCTAGTTTTATTGACTAAAATGATTAAAATAATCTTGCTGTAAATCGTTCTCTCTAAAAATCGCTTAGTAATCTTGAATGGAGATAGTCATAATGGTTATGTTGTTTTAAATGTATTAATATCAGAGGCACAATATAGATTGATGAAGGGAGCGTTTGTTAGCTACTTACACATCAGCCTGCTACGACAGTTCATCAGTACGGAAAGCCATGTGGGTCAAAAGGGAACACGCGAAATTAGACTTTTGTTTTTCTTCCTCAAAGTTCAAGAACATTTTTTTAGATTAAACTCAGAATTATGAGATTAATTTCAGAATTCTGACATAGAAATGTTTGGATCAAGGAATTTGAGTGAATGCCTTTTGGTCTTTTTAATTTCTTAAAATAATTGTACATTATGTCATTAAATAATCATGCAATGACTAATGTCATCATAGACATCATTCATATCAAAAGTTTTATTTTAAGTTCAGGCATTTCAACAGATGCCTGACTGAATATGAAGTTGAGAATATGCATTAGCTCTGTAACATTGCATTTGGAGCCAAAATGTTGACTTTTAAATGCTTCATATTTACAAATCCTTCACTTACTGGATTTTATAAAATAAAAATATTGCTGGGAAACATCAAGCATGCACACCTGGTTTAATTCTCTCTGATAAAAGTTACTCAAAACCATCAAACCAGAACAGGAAGTAAATTTGATCTATGATCCTGTAACATATTGAAGATGTGTTTTAAAACAATCTCTATTGGTTCCTTTGGTTTCTAAATCTGCTATATAAGCTGTGAGCTTCCTATTGGCCTGAACGATTTGATCCTATCATGGATGGTATGTTCATCGGTGTTCAAGCTATATAATTTGCTGATTGTTATATGCAGGTTGGGTCTGTTACATATTTACAGTAAGTGTAATGATTAATTTTTCTCTACCCCACGCAGTCTTAAGCAGCTCTCAGTCACGAGTTCATCCATTACTCAGACTTTCCTCTCAGCCACTCACTGATTTTCTTTCACACTTTTAACTGTAATTGTTTGCGTCTGTTTTCCTCCTACTTGCAGGGTTAATTTGGTAAGTATGAGCTTTGTTCATTTGTATTTGTTTATCAAAGTGATGAGCAGTTAAGAAAAAGACATGTTACATGTCAATCAAGTTTTAATCCTGTTTTTCAGAAAAATACAGGATGTTGTTTTGGTTAGCGATGGTACATTTATGCTATTTTGGCAGTAAAAAACTGATTCTATATGTAATCTTAAACAGAGAGCTTAAATTTCACAAGAAAGTATTTTTTAGAACATTAAAAAATTTCAAAATTGAATAAAAGTTGATCAGGTTCAAACATTTCTGTGTTTGCTTCTTGGAAACAAGTTGATGCATGACTGTTTGATTTGCACAGATCTTAATTGACTGATGCCATCATATTTCTTTTGAAGATGACATTCTATAAAAGTATAATGTAAAGATTTTTGCTGGTGTTTCTTGTTCAACTATTATTGAAAATGTGCCAGTTTATTTCTTTTTGATCATAATAATTTACCAGTACTTGCAAGGCTTCGTATTGGAAAGATCCTCTGAATAGAGATGGGCAAAGTTGAAAGCAATAATAGGGATAAAGGTCTTTTTAGACTAACTTTGAATTGCTTTATGGCTCTGTTTAATTTCTTTTACAGGGGACAGGTTAAGAGTCAAAGTCCACCAAGGATAAGTTGAGTCAGATTTTGTAACATAAAGATGAAGCGTGCCTAAAGGAAGAGACAATGATCTATTTTAATGCCATTTTAATGCCTTGATATAAAACTTTAAAAAAAAATAGAGTTCAAATTCAAGTTGGTTTTTTTTTGCCACAAAGCATCTTGCTCTCAACACCCTTTACACATTTATTGAGTGAATGACTCTGATTTTATTGGAGTCAAAGGGTGGAATGTAATCTCAGATGTTGTAAATACAAAGATTAGGTTTATGATATTTCAGTGATAATTCATCAGATGTGGCTGCTATCACACGGAGACTCAACTTTAGGACGGGCAGTAAAATGGTGTGACTTCATGTGATCACTGAGTTCAACAAAAGAGGGCAGCATTTTATCACACAACTTTACAGAGACTTTGCCAGGCAGACTTAAAGAGACAATTACAACGCCAGAAATTATATTTGGGTTAATATTTAAAGGCCATCTAATCCTTGTGGAGGTAAAACGGAGGCTCCTGCTTTGACTCGGTTCTCCACTGAAGACTGGAGAGCCGGATCTGGGGGGGAAACCTTTTACTCGGGTCAGTCAGCTGTGTTGTTTCTGCGGGTCTCACCAGCTGTAACAGCATCTCCATTTGGAAAAACTGTGGCATCCAGTGGAGCTGCTGTTATCTGTGGAGGGACACCTCTCCTCATCGGAACGCCACACAGCTCCTTCTGCAGTTTGTTTTAATTAAAAGGTCGATGGTTGCTATCAAATAAAATGTATTGTGTAAATCCAGTTAAGGTGTGACTGTTTTGTTTTTTTCCCCCATACAGATTAAACTAGTCTAACACACTGCCTGATATGATGGTCATGCTGCTTTTCACTGTCATAAAAATATCTAAGCAGTGATTTAACCTAATACCTCTAACCTTTCACAGGTCAATACATTTTAAAATTATTTTAAAAGCTCCATTTATTTCAGCAACTTAATTTAAAATGTAAAAAAATTCTGTTATTTAATTCAGTAATTAAATAGTTAATTCAGAATCTTAATTTAAATTTTTCATTTAGAAATTAATTAGCGGTCTGCAGTGTTGTAAAAACCTAGTTGCCCCATTACAAAGTCCTTCTGTTTTTGCTTTTTATTTTTTTTGCTCATAAATAGTTCAGATTATCAAATACATTTTCATATCAGACAATAACAACCAACGCAAATACAAAAAGCACAGTTCAAGTCAACCTGGTACTAAAAAATATCACCCCATTTAGTTAAACCATGAATTAACTAAAAATAACTATATGTATCCATCATACCCTTCAGCCCTGATCACTGCCAGGCCTGAGACAATTTGAAAGGAAATAAGGTGAAAGATCTCAAAAATGGATAAGAAGTAAAACCTTTGACATTTGTTGGTCTGGAAAGAATGACAAGTAGTTTTTCTTTTTTTTTTTAAGGATTTAGTACTTCAGAGACCAGAACTCAGTGGTTCCCTCTCTGTAGAGTGAGACCTACCAGAATTACTTCAGTAACATCAAAAACTTATCCAGGTTGTCACAAAAGAACCAAATATACGAACTGAAACACTGCAGATGTCATTGACTTCTCCCAAAGTTGGTGCTCTGGATTCAACAGTAATAAAGATAAAAACAAAAAATGACATCCATGTGAGAAGCCACTCCTGCCTGAGAGAACACTAAGGTCTGTCTCACATTTGCAGAAAAGCATCTTAACGACTGTCTGGGGTTTAGTTTGAGGCGCTTTCTTGCATTAAAACCTGGATAACTAGCCTTAACTGGTTAAATCATAAATTCTACTTTCTACCACAAAACATTCAGCCTTCATTTTTTGACATTGAGCTTGAGTTCAGCTGGGCTAGAAAGCAAGACGATAATCCAAAGCACATCATCAAGTCCAACACTAATTGGCTCACAACAAACAAAATGAAGCCTATGGAGCGGCCTAGTCAAAGTCCAGCCTCAAATGTTAGGTAGTGGTTCATCTTGCCAAAGGTGGCGCAACCTGTTGGAATGGGGTGATAACTTTTCATATAATGTCACATTTATTTGAATAGGTTTTTCTTTTGACCAAGTACAAAAATGACATCATGATTTTAAACTATCTTTTCTATTTACCCATTTGATGATCTGAAATGTTTAAATGATTAAAAGAACAAAAAACCCATAAAAAAACAGCAAAAGCGTTTTAAAGATTGAAATAAATAAACTTTTCAATGGTCTGACTTATTGAGAAGCAACTGGATACTGTATGTGAATACATGCACAATTCATGTAAACAGTAAGCAATTTCCTGAAATACATGTTGAAATGCTTTCCATAAGTGCAAAATCCCCAAAGTCCCCAAAGACTATCAGTAGTGGGTGGACAAGAGGATTTAGTTACGGCAGAAATAAAAATAAAACCAAAAGTGAAATTAAACTGTGGTATTATAGAACCAGTGGGTAATTCAAAGAAGCCTCTTGAAACTAAAAGCAAAAGGACACATGACTAAGTGAAGCACAATGAAACCCGTGTGTATATTACTGAACAGATGTCCTAATCCCCATCCTAGAAAGATGATTCACAGCCCATAAATGATGATGAAGTTAGAACGTGTAGCAGAAAGGCAACACAGTCATGCTAACTGTGACACTGAAAGGGACAAAACTGAACCAATTCACAACATGCTGAAAAGATGCTTAAGGATCAGACACTAATCAACACAATGATTAGTGTCTGGGAATCAAAGTGATGACAGAGGAAAGCAAAAACTATCTGGGTTATGTAAACAAATCTCAAATGTGCAAAATGGTTTCAAGCAATGAGGTAATAAACACATGTATGAATAAGAAACACACAACTGTAACAGCTGAATCCACGTTTTATTTTTGTTGAAAATAAAACATGTTGTTGTTATGTTGTTTTTTAATTTGAGGAGAAAAAATGCTTAAATATGCATTTGTAGAAAATGCATATTTTCTACAAATATGCATTTTCTACATATTTGTAGAAAATGGACATTTTCTACAAAAATGCATGTTATTTGTAGAAAATAACATGCATAAATACTTGTTTGAAATATTTTTATTGCAGACACAGTCAGTCATAACGGTCACATTTCAAAATTATAAAATATTTGTCATCTTCCCCCCCCCAAAAAAAACAAAAAACAAATACACACTAAAATCTTTGTCATATCAATAGATGAATAAATAATAGACGGATATCATAGATAAATTCAGTTTTGATGAATGAACTTAAAACGGGTTTAAACTCAGAAACAACTGGCTTGTGCTTGAAACAACAAAACATATTGTGCTATATGGCAAATGTTTAGTTTATAATACATCATAAAATGTTATTTCTTACTAACATAACAGACAAGTTAAGGCGTGTCTGACACTGTTTAATCAACAAATGGAGTTTAACTAGTCAATATTTTAACCACATAAAACATTATTGACTTGAATTTTAAAATGACGAATTTACTTTATTGGCACAAATTACGTCTGGTAGCAATATATTTTTCCTTCCTCAAGCAGCCATTTATATATCAATTCACAGTATTTGTTTTTTTATCTGCCGATGTAATGCTCGTCATAAAGTTATTAGGGACATGGCGTGTTGTTTTAATTATATGTTACCTCAGCCCGTGGATTCCAAATATTCTGATGACGTATACGGAATTTACTGCTTTCGTTCGTTGAGACTTTTATTGTGAAGTAGCACTTCCGGTGATGGTGGTTCTTAACTGACAGCCAGGTGCTAAGAGAGAAGCTATTTTCAAAAGGTTTTTAACGGCTTTTCCACTCACAACCTCGGTGCATTTGATGGAAACTGTCTGCCGGGAGCCTGGTATTCAAAGTGCGGTAACGGTGGCTGTGTTGAATTAAGTTAAGGTTAGCTGAACGGAGGCCTCTCATTAATGAGTAAGGCTCTTCCGTGCGTGGCCACTGGTAAGCTAACGCAGAGGAGGGTGGGGACTAAACTTGCAAGACCTCGCCCCAGTCCTTGTTTCACTCTCGAGCTCACAGACAGCTAATCTCCTGTCGGCGTGAGAGACCTCTCACAGCTTAATTAGACAACCATTCAAGGGGAGACCGACACAGCTGAAGGGTAAAAACCAGCAAACATGTTCAGGAAGACCTTGAAGAAGGACCCCGAGCTGTTCCAGAACGTGTCGGAGGGGCTGCGGAAGCTTTACCGAACCAAACTGTTCCCGCTGGAGGACACGTATCGGTTCCACGACTTCCACTCCCCGGCGCTAGAAGATGCCGACTTCGACAACAAGCCAATGGTGCTCCTGGTTGGGCAGTACTCCACCGGTAAGACCACCTTCATCCGGCACCTCATGGAGCAGGACTTCCCCGGTATGCGCATTGGCCCCGAGCCCACCACGGACTCTTTCATCGCGGTGATGCACGGCGAGCAGGAAGGGGTGATCCCGGGTAATGCCCTGGTGGTGGACCCCAAGAAGCCCTTCCGTAAACTCAACGCTTTTGGAAACGCCTTTCTCAACAGGTAACAAACCCCCTGTGAACTTTAAAGTGCTCACTAAAAAACAAGCTTAGATGGTAATACCTGAGTTTTTAGGTTATTCTTCAAAGGTGAGTGTTTTCACTAATTAGTGTAGGGAGCAAAAGTCTCATAAAGACATCAAATGTGATTTAAACAACCTTCCTACAAGTCCTAAAATGCACCACACCTTTTTTTTTTCTTGGGAAAATTCACATTGTGCTGTTGAGCAATCCTCACTGAAGTGCCCCGAGTGTGAAAGGTTTCCTTCTTTCATCATCCTAAAGGAATGCACTTTAGTGTCAGTAGACAGGTGGAAGCGCCATCTGTGTGTGTGTGTTTATAGCAAAGAGAAAAGAAGGTGCTTTCCAATGGTTTAATCAATTAAAGGAAGCTCTTTTCCTTTCACTTGGGTACAAATCCACATCACGGTACACTTTCTTTTTTTTGGTTTTAGGTATTTAAAAGTACTTTTCAAAATTCTTCTGGATAGATTAAGTCCTGAAGAAACAGCATGTTCCTTGGAATCTAGATAAATTTGAGCTATGCGGCTAGGCAGCATGCTGACCTTGTTGTGTCCTTTTAAGCCAGGGCCATAAGTTTCACGTCCCTCTGGCTGTATAAGTATTACAACACCAGCCAGCTCCTATAACTAGGCTCAGCTGTGTTTCAATGATGTCTTTAATTCAGTTGTTTGCCAAGAAAGTAATTCATTTGGCCAAAAATCTAAGATCTATAAGAAAGTGTTCTTCATTTTCCCCTTAAAGTTAAGATCATATCTGGTTTTAATATTCAAAATGACGTGGGATTCCTGAACCTAATTCATCCCAAACTTTGAGAAAGTTTCACTGTGTTATAAACTGCTAAGCCGTCTTAACTTTCTCTCAAACCCTGGTGAAGTATCCCTTGTTTTACAAACGTCTGAATAAATGCTTCCTAGAAATTACTGTTCATTTGCTTTTCAAAATAAAACAGGAGATGAAACCAACCTCTTATAAACTCGCTGCTTGTGTCCCATAAAGTCACAGAGGGTTAGATGTTTTACTGTCTATCTACAGTGTGGTGGTGTGGCTGTAAAGCTATCAGATGTTTCATTTTTGTTCAAATTAATTTGGCTCAAGGGAGGTCGTTCTGTGAGAGTGATTATTCAGATAGTTTGGGACATTCCAGACTGCTTCCCATAGGATTGTTGGAATGGATTTTCCCGTCTTATGAATGACTTTCGTCTTTCCTAAAGCTCAAATGAGTCGGAGGTATTTCCCAGGTCAGGTTTCTTTTTGAACAAACTGACACAAATGGACATTACATATATTGGGAATGATATTAAATAAAAGCAGTGGTATGATTTAAGTTGAAGTGAAATCCAGAGACACTTGGTACTTTCCCCCAGTTTTCCGCTAGCTTAAATGAGCTCCTCCCAGTTGGGCTTGAAGAGCAAAGGTATGACTGCTTGCTTAAAGCTAAAACACCTGATCTTGTTATACAATGTCTGTATTTCCTATGAGCTCAGACATCCTATAACATGACGTCACTTCCTGGTTGAGCATGCAGGACTCTCCCCTTCTATCTTCCAGATAATGTGAACTACAGAGAAACGTCCAGCTAAATAGATAGCCAGAATACTGTGCAGTCTGGTTTTGTTTAGTTATTGTAATCTTAATTTGCTGTCGACATCACATTGTTTGTTATGTTGCCACGAGTTGTAGTAAGATAAACACTCAAGTTGGGACTTGCTCAGTTGGGCCTCTTTCCTATTATCAATATCCTTTGACATTCCTTCCTGGAATTATGTGGAGTGTTGTTCTTATCTTCAATGGGAGCAAGCGTCTGCCAAGTAACCATCATTCATAATGAGGAAAGTGTAATAATTATAATTCACATATCACTTTTAAAGAGTAGGAAATGTTGTTTTTTGTCAGACATTATTTATCACTCAAACTTCATTAAAGACTAAAAAGGAAAGCAGATAAGACTTAATTTAAACAATGGCTTATTGTTTGTTACATCCTTTGTCAAGTTGTTGAGTCAAGTACTTTCATATTATGTAGTTTTATTGAATTCAGTCTGCATCTACGTCTCAGGCTCATAGGGGAATATTTGAAGCTGTGCTTAAGATAAATAAAATGTTTATTAAAAATTCTGTCATTATAGAGTTGTAGGTCTATTTTTAACTAATTGGACCACATACTTCTGATTCAGAACAGGAATTTACCTGACTCCCCAACTGTGAAGCAGGATAACTCCAGTTTGTGATTTATTTATGTTTTTCAAAATAATAAAGCTAGTTTATGTTTTAAAGCTGCAGTAGGTAACTCGTGCAAAAATATTTATTGCATATTTATTAAAACAGTCACTGTCCAGGTATAATATGAAACAGATGAGCTGTGAAGAAAATTTGATCTCCTCTATATTTTCCCTGGTTGGTCAGAAACAACTGGAGGAGGGTCTGGGTGTCGTCTGTCACCCTTATGCTCCTCACACCCTCATCCTTACCCTCTGCTGTGCTACAGCTCCTCCCCCACAACAGAGCCTGCTGTGAATGCTAAGACTAGTTAGCATTCATGTCACAGCTGCAGCAGACCGACAATCTTGAGCAGTGTGTTCATGAATAGGATTGACAGCACTAAGACCCTCCTCCTGGCCCTGATTGGTTTTCTTACTGAGTGATGTATTTCTGTAGAACCACAGGAGAGAGGCCAAAGAGCTTTGTTTAATTAAAATGTTATTTGTTTTTATTTTAGTTCACAGATTATTTCTTATAAAAAAAACTCCCAAAGCAGAGTGGCAGTTTTAACATTAATGTAAACATATTTTTATAAAAGTTACTTTCTTGACCCCCGAGATCAATCAGTGCCCTTAGAACCACCCAGAACTTGTTCCTTTTAAATATTAGAAACTGTTTTTTCTTCAATACCCCATATATTAGAAATTATTCTGTTATCACTAAAACATGAAAATACATCAGAGTTTTCATATGGTGATTAGTTTTACATCCACAGTAATCTGATCAAGATTAATCAAAAGCACATTGCAGCTAGAACACAAACTCTGAAACCCAGACACATGCTTTCTGATTAGAGGCTTCATTTTGTTTCAGGGTTTTAGGTTTTTGCAGTGTTGTTGTGTCCATGGGGTGTAATACTGTACACATTAGTAACTGTAATCTACATTTAGTGTTTCAGCTGGTCTGGACAAGTAGTAAAAAGTAAATTTCACCTGAAAGTTTCACTTGATCATGTTGCATCAGCCAGCTGCTGTAGTCCTGCCATTTCTAAAAGGTGGCAATAAAAAATCAAGGATCAGACTCTTAATTGGTTGAGTTGATGAGATTGTGATGTCAGCCCTTCCATGCAGCTTATAACCATAGTTATTCAGTCTGCAGATTAGCCCTTAACTACCATACTCAGATGGGTCTTACCTTCAGAGTAAGCAGTTATTTATAAAGAGCATAAACAGAAATCAGTCATAAGTTTCTCACACATTCAGCACCTGCTTTTGAGAAAACCTTATGTTGTTTCTGATTAGCTTTTTGTCAACTGAGTGTCCTCAGAATTAACTCGATAGTACTAATAAAACATTTAGTAGTTTTATTAGAAGGCGTTTGCCTTTTGGTTCTGATGTTCGGTACTTTCTGTGCCGCTGCAGTCTGGGGCCCCCCAGTGTATTTTTGTGTTTTCTGTAAGCCGTTAGTCAGTAAAACTGGAGTCAGCAAAGCTTAGGTTCCGCTCTGGCCCACACTGTCCGGCTCCATCCCGTCCTGTTGTTCCAGGGCGCTGACTTTGCTCTTTACTGAGTTTGGGCCAGAGCCTTGCGAAGCCTCACGGTGTGCTTCAACAATACACACCCAAGGTATGTGGAAATTTTTATAGACAACTGGAAACAAAAAAAATCATGATTCAGATTTTTTTTTTTTTTTTTTTTTTTGAAGGAAGAAATTTGGAAAATTGCGATTGGTCATGTTTCCAGTGCGAGTGACAGCCGGTTCGTTTCCTCTTCAATATGGGAAGCTGAAGTTACGATGAGAAAGAAGGCTGAAGGTCAGGAGGCGTGTGTCATGACTGGAGGAGAAAGTTCAGATATGATGTTAAATGTTTTCCTTTGTCCTCATCCTGAACTGTCCCAACAGTGACGATTGTTCTCCAGTCTTTATGATTAATTATCACACAGTAGATGAGTTCTTGTCTCTGCGCCTGCACATTGTTTCTGAGAATTTCAGCTCAACGTGATCCTAGCATTTTGTCCCGCAAAGCATAGCAGAGACAGTTAGATGGAAAACTTGAAAAAATTTTCCAACTGAATGACATTTGATAAAAGATCCAAGGAAGAAGGAGAGGGAAAAACCAGAATGGTTGCTATCTTTTCCTAGCAGTGTCACTGTAAGGTGACACCACTATTCAGCTCTCAATGGAAGGAGTCATTTTCCTACCTTCTGTTTTTCTTTTTTTGCCTGGATCTTGCTCAGTTTTTCCATTTCCAGGATCTCTGTTAGGGTTAGTAGTACTTGTGTGGTTGGAGCAGGAATGTGAAAGCATGGTTTTCCCAGTCTTATGACCCGGTGCCTCTGAGCTCATGCTGTGAGTATCGGTTCTGTTTGGCTGAAGGGGCAGCAGAGTGAGACATAATACTCTCAGCTATGGGGTGTCTTAACAATCTAACTCTTTGTCCTGAGTGGATCTGTGTGTTTTGGTATTAAACAAGTCATCTTCTCCCACACTTTGTGGCATGTGTGCCTCTGCTCTTCAGATTTCTGTTGGCGTGTGCGACTCCCCTTTATGGTTTAAAGGCCTGTGAACATCCTGAGGCGCTCCACTGTTGTAAATCATGTTGATCTGGGAAAGAGTCAGACCTACAATTTTAAGATTTATTGTTTGTTTTTCCAATAATTTCCATATTCATCTTCCTAACATCATCGTCTTTATGCTGTCTGAAAATTGGTAGCCATGTTGTCTCACTTTTGTTGTTGGAAAAATACACAAACGACAGTTAAAGTTTCAACGTGAGCTCAATTAGCCGGTCAAGCTTGATTAATGTTTGTGTATTAGATCTTCACACAGGTATGCAACATTATCTGCATCTTTACGACTGTTTATACCTCTAAATACTTGTTTGTGTTCCCACACAGTCTGGAAAAGTCTGTTTAGGTTGGATGATTATGGATGTTTTCATACAATTTGGATGAATTGTTTTTAAATTCCCCCAAAACTGTAATGCAAGCTTTAGATGAAAGTTGAAAAATTGCAATAATCAGTAATGTAACATTTTTGTGGTTGCAGCTTTGGGGTGTGATGGTTTCTTCATTTTCTTCAGAAATTGCATGCTTTATATAATATAGCTGTGATTAGAAAAGTTAAAGTTTCTCCTACTTTCAAAAAGAACTTTAAGTTTTGAACACTAAATAATAAATTGCAAAATGTAACTTAAGACTTATAATGGCAAACCATTTTGCCAAAAATGAAATAAGAACAATTTTGTTCTGTAACGCTAAATAAGGGATTAATAATGACTTTTTAGAGAGCAAAAAGTGAATATCTTCAGTTTGCTCATGAAAGCCAATATGTGTTAAAACAAGCTCACTCAACTGGTTTTCTCCGGGCCTAGCGCCCCTATCCCTCTCTACTTTCGTTTTTGTCTCACTCTAACTTACTCTCCTTCTCTCCGTTCTTTGTTCCCCCTCCGTCTAGATTCATGTGTGCCCAGATGCCCAATCCCGTTCTGGAAAGCATCAGCATCATTGATACTCCTGGAATCCTATCTGGAGAAAAACAGAGGATAAGCAGAGGTCTGCTTCACGTACACACACGCGCACGCCCACACACAAATTTACTTGTGTTAGTTGCACCACACCCCCTGATCGAAAACCCCTTAGTGGTGAAAATGTACAGCCTTGCACAAATGCAAACTAAACCAAGAGGAAGTAATGAGTTCAGATATAAAAAGAAAGCATCTATATATTTGTCTTCTTTTTCAAGTGTTTTTTTGTTGCTCGCCGAGTGCTCCTGCACTGAAACTGTAGCAGTCTGCTCAGAGGGCTGTCAAACCTGTATTTAACTCCTCTGACGCCAGAAGGCAACGCATAACCAGTTCTTGTCAGTGTAGCAGAGAAGCACACAGCTCGACAGAAACAAGGAGAGGCCGTGTAACATTCATTTCCTGCCTTTTTGTGTGGAGCTTTCTACGGCATCTTCTGTATGTACCGTTATTAATGCTGCCCTTTCTTTAACCCACAAGGGATTTTGATCCTCTTTGGTTATTTTTGGCTCTAGTAGCCCTGTGCTGTAATTTTTTATTTCCCAGTGTGCTGTTTGATTAAAACATTTCATATTTTTTGACTTGCTGCCACAACAGCCTGACTTTCAGGGTCATTAGGTTGTTGCTGCATATGTGCTTTTTAAAAAAAGCTTTTGGTGAGTTTACAAAACATGCAGAGAAGATAATAATACAGCTGATCAAAGCTTCTGCTTTTTGTACCTGATTTATACTGTAGTTAGTTTATGAGGAAACTCACATACAGTGAGGTTTTGTTTTTGTTCCTTGATTAAAGGAAGTGAAGTAAAATGGCAAAGTCCATCAGTCTGCTCTAAATGACTGTCTCTTATTTCACAAAGGAAGCAACACACAAATAAAAAAATACCAAGTAGTTTAGAATACTTTTTTTTAAGCTAAATTCAGTGCAAAACTAGCCATACTATCTATAGTTTTTTGTTTATTTTTACAACCTCTAATCTTTTTTTATTTGGCTTTGATATGATAGATCAACATATAGTCTATTATATAGTGGCATGAAGGGAACTGCAGCATCGTGGAGAAAATGATGCTGCAGTTTAAAGCACAATTTAGGTTATAAACTTGAGCACTGTTAAATTCATCATCTAAAAAAATGGGCCAGACAAAAGTTTTGTTTAGAGACGCAGCTGCGTGGCCCATTGTGTCTGTGGAGGAGCTGCAGAGATTCAAGAGGACAGCTTGCAATCCACAAATCTGGCCTTTATGTCAAGAAGAAAGTTATAAGAAGTTCTGTTTATAGTTTGCCATAAACTACTTCAACCACGCAGTAAACATGTTGAAGAAGATGCTCCTGCAAATTTCTTTCTTCTTGTTCCGACTGAAATTGAGAAATTTTGAAAATAAGATGAGCAAATCTTGTAGAGACGTATTTCAAGAGAACAAATATGTTCTGCTGATATATCCTGGTAAAATACATTCATGTTTGTGGTTGTAACTTGACAAAAATGTAGAAAAGTTCAAAAGGTGTGAATACTTTCACAGCACACTACATTCAGACACTTCTACTTAAAGGTCACTTTGAATTAAAAATTAGTTTTGAAGTTCTTAAAAGAGATGAATGTCGTGATAATGTTTCACACACCACTCTCAAAAAGTTAGATGTTTGGCTTTTGGATGAAACTTAAAGAAAATGCAAAAAAGTTAAGGAAGTTAAGGAAATCACCTTTGCATAGTTCTACTTATCTTAAGCAGTGCTTTGAAACAAAAGCTAACAGCAGTGGCGGGTGACTCTTCCAGTCTCTGTCTCTCTGTTTCAACCTTGGCGCTGAGCCACTTCATCTGGGAACATCCTGTCTGAAGCCTCGCCATGCCGAGGTGCTGCTGATCAGATGTTGGGTGTCGCCTTCGCCTCCTGATGTCAAAATGTGAACCTGATGAGAAAGACTGTTTAAATACCAGCTGATTGAACCAAGTATTTATCGATCGATTTGTGGATCAAACACCTGTTGTGAGTTTTGCAGGTTTAAGCTTCTTGTCAGAGAACTGAAACACCGAACGTGTTCATTCAGTAGTTCAGAGAAGGTCAAATAGAGGTCACCTCTAAAGGTCGCAGTGAATATCCTTAAAGCTTTGTGAGCAGTGTGTTTGTTTTGTTGCTATGACGAAGCATGTCCGTAGTTCAAATGTATTGGAGGTGTTTGCATGAAGGAAGAGGCCGACCCAGGCTGAGGTGACCTTCTCTGACAGAGGAGTGGAGCAAATTCACGGCTTCCTGTTTTGTTTCTCTTCATATACACTTGCATATTCCTACTCTCAGCCTTTTCTGAATGAACGCCATCCCGGACTCTGTGTCTGTATAAACATGGATACAGTAGGGTAATCCAGACATACTGTACGGTCTGTGTCGAATAAAAACAGACCTGTGCAGCTCATCTGTGACGGGCACATGGTTGTCTGGACCTTTCTGCAGGAAACTTTACGTCGGTTCTTGTCTGATATGTTCCAGCAGTACTTCATTCTTAACTCAATCCTGCTCATCTGAAGAAAAAACTCCCAAAGGCAATGAACTGTAAAATCCAACTCGTGAATGCTTCCCTCTTGTTGAGAAACTCTGTGGGCTTTTTTTGATTAGGCCAGCATGTACGCCTCAGTTCTTGTTCCTGACTAACCTATGAAGTTGCTAAAACTATAGTGAAACTGTGATTTTGCAGAACTATCTGTTGACTTTCTCATAGTTACCTCTGATTTGTCATTTCCCAGTAGCACTTTAAATCCCTTCTGAGGAAACAGTAGAGTTATATAGTCTGAGAAATCAAATCAAGATTTCAAGGTAAAAGTGCCAATAATAAATTGAGGACCCTGATGGGTCTCTCAGATGTTTACTGTACAAATATGCCCAAATCTATTCACACCAGCATAAAACTGGCCTTTCTAGTTGTTTAACCAAAACTCTTTCTTTATAGTGAACACACTAATTTGAAAGTAAAATTAATAAATGTCCTTCAAACGTTTATCAATTTTAAGTTTGAAAATTGGCAACTTGAGAACTCCAAGGTTCTCACGTTGCAGCTCAGGAAGCCCTGATGGTACTTGAATCGCCTTTTAGTCTGTGGTTTTAATGCGATGTATTTGAACAATTTGGAGAATTCTGCTGTTTCACTTGGTCTTTTAAAGTCAAAACTTGAATCTGAGAACAATATCAAACAGAAATCAACTCAACAGCCATCCAGTTCCAGGCAGATGTTTCTTGCTCAATGGTGTGGTTAGTGACCAAAGTAACTGCTGCCAGCAATGATGATGCATTTTTCTACACTCAGTTCTTTTGAACATTGAGGCCCATCATCATTTAAGAGGCTCTGTAGTAAGGCTCTTTTTCTACTCTATGGTCTACTGAAAAATAAATAAGGGAAGTTATGTTAAGCCAGCAATGCAATAAAAGTTCAGTAAAATGCAGGATGTACATAAAAGGAAAAGAGCAGTAACGTGTGCATTTGGTTATGGTTTGAAAAACTGTATTTCCTGTACAAGATTTAGGGCTGCACAGTTTTAGCATCTATATCAAGCTACAACCATAATATTAATGAATGATTAACCCATAATTGTGTTCTTTTTATGAATGAAATCTCCCCACCTCTCTTTGTGAGCGTTCACATTTCATCACTAAAAATACATCAAGAGTCGTGAAACTATGTCCAACAATACAGAGTCATTACTGGCAGTAAATGGCACTTGAGGTGAGCAAATATTGTATCCCAGCGGTTCTTTGATTGCACTGTTGCACACATCAGTATCAGGATCAATACTCTTTCAAATGTTGTGCAGCTCTGGAAAAATGTGCTGCGATATAAACAAATCAAAGTGCAAATAAATATATTTTTTTTAATCTAAAAACTTTTCAATGCAGTGCGGCCATATTTGATTCGGACGTCCACTTTGGTATGAGACCTCAGACTTTGCCCGTTCTAAATTAGCCTGAGAGACTATAATAGTGGACTATAATTAAAATATGGAAAATCCCTTTAGGTCACCAGTTGTGAAAGTGAAACATCTTGAGGTAGGCGGCACAATTTTGTACGTGGAAAAAGGTGAGCATGAAACGACCAAAACTGCGAAGCTAAGAAATGACCATCACTCATAAGATTACACAACAATCTGAAAAGTCAAGATCTGCTGCAGGACTGTTTTAAAATATGTCATAAGAGCTACTTGGATAACTTGGTTTTTCCTGAGAAGGGACTTGTTGTAAATTACAGAACCACTGTCCTAAACAGGGAGTTGTTCTAAACCTTCACATTGATGCTCACTGATCTTTATTTGGATCTCTGTTCATATTTGTCATGGGTTTCTGGCCTCTCAGCTGTTGATGCTCTGCACTACAAGTCAGTCTGGGCCTCAGCAGCTGTCAGTGTGTCTGATTCCCTGAAGTGGGTTTCAAATCTAGCTCATGAGGGAATGAACACTGGACCGGCTGCCTTCTGGGCTTTTGGACTTCAGATACGCCTATTCATTTCCCTCAGTGGACATGCAGAGTGCAGCTGCCTCCTACGTTGCTCTCCTCTATTTACACTTCCCTCATACTTTCACTTTCACTCGCCCCCATCTGGCCCTCTGCAATCTTTCCCCTCTCCTGTCTTTATCTCCGTCTCTCTTAAGGTATAGTCAGACGAGGACAAAGGAAGCCATGTTGGAATGTATGTGCAGTAGATCTGGCGGCGATTGAACCGCAGCTGAGATGAGTTTTTACACCAGCTGCATTTTTCTCCAATCAGATGATACACAGCCACTAATCAAAACCACAACTCCTGACTTTCTCTCTGCTGCCTCTTGCTCTGCTTTGAATGTTAACTTTGTAGTTATCCACTCCATAACATTTTGATCTCAGCAGCTCAGGCTTATTATTATTTCTTTTTATTACATGCTAACGTTTTTAGGCATACTAGAAAGCTCTGTTTCAGAACATGCTGTTCATTAACAAGTCAGATTATCCTAAAGGCTCCTGGCAGTCTTTACCTTGATAGACCTGCTCTGTTAACTTAAAACACCTGGTTAAATGTTAACTGGGTAAAAAAAGACGCCTTTTGAAAGTCTTTTCTAAACATCACTTGAGCAACATGACATTGAATTGGAATACATTTGAACTATTGCACTTTATCAAGATCACATGACAGACAAATGAAATCCAATGCACACTTTGAACATCTTACAAACAACTGTTCAATTATAGCTAAAGGTTTGCCTAAGACTAGCCTTATCAACACAAGGTCATCTAGTTAACAGACTGACAGATTATGGAAAACATTAGTTTATATTTTTTAACATAAAATCAGTTCCATCTGACTATTAGTAATTACATTCTCAATATCTTAAAAAAAAGACACTTTAACTATCCTGAATTTTTTTTTTTTTCCCCCCCACCAGGGGGTCCTTTTTGTGGGCTCTAGTGTCCCTTTTATCATGGTAGGCTGACAGGAAGGGGGGAAGAAGAGGGGGAAGACATGCGGCAAGTGTCGTCGGGTCCGGGAATCGAACCCGCGACGGCCGCGTCGAGGACTGGGGGCCTCCAAGCGTGGGGCGCGCTACCCTCTACGCCACCGGAGCACACCCCAACTATCCTGAATTGTAATTCAAGATAAATTAAACCTAATTAAAGATGGCTTTAATTCATTTTGAGATATATTAACAGGAATTGTGAGTAATCTAAATTATAGTTCCAGATATCTCTAAATTAGTCATTTAATTTGGACTGGTCAAATCTCTAGATCTCCTGTCTGAAAATAGACTTTAGATTTTATATCATACCTTTAATTAGAATAATAACTAACCATTTACTTTGACTAGTCATCACTTATATGAAATATGTTTTAGTCAGTAATTGCAGATATCTTGAATTTCTATGGAAAATGGTAAATCTGACATAATCTATACTAGTGAGAAGTAGTGAGTTTTAATTTACTAAAAAGTCAAGTCATACACCAATTTCAGGTATGTGGAACGTAAGTGTGGTAAAAGCGATTTTTATGTTAAAGCAGCCTTCCATCAAAAAGCAGATAAGAGGCTCATTACTCTGGTCAGCAGCTCAGGTTGGAGAATATACATTTATGTAAAAATAGCAAGACAAAGGTTTTTGTTGAAGGCAAACATTAAGAAGTTCTGTTTTCATTTAGCACACAACAGTCAGTGAAAGAAGATGCTGTGATTAGAGGAGACTAAAATTATTATTTTTGACCTAGATCCAGAATGTTGTGTGGCGTGAAATGAACACTGCACATCATCCTGAACACGCTGTTCCCTCTTTGAAACATGGTGGTAGCAGCATCATGCTGGGGGCTGATGCTTTTCTTCCAGATAAGTGAAGCTGACCGAGTAGGACAGAGTTGAGGCTGAGGCAGTAGTTCCCCTTCCAGCAGCACAATGGCTGAACATACAGCCGAAGCAACAATGGAGTGGACTCGATCAAAGCATATTCATGTGTTAGAGAGGCCTCACTGAACCTAAACTATGTGGCAAAGAAGAATGGGCTGAGATTTCAGTCTCGAGGTATAAAGCTGTAAAACGCATAACTCAAAAGCAGAGAAAGTTCGGTCTACGACGCAAAATAAACGGCTCACCCTCCTCTTCCGCTGCTCCTTTTCTCTCCAGGGTACGACTTTGCGGCGGTGCTCGAGTGGTTCGCTGAGCGCGTGGACCGCATCATCTTGCTGTTTGATGCCCACAAGCTGGACATCTCTGACGAGTTCTCCGAGGTGATCCGGGCCCTCAAGAACCACGAGGACAAGATGCGCGTGGTGCTGAACAAGGCGGACCAGATCAGCACTCAGCAGCTGATGAGGGTCTACGGCGCGCTGATGTGGTCACTGGGAAAAATCATCAACACACCTGAGGTAAAGATTTTATTAAACTGTATCAAATTCCTAAGCTTGGTCATTTTGTAGGGATATTGTTAAATTGTCAGTTTACTTTCCACTGAAACTACAAAATGACATCTTCTAAATGGACTAATTAGCAGTTTGACAGACTCTGAGCTTTAGTTAATATTTCAGTGGAAAATCTCTGACCACCTTCGGCAGGCCTGGATAGACATTGTTCTCAGTAAAGCAGGCGGGTAAATCAGTGTTTTCTGACATCTTTGATTTATCCTTTTGTGACGTTCACACCCTGACCGTAATAAAAGCGAAAAAGGGTTTTAATTCCACCTTTTTCAAATCCCATGTCGTGTCATCTGACACGGTCTTATGGTTCTTCCTGACTGTTGGGTTAATGTTTGATCCAGAGCCGTATTCATCGCCTAGAGAAACCTTTGGATCCTGCTGATCATTATTCATTGACTTTCACTCAGAGTTGCATTGAGGAGGTTTAAGCAGGAAATGAACCACAAAACACCCTTTCTATCATTTTATTTTTGCTTCACTGACACCACATTGTGTCACATCCTATTTGCCACTTTTTGTGCAACAACTGTTCCGCTGTCATGTTTGTGACCTCTGATCAAATGTCCTCAGATAAGAGTAAGTGGAGGGAAATGGTGATTATTTTTTTTAACCTGCAGGAACTTTATTTCAGGTGGTCCGTGTGTACATCGGGTCATTCTGGGCTCAGCCGCTGCTGGTTCCTGATAACAGGAAGCTGTTTGAGGCCGAGGAGCAGGACCTGTTCTTGGACATCCAGTCTTTGCCACGCAACGCTGCTCTGCGTAAACTGAATGATCTCATCAAAAGGGCACGTCTTGCTAAGGTTGGTATCAACAAGATCAGAGGGACTGAGTATCTCCAGCAAACCAATCTAATGTTGGGTCAAAATATCACTATATTAGCACGAAATATTGAACAAAAATAACAGGATCTGGTTGCTTTTGGTTAAAACGCAATTCCAGCTCTTAGCTTACTGTGGTTTTAATGCATTGTTAAATAATAAGAGCGATTGGTGGTGCTCCTTCAGTTGCCACACCTTAGCTGAATTGGTAATAAAACCACAAGTAAAAAGGAAATAAGGTATTTTTGAAACACTAAAGAACCCTCCTTGGTTCTTTAACAACCAAGGAGGGATGGAGTTTGATTGGGCTGAAAGTAGTTCCACACTGTCATTTTATTTATACAAATATGTTAAAATGTGACATATTGTAATTGTTTTTATTAAGCACAGAAAACACTCCATTAATAATAAATTAAAATCCTGAATAATCATTGTAGTACTATAAAAATTTTAACAATTTTTATCCAATACAGACGTTTAAGAAAAAATCAAAAACACAATTTCAGCAAAATATTGATTAATCAGACTAATCATCTCTAGGTCTTAGCTTGTAGCTACATTATTGGCACAGTATTTTTTCTTTTGTTTGATCATTCTTTTTTAAATTATTTGAAACATTTTTACATAGCCTTGTCTTGTTCAAGGGAAAAGTGTGACTGCAAGTTCAGTTTTGCAGCTTTATTGTTTTTTAAGTGGTGTCGATGTGAGCATATTGCTGAAAATAAATATGACCACTGCTGCAAGAAAACACAATGCCACATTGTCCATCTCAGTGTGGCACAGTAATCATCAAACTCAGCTGGATTCATGAACCAAGATCCACTAAAATTACCTCAAGTTGAATTAACCTGGTTGATAAAACTGTTGGAAGATCACCGCTATCAGAAAGGTGCGTCTAATCCTCCAGTCTTATTGCTCGTTTTATTGTCTTTCTAATTCTCTTGCACCATACAAATCTTTTCTCCACCCATAACAAAGGTGTTACACAGAAAGTGGTCTCTGTTGTGCAACTTGGAAGCTTTTTCTCATCAACCACAAACAAAATGAAATACAACAGGCAGGGGAGCCTTATTTAAATGGCACATTTCAGTCAAAACCAACTGAAAGTGTTTCTACATAGAAATTAATAGCAACATGAAACACATCAACACTGATTTTGGTCAACCAGAATAAAAAAAGCTGAAGTGTACGTGTCATTTTTGACCTGCCTATTTGGGCCAGATCTGATTCTCATTTAAAAGTGTAAAAGCAAGAAGATATTTTTTTTCCTTCTTAGTTATTTATATTGACATCAGAGGCAAAGTCTGGCTAATGAGGCAGAGCCGTCACGCTAAAACTGAGTTTTACTTTTATTTTCAAATAGTGACATTTTAAGTGTTCTATCTTGTATTTAATGATTAGCACAGCTGGGATTAATGGCCATCTCTTCAGGAAATTCTGAGATTTCTAAAAGGAAACTAATGTTTTCAAATCCAGGATGTTCATGACAGATAAAGGTTGAACGAAGGCCTGTCAGAATAACAAATTTTCCTAAACCATAAATTGTTCCAGACGTTATTGCAATGAATGATAATACTGTTTCATAATGGCATGATAGTATAAATACACCCTGCAAAAGATCAAACTTTAATTCCTAATAAACTTTGGAACATTGGAACTGGAAGAAATTTTAAATGTGCTACATAAACATTTTTAGATTGTATGCTAAAACCATTTTCTTTTCAATGTTGTCTTCCAGGTGCAGGCCTACATCATCAGCTCCCTGAAAAAGGAGATGCCCAGCATGTTCGGGAAAGACTCCAAGAAGAAGGAGCTGATCGCCAATCTGGGAGAGATCTACCATAAAATCGAGAAGGAGCACCAGATCTCACCTGGAGACTTCCCCAACCTTGCAAAGATGCAGGTGAGAGAGAAAAAGAAATGTGGGAGCAAGCCAAGGGTGCATTCACATCAACCCTGTTTAGTTCACATTAATCCAACTCTAGTGCGTTTGCCTAGAAAATTTGATTGGGGAAGGTGTGGATGTGCAATCGAACTCTGGTCTGCCTAAAAGTCGCTCTCGGTTCACTTGAAGTGAACTCTGGTGCGGTTCCAGTGCAAGAGTACCGGAGGAGCTAATTATAGTCCAGGGCATGCTGGGTAAATACAATCAAAATGTGAGTCTAGCAGGAAAAATGGCTTGTGGTCTTTTACCATAGTCAAAATAGAAATACTAAGGCTGCTAAAATTTGACACCATTCCATTTTTGTTCACATTTAGCCAAGAAGAAAGTTGTGCTCTTGAGTTTTCATGTTTTCTTCAGTAGTTCTTGGTTGACAGAACAGTGTGAAGGCAAACCACACCAGCTAAAAATGTAACAAAAGTTACAAATTTGGTCCTCAATCAAACCGACTCTACTGGACTAACAGGTGTGAAAACACCCTTTGTCACAGACTGATTTAAATTGTGTGCTGCATACGGAGTAGAAAAAAACCCTATAGAGTACAATGACCCCTGAACCTTTACTCTTCACATCTCTGCCCTGGTTTCCTGCCACTGCCCTCCAGGAAGGACCAGGATGGGGATGGGATTTATTTTTCCTGGTTTCTCAGGAAATCCTGCTTCTTGCTCAGTGCTTCCATTGGTCAGTCTTGAAGACTGATCTATTTCTATCTTCAATTCCTGTTTTGTTTCCTTTCAGGAGCTGCTGAATGGCCAGGACTTCACCAAGTTTGCGGCGCTGAAGCCCAAACTGCTCGAGTCTGTGGAGGACATGCTGGCCAACGACATCGCCCGCCTCATGGCAATGGTGCGCCAGGAGGAGTCTGCTATGCCGAGCCAGACTGTCAAGGGTGGAGCATTTGAGGGAACCATGACCGGTCCGTTCGGCCACGGTTACGGTGAGGGTGCCAGCGAAGGCATCGACGAGCTGGAGTGGGTGGTGGGGCGCGACAAGCCTACGTACGATGAGATCTTCTACACCCTCTCTCCCATCAATGGCAAAGTGTCCGGTGCCGCTGCCAAGAAGGAGATGCTGAAGTCCAAGCTGCCCAACACGGTTCTGGGAAAGATCTGGAAGCTGGCCGACGTGGATAAAGATGGCTACCTCGACGATGAGGAATTTGCCCTGGCCAATCACTTGATCAAGGTGAAGCTGGAAGGTCACGAGCTGCCGGCTGCGCTGCCTGATCACCTTGTGCCTCCATCCAAACGTGCAGGGACTTCGCTTCAAGATTAAGGAGGTCGGCCGCGTCAACACTCATGTTCAGGACTCTCCGTGCCAAACGTCCAACCACGTGCATGAACAGCTTCGTCCTCCATCATGCTGCGAGTCCCCCAGGCTTCCTGACGCACCGGGACGAGGCGGCGCTGCAACGTGTTTCACCAGAGAGAGACTGGAGTGTTTCTGGGGGGAGGGGAGATATTCAGATTAATATGTGGGGAGGTGATGAAAGGACAGAATGGGTTTATGGAGTCAAGGGCCTGAATGTGGATTCATAATCCTGTGTAAACATGTCTAATAAGTATACAGTCCTATTATAGTAAGTTGATCCAAAGATATATAGTTTTGTTTTTCCATTTGGAGAGAGAGAAAGAGGAAATGAATTGAGACAACTGTTAGAATTACTTTATATTTTTGTATTTCCTGACTGTTAAACTTTTACTCTTTCCAAATGCTTCCCTTTTTGTTATTTTGCCAGATGAATGAAAAGGAGTTGTGTACTGTGAGACTTGTGCTTTCGGAAGAAACACTGATTTATGGTGTGTTAGAAGAAAGCCTTATTCAAAGCCTTTAAAGCTAAGAGATATGAAAAAAATAAATATTTGGTGAATAAACCTGAACTGAGTCACTGTTTTTGTGCTTTTAATTTGTTGCTGAGGTGTTTCTGTGTGTTCGTTTGCCCCCTGCAGGCCAGAAAGCCAAAAGATAGCCAGAGGAGGACGTATAAGGTCATCTATCCATGAAGTTACTTCTGGCCTTCTGAACCAGTGGAAACAGGCGGACACTTAACATTCTCTAGCGGAGTCTGAGGACGCATGGAGATGATTTAAAATGTCAGTCCAAACCCAGACTGAACAGCACTAAGAATAAACAGAACCGGAAGTGCACCCTGTAAAAGTTTGATATTCATTCATCTTTTGGCTCTGAGTGTTGCCGGATGATTGTTTTACCATGTAAACACACCAGTGACGTTGTTCTCCCTCCACTGTGGCGTGTGGCTGAATCACAGCTGAAAGCGCCAGCTTCCGCCTTAAAACACAATGCTACGTTTCAGATGTTCTACTCACGGTCACGCATTTCTGTTTCACAAATGCCCAGTTTGCTCCAGCGTGACTCAAGGCTGTCGGCTTCACATGGTGGTCAGGTTTCATCCGTAAGAGTGCAGAAGCGCCCTCTTGTGTCTCGGCATGGTTATTACAGGACACCACAATTTTCCTTTAAGGAATCACTTGAACAAATGTATTACTTTTTTGATCTATTTAGGGTAGAATATACCCAAATCCTTTTGGATAAATCTTTATTTGGAGTTCACTCGTACCAACATGTCAACACCCAGATCCTTTATAATCTCCCCTAAACTACACTGTGTGAGTGTGAATAACATCCTTAGCATCATTTATAATTGTTACATCAGACCAGTGTTGCTATGGCTATTGATTTTAATCTTGCTGGAGGAACAAACTAAAATAAATTATTAATTTTGAAATGCAGAGTGGTATAAATTTTAAGTGAACTTTCTGAAGTAACATGAGCTGATAAAACACTAAATTTGCACCAAGCAAGTTAAATTTGTCTTATGTAGCTATCCTCAACATTGACAGCAGCATCAACAGGAAGAGATTAGCCATTATTTACGTAGCAACTTTGAGAACGATATAGAAGTTGTTTTTCCATGTGTAATAGCATTTAATTTGTATTAATGTTATTTAAAATAACACTGGCCAACTTCAAAATAAAAATGGCTGAAAAATAAAATCAATACATCAAAATAAAATATTGCTGGAAAACACACCTTTAAGCATGTTGATTTTGAAAAGCATAACAGCATTTCATAAAATCTTCATTGTAGTAAGATCATGCAAGTTTTTCTTATATTGACGAAGACACAAACTTACGTATGGCTGGTTAGCTCAGTTAATTGGAGCGTGGTACTCATAAAGCCAAGGTCATGGGTTCAATCCCCACACTGGCCAACTGAAACAAAAAGTCTTTCAGTAAATCAACTCTTCAAAGTAGCAGGAAGCTTCAAATTAAACCATAATTCATGCTCATTTTTGAAAAACTTTAGAATTTCACTGCTTTTGTTGAGATCATGTAAGTTTTTCTTACATTGATGAATATTCTACATTCTTTGTGGCTGGTTAGCTCAGCTGGTCAGAGTAGGGTACTTGTAATGCCAAGGTCACGGGTTCAATGCCCACACGGGCCAACTGAAATATAAAGTTTTCAGGAAATCAATTCTTCATAATAGCAGGAGGCTTCATATTAAACCATTACGCACATTGATTTTGAAAAACAATAGAACATGAGCTCTTTACTCAAATCTTCATTGTGGTAAGATCGTGTAAGTTTTCTTAAATCCATGGAAACTCGACATTATGAGTTGCCATGTATTTAAGAAAACTCTGTCCAGCTGACGTAGCTCAGCTGGACGAGGTGTGGTGCTAATAACCCTGAGGTAAGTGGTTCAATCCCCATACTGGTCAATGGAAAGCTAAAGTCTTTCAGACAATCAATACTTCAAAAACAAAAGGGTTTCAAAATAAAATCAATACTTCAAAATAAAAAGGGTTTCAAAATAAAATCAATACTTCAAAATAAAAATGGTTGGAAAATAAAATCAACACGTCAAAATAAAAATTGCTCTGAAAAAAAATCAATACTTCAAAATAAAAATGGCTGAAAAATAAAATCAATACATCAAAATAAAATATTGCTGGAAAATACACCTTTAAGCATGTTGATTTTGAAAAGCATAACAGCATTTCATCAAATCTTCATTGTGGTAAGATCATGTAAGTTCTTATATTGACGAAGACACAAACTTACATATGGCTGGTTAGCTCAGTTGGTCGGAGCGTGGTACTCATAAAGCCAAGGTCATGGGTTCAATCCCCACACTGGCCAATTGAAACATAAAGTCTTTCAGTAAATTAACTCTTTGAAGTTACAGGAGGCTTCAAATTAAACCATAATTCAAGTTTATTTTGAAAAACTATAGATGTTCACTGCTTTTGTCAAGTTCATGTAAGTGTAGTTTTGAGTAGATTTTATTTTAATTTCCGGGGGAGCACACTGTGCGTCTGTGTCACTCCACACTGCTTGTGTCTCATTAATGTTAGCAGATGTTGGCAGGTCTGATGTGGTCTTGAGATTCTGTTTCAAACTGAGTTTATACACCTCTGGAAAAAGTTATAAGTTTCTCTGATTTTACTCTTTATAGGTATACGTTTGAGTAAAATGAACATTATTTTTTTAATTCTCTGAATTACTGACATGTCTCTTAATTTTGTTTGTGAATGTATGTAAATAAGATTAAGTTAGATTTGGAAAACCCCACCAACAAACATCTTCTCATGGGTCTTAGACCTGCTGAGTGCTAAGCACCCCTAAAGGTCAGATCCTAGAGTTTTGTTTGTATTATTTGCTTTGATGTATTTCTATGTTGGTCTAATTAAGCCCCTCAGCTCTTGGTGTTCAGGTTAATGCTCTGGCAGGAAGCTGCTGGAATGAACACTGCAGTGTGAAATGTTGGGCAGCACGACTCCACATCTGTATGTTTTCTTTCTGTCCATCGTGTGTTTGCATTACTCTGCAGTATATCAGTATATTTACATTGTTTCCTCTTTCCTGCCGTCCTCCTTCAGAGCAACACAGCCTCCCCTTCCTGTTCACAGACGGCTTCTCTCTGTGCTGCCATCTACACTCCCGTCACTCAGCGTCGTCCACGTCTTCTGGCTCGTCTGAGTGTCGTCCACGCCCCTCTGTCCCACTGACCCCCGCCGTGGGGGGACTGGGTCGGCCTTATGTAACAGAATCATGCGGTGGGAGCGCCGCTCCTCGGAGCCAGGTGAGGAATGAAGCACCTGCCTGTGTGAGAACCGATCATCTCATTAATGCGCGTCGCCCATGGCAACTGTGCTGAATTTAGTACCGGATGATTAATGGTCATGTCTGTTTGTTTTTTATGCTTGAAGCTCTGATCAGCTTCTCTTGGGGAACTCAAACTTACTAGCTAAATTATTGGTTTAAATCGAACATCTAAAATTAGAAATAACAATGAAATTCAGCTATTAGTCACGTATTTTAGTCACTGGATCACATATCAAAACCGGAAAGGTTTTAGTGGCTCGTCAGTCTTTCCAGACCACTATTTGTTTGGGAGCTGAGGCGATACATGAGTTGCTTCCAAACACTTTAATTTCATGTCGGAACAGATCACAGATCCTACTGTTCCTGTGCAATTAAGTCTGATGGTTGTATAAACAAGCTTTTCTTCTTCATAGAACCCACTGCATTGAACCCCATTGAAATCCTCCTTGTTATTCCACCACACATTGATTTCTGAAACATTCATATTGTTGTTTCTAAATGAATATGAACTTGTTTTCTTTGTATTATTTGAGGTCTAAAAGCACTGCATCTTTTTTTGTCATTTTGACCATTCCTCATTTTCTGCAAATAAATACTACATTTTTGCTTGGAGCTTCGTAGACATGTTGCCATTAGTTCACAGAATAAAAGAAAAATGTTCACTTTACTCAAACCATAGACCTATAAAACGTAAAGCAGCGAAACTGATAAGTTTAAGTGATCTCTTATGTTTTTCCAGAGCGGTATATATATTCATTTTGCTGTTGCTCTGTAGTTCATTTAGGGTCATTCGTTGCATTTTTATTTAATTCATAGGGACTGAAACTGCTGGAGTGATGTTAACCACCAACTTGATTTTCTCTCTTCTCAGTATAAATGCAGTGAACCTGAGTGAAGTCAACCTGCTGGAGAGACGAACACAAGAGCAAATCCTACAAAATCAGATGGTGTCAAATTCAACAAACCTAGCAACAACAAAACAACAAGACACCCGGTCAGTAGGATGAAACAGAAATATATTTTTGGTGCTTTGGGCTCAGAACACATCAGAACAGCACAGACACATAAAAGCGCTTCTGTGTTTAATAATGAGCCTGAGGGAGGGGTTTCACATTTTTTGAGGGAAGCTGAGGAAGTATATTTTTTAAATAAAAAGGGAATAAAAAGAAGAAATAAGTGCTCAGACGGGAGACAGTTTGGTGGCTTTAGATGGATTCATAATGAGCTGACGTTGCAACAGAGTGGAAAATGCAAGAGCACACATTTCAAAGCTTTCAACAGAAAGAAAAAACATTACAAAGTACAATAATTTTATATAATATGAACATGGGTAAAAAAAATCCAAGGGATATTTTTCAATTAAAAACAAAATGTTTGTCTACATTATGTAAGTTTTGGCTGGAGTTTTCATCACGTTGTCCTCTAATGTCAACGAAGTTTGAGACGAGGTCTTCGAAAGTTGATTGAGGTAGGAAGATGTGCTGGATTTTAAAAGTGTGTCTCATTTGGCTCAGTTAGTCCCTTGTTGATTTCAGTTAATTTAGTTAAAATCTGCCTCGGTGAGGCGGCTTGTCTGCTGACCGAGGCGCTCCGAACGCCTCCTGAGAGGCGTAGGTGATGTACAGGAAGCCGTCAGCGTCTCTGAAGCGGGAGTAGATGTCCCCCATACTGGAGGACATGCAGGACATGCTCCGCTCTGCCACCAGGAGGAACAGCGTCTGGGTCTGGTCCAGATCGATCTTATTCCTGGGGAACAAGATACAGAAAGGTCAGAGGGGAAGGAGAGCTGCTATACTTACATTTAGGTCTCGACTGCTTCTACAACCAGCTCACACACTTAAAAAACCCGCCTTGCTGATTTTTTGGAAATAATTTAATGTTTTTTGGAGTCTGGAAAATAAGCCGTCACCATCTACAACAACTCTCTAATTAAATAGGTTATAACAACATTTTATTTCCCTTTGTTTTAATAAAGTATTTTTGAATTTAAATCTCATTTAAATTTGATTAAGTCACATTCAACAGGCGCTGCACCGTTACCTAGCAACAAAGGTTTACCTGAGAAGGCAGAGGAACTGACCCAACGTTAGCTCAAAGGGAACCAGAAACTTTGTTTTGTCCAGCAGTGGGAGGCTTTTCTCTCTGATGTAACGTTCTACTATCACCTGAGCAAAAAAAAAAAAAAAAAAAAAAAAAAAAAAAAAAAATGCAACTAATAGTTAGAAAGAACCTCCCAAAAACATGAGTTATATTTGGAAAGTTTCAACTCACTGGCAGCTTGTTGGGGAATTTAGACCGAATATTGCACACTTCATCTTTTCTCGTCGCTAAATACGAATGAGAGAAATTATTTTACACAATTTGAATCATCATCTAAGCAGCATGTGCAGAGTTTGGCGTTAGGAACCGATGCAACAGAACTAAGAGAGTCTTACCGAGGCATTTCCTCTGCTTGAAGGGCGTCATCTCCATGGATTTCTCAAAAGGAGCCATATTTGCTCGTCGTCTGGGACGGTTTTGGAAAGGCCAATGGTTGGAAGTAAGCGAACCTCAGCGAGCTGCAGAGACAGCCGAGGTTTTATAGCCGCAGAGCAGGGAGGAGTCCAAAGGCGAGGTCCTTGTCCTGGTGGGTGAGGACGCGGAGACCCCCACGGCCCCGCAACGGAGCATTTTCCACATCAGAGTGAGACCTGAAAACTGCTTTTCAGGCACACAAGAAGAGTATAATTAAGGCAGCCCAACAAGCCGTGATGAGACGACTGAAGAAACTTCCTGAACAACTTGAAAAACCTCCTGAGGCCATCCTGAAGCTGAGAACTCTCGACCTTTAAACCTCTTCAAGTCCGTTTTTAAAACGTTGTACATATAGAAATCTGAAAGTGTATTCGTATTCAGCCGTCCTGAATTGATACTTTGTAGAAGCAACCTTTGGGTAAATTTCCCTCCTCTTTTCAAAGTAGCTGAACTAAATCAGAGTACATGTAGAAGATTTCTAAAAATCTATTTTCAAGTGTTATCAAAGACTCTCACTGGGATTTAACATATATACTTAAGAGTCTAAGCTGCAACATTTTCCATCACATAAAGATTAACTTGTGTATTTTCATTTAGTGTATGCTAATATGGCCAGATTTTTATTTTAGAGAGACAAACGTCATGTAGAAGACAGCAAAGGACACAGCGCTCCAATCAGATGGTCTGTCGTGGTGAAACACCGCCCTCTGCTGGTTGAAGTTGCGAATAAAGTTAATTGGGATTTGCTTTCATGTAAGATTTCTTGCTTCACTTTTATCATCAATAAATGATTCACACAATAACACCAGAACAATCATATTAAATAATTGATTAAAGCTCAATTATTTAATTATGAAGATGGTGATAATGAGTAGAGCTTCAGGACAGAAACCAGCAAATAAAATAAAAGAGAAATATAATTGTACGTCGTTAAAATAAATGTCCAACTGTTCCCCAACTGACCGCTAGGGGTCAGCAGTGCATGGGAATAACGTTGTTCCCAGTAACTGGGATAATAAATTTACCTGCTGTCTAAACACGAACCTCCTTTGGATTCACTTTTATCTTGGTTGGCATTTGCTGTGTGGATTTAAGGCAACTTTCTCAGCAACACAAACCCAAAACCTACAGATTAAAATACTTACAACACTTGTCATTATTATTAATTAACAGATGAACTAATAGATTTAAAGTTGCTTTTCCACTGGTGCCCTCAGTAGTCGGGTGGACGTGGGTGGATTGAGCAAAAATATCGGTAATATTGATACTAAGTTCAGATCGATAGCTTTAGTTTCAGATTCCATCTTGGAATTTTATTTCAATTTTGTATTGTAGTTTCTCTCTCTACTTTAAAAAAAAGTTTTGATTTGCTTTCAAATGATACATTTTTACTCTTTGTTTCGTTTAGGGACACAATGCTGTTAATATATTATTTAAGTATTTTATAGACACCTGTAAACTTCGTGTAAATTTTGTCTGACGTTTGAACAAAATAACTCAGAAAAACCCGCACAAACACCTACAGGTCAGAGGTTTTATAAATCTTAAATAAGACATTTAAATGTCAGCACTGATATATAACAGATGAGCCATGTTTTGGTATTATGCCAAAATACGCAGGATGGCACGCCTCTAATCAGCGCATACAAATGCATGCCACACTTTTCAGAAAATGAACAATTTTCCTTTGATTTCACGGGATATATGCACGGCGTGTTTTTCACAAAGCAATCTTTAAAGTTTTTGTAGATTTAATTGAGAGAGACTGAAAAGCGTGTTATTTCGCCAGCTATAGAAAGTACAATTCTCTTTAGACTCCACCGCTGAGGGGAGGTTTAGTCAAATCATTAATATACAATATTAAATGAATGAACAAAGAGATTCTCCAAACAGTTTACTCAGTTATTTATAATAAAATACTTGTGGTCAAATTCCTGCACACTATAGTCGGACACGCGGGGAGGTTTCTGTGCGTCCATTCGAAAATCCCATCGGTCCAATCCGTGCGCAGGTCCGGACCAGTGGCTCCTCCTCTCCGCCGCCAGCTCCCACATGTATCTCCCCTCTCCGTCTGTTGCATTGTCTCATTGGGGACGCAGCGCACGGAGTCCAGCGGGCTGATAGGAGCACCGGAGGATGTCAAAGGAAAGTCAAGCCCGGGACGGATGTGAGGAATGAGTTGCTGAGGGTTTGGACTGATTGGGTCCAGTTTGGCTGCTGTAAAGGTGAGAGCTGCTTGAAGCTTCGCGGCTCTGCACAGATGGACAGGGCTGCATTTCAGTCAATTATAGCTATGTTAGTAGCGTTCGTCCGGAGTTGCGTGGCTCTACCCGGAGCAACACCGTAAATCCCGGTCCGAAGCCTCATTTCTGCCGCCGCCGTCTCCCAGGATGGCCGCCCGCCGCGGCTGCGTAAACTCGCTCTGGTCGGGCACCGAGCGGGTCCGCATCGGAGAGCGCCTCAAAGCGACGCTGGCGGGGGTTCTGGAGCTGGAGGTGCTCCGGCGCAAACACCTGGAGATGGTGGACGCCGCGCTGAGGGAGCGGGCGCCCGGGGAGCCGCAGGCGGAGGAGGCGGAGAGCGCCGCGTCGGATACCGAGCGTGGCTCTGCAACATCCCGCAGGCAACAGGTCAGTCAGTGCGTCTGTCAGCTCGTAGCCCGGGTAGCGACATGACGGGGTTATTAAATATGAATGCGAGTTGGCGGTGATCTGCCAAGGAGCCGGTCCCTCTGCGGCTCAGTGGGCGGATTTTAGGCTGCGCCCGGAGCTCAACGGAGCCGCTTGATTGAGACCGAGCCAAAGCTCATCCGAGCATGGAGGCTGGTTATTAGATTGAGTGGCGGTCACATGGAGCAAATGTCATTTAGGTCAGGGAACCAGAACCAGCTTCATGGTCGACCCTGCTGGTCCATCTCGACTCTAAAGGTCACTTTAACATTCTGCTCAAATCTAAAGAGGCTGGAAGAAGGATTTATCCATCACTCAGCATTTTTCAGATCATTAGAGCCATATGGCTAAACTGATTTTAAACATCAAGTTCTTTGCAAAAAAGAACAGACAATACACAATTTCACTGGAATTTTATCTAATAGACCAAAAACAAAGTGATGCGTAACTGCGAAGTGATGGAAAAAACGGCACAGATTACATAAACATCTTGTGTTGTGTATTCGTGTACTCAGCCCCTCTGAGTCAACACACTGCCAGCTTTTTGGGTTTTGTCTCTACCAGCTTTGCACATGTAAAAACTCAAAAATGCTGCTTTTTTTTCTAATGCAAAATGACTTGATCTCTGTCATAATGGAGGGAAAGCATCCGTTGGCACTGCTTAAGGTTTAACACCCTGATCCAACACACCTGAACCAAATGGCTGAATCCCGTCATCAGCACAACATTCAGCTCTGCAGAGACCTGGTAATAAGCCATTCATTTAATGCAGGACTGTTTGAGAAAGGATGCATCTACAGGTTGCGTTACAGCAGCTTTTGAGGAATCATCTAGGACATCTGTGTTCATTCTGACAGAAGGTGAATCTTCGCTTTACTCTCAGGTCTTTTGAAACTTCTAACAGGTTTTTTTCCTGGATCATACAGGGACTGTGTGTTCAGGTGTTGGTTTTCTTTCTAAATGACTTTCTATGTTCCTTGGCATCATGAAATGCTGTTTGTTCTCTAAAAACCTCCAAAGCCTTTACAGAACAGCTGGATTCATCCTGAGATTAAATCACACACAGACGGATTCAGAAGTTGCCTGTAGTGCAGAGGACAAATACAAGCCACACTTTTCAGGTTTTTGTTTGTAAAAATGTTGAAAACAATGTATCATTTTCCTTGAACTTCTTAGTTTCGCTCTATTTTCTTGTTACAAAAAAAAGTTACATTGTTTCCCTTTTCCTCCAAACCTCGGGCTGGAATAAATGCTGCTGTTTTGTGTTGAGAATGAGGGCAACGTGGGTCGACATGCAGGACAGGAATCTGTCCATGTATCATCCTCGTCCCGTAGAAAATTATTACAGACATCACTTTGCTGATGACGGAAAGACGATGGCGGATTAAAAACAATGGAGAGGTAGTCTGTAAAATGTCAAAAAAAATTGACTTTTGGTTGATTTCTTGATGTCATCCCAAACATCTCATTTTTACTCTAAAATGAAAAGTAATTAGGTTTTCAAAACTGCAATATGTTCAATCACAATATCAGTTTGCGATCACAAAGCTTTGGTAGATATCTGGTAAGTTATTTGTATTCCATGTGCCGTTTGTTCGCGCTCTGCAGTTGGATGAACTTTCACTGCCCTGTTTGCCCAAACTTGACACAGGTTTATTAACACTAAAGGCCATGGAGAGAAATGAGAACCTCATAATAACAGAAAAGACAGAGATAAGTGAGATACATGGATTATTTGCAACAGATATCCTCAGCAGTAATATCACAATTGCATATTTTACTTATATTTTGTAGCTGAAGGGAAATTATTGATGCTTGGCTTTAGCAAATAAATTCTTTTTTTTTGTAATCGGTAAGAGCTGTTTAAAACTAACTTCTACTGGCTTTACTGTATGGTTCTAAAATGCTATGGCCTCTTTTTGTCTTGTGATATCCTTCTTTAAGACATGTATGACTTCACAAAAACAGGAATACATCGATTTATGTTTTGTTTTTTTTTTGTTCTGTGTTTGCCGTGTTGGACGGAAAGCGTATCGCTGCGCTGCTTTGGAGGAAAAACCTCTGGATTGTTTCCAGCGATCGATTAATTCCCAGGACAAAATTCCAAACATTTTTATTTATATATTCATTTTAGCTACAGTTTAGGCAGATTAATCAGTAACAAATTCACGTTTTTTTCTGTTCTGACTTTGGGAACTTCCTGTTCTGTAAAGTGGCCGCGTTCTATGAAAAGATTTCCATGCAGGAATATTCCTGTTCATGACAAAATTCACTGTCAGGGCCGTCGTCTTTGTGGCTGAACCTCAGAGAGGATACAATTAGACCGCAGTGGATGTGGTGGATCAGTTCGTCATGGATTATCTCCGGATTATCTCTGGATCTGACAAAGCAATGACATTACAGCTCCGCGCTGTGTTTGCAGGTTTCTCTTTTTAGATATGAAATCAGCCGCCGGTGGCTACAATAAATACCATCTCGCCGTTACTCTGAGCAGCTGATACTTCATCACGGTCACTTTGAACACACTGTTATTACACCGTGAGTCACATTAGTCAGCAGCCTGCAGAATACTGATACATATAAACACGAGGTCTCCTCTGCAGAGTGCTGCTTGTGGCCGCGACATTACGATAAAGTCGCATCTCGAAGCTTCATTTCTGAACAGTGCGAGAACGAAAATTGCGATCTGAGAGTGGGCATCTGGATGGAAGCTTGTCTCCTTCTGTGCAGCCTTCCTCGCCACCCACCAGCCAACATCTTCTCCGTAGTTCCCCCCTCCCTCCCTGCCTGTGGTGCGGAGGGATCCTGCAGGGAGGCCGGGCAGCAGCACTCATTCTCACCTCCGAAGGGGAGCTGCTGGCCAGGCAGAGCAGCCTGGCTCTCTGCCCTTTGCCCCCGTCAGGCCCTTTCCTTACATCGACGTTTGCATAAACGGGGAAAAAAAATGGTTGTAATTGTTGCAAGGGAGGACCATAATTAGGTGAAAAAAAATTACAGAGAAAAAGGAGATTTAAAGTGCAACAGCGGCAGATTTGTCTCTCTCATTTAGTGCATGTTGTAATCTGTGGGTTTGGTTTTCAAAAGAATCTTATTTACTCCAGGTTTTTGGTCTGAGATAGATCTTCCAGAAAAATAACTTTGTTCCAAAACAACGCTGGTTGAAGGAAGGAAATGTGCCTTTTGTGACTGAAACATGCTTCCTATCTTTTGACTTCTTCTCACTCGATAGCAGCTTGAAGCAGCTCTTCTCCTCTTTGAAATGGGTGTCAAGGCCGAGTTGGAATCCTCATTGTTGCTGTTCTGTGTGCAAAAATAAGCGTTCCCTCCGAAGATAACACAGAGAGATGAAGGGAACACGCTGCAGAGTCTCTCTCAATTTGCATTGGATGAAAAGGGGATGCATCCACCTAGAATAAATTCACTCACTTTAAAGGGCAAATCTTAAATTTAAAAGCAGAAAACCTAAAAAAAACAAACAAACAAAAATATAAAACTTATACTGATAGAAAGTAAACTTACAGGAAGCATTTGTCTGTAAAACAGAATAAACACACATAGATGATGACAGTGCAGCAGAGTATCTCTACACAAAACAATTTGTTTTTCTTTTCTGAAAGAAATATGTCAAATGGATGTGTGGCTCTGAGATTCCAAAGGTTAAAGGTCAATACTGATGCGTCCCCCCCATTGCTGCAGGAGAACTGGGTTAGATTTCTGAAAGTGAGAAGGACAACCTTTTCCTTTAAAGCAGTTTCTCTTCTGGAAACAGTTTTTGTTTCTGTATTTCTAAAAGAAATGAGACCTTGAAGTTAAAATCCAAAGCTAATGCCACTGTGGCAACAAAAATCTTGTGGGAACTGTAGGTTTTATTTGTGAGCATTAAGTTTTTTAAGACAGAAAATGAATGATTTCCTACGGTTTTAAGATTTGAAAACATTTGTTGCCATCCACATATTTTATTCTTAAGTAAAGCTGCAACTGCTGTCTAGAAATGCTCTTTTTATTTTTTACCCACAATAATGAGTTTTTCACCTGTAGCCCCTTGACAATGATGGTAAAAAAAAGCAAACAAATACAAGAATATGAGACAAACACACAGTTAGACACGAGACTGAACTAAACAGAAGAAGACGATGAAACATTACTGCCTAGAAAATAGAGACAATACCATAAAAATAAGCAATACAACAGGTACAGTTTCTTTAGTGTTGACAGGAGTTTAAATCAGCAAGCCATTCTTTCAATAGTTTAGCAAAAGCCTTATAAATTAATCAGTTTCATTCCTGAGCAAATCTCACTACCAGGCTGACTGAGTAAAAGCTACTGAAGCCAGTTTTAACACGACATCATCCTCCATGCTGGATAAATCAGCATATAATCTTCATAATGATTACACTGATGCGTTCAGCGTTTCGCTATGCGACCTCACTGCCTTGTTTTTGCTTGCATTTATTCGTTTTCTTTAACGTATTTCTCAACTTTGCACGCAGAAATGATTGTGAATTATTAGCTCTGCACTTAGGAGAAATGCACACAAATTACGTCAATGTGTTTTTAAAGTGTCTTGTAGACGTCTATAAACTTTTGTCTAAATTCTGTCCTAGATTTGAGTGGAATAATTATATTTACAGACATGGTGATAATAAAGACATTTTTGTAACTATAGTCAGGTCTTTTCCTCAGGTTTTCAAGAGTTGACAGCATTTTCTTCTTTATATATACTGAATATGTGTGTGAAATTGGAGCAAATGATTTTAATCAAGACAACAAACCAGTTATAGGGATAAAGCCCCATCTCACAATTATGCTTTTTGTGCTTCTATTGAGGGTTTTGTATCCTAAAACAAGAAATTGGAAAGCGTCCCCTTACATGGGAGGGACATTACTCTGACTTGTGGAGTGAGTCGTCTTTTGTCTCTCTTATTTTTTGCCTCTGGTGGTTTGGGGGGTGTCTCTTTAGCTGACAGAGCAGCTCTGAAACGTCGACCCTCGCAGGTTCTCCGTCTGCAGCCTGAACGCAGAAACGCAGCGTGGGCCGCCTTTATATTCCAATCTGACGTTAATAATGCAGGAAACAATAAATAACATGCTGCATGGAAGTTACAAAACAAAAAAAAAAAAGGCTCGCTCCGCCCTGCGACAGCATCCTCATCATCATCATCATCATCATCATCGTTGTGATCACTCTTCTTCAGGCTGTGCCGATGGTGACGTCATGCACCTGTTAGGAGGAGGTAAATTGCATGTGCAGCTGCGTTATTGTCCAATCGACCCGCGCATTTTCTGCAAATTGCTCCAAAGGGGAGCTGAGCTCCTCTCTCACATGAAGCAATATCATATTACAGAGCTCAGAGCTGACCTCCTATCCCTCTGCTGTCTTATAATCTGATCACTGTGTAAGATAATACCCCATAAAGTGTAATGCATTGTGATGTCAGGATGGTTTCGTGCAGATGCTAATGGGTTACTTCGCTCAAACTTGGGTTAAAGCAACCCAGCATGCAGGCTCAGATGTGCGTTCCTGGCTCAGATAGGAAGGGAGCGCGTGGATCCAGCCTGGGGATGAGGGAAATATTTCGGGCCTGCATGTTGTGCGGCTCTGAGTCTGTGTGGGAGGCGAAGCGAGCAAGAGTTAGAGAGCTGTAGCTATGGTGAGTCGGGGGCAGTGGGCTCTGAGGATATTAGAGAAGTGGGTGAGATGGTGGCGGCAGCGGTGGGGATTATTTGTCGAAGGGAGCGTGGGGGGAGGTGGGGGTCCTTCAAGATGCCCTTCTCTCCTCGCCCGGCAACCGCTCCTTCCTTCCCTCCCTCCTCTGCCTTCACTCACTCAGTGACTCACTCTGCTATTCCTCTTCTTTTTTTTTTTTTCTCATGTCCCTCGCACTCGTTTTGGTCACCCACGAGAAACATAAAGAGCTGTTATCAAAGTGATAAGAGGAGAGGGGGGGGGTAAACCTGAGCTGGATCAGAGTCTGACATTCTTTCACCCACTTTTTCCTGTCCGTCCCCTCCTCCTTCCCTTCTGCCGCTCTGACTGCTCTTTGTTACATCATCTGTCCTCTCCCATTATCTGCTGAACCCCCGCCCCACACACACACACGCACACACACACACACACACACGCACACTCACCCCTCATCTCCCGTCACCCCAGCAGTGAGTCACTACCTGTATTGTTTCCTCAGTAACCACTCACAGTGTTGCTCTTGTTTGGGCTCGATCGGACTCATCCCGCCGCTCCTGCCTGGTCTCCTGGAGGGCCCGGTCGGGGATTTGGAGGGTGAGGGGGTTTACTCTAGTGAGCTATTACTAATCTGGTAAATGGAGGCACTTTGCTAACCTGACAGCTGTTATCCCTGCTTGTTCTGCTGCGAGTGGAGTGACCTCATTGGAGACGTGGTCCTACATGTCTCTTCTCGCAGATCTGTGCGTCTCTGAACTGTACATGCAGAGTGAACTCATTAAATAGCTGAGGAGGGTTTCGTTTGTTTTCTGGTACAGTCTCAAAAGGTAAAGCAGAAACTAGTCAGTTTCAGTTTTGTCATCATTTCCCCTGTTTATTGAAGTTTCTCAGGGTGATTGTTATATTTTCTACTCTTGATAGGGCTCCGGTTGTTTACAAATATTCCTACTTAATTCAAACTGGGGTTTTTTTGTCAGTAGTAAATAATTTTCTTTTCAGTGTATTTTACTGTAATTTCACATAGTTGACCCACAACAAATATAAAGTAGTTGCATGAAGTAAAGGAAAAACTGTACAAAGCTTCCACTTTCTTTTTTTTTCAGATCCTAAAAAATTTCAGATCATTTATATTTATATTTAAATATATTAAAAATATATCCAAAATATTTTGGAAATATCTTTAGCTGGAATTACAGCCTCGTGTTGTTCTTCATTATGGGTAATTAAAAAATTGATAAAGAATAAATAAAATATTGGTAAATCTGGCACAACACCGGTGTTACTATTGGATATCAATATCAGTCCAAGTAATATCCCGGTCGTAATAGGGTGAGCTAAAAAATAAAACATAAATTAACGAAGCAGGTAAATTTTCCTCCAGGAATCGTTTCAGCCCTAATGGATAACAAATTATGTGACGACTGAATAAAAAATCTGGACTTTTAAAAGATGCCTTTACCAGTTTTTCACAGATTTACATGAAGGTTTTTGCTAATTCTTCTTAGTAAAGCTGCTCAAGCTCAGTCAGTATGACTGTAAACAACAAATTTAAAAGTTTTCTTACAGATTCTCTGTTGGATTCAGGTCTGGACTTTGACTAGGCCATTCTAGCACATGCTTTGATGCATTCATAATGTGTCTGGTTGCATGCTTGGGGTTGTTGCTCTTCTGGAAGCTGAACCTCAGGCCAGACGTGATCATTTCACCGCATGTAGCAGATTTTCCTCCAGTGTTGCTCTGTGTTTAGCTCCAGCAGTCTCAACATCAACTCCTGGCTGCGTCCCCTCAGCATGATGCTGTCACCACTGGGTTTTAAAGTGAGGATGGTGTGTTACATTTCCATCATACTTAATGTTTGCTAGTCAAAATAAAACAGTTTTGCTGACCAGAGTTCTTCCTTCAACGTGTTTGCTCTTTCTAAAACTGTTTCAGGGATTCATACATTTGCAAGACACTATGTTATTTAATCCTGATCTCAATTTGTTATGCTGTGTGAAAAGCTGATTTCATATTTCTCTAGAGGCGAGACTCTTAACGTGTGTTTAAAAAGCTGCCTGACATCTAAATGTAGGGGCATGTTTGAACCAGTTTTCATGGGAAGATGACACATCCAATTATCTTGAACGCTGATGAGGAGCACTACAAAGAGTACAGCCAGCTACATGTGAACACTAATTTAATTGAGAGTCTTTCTTCTTTAGCACCAAGTCTCCGCTCTGACTTACAGGGTGGCCCTTTAACATTTTAAAACATTTTAAAGCTTTTTCTGGTGCCTAAATGGGTCAAAAGGAATTGAAAACTGAATTTTATTTAAAGTTAACTTGCTTTTTGTTGGGTGTAAGTTTGTACTAAAAGCTTCCTCATGACTCATTTCTTTCTTCAGCTTTCTGAGCACATGTTGCACAATATGTTGTCAAAGTTCAAATCAGAAAGTGAGGGCAAAAGCAGGAAAAAAAAGTTTCAAAACGCCTGAACAACTATTGATTAGGACCACTTTAAAAGATTACAAGACAGTCTGGCTCCTTCGAAGCAAGTAATCTCATTTTGTTTTTTTGTTTTTTTATTGCTTTTTTTCAGGCTGCCTCCCCCTCAAACACAATGGGGTCAGGTTGTCAGAGCAGCCCAGAGGAGTGTCTCAGTAACTCGGGGGATGTGACCGTCCAGTCCTCATCTGGCAGGGGGAGTAACTCCCGGTGGTCCACTCTCTCCTGGGACGTCTCCTCAGACCTCCTCTCCCCTCCGACTCCGGACTCCAGCGGCGTGGTTCACCTGGACAGCGACTCCAGACCCAGTTCAGGTAAATACACACCCAAAACACACACCTTGTCGGCCGCAGAAGTGGGAGATAATGACCGAGGGTTTGTCACCTTCTGATATAGGTGAGAGATTTCCCATTAAACATTAACCACAATCTTTTTTTTAGGTTTATTTACTTGAACTCTGAGTGACTTGGCCCTAACTTGTTCAGTTTTTTTCTATCTGTCTTTGTCACACTGTTTAAAAAGTCATAAAAAATAGCACTCTCTTACACTTCTTAGTTAAGCAGTCAGTGCACACCCTTGTCTTGGAATTATAATAATATCTCAGTATCTACAGATGATGCCTCTTTATTCAAAAATTAAACTTACACAGGTAAAAACTGCCTTTTTCTATTGTTAAGGTTTCTACTCTGCAAGTGGGAGCTCTCTGTCAGACTCCAGCTACTCCGTGTCCAGTGAAGCTGCCCATGTTGGACCGGTGACCCCTGCTAGACCCCCAAAGTCGTGGGAACAAGTTCCTGCTTCTGCTGACAACACTGACACCCTGTGGTCAGAAGGTGTAGTGCAGCTTCAGCAGCCTGCGACAGACGGCAACTCGGAGGAAACGGAAACAGCAGAGGATCCGACTGCACCTGCTCCAGGTGATCCAGGTGAACTTTTACAGGGTCTTGCGAAAGTTTCCGTGGTCCTTGACCTCTTTATGTGATAGGCAAACACAGAGTAGTGTAGTAATCAATTATTCTACTGATTATTTTCACTATTAATTAATTAACTGGACAAAAAAATTGACACATTCTGCATTTTTTTATTTAACCACTTAAGACTTTTCATTCAGATTAATAACTTAGTTACTTTTTAAATAATAAAAGCATTTTTAGGGTGTGCTTGATCATTTATAGCAAACGATACGCCTGCAGCTAAATTGTTTTGGCTCAGTTACTGAGTGTGTTGCTCTTTCAGGAAATCAGATGTTTTAGTCTGTATTCTCCATAATACAGACTAAAACATCTGATTAGATCTAAATTAGATTCATCACGATTAATCCTTTCAGCCATAATTGTCATGTTCAAAGACTCTCCCGCCTGTTCTCTAGCAAACCTTCACAGAAAATATAGACTTGTCTAAGAGGCTCCTGAGGTTGCACTGAAGTTTATTAGAGGTATCAGAGGAAAGTGGGCTGAATTTTTCTGTCACTACATTAATTCTCAACTTTGTTATTCTATCACATAAAATCTGAAAACTATAAAACTGTATTTATTTATGTTTTTCTTCTTGTCTTTACAGCTGTTCAGGAGATTGATGCCTCTGGTTTCAGCTTTCTGTCTGATCTTTGCACGGTCGTCGGTGACTCCCTGGTTTCCTTCATCATCCCTCTTCTAAATCCCTCTTCATCCCCCTCCTCTGTGCAGCTGAAGCCCCAGTTGGACCCCTTCTACTGCACAGACCTGGTGTCTCGTCGAACCAAAGAGGTCTACTCTTATCCAAGCCCGCTGCACGCCGTTGCCCTCCAGAGCCCCCTCTTTACCTCCCTGAACCAAGAACAATCATCCTCCACAACGTCTGAAGGAGTCCAAGACGATGAGGCGGCAGAAGCAAAGCCTGACGCTGCCCCTCTCCTGCCTCAGCAGCCTTCCACTCCTGCCTCTGTCACCCACCTGGAGCAGTACATCGCTCGCCTGGCTTGCCAGTACCACCAGCAGGTGAACACATCCACCTCCGATCTCACGTCACCTGCTGCTCCTGCTCCAATCCCGCAGAGAGGTCCTTGTACTCCTGGAAACAGTCACGGCTCCACCCAGTCTCTATCTGCCTTTGAGAGCCATAATACACCCTCCACCCAGCTGGGTGGAAGCGCCACTCCTTGCAAGTCCCTGCTGGGAAACTCGGCCAGAGTCAGCCTCAGCGCTATGGGGAAAAAGGCCACCAGGAATTCAATCAACCTTGGTAATCTCCCTTCAACGACCGGAGAAGATTTAAGCATCAATCTGCATCTCAACCTCAACTTGAACTTGGCTCCAGGGATGAACTCTATCCGCGGAACCGCCGACACAGCCAAAAACAGCAGCAGTGGAGCCATAAAGAGTGATGTGAACATGACTTCGGCTGCGTCTTGCAAGTCTCTGTCATCTGCCACTCCCACCGCAGGAGTCAGGTCTCGTTCTCGGATCTCAACTTGTCCAAGCAGTTTGAGCCACCGCAGTTCCCTGGAGGTCCCGCCGAGCTCTGGAGCCACTCCTGGGTTTGGGTCGTCTTCCTTCTGTCGCTCGTTGGATTGGAGCACCGGTGGTCCGCCTGAGGTGGGACAGCCAGTTTTTGTGTCAAACACGGGATCGGCTCCGGGATCTCAGCGCAGCAGCTTGATCCAAGAAACCTGCTCCAGTCCCAAGCTGAGTGAAGACTCCCCCATGGTGGGGGAGATCTCGCGCCTCTCAGGTCTGTCTCGGGCCGTGGTGGTGGGACTGATGGAGCAAGGTGTGGAGCTGGATATCGACTGCTTCCAAACGGATCCTGCGGGTGCGGTGAGGAGCCACAGTAAAACTCACCTGACTCCGCAGAGGGATCCATCGCTCGACTACGGCAGGCTGATGGAATCCACCCCACAGCGGCCGATCCAGCTCTCCCTCAGTGTCACCCACTCCCCCCAGTCTCAGTCCAGCCTCACCCCTCCTCTCTCACACTCCAACAGTCCCATTCACCCATACCAATCCATACACATCCCTCCCCCGCCTCAGTACTCCTCACAATGCCACTACCAGCACATCCCTTCTCCGTCTGATCTTCCCTCCTCTACAGCCTCCTCCCCAGCTTCACACCCCACCCCAAGGGCTCGCTCTCCTCCTCGCCCCCTCAAGCCATCACCTATGGGGGCCACCCCGCTCTCGGTTTTCCGACGAGATTCCCCTTTCCAGTGCTCCCTGCCACACAACAACCGAACCTCTTCTTGGGAGCATGGAGGACTCCAACCAAGAGGTGGCTCGCTCCGACATAGTGGGGGAGGAGGTGAGGGTGGGAGCAAGTGGAAGAAGGTGGAGCGAGATGGGCTCTACCGGGGGAAACACGCGTCCCATAAGCTGGTTAGGGCCGCTACTGTGAGCAGCTATGCCAGAAGAGAGGACTACAGCTCCGTTTGGGCTGAGGAGGCAGCCCACACACCCAGGAAGTCCTCCAGCAAACTATGGAGGGGCTTTGAGGGACGATTGTGGAGGAAAGATTCTGAGACAGAGAAGGAGGAGATGGACAGAGCCGAGTACGGATATGGCTGGAGCAGGGGGAACATGGGAAGCTGGAGGAGGGAGAACCGACGAGCCAAGGGATCCTCCGACAGGAAGCCAAAGGTTGATCACTCCCCCGTCTTCTCCAGGTCGAGAGGGAAGGAGGACGGGGATAGACGCAGCTCCAGCCTCCGGCTCTCCAGGAGGGCTCTGTTCAGGAGTGAGTCCCAGGGTCTGCTGGTGCCTCGGAGCCACAGGGAGGAGCTGGCGAAGAGGGGCCACTGGGTCTCCTCCTTCGATGTAGCGCAGGGTGGCACAAGCAGAGACGAAGGCGTCAGACTGCTGAGAGCCAAGGAAGAGGACAAGCGACTGTCCTCCACCGCCAGCCTCTTCAACCTGTCTCGCTCCCAGAGCCTGGAGGGCAGCTGCCAGTCGCTCTCGTCTCTGTCCTCGCCGTCGTTTTCGCCTTCCCCTCCTCCACGGCAGCCGCTCCAGCGCTCTCGGTCGCTGAGGGATTTGGGGAGGAAGGTGTTCGGCTCCATGAGGTCTCTTAGTCTCAAACGAAAGCCGTCCAAGAAGTGACACTTGTATAGCCAGCGAACCTCATGTTACATTCAAAACACCGTTTGTGCTTAGCATTATGTCTGATGAAAAGGAAGTGCCATCTAGTTTTGTTTGCTGATTATTCAGATCTCTGATGCTGCCTTTAGGATCTACATGAAAGGTCCTCTCTGGCACATAAAGTCTTTCCAACTTGCCATTACAATATCTTCATTCCTTCTACTAATAATCTGGTAAATTTGAACCAATATTGCCACTTTTGTTATCCTCACAAACTAAAGGAAAAAGCCACAAAATGCTAATGGATTACTGTGAAGCTCAGAGTAACTGCGTTTCCATTACAAATGTTCGCAGAACCTTTGATATTCTTCGAATATTCAAAAAACACAATCTCTTTCTTATTTATTCTGTTAAATAAGAAAGGCAATTAAAATCACACATGGATAAGTTTGTTCACATAAGTCATTAAAAAACTTCCCGCACCTTGATCATCCAACCACTTCCTCTTCCTCTTCCTCTTCTTCTTCGTGGTTTGTGCTGGTGGCAACATCCGGTTTTTGATCATGTGACTGGTGTGATGCGAATAAAGTATCTCTATTTCAGTTTTGTGAGATAAACCAATTTAGATACGACCAAAAAAAAAAAAAAAAAAAACTATTGTAGCGGCAAAACTTATCAACAAATGAGTTTGTTCAAAATTGATGTGTTTCCATTAAGCAAATTTATTTTCAGAAAGTCAAGTTGCATAATTATATGGTAAACAGAAACGCAGCTTGTGTTTTGGATCAGTAAACTTATTTGTTGGGACTCCTGGTAACGGTGAGTAAAACCTTTATTGCAGCAGCACAATTTCACACCAAACATTTAAATTGAATATTGGAGAAGGAAGATGCATATTTGTCCGGCTATTTTAGGCGGTTGATGCAGATCAACTTTTCATTTTAAATTGGAAAAATTTTTCGACAAATTAATGTATTTTAATGGGAAACATGAAAATATATTATATAATCTGTATAGAACACAAAGATTATATAACAATCATAATGTTATATGTTATAACATTATATATAAGGAAAAGTTACCCAAATCTTTTCCTTTACGCTGAAAACAGTTCAGAAAGTAAAAATCAGTGGAACTACCAAAGATATTTGGAAACTTAATGGCTTTTGTTTAATAAAACAAACCCATGAAACTATTTTTATGTTTTCATTCTAGTGATTTTCACCAAAATATTGCAGGACTAATTTGTTGAGCTGGTAAAAGAAACAAAAGATTCGCAAAACATTTTGTGTTTATAATTTAGAAAAATAGGTGATGCATTTGCATTAAGAGGCTCTTAGAACACTTGATCAGCATAAAAATAAAAATTAGTATAAAATGATATATGCTTAAATGTAATTGATTTTTGGGGAAACCAACAAATGTACCAGCAAAGTTTCAAACTGTAAACTTATTTCTAAAAGTAATATTGTTTAAATTCAGAAATGATTTACAAAAAGCACCACAAGTTAACCTAATTATTTAATAAAGTAAATCACATTGAAGAATGGTTTTTTTCTTATCTTTTAGAATAGAACTGTGCTACTGCAATAAAAATATTAAAGCATCTTTGCCCAGAGTTATCTGAATAACCAATTCATATGTTTGTGAATACTGACTGAATAACTATTTAAAAAAAAAACAAAAAAAAACAGTGAAATGGAGAAAATATAGAATATTTTAAATCTGTGTTTTTACTGGAGGTTTTTGATGTTTCAACAAAATCAGGCGAAAAGAATCAACTCTGGGAAGCTTTTGTGGTTCAGTTTCATCATTCTGAATATTAACTCATTACTGGATATAAAAAGCTTAGTTGCATAAAGCTCCAACTCCCCTGTAACCATGAGAATGAATGTGCGCACACATACTCCCCGCTCTGCATGCTGCTCTGTGACTCGTTCAGTGATAATAGCTGTTGTGAGGATGTGATACTCTTTAATAATTGGCAATACAGCCTCTGAAGTACAATCATATTGGCCAGATGATGACCAAAACCAAGCAAATACTCTTTAACTTGATATTTTGCTCAGGACTTTGAAATGAATATTGAATTATTAAAACAATGAAGCATTGTATAAGAATAATTTGTGGCATATGAGAAATAAAATAAGCTGATAAATGATATGTGTCTAAAATATGTGCATTTTATTTGAAAAAAACAAACAAACTCGATTTTTAAATAAAACATTTCAGGAAAACTCAAAAACCAACATTACTATTACTGAAAAGACAATCAGAGGCATTTTGGTAGTGCATAAAGAATCACTTTGACGTTCATGAGCACAGATTACTTGACTTTCTTCATTTTCATGTTGCTAGGAAACTAACTCTTCTGTCCTCTTCTTTCTATTTTCAGCCATGACATGTTTACTGTCCTGCTCACTGCTTCCCAGCGGTCTGTAATCTGCAGAAACCTCTACATTCCTATTTCTCCTTCAAACTCAAAAACCTGTCGGCATTACAGTTCAACAAGTGTATTTTCCTCTCAGGTGGTCCAGCCTGGCTGAGGTTGAGGTTTCGTTTGGCACACTGAGTCCTTCTAAACTCCATCACCGGCTCTGTTTGGCGGGTTAACTCTCTCCACTGTGCCGTCCTTTGAGCTGGAGGAGAACATGCCCTGATACATGGCTCTCTCTTTCTGCAGCTCCCGGTTTAGCTTCTCCTCTGCCCTCTGCAGGTGCTTCCTCACATTAGCATCTGTGGGAGAAAATAAAAGCAGTTTCAGCATGACGTGTGTTATCCCACAAGATGAAATTAGACCAAACATCCAATAAAATAAAATCAGTCAGACAATGATTGAATTCAAACTATTTATTTTTTTATTACTATTATTTTTTATTTAAATGTAGTATGTAAATTATTTGTATTTTTTCATTTGCAGACTCGAGGAAAAGTACTTGATTGAATTTCTTTACATTGCTATCTGTAGCACAAGATAGCAATGTAAGAATATTTTATAGGAATTTAATGTTAAAAACCAACACAAACTAAATATGAAGGTGAAGGAAAAACATACACCGACAATATTTCTCTTCTTTTGTTAAGTAACCCACAATCCTTTGCTGCATCACTATCACATGACCAGACTAACCCCACATGGTCCACATGCTCTGCTCTCCCTCCAGAGACACAAACAGCAACAAGACGGAAATAAACATTGGTTGCTCATAGCAGCCAAGTTTTACTTATCAAACAGATATTGGCTGATTCCAATGTTAATGCCACTATGCATCCCCAATTAACTTGTGAAAGAGTTTGAGGGTTGTGAATATTTTTGAAGAGCCTTGGATATAACGGCTTACTAGCTTTGAACTGTAACTAAAAATTTCCCTTTCTTGGTTAAGGTTAGCTTTCAGTTTACTTTAACCAGAAAAAAATAAGACAAAAAAAACTAACAAGCTTGAACATGATCAACTTTTTATTCCTCCACAGTTTGACTTGAGTAAAAAAATTTGCCCTTTATGGATTAAAAACTCAAATTAAGTTGATAGAACTGCTCACTTGTAAGGTTTAAGATGGTACCTATAAGATATGGCAAGCATTTTAAACCGTTACCTTTGTTTGACATTGGTTAATGAGGTGATGTCATTACTAAACTTCCACTACAAAGAGTTAAAAGCCAAAGAATCAAGTTAATTATTTTTTGTGGTCATTCCCTCTTGTCCTCATTGAAGTGTTTGTGTTTTTATTCTCTTCACATCTACATAGTCTCTCTATGAAATTAGCTTTCTATTTTAGTGAATGGATCTTAGATTTTCTTTATTTAAGCCGGAGCTTTTTTTGTATATAAGTAAGTGTTACCTCTGCATGCTATATTAGTTTTAATGCAGCCATGTTAACAAAGAAAACTCCATTTAGTGTCGCTTGTGTCATCCTAACCCATTCTAAAGTGCTGATTTTTATCGGTAAGTGATCTTTCATCAGAGTTCTAAAGCTGCTGTGGTTGCATGTCCCATCCTGGCTCCATCCCTACCATTTGGTAGCTCTTTGCAGACCTGGGTGAGGTATTGTTTGGCTGTCTGTGCGTCTCCCATCTCCAGAGTGGCCACCCCTGCCCGGTACAGCGCCTTGACGTTGCCTGGCTGCCACTGCAGCACCCGCAGGCTGTACTCCAAGACCCGAGTGGAATCCACCTTCTGTTTCTGCAGCAAACAGGCTAAAAGACACAAAACGGCTTCAAATATATCTCTCTGGCTGAAACACTGAACCTGTAGAAGCTACTGGCTTTACTTAGTCCTGATGTTTATATACCAGCTAGGTTGTTGTAGCAGTCCACTTGTGTGTTTCTAAGCAAAGCCTCCTGTTCCAGTGTGAGAGGAGGTTTCTCAGGTCCAAACCCTTTCACTGGTGCCATCACAGTGGAGTCGAGGCCTCGGAGCACCAGCAGGGCGCGGTGGTAATGACCAATGGCAGAGCGAATGTTTTTCTGCTTGTAGAAAGTATTTCCTTTAGTTTTGAACTGGACAGCTTCTTCCAGCAAAACTGAAACGGGCTTGGCAGAAGTCTCGTGTCCAGCAGGACCCGCTTCTACTGCCACTGCCCCCGGCACATCAGGATTATCGTCCGCTCCAAAAGCCTCCATCTCTGCTGGTTAGCTGTGAGAGGAGGAAGAGAAATGTGTTTAATCACTTTCCTTTAAGAGAAATAGACAATCATTAAACTAAAGTTTTATTTTGTTTATTTTTGTCACTAATATTACTGTGATCATAGCGCTTAGTTAAAAGGAAAAAAAATAAATCTCATCACTCCTCTATAATATATTCTTATTGTTCTGCCCAATCAAGATACAGACAACACATACAAAATGTATCAAAGCAAAACAATATTGTAAACCAAAATGAAAATAAGTCCCCTTTAAACATTCCTTCCCGTTTTTTGGGGGTAAAAATCTAGCAGTCCATTAATTCATGACACCTTAACCGCAATTAAAATATACCCACTACCAATCTGGGAAGTGCACTGCACCAGTTAATTCCAGTAGCATAACATTGTTATTGAATCATGATAACGTAAAAAGGAAACAGTCGAAATGTAACTCAAGCAGAATGCATATGTGTGTGTGTGTGTGAATAAATCCTCTGTTTAGGTTCCTTTAATCATTTCAATCCGGGTTATTTTCCCCGTAACCAGTAAAAGAAAACCTTAACGGATTTTAACGGTTTGCCATTACAGCTAATTGAGTTAGTGTTCACATGCTAGCTTCGGCTCCTCAAACCCTATCTCCAAGAGTATTCGTATTTCAATAGATTGGCGAATAACATCAATTAAATCATCTTACCTTATGGTGATAATTCAATTGCAAAGAAAAACTTATTTCTATAAAATGGCAAACATATTTTAGCTCCCCAGTCTACCTATTTTTGCTTCCGGCTCTTTTTCTTCTTTTTCTTCTGGACTGTGTCACTACAGGTAATCGTGATGCTGCCCTCTCGTGTTCGTTGTCCACATTTTTTGTCTTTTGAGTTTTAGTGGTTTATTTTCTAATTTGGTGAAATGATAGTTTAATAAATCGTCTATTTTTTATTTTATTTTTTTTTGCATAACCAATCTGAGCTCCTTGCTTGTTTGAGCCTGGGGTCACATGACCAATAAACAAGAATTAACCCTTTTCACCAAGGTTAGTTGTAAACAAAACATTGCATTGCCATTCCAGTTTAAACTCTAATTAGTTTATAATAAATGCCCATTATCTTTGTATTGGGAAGTTGGACTTTCCTGGCACTCAAAATGCAAGAAGGGCAGTGCTGATCTCTGCCTCACATGCAGATGTAGCCATTCTAGTTGCTTTTTAAAATTTCAATAAACAAAAAGCGCATAACACAGCCTCTATGTGTGTTTTTTGTAACGGATAAATTAAAAAGAAATTGATTATGAGTTTGTAATGCTTGCAACAAAAAGGGGAAAAACACTCAGCCATGAGTTCCAGCTTCTGAGAAACGTCTATCACAATCCTGCTGATGACCCTTTGCCCTTTTATATAGAAAAGGGTCCCCAAATCAAGTTCTACTTAGGGGCCTCACATATGAGCCAGCCATGTCAAACGGCAGTTCCAAGGGTCTACTAAGGGTCTCAAATTGTAAGTCTGAATTTACATACTAGACTGTGGTTGAAATTGGATTCCATGCTTATTGTTTCTTTTTCATGTACTGATATAAAATTTGATAAAAGTTGGGTTATATAATTTTTCATATGAATATGTAAACCAATTGTACACACACACAAACGCGCGCGCACGTACACACACGCGCGCACACACATATTCGATGAATGTGCGTCGCATGTATTTTCATTGTGGGAGGTAATAACGGTCGCTAACGTCCATGCGCAGGCGCACTGGCACTTCACACAACCGCAATAAGCAAATATGGCGGCGGCCGTCGACAGTGTTGTGAAAGTGTAAGTTTACCTTTATTTGTTGTAAGACCGTAAAGACCACCCACACTGAGAGTCGTTTTCATTTGGTTGGTTATCGTTTTACAGCTGAGCTTGCCGTATTTTCCCACGGTCTTTCCTGTTGTTCAATACAAAAATTGTCCCAAGAGAATTACGTTATCTTTGTGCTACGGTTAGCTTTTTTTTTTAGCTTTGGGCAGTTAGAAAGAAGCCGAGCTCATTGTGAAGGCAGTGTTTGTGTCTAACTCCATCAGTTGCGGGTCTGTTTACAGTGATTTTACAAATAGTGATTCCACAAGGACTTAGTCCGCTTATTCAAAATGAAGGGACGACTTAAATCTTCAATAAACTGTCCGGTTGGCGGGCGCTTTGTTGCTAACAATCAACCTTTTGTTCTGGCAGCAGTCCGTCTCTACTGTAAATGCTGGCTTTTACTTTGAAACCACGAGACGCATTGCGTATCCTATAAATAAGTATGACTTTAAATAAATAGCCAAAGGCGGAAAGTACAGTAAAACACTGATGCAGCAGCCTGTTTTTAGGGGGGAAATTGCGAGTGAGTAAAGACTGGCTTTATGAGGAAAGCGACCCTTGTCCTCAGGCTGCTGCTACTTCAAAGAGAACTGTTGTATTCCCACTGATGTGGTAAAATTTCTCTAATCAGGTGAGATCACATGAACTCCGGTGAGTGAGAAGATCTTCTCTATCAAATAGGCTTTTCATTTAACCACTGTGTTACAATAAAATTAGTAGCAGGACTTAAATTAATTGAATTTGTCAATAAACTTGAGCTGTGCTATTAGAAATGCGATTGATTCGATTTTGTTTTTTTTATATAACTCAAAATGAATAGGGTGTATTATATAAAATACTTGGACATGATATGTGCTGTGAATTGGTAAAAACTGATCATTAATTTTGACTGAAAATTGTGCCAGATTGGCAATATTTTTGGTTTATAATTTGTTACGAATTTGTTACCTAACTGACTGATTTTATATCTTGAAAATTGACCAATTGATTAGTGCATCTGTAGTTGAAAGATTTAATTTGAACCTGGTTATAAAATGTAAAAATTCTTATCCTTCAGGCCAGATGATATATATCCCCTGACATGTCTGAGTTGGAATAATAAGATAAGAAAAGAGCAAACAACATTTCAAACCTTAATATAAATTTGGACTGCAGTAAATAACGGTCAGCAACAGTTTAAAAATCTCTCCTGGTTTTTGTTTGTTAACCTGTCTGTGTCCTCCATTTTGAATGCAGTCTAGGAGAACAGTATTACCGGGATGCCATGGAGCAGTGTCACAGCTACAACGCCCGTCTCTGTGCAGAACGCAGCATCCTCATGCCTTTCTTGGATTCTCAGACTGGAGTAGCACAGTCAAACTGCTACATCTGGATGGAGAAGAGGCACAGGAGCGCAGGTGAATAATTACCACTCAAGATGAAAGAAGAGCAGTTATTTACTGTTTTGTGACTAATATTTGATGTTTGTTTGTTGAACAGTCCAACAATTCCTCTGGTGTCCTTTGTTTCCAATGAATGATTAGGTATAGCTCCAGGACAGCTGTACTCGTACCCCGCTCGCCGTTGGAGGAAGAAACGGCGTTCCCATCCTCCTGAGGATCCGCGCTTGGCTTTCCCTCCTCTCAAAGCAGGTACCAGCTTTTGTAAAATATTTTTTCCCCTTCTACAGAGACATTTAGGGGTTGTCAGATTTGAATAATTTCGGGAAAACCTTAAGCACAGTAAAAAAGCAAAAGCTTTTTATGAACAACTCTGTGTGTTGTTCATGCCTGTTTTTCTGGATAATGCAGCAGATCTAGAGCTGGGTCTGAAACGTGAGGCTTTGGGAACAGTGGACGGCAGCAGCTTGGAGGCTCTGCTGAAAGGCGAACCCCTGGAGAGGAGGAGCGGCGTGTCTGACGTCCGCACCCCTGAGGACGACCCGGCCACTGTGGAGCCGCCGGCCACGTCGGCGGTCACTCACACGTCTTCTGGACGCATTCGTAAGGTTAGACTGAAAGTGATTAGATGATGAAGATTTAACATTTAGTAGATGATCACTTTCTGATGTGGAAAGCATGAGAGATAAAGTTCTGGTATGAGGTTTGCATACATACTCATCATGAGCATAAATCCCGATATATTTTCACTCTTGTTTTTCAGGGGCAGAAGTTTGCTATTGCTACAAACTTCTATTGCTTGTAGCAACTGATTCACAAAAATCCATAAGACATCCAGAACATGATCAAACCCGCGCAACCAAATATCCGTGATTAACATTCGTCAAAGTTGGTCATTGTATGATCATTCCATCATGGAGAAAGAATGATTCAAATTATAAATGAAACATTTTAAATCCATTCAGGTCCCGATTAGATGTAAATGTCTAACCAGACCTGTCGGAACCAGACAGCCAACTTTGATAACCATTTTTGGTAGAAAACATACCTGAACATGTGTTCAGACACGTGAGCATAAAGGAAACCTTGAGCTAATTCCGATTCTTACAGCAGAGAGTTCTCGACCACGACGATTACTTGGATGATCTGGATGATGAAGACTTCGAAGATGAGACTCCCAAAAGACGAGGCAAGAGCAAATCCAAGGTGAGCGTTCAAATCGACGAAGTGCAATTTAAGAGAAAGGTATGGAATGAAAAAAAAAGAAAAAAAACTAAATAGATTTCAGTTGGATCGTGCGGAGTGTCAGTATTGAAACTTTGTGTCAGCCTTTTACTAACATAAAATAAATTAAAATACTTATTTTCAGATAAAATATTTTCAAAAGACATTGAAATAAAGTAGTTAAATCTCTATATCTACTGACACCTGCCACAACGTAGGCAAGCCACAAAAAGTCTTTGCTAAAGAAAATGGCTGTTCAGTTCAAACTGATGGAAAGTTGAGTGAAAAGAAAAAGTGTTAGTCAAGCAACCAGAGCACTGAGATAATGCATCCAAATAAAATAGATCTAAGTTTGTGGGTATAATGTGCAAAATGTGAAAAATGTTTAAGCGGTGAGTATTTTTTGAGAGCATAAACACAAAATTATAGTGAATACAAATTAAGAAAATAAAACATCTGTAGTTTAATTTTTCTAATCTCAGGTCTAGGAGAAGACGCTCACTATCTTCTGTTTGCTTTGTTTACTTTGAGGCAGTTTAGTGATTTAGTTTTGAGTGATCTCAAATAAGATCTCTAAACCAGAGTGAATTAATTTCACTTTTGAAACGAATGAACTTTTCAGTGATGTTCCTCTGAGATGCACCTGTAGAAAGTCAATATTTAAGTTTGTTTCTTATTGGTTCTTCAGAGCCGCAGTGACAAGAACGGGAAGAAGAAGACGGAGGCTGCGGCGGCGGCGCTGGAGGAGCGGGACAAACCGTACGCCTGTGACAGTGAGTAGCAGGTCGTCTGTCTGAGCCGTGCATGTCAGCAGGAGAGGCTTTTCGCTTTTCGCCCCTGAAACAACGAGGCGAGCCGTTTTGCTGTGCATGACACGATCTGAAAAAAACGTGGCAGGGAAGCAGCAGTGTTTTCTGAGCTGGTGCTCTGTGTGTGCGCGTGTGTGTGTGTGTGTGTGCTGTGTAACTTGGTTCTGGCTTCAGCTCGCTGTCCTACTTGCTACCTGCGTGTCCGCCTGAAATGACCGGTTGTGGAAATGAGAGAAAAAGCGAAAGCTGTTTTGGGAGTGATGAATGCCAATCTTCCAGCTCGGCTCCACGTTGTTCCCTGTTTTTTTTTTTTTTTGGGTAAGGGTGCCCGTATCACGATAACACTCTTGTATGACGGTGTGTGTGTGTATTAGTCTGTGGAAAGCGCTACAAGAATCGCCCAGGCCTGAGCTACCACTATACACACTCTCACCTGGCAGAGGAGGAGGGCGAGGACCACGAGGAGATCGAGGCACCACCCACTCCTCGCCAGCCTGAGGAGCAGAAGAGTGAGTTACTCCTCCAGTGCTGAGAGGCAGATAGACAGAGAGGAGGGAGGTTTGGTTGCATGCCTTGTAGCATGTGTGTTGGTGCAAGGGAAGTCTCTCATTCCTTTTTTTGTTGTTGTTGTTGTTGTTGTGTGCTTTTTTTACCCCCTTCTTTGATTTTTAATTTTTATGATTTGAAATTGTGGATGAGACTGAAAGTTCCTGACTGAAACATGTTTGCATAGTTGGGAAATCTGGCACTTTTTCAATCATTCTGTTTTCCTACATAATAATATTCCATTTCATAGTTGTTGGGGTTTTTATTTTGTTTTGTTTTTTGTGCACGTGACGCCATGTTTGCAGATTCATATGTCAGTCTTGTGATTTAGTGTCATGGCGATTTAAAGATGGTGCTGAACTGGTTATGTGTTTGTGAATCAAAATAAGAGAAGGGAGTTTTTTTTTCTTCTGGTTTTCTTTGTTAGAATATCCAATCCATTCGTGAGGTAGTTTGTTTCTAAGCGTTGATGTTGGTGACCTTTATGTGTGGGATCAGTTCTTTTGTGTCTAATGTCAGTTCTAATGCGTGAAGAATACGTTTCTTTACTTTCCTCTTTTGTCCAGCCACCAAAAAGGGTCCCAACGGTCTGGCGCTGCCCAACGATTACTGTGACTTCTGTCTGGGAGACTCCACCTTGAATCAAAAAACGGGCCAATCGGAGGAGCTGGTGTCCTGTTCAGACTGCGGACGGTCAGGTATGAGTCTCCGCCTCTTTCCTATCTCATTGTAACAGTAACATCATGCTTGGTCGGATTCTGGCCGTTTTTCACAGAGTTGGTTATTTAAGTTAACTTAAACATCTCTCCCTCCACGTTGAAGGACACCCGACGTGTCTGCAGTTCACTCCAGTGATGATGGCGGCCGTGAAGACGTACCGCTGGCAGTGCATCGAGTGCAAATGCTGCAACGTGTGCGGCACCTCCGAGAACGATGTGAGTCTCTTTCATCCCTGAAACGTTGTGTCTAATCTTTCTGGAAAAGTCATAAATGATAGTTGCAAGTATCTAGAGCAAGTGTGTGACATTTACTTGTTTTTATGCTGTTTAAAATGATCTACATCTTCCAATTTGACCCTCAGGAGCCATATGTTATAATGTGGCTCATAAACATTTACAGGCTTCATTTATACAAGAAGCAACTTAAAATATAAAGAGGCTTTTTTCCATGGATTAACGACCTCTCAAGAGATTCTTCCATGCAGGATGGATGTAAAATTGTTTGAAAAGCAGATTTAGGAAAGAGGAATTGTTTATCTTACAATTAGGGCTGTCCTTCATTTGTGCTGATCTGGTAAATGTCAGCAGCCTGATAGTAAGAAACGGAAAATACGTTTCTGAGGTCAGTTGGATGGTCATTCGGACACAGACACAATAACAAGGTTTCAGTCTGTTTGCATGTCAGAACACAACTAAAACCTAAAACAGTCCCTGGATTGTGAATTAAATTGTTTTAGTGTTTGTATTTTAAATATGCTTCATATTTAAAATACAACATATTGTTCAGGTTTGATCGGTGAGTGAACATCATGTTTTGTTTCTGCAGGACCAGCTGCTCTTCTGTGACGACTGTGATCGAGGTTACCACATGTACTGTCTAACCCCACCCATGACCGAACCGCCAGAGGGTGAGCCGACGCTTCACTGTGGAGCCGCTGTCAGACTCGGCTGCATGACCGCCGCCGCCGCCGGCTAGTTAGTCTGATCTGTTTAGGTTCACAGGGAGGGCCGTCCATCTGAACCTCAAATTATTTTTTAACATCAAGGAGTGCTGGAGAGTTTTCTAATTTAATAATTTCTAACATGTGGACTTAATATATCTTTTTGGAAATTAAACACCTGCGCCTCTTTTACTCAATTTACAGATGAATAATTAGATTATTTGAAGATATTTAATTTTTTCGCCGTTTTGGTAGTGAGCTACCAAAAGAAAAACTGTTTTGTCTTTGAAGTCTAAAACTGTAAAGTACCTAGAGTTTTTTTTTTTTTTTTTAGTTGATCTTTTTATACATTTTAAACCTTTGTACACTAATACTAAATTTGATAAAAATGGCTACAATAATTAATTATTGGGAAATCATCAACTAATTTAGTTATCAGTTAATCGCTAACTGGACTACACAGATAAAAAAAAAAAGGTAATTTGCTGAAAGAACAAAACCATGAGAGCAGTAATTGAGCTACAACTACACAGAAATCTCTACATTTTTACATTTAAGGTGAAAAACGTATCCAGAACTTCTCAAATGGAAGCTCTAGCCACAAATAATTTCCTATTAAGCACCTTTTGCGATCCAGTTATTAACCAGTTAATCTCAAAAATTGGACCCCTGCACTGTGTTGATGTTAAGTCAAGCAGAACCGCTGAGATTTTCACATGTTGATGTTAGAACCAATTCATGAGCTGCAGATGAATCTTTCGATAAAAATTATCAAGTGAATGCTATTTTATCGCGTTTTAGTCAATAAACGTGTATTTTCTTATTTTAAAAAGTTATTGAATTATTTATCTTTATTTTAATGTATTTCTAATCTTGCATAAAATAAGCCTATCTGTTTAAATAAGAAGAAAATAATTGTTAGAAACGTCAGTCCCGATTAGGGCTGCAGCTGTGTAAACACATCGATTCAAACCCAAGGAAGTCAGGAAGCGTATCGTATGAACTTCCTTCATCCTTTCCTGTTTCCATGTTGTCAGGGAGTTGGAGCTGCCACCTGTGCCTGGCTCTGCTAAAAGACAAAGCCTCCATATACCAGCAGAACCAGAGCTCAGCCCCCGAGTGACATCAGAACACGAAGCCCGCCTCTCAGCACCAGGACCCCCTCGGCCCCGACTCAAAATGTCAGACCTCCTCTCAACCCGCCAGGCCGGGCTCTGTCCAGATGTAGCTGAGCCAGATCGCAGGTCAGCTACACAAGTCGCTCTTACCTACAGTGCTAGCCGGGGGACTCAAAAACATAAACAGACCTCAGATCAGTCAACACGGGGATCAAACTATCACTACAATCCTGCCTAGAGCGGCCTCGAGACTTGCTGTCAAACATGTAACATATCATGTGTATTTACACCATAGACACACTTTCTACTGGACTGTTACACACACAGAGAAACCGAATGCAAGCAGTACCAATAATAGCTGCTGTCTCCATGGGAACTCCCAAGAGAACAAGGATTAGCATCACGGCTAACTATTTGCACCCCTCCACACTCAAAGACAAGCGTGGAGTGTGGAGACAGTTTGTCTTCAGCTAAAAGATCTATTTTTACTCACTGATAGTGATGTGGGAACCACGTCACCGTATATCTGGTTAAGAAATCTAATTGTTGTTTCTGGTTATTAGTGGGCTTTTCTAGTGGCTTTAGTCGGTGTGTGCTGTTCTCCCATTCACCAAAGCTTTTACTGTGTTTTGATGAGGTTTCCCCTTTGCGTATCTGTCAGATGTGACATCACAGTGGCGTTTCTCTCCGCTCACAGCCAACCCACAGCGCCACCGTGGCGACGGCTTTCATTTCGCTATATGAAATACGACACAAACACTTCAACGTTTGATCATAGAGTGTAATTAAACTATATAAGTCACTTCAGAGTTCATCGGCTCTCTGCAGGAGGAAGCCAACACTTTTACAACGCCTCAAACTTTCTGGCTCCACTGATATGTTTTTTTTTTTTTAGCTCACTACATGAAACGCAGAGGATCATAAATAAATGTGTTTTTCCATGTTTTTTTGTTTTTTTTTGACGCGCCATCGTTTCACACGTTGTGCCAACGAGATGCACTCATTTCCAGACTAGCTGTTTTTATCATTTCACACTGAGGTTGATTTGCATGCAACATGCACATAAACTTTCATCACAGCTGTTTCTGTTTTGTGTTTGTTTTTACATTTTATATTATCTGATATTCCATTGGTATTGGGAGTTTTTACTAGTTGAATTTGTAAAGTCCATGATATTGCAAACACTTCGATATATAGCTCCTAATCCATTCTATGTACTGTATTGACTTTTATATTTTTGTTATGACTGTGACATGTTTCAAATTGTTTATGTCAGACTTTCTTCATAAGTATTTGTAAGATGACGTACTTTGTTGTACTATTTTTATTTTTGCATTTTTTTGGTATTGAAGCTGATTTAGCCCAACTGAAATAAAGATCATTTTGAATCGTGAACTCCGTCTCATTGGTGCATTGTTTCTGACTTATGGCCTATTTAAGAAGAAAAGAATATTCACTCTGATACCAGACGACACTTTTTCTTTTTTAGCTCAGGAAGGACTAAAAACTTTTGTTTTGTAATTTAAAATATTGAGGCAATCCCATAACTCTATTTTTAAGAACAGATTTCTGTCTGCCAAGATGTCAGAGTTATCCTAGTTATTACAGAGGCTCATGTATATGAAATTAACACATTTTATGTACATGTTCTAAATTACCGACATGTCCAGTTTTGTCAAACTTTCATCTTTAATTCTAATATTGATGTAAAACAACATTGACAACAGAGGAAGCTGCTGGCATTCGTAAAGGTGTTGGGAGGTTTTTCCATGGTCACACCCAATCATTTTTATTTATCACTGTGATAAAAATGAAATGTTTCTAAGTGATTGAACCATCAGAACCTTAGAGTATCTGGAGAAAATTAATAAAACTGACTGAGAACTGATATCGGAGGAATCGGTCACCATCAGTCAAGATCTGGTCAAGATTTGATGCCCAGTCTTAAAAAAGAAAGGTTGATGAATTGGGTAATTTTTTTTTTCCACAAAAATCTTTGAAACCTATAAAATGATTGTAATTAAACTTCAATATTCTATAATAAAAATGTACAAAACCATCTAACTAGAAACTGAAGTTGGTGAAAAGCATATTTTCTTTTCAGAAGCGTTGAGGTTCAGAACCTGGACAGCTCTTTGGACCGGACGACTGCGGCGCTGTCTCTGGTGCTGAATCCTGGTCTTCATCTCTGAACGTAAAACAAGCAGGTTTGGCTTCATTTATCAGGATAAAAATGACTTTGTGGCAAAGAAACATCTCTGGAGCAGTTTGTGTTGACTGAGTTTTATTTTCAAATATCATCATGTGTTTGGCAGAGAATAAATTTTAATCAGTTTTTCACTGAAAGTGCTCCACCAAATGTCTACAAAAAGGAAGTTTATTTTCTTCTACATGAAATACAAGAAATCACACATATGAACCTCAACTGTGTCACAAAATACTCAAGTAAATAAGTAGTACTTGACGTTTTTGACAAATTAATATGATTTTCTTCATAAATAATTAGATGGTCATTTATTTTGTTATTTTCTCCCCTCCAGTGGGTCTTTTTGTGGGCTCTAGTGTCCCTTATTTGAAAGTAGGCTGACACGAAAGGGGGAAGACATGTGGTAAATGTCGATGGGTCCGGGAATCGAACCCGTGACGGCCGCATCGAGGACCGAAGGCCTCCAAACGTGGGTCGCGCTATCCCCCACGCCACCACAGCACAACCTAGATGGTCATTTGTTTCAATCCACATGAGTGTTTTCTTTTTGGATATCAGCAAAGAGCTGGTTTGATTACACCATTCACAGCTCAGATTCTGCTGAAATATTTAGATTTAGGAACAAGAGAGCAAAACAAAGGTGATTCATTTTCAGGAAGAACTGTGCGTAACATTTTATTGCACTTAAACGTTAGGAATGTGACCCAAACACTCTGAATTGATAAGCTTTTAGGCAGGATAACAGTCACTTAGTGTAAACATCGGGAGCGAGCCGATCAGACATGCTATGTTGTTTACAATAACAAACACAGTAGTAAGATAAAAACTGACACTAAGCATATATGATAAAAGTGCACAAAATGGGAAGCAACTATATAAACCTAAACCTACTATAATCCTCTCTCTGAGGTTCAGGTATATAAATGTGACACTTTAGAAACGCTTTTCTGCTGGGGTTCTGAAGTGCTTTAGTACAAAACTATTTAAAATACTCATTTATCAAAGGTAAACATCACTTACAGACATCCGGTGTCGCATAGAGCCACGAGGATACAAAATCAAAACGAGTGTTTGAGAAGACGGGACGGCGTCAGTGTGGGAGGGAAACAAATCAGGAAACCTGTCTGTGTTTACGGGGCGCGTTCACTCCAGCTCTACAGCTGCTCGAAGCCGACGGAGCAGAGAAGGAAGATGGAGTAAAGCAGCAGGAGACAGACGCCCAGCCGGCGGTCCAACTTCCAGCGGTTCAGATGGACACACAGGACCTGAGGACGGACGGACAGACACAGACTATAATGACACAGACGTCGTACGATGCTGCACTGCACCGAGTTTAATCTCCAGAAAATCCAGTCAGGTGTTTGTAGGCTCGGAGATGAAAACAGATAAAGTCAGAGTGACAGGAGAGGAAATGATCTGCGTTCAGACAGATTTACTCACAGTGAGTGTGACTGAGGCCAGCAGCAGAATGACAGAATACACCAGGCCTTTACTGTTGATCGTAACCTTAAATATATAAAAATACATATTGTTATTTTCATTTTTAAACTATCCTTGTTGGTTATTTTTACAAAATGTAACTTAAAAAAAAATTTTTACTAAAGAGCTTCACAAATTAGCATTTAAGATTTCATTTGTTTGAAGCTGCAAAAGCTACTTAAATTAAATTAAATGTAATTTAGTAACTTTTTTCTTACATCTGTTTCATAATTTATGAAGATAAAAAAAATCTGCTTAACTTGGATATAATGTTCTTTCTCATTACGATGAGTAGCTAAAAGACAAGGCGCATCTGTTTCACGTCATGTCGACATCATGCTGGATTACTGATTATTAACAAAAGGCTTTTGCAAATGACAATAGTTGTGGTTAGAATTTGTCATTTCTTAATGTGAGATTTTTTTTCCTAATGGAATAGAGAAAAAATAACATAAATTTTGCAGCGCGAGCTTATGCTACTGCAAAAAAGAGGAACTTATTTAAAGACTTTTAACATCTTTTAGAGTGCAAATAAATTAAGACGGTGCTGAATGTTTAATGGCCGTCATGCAGATTGAAGTAAAATAGTAAAATACTAGAATGGAGAGCATTCATCAATTCTTGTCTTGTGTTTGTCTGTGCAAATGAAACAAAGCTTCTCTGTAAAAACATCTCAATATTTTAAAACCCCTGTGGTTTTTTAAGTGTGATTTTTTTTTTCCCTTGCACTTCAAACAGTGCAGTTTGAAATGCAGCCCTGAACAGACTGGAGATTTACATGTGGGCTGTAAGTAGCAGCTAAAAACAAGCGCAGTCAAAGTTTTGGATTTTTGTCTCCTTGCCAGGTGTAGTCCCAGTTTTAGCTGCACACACAGACGATGTCAAAGGCACACGCAGTCGCAGTCGCACCCACACACAGACAGCTGGAGTTACCACTGATCCATAGCTGACTATGAGAGTCCTCAGAGCCCAGGGGAAGCCCAGGCCCAGCAGCACGTCAAATATATTACTCCCAATGGAGTTGGACACGGCCATGTCGCCCATCCCTGCAGAGTGCAAAGCCAAGGTTAAAACCGTCAGCGACACAAAAGCTTAACAATCTTAAATCTGCAGGAAGATAATCATAGTTCATTGTGTACAACTGAAATTTTCTGTGCAGAAAATAAACTGAAAGCGTTTTTGTAAGGTTCTCGCAGAAATAATTTCTTTCTGCTACACGGTGATGATGAAGTTCCTGAAGCCGTTTGTTGTTGTGGACGGCATCACACACCTTGCCTGGCGACAATGAGGCTGGCCATGCAGTCAGGAACGCTGGTGCCAGCTGCCAGGAACGTGATGCCCATGATGACATCCGGGATCCCGAGCGTGTAGCTGATTATGGTCACCTTCACCGGGGAGAAGACGTTCGCTTATGACCTATGACATAATGCGTGCATGCGTGTGCACGTCAGTGTGCGTTCCATACCATCCAGACCATGAGGTAGGAGAAGAGAGCAATCCAGAGAGTGGAGGACAGGAAGGTGAGGAGGTACCAGCGCTCCCATCGCGGCTGGTTGCAGTCGGGGATGGTGCAGTGCAGCAGGAAGCTGAGAGGCCAGGACAGCAGCCACTTCAGTCGAACACACCAGCCATCTGCAGAGAGACGGAAAACAGCCACTCACTGTCCCCCCATTCATCTCCACTTCTAAGTTATTTACACGGCATGGCCTAAATGCGTCTGCGGACCTCTGTGTCATCTCCTTGTAATTAGCTTCCTCGGCCTTTAAAACCCGTCATAAGCTGTGAGATATTAACAGAGGGCAGAGCAGGAAGTAGGTGTGGTTTCACAGGAAGCATTCAGGGATCAAGTTGCATTTTTTAATGGAGATTAGGAGTTAAAAGGCTGAACAGACAACATCCTGTCGCCTGAATCCTTTTCTCCGCCCTCACTTCATCACTGCACCGTATATCTCATTTCTGCCTTTGTTGCAAATCAAGTGTAGGCGCTGTCTCTCGCATATTGATTTGACTGAATGTAGATTCTCCTCCTACCTCCACATATGCAATAAAAAGACAATCTGGGTTCCTACACACTACTGAAAGTCTAGAATTTAAATTCTGTTGAATTAAATGTGTAAATATATTTTTGTTCCCTATCTTGTTTTCTAAAAGATCTTGAAAGTGAGAAAATGAAACATGAAAAACATGGAGAGTCTAAAAACAAGATCAACTTTTTAACTTTTTTCAAACACAAAATAGTCGCAATAATAGTCAAGATCACCAGTAAAATATAAACAGAGATGTGTGATGTTTATTAATGGACCAGTTAGTGTAAATATTAATTTCATGAGTTGCCCGTTTTCACCTATGAGAGTCTTGAGTTTTTGTTGGCCAAGTTAGGAGAATTTTTTTGTGAATTTACATCGGATGCCCAGTAGGTGGCAGAGTATAAGTGTACAAATAAATTAAACCAGTATTAAAATAAGCATTGTGAAGTAATACGGAGCCCTACAGGGGACATGGGATTTTTTTTCTTTTGCGTTCCCTCGCAATAATCTACTGGTCAGTTATGCGGCATAATTGAATACTGTAAGCCTTTCTTACGGTGCCCGCCGTATTTCTGCCTTAACACAAGATTATGTAAGGTTTTTCCATGTATGTTAATATCTCATTGTGAAATATCTGACATTTTATATCTTTTCTTTAGTATAGAAAGGAACCACGAACCTATGATGTAACCAGAAACTTTCCGTAAGTAGGAAATGAATAAAAATACATCCAAACTATTTGGACAATTTCAGAATTATTATCGCAGGTAATAAGTCATCAGACAGTTTTAATTGTGTCTCTGTTGTGCTGGTTGTCTGAATGGTTTAAAGAGCTGCTTTCATTGCCGTTCCATCTCAGCCTTAATAGACAAAAACATGCAGAAAATAAATCGGTTTTCAATCAGTTTTTGCACCAAAGAGTCAATAATAATAAACACGTTCTCACAGAGGCTCCGTAAGAGCCATATGAATGAAATAAGTAATTATTGATATGACAGGAGCACGCGACTTTGACACTTGGGAGGTGGGCGTGTCGATGTGGGAGTGACGTCATCATGTCTGAATGGGTAGGTTACTGACCTGCTGGCTTTGTGTGTGTGAGGAAACAGGTGAGCGGGCTGGAACAAAGTTTGGAGCATGATAATCAAAATGCAATAAATTGGCGATAATTGTGACAGAACAAAGAAATGGTTTGGAGTTGATTGATACACGGACAGATGAGATTCCCCCAGTTAACCCAGTGCGGACCTCTAACATTATTAGTTTGCCGTGTTTAATAATAATAAAACGTGTTTATTATTATTAAGTCTTTGGTGCAAAAAACTGATTGAAAGTTGATTTATTCACTGCATGTTTATGTCTGTTAAGGTTGAGATGGAACTGAACATGAAAGCGGCCCTTTAAAGTTTAAACCATTCAGACAACCAGCACAACAGAGACACAATTAAAACTGTCAGATCACTTATTACTCCATGATAATAACTCAGAAATAGTCCAAATTAGGATGTATTTTTATTTCTTTCCTACTTACGGAAGGTTTCTATTTATATAATGTTCTGTTTTGATTGTTGATTCTATGTTGCATTGTGTTTTTGTGTTTGATTTGATGTAAAGCACTTTGAAATGCCTTGCTGCTGAAATGTGCTATGCAAATAAAATTTGATTGATTTGATTGATGATAGGTTTGTGGTGCCTTTCTATCCTAAAGAAAAAAAAAAAAGTCAGATATTTCACAAAGAGATACTAACATTCATGTAAAACCTTACATAGCCTTATATTAAAGCAGAAAGTTCAGCGGCCACCGTAAGAAAGGCTTACAGTATTCAATTATGCTGTATAACTGATCAGTACAGTATTGCGAGGGAACGCAAAAGAAAAAAATTCCCATGTCCCCTGGAGGGCTCCGTAAAGTAAAGATCAAACACTGAATCAGATAATTTCACCTGCAGCTTTAAAGCATAAAATAATTTAACCTTTTCTGTCACGCTGCAGCCATTTCTCACTCACGTGGCAGGATGAAGGGTTTGAAAGGAGAGTTTTCTTCCTCCCCTTCTTCCTCATCCTCTTCTTCCTCCTCATCCTCTTTCAGCTGAGCGCCCCCACCGGTCTCTCCCCCTGATTCCTTACCCCTCTCCCTCTCTCCCTCCGCTGCCGCCCCGTTTTCTCTCCCCCAGGTCCCACCCGGACCCGACCCTTCTTCCCCCGGACATGCGCCCTCCTCTGGGCTCACCCGAGCTCGAATCAGCCTCTGCCTCTGTGGGAAAGCAACGCAAGATGAGAAGTAGGAGAAATATTTATTGCAATTATTTTATCCAAAAGGGAAGCAGAAAACAGGCAGGCGACGTTTTTTTCCAGCAGAGCACGGAAAAATACTTCCATACACAATTTGCTCTGAAATCTGGCATGGAAGATAATTTACACCCAGAAATCCATAAAATATCAATATCTCTAAATGTATTAGTCTCATTAACTAAGTGACACGTCCAGCTTGATGATTTGTGAAGGTTGTGAACTCACTGCAAAAATGCAAAGTTAGCTTTCTCATGCAAACATCTTAGCTTGTTTCAAGTAAATATTTCCTCAAAACTGAAGAAGTCCTAGTTCCACTGGCAGTTTATTTCACTTATGGGAACAATGTCTTGTTATAGGTGAAATAATCTGCCAGTGAAATTAATACTTATTTTAAAAGAGGAATTACTGACTTAAAACAAGCTTATATATCTTGCTGAAAAGTTACTTGTAAGTTAGTTTTGTCTTATTTAAAGTGTGATATTTGCATTAGAAACAAGACCACAAAATATTTTGTAAGATATTGTGTTTTTTGCTGTAGATCTTGTTGAAAACCCAACGTGATGCCATGTGTGGGCGGATGTACGGGGGACATGTGGCGTGATAAAACGGCGTCTTGCCTCTGAGAAGCTGAGCTGATGAGAGCGAAGGTTCGGTAGCTCATCCGCCGGCACCGCGCCCGAGTCTTGACCGGCCACCACACACGAGTCTACGGCCAGGAAAAGAGACAAAGCAACGCAAATGTTTGTGTTTTTTTCTCCATCCAGCTGGAAGTTTTACATTTTTTATCTCTTAAAAACCATAAACTTTAAGTGTTTCAATGGGAATTCCTGGGATAAAATCTGAAAATTGAAGCCCGTATTTGTATCCAGTCCCATGAATGAATAATTTGCTAAATATATCAATTTCAAGTCGCAACAAAGTATTTGAGATAATCTTAGAGTACATTGGTGAACATTTGGAATAACACAAATGTAAATTCAAGGTTGATTTCCACAGGCTGACCATCCTTAAAAACATTGGGTTATGTCTTATACCTGCTTCAACCTTATGAAAAATCGATCAAACCTTTATTTTTTGACAAACACAATATGATACTAAATTACACAAAAGTGATCTCTATTCACTAATTAGTTCATTTCTAGAGCAAATTGGTTGAACATTGTCAGTTTGGAAAGTTCAACCTACTTGCACCCCCTGATTTTAAAATCAAATGCATGCCACACTTTTCAGATATTTATTGTAAACGTTTTTTGCACTACTCTATGTTGGACTGCCTCATAGAATCCAAGAAAAATACGCTGGAGTTTGCAAATGCAATAGTACAAAACATGAAAAGGCTCAAAGGGAATGAAGTAGAATAAACTCAAGACATCACTAAACTAAACTAAAGAAATGACGGAGAAATAAATGAGAGTCAGTTTTATTTTAGCCTCTTTCAAATCCACGGGGAAACAGAAATCTTTGCCTGGCAGCCTAATCTGTGCTACTGGGTCTCCTGAGCCCTGCTCACACACTGAGGGAAGCGTTTGATGTCGATGAGAACGTCACACACGCATACAAACACGCGCTGCTGCACCTGGCTTCAGCGGCACCATGTCATTTTCGCCGTCTCCGACGTTTCCGACAGCGGTCGTCCGGCGCAGACTGCTCAGACACGGCTGACCGTCCACGCTGCAGTGTCTCTCCACCAGGCAGCAGAGGCGTCTGTTGAACCTGCACAACATGAAACACGCAGCGGACGCTGCTTCGTCTGCTGGGAATAAAGCAGGAATCGGCTCTGATCTGGAATGTGAGGAGAAGAAACTCACTTCATGATGATTATGTAGATGCCGTACATGGAGATCAGGATGATGGTCTCCCACCTACAACATTCAAACATATCTGTGGATTGGCTTTAAGAAACAACAAATTCCCCACTTATAAAATTAAACTAGACTCACCACAGAACTTTTTCATCATAGATTACCTGTGAATAAAAAAAACATACTAGTTAAAGCTCAAAAACAGACCTTTCAGGTGTCGCTGTTAACAGACAAAACGTTTAAACTGTTTCCTGCTTGTTAGTTTCCGAGTTGTAGTTCTTGCTCAAAATCTTATGTTATTTCTTACATTTTGGATGGTAAAAATCATTTGATTCCTTGCATTATTACAACACTGTTATACAGATAAGTCAGCATTAAGATGGCAACAATCCTTAACAATAACCAGATTTGTAGCCAGAACAGAAAATGATGAATAAGCATTTAAAATGTTCACGTCAGATTCAGAAAGTTGAGCTTTTATGATCATCTAGTCAATCAGGGAGAAAAAATATTAGTTTAATCATAATAGAACACAACAGAATTTTAACAAAAAATAGTATTTAAAGTAATAGCAAATTCACCAAGAGGGGTAATAGTAGAATATTGTCATCTTCCTAATATAATTGTAAAGTTACTTATCCCCAAATAAATCACCAACTATTTTTACTAAAAGTATGATTTAGGCAAAAAAAAAAATCACTTTTGGCAAAAAAAAAAAACAACAAAAAACATCAGACTTAATTCCTTATTTTAGTAAGGTGATGATAATTTTTTAAATGTACTTATTTTTTTAAATTTGAAATTACATGTTCATTGCATAATGAAACAAAAAATGGAAATTAAAAAGGAAATAAAATGTGAGGAAGGAAAAATAAATAAAGAAAAGAGCCAAAATAAAAGAAATGCATTAAACACATGTATTTAACTACAATGAGGCAGTATTAGCCCCGCCCAGTGCAGTAAGTGATCTGGAAATAATAAAACTATATTATACATATTTAGTCAAGACACATTTGTTCATTAGTTCACAAATTATTAATAGCTACTGGCACAATTAATCACATTTTGTTTGGTTAGGCTTTTATTATATTAAGGCACCATTGGAGCTCCATATAAACTCAGTCAAACATGTAATTCTGTGTTTTATTTGGTGGTGAAAAGGAAAAGAAGTTAAACACTCAATGTGGTTTCTCACCAGAATAAGCACCACTATGGACAGGATGTAAAAAATAGCATCACGAAACAGAGGCCACCAGCTCAGACAGATGGGCTACGGGAAGAGAGAAGGGACACATTAAATGTTGTGTGGCGAGTGGGATTTACAATTAAAACCAGATATTTACATACAGAGCAGGAAAAAGACATTATAAGACAGTCACTAGTGTTCTTTAATGAACCTTTAAATATTGTAGTTGTTTTTATTTAGAAAAACTGTTTCTACTCCACAGCTATAGACTGTCTGTGTTTGTTTATCACCCATCCATCCATCCATCCATTTTCTTACACCCTTCTTCCCTAATGGGGTCGGGAGGGTTGCTGGTGCCTATCTCCAGCTGCGTCCCGGGCGAGAGGCGGGGTTCACCCTGGACAGGTCGCCAGTCTGTCGCAGGGCAACACAAAGACATACAAGACAAACAACCATTCACACACACTCACACCTCGGGAGAATTTAGAGAGCCCAATTAACCTGACAGTCATGTTTTTGGACCGTGGGAGGAAGCCGGAGAACCCGGAGAGAACCCACGCATGCACAGGGAGAACATGCAAACTCCATGCAGAAAGACTCCGGGCCGGGAATCGAACCCAGGACCTTCTTGCTGCAAGGCAACAGCTCTACCAACTGCGCCACTGTGCAGCCCTTTGTTTATCACCCAAAAAACCAAAATAAAATGCATTAAAAGTTTACGTTTGCAATGTAACAAAATGTAGAAACGTTCAGAGACATAAAAACATTTGTGAGACTCTTTGTATTGATGTGCCAAGAGCTGCTTCTAAAATAGGCTGCAGTCTGGGTCTCTAACTATGGATTTGTGGTAATAAATGTAAAAGCCACACAAACCTGTCCAGAGAAGATGCCGCAGAGCCCAATAATGACCAGGATGTTAAAAACCGCTGATCCCACAATAGTCCCCACACCAACATCTCCCTTTGTGATGAACACGCCTGAAAGCAGAGTGAGAGTAAGCACAACCGTGACATTAATTCAGACAATATGAACACCATCAATCCTCTCTAATACATATTAAAAAATATAGATATATATTGTATTTTCCCTTCAGATAAAAATGTTTTTGTTGTTTTTTTTATTTCCACTGCCTGTGTGATCCTAAGACAATGTTAGTTAGATTTGCTGAAATACTTATATTTATAAAAGCCAAACGTTTTCAACATTTCAAATTTATTCAATTAAACACACAGTTTCACAAATATGCTTTTCAACTTCATAAATGAGAGTTTTCACAAAGAAACCGATGCGATAGTTTCATAGTACTGTGAACCTGCTTCATTTGTTGGAGTTTTACCCGTAAAATGGACCAGAGTTATTAGCATTAAAAATAATTGCATGTATTTTACAAGTAAAAAACAAACAAAAAGGTCTTTCCAAGCGTCTGATGTTCATAGTTATGAAAGCCTTGGGACATTTTGTTCAGATGCCTCCACTGATTTAACATTTTCCAGCCCAAACTGGACTCCAATAACTAAACTGGAACATGTCAGAGTTTCATCAAAATGTCACTGATGAGATCAGCATCTCACTGACCAATCAGAGAGGTGAAGAGTTCAGGGGCGGAGCTCCCAGCTGCCATGAAGGTTGCCCCGGCAACATCCTGACTGAGCTGGAGGTTCTGTTGGAATTGATAGAAAATATCCTAAGATGCCAAATTTATATTAACTTTCTTACACATTTTGATTTATAGTGTTCATAAAAATACTTCTTACTAAGGAAATTTTGAGTTTTTGACAGAACTAGTTCTCAGAATAAAGCATACTGTTTGAATTTCAAAACACAGTTCTAAAGTTTATCGTTCTACCTCTGATACTTTTTCCAATGATGGCACAAAATAAACATCACACACAATGGCCAGAGCATGAAACATGTAGATCGCCTGTTAAAAAGGAGAAGAGAGATGATCAAAGGCAACTTATTCTTTTAGAGAAAGAAAACAAGTTTGTATTTTCAGTCTGCCTCTGAGTTGATACTCACACAAAGAACATGCAGGAGCATGGCTCCCTGTCTCCTCTGAGCCAGAGTAAAGATGTCCTCTGGGAACTCATGTATAGCTGGAAAAAGATGGAGAATATGGATATGAATATAACTGAACTAAGGACATCTGAAAAAGAGGAAAATATCAAAAAACTTGCAGATTAGTCGATTATGAGATGACGTGAGTGTAAGCGGCCATAATAACTGTCTAGACAAAAACAATGTAAACTGTTTGTAGTTTTATTCTGAGCCAGAGTTCTCCATTTACTGTAGTTGCAGTATTTCTGACCAGGTTAGGATTTTTTCAACAATAACAGAGCAGGCGGCTTCATTCTGCAGAAAGAAAAGCCGCCTTGTGTGGTTCTTGAAAAAGGCCAGAGAAAAAAATTCTAATGTTTACGATTTCATTTGGTTCAATACCGAGAAAGAACCCACGTTGAGAGAACATATGTGAGATTTGAATCCTGCAAGAAAATCCTTTTTGAGGGAAGCAAAAACAATCATCCAAGCAGCTTTATGCCAAATGATTTTTGTTTTTTTTTATCTAGTAGTGAGTCATCATGATTAATAAAGGTAAGGGTTGGCAGCATCTAAGCAAAGAAACTATTATTAAAGTGAGATAAATCCTAAGGTTACGATTTCTTCTGGACACTGTCTTCACACGTTAAACTTCATCATCAATAACAAAACACTGCAGCCTGTTCATTTCAATAAATCTAAAAGAAAGGTAACTTAAGGAAAGGAAAGCACTCATTAAACAGGACGAACTCTCCAGCAGAAGCTGCCCTGCAAGAGCTTCAATCTGCTGTGACCGACTGTGTGAAAACAGAAAACAGAGCAAAGCCTGGTAGTTTCGTGCACCTGATCTACCCAGTGATCAACACAGCACACAAGCATCAGTAATTATCAAGAGTCTGTAAACATAACCCCCATTTTTGAGTATAGTTCTCTTGGGGCACCTCTGTTTGCAGAGCTACATGGTGCAAAGTTTGCAGCTAGGGCTGGCTATGGTAAATGTACTTCCTTTCTAACTTACTTTGATAAGATAAAAAGAAATCCAAACTCTAAATAGTTTGGATTTTTTTTTTCACTTGTCAAAATACAACAAAATGAAGAAACTAAAAATGACTCTCAAATAAATTAGATCATTTTTGTGCGTCTGCTGCCGAATAAACCAAAGAGTCAACTAGCTCCAGTGACAGACAGGCTTGTCACAATCAGCAGATCATTACGACGGTGCAGGCACTTTGAACTACAACAGAGAAACGCGCAACATCCGACCACAAATTCAGCATTCAGTTTCCTAGCAACTGGGTCCCTCAAAGGCCTGATCGTGTTCAAACATCTAGATGTGCAGAGTTGGAGGAAATGAAAAAATGAACAGGGAGGCACATCAAGCAGACATGAATGAAACACATTAATAGAGATGAGACGCCACACTTTCACTCAACAAAACAAATGCACGTCAACAACAGCAAATTCTCTGCCTAATTATGGTTGCAAAGGTAAAGTCCAACATGAAATGGGACAGCAGAAGAGACAGGAAAGTCTCACCTGATCTGGAAATACTGCCATTGTGGTTGTCTTCTGTTTGCTGAATGAGTTCTCTTTTAGAGAAGTGCCTGCCAGTCTCCCCAGTTTGGCCCTGGAAACCTAGAATAAAGCAGATAACCACATGCTCCTGGGATGAAATTTAAATCAAATTTCATTTCACAAAACTTCCATTCTCATTCGAATTTAATTGGTGCGTTTGAACGAGCAGACACCACATTCTTAGAGCACCTGTAATTTCAGAGAGGTGGAAGACCCAGACAGCTGCGAGCAGACCCGCCGCGCCGACGCACAGTCGGGGAAGGAGCAGCGTCTGCCTCGGTCTCCGCGGAGCCTTCATCCCGCCAGCAGCAGCTACACTTCCGGCTCTCCGATCAGAACATGCCGCCGCCACAGCGGGTCCCCTCCTCTTCCGAACCGGATCTAACTGGCCTGTTGCTCCCCGGTTCCGATTTGTCGTACCTCAGCGTTTCCGTGTCGGAGCTCCATCAGAGTGACAGGAGGCGAAGCGGCCCGTCATCAGCATCCAGCGGCGGCCAAGTTAGGATGCGGAGAACACGAGCAGCTGATGAATCACCAGCAAGCGTCTATTTATAAACATCCCCCGACTCGGATCGTCTCAGCATCCTCTCTGCTCCAAATGGGATCCAGTTTGTGATCCTCCCCACCCGGAGGGTTGATTTCCTCCAGAGCAGAGCTCCTTCAACTCGGCTGGGTGGATCAACCACGAGGGGAAAAGCTCTTAATGCACCAATCAGCATGGCTGAAATGTGATTATCGTCATAAATGAAGACTAGGACTAATTTCCAGAGTTCAATAAATTGTACTTTGTCAATAATGGTTTGGTCCATGAGAGCTCTTCATTCAATGTACACTAAGCCATGAAAATATCAATGAACAACTAATAATCAATTCAGAAAGTGAAACTCATATGAATATGTTATAATTCAAGTATTCAACCATAATCATGGTTTACAGCTAAAATAAATTCAGTTCCTCAGAAAATTAGAGCCATCACCTAAGATGAATGAAGAACAAAAACATTTTCATGTACAGTACAACCAGGGCTCCTATTGAATGAATTACTGTATCAATGCCGGCGTGGCATGAAGGCACTGTGGCTCTGCTGAGGTGTCATGACTGCTTTGTTGGGCCTGGCTTCTCTTCACAGATTCTCTGTGGGGTTTTGGTCAGCCGTCATTAAAGTCATGTACAGGTACTTTTGAATCTGAACCATTAATCAACACTAATCAATCTGCTCCAGCCTTCTGCTTTACAATCCTCTCAAACCGGAACTCATCCCTGCTGCTTGTTTCCCATCTCACGTTTTCCTTCTACACAACTTCCCATTGATGTTCTTGGATATATCACTCTGCGAACAACCTGCTTCTTTACCAGGGATCTTAGCATTGTGGAGAGTGATACTGACTGAGTGCTGGACACAGTCATCATTGTTGTAAGATAACCAGGTTAACAAGACACTCAAACTGAAGTGACCATTTTGCAACTTTACTTTTGTGTAAATATAGCTTAGCATACATGTACAGAGGTTCTTCAAGTCAAATTCCTGCTGTTTACCAGAACCTGAGATCCAAGCTGAAACAGGTCGAGGATAGATTAAATGGGAGGTAATGCCTCATATTGGACGCTGACGTAGGGTGGTAACATTATCAAACTGTTGCTGAAAAAGTTGCCAGCGTTTCGAACCCAAAATCCACATAATATAAAGACCAAAACACACACGCTGAAGAGACACAGCATGATCAGCTTCCGGATGGTGGCCCTCAAGATAGCAGCACACCTGCTTCCACTATCAGGAGAGAGATAAGAGACACAAAACAATTACATACAAGAACTAAACATCTGAGAAACGTTGGATGCAGAACATACATATTGATTATATTTGCAAACAAACGTACCGTTTGGGTTGGAGGTTAGTTGCAAGAATGGAAGATTCCAGCTGCTCCTTCTCACCAGACTCCATCTGCAGGTACAATGCAACACAAGACTCATTTCTTCTGCTTCATTCACACAACACTTTCTGAAAAACACAGCTTGAATGCGGCGCACTCTTGTGGCTACTCCCGGTAAGACAGAAAATGAAGTCACAGTTGATGAACCAAACTCTGTAAATTATATGAAGTATTTTGAGTCTGGAGAATGTAATAAATCATTATTATTCATCAAATATTGGTTGCATAGTTATTCACCAAGACTCGTTTTAGTAAATTCATCACAAAACTTTGAGCGTTTTACATTGTTGTCCAGATCAGACGCCTCAGAGATGGAATCCATGGTCTCATTTGTGCAGAAATTCATTCCAGCAGATGAGAAGAGCTGGTGGATTTCCTCTGCTATGGACAGGTGAGGATTGGGCTGTCTCCCCTCCTCTCTCATCGCCTCAGTCACAGCAGCACTGACAACAAACAACAGCACAACCTCAGAATGAGGAACCTGCCCTGTAAGAAACCTGTGAATGTTAAGGATCTGGAAGGCGGGGTTACAATGAAGCCTCGTCTCGTCTCTCCTCCAGCTGGTAGATCAGCTCCTGCTTCGTCAGCCTGAGGTCCTGCAGCACAGAAACGGCCAACAACAGGACTGTGAGCACGCGACAATTTACGCTCAGCTTTTCTCAGATTGCGAACACCCTATTATGGTTGTGAACATAATTGCCTTTATGACTTCTGAATATTCCTCCACGGTTTCCTCCAGGTGCTTTAACTGCGAGTTTTTCTGTCCAACAAACACGTAGTTAAAAATCCATATGAGGTGATGAATGACAGAGAACTGCAAACATTAATATGCATGATTTCTATTCCAATGAACATCCTGACTGGTTTCTGCGCTCCTACCTGATGAATCAGCTCATCCCTTCGCTGCAGCTCTAGTTGAACCTCCTCCACTCCAATCTGACAGAACACACCACGTGACAAAGAGTTGAAGCGCTTTTGTCCGTTTAATAAAATTTGTGAACCTTATTAAATATTTGTAAAAGTAAATGTATGTCTTTGTTGTGATGCAATCCAATAAAGACAGATTGAAGTTGGTGGTTGCAACAAGATAAAATGTAACTTGCATTCAAGGGAGAGAGTAATACATTTCCAAATCACTGTGGCTTAGATTGAAGGTATTTCATTACCTATAACACACACGTTACACATTTCCAACAAAAATCAATTGGCAAAAAAAGTCCTGTTTGAGAAGACTTTGGAAGAAATCAAAACCAAAACCCTGATTTCAACTTACATATATAAAGAGAAACTATTTATTGAGTTACCTCAAGATTTTCAAATTCAGTCCTGAGCTTGTTTAAAGCGATCTTGTCTTGCTCTTGTTCTTGTTTAAGGATCTTCATCTGAAAAGGATAGAAGCATCTTAAAATGAAAAACTTCAGTTTGCAGAACCTTGAAAGTCAACCTATACATTTTAAGTCATTTTTTAAATAGAAATAATGCCCAATTTTACTTAAAGAAATGCATTATTAAGCACTGCTGATTAATCTAAACAGCAAAATAATATAGCTACCTTGATGATTAGCTCCTTATTTTCTTCCTGGACCTTTAATGTTTCCTGCTCCTGCAAAGCAACATCATCTATCAGATAAAACCGATGATGACTAGAGGCGGCTGAAAAAAGCAACCTGTCTATACATTTAATCCATATTTACATTTATGCAGGGAGGGGAAATAAATCTGATGTTAACGCACCAAATCCTGGATCTTCTTTTCACAGATTTTATTTTCATCCAGGCCATCGGGCAACAGAGGCCCACTAGGTTCAACTTCAACCTGTTGAAGCTCACTGAAGATCCTCTCCAGGCTGCAGACACACAGGAACAAAAGAGGAAAATAAGGTTCTTCACCATGGCGACTAAGGAAGTCATTAGGTCAGCATTTGTGGTGGTTAAACTCTAAAAGATGGAGCAGTGGAAGTCAAAGAAGACAGACTGCATGATGCACCCACTCTTTCACTTGTTTCCTGAGGCTGGCATTCTCTGAGCGCAGCACTGCCATGTCGTCATCGGCAACATCCAGCCAGTGCCTCATCTCAGTGTTCAGTTCCCTCAGCTGACTCTGGCTGTAATCCAGCTCAGCGATTTTCTCCAGCATGTCCATTCGGGAGCTTTACAAAACAAAATGTTATAGGTTGATTGATCATTTAATTAAACCTGTGTGTGTGTTTGTGTGTGCATAGAGGTTTTTGTTTATTGAGCGCTACACACATATTTTCCTCTGTAATGTCCATCGGGCTGGCCAAGTACTCCCCTGTGCTGTAAAAATACACCAATAAAGTGATGACAGAGAAATTCTCACAGCATCAGTTTTAATATATCTACATTTTACAAGAAGCAAAAAAAAGAAAAAGAAAAAGAAATGCCAACACTGACAAATTGGAAATAAAGTTAAATCAACAACTGGAAAGTCTTTTATTCTAGAAAAAATAGTCAGTATAAAGTACTACAACTTTATAATGGATAAATGTTTAGAGTCTCACTTTGAGGGAATCTGCATCCAGTAAATCTAAGATTTGTATTGTCATATGAACAGGCCTTTATTTATAAGGATGTACCATCCACACATTTTTTACTCCCCAACTTTCTCCTGACTAATTAGCTGGAGTTTTCAACACTTCAGATTAGCTCAAGGACAATACAAAAAGAGCTTCATGGAATGCCTCCTAGCTTTACATCACAAAATGTAATTCAATCAGTACACAAAGGTGTTGAAGCAGTGGACTCTAGAACAACAGAGATGTTCTGTGGAGTGATAAATCCTCCTCTGGGAATTTGCTTTGGGTGTGGGCTTGGCCAGGAGAACGGCTTTTAACTGAGAGTAATGCGAGAAATGAAAACTTAGTCATAGAGACGATAAGGGTGTGGGGCTGTTTTTCAGGAATTGGCTCCTTTGTTTCTGTGAAAGGAAATTTTAAAGCTTCCAGCTTAGCAAAAATATTCATTCTCATAACTTTGTGGGAACAGTGTGTGGATCCCCCCTGTCATGTTTGAACATGATGGTTACAAATGGCAAAAATTACTTTCCACCAAAGGATTATCTGAGATTCCTTAGATATAAAGGCTCGGTCATCTGGGACGGTCTCAGAGCTGCTGCTTCTTCACATCAAGAGGAACCAATTGAGGGAGCACAGGTTTAACAAATGAACCTCTCTCTTCATATCATTATTATGGCAAATAAACATAATTTAGGCATTTCTAGCCGACCTAAAACAAGATAAGTTTGGTCTCATTTGAGTTCACATTGAGAAAAAAGGTGAACGTTTCTCTGGTTTCAACTATTCGTATAAACAGACAAGAAAAATGTCTTTATCAACTGATTAGATAGTAGGAGTTTAGGAAACCACCTGTGGATGTTTGTTAAAAACTTAAATGAGAAAGAAAACTGTGATTTATAATGTTAATGAACATTATTGGGTATTTCAAAACACCTTTTTTTCTAAATTAAAAAACCAAACACTTATAACCTTTGTAACATAGGGTTTAATTAACAATAAACTAAATTCCGCATTTATTACAATATCGTAGATAAGCTGTTGCATTTAAGCTAATTTTAAAAACGTTAACTACGGGTAATCCAACTAACGGATGTTAAAATAGTCAAACAATAAGCTAAAATGCAAAGGATTTCGTTCAGTTTTGAGATAAATATTTCAACATCCTTCATCTAAACTCCGTGGCAAAACTAAAGAAAAGGGAACAGATGCTTTATGCAGTTCACAGCCATTCTTCACAGGTCGGTAATGGAGTCGGAAACGTTAGCGGCAGTTGAGACAGTGGCCTGAAGCCGACAAACGGTTCCGTTAGCTTGAGATGCGCAAATTTTAAATTGGTTGTGAATTCACGTCTGTACCCGACTCTAGTTCACAATGTCCCACCAATTTAACACATAAATAAATAAGAATTGGAAAAAAAAAATCTTACCAACAAGAACCTAGAAGCAACAGGTGTGGCAGTTGTCAGGAACTTTTCCAATGGCGGCCGTTGAAAGTCGGACGTCTTCCGTTCTGCACACCGATACTCAATAAACTCAATTTAGATCTAATTTTTACTACAGTAAAGTGTACAGGGACCCTGCAGGAATATGCATTTTTTATTTTTAGCTACTTTGTGCTGGATTTTTTTTTGATTTTGTGTCTTTCATTTTTGTTTTATTCCCTCAATTTCCTAAAGGTTTTCTAAAGATTCCCTGAAAGTTACACCGTAAAAGGTGAAGACATTTAGGCAAGTTTTAGAGAAAATTGATTAAACTAGCCTTCTGCAATCAAGTAAGATCATTCCTGAAAGGTTCTCTGAAGGGTAGAAAAATAGTAACCTTTAAAGGATGTTCCCTAAGCATTATTTGTCAGATAACTATGCTCTTCTTGTGTAAAACATTCCTTAAAGAAGATAAGACTGTTGTACCTGTAAGGAACATTCCCTGAAGGAACCTGCAGGGTTAGTGTTCAGGTTTAAGGATAGTCTCTCTCTTGTTGAATTACATTCACAAATGTTTAGTAGGAGTACGAGAAACAGGTATATCATTGATTTCCATAGTTTTAACCAAACATTTGAGAAACTTTGAAGCAGAAGCAGGGAAAAACATTTTCTGAACATTTTTAAAGTAAACATTACAACCCAACACGTTTGCAGATACAAAATAATAAAAACAGCAAAGCCCCTCAAGTCAGAGTTTGATGATGGACTTTTAAACAAAAAACCCCAACAGAAAAAACAGCAATCTTTTTCAAAACAATTACAATTAAGACAAATGAAACTGAACAGCTTTTGCAAGATTCACCAACACTTAAGAACCTGTCAAACCAAAGGCTTGTGATTTGTTGACTCACTTTAAGGCAAGGAGAGTTTGAATCACAACATACAGGCGAGGAAATGAAAATAAAGCTGGCATCAAGTGCAGTAAGACATGTTAGCACGGTCCAAGGGCAATTCTACATACTGGACCAAAACAGGGCACCATAGGGGATAACATGCTGAAATTATCAGCCTCAACAATACTTTTAAAAAATCAACCATAAAGAGACTGATTCAAATATTAAGTTAGGAACCGTCGCCTTACAAAGGAAGGATGTTATAAAGATCAGTTTGCTGTTGCAGAAGGGAATGATACAATGACACAACGTTGTTCAAGTCCCAGACTGCCAGAAACATTAACAATTTAGAAACTATGAAACAAACTGTTGACACACCACTGTAATAAAATCATTTTAAATACTGGATTTGTTAGATGACTTTGTGTGACATCAATCTGTAAACAAAAAAATGACACCATGTCAGAGAATTTTTGAATAAATGTGAAAGTCAGAGATGCACCACTAGTATTTCTGATCAAACTTTGACCTACCGATAACAATTTTAGCCAATTCTGACTTCTCTTTAAGAGCTATAATGAAAATGTTTCTTATACCATTTTTTACAGTGACTGGTCATTGATTTTCTTTTATTTTAACATCAGACTTAATGTCTGATTGTGTGAGGAGTTCTTGTAAAAACAAGGTTTTTACTATTATTTTAAGGATCAGCTACACAAAACTCCATCGTTTTAATCTCTATGGTTTTGGCACAATATATATGACATGAATTAGATTGTGTACATATTATTTTACACAAATAATTGAACAGAAACCAAGTCAGGGCAAAGAGAGACAAATATTAAATAACCCACAAAAAGGCTCCATTTTCTTTGTGGTTGCTAGCACAGAAAAAGAGTGTGGGCAAGTGTGAAGTGGGTTTTAATCATAATTTATATGTAAAATATCTCCTAATATCCTGTCTGAATGTTTTTGCCACCAAGAACTATGCTTAAATATGAAAGAGGGTACAAAAAGAGCAGAAAAACAATTACTAACATTTTAGAGGATCTTAAAACCAAGAAAAAGTGATTACAAAGTTGACATCTAAAACCATCTTTAGCATCATATAATAGCGATTAGCACAGTTGGTATTAATGACTCCCTAGAGAATGCAAAACCTTATCTTAACTAAGATTTCCAAAAGGCAGACATTTCTAAATCCAGCAGGTTCCCTAACAGAGGCTGAAAAAAGCCACTGTTTGTAAAAGCTAAAAAAACAAAACAAAATGCACAATTGCTCAGCCTTCTTGTTATGAGGTGAAGGAATTGCTTTCTCTCTTAAGTAAACACCACCAAAGTTTTAACACATATCACAGAAAATAGTTTCCTTCAAATTAACTTCTCACGTGTTGTTGTTTCCCTCTGCTTTTACATTAAACACCGTGATGTTATTAAAAATACCTTCTCCAGACTGAAGAGTAAACGGTTTAGTGCAGCTCGTGTTTACACATCACAAAAACGCTGAAAATTTTGAGTTTAAAATAATTTTTTAAGGCTGGCCAAGCTGAAAGTTCACCTGAATCTGATTGCGCATCTTCAATATAGATATTTTTGTTCAGCTTGAAACAGTGCCCGCTAAAGGCCTTTGATATATTCAGCAGCAGCTCAGAAGTGGATGAAGAATATCCTGGAGTTTAATCAGGAAAAGTGCAAAACAAATCTGAGTGAAACTGATTTAGGCAGCTTAGGTCTTTAGGAAAAAGTCCACTCAAAGTTAAACTACATCACCACATTTGTGAGTTGCAAATGCGTTCTAAGAAAGATTTAATATTCTACATTTACTTTTAATCATTGATACAGTCCATTCTTACTTCAGTGTTGTTTTAAATATATGTTCAGTGCTCAGTGTTGTATAGAATTGAATAAGTATCTGAGGTTAGCCTTAACCGGTGCAGATACCATTTTCAGGTCGATCCCTGATTTCCCTCCTCAGCACTATTAATAGGCTGATGAATAATTTCAAATGATAAGACCACCACCAAGAATCTAAGCAGCATCCCATCCAAAGACACCTCCTCTTAAACCGAGGTAATGTTCCGGCTGCTGCTCCTGTCAGCATAAACCATCACCACTAAAGACTCAGACTCTGTCCAGACTTCTGGATGTTACTGGCAGGGTTCCAGCGATCCTGTGACCTGGAAGTTTATCCCGTCTCCAACGAGCGGTGATGGGATAAGCGGGGAGAGCCAGCAGATGTACCAGCGGAGGCCCAGCATGTGCCGCAGGTTGTTAACGAGACCCAGGTTATAGGGGCGGCGAGAAGAGTACCATTCCCTGGTGGTCTGCCCTCGAAACAGCAAGAACAGGTGGAAGAAGAAGAAGGCGGAGACGAGCAGGAAACCTACAACGCAGGTGTCGGCGATGAAGGCAAAGGTGAAGGCCCACGCTGAAACTTGGCCTGAAAAACAAAGGAAGATATTAGCTTGTATAACTTCAAGTGAGGTAATTATAAGAATGTCTGAACCAAAATGTCTGCTTTTACAAATTGTTTCCCTCAGCTTTTAATTAATTAAAAAGAACTATAAATGTAACATTCTGAAGCGAATCCAACTTGGAGCTAATATTAAAAGCTACAAAGAATACAAACAAAAGCTAAAAAGGCAGCCAGTGTAGAAGACCTGAAACTAGCATGATCCAGGGTATGAGCAGCAGCAGGATGCTGTGCAGAGTCACGCCCTCCTTCAGAATGACGATGAAGACCTCAGCATTCATCACCATGGCGTAGAGGAGACCCAACCACATGAACAACAAGCAGCACAGGAAGTAGCGGTAGTTGCGGTAGCCGACACACTGGCCGAAGAAGACGCAGTGGTGATCCCGCCGCAGAACGCACACCTTGCAGTCGTAACAGTGGGAGCAGCGAGGAGGCGTGTGTGTCTCGCAGGTGTAACAGTACCTGCGAAACAAAATAAAACAAAATATTATTTAATGTTGATGATGTCTAAGACAGTTTTACTTTGCTACAGTATCACAGAAATATAGACTGAACTTTTAGCCTATAATAAAATTTTAGCTGATACTTTTCCATTGACAAATTATTAATAATTTTAAGACAGTAGTTGAGCATTTACTAACTTTAGCAGTACTAAAATAAACGTAATATCAACCAACAATATTTTTAATAAAATCAGGAGAATGATGTTATTGCACATGAAAGCTATAATGGAAAAAGCTCAATATTTTTGCTTACTTGTAAAAACTTAAAACAACCATTTTAGTTGGGATTCCTGCAGGACAGGAGCATAATACCACAAAAAATTCAGCCTCCACTTGTGGAAAGCTTACAAAGCCGTACCCCAAAAGAACTGACACTGTAACTGCAATTTGTTCTGTAAAGATTTTGTTCTGAACTACTATTCTTATTCACTTAATAATTATGCAGGACTTTGTATTGATTTGTCACATAAAATCCCACCAAAATACAATGAAGTAATGTGGAAAATATTTTAATACTTTTGTAAGGCTCTATATTACTGCATTGACATTTTTAAATTCTATATGTTTAGGAAATTTTAGCATGCCAACCAGACACTTCAACAACTACAGTGTGTTGAAAACAATAAAATAACTGCCATCTATTCTGCCAAAGTTATCTTCTCAAGGATGACAAGCTAAGCTGAGATCACTGTGTAAACAAAATATCTTTTACTTAAACTGGTATTGATGTGACCTTTTGGATAATGACACATGATCAAAATATAAAAGAACATTATCTTCATTAATTTGGTTGTTGCTTAATTTAGAACGATCCATGATGAAATTAACTTAATTTTGCGTCAGAGTTGAAACTGATGAGATAGTAAAAAGGCGTGTGTATTTATTTCCTGATGGGTTCCTAACATCTTCCTTACCTCCAGCCTTGGCCCAGTCCATTTCCTCCCAGAAACACCCCCTTGATGCTGGGGCTGACTTTCAAGAAGAGAAAAGCGTTCCAGCAGATGTTTCCCAGCATGAAGTACTGGCCCAGCAGGTGCAGCGCCTTCCACCAGGAGGACCACGTTGTCTTCTGTTGCTCCGCCTCCAGCGGAGCCTCCACCAGCACCAGGTAGCTCACCTCCCCGGTGATGGAGAACACCAGGAAGGTGTTGAGGAACACAGGGATCTGTTCGCAAAGCTTCCCGACCTTGTAGAACAACCTGCTGCCCAACCCTGTCATGTTTGAAGTAAAACTCAAACCGCGACGCGGTCAGCGTACTGAAGGAGCGATATCACAGACGCACAGTGGTTAGCTAGCGGCTAGTCAAATAATATTCTGTTCGCTTTGCTACGCGACTCTCAATTTATTATATTGAGTCACAAACATTCGGGAAACATTATTCTGGCCTAAAATACAAAATCACGTTAATCTTTGTTGAAAATAAATCAAATATTACTCTTTAGATGAGGAACTGCTCTGTTGAATTTATCTCAAATCACGTCCGAGATGTAGTGCTACATGATAATACAACCGGCGGGGGACAACACAGTGAAGTTCCGCGTGTTAAAATTGCCTCCGCCTTTTTCAAACTTCTATATCACATACAGAATATTTACCATTTTTCTGCACCTATTTTACATTAGCTTAAAACACAGATAATATCCAGATATTTAAACTAATCAATTACACGTTTCCCTTCACGTCTATATTCCTCACAATTAGCTTTATTAATAATTCCCTGTACTACTACTACTACTACTACTACTACTACTACTACTACTACTACTACTACTACTACTACTACTAATATTCTTAATAATAATAATAATAATAATAATAATAATAATAATAATAATAATAATAATAATAATAATATGATCAGCAGTAATATTCTGAATTATTAAAACAACAGCAATTATTATTAACAACAATGACAACAACAAATAATAATAATATTATTATTATCGTTGTATAATATTAGTAGTAATAGTATGAAAAAGACATAAAACATATGTGCCCATTTCTACCCATTTTTAGATGCTGAAATTTGTGGTTTTACATACAAATTTATTATATTGTTAGTTGACTTTAACTAGAGCACTAATTAAAAACGTGAGCATTTTAGATGTCAGTAAAGACATTTTTGTGAATGGTTCCATAAAATCACTCATTAAGATTGATTTTTAAAACAGAATCATTGTGCATTTAAAAGAGTGCTTCAGAAAGGTTATGTGTGCTGTGTTTGTGGATTGGCAGCATGGTTATGGTCCCTCCCCCTCAAAGGATCGCTCTTAATCCCTGATAATCTGCTCATCTAAGGAGCTCAGCCAGTCATGGCTGCACCAGGGGAGAATTTGCTTTCAGTTGAGCGTCTTACCAGCATGGATCAAAATACTTTTACCAAACAAAGAGAGCTCTTTATAAAGAAAAGGTAAGGTACTCAAAAAGACGCCTGGCAGGCTTGACACATCTGGGGTTTATACTGCCTGTGGCTTTGTCTTGAAGCTTCATAAAAAATTATCCACTTGACAGTACATTTTTGTTTTAAAGCAATCTATTAATGTTACAGTAGTCTGGATGAATGTACAGTGCTGGTTAGAAGTTCACATACATTATGGATGTGACTTATGCTACTGACAGAGGTAATCGGTTTTAAATCCCCATCGTGATTCCTTCAAAGATTCTTTTGCTCAAAAAAATCTTTGTCTCCTCTGACTATAAAACTTTTTTCCAGAAAAGATTTGGCTTGTTCATGAAGGCAGCATGCAGAAGATGAATTTTCCCCACTAGTTTAATCCTGTGCAAACACAACATGGCATGGGATGCAGATACAGAATGCCCCACGCTGCATCTCACCACAATTTTTAACTTTTCCCTCTCTATTTCCTGTAGCAGAGGGATGCAACTTCAGCAGCGTCTGCAGGAGCTGAAGGAGAGAGAGCGCAGAGCCCAGCAGCACAACAGGCAGCTTCTCCTGCAGTTTGAGAGAGCCCAGGAGACACTGAAGGAGATGCTGGCCTGCAACGCTGCCATGAAAACTATACGGGTTACAGGATGCACACAGCCAACACACACACATACAATAACCCGCACTGACAGATTCTCAAATCGTTTTTATCTAGCACTAATCAACGCGAGCAGTTCTGTTGTTGGTGACAGATACAGTGACAGTATAGGCATTAAATCAAATTAAATTCAGTAACTAGGAGATGTTTTAAAGTAACTCAGGATTGAACGTTTGTCTTAGATTTAAACAGTTATTTAAATGTACACTTTAACATTTTCAGATGGAGTACGAGCGGTACCTGGAGGAAAAACTCCCCTGCTGGCAGCAGCAGCTTCAGGAGAAAACTGAGGCCTCTCACAAGAAGGTGCAATCACACTTCACTGCCTTAAAAATATTTATCAATGTTAAACTTTTTCCCATTTTGCCACAACTAAGAAAATATGAAAATATTTTTGGGATTCTATGTTACAGACCAATACAAAAGTGTGGTGAACATTTACATTGGTGATAGTATTGTCTACATGGTAAACAAAGCCCCTAAAATACCTGGAGTAAACAATTGTTTTGCAAAGTATGAACTAATAAGAGCTTAAACCAAATATGCTCCACATTTTTTAAAATTTGAGGCAAAAGTTTTCTTCCACTTTACAAGTATGCATTGCTTCATATACAATGCAATAACAAGTAAAGAAAACCTCGTGGTATTACTATATTTTCTCCATAAGCCCTCCTTTCATTTTTTTATTTAAAAAAAGTGTTTCTACAAAAATCTTATACAAATGAAAAAAATATTAATTTTCTGTTTATTGCTCATCATATTTGTCGTTTATTTACTCAACAGAGAATGGAAGATTGTTTGAAGTCTTATCTACAGCAAAGTAAAGATCAAGTCTCAACAGCAACACTTGATGAGCCTCTGATTTCACAAGGTTTATTTTCTTCTTTTTCCATTTGAAGATATGAAGTTGCAAACAGTTCTTCTTGTTAAAGAACCTGGAAACTTGGAGCTTCTTCCACCAAGCTTCTCTTTATTCACAGATCCTTCCATGAAGGCTCTAAAAGTTGATGCTCCTCAAACGTTTCCCACCGAAGGAAGCTCTGCTTATAGCCGAGATCGTTCCTCCTGTTATCCCCATCAGGAGTCTTCCTGGTTAACCCAAGCTGGGATGCCTCCAGGGTTCCTCCAAACACCTTTTCAATCCCAGAGTCCTTCACCTTTCCCTCCACCCAGCTCCCCATATCCTCACCCGCCTCTGCTGCAACACCTCACCTACCCATCAGATCACCGTCAGCTGTGGGTCAGATCTGAAGCTGTCGGCCGCCCTCCTGAACGCTACAGTCACCCCTGCTCTGATGGGATCGCTGTGGGATCTGCAGGTCAGCTCCACACCCATGACCCGCCAGCGTCGAGTGTTTCTCGAATTGTAGAGCGAGAAACTGAGACGAGCGCAGCAGATTCAAAGAGGGTGAGAGGTGGTGGAGGCGGAAGGTGTTTGTCCTCTGAGCTCGACATTAAACCAGGTGAAAAGCAGGAGGAAACAAACTCTGTATGTAAGTAAGTAAAGTGCCCACATGTTTCTGATTGATAATTTCTTTCCATCCTGCAGTCCGTCTCTCTAGTGGACACGTGGAAAGCAGTGAGAGCGGCAGAGATTCCAGTTTGACCAGCAGAGAGAAGAAGAAAAGAGAGAAGAAAGGAAGAACAGAGGCTTCGTCCTCAGAGTCAGAAAGATCTGGTTCTCAGAGGTAACAAATAATGATTATGTTCACTCCATGATACATCACGCTCACCAACAATACGTGCCTCCATAATCTATGACCAAAACGATACACAGCCATGTGCAAATATTTTAAATAATCCTTCATTTCTGAATGATATGTCTGAGGAAACGTATCATGATATAGAGACGTTTAATATCAGTCAATGTTGATAATTATTGATTAGACTTTTGGTTTAAATATCTGAAATACTGACAAACGGATGACTTCAACTTTCCTGTTTTATCTAGTTTTCACTCCACCCACTGTTTTTTAATTTTTAAGCAGTTATGAAGCACAGAGGTGAAACCTGAAACGACATAATTACGCTTTTTAATTACAATTTTTAAAATAAGCTAAAAAAAGACCACAACCTAATAAATTGGTTTTATTTTTCCTGACTGAGGCTGGAAGACAGTTATTGTAACTGTGTTTATCATTTCCTTGTATTTTAAGGATTTCTTACCCGGAAACTAAATTTAGCTGTTTAGAAAAATAAACTCTGCTTCTGTTCTCACATAGGGTTAGCTCTCAGATCTCCGTTTTTCAACCATCTCTTATCAGGACATCCAGGACCTCCAGTGAGGTTGTCGCTGCCTCCTGCGCCGTCGCCCTGGACTCAGAAACAAACTGCTCCTCTGTGGAAGGAAGCACAACAAGCAGGAGGTCAGAGCGAGGCCAGGGGGTCAACACTGGGTCACCACCGTCTGAGAAGGAGGCAGAGGAGCTTAGCAGGAGTGAGGAAGAGGAGCAGACTGATAGCTTGAGTGAACAAACGAGAAGTCCAACTCAAGACAATAAATCAGGAAGCTGTAGAGGAGATGATGATCTAGCAAAAAGTCAAAATAGTGATGATGAGGAAGTTTACAGCTCCGAGCAAAGCGTCGCAGAAGAAAAGGATGAAGAAGAAAGAAAGAAAAACCAAAGCTGTGGAGATGAAGAGACTGAGAAGGAGGTGAAAAGTAAAGAGGGCGGTGATGTTGAGGAAGACGATGAGGAGAGCAACGATGAGGTTCCTTCAAATAGGAATCAAAAGGAGGATAAGGATGTGGAAGAAGACAAAGATCAGTCAGAAAAACTGGAGAATGAAGACAGAGATGACAGGGAGAAGGATTCTGACTCCTCACAGGATGAAGATGAGGAAGAGAGAGAAGGTAGTGAGAGGATAGAAGAGGAGGAGGAGGAGTCAAGCGAAGAGGAAGACCAACCCAGGAGTGAAGAAGCAGGAGACTCTGAGGACAGCATCATCTGTCCGCAGGAAAACAGGTACGACCATGAAACCATGAAACCTTTTCATTTGGCACAAACTAAACATGCAGCCATTTTGCTTCAGGTCCAAACAGATGAAGAACATTCCAGAGGAAGCAGCTGAAGACGAGGGAGAGGGGAGCGACACTCGGTCCTCAGACAATAAGTCAAAAGAACCAAGTGATGAAGAAGACATTGAGAATCTTCTGGCACCTCAAAAGCCAATAAACAAAAAGTGAGGAAATCTTCAGTCATAAAACACATCATGGAATATAATTTAATCGCTTCTGTTTCACTTTTCAGACAAAATGCTGTGAAAACCAAAGAGAAGCCCAAAGGTACGTTCAGGAACATCAGGAAATAAATATATTTTGCAGGTAATTGAAGACGTTCAACATTGAGATTTGTACTGAATATATTTTTCAGCCACATGTCTCAACTTGGGCATCTTTCAAGTGACGGAGGACAGAGCGAAGACGGGCCATAAAAGCGACTCGGACGAGTCTGATCACTTTTATGACTAAATGTGACATGGTGGACACCATGAAATTCCTCCAAATAGCAACTATGCAGTAGAGAAAGAGAGGAAAGCACCAGATCTCTGATGACCTCAGCAGGTCGGACAACACTGATGGGGTCACTGCATCACCATGGCGCTGCATTGAGGTGTTGGGGAAGCCCAGGTTGATTCATCAGCAGGTTTCACTGTTTAGGTTGTGAAGTCTCTGCCTCTCCTTGTTCTCCAAACGTAACGACAGTTACGACTCTTGAAGCTCTGCATCCACCCACAGTCCGCAGTTTGTGAATCTTTGGTGATTCCTTTTGCATGTCCACTTTTTTCCTTCCACCCAACTTTCCATTGTTTTTTTTCCTTCTTGAACTGAATAAATACTTTTAAACTTAAATATACTGCTTTGATATACACTTGCATCTTTCACATTATTTTCTTCTTTGTGTGCTCTATTTTATTCTTCATACATTTAATGTCTGTATGCTGAAACCACTCAACATAAATTCATTGTGCACACATCTCACCAATAAAGCCAATTTTGATGGATAAATAAAAATGTTTTATGGCAATGTTTGTAAAAATGCTGATTTATTTGAAATCTGCTTTTCATTAAAGTAGAACTTTATTAGGATTGGGGCTGTTATAAAACAATATTTTAGTAATCGAGTCTCTCATCACGACTCGGTTCTGAGACAATTTAACGAAGCTTCGATGAATTTTCCTTGAGGAATTTTAATTGAGATACTCAAGTCACTGCATATCTTAATTCAGCCCTAATTAAGATAAATTAATTTCAACCACCAATAGAAAACAATAAAAAAACAAAATCATAAATGATCCAAAGAAAAGTTTTGTTAAATCATTACACATGGCAGAGATGATTGTTGAGATAAAGCTTGAAAGAAACAGTCAGGACAGAACAAAAACTGTACAAATGAGTTTAATAATTTATTTCTGCTGCATTTCTGAAAACAGCCCTTTAGACATTTTTGGAATATAAAAGTAGACCATTAGGATTTCACCAGGAAACAAATGCTTTTTAAAATCCTGGTAAGAAAAACTGAAAACTTGCAGATAACTCAGCTCATTTTACATGTTCTTGGCAATTTGAATCTTTATTATATCATATTTTCACAACCTGAGCGGTTAAACATGGGCTCTCTCGCTTGCCGTCTTCGGGTGCGGCGCTGCGTTGGATGAGCAGCCTGCCGTACGTTCCTCCCACTTGGCCTTTGGTGAGCCGTCCAGGATTCACGCACACACAACCCGCCACATCCTGATGGTGTGAGGAGGAAAGGGGGGTTAAATTATTAAAAACATGGTCAAGTGGACATTTGGTCCAGTTTTTGAAACAATTCTGAAATGTTTCTACCTTCACGAAGTAACGCAGCTCAGAGGGAACAACGAGAATATCTGGTGTGACCAACATCTGACCGTGAATCTGGAACTTCTCGTAATCCATGTTCACCTCCTCGGCGGGTGGGTACAGGGGGTAGTAACTGCAGGAAGAGACGGACATTAGTGCTTCTCGACGTGATAAAAGGAAAAATAAAAAGGAAGACCTGGATGACATGTACCTCCTCTGAGTCAGCATGTGGTTTAGGATGCGGGAGAATCGGTCCGAACTAGTGCCGCTGCAACACCGCATGGCTACAGTTATTACACTGAGATGACAGGGAGCGGAAATTGGAGAAAGGTTTCTGTCATCTGTGAATGTTTCCTCACCAGCTGATCTCCTCTGCTCCCATGTGGAACAGGATGTCGGAAGACGTCAGGCCAAAAGTCACTCCGTCGATCAGCAGGGTGCAGGGGTCAGGAGCCAGGGTGACCCGCTGCACAAATACGTTAAACATCGGAGAACCGTCAGAACGGGAGCAGAGAGGAGAGTCTCAGTTCACCTGCTTGTTTAAACTGATTCATTTTAGATGATTTAGTCAGAAAGAAACTACATAAAGTAGAAAACATTAAGGTGATTGGTCAGATTTGGGGAAAAGTTGGAATTGACCTGTGAAAATTTAGCAAATGATGAGTGAATTTACAGCATCACAGCTTTCAGGAGGAATTGATTGACACTTGCTGCATGTGTTGAGTCTACCAGGATCAGACCATCTATTCTGTGAGTGTGTGTGTGTGTGTGTGTGTGTGTGTGTGTGTGTGTATGAGAGAACGACCTGGGCCTGGGCCTGGTCTTTGATGAGGTTCGGCAGGATGAAGGGAGGCTGTGGGTAGATGAATTCGTGGTGGATGTCTCTCTGGGCCGGGACAAACACCAGGTGACAGCCGACACTTCACAGAAGAAAAAATAAGAACATTCCAGATTTGGGCTCAGCACTGAGTTATGCAGAACGTGTTTTTGTTTCAAACGTTCACTGAGGACATGAACAGTAGAATCGTAACGCACCTTCTGGTTCCATCTACAATGCTGTCGATACAGCGGTAGAAAATTGTCTCAAACGTCTCAGTCACCTTGGCTTTCTGTGAGACAAACAGATGAACATCAAACTATGCTGCTCTAAAAACGTCTAACTGGCTTTAATCACGGAGTGTAAATGAATCGTACCTCAATCTGTTCATGTTTGGAATCCACAAAAGGACCAAACTAGAGAAGAGAAGAAGAATAAAAGGACATGCTGCTCACCAAACACCCAGACTGCATAAAACACACTAAGAAGCTTTTCCTTCACACTGATGAGTCAGCATCTGACAGGCTTACCAGCAGGCAGACATCAGGACGATCCCTGACAATGACATTGATCAGGTCTATCAGAGGGTCAAAGGTCAGGCTATCAGAGGGCGTGTATGGACCACAGGCCACAAGAATGTTTAACGGCTCCACCACTGAGCGAGATGAGGAGTAGAGAGGAAAACCGCTTTTTCTCACAGATAATGAATAAACAGGAATTTATGAGTTTCTACTGAAAACTAATTACCTTCATTGGTCTCCATCTTTGCACTGGTGGAGTAAAAAGGAAGAGGAACTCCCTAAACAAGCACAGAGTTAATGCAGGACGCTCAAATGGCTCACAACAATAAACAGAGGAAAGAGCAAAATGAGCGCCTGACCTCATAAAGCTTGGAGGCCACAAGCTTTCTTCCTGTTGTGTTCATTCCCTCCATCAGCACCACCTGAGAGAAAGAGAGAGAGGTGGGACCAGGACGGAGTGGCTTTTATTTCTGAAGTGTAATCAGCTGATCTGTCTGAGTCCAACACTTTCTTTATGCATCACCAACTCAGAATATCAGCAAACAAAAGAAATGAAAGGAAAAAAACAACAACAAAAAAACGGGTGGCTAGAAGGACAGATGAGTGAATGGATGAACTACGGGACAAAAGAGTTTATTAGATGGATGAATGATGGTTGGATAGATGGACAACCAGACACAGATAAATGGAGAAAGGGAGAGACGATCAACAAACAGATATAGAGATGGATGGATTAAGGAAAACACATGGATGGTGCATGGATGTTGGATGGAGGGACTGATTTTGGGTGCACCAGACACATAGATGGCTGGAGAAAAACATTTACACATGGAAGGATGGCTGGATAGAAAGATGGATGAAAATAAACTCCAGGAATATAAATAGATATTTTCACTCCATTTTGTCTTTCTAAACTTCTCTAGACTTGGAAAAAATTTTAATAAAATCTCAGATTTTTCCAGTCTGATTGATGCCAGGGCATTTTATGTTCATGAATAATAATAATAATAATAATAATAATAATAATAATAAGAATTGCTGTTTGACTGTTGGAGTTCTCGGTCAGATGGTGGGTTCGCCTCCAGCCCACCTCCTTGGCATGCTCCACTTCTCTGGGTGGCCATATAACCTGCTGCACACTGACCTCAGCGCAGAGGCAAAGGAGAAACCACCGCTCACAGCATCTGCACTTCAGCTTTAAGGGCTGCTTCATGTTCGGCTCACCTGGCCAGGAAACAGAGAAAACTGTTTGAGCTCAGACAGGTCGACGGGCACCAGCTGGCCGCCGTGCTCTGGTCCCGCCTCCAGCAGAACCGACTGGGCATTCAGTTTGCCGTTACCGTCGCAGCAAATCTGACCCAACACGGTTATGCTGTCCTGGAGGAGACGAGCAGAAACAACGAAGCAGACAGTCATCATTATCATCATTTATACAAATAAAGGGCTTTGAAGCAGATCATGTTAGGCTGCAACTCATAAAGCGCCAGTGAAGGAGTTTAGTCCTTCACAGTTTAAAACGAGGACAAAAATAGCCTGACATAGTATGTGCTTCAAAGATAAAACACATACAAGTAAACGTCTCTACTAGACATTCAGAATAATTTTACAACTAATTCAGAAGATAAAAGTTGTCCAATAAAGCAAATGTATATTTTCTGCTTAAATCTGACAATATTTAGGTTATGTAATCAAGCTTACTAATCTTCAGATGTAATAAATGAAGACAAAAAATCCCTAATTAATTATTATTTCACATGGATATAAACTTGTGCATACAATCTGAGACTTGCTGGGATTCGAGGATAATCCTGCATCTGAACTGATGCGTCCGGCACTCTGCAGAAAACATCAGTTTCTGGTGATGTAAACAGCCAATGAGGACTTCTGTCTTTGTCTGATGTTTACAGAACAATTTAACTCTGAAAGAAATGAGAGGCTCAGACTGACCTCATATCTGCCTCCTTTATAGAGAGTGAAAAGATTCCTAAGATGCCTCCTAAGTGCATGAAGGAGCAATAGAGGAGATTGACTGAGTGGACATTTTTAAGGTAAATCTAACGGACTGTTTCTTGTCACAAAGTTGCTTCATTTCTGGAATTTAGTTCCAGGACCTACTTAAATATTGTATTCATATATAAAAAAGTAAACTATTGATCAATACATCCCATAATGAGAGAGTCTGGCAGCTCTGTAAGAAGACAAAGAAATCAGAGGTGGCCTAAATCCTTTACACAGATATTTGGATTTATTACATCATGCACACCATCTCTTATGTCTGTAGTTATTTTTATTTGAATTTGAGCAGCTTTTGTACAATTATTTACATCTTAAATTTCATCTGTCTTTACGTTTTGAACTTCTGTGGCACTTTGTTTGCAGCTTACTGTATGAAAATGCTCTATAGATGAAGTTTTGTTGGTTGATTTAAAAGCAATAAAAAGCTTTGTTTTAAACCTGAGCAGGCAGTGAGACGGCTGAAAACTCTTCGATGCTGAAGTGAGACCTCAGCTTTTCTCCCATCTCTTCAATCTTTTCTGACAAAACTGGAGGAAAAAAAAAAAACAGGCATAAAGGGAAAAAAGTTGATGTTTGTGTGACTGAACGATACAGATTATAACATATTAAATCAATTTATAATTAGAAACAATGAAGAGCAAGACTTTTGAAGTGAACCTGGTATCAATATGGCATAAAAAGCCAATGGTACAGCACTGAAAAGCAGGTTGATTTTGAATTTGACATTCCCTGACAACTAGATTATATTTATTAGATAAATAATGTCCTGTAATTGTTTTTGATTGGACCTATAAGAGTGGTAGATTGCTTTAACAGGAGCCTGAGAAGAGAATTAAAAAAAAAAAGACTCCGAGAACCAGTAAGGCATTTTGTGAAAAAAATGACATCAGAAAAAAAAAATAAAAAATTATTGTGGAACTGCTGAGTACCATTTCGAACATCCCGCAGCCTTTGGAACATGTATTTGTAGCCGCTGCGGAGGGATTCTTCGGGCTGCTCCAGAAGATTCACCTGGACGCCTGCGCCCGGGTCTTTCCGGCCCGTCCAGCGCGCGCCCTGCACGGCTCCAAACGAAACCACCACCTCCCCCTTACCGCTTCGCTGGCTGTACTTCTGTGAAGGCGTCACACTTTGGAGGAAAAGACAGATACTTGTTGTTAAACAATACTATTTAAAAGATTTCTTAGTGACATTACCTCACGGCGTTTCATAAGTAAAGTTTTTTTTTTTTAAATCAGAGAGTAAAGATGCACTTTGCAAGTCTTTGAAAAAGTATAAATAATGAAATAACATCTCTAAATAAAGTCTAGAGGTGTTGCAGATTAATACCTGGGGGAAAAGTTAGCTGGAGACAGCAGCAGACCCGGACTGGTCAGCAGAGCGGTGGTCCGTTTGGACTGAGGATGCTCTGGAGTGGAGAGCACTCGTTTCTGAGAGCTCTGTATGACATAAACCAACAGAATTGAGCAAATTCATCTCGACGTTTTATTTTAAACCTGAACTCAGATGAGCAGGACTCAACAGCAAAGCAGTGACCGCTTACCTTCCCAGGAGTGGAGTAAGAGTCTAAAAGATCCTCCTCCTCTTCTTCAGCTTTTATTCTGGGGAAAAAGGTTTGTCAAGGTCTGCAGTTGCACCCAGTTGGTCTTTACAAAAACATTATGAATCACAGTTTTTCCTTATTGAGAGATCGCCTTAGAGCAGAGTTCCTCCAATGAATGTCTGCGGGTTAGATATGGCTCGTTCATTTCCAGGAGCCCGTACTCTTCTTGTCAAAAACAAAAGAAAAGTAGATTAAAAGTTGCAGAAACACCAGCTGTCTTTTATTTTGAAAGGGCTTGACGCCAACAATGCAAACGTACAATGCTAACGCACAGCAACAGGTGATGCTAGCATCATACACGATCCCCAAGCAAAAGGTTTTAATCGGCCCACAGAATGAATTGAATCCCAGCGAAATATTTCTTTATTGAAGTCAAAGGCAAGGCCGTGTGTTTAGTTTGTGGTGCGCAGGAGGCTGTGTTAAAGGAATATAATATCCACCGTCACTACGTGACCAAACATAGAAGAGATTCAAGAACTTTTCAGAGAAAGAGCACGTCACTGAGTCGTCTGTACTCGTAGCCAAGTTGCAAGCTCAACAAACACTTTTTACAAAACGCCTGGCATCTAGAGGAGCTGCAGTCAAGGCAAGTTTTGTCATATCCCACAAGATTGGTAGGAAGAGCAAACCTTTCTCTGACGGAGAGTACAGCTAATATGTCCTGAGAATAAAGACGCTTTGAGAACATCTCCCTCTCCCCAAACGTAACGAGAAGGCTTGAGGACATCGCGAACCTGGTGCAACTGAAGACAAGCGTGAATGATTTTGAGTAGATGAGAGCTGTGACATACAGGACACTGCCCAGCTGCTCCTCTTCGCGCGGGATCAATGCAGAATTTAGCATCACGGAGGAGCTGGCAGGCATGCGGTCAATGAAAGGGACAACAGGGAGTGAGCTCTTAGTAGAGGTAAATGCGTGTCTGGAAAGCTTGGGTCTGAACTGGGACAAACTGGTGGGCGTGACAACAGATGGGTGTCCAAATCTCACAGGAAAAAAAGTTGGTTTATTAAAGAGAATCCAGGACAAAGATACTTGAAGCTGTCTATTCCTTGTAGTATTTCAGTTTTGGTTCTTACAAGTTTTCAAGTCATTACAGTTTCATTTTGTAATTACATTTTGTAATGAGTTATTTTAATGTTACCTAAAGTGATATTAGTTTTGTGTGTGTACCTCTTTAAGTTTCTGCTGTATTTAAAGTACTTTGTGGTACTTGTTTTCCCATTCATTTGCATCTGATTGGAGGTACTTTTGTGTTAGTCCTTCAAGTTGCAGCACTGCAGGTTCGTCAGGCTTTTTCCAACACTTAAAACCATTTATTGCTCATATATGCAGTTGATCAGTTGATTAATATAACACACACCATTTCAATTGTGGAGAGATTAAAAGTTAAAAAATAAATTCACATGTGATACCGTTGGTTTTTTTAAACTATTACATTTGTTAATTCCACCTTTCCTCACTTCAGCCAAACCACAAATTAATTTTTATTAATATTTACTGAATATTCTTCTTAACAAAAGAATATGATTTAAATATTTTATTACAAAAATAAATGAAAATGAATAATGAGTCAAGATTAAATTTGTTTGTTTTAACCATTACACGCGGTGTAATGTGCTTTCTATTTCAGATTTATTAAGGGTTTGAGTAATTAATTGCCCACCCCTGCCTTAGAGGATACAGTTCCTCCAACGAATGAATGTCTCTGGTTCGGTTATAACTCTCGTCTTTCCAGGAGCTCGGTTTGGATTTACTCTTCTTGTTCAAAAACTGAGAAGAAAAGTAGATTAAAAGTTGCAGAAACACCATGTGCTACCACAAGATATCGCCAACAAATCCAAACACAACCAAGTTCACACATGAAGCTAATCAACCTATCTTCACAAGCAAAAGGTTTTAATCAGAGGCCCACAGCATCACCAACTGAATTGAATCCAAAGCTTTAAGATAACTTGGTGAATGAAACTGATTGGATCCTAGTGTGGAAGCCATTTGAGTGGCCAGTATGAATGGAGAAACTGAATATAAATGCAGTCCACTCAACATAAATGTTGTGTTACCTCATGCTCAAAGTGCTCCAGGTTGTTCAGGGTGAGTTCTAGTCCATCCTTTGTGGTGCTGTAGGCAAGCCACTCAAACAGCATCTGCTCTGTGTCTATCCTGTTGCAGATGCAGAGTTCAACCACTGCGGGACAGAAACAATGAAACGGTCCAAAAGTTGTATCTTAAGAAAAGTATCTATCACCCTTCAAATCACAAGCACAAACTCCAGAGCATTTTTTTTTTTTTTGGTTTTCATTTTATGTGGCAAACTAACACATAAGTTTGGGGCAAATGTATGTTTAAGGATTTATAATAATTAGTAATTAAATAGTGAGTAATTTAATCTCAGATTAAATCCAGATTCAGTCTGGCCTTCGTGGAAGAATTGGCAAAAAGAAAGACATTTTTGATCACTGTTGTCACAAGCAGCTGAAAACCAACACTATTCCTATGTAGAAACATGACAATGGCAGAATCATGCTGAGGGATGATTTTATCAGGAGGAACAGGAAAGCTAGTATCAGGACCAATATCAAGCCTGCATCTAAAATGAAAACAGGGAGGTTTATGGATGTAACGCTGCCAAATGTGAAAAACTTAAGTAAGTACAGACACGCAATAATGCACTCCTATAGATCTTTAAAATTAGCATAAGAGACATAAGTAGGCGCACAGAGAACAAATGTGACTTAATAAAGAACAAAAGAAGGTAAAACACTCACTCTTGTCGAGGACAGAGTCATCTTTGCAGGTAATCTCGAAGGTTTCCAGCTCTGCCTTTAAGTTGTCCGTGGTTACAAGCGCCATTGTTTTTGTGTTTAATCAAATAGAGCTTGAGTTCTGGCTTCAGTTGATCCAAATGTTGCGACGGTCCGTTAACGGCTAAATGTTAGCTTTCCGCCCGCTTCATACCAAAATCAGCGCCGCGATTAATGTGAAAACACCTGATAAACTCAACTTTACGTTCTGAATCGATCTCATCAACATAACAAACCAGCCAATTTCATTTTACCGCGAAAAAAAGCCAGTCGGTGTTGGCGGCCGGAAGTTACGTCACAGCAAACTGGCGAAAACTGTTGAGCTACTAAAATAAAAGTCCACTGTTACCGTTGGTTTAATTTATTACATTTTTCCACCTTTCCTCACTATAAGACTTCTTTAGACTCTAAGTAAGGATAAAAAAAAAGAAAAAAAAAGTTTTTTGTTTAGGTTGTTAAGGATAAACCATTGGAAAGATTTAAGCAGGTTCTTCAAATTTTCCAAAGTAAAACTAAAATAAAATAAAAAAATAAAGTTTGTTTGTTTTAACCTTACACGCGGTGTAATGTGCTTTCTATTTGTATTTATTAAGGGGTTTGAGTAATTTGTGAAAATGTCTGTAGATGGAGCCCTTGTCAAAGAAAAATTTCTGCCAATAGTTTTTGGGACAGATAATACAGTTGTTCTGTTCTTTTAATTAAACCCGGTATAAGGATAGCTTCATTAAAAGTTTTAATGATACAAAAGTATAAACAAACTCTAAGGTGACCAAATTTAGATTGATCCAGTTAATTCCAATCTAATCCAATCATCTATTCACAGATCAAATTCAGTCCCAAATTATTTCTGCTCTAATGAAATTTTTAATTCCAAGTTGTTTCAACTGCTGAAACAAAATTGTAACCGTTGGAAAAAACCGATACAACTTTGGAAAGGAAAACATTCACTAACCTGAGCAGATCAGCTCCTGTCTCTGAGAAGCTACAGCTCACAAAAAAATATGATAGTCAATTTTTTGTCTTTAAATGTTAGAACTGATTTGATGCTTTCTAAAACCATTCATTGTTCTTTCTAAATATCTTACAATCACAGAGATCAGTGTATTTTATTTGTATTTTATGTGGTACGGTAACAGAAAGGAGATAATTGTGAAAATCCTCTAGGTGGTGCTCTAACAAAGCCTCTGAAACTGATCAGAGGTTTGTTATGGCAAAGGTAAGTTGGATTTCCTTTTTTTTATTGGCTATTTATCTATTTATTGGTATCTTGAATTAAAATAAAGTATTCATAATAAATATAAATTATAATAACAAGCTAATATTTATTCAAAAAATTGTAGGTTGTTAAAATTAAGCAGGCATTCAAAGCTAAACCCTTCCATTCCTAAACATCTTTTTTTATTTTTCACCATAGTTTACACCATAATACAGTTGTGCACAAAATCTCAACATGAAGCCAAAACAATAAATGATGAACTAGGCAAAAAATTTACTGAGATGTCACATAATCACTTATCAGTTTTGGGCTGATCAGATTAAAATGCTTTGTCGTCACTATGTGATGCAACTCATTATCTGCTTTGAGCCGTATCGCTCTTCATGTGCAGGTCTTATTATCTGGGAAGGATAAACATGAGGTTTAAGTATGCCTTCAGCTTTTTTCACTAATCAGCTGTCATAAATACAATCAGTAGGCTGATTAGATTCCAGTGCAGCCAGAAGTTGTAAAAATTATTATTTTTTTCATGTTAAGGTGAGCCAAGATTTTTTCTTTAGTGTCCTTCTAAATGACTGCATGTAGAAAACTACAGAATACACTGCAACAAAATTAATGACCATAGAATGACCTGAAAAACCTTAATATAACTGACTTGGAAAAAAATTAAAATAAACATATAAGCTGTTTATTGGTTTACACTCCCTTTGCATAGTTTTGTTATCCTTTGAAAGACGACTCTCTCATTTCCTAACAGAAGCAAGTTTCTTGGTTGACTAAAATTATTTCAAAACTAAATCTGCCGGGGGAGTGAATAGTTTTGGGCTTAACTGGAAACTTACACAAATTTTTCCCTCTGAAATGTTTGTGAAAACAATCCTCTCGATTCAGGTAGATTTTAAGTACAGCTAAAAGCGTATGGAACAGTCTATTCTTTTCACTACTGTCACTTTAATGATTTTGTTTTTCTCACCTTTCACCAAATAGTTTGGTTTTACTCTTGATTTTATTTATCTCCTTCTGCAAAGAGCAAAGCAAGTTATTTTGCTGCATCTACAGGCAGATAGAGCTTCTCTCACAGATAAACATGTGGCTTCTATACGAATTTCTCTCCAGCCAAGAGAATAAAGTTTTGTTTTTAATTATCTCACAAAAGAATCTTTACAAGATGGACATAAACATTGAGGACGTCCAAACTATTTAAGCCCCGTTTTCAGATATTTATTGGAAAACCAGACCTTGTAGGTAAAGACCTCCAAAGCATCTCGTTTTCCCAGCAGAGGTTGTGCTTACCAATCCCAGCTGTTGGCTGGGAGGAAATGGGAGAAACAGGGCGGATCTGGCACAGGAATGTTACTGGAGCTGCAATACATGTCATGCCACAGAGACAATAAACTCAAATTAGCCGTTTAATTAAACTCAAGGCACAAAAAACCCCTCTGAGAGACAACCTGTCTAAGCTCTTAGAACGAAACCAATCAGGCAGAAAACTGGCCTATGTGATTGTTACATTTAGTAATTCAACTGATGGAATATCCAAAGATCTTCTAAAACGTTGAAGGAAGTTCCCAAGTTTTGAAAACTTTGGTTGCACGAGTTCATCCATCACTAACGAAAGCCAAGGTGTGGATGAACTAAGTTATTACTGAGGTAAATAATCTAGAAATGCAAACTTAAGATTCTTGTGTCCTAAGCAGGACTCACTAGGCCACAATAGCAGCAAATGGGTTTCACAGAGGCAGCTTCTATTAAAGATAGACATATGCAAAGATATTAAGTTACTAACATCTTACACAACCCTGCACTGGAATATTTTTAATTTTAAAGCGTCTAGTTCTGATTTGCAAGGCAAAGGTAAGTAATAATTACACTTAAGAATAATTATTCTTCCCTATTTTCCCCACCCAATCTCAAATTATGTTGCCTTCACTTTACCTCAAAAGAAGGAGGACAGGACCAGTTGTTTTTTATGACACAGTTGTAAATAAGAACTTGATCTTAATTTGACCTGGTGGTTAAATAAAAGATACGACAAAAACTTTAACCTTGATCTGCTGGCGCATTTTTAAAGGTTCCACATATGCTCCCTTAGTAAAGGTGTGTAAAAAGCCTAAACAAAAATTATTCACTTATTTGTTTTAGAATACAGAGATGTTATTATTATTATTATTATTTTCTTTTTACTATTTTTGATTGATTAGCATTTATTTCGATAATTTTAAATAAATCAAAAAGCCATTTAAAACTGAAACAGAAGTTAGCAAAGAGGATCAATACTGAGTCCTGAGTTTATAAATCCTGACAAGGTGATTGATTATTTATTAATAACCTGCTGGTTAAGACATCACAGTGGAGCTCCTTTCTGCAGTGTGCTCTCTGTACATAAACTGGTCCAGATGTAAAGGCACCAACTGTTCATAGACAACCTGCAGATGAAGAAAATGTAAGCTTGACCATAAAACTGCAGGTTCAGTCTTTTTCCATCAGTTTGACATGTCCCTGTTTTATCTTCAGGGTCAGATACAATAAATTCACTTTGGGGGTTATTGCTTAAGCACCACACTTAAAAGCTCCTGTGACAGTACGCCTGTGATATTTTAACTTGTTCCAGGTAAGTCAATGACGTAACATTAAGACGTCAGAGAAACGTGCAAATCTGTGTGAAAATGTTTTTCTTCTTTAAAGAGGAGGGTGGTAACAGCTACGTAACATATATACCAATCATTTGTTTGTTGCTTGGAAACACAAAACAGCCAACCACACTGCAGCAATTCAACGTTTTTAGGCATCTATGGGATGAAGACAACTTGCTGAAGTTCAAACAGGGATAACAATGGGGAAGAAAAGAGATTTAAGTATCTTTAAACATGTTCTGGATCATCAACCGCTCTGCGGTCGCAAAATGTTAGTGAATTTTAAAATGGCACAGCCTACATTAGCAGGGTTACTGACCATGTCTGTCCATTTTTGGCTCTAATAATCTCAAACTGGTTCCATGAAATGGCCTCCACAGTACTCAGACATCAATCAAACAGAGAACCTTGACCTAAGACTCAAATCATGGCTGTGCAGCTGACCAATCTGCAGGGACTGTGTGATGCTTGCATGTTAATATGGATGAAAAAAACTCTGAGGGATGCTTCAAACACCTCATCAAATCTATTCAACAAAGGCGAGGCAAATAAAAAGGGCAAAGATTAATCTAATAAATCTAGTTTGCGAGCAAATTTGTAACATATTAGTCTAGATAAACCCACATTAAAACAGGCTCTCTGCTTGCAGATGATGATTAGTATCTATTCTGTGCATCATCGACAGGTCAAAGGATTTTGGTGTAGTCGGCTAAGTTTATCTTATCATACAAAAGACTTAGTAAAAAACAATCTCTGATATTTTCAGTAGTTGCTAAAGTTTATTTCTTTACTTTTGAAGGTTTCCCTTAGTCAACAGTTTTATGGGCAAAATTATGCACGTATCTCAAGAAACTTTAATCAACTGGCTTTATGGAAGAGTAATTATATGAGTGCATATTAAAGTGTTACAAAACACAGAAACAAAGAAAACCCATGTTAATGAACAAAGGTGAAATAACCGTATCTGTTGATATTATGTAACAATCAAATCTAGAATATGACATCTAACCTAAATCTCTGCTCTGGTGTCTGCTCATCCCATGAGAAAAAAATGTGACTTTTTACGTGAAAGCTGAACAAAATCCAGGTTTCGTTGTCAGTTTTTGGCACATTAATTGACACAAACTTTTTTTGTCCCATCAAACTGACTTTAATATGGGATTTCAGGGCAGGTGAAGTTTTGTAACTTATCAGCAAAAAAGATAAGATGTTATTTAACAGGCTGAGCTTATCATTAAATTATGTAAGAAAAAACAGCAATGATGAGTTGGCATTTGTGTAATTATTACACAAATCTAACATTACAGTTGTAAATAATTTTCATGTAAAAGTGAATTTCTATAAGGGTTGAAGCTATAAACCACCGGCTTCCTAAACGACAACAAGATTATTTTTTAAATCTATTGGGATCTGTTATCGGAGGAGGAGGTTTTGCTTTGAATAATATTGTGAATAAACGTGTTTTGGAGAGTCTGTGTTGAACTTTTTGTTTAAAATGCAAAAATGGGGGAAATGTATGACGTCAAATACCAAACATACTGAAACTTTTCGCTTTTTACTTGATATTTTATGGTATTTATCATTCAAATGGTAAACTCAGCAAATATTTATATATATGATTTATTTGAAAACAAAAATCAGAACTATCATTGAATAATGTACAAAGCTTTAATTGAATGCACTTTTAACACATTTAAAACATATTGAGCACAATGTGTACAAAGTTGCTTCGTGGCAATAACAGTGAGATCTGCAGTCTCTTGTGCGTACAACAACCACCGCCTCCTGCTCTGTTCCCTGCTCCGCTCATGGCGGTGATCACGCCCGACTCGTCTCCCCTTTGATCACGCCTGGTTGCTTCCCCTTGTGATCTGCTCTCAGTTATCATGATTGCATCATTGTGTCTTCTATGGTAATGAAACGCGGATCAATCTCCAAGACTATCAAAGCCTGGCATGTCAAGAGCAGGTCCCCACTCGAGTTTTACATGTGACTAAATCTATGATTATTCATCAATATAACTTTCAACAAAGGTCATTTTCTTATGCTTCACAGTACTAGGACATGTGTTTATGGGAAGCCTACAGTCCTGCCATCCTTGTGAATGTTGCTTGTTCCATCACAAACCATAAATACTACAGGAAAGTTTTGGACAAAACTTGTCTGAATCTGATTTATGCCTCAATGGCAGCAAAAAGACCAATTAGTCTTCATGTTTTATCAGTGTATATTTGGCACAGATTTTTATTCTTTTGAAAGAAATGTATTTTAGCTTCTTGATAAACTTTCCAGATCGCCCATTTGGTTTAAACTGTTTAAAATAATAAAACTTTTTAAATGGTTGATGTTTCCTAATGAACAAATGGTGAAGCAGCTTGTTAATAACACTGTTTATTAACAGACTAATTAGAAAATTGTTTAGGAAGTATTACTGCAGTAGGGTTATCTCTGTTTTTGCCCGTTAGTGAACTGGATGAGGTAAATATGTTGCACTTGTCAACGCTACCTGTCTTTTCATATCTTATGAAATTTTGGATCTGAGATGTCCATAACAACACAGAAACACTTTTAAGACCAAAAAGAATTTTATTTTATTTGCAAGTTACTTATTCACACATGTAACATTCAGAGACGAGTTCTATAAGAACCAACGTGATCAATTTATAGAAGGTTTATACAGTTTATATAATTATATAAATACAGTGTGAGGCTCTTCTCCAAAGTGAATCTTTATGCCTCCCTCTCACACCAGTCCAGGTAAGAGCCGCTGTAATTACGTGCTCTGAAAATAAGAAGAGAAACACTTACGGTAAGAGGAGACGACTTCAGTAACGACTTGGGGAACTTTAATACTGTCAACAAAACTTATTAACGTACTTCACATATCCGAGTTCTCTGACTTTGCTGATGGCCTCTGCTGACCGCCTCCCTGACCGACAGTAAAACACCAGCTCAGGCGCATCCAGTGCAGGTTTGGGAATCCCGTAAGTGGCCTGGAAATCCTCTGGGCTCATTTTGAAAGCAGTTTCGACAGTGCCAACTGATCAAAACAGAGGAGAAAGACCCGGCAGGTCAATCACACAGACCACTAGAAAGATCATCTAGTGAAAAAGATGCAGATATTTAATAAAATTATAATAAATTAGTTCTTACGGGCAATGTGAATGGACCTGGGGATGCAGCCTCTGTTCACCTCGTCTGTCTCACGGACATCAATCAGAATCAGATCTTTGCTTTTGGCCAAGAGAGCCTTCAGTTCTTCGTACGTGACTAGAAAAATGAAAAGACGTTTTTTAAGAAACACCCAGAGAAATCTGCATGAATCAATTTTTCAGGTTCTATAACTTTACTTAATTTTTAGGTAGTGTTTGCCAAAATTCTGAGCTCAAATTTGTTCAAACTGGAGACAAATGTTAAAACCTTTGGCAAAGATTTAAAGCCTGGAGATCCATGGTTTAAAAAATCCTGCCGTCAAACTTCAAGTATGATTTTTTCTTTCTAAATTATTTATTACAAAACGTGCACATAACAAAATGCAAAAAGCACAGGTGAGCAGATATGTTACAGTTTGTGCAAAGCTCTGAATAGAAGATAAAAAATGTTTAAATGTATCTGTGAAGCTATTAGCTTGACCCTATTTACTCTGCTGCGTCACGGTGAAATATACATAAAGATTTAGTCATAAATCATTATCTCCACATTTATCTGTCTTTGTGTAATATTTGACATACTAACATTTGCAATTCACCAAAGTATACTAAACTGAAACAAAAATAGAATTTACTTTGCATTCTAATTTGTAAAAAAATACTAAAATATTTTAAATGAATGCTATAGGGTGTCCCAGTTTAATTTTGAAAATGGGACACTCACTGTACCATCAGAGGAAAACACTCACCTGGGTTTGTCATGTTGGTGTGTGTGAGTGAAGCTGTAGAGATGAATCAGGAATCTCTGCTTAATTCTCCTCTTCAACATCGCCGCTTTTATGCAGCTTGGTGGTAAATAATTAGCTCAGGTTTGCTCAGTGGGTCGGGTCTGACCTTGAAGACTCAGGTAATGAGCCAACAATTATGTAAGAGCATCACTGTTGAAGAGGTGTTTCAATTACAATATGGGCTCTAAATCATTAGGTTCTCTATCAACGGTCAAAAAGATAAATAATCTATTAAAAGATTACATTTAACATCTAACATTTTAGATATTGACAGAGAATATTTAATGAAAGAAAATCAAGCATTAAAAAAACTGACATAATAATTTATAACAAATATGTTTACATTTAAAGATTCACTGAAAAGATTTCTTTGTTCAATAATTAATAAAGAAAAACTATATCACAGTGAGGGAAGCTCTGTCTGGACCCTGATGTTCTCAAGTTCTTATTATTTCATCAGTGGATTTAAATCCCTACCTCCTTCAATTTGTGACAAAGTTTTCTATGTTTTTGTTCAGATAAGAAATCACACACTTTAAAAATGTAAAAGTAAAGTCAACAAAACAGACTGCATGTATCTAATGGTTTTTAAAGGGTATGTATTTTTAGATTATTCCTTAATATATATGGAGGAAGTGAAATTAAAGTTTTAGCTTATGTAATTGTGCAATATTATAATATAATTATTTTCAACAATTATTGTCTACAAAAATAAACAAAAAAACCAGAGCTCCAGCTGGTGGAAGTCAGGAACTACAGGAATATGCAGATCAGTTCCGTCACAGATACTTTCTCTGCTGAATTACTTTCTGCAGGTATGCTGATATTTATTTTCTACTTTATTTCAACCTAAAATAATCTCGACTGCAGATAATGTTTTGCATACATTTATTAAAGCAACCACCATCACAGAAAAGTCTAAACCAAACTTGATTGCAATTAATTAGATCTCTATCTTAAATTTCAATATATTGCAAAGCAGTAAAAAAAAAAGTCACATTCACGTATACTTTAGTGTAAAATATACACTTCACATAGAGTACTAGAAACACTAAATATTTGCAGTACAAACATGTCTCTTTAGCAAAAAAAATAAAAATAAAAATGAATTCCTGGCCAGAATAAAAAAAAAAAACTTTGTCAAATTTCAGCTCTGATGGCCTCGTTACTCGCAGCTCAATCTTCAACCTGTTGGAATAATATTGTGTTATTAAATGAAGCTAAAAGCAGATTTAAATCCGATTGGGGCAGAAATCAAACAACACACTCACCTGAGCAGAATAGCACCCGACTTTAGGGAGCCGTTTCCATGACGACACCCTCCACAGGGACTCGTTGAGGGAAGCTGATAACTCATGAGTGTCATGAACCTGACGAACACATAGATATGAACGTTTTCAGCCTTTTATTTTAAAATAACGTCATGTATTAAAATAAAAAAATGAAATCACCTTCATGAGTTTCAAGCAGGCACTTCTGAAGTCCATGTTGCTGCTGCTGCTCACTATGCTGATGGTGGAGCTGACGATCACCTCAGCAGCCGACTGCAGCTTCTCACGTTTCTTACAACACAAACACACACATATTTATTTTATTCACACGTTATATTTCGTCACTTTAAAAGCAAAAACTTCAATGTACTTTATTGAGCTTTTAAGTGACTAACCAAGAAAAAATACTCGAAAAGTTTTTAAAAGTAAAAAAGATGATTAAACTAAAAAGCAAGTTTTTAGTCTACATGCAACACACAGAGCACATAACATCCACAGTGAAAGAAGATGGTGGCTGCAACATGCTGTGGGGATATTTTTCTTTCAAATTCAGAGTTGATAGGAAGACAACTCTGAGTTGTCTTCCTATCATAGGAAATTCTGGAAAATAAAACTGTTAGACATGTAAAAAAACTGGATTAGAAGTTTCCCTTAATAAAGACCTTAAACATGGCACAACTTGAGGATTGAAACTCAGAGATTTTAAAGTTGAAAAAGCAAAAAAATTCAGTCTCTAGAAATGTAAAGCAGCTAAAGACAAACCCCAGAAGCTTTGGAGCTGGACCTGTGACAAAAGATAGTTTTGTATGCCACACTACTTTATTTGAATTTTATTTGCAAATAAATAAATAAATGAAAACTACATATATTTTGACTTCCACATCCCATTTATGTACTATTTTGAGGTAATCTGTGACATAAAATACACTGAAGCTTTTGGGGTTGATACCAGAAAAGACTTAATTAGTCAAATTATTTTCCCCCTTACATAAAGTTGAGAACTTAATACAGAAAAAAATTTTTCTTGCCTTTTTTCTTTCTTTTAAAGTCTTCGTTGTGTTGAACAGTTCAGCCTGCAGAGCTGATGTGACGGCCTGCCTGTTGTTCCTCAGAATGTCCTCTAGATGGAGCTCTAACAACAATTCACAATCTGGGGAGGGGGGAAACTGGTGAATGTTTTCAGCTCAGGGTTTTATGTTCACATCTGCTGCTACGATGATGATGATGATGATGATGATGGTAATAAATTCTCACCCATTTTATCTGTGAGCCCAGAGGTGAAGGGGTCACTATGCTGTAAGAAGAGCAGGAGCAGGAGACTCTGCTGAACTGGGAGGTGACCGGGTTCCTGCTTTGGATCGTCCCAGTTTTCCTGGTCCACGGTGAATACAACACCATCACTGTGCACAGGATCATCAGGGGACGCTGGAACATTTAAAAAGCAATACAGAAATGAATATTTACAAAAAATAACTAATAATACTGTCCTGGTTTTATTGCCTCAGAATGTATTTTATAGAGCGAAGAGTTACATCTTTTGGCTCTACATCATTTAGAAAAAAAAAGAATAACAACAAAAATATAAACTTAGGAGTAATCAGCTTATTTTTGTCATGAAGAGAGAATAATTCACTAGTTAATTTGCACAGTAACAACTTTGGAAATTAGTTACAGTTACATGTGAGCCTGCTTAGCTGACGGAGACAGATCTGTCACAATGTGTGAAAGGAGTCAATTATCGGCCCGTCTTGGTAAATAAGCCGCAGTTTGAGTCTGATAGGAAATGACAACCAGCGAAACAGTGACAACCTCACAAACCTCATTTTAATGACGTACAGATATATGCTGTTGTGTAGTTTCTAACTCCCCCACTGAGTACAGTGACGTTATTAAAACAGTCTTTTCTGCTGGAAGGAAAATATGTTTTAAAAATACACAATAATGTTTGCTAAAATGTACTTACAGACATTGAGTTTATTTACACCTGTTCATTTGCGTTATTTTACTTCACTGCCCAGTCAGTTGATGCCACTGCATGAGTAGTGCAGCAGCGCCATCAAGTGGTCTCATTAAGACAAAACAGCAAGATGAATGAGATTTTAAAAACACTAAAATGGATTCAGCAAATATTACTTCTGTCTTTCTCCACATTCAGACCCTGATGTTCAAATGAAATGATGTACCTTCATGTAAATCAATGTTGTGTGTGGCGGCTCTTTAAGCAGCGACTTCACCTACTATCCATCTCTGAAACTCTCACAAACTCTAGCATGCACTTTGTTTCACAATTGTTTTAGTTGTGGCTGCAATTTTTTCTAATACATCTTGTCTTTTCACTTAATTTGTTAGGAATGTGTTTGTATGAGCACAGTCAATCTCCAGTTTTTTTTAAGCTATTACACTAGAAACGTTAACTAGAAATAACCTTCTTTGGATTACCCTCCTCTTGAAGGAGTCTGTTCCTAAAAGTCTAGACAGCAGTCTTCCTCACTACGGAACGTTTCTACTGAATTCTGGGTTTCCATCACCTGCATGTCATTATCATAAAAAAATAGATAAAGATAAAAAATATGTTACTGAGTAGGTAAATCTACATGAATTTCCTTTTTTGAATCAAATAACAGAATAAAATTACATTTCAATGAACGTAATCTACGGCAAAGGAGGAAAGAGACAATTTGCCAAAGTGGCAAATTTACAAAAATAAAACATATTGGTAAAACAAAGCAAAACAATGTAGCCTGGTTTATACATCAAAGGTTTTTCCTACAGTCAGAATCGGCTGTAGGAAAAGCCCACACAAATTCACTGTTACTTACTAGGTAATAAACGTGTTAAAATTTTATCCCAAATTAGATAAATATGACCATAAGAACAACAGGAAGTTTGCACATCAAAATGAATGAGCCAGATGGGGAGCAGGAGGACTTCAATGAGTCATAGTTTCCTCAATTTTTGTTTAATACGACTATATTTTTTACTACCGGATGCAGCATATGAAACCAACAAAGGGATGATGTGTTATAAAGCCTTATAAAGCTTTCAACATCCTTTATTAGGTCTCGCTAAACTGAACAAATGACTCTGTAAGATGGTAAACATTGCTAAACTGCTAAACATCAGCAACTTGGTACTTTTATTGTGATGTTGAAGTTGCACTAAAATAGTTTAGGGAAATTAATCCCAGCTTCTATGGAAACTGCAGTTTTACTACTACAGAAAAATTATCAGTTACAAAGACGTTCACACACCTTTTTGCTCCAAAAAACATTTAATGAAAATAAACAACATTTTCATCGATCCAAGATTATTTCCCACATTTCACTTCCATGGAGAAGATTTGAAAACATTGTTTATTCTCTCTGCTGCTGCTTTCAACGTTTGTTTTCTCTCACTTGATTTTAATTATCTGCTTCTGGGATCAATTACAGCTTTTTCTTATTTTCTCACAGCTAAACATGTTGTTTTATTTGCAAGTCCCTGAAGAGAAAAACAAATCTGCACGTTAATTGTTTTCGAAAGTCTTTACTAGATGGGATTGAATGTTCAACCACCCAAAACTATTTCCAGATTTTTTTTATTGGAAAACTAGCCCTTCTAGGTAAAGACCCACAATGCATCTGGGCAGTGGGTACATGCTGTTCTCCCAGCTGTGGTGGTTGTTTACCTTTGGAGGAGCGGCAGTGCATTCTGTCCAGTCCCAGATGCTGGTAGTCCAAGGCAACAGGAAGGCTTTGGAAGAAACCAGACGGAGCTGAAACAGGGATGTTACTGGGGCTGAAAACCAGAACCTGAAAACATGGCGAGTCAAGGATGATTCATTCAATTCAGACGTCTAAATCCCCTTCGGAAACAAAGAAAAACACCCAGTTTTTAACATACCGCTGCATGTCTAAACTTAGGCCTGCACAACGAAGCACAGACTGATAGCTGCAATATCGCTGTGGGCAGAATGAATATCGAAGAACTGGAAGGGCTGCAAGACACGTTAGATAATTATTTAAGCACAATGAAGTCAGGATGTCTATGTAATATACGGTTTTAAGCTTTTTACAGGGTAAACCTACAGTAAGGTGGAGAAGACTTTCAGATACAACCAATTAGTTTCACTACCAAAACGACGACCTGAGGCAACTTTTTAGTAAAAGCTTGTGGATGAGATGAAATAATTTTTAGTTTATTTTTATTCCTTAGATAGGCAAACACTTTATAATTATCACAAGTTACATTGTTCTTGCAAATTGAGTGCTAGGTTTCCTGCATCTACAAAAAAAACACATGTTCTCAGCTATTTAAAACCGCATCACTTCGTCGTTTGCTGTCTCAGTTGAAAGTGAATACGACAGATGTGCAGGCGAAGCAAAACCACAAACCCGTCTAAAGTAGAATACCTTGGCTTTATTATTTTGTTTTCTATCCAGCTTCAGTTTTATAAGCACTTCATTTCATTTACAAAAAGAAAGAAAGTTGCATTAAATTCTAGGGTTTCACAAAATAAAACAGAATAAACACGATTTGGTCAAAAACAGGTCCTGAAATGTTCACTCCAAATTACAACACTTTTATTGTTGAGTATTAAACAGAAAGAAACCCAAAAATCTCTGTGTGAAAAACTAGGTATTCCCTTTCCACATCTACAAATGTTGAATTTGTAGTCAAATCCTGCTGTGGCTGCAAGCCCTAAAGGAACTGAGGCAACACTGAACAAATAAGGTCTTGGATTAGAGCCCACTGCTCTAATTCAAGTTTTGGTTTACTAAACAATGACAGTGTGGAATCTGTTGTGTGACGAGTTGTCAAGTTAGAGTTTGGTAAAGACAACAATTCTGTCTTTTTCTTTATTCAACATTTTGTGGCTCTAATGGCCTTTATTCACTGGTAGCTGGTAGGAAGAAGGGAAGGGAGAGAAGAGGAAGACATGCAATAAATGGCTTTGGGTCGAGATTCGAACCGGGGACGACTGCTCTTCCACTGAACCATGTGGCGCACCAGATCATTTTTAATCGTGTCCTTACCTATAAAACCCTCAAATTAAAAGGTAAATGTTTTTTGTTACAATAACTGTATTTTAGAAAGAAGGGTAAATTACCACCTGCTGACTGTCATAGCAAAACCTACTGTGTTTGGTCAGATGCTTCAATAAATTTGCTGTAATCCAGACTGCTACAGGAGCCCAACGCCATCAGCAACAACTCTCTGAAATAAGACAAATTCCCTGAAGAGATCGCTGGAGAAACACAACAGTTCCTACTACTGGTTGCCATTAAATAGACTAATTTAAGAAATATCTTCCTGTCCAACTGATGTCATGACACTGAAAACCCATTGAAGCTGTAACTGGACAGCTTTTAGCACACAGGGACAAGCAGAGGACTAGCACAATCTTGTTATCCCTTGTGTCCATAGTTGGTAGAACAAGTCTAAAATAACTCATCTTTATGTTTCACCGTTATATTTGGGTAAGATTATGTAACTATAAGCACAGCTAATTAATAGAGAACCTGGACGACTCATGATCCTGCACCAGAACAGTTGAAGCCCTTGACACGTGACTGAATACAAAGCGAGTTTTTCTTCATGCACCAATTCAGACACTCATCTTTACAAAGAAATCAGAACAGAATGTGATTACACCAGACAAAAGGATATTTGCATGCGAGATAGCTCCGTAGGCAAATGGGGGTACTGCAGCACACAGGGGCTCAGCAGCGTAACAATCTGGACACTGAGCTCTCCAAACAGGCCCTGGTCCATGGCTTTGGGTGGGATGCTGAGAGGAAACCGTTCTCCGACAACAGGATGTCCTTTCTGACACCACGATCCTCTCTGATCACACCATGGTCTTAAAAGGAGAGAAAATCTCCGTTTGTACACAGCTGTGACCTCACTGTGCCTGCATGAGCAGCAGGACTTTCAAACATTTTCACAGAAATACAAAAAAAAGTATCAACAAACAGCAATAAACTAGTGTTACTGACTGTGCAGAACAAGTGACGTCCAAGATCAGAGGTGGTTGGACTGAAAGAGCAACTTTACTTATGAGGAAAGCGCTGCTGGGATACAACAAAACCAGGAGTTAAACTTTATATATTTTAATAGCTTTAAGATCATACAATACAATATAAATGAATGAAAAAAGCTACAATCAAAAAAATTTTTTTTGTGCTTTTTATTATAATTGCAATACACGTGGAGTGTAATTACATTTTATTTCACCATATGGATTGATTGGATTATATTAATTTGTGTTTCTGGATATTATTTGAATTTGTTCATCTTGTGCCTTATCATATTTGTTGTAATTTGGTGCAGTATAAATAAAACTATCTGGACTGAGCTGAATATGTAATATTTCATTGAGACTCAGGTTATGAAACAGAGAACTACTACAGTCTGTGATGTTGTCTTACCTAAAGTCATGTTGTGATTTCTGTCCATGGATTTTAAATTTTAGTTGGATTCTTATCTGGATAAATATATAAAAACATCTATTTATGTTTTTTCCTTCCCCGTGATATAATTTAAAAGAGAGGGAGGAGTTTCATACCCCAGCATTAGTCAAACCAAAAGTCTGAAGAAACGCTTTAACATGAGCCTGCCATTTGGATGAGTAATGTCCTGGATTTTTCACCTGGAAGAACGACATCACATCTTTAAAGCATTAAGTAAACAAGAAAAATAAATACATGTCCAGTTGACAACAAACTTACTTCAGAAGTTAATATTTTTAAGTACATTAGTACTTATCACATTTAATGAATTGAATTACCTGAAAATTCAGCAGGAACTTCAGTGATCCGTAGAGATCTGTGAAGGCGCTCAGCTCCTCAGGATCAGGCTCAGGACAAGGCCACACACCGGGAAGCAGGACCTTTTTCAGATCTGGTCTCGTCAATGCAAAACAGATGAAGTAAATTTAATCTGTGACTCAGTGTGTTTGTTGTTGTGTTAACATACCAGCTTGAAGGGTGTGCATTGCAATTCCAAAACACCAGGAACCAGCAGTTGCAACTAGAGAATAAAATGACAATTAGAATGAGTTTTGGTCTGATGAGTGAAGGAGTATGTGTAGCACAGTTAATGTTGAAAATAGAAGAAATGTATTAAAAAAAAAAATTGAAAAAGACCAAACACAAGTTTCTCCACATTGTCTGTTATTTAAAATATCCAAACTGCTCCAGACTCCAATATAAAAGATTTTCTGGATTTTTGAGTGAATGTGATTTAGTGATCGTAGTTATGCTTTATTGGATTATTACAGAAAAACCATGATGAGGTTAACTTTCAGCCATGACATAAAGACAATTTTATTTAGAAACTTGAATCAGCTTTCCTTTAAAATCTAAATTAACACTTAAATTAGTTTGTATTAATTTGTACCTTGTTGATTCATTTATTTTAAGAAATAGGGGGTACCTAGAACATATACAGTTTTAAAGATGACACACAGTCCAAAACATTTTCAGACTGTTTTTCTAATCACTTTTTTCATGTCAGTATCATTATTAAATTATTTTATTAATTATTTTACAAACTAAAGTATACAGTTAAGGGAAAAAATATTTAGGGGGAAATTTGTATTGAAAATATAAATAAACAAAAGTATTTCATAGAACCCAGTCAGAACAACAGTTCTGTCAATTGGTTTGCAGAAATAAAATTTCAAAAGTGGAAATTTATGAATAATGGTTGTAAATATGAAGTAGATCACTGTAATAAGTAATTTTTTCTTTAATTTGACAACAAAAATATGAATTAATGTCTGGAAACCCAAACCTCCCTATCTAGATAACTAATCCAAAGTAGCAAAATGCTAAAAACAAATTTCTAAAATAATTCAATATTCAGACCATTTTTACCACATACTTTATATAATCAATTATAAAATGCCAGGATTACACCCTTGCTGTTCTTAACTTAGAGAAACTTAAAGTAATACTCTCAATAGTTAAAATTAGTTTTTAGTCTAAAGTTTCGATGGATATTTAAACCAGACGAATTAGGACGATATTTCAAAATTCAGCAAATTGTCAAAAAATACAGCTATCTTACCAGTGCAGTTTAACATCTGATGGGACGAGCCTTTTTCGGTCCACAAAAGCACTAAAAGTGCTCCAGTATTCTTTAAACTAGATTGTTTCCTTTGTTTTCCCATCAACTGGATTAGCCTCAGCACCTGAACAGATTGACAAGCTAACGTCATGCTAACATTAACATTAGCGTCGATAATAAACCATTTATAAGTGTTAAAAAAAACTTGTAGAAAAAAAAAATCCAATTAGCGCACACCCAGTTTAAGTTATAATCGACTTATTCAAGTAATTACCTGCCGTATTTCTCTTAACATTATAAATTCAGAAGTTGAATTTTAATCAGCTCAGCTCTAAAGACCTGCGCAGGCGCGTAGGACCACCTGTCTTCAATGATCAGAAATAAAGGAAAGCGAAGTATTCATCGCGATTAGTCTGCAGCTGAGGACGGAAGATGGAAGAGAAGACAGAGGGAGAAGCTTAATCATGCCTGTGGGACATGTTTCTTAGTTTTAAAGAATTGTGAGGTCAGGGGGCCCAGTTAAGATTATCCTGTCCCGGTACCAGACAAAGCAGTCAGCCAGCCTGGCTGTGGTGGTAATTCAGCCTGTAGAATTACCTTTGTTAAAGTAAGAACTAGACTTAACATGCAGAAAACTGGTTCAATGGAGTTGTTCCATGTTGACGTAGATCAAAGCATATGAATACATTTGAATGGTACAGTCAAAGTCCAGGCCCAAATCCAGCTGAGAATTTTTGGAAAGATTTGGGTTGCCATATACCTTCCTTTATGCTTCATAATTATATGATGCTTGTGGTCAAATATCACATAAAACCTCAAGAAAATACATCAAATTTGTGGCTGTAACATCACCAAATATGAAGTTGCTCTAATTCCTCAAAGTCAGTGTTTATGGGCAATATGTTTATGATTAATATGACCCTCTTTGCTCACTACATAGTTCCAGATATAATAATAATAGTGGTAGTAGTAATAATATTAATAATATTAATGTTAATAATAATAATAATAATAATAATAATAATAATAATAATAATAATAATAATAATAATAAATTTTATTTACAAAGCACTTTTCAAAACACTCAAAGATGCTGTACAGTAATAAAGGTTAAAAACAACAACAGCTACAACAAGCAGTCAGAGAAATATTAAAATAAATTTTATAAAGGTGGGACTTGAGAAGGGATTTCAAAGTAAGGAGGTCAGAACAGTCATGGATTAGTTGTGGGGGTGAGATCCAAAGGATGAGGTGGCGACGAAAAATGTTCTGTCACTTCCAGGTTTGGAGCTTGGTCCAGAGTGCAGAGGAGGGACAGGAGTTTGAGTTAAAGAAAACAAAATTGGATGTAAAAAAGAGATGGATGGAGTCTTGCCATGATTTTTAGTGGAAAAATGCAGTCCTAGTTGACGTTAGATTTGTCATAATCCATAGTCATAGCATGGTTTAAGAATGTTTTGCTCCACCCAGGTTTTTATTTTAGTGAGACAGTGGGTGAGGGTGGAGTCCCTTGTAAAGCTGACACATTTGGAAATGTCAGCATAGCAGTGGTAATTGAGGCCATGTGGGCAGATGATGTTACCAAGAGGGAAAAGGTGTAGAGGGTAAACACAAGAGGACCAAACATAGAGCCTTGAATATAGCAAAAAAAAGAAAACAAACAAAAAGCTTAATATGGTATTTAATACTCTAGTCAACCTATTGGGACATCATGCAAAAATATAACTTTTTAATTAAACCACTGCAAAATTCTTACACAGACACTTTAAAGAGTAAACATAATTGATTTTATCGTAACTTCTTATGTGCAATAAATTCAAACTTTAAAATTTTAGTGATTCATTGTATGAGACTTAACAACATCAATCTGTATCCATTTTCTTTGTGCAGTGTATATAAATGTAGCAGAGTTAATTTTATTAATTTATTTTATTTTTCTTGATGAACCTTCTCAAAACGAATTTTATTTGAATTGACATGTCTGTTATATATTATTTCTGTTTTATCTTGCTTTCATTTTTGGACCCTAGTGTGTAAAAGCCATCCTCATCTATGGATATTTGTTTTCCTTTGTTTTTTAATTGTATTTTATTTTGGCGGGGAAGCTTTTATTTTCTTACTCCCTGTTTTTGCGTTATATCCTGTGTGTTCCCGCTGCCCTCCTCAGTTCGCGCCAAGCTGCGCTGAGGAGAGGTAGGTGTACAAAGTTATCTTTAAAATATCTATAAAGTATCTATTAAAATATTGAAAACGTTCTAAAAATATGTTGTAAATTCATATATATATTAATGTTAGCGCTGCACTATGCTGGGCATTTGTCTCCCACATTGGTGACACCCTTCAAGTTTTCTTTATCAACGTGCTATTATTTTATTTATTTATTTTTTTCCTTTCGGTTGGTTAGGGTGTTTGGGGAGAATCCAGAGCCCAGGAGCTGCTGTATTTAAAATGTTCTTGTTTTGAACAGGTATGTGTGTGTTGTTTCTTAAAATTAATTTATTTAGAATATTTCTGTGTTATGGTGGAAAATTGTAGTTATAGGGCAGATTATTTCTGTTTAGGTTTTATTTTAATTGTTTTCTATGAGTGTAGATTTATTTTATTATTGAATCAGAGAATTTTAGTTTTGTTTAATGCATTTCTGTCAGTTCGCGCCAAGCTGCGCTGAGGAGAGGGTGTTTGGGGAGAATCCAGAGCCCAGGAGCTGCTGTATTTAAAATGTTCTTGTTTTGAACAGAAATAAAGTTATCCTGAATCCTGATTTCGATGTGGATCTGACTTCCCTTCTCCAACCGTTACATCTGGTGCCGTGACCCGGATCCTTCGATCAGCCGCTGCCGATCACCGAGGTTCTGCCGTGTGCTCGGAACGTCGAATGCTCAAGTTGGTGGACTAGTGGGTTCTGTCAGGCTCCATGTTGGTTGCTATTTGGTAACTGTATGTAACTGTTTCTGAGCAAAAAGAAAAAGAAGTATCTACTGCTTCCTGTATATTTAGTTTTTGTTAAGGGACGTTTTTATAGTAAGATTGTTTTCTGTGTTGTTTTATATACTATGGCAGAGGAAAATAAACAAACCTATGATGTATTTTCATCCCCTGTTGGAAGAGGGAGAGGTTTACTTAGCCTAGAGAAAACCTTTGTTAATGACACTCCAGGAGCTACCTCTAAAATGCAGTTTGCATCGGATGATGGTAGAGACAGACATGAACCATTGTATTCGACACCCATTAATCCCAGGGAGCACACCACTACACATCAGTTACGTGAACTTATTGGAGAATTAGGAAGTCAAATCGGTGAATCCATAGCTAGCCGGCTCCTAGCCTGCCAGCCAGCTCTTAGCTCACAGGCTCTTCCCAATAAATCATCTAGAGCTGAATCATTCACAGCAACTGCTGACACCTCCAAAATAAGTCTGATAGTCAGACCTGATATTAAGGACCCATCCATGTTTCGTGGAGATGGCACAGACAAGTACTCCATTCATGAGTGGATAGACACAGTTGAAGTGTACTTACAGAAACGAGACCTCCCACCTTGTGAACAAGCAGAGGAAGTTTTAAACCATCTCTGTGGCAAAGCTAAAAGTATTGTCAAAGTGGGTCTGAAGAGTAGCTCTACCGGCAACCCAGTAGCACCAGAGGCGATATACAATATTCTGAGGCGCTACTTCAGTGATACTCCCGGCTCGTGTCTACCTTTGGCCGATTTCTACGCCACCCAGCCGAAAGCTAAGGAAACACCTGTTGACTATTGGATCAGGTTAAACACTGCTGCAGAAGTGGCAGACAGGCATCTGAAGTCCCAGGGGGGTAAAATGGACAACATGGACTCAGAAATTGCCATGATGTTTGTCAGAAATTGCCCAGACCCCAACCTTGCTAGTGTCTTTAAATGCAAGCCCACAAGCAAATGGTCCCTGGCTGATGTGCAAGAAGCTATTGATGAGCATCAGAGGAGTACCAATCTAAAAAACAACCACAATCCTGCCCAATACACATGCTCTTCGTGTAGCTGCTGCTGCAGCGGCCAGTGAACCCCTAGAAAATAGCATGAGTACACCAATGTAAACACAGCCAAGCTCTCTGACCCTGTTAAACCAAGTACAGCTGTTGTTTCAGAGTCAAATGCTTTGAGAGAGTACTTAGCATGCTAGAAAGAGTACTAGAGCGTACAAGCCAGCCTAGTCCTTCTGTTGTCCGACCAGAGACTGTTCCATTCAGCCATGGTTCCCCCTGCAGGGTCTGCAGACAGGCCTCACATTCCACACGTACACATTGTATGAGGGAGAAAAGATGTCTGGAATGTTTAGAGATTGGGCATCAGAAAAAGGACTGTCCCAAGGGATCCTCAAATCGACCAGGCAACACCTCACCACATCAGGGAAACTAATACACTCACATGAGGGAGGGGATAGTGTGAGTGGGAAAGACAAAACCCTCAAACTCAAGGCGATGTACAGACCATATATTCTGAGTGCGTAAATTCCTTCCCGTCTAACACCACTGTTCTATTTCAGAATATAAATAGGCTTGACAAAGCTGACAGTCTGTTCTATACAGATGTTGAGGTGGAGGATGAAGTGTCATTGAAAGCCCTGCTTGACACTGGTTCAATGACATGTACTATCAGTGAAGGAGCTGAACAGATGTTAATTCGTTCAGATTCAGTCTCCATGTCCAGAGATGTTTGCCCTGACATTACGCTTGTTGGTTGTGGTGGGATGAAAGTTAAGCCTAAATGCATTTATGACCTAAAGATGAAAGTGTATGGCTGCACTTTCAGGGTCCCTGCACTGGTTGTTCCTGGGCAGCAAGATGAAATTATTCTAGGAACAAATGTTATCAAGTACCTCCTTAAGCAGTTTAAACAATCTAAACAGTTCTGGCAGGTTCTGAGTAAGCCTGATTCAGAAGAAGCACCTGAAGTAATGCAATTCCTCAACATGCTCTCTGGCATTAAGAGATGGAATGGAGAAACTATCCCTGATGTTATTGGGACAGCTAAGTTAATGCAGGCTGTTACTCTTCTGCCCAGGCAGGAACATTTAGTCTGGAGCAAGTTGCCGGCAGCCTCATCCTGTTCTGAAGGCAGTGCTGTCTTGATAGAACCAGCCAAAGCAATGACTCATAAGAATGACATAATGGTTTGTAGATCCATTGCCACTATGAACGGTGAGAGATTGGTTCCAGTCAGAGTCCTAAATACTTCAAGTCAGCCAGTAACTCTGAGACGCCAATACAAAGGTGGCACAGGTGTCGGTTTGCATTGCTGTGGAGGACCTGGGCCGAAACCTCTGAGCTGACTGAAGCTAACTCATTTGAGGTAAAAATCAGGCAATGCACAGTGAACTGACTAATGGCAGAAGACTTTCACTCATCGGACTATCAAGAGTCCTTAGTCAAACTTGGACTCGAGAGTTTGGACATTGAATCCTGTGAGGTGTCAGACTATTGGAAGGGCCAGCTGTTGCAACTTGTCCGAAAGTATGAGGCTGTCTTCTCAAAAACTAAGCTTGACTGTGGCTCAGCAAAGGATGTTGTTCACAGGATCCATCTGTCTGACTCCCGACCCTTCAGGCTCCCATACCGCCGTGTGCCACCTGGGCATTACCATAAACTCAGACAGGTGCTCTCAGAGATGGAAGAACTCGAGATAATCCAAGTCAAAGAGTGAATGGGCATCACCGCTGGTCCTTGTGTGGAAAAGAATGGGGACCTTAGGATCTGTGTAGATTATCGATGGTTAAATGCTCGCACAACAAAGGACGCCCATCCTTTGCCACACCAAGCAGACTGTCTCGCAGCCTTGGGTGGTAGCACTATATTCAGTGCTATGGATCTCACCTCCGGCTTCTATAATATTGCTGTGGCAGAAGAGGACAGGAAGTTGGCCTTCACAACACCCATGGGGCTTTATGAGTTCAACCGTCTACCCCAGGGATTGTGTAATAGTCCAGCCAGCTTTATGCGACTAATGATGAATATATTTGGAGATCAAAACTTCCTGACTCTTCTTTGCTACTTGGATGATGTACTAGTCTATGCATCCAATGAGGCTGAGGCCCTGAAAAGGTTGGAGATGGTCTTCAGCAGACTGAGAGACCATGGGCTAAAGTTAGCCCCTAAAAAATGTCAGTTTCTTAGAAGGAGCGTAAAGTTCCTCGGACACATTGTGGACAGTAATGGTGTCTCGACCGATCCAGACAAGGTTAGGGCTATAACATCAATGACGGTTGCGGACCTTATGATGGAGGACGGGGTGACACCCTCTCAAAGGAAAGTCAAATCATTCTTGGGCATGGTAATGTACTATCAGCAGTTCATTCAGGACTGTTCCAAGCTAGCCAAACCCCTTTTTGCTCTTACAGCTGCCCCGAGAGGAGGAAAGGCAACCCACGTGGTGTCGCTTCATTCAAAAAACTGCATGCAAGTGACTGGAAGCAGGAACAGGAAAACTCATTCGAGCTGCTGAAGTCTGCACTTTTGAAATCTGTTGTCCTTGCACATCCTGATTTTAACAAACCGTTCATCCTCTCAACTGATGCCTCCACTGATGGACTCGGGGCTGTATTATCCCAGGTTCAAGAAGGGGAGAGCAAAGCCCGACCAGTCGCTTTTGCTAGTAAAGCACTGACCCGTGCCCAGAGCAAATACCCTGCCCACCGATTAGAGTTTCTTGCACTCAAATGGTCGGTTTGCGATAAGTTTAGTCATTGGCTCAAAGGACACACATTCACCGTTTGGACGGATAACAATCCCTTGACGTATATCCTCACTAAACCTAAACTGGACGCATGTGAGCAAAGATGGGTGGCGAAGTTGTCCCCTTACAGCTTCAGCATCAAATACATACCTGGAAGTAAAAATGTAGTCGCTGACGCTTTGAGCAGACAACCATTCATCAAGAACAAAGTCTCCCAAAGGCTGGTGACTGAGTCTTATGAAGCCTTATTGGAAGAATCACAACAAGTGAGGCAGGATGCAGTTCAGGAGGTCTTTCGGGTCAGTACCGACCATCAAGGGGATGAATACCTCCAGGCTCTTCAACGCCCAGAACATCAGTCGCTGAGTGAAGAAGAGGTATCTGCAGTTCTGCTGGGACATGCAAAGTGGGACCTCAGTCACGAGCAAAGGGTGTTGACTTGGCTGGCTCAAGACGTAGAGGGGCTAGTGCCAACTGGTTCGGTGCCTCTACCTATGCTCTCCCTTCAGGCCCTCCAGGAGGCACAACAAAATGACCCCGTACTATCGCAGGTCATCCCGTTCGTCATGCGAGGCAGGCGGCCATCCAGGAGAGAAAAATCTGGCTTGCTGCCAAGAGCTTTGAAGCTCTTGAAACAGTGGGAGAAACTAAGGATGCTTGACAACATTCTATATAGGGTGTGTAAAGATCTAAGTACTGGCAAGAAACGATACCAGTTTGTAACTCCCTTGTCTCTGAAAGACCAAGCACTTCATGGCGTTCACAATGAGGCTGGACATCAAGGCCAACACCGGACATTACACCTGGCCAGGCAACGATTCTTTTGGCTCGGAATGGAGCACAGTGTTCGAGAATATGTCAAATGCTGCAAACGTTGTGTTGTGAGCAAAACTCCTGAACCCGAGGGTCGAGCCCCCCTAGAGAGCATAAAAACTACAAGCCCTCTGGAGTTGGTGTGCCTCGACTTCTGGTCTGCAGAAGATGCTAGGGGTCGAACCGTTGATGTGTTGGTGGTAACCGACCATTTTACCAAGATGGCCCACGCTTTTCAGTGCCCGGATCAAACCGCCAAACAAGTGGCTCGCAAGCTATGGGATAGATACTTCTGTATTTATGGTTTCCCTCAAAGAATCCATTCGGATCAGGGGGCAAATTTCGAGAGTCAGTTGATCCAAGAATTGCTGCAAGTGGCAGGGGTAAAGAAGTCAAGGACCACCCCATATCATCCGATGGGCAACGGCCAGACCGAGAGGTTTAACAGAACCCTTGGTAATATGATCAGAGCCTTACCACCCCGCGATAAGTGCATGTGGCCACAGATGTTGCAAACATTGACTTTTGCTTACAATTGTACTGTCCATGAGTCAACTGGTTATGCGCCTTTCTATTTGATGTTTGGTCGGATTCCTCGACTCCCAGTCGATGTCATGTTTCATAATGTGGAAAGGGATAATGAAGTCACGGATTACCACAGCTACACAAAAAGAGTCAGAGAGGACCTTAAAGAGGCTTTAGCTGCTGCTCAGGCTAATGCCTACTCCAGCCAGCAACATCAGGCCCAGTTGTACAATCTAAAAACAAGGGGCACGGACATAGTTGATGGGGATCAAGTACTCTTGGCTAATAAAGGGGAACGTGGCCGTAGGAAGCTTGCAGACAAGTGGTCTTCTAACATCTACATTGTTGTGTCTCATGATCCCAGATGCCATACTTACCGCATCAAAGACGCAGCAACTGGACAAGAGAAAGTAGTCCATCGCAACTTACTTCTTGCAGCAAACTTCCTGCCACTTGAGTTGGACAAAGAGCAAGAGTCGGTGTTTTCCTCTGACATCACCCCAGATCTAAGTACTGTTAACGGTGGTGACCAGGATGTCTCACTTGTGTATTCAGAGAGTAATGGACTGGACCGCACTGCTGATTGGGTGGCCAATACCACCTCAAACCCTGAAGACCTCCAGGATGCTGAAAGTTGTGTCAGGAATCTTCAACCAGGAGCAAACGATGCTGAGGGTCTTAGAGAGATCGGAAGTGACACGGCTAAGTGCTCTGACTCGCCGCATAATGAGCCAGGAACTGATGAAGAAGCAGTTGTCATAAGTCCTGGTAGGCCAACAGCTCCAACAACTGGTGCTGTAAGTCTTGTCAGATCCAGGGCTGGCAGGATAATCAAACCAGTTAACAGACTGATACAAAACATGGCACAAAAGAACACACAGACACGTAATGCAGTTTCTGGATTTGCAAGGAGTTTATTTTTGTAGGATTAAACAACTTTTGTTTGTGAATAGAGTATGGTAGTATTATACCTCTGTAAATAAGTCAAAACCCATTAGCTAAACTGTATGGGAGAGTAACAGCCACTGACTGTGAGATTGTGTTTACGGCACAATCCATTAGCAAGCAGGCATTGTTGAGTCTGGCCAACTTTCCAATGTTGCTTTTCCTTTCCTAGAGGAAGACCTTTAGTGTCGTTCAAGTGTGTGTGGTCATTGTCTGTCAGATGGCAAGAATATTATTCTGTGTCCAGTCTTGATTAATGTTGGGACGGTTTTGAGAAGTTCAGGGGGGAGTATGTAGCAGAGTTAATTTTATTAATTTATTTTATTTTTCTTGATGAACCTTCTCAAAACGAATTTTATTTGAATTGACATGTCTGTTATATATTATTTCTGTTTTATCTTGCTTTCATTTTTGGACCCTAGTGTGTAAAAGCCATCCTCATCTATGGATATTTGTTTTCCTTTGTTTTTTAATTGTATTTTATTTTGGCGGGGAAGCTTTTATTTTCTTACTCCCTGTTTTTGCGTTATATCCTGTGTGTTCCCGCTGCCCTCCTCAGTTCGCGCCAAGCTGCGCTGAGGAGAGGTAGGTGTACAAAGTTATCTTTAAAATATCTATAAAGTATCTATTAAAATATTGAAAACGTTCTAAAAATATGTTGTAGATTCATATATATATATATTAATGTTAGCGCTGCACTATGCTGGGCATTTGTCTCCCACATTGGTGACACCCTTCAAGTTTTCTTTATCAACGTGCTATTATTTTATTTATTTATTTTTTTCCTTTCGGTTGGTTAGGGTGTTTGGGGAGAATCCAGAGCCCAGGAGCTGCTGTATTTAAAATGTTCTTGTTTTGAACAGGTATGTGTGTGTTGTTTCTTAAAATTAATTTATTTAGAATATTTCTGTGTTATGGTGGAAAATTGTAGTTATAGGGCAGATTATTTCTGTTTAGGTTTTATTTTAATTGTTTTCTATGAGTGTAGATTTATTTTATTATTGAATCAGAGAATTTTAGTTTTGTTTAATGCATTTCTGTCAGTTCGCGCCAAGCTGCGCTGAGGAGAGGGTGTTTGGGGAGAATCCAGAGCCCAGGAGCTGCTGTATTTAAAATGTTCTTGTTTTGAACAGAAATAAAGTTATCCTGAATCCTGATTTCGATGTGGATCTGACTTCCCTTCTCCAACCGTTACATAAACATAGTGCACAGTGTGAGGCTTCTCCTTAAAAGAAATCAGTTCCTTTGTCTTCTTGACCATTCGCTGTAGGCTCCGGCATAATTACGTGCACTGGCAAAAAAAAAAAAAAGAAAAAAGGCACAGAATTAGGAGTTGCCATGATTATAAAAAACAAACGCATGATTTTAATCATATTTGAATAATATATGCTATTATTCAGAAAACAGAACCTTAAACTGAGGAATATGGTAAAATGCCTGCCTTTGTAAAGAGCTTAATAAAGTCTGAGGACTCCAAAGCACTTTAGACGACAATCAGTCATACCCATTCATACAATGATGTTGGTGAGCTGCACTGTAGCCAACGCATCTTTCAGGACACAATGACTGAGACAGAGGGAAAAGGATTCGAACTGGCAACCCACTGGCAACAGCATGAACCCTTCTATCATGAACTATTGTCACCCCTAATATAAAACTATTTTCTGAATTTCTACTTCCTTCTATAAAGAAACTAACTTTGATTATGATCTATTATTATTAAATCTTTAGCCAAAAAAGTTATTAAAATGCTGTTTTTTATTCCACGTATGATGGGATTGGTAGATTTACTATGAAAAGCTAGCATTATTTAATTGGATTTGAATGGCAACATATTCTAATATTGTTTAATACAACCAAGTTCCTCATTTTTAATAAGCAGGTGTTTACTCTAATGATAACAAAATCAAAATACCCTTAACTAAATAGAGTCTAGAAACATTCTGATAAACAGAAAACACAACAAAAATAACCCATTTACTTAGTATATCCTCTTTGCCGCGCATTTCCTGCTGCCATCTCCCCTCGCCTGCCTGCCTGGCAGTAAAACACCAAATGAGGAATATTCAGCGCTGGCTTCGCTATGCCATACTTGGCTTTAAAGTCATCTGGGTTCATGCTAAGAGCAGCGTCTAGTGTGTGAACTGTTGAGATGAAAAGAGACAACGACATATTAGTCAGATACTACATTATGAAGCAATGGATGCAAAAATATACAGAACCTGAAAATACATATGTAAAGCAGCACACCCTGTAATACTTCTGGTTTTAAGTGTACATCATTTTCCTTTTTCTACAATCCATGGAGAGTAAATTGTTATGAATCTGGTCTTACTGGGAATGTGAATGGAACCAGGGATACGTCCTCCATTCACCTCGTCATCAGAGCGGACATCAATCAGAATCAGATCCTTGCTGCTTTCTATAAGAGCTTTCAGTTCCTTGTATTTGACTAGAAAAAAAAACACATGGAGAAAACCTCCAAAATATTTCAAGGCTTTGAAAAAACTGCATCTATTTTTTTTTTAAAGCACAAGATCAAGTGATAAATCAGTACAACACTGTATTTTCTGTGGAAGCACCATCTGTTTGTGCGATGGCATCAGATTACATTTTTGTGTAGCTCATCTGATATGAGCTACAACCCATTTAGTTGCTTCTGGCTGTACATAAAGGCTGCCTTCTAGCTGACTTCACAACGAAGGTGTCAGGTATCAACTGCTCATCAGTGGGAGGCAATGTTCAAGATCACTTCCCTGGCTCCATGTTTACAGATATACTAAGGATTATTTAAATACACATTGAAATAAAAATGCAGAGCTCATGTTACCTGAGCTGCTGAAAGCTATGAATGATTAATGTGAAGATGACAAAAAAACCTGTGTAAATATCTAGAAATCTGTAAGAAAATAAAAATTAATAAAGCCAGCATTCATAGTGCATTCTGCTTATTGCACAACTTGTTTCTGGGATTTGATAGTAAGGTCAAGATGCCCTCATAGATAATGCAACATGTTAGGGCATTACATAAATATTTTTTACCCCACCAGGGGGTCTTTTCCAGGCTCTAGTGTCCCTTATATGAAGGTAGGCTGACAGGAAAGGAGGAAGGAGAGGGAGGAAGACATGTGGCAAATATCGTCGGGTCCGGGAGTCGAACCCGCATCGAGGGCTCAAGGCCTCCAAACATGGGTTGCGCTATCCCCTACACCACCACGGCACGCCCCCGTTACAAATATTTTAAGTGGTTTGTTTTGTGATGCTCTGGCAAAAAACTATAACAAAACTCCTAATGGATCCAGGAGGCTTTAGATTGTACCTTATCTAAAATGCCGAGTCACTCCAAAAAGGATGAGAGAAGTATTACATGGGTATTTCCTTTATGTAACATTTACATCAATAAGGACAAGTACTAAAAGTTTTTTAAAACTGACAACTTCTTTGATGGAGTTATATTCCTAACAAATTTTAAGTATTATTGTATAATTTTTATTTTTTAAAGACTGCTAGTTTTTAAAGTTCACTGCTAAAATGCATATGCATTTCATCTGTTACAGTAAATGAAATAGACTTACTTGCATTTGCCATCTTGGTGAAGGTGTGAAGATGAGCTGTAATGTCTTCCTATAAGGTGATACCTTTTTTCTCATTTTACTTACCGTACTGAGACGTTATTGGCTCATATACAGAAAGTGGGTGGGACTTAGCAAAAGGTTGGAGAAGCAAGCCAATAACTATCCTCCAGCTTACCTTAGTTTTTTAGTTTTATAGTTTTTTAAAAAATATATTCTAAAAAACATTTCATTTAAAAGAATTGGAAAATGTTATAAAGCAGACAAATAAGAAAATGACTGTAAATGTCAATATGTTGTAAAATGAATCAAACGTTATACAACATCTAATGGCTTTCCTGCCAATAAAAGTAGAGAAAAACAAACCAAAAAATATAGAGTTAGAAAAAACTATAAACAGACCAAATTTTGAGTGAACCATATCAATATTTAAACGCACGCAGCGCTAAGAGCTATAGGTGCATATTAATAAATTAGAACATAACTGTAATGAAAATGTCTGTGTGGTGCTTCTTAAAGCAGCGACTGGTCACAAGCACAGCTTCTTAATCTTCCCAACTTTTTAATAGTTTTTGCTTCCAAATACTCTCAGAACTGCTGTTTCCCATTGTAGTTGTGGATAAGGTTGTTATCCACAACTAATTGCCACCTCACTTTTCCTTCCACTCATTTTTACGGTAATATTCTTAGATATGACACACTGTCACTCACCAGCTGCTTTAGCAGGTACTTTTGTGGTGTACCTCCATTGTGGATTGTATCTATAATGACTGTTTGCTATATAATGTTAAGTCAATGATTTTTCTCATGACTGTGTCGGCCATAACATTTTTGACGTTGCGTATTATTACAGTTCTCATAAAAGAATGATCAGTTTTCATATAATTTCTCTGTAAGAAACCTATACAATATTTCATGGCTTTAAATAAATTTCTGAAATCAATTCATTTCCAATATCAGTTTAAAAACATGTCATGCATATCTTATGATCAGAGGTTTTTGTCCAGTTAACACCCCTTTTTAAATAACCATAAAACTTGCAATAGTGGGTATGTGAGGGTGCATTATGGTGTGAACCATAAGGCTGCTGTTCATGCTTTGCTCAGTCTGATAAATTTTGTAAATCAAACAAATGAGGACTATGCCTTGCAGCGTAAGCGTGGTCTACAACACACTACAAGTGGACTTATCTTTGTGTTCTCTGATCTTATGCATAAATGGAGAGGAAAGGAAAATTGGACCCATGGCATTTGGAGCTGAAAACTAAATATATCATACAAGGAGAAGTCTAAAATACAAACAACCTAGAAGGCAGCATATATGGGAAGCCAGAAGTGCCAAAGTTCGATAATCCAAACAGTATCACAATTGATATGTATGTTTGTGAAAGTAATAAATCTGAAGGTACATGCATAAAATTAATTTATCTTAGACAAATTAAAAAATATACATGATTGAAATCTCTAGTAATTAAACATGTATATATTTTTTACATGGGCTGTAGATCATCATCAACTTAATTTATCTCTTCACATCACAGGGGCCCAAATTCCCAAAATATCAAGCAGTTGTATTTCCTGAAACTCCTTATCTTTAACCACTGTCAGAAACTAATATGACCCGCTGAATAGTTCCAGACATTAATATAAAGAAAAAAAACCCAAAAAATGCTTTTTTGATTTTTAGATCGTACATTTATTTATATGACTTTATTTGTATAGCACGCAAAATTGAAACAGTTTTTTAATTAAACCACTACAGTAATCTCACAAAGACAGTTTAAAGAATAAAAAACATTTTATTTCATGTTAACTTATTGTGACTATCTATGACTTGAGACTTTACCGTTTCTGTGCCAACATCAAAATATTTGCAAAACCTGTATAAATATAATGCATAATATGAGGCTTCTACTTAAAAAGAAATCATTTCTTTTCTTTTCTTGACCATTCGCTGTAGGCTCCAGCATAATTCCACACACTGAATAGGACAAAGAAAGCACAGAATCAGGAGTTGCCATAATTACATAAAAAAACAATGCGAAATTAATTTGATCACAGTCCGTATGCTGAAAGTCAAAAAGTATTTTAAAACAGTAAGGACAGTGAAATAAGGAATATGGCAAACGACTTAATCTACTCGTTAAGTCTGAGGACTCTAAAGTGCTTTACACAACAATCAGTCATTCACCCACTGATGGTGGTGAGCTACATTGTAGCCACTGCTGGCCTGAGGCAGACTGACAGAAACAAGGCTGCCACTCATTCTGCGCCACCTGGCCCTCTGTCCACCACCACCACCAGGTAAGCCAGGTGAAGGAACATGACGACTGGTGGAAGTGGGAGTTTGAGCTGGCAACCCACCGGTTACAGGACAAACCCCTTTCCTTTGACCACAAATAGAAGCTATAGACATTCTGATAAACAAAAACACAATAAAAATAGTTCATTTACTTATTATATCCGTTTTGGACCGCCTTTGTTGTTGCCATCCTTGATCGCCCGCCTGACTGGCAGTAAAACACCAAATGAGGAACATTCAGCGGTGGCTTCACTATACCATAGTTGGCTTTAAAGTCATCTGGGTTCATTTTAAGAGCAGCGTCTAGTGTGTGAACTGTTGAGATGAAAAGGAAGATTAGACAACAGCCAGTTCTGCAGTATGAAGATGAGCAACGGATGCAAAATATACAGAACCTGAAAAACCAGAACAGCTATCCTCATTCACCACGACACATTGCATGTAAAACAGCACACCCTGTAATACCTTTGCTTTCAAGTGTACCTCACTATCCTTTTCTACAACTCATTATATGAAGAATAAATTGTACTAACAAATCAGATCTTACTGGGAATGTTAATGGCACCAGGTATACGTCCTCCAGCCACCTCACCATGGGAGCGCACATCAATCAGAACCAGATCCTTGTTGCTTTTTATAAGAGCTTTCAGTTCCTCGTATTTTACTAAAAAAAATAAAAAAAATAAAATAAATAAAACAGATAGAGAAATACCCAAAACATTTCAAAACTTTGAGAAAACGGCATCAACCACTTTTTAAAAACACAAGTTCAAGTGATAAATCAGTCGGACACAAAACTGTACTTTCTGTGGAAGCACCTCCTGTTCGTGCGATGGATTACAAAATCTGATACGAGCTACAACCCATTTAGTTGCTCTCGGCTACCAAATAGTATTGAATACAGCAATGAAGGCGTCAGGTATCAACTGGGAGATAATGTTCAAGATCACTTCCCTGACTCCAGAAAGCATATCTGAAGGATTCATGGCGCTTCTTAACATTTGGTAGTAAAGTAAAGATGCCCACATAAGTAATGCAACAGGTTGGCGTCGCAAATTTCAACATTTTAATTGTTTTTTTCGCGTTGCTTTGGCAACTGGCTTTACTTTCTCCCACTGGATCCGGTTGGCGTTGTGTTGGACCTTTTCTAAAATGCTAAGTCACTCCATAAAGGATGAGAGTAGCATTTTATGAACATTTAAAGGTATTGATGTTATGAGGAAATATTGTAACAATCTGAAACTGGATTAGAGTCTATACGTTGTTATAGGTCGGTGTTAAATTGCATATTATATCTGTTACAGTACATGAAATTGACTTACTTGTCTTTTCCATCCTGGTCAAAGGGCGATGCTGTGAAAATGAGCTGTGATGTCGGTTTCTTCCTCATTTTGTTTACTTATACATTATTGGCTCCTGTGCAAAAAGTGGGTGGTACTTTCTATGCTCTAACATACCTTGAGAAGACTTTCAAAATAAAATGAAGCATTATTTTATGAATGTGTTGTTGCGGTACCACTATTATAGTTCTGGTCTAGTTTCATTGGAAAGGCTTGTAAAGAAAATAGATAATATAGGAAAACAACGGCTTATACATTGTGAAGGGAATCAAAAGCCATAACAAGTCTGACAATAAAAATAGAGTAAAACAAATCCTTAAAAGTGTGAAAGAGAGGAGTTTCTGAAGGTAATCTAAAAATCCAGAGCTTTGCCTCATGTCAGGACATAATGACAGTTTTAACAAATATATAAAAACCATTAAAAGAAAAACGTGAAAGTTACAATGTCCTGCATTTCATATGCAATTTTTTTTATCCAGTCAAAACCCATTTTTAAAGAACTATAATGGTGGGAATGTGAGGGTGTATTAGGGTGTGAAGGAAAATTCTCCAGTATATGCTGAGCTCAATCTTTTATGTTAAATGATTATGTGCATAAACAAAGAAATGAACACTGCAATGCCATTTTTACTGAAATCAAATCAATCATACTCAGACTTTTATAAAAAATAATTTTATTAAAACAATTTCAGTCAGCACTCTATAAAAACACAGTTAATATGTAAGCTTAACAAAAAAACAACAAAATACTGTAAAATTAATCTACTAAGGTTAATTCGCCTGCAAACAAACCTGTAAAACTAGAAACAAAACAGCAAATGTTAGTCATATGTCACTAATTTTTGCATGATTCTGTGCAGATTCTTTGAAACAAAAGTATTTGTTAAAAGACACACCATTAAAAACTATTAATCTTTTGTTATTAATTAACTTTACTGGATTGAACTGTCCACATTTTTTTGTCCGGATCATGATCCTCTTTCTGATTTGTAAGAGGGGTTTCCCAGTCCACTGACTGATTCCCGCTGTGCTTTCTGACACATTTTTCTCCTGCAGAGGACCACAGTTACTATAATAAGAAGCAGAATTAAGACAATTCCTCCTCCTATGACCCCAGCCAGCAGTTTGACCTCCAAAGATTCAGGGCGTTCGTACCGCTTGCAGGAGAAATCTGAGTAACTGCTGTGTCCTGCTTTGTTTATTGCTTCCACGCAAACCTTTGTCCCCACCTCCAAATATCCCACCGTGCCTCGTCGGGCACCATTCCCAAACTCCAAATCGCTGCCACTTCCCTCTACAATCACCTTGTAGGAGGAAACGTCTGAGTCAGGAGCGCACCACTGCACTTCTATCTTCCCTGCGTTTTCCCCTGTGGTGATCGGCTGCAGTGCTTGGATACGTGGAGGATGAGGAGGCCTGTTCTCATCACTCCTCCCAGGGCAGAGACACCCTTCTCTAGCTTTGATCATGTCACAGGGCTCCTGATTTTCCAGGCAGGAATTGTAGTTACAGGTTGTAGTCCCGACTTTATTGTGCAGACGGGGATGTTTAACAGAGGGCACCACTTCAGGAATAATACTGTAGTCATCATAATCAGTGCTGGTGTTAACCAAGGTGAAGTCTTTCATGATTATGATCTTCTTACGAGTGGTGGGTGGGGAAGACGTGGAAGCACGAGCGAAGAGGTGGGAGTGCATTAGAGGTGAGAGGAAGAGAAGTACAGCCAGGTTTCCACAAAGTGATCCCATGTCTCTGGAAAAATAAAGCCAAAAATAGATCACTCACATTATTATGACCAAGCACATAGAGTTATCCATGTTATATCAATACCAGTTTTAATAGATAATGCAACTACTTTGTAAAAGCAAGGTATAAATAATTTTAAGATTGTCAAGTCACGCAAAAGCAAATTCTGGAAACTGTACCACAGTAAAAAGAAAATCTGTGGAACTATAATTATTTTACATAAATAGTAGTAAAAAATGGCAATAGGGTGAAAACCTAAAATTCTAGAGAGCAAGAACTTAATAAATCATAATTGACCTTTCAGTTGATCAATTAAATAACCAATTGTTTTAAAATACATTTTAAAGCACACTTTTTTTTAAAAGGATGTTTTTGTCTCTAGTGGCCTCAATTGGACAGCAGATTGATAAGGAAGAAGATAATAAGAGAGGGAGAAGGCATGCAGCAAAGGCCAACAGGGTGGGACTCGAACACATGACGGCTGCATCCAGTACTGAGGCCACGGCGTACGGGCCGCACGCTCCACCCCCCATGACCCGAAAGCACTTTTTTATTAATTAAAAAATATCAATTGAGTTTGTCCTACAAAAACAGGAAGGAGTTACCATTAAGTGGTCGATGATATAATGTCTGCAACATATGGAAATCTCTCATTGTTTCTTTTTTTCTCTTCGGACAGGTTTAGTGGTAGAATAGGCCACTTTAAGGGGAATATGGTGAATAATTTGTGGCTTTTTTCTGAAACTCAACAAAAGATCTGAGGACTATTGAGCACTTTTCCTATGCAGTAAATGTGTTTGAGCTCCGTGTAAGTAAAAAAGAGTAGGGAGGACATATTTCTCTTCTTTCCATTGGAAACACTATTTTGTCCCAGGATTGTGAAACAGGTGAAACCTTGGGCATAAAGGAAGTAATCTGAAGTTGGGGTCTTAAGATACGCCACAGTTTATGCTTTTAAACATTTATCTTTGCCATTTAAATATTTTAGCTTTTGCATTTGCCCTTCCAAATGCTATAAAAATGAAGCTGGCATTTTAATATTTTAGGTTTCGGCTGCCTCAATTGGTATTGTAAATTTTATTTCCACACATTTAAAACATGAAAATGAATATGACTGCATGAGTCACAACCTTGTACACAGCTGGAAAGGAACAAAAGTTTTAAAGACAAAATGTACAATTTTGTGCCTTTTTTTTGTGCTAATCTGATATAAGAAAGAGTAAAGACTTTAACATCAATCTTTTTTGTTCTTCCTTGACCACAGTTTGATCCCAAAAAATTTAAATAACAAAAACAACAACAACAAAAAAAAATCCCCACTTGCTTTTTATAGGGGGTCTTTAAGTCTACTTTCTGCTAAGAGATGCCCTTAAATACACCCAGACATCTGCAATGTTCTGGTCTCCATCCTGTAAACACCATAAGATAAATAAATCTGACTGCTGGAAGCTATTGGGGTGACACAGATCAGCACTTCCATTTACTCCTGGCAGAAAGCCAGATAAGGTCTGTGGGAGCCCGAAACTTCAAGGGCAAACCAGTAACAGTATTTTATGACTTGGTTAAATCAAAAGGAACTTTAGCAGGCATGAAAGTACTTCATGAGTTCTTTAAAGCAATTACTAACATCTGAGGCTTTAGAAAAACAAAACAAAACAAAACAAACCATGCAACTGTTTTGCAGCTGGTTAAGAGAAGATATTTATAATAAAATGAATGAAAAGTTGTGAAAGTACTCTACCTTTCGGTGCTGCTCAGTTTGTTTTCTTAAAGTTCTTTGTTCCCGCTGCTCTGGCTCTTTCCATGTGCTCACAAATGTCTGCAGTTCTCACTGTTTTAAGCTATTTCTCAAACTCCCTCCTCCTCCTCCTCCTCTTCAACACCCCCTGTTTTTCTCCCGAGTGGCTGCCTCTCCCTCCCTTCTTTTCATCGTCATACTCTATTTTTTTTCACAGTGCCTTCTCTTTCTCAAGCGGTCCTTAGCCATCAGTGTTCCTTTCTTTCTTTTTTTGAACTGGGTTTTTTTAAGCTGTCTGGAAAGGGGTGTGAGTTGGGGGCTAGTTTCCACAAACATGAGTGTTGTCCTGCATGTTAATTGGCTCGGCAGCAGCAGGAGGCATGCTTGTGCTAGTTGAGTGTGTTTGTTTTATACCGGAGGTGAATATGTGTGCTTTTGATGACATACCTTAAAGATAAAGTTCCTGCATACCCTGCAGGTGATCTCGTGGAGCAGAGCGGGACATAAGGTCGTTACAGTGTGTGTTTATGAGTGCCTCTGAGAGTGGGGGGTGAGGAATGCGTCCATGTGTGTTTATCGCAGACTCCCTCGTCTCATGCAACCCCATTGTGACAAAGGAATGAAATGATGGAAACCTTCTCTTTTCTAATCCTTTTATGGAGTAAAAATTGCAAAGCTGTTTTTAAAAAAAATGTTTATACTTCTTCCCAAGTGGCACTGTGGTACCAAGAAAAAGAAAAGTACCAGGGAAGAGTATTCCCTTCGGTTTTAGGAGATTTACACGATCTTAATCAGCCTTAGCTGAAAACACTGAGTCATGTCTGGAGTTTATAATGAATGGATGAACAGGTTTAGGAGTTTACTATCTGGAGAATAAACCCTAAAACCAGTTTATTAATTACTTCACTAGTATAAAAAACCTATGAAGAGGCATAGACTGTAGAAGGGTGGCACAGTAAAATTGCAATATCTAAATATATAATCTTAAATTATAATGAACAGTGGGCCAAAGCTTAAAAAAAATAAAACTATTTATTTACAGAAATAAAGCTTAGTATTCTCCTGTTACATTGGCTTAGAGCACAACAAAATCACTCGATTAGCCTGCTTAGTTTAGTGTAGCTAAACTCCATAAAACTCTATGTATCTTAGTGCCATTATACTAACTCTATTCAACTTATCCACTTGAAGCCAACAATTTTGAAGTATTGTGGACCACATAGTGAAAACAAGTTTTCTTACAGTTTTTCCTCCTTCATGATCAAAATTGAAAGGCCTTTTTTGACCAATACTTTCAGGCTACTTCTTGTTCTTCTTGTAATTATTATTATGAATGGTAGTTGTAAAGTAACAAAAGGAGCATTTCTGACACCTACTGACATGAAATGTGGACTTGAACATGGTATTTAAAAAAAGAAGAAAAAAATATTATATATCTTTCAGAACACATTGATATGCAGTCTGAGGCTTACAGTTTTAAAAAGCAAATCAAGCAAACTGACTGGCAGCTCTGGGGAGGGTGACCAATCAGATTCCAAGCCATGTGGCCACGCCCCTTTTGACTTTGCCCCACATTCTGAAAATGCTTGTCTAAAATTAATTGGTCTCAAAATGTGCCTTAGGAGTAAATGTGTTTGAATGGCTGTTTGTCCGTTGTGTCTTGGTGTTGCACTGCGATGGATTGGTTTCCTGTTCTGGATGTAACCCGGCCCTCTATCCACTGACGTACAGCCACATGCTCCAACTTGAGCCTGCAAACATATACAAGTATAGACAGTGGATGGATGGATTGAAATGTACTACAAGAAAGAAGAGATGCTGTATCTTACTGGGACAATCCTGGCAAAATAAAGAGTTAATTATTACCAATATTAATATCAAAGTAATGGATGGACGTTATCACACAAAGAGGTGCTGAATACAATTGCATGCCACACTTTTTAGATTTTCATTGGTAAAAACATTTGAAAACCACACATCATTTTCTTTTCCCTTTGCCGTTATGCATAACTGTTAGTTCATCAAAAAAATCCTGATAAAATACACTTAAGCTTGTGGTTACAAAAGGCACACCAGTACAGCTCTTAAATAAACACAGAATGTATTTATTGTTGTGCGTATGCATTCTTATAAACTAATCCAACAGTTTAAATAGAGCAAAAGGTTTCAGATTCAAGAAAACTCTATGATCTTTTTTTATTGCTTTTACTAGGAAGGACCACGCACTTGTTTACTGTTAGCCTAGGAGAGTCATGGGGGCCACAATGTTAAGCTCTAAATAAAAGTTCTTTGTAAAACTAAGTTCTGGAAACAAAGCGTAAGGGGTTTGGCATCTAGCTGGGATTAGTGCTCAGAAAAGGTGACGCCAAAAGAATGAAACCTCAGTAACTGCATGTACTCTTTACTTCTTGTTGTGCAATGCAACATAGAATTACTTTTTTTTTTTCTTTTTTCCCCACCAGGGGGTCCTTTTTGTGGGCTCTAGTGTCCCTTATTCAACAGTAGGCTGACAGGAAAGGGGGAAGGAGAGGAGGGAAGACATGTGGCAAGTGTCGTCGGGTCCGGGAATCGAGCCCGCGATGGCTGCGTCGAGGACTGGGGGCCTCCAAGCGTGGGGCGCGCTACCCTCTACGCCACCGGAGCACGCCCCAACATAGAATTACTTTTGATGAAGTTTACTACACTACCTCAGGCTAGATGAAACACCTGGTTCTCAGTCAATTCATGCTTTGAACATGCAGACCAGATGCATAGAAAATAAGAGGTGAAGCTCAAACTTCTCCAGTTTGGACACAAAATTATAAAATGTGTCATTTAATCAGAATGAATTTGAGTAGCATTTTCTATTTAAAAGGATATTTATTTTGCTTGTATGTGCTGTTTTGGAGTTGTTGGAGATCTACTAAAATTTATTATTATTTTTTTTATTCTGAAATATGTTAGACACACATGTTAGACCAGTACTAATATGTTAAGATTGCCATTTGTTGAACAAGAACGCACAAAAAAAAGCCAAACTCATTTACACTGTTTGGCTTGTGTAAATGAGCTTTATGCAAGCCCATTTACCTGCATCTCCCAAGCAACTTTAGTCAAAATGTATTACTTCAGTGATAAGAAACAATACAACATATATTTTGGTTTATATTTTCTTGTAAATTACAGGAATTGAAGTGAACACTATCTGATAAAACAAGCAGTATTATTGGACTTCAGTCTTTTGATATATATTTAGCATTTAGCAATGGCACTAAGTGCTAACAGATCTTTCATTTTACTGCTTCATGTAACAGCAAACACATGAAATCAATCAGTGTTAAATACAAACATTGTGTTCCTCAGGGGCTAGTATAAATTGGTAACATTCTTCATTCAACCCCAAATGTGGTTTGCTTTGTACCAATTAGCATATGTTAGCATGTTTATGTCTTTAAACAGGAAACTTGCTGACATTAGCATTTAGTTCAAAGCATCACTCTGTTTAGTCATTCAGTGGTATAACAAACCACAGTGGAAAATTTTGTACATTTTTCCTGCTCCTCCCATAGTTTTCCCTCATCACCACTGCTTTTTCAGTTTTACTCCATGCTTTAATGTTTTGGTTACATGAGACAATCATCTCCTCCACGTCCCCTATGTGCTCCCCTGTTTTGTTTTTTTTACCATCAGAGACTGATAAGATTCAACTGCTTGCTTGGATCTGGCTCAGGTTGCTGTGATGTATCACAAGAATAAATCACTGGATTCACTGTTAACTGAGACAGTCTCTCTCAGTAGTCATATGACAAGTATCTGTCATATGACTTTTTCTGATAAGCAAGCATTATGAAATTCCTTAAATTTTTTTTTTTTTAATTCCCATGTGCTTAATTATTTTCTGGACAAACTGGTAACATCTGAAGAAACAGCTAAAATGTTCTGAACAAATATGTGACCCTTTTGAGATAAGTCACTTATTAAAGAAAAAAACTCTATCCAAACAGGGTTGCCAGATGACTGTTTCCTCCCAGACAAACACAAAACCCAGGCCAACTCAAAAGTCCCAGCCCAAATCTTAACCTCTGTTCAAACTCATCCTAAAAGCTTACAACTAATACACATAACAAAGAATATGTCGCTAACACAGAATTGCACTAAATATATATAGGACACACAAATGTCCTATATTTAGACATATACATCTCCTATAAATGGACATATATGTGTCCTACATGTTCTATACAAGACATATAGGATCCACAAAATGTGCAATCAAACAACCAAATAACCTGTCACCATGGCAACAGAAAAAAGATGTAAATCTATTGTAAATCTGACTAGCAACATCAAATAAACACTCTTTGCATCAGTTGAACTCTTAACCCCATTTATAGTGTTTACAAATGACATTGACCAATGCCATTTTATAGTGAAACTGTATTAATTATTGATTATTTCATGTTGAACAGGTTTTAGATGTTTTAAATAAATGAGTGCAAGGACATGCTATTTGATTGAAATTATGCATTTTCTGCCACACAACGACGACTACTTTGATAGACGTTTCCTATTAATACTTTCTATGAATCTACCAAATGTTGTGAGAAGCAACACAGATTGTATCAACCCACCCAAAGCTCTCTTTTCTTGCTCAACATGTTCAAAAGATGCCCAATTAGATAAAACCGTTTCCAAAACACTGAATCCTTTGTAAAAAACTGTGGTGTATCTCACTAAAGAACCCACAACAACCGTTAAAGTCCAGTAAGCCTCATTTGGCTAAGCTAAGATCATAATTCCTGGAGGTAAAAAAGAGCATCGGAAGTTTCAATGTAAAAATCACTGCTGAGCAAAACAAATGTTTCACTGCTGAGCAAAACAAATGCATCAATGTTTCACATTGAAGAATCTTGCCCAAAGATGCTTCAATGTTTCACATGAAGCATCTTTGGGCAAGATGCTTCATGCCCAAAAGCATCTTGACAACCACAAAAACATTGGGAATTATCTGGAAAGTTTGTTCTGCATTTTTTAGGATATAAAATAAGAATTTCAGTAAAACAACAACAAAAGCACTCCTAAACAAACCAGAAATCCAATTTGACCAGGACAGATTCCAAAGTGGAAATTGTGATCATAAATTCTCCTTTCTACCAGAAAATCTGGAAGAAATTTGCTGTTCTCTTGGGTTATGCAGCAGGGCAGCAACCTGAAGTACAGCAGTAAATTCACATCTGAATGGCTCAGAAAACAAACGTCAAGGTTTGAAAGTGTCCTAGTCAAAAGGAAAAAAAGGTTTCAGGGGTTTGAGGGGAGGTATTTAAGACATCCTTTTCAATTTGATTACATTGAAGAAACTGACAGAATTAAATTTCAATTATTTGGTCAATTAATTTAATTTAATCAAAGTTCCCAAAGAAGAGTGGGTCAAAATTCCTCCACATGGAAGCAAAAGTCTCATAATTTGTAGTCACATCCATCCATCCATCCATCCATCCATTTTCTAACACCCTTGTCCCTAGCGAGGTCAGGAGGGGTGCTAGTGCCTCTCTCCAGCCAACGTTCTGGACGAGAGGTGGGGCAGTTTATCAATCTGTCGCAGATTTGTAGTCACAAATGACTAAAAATCATTTGTAATCTAGTGTCGGTAAACTCAATAGATGACAAACCATCTCTCAAGTTCAAGCACGCAACAACAAATAGAGAGTGAGAAACATGACAGGAAACATATTTTGAGACACAGTATGACATAAAGTTCCTCGTATCCCAGACAACTATTACATTGTCTTAGAGTTGGTAAGTAAAGTTGCTGTGTAACACTCATACTCATTCTAGGATGAATTACCCAACTCATCTTTGAGGGGAAACCAAGCATAACTCAGTGTGCAGACACATACCTGCGTGCAGATTTCACCTGTGATAGACCTCAGTGTTTTGTCTTCTTTATGACTTCACAAAACAAGGCATAAACTGTTAGACAGCATGGTTTTGTGTTGCCATGGGTATGCCAGTGTATTAAAATTTTCCAACATGGTACCAAAGACTGATTAAAGGAAGTAATGCACTGTGAGTCATAGCATTTAAGATAATGACCTGCCTCCCAATGCAAATTCCTCCACACCACAAGAACAAGTTGGAGCAAAACGTTAGACATGTATTAGGGAAACTTAAATCTATCACTGCCAGCACTTAAAACTAACATGATCTACTTTATTTTGTAAAATCTGTATTGGATACTCCTATTTCTTTGCAAGCCAAGAACCAAATAAGGCAGCAATTCCTCTCAGAAGATTATTTCTAATAATCGTATCACATGGTTTTGTTTTTTTTCATTCAGTCAGTGAGTCATGCCCCGGCTGACTTGATGAAATTCAGAAATGTGTGGGCTTCATCCCCCCACCTACCCACACACCTCTCTGAGGATTTCAACTATTTTGTTTTAAACAGGAAGTGGAACTCCCCATCACCTTTGACCTCTCACCACTTCATTCAAAAGGAATCCTGAGGTAGCCACTGAGAAGATGGGTGCACAGCTAATTTTAACCCAGTGGAGCCACAGTGGCCCACACTGTCTACTCAGTCGTCAGGGGAATAATAGGAAACACATGTTTGATGATGGAGCAGCTCGTATCGTAAAGCGGGCTCACATTACGTGTCATACCGCACTTCCTTACAATCAGTAAGATAGAAAGTATATTCTTCACTTAATATTTTTAGTGTTCATTTCTCTCAATTATAAAGGCTATTTCAGTTTTAATACATTTTATTGCTCTCTTTGTATCACAGGCAGCCTTCAAGCCTGGCTCAAATTATATACGGGACACAGCCAAATCCCAATTTTAAAACTTCCAGAAAACTGCAAAACAGCTGAAACAGTGAGTTTCTTTTAATCTAAACTAAAAAAACCACCTGTTTAGAGTTGCTTTTGAATCATAATAAATGAAACATTGACCAACATTTTGATGTGTACCGATGGCACTGGACAAAATATAATGTTTATTATTTTACTGTATGATGTCTTCTATGACTTTGTATTTTTGTGTTTTTATGATAAAAAACACTTTGAACTGCCTTGTTGATGAAATGTGCTACACAAATAAACTTGATTGACTTATATGAAATAAGATGTTCTGAAAAACAGTGACCAACACCCTGAACACCCCAGCACAACTGTGAAACATGGTGGTGGATGTATGATGCTGAGATGCACTTTTATTCAAAAATATCTGAAAAACTGGTATTTGAGTTTATGGGAAGTGGAATGAAGCTAGACACAGGGCAGCACTGGAAGAAACCCAAATAATTTTACAATGGGGAGGAAGTTCATTCCAGCAGGACAAAGACTCTAAATATTCTGGCAGAGCTACAATGCGATTGTTTAGACCAAAGGATATTAATGTGTGAATAGCCCAATAAAAGTCCAGACCCACATCCAGCTGGGAATAAATGGCAAGATTGATATTCACAGATCTCTCTTTGATCTGACTTAGTTTGAGCTACTTGGTTTGAAGACAGACAAAATGTCACTTTCTAGATCCGCAAAACTTGTACAACATACCCAAAAAGACCTGAAACTGTAACAGTGGCTCTTATAAACAACTCTGACATATTTAAGGTGACAAAAGTTGACTGCTTTTCCATGCTTTAGCTTTGTAATCTTAGACATTTTACACATGGTTGTAGCGCCCCTTAATGGTAGATGCATGCTATTGTAATATGTCTTAGTTGCCATATGAGGTTCCTTAGTTCAAGTAAGTGAAAAAAAAACATATGTGCATGCCATTGAGTATAACTTTATTTAATCACAAAGGTTCAACTCAATATTTAAATAACCATAAAGTACTTTTACCAGGCTGTGGCTGCTTGTGTAATTAGATATCCGTTGAGTATGCTGTAACTCACATTTCCCCTATTATATTTTTAAGGGTTGTGACTTCAAAGAAAAACAAACAAAACAAAACAAAACAAAACAAAGGTCAAACTGTGATTGAGACACTTTCCCCCGGGTGGGAAGCTTTTTGCCAAAATAGACTGGAGTGCAAGTAAAACGGGTTCAAGCAATAAAGTTGTGTTAGAAATGGTGCACAGATCCAACTGAGTGCCCTTGGTAAACAATTTTGGTCAGTAGTATGGATTTTACATAACCTCATCACTATCAACAGAAAGGCCAGATTAATTTGGGGTGTTTAAGTATTTTTAATTTATTTTTTCATTGTGGATGGTGATAATTTATGGAATCTACAACTTCAATAATAAACTGTTTTAATTTATTGTATATTTTTTGCAGTCAAAATAAAAATTTATTGTATTTGCAAACAGGACAATAAACCTATGCAAATAAAATCTGGCTTTGAAAGGCAAACAGTCATGAATGGCCCTCCCAAAGCAGTTACCTCTACCATCAAGGAGATTTGTGGTGTAAGCTTAAACGGTAGTTTCAAACTGAAAACTTGCTTGAACCTCTAAACTGGAGGCCACAATTAGACTGTTTCAGCAGCAGATCACTGACATTAAGACAGGAGATGAGGGCTACAATTGGTGCATTCTGATAACGGCAACAAAATGAAGTTTTTTTTCCAAATGCCTCAGATCCATTTAAAACAAGATGTCACTGAATGACTTAATGAGTAAACAGTAAAACAGTACTAGCAGTCAGTTTCCACATCTGTACACCCTTTTTGTCAAGAGGAACAAATTAAAAATGCTTGAAAAAGGGATTCTGTTGCTCCGGGGGAGTTTTAGTGGTTTGCATATTCAATGCCAGGATTTTGCAGCTGTGTTGTGTTAAGGGAAAGCAGCCTTCTACATTACTTATCATTGAAAAGCTGATTTCTCTCCTTTTATTTCCACTGTGATAGAGAGAGGGCTGTTTTTGATGCTTACTGAATTGAAATTCCTGAATATGTGTGAAATTTACTCAAACTCTGTCTGCACACTCTCTTCTCCAAGTCCTTTAGTCATATGGATGGTTTAGGAGAGACAATGCTTCTTTTGTTTGAAAGCATTGACCTAAATGGTGAAAGTACATTTCTATCAATGCTTTATTTTTAAATTAGTGAAACAATTTGACAGCAGTGCAGAAAGCATTCAGAAAGAAACATCATCTCTATCAGTTGTGTGTTTTTAAAAAAAACAACACACAACTGAAAAAAAAACTGCATTATGAGATGTCTACTCCACTACGCCATGTGCAAACCCAGCTGAGAGAGTGACACGTGACAGTTTTCAACAAAGACTTTGAACAGATGTCTTACAACTAAATAAAAACACAAAAAGTAAAACTGATGTATATCGGTGTAGATCTATGTCTTAAATATGTTTGACTGATTTTGTGTTTATAATACCTCTGGAAAATGCCTTTTACCTTTGCATCATAACTGATTTTCTTGGGGAAATCATTAAAAAGCATAAAGCTATAGATGTGCATCTTATTAAATTAGAATCCCATTGAAAAGAGCTACTTTCCTAAATATTAAATTAGAAAAGTGAAACTATTTCATACATTCATTATAAATGATATAAACCAGTGTGGGGATTTAACTCTCCTGGGGAGAGGCAAAGTTCTGCAGGGGCGAGGGAGGAAGAGGCACATGAGGGAAGAAAACATAAATACAGTAACTGCAGACATTTAGTCAACTTTACCAAGACTATGCCAAAGATGAAATGGTTAAATTCGTAGAATCAAAAGCTAGGTTGAGTAGGAGACTAACATCTCTGAATTGTTTTTACCCCATGCAATGTTAGTCCTAAATTGAATTTGGGTTTTATTTGCATGGCATCTAAATCAACTGAAAAAAAATGCCTGATGAATATGACTTCTACTTCTGAAATGAATCACTACAATAAATGTTTTCAAACTATAATATAATTTACAGACACCAGTATGCTGCCATAACCTTCCAAAAGAGATTGTAGTGTTTATGTTGAAACCGACACCTTTATGATTCTTGTCTACTTTTTACACATAAAAATCATTTATACGTTATGTATAAGACTAGTTTCAGATATGTAATAATAACGTCTAAACTTGATACTTTTAAGGTTTACCAGGGATATTTAACAGCTTAAAGTGCTACAGCTGCTTATAAGCTACAATTGTACATGCTAGCAATAGTATGTTAGCTACAGCATGCTAGTTGTCCATCCAGTTGATTCGCCAATATTCGCCTCTTTCCGTCACGGCCACGAAGTTGTCCCATTGGCTCCAACTGTCTGCCCGCGGCGGGGAAGGGAGAGGAGGCGGTGGCGAGCAGCAGCTGAATGACGGGAGAAGCAGTGTTGACAGTTGAGCGCCGACACAGCCCACAGCTGGGACTCACACAGGCCTAGCTATATCCGAAACAGCGTGAATGTGTCAAGGCAAAGACGGAGTGCGAGACATCGCTTATCCTTGCAGCGCCTGCGAGATGTTACGGACCGGGTGCGGACTGCGTGACAATACGGCGCGGTGTCGAAGCGGAGCGGACGCACAGAGCGGAATCAGTAGTACAAGTAAATAAATATATGGGTTAACTCTCTACAGGCAGTTCCTGGGAACACACATTATATTAGAAAGGAAGATTAGGTCGGTGAATTCCTGGAAACACGGAGTCCAGAATGGGAAATGTAGCGCTTGCAGGCTGGGGTTTATTCTCAGAAGTTGACGCTCAGACTTCGGCTTCCAGCGGCGTGTAGGAGGCTTGTGTGCCAGTGAACCACCATCCGTCTTGCACGTTTGACAGATAGCCAATCAAATCTGTTATTCAAATCGCTGCTCTTATGTCAGTGACCTATATCCCCGGCATGAACGCCAAAATCCAGCAGTAACCTCCCCTCCAGTCCAGACAGCATGGGGATTAACGGGATAGAGATTCAAGCGAAGCCGTCCACAGAGAAGTCCCGGACGGAGCAGCCGGGCGCAGAGCCTCAGATGGAGCCGAGAGATGCTCCCCTGGAGGCGGACGGCAGCAAGGATGGACAGCCGGAGGGCAGCGAGTGTAAAATCGCAAAGGAGGATGGTGCCGTGCAGCTGATAGACGGAGAGTCCAAGCCTACTCTCTCCGCCTCTCCTGATGCTGAAGCTGGGGTGCAGCTGGAGATGCACGGCCAGGGACTCGGATTTGTCCCACCAGAAGGAGGCTGGGGCTGGCTCGTGGTTTTTGCTGCAACCTGGTGCAACGGATCCATCTTCGGGATTCAGAACTCTTTCGGGATCCTCCATACGATGCTGGTGAAGGAGCACACAGACCCGGAGGACCAAACCTCCCAGTTCAAAGTGGGTGAGTACGAAAAACAGCAACAAGTAGACCCAGGTGATGCACATGTGGCTTAGAGATGCACCAGCAACCCTAAAAACATAGATGTTCACCAGTTTTACTTCGAATACAGAAGAATCTATTTCAGCCAGTTAAATGAAACAAAATAAATAAAACCGTGAATTTCCAACCTTTTTCAGTACATAAACAACCATTAAATCACTTTTTTAGTTTAATGGTTCAATTTAAGATTTGATGCTTAAATCCTTTCATTTTCTGTTAAACTCAAAATTATTGTGTCTCCCAAAGAACATGTACTTTCTCTTTTATGTGCATTTAGTATGTTCATTATTAAAGTATAAGACAGCATGAAGTTCTTATGGGATAGCTTTGACCAAAAATATTTACAGACAGAAAATGTTTAAATAAAAATAAGCAACACACTCTAATTGCTTTTAAGTAAAATAACACAATTACTCTTACTGCTCCTGACATTACAGAGAGATTTTATTTACAGTCATTGCAAAGTTATATTGCTATTTTGATTTTGCATAGAATAAACATCTGGTAAACAGTCAAATATGTCCGTTTTGTAAGTGGGGGAGAGCTGAAGTAGCCTTCTTTTAGGGAGCTGTCTGGCAGTGCTGAGCAACTGGTTTCTGTTACTTTATGTCATATAGCCAGAGAAAACTCCAGTCACTCTGAACCTTCCTCTGTTTAAACAAACTTTAAGATGTAGTGATATTATGATGGAACCATTGTGCAGTTTTGAGTATCTAACTTACACTTAAACTTAAAATCTCAACCCATGCATATCATCACATTATTCAAAGTCCCAAAAATATTTTAGATTTCATGTGTGAGATTATTCCAGCAGTGTTAAACACTTGGTGTAATCACATGACCCTGTAAGCAGTAACACTAATGTGTAGCATGCCCTTAAATGACCATGCCTGTGTGTTATTTGTTCAATAGCAGCACTGCAGTAAAGTCTGCTGGAAATTAGCTGTAATTTGTGAACAGGGAACATTTTTAATTGATTTTTTCCCACTTTGAGGCTTCAAATTATAGCACACATAATTATATAAAGTGAGAATTGTGAATAACTCTGTATATTAAAAAAAAAACAAAAGCTGGGCAAATTTAATTTTATCTTTACAGCTTGGAAAGACACAGCAGTTTATTTTGCAATAATATGCACATATTATGGTTGCTTGACAACTAGCTATGATCAAAATATTAGCGCTGAATTCATTGTAATCATTCAGCCTGCAGTTATATGACTACCTGTAAAGGTGAAAATGGATGTGTGTTAGCTGCTGCTTAGAGAATAATTTCTTTTGGGTGTTATTTTTGGCATTGGATTGCTTAGCCTCCTTTCGTTCTTTCCCGTTCTCACCATCCAGTAACACTGGAGGGTATTTTTCTAAAGTATTTCACAATCACCAGCTTTGGTAAAAGACAATGTGTGGGAGGAGATTAAATGTCTGCCTGTAACTAATTATTATAACGGACAAAGTGCGGAAAAAAATAAACGAAGACCTTCTCTTGTGTTATTATTTTTCTAAATATAAATGTGAATTGGTTGGATGCTGTGTTTTTTACTCTACATTGAGGAAATTGTTTAGACTGGAGTGACTGCGTTAGATCCAGTGTCTGTACTGCAGAAATTGAAAGTCATTCTTTTGGCTTCAAGTGGAGAGACTATTAAGAATCACTTTAAAAAAGCATGCGAAGCCAAAATAATAATTTTGTCTTTACAGGTTGTTAAAGATCTGCTTCACTTTTATGCTTCACCTGCAATATTTATTTTACCCGGCCTTCAGGGATACAGAAGGAAATCTTGAAATACCACAATGGGGTGTGCATAAATACATTTTTCTTTTAACAGTAAAATGGTGGTGAGGTGGGTGGGTTGCGAAACACAGATGGTGTTGTTACTGCCCAGCGATTGTAGCAAGTCACAGTTTCATTCCCAATCTTTTCACATCCAGCATGAAAGACCGGTGTTTAAAAAAAAAAAGACATTTAAAAAAACGTGCTGCTTTAATGATTGTGGGGGAGCGAGCCCCTGGTGAACACGGGTGTGCCCAACGAGGGAGAGAAGTTCAAAAGAGCTCGCTGCACCCGCTGCACTGTTTCCAAATCAGGGGAATTTGTGAGACGGGGGCAGAAGAAAGGCTCGACAGGAGCGGCGGATTAATTTTTTATCAACGCCTAAAGTAATTTTGATCTTTGTGCTACTGATCTGAAACGGAGCAGAAGGAGCACTGCATTGAACAAGAAACATATTACTCACTCTTTTCATACAAATCTGTTACTTCATTTGAAAGGAAGGAGGCTGGGAAGTTTTTGAAAGTCTGCATTAGACGTTTTGCTGGTAACGTTTGGACTAACAGCTTATCTGTTTAAAATGCCCCGTAATGACTCCAGGCAGAGTTGATACCAAGCAAGTAGAAACTAGTCAGACCAGCTTGAGATGTGCTCCTAAAACTGTTGTAGCATTGCCCAGGTATATTTTCCAAATAGTTCTGTATAATTACACCATTGTTGTCATTGTGCGGCCTTGCTCTGTGTTATTTGGCTTGGCTCTGGCTAACAGTGGGGCAGGATGAAACTTCTGAAGTCCATGCAAATTTAGGGAGGATGATGACAGATTTATTCTAGTGTTTTAAAGGTTACAGTTATTTATGTTGTTAGTCTATTCTTGGGGTTTAAAGGTGTTTTAATTATACGGTTGAAAAAGTGCTGCTGTGGCATTTGTTTTGTCTCAGCTCTATGGAGCTCTATGGAGAATAGAGTAAAGCCACTCTGCCCCTCCCCTACCTGTTGCTTCATACTCACAGGCAGCAGGCGGATAGAAAGCAAAACGTGGTTTACTCTGTTTAAAAGATACATATTAGAAAACTGTTGGATTTTCTTGCACTGAGGAAGTGCGGGACAGTTGTTTGATGGTTTTACATTCAGAGGAAATTCTCAAGCATTATATTTCGTGATCAATAGGTGATCTGTCTTTCTTGAGGGCACTCAAAAAAGCACAATGAGAGCTCCCTCCAGGGTCCAAACAAGTTCATTATGACCCTGACAGCCTGTGGTGTATTGTCCACCTTGGTGCTGAATTGTCTCTCTGCAGTCTGAGATTTCTCCAGGATCTCTGCTGGCAGCTTGAAATCCCAAGTTGGCAGAACCGAAGGCACGGCTTGCTTTCTGGCATTCCAGAGGGCAGGGGAATGAGTTCAGGTTGGATCATGGTCTCATGAGCTTTCACACTGTTTTATTAGCACATAGATACAGATGGTAGAGATTTGCTGTTTTTATGAGCGGGTGTTTGATTTGTCTTTTATTTGGAACCTTATTTAGCACAGTTGGAGAAAGAGAGCAGAAGGAAATGCATCCATCAAATGTCCTCTTGACCATAATTTTCTGTTTATCAAAAACACATTTAAATAGATCAATTTATCTATTTAGAGATAGAACCTGAAACATATTTTGCAACTTGTAAACGCACATATATTTCATATTCTTTTGCAGTAATATTGATAACCAAACAGGTAGTTTTCATCGACTCGCAGCTTGGAGAAACTAAGAATCTTTAATCATCATGAGGATTTTAGGAACATTCAGAAAGCGGCAACAAAGAAATGAAGCACAATGTTTCCCCCAGAAAACTTGCTAAGACCGGTCGTTGGGTGCTAGGGCAGTCATTCACCCAGCGGCTCGTTTGATTTTTGAGTTAAAATATGATTAAAGTTGACACAAAATTTGAAAATATCACTTGATAATTGTGTGTTATTGAAAGATTGGAAGATTAATACCTGAACACCAACTATAAAACTTTAAAAAATGCTAAAAATGTTAAAAGACTCAAATAAATAAGTATTGCTTAGCCGGTCGAGGCACAACTAAAGACTGGCGACCCGCCAGGCTTATAACACTCTGGGGAAAACCCTGAAGCATCCAGTAATTTCTGCTGTCAAAACAAATTTTTGAACTGAGGCTCTTTGAGGACACTCCCCTCTTATCTGTTGCAGATGATTTTGCAAAAATTTGCCCAGCACTTTTAGTTTCTTACACACATAAAGTTTGCTCCAGAGGAGTCATCACATCCAGGTAGCGTGTGAAAAGAAATCTGATGTTGGGATTTCCTGTAATTTATTAAAAGCCTTTTGACTCTTAGCTTTTCACAGTTTGCTGCTTCTCTGCAAGAAACTTTTGAACTTAAACAAATTTGTCTGAAACAGAGCAGACAGTATCCATCAGAAGGACACTCAAAGATTTATAACAATATTTATCATTCAAATATTTAGGGACAGTCACCATCTCCAGAATTATCAAAATGATAAGCTGCACATTGATCAATGAGGCTAACAAGACACTAACGCTAGGGTTTGTCAGCAATCTGCTACAGAGTAATGAGACAGAAGCCTTTTGTTATCAAAGAAAACATCCAAACATGAGTAAAATCTCCCAAAACCTTGTTTGATTAATGAGTTTCTGAGGAAACCAACCTAAATTAAAACATCAAAAGGATATTGTGACTATTGTAAAACTTGGTGGTAGCAGCATCATGATGTGTGGTTACTTTTCCAGATGAAATTGAAATCAGATTTAATTAGTTAAATCTGGAATCCAGGAGAAGATGGATTTTTCTGCACATTATACAGCCCAGGCATACAGCCATTAAACCCAGTAGCTGTCTACTGGGTTATTGCACCTTCCCATTTTTAATGGTTTTACCTTCAAACAGGTTTTTTATTTTTTATTTAAATAATGCAGAGTAAATTTCTTATTAATTCTGGGAAAGGATTTAAAAGGATTTATTAAGCATGGTATATGTACAGTTCTGGGAGCTCACTCAGGCGATGCATTATCTTGTAATTTCTTAATTTTCTCTATCAAAGAACCCACAGCTTGCTTTTTTTTTCATTTAAATCTCATAACATAAATTCAATTGGTGGGACTCCAAGGAAAGCTGGAAATCTCTACCTAAACTTAATTTTCTGTCGTTAAAGGTTTAGAAATACCATGTTAGTTAACAGTGTACCACATAAATCACTGAATCTTCCACTTAAACATCAGCAAACCGTTACATTAAACAGCATTGTATTAGATTTCTACAAGGTAACTGTTTTGTATCTGCTGTTTCAGACCAAAATAACTTGAAGCTCACATACTGCTGCATGTTCCCTCTCCAGCACCTGCTAGGGACGTTTTATTTGGCCTTGAGGAAAATGTTTTCCATATCAACTCTATATTCGTGTAAATCCACGTTTCCATTAATAGTGCGAAAATATGTATGGCTATTGTTTCCCTCTTACAGTGAGAAGTCCACACAATGCCAGCCGCAGTCTGCTGCATTGTTTCATTGACTGAATATTTCCTCTTATGTCTGCGTGAGCTACAAACAATGTCGTCAGAGAGCATTTGTACAATGAGCTGTTTCCGATTGTTTGGCAACACCTTTTGCATGAAATCAAATTTTAATTGGTGTGTGCGAAGTGGATGATATTATTTGTTACGCTCTACAGTTTTCATTTATTTGCATTACCCTTCAGAGCTTATTCTCTAACATTAATGCTAAAAACACGCAGTTTAAGCTCATTTATCAGTTCCAGTTGCTTGACTTGAGCTGAAGTTGCATGTCGATAAGTGAATTTTTCTTTGTGAAGTTGACTAATTTGTAAAAGCTGCCGTTATGTAAACGCAAGTTTCATCACCAGGCAGTTTTAAAAAGGGGTCAGAGGCATTAATGACTCAGGGTGCATGCTCTTACAGACTGCACATTGCTTACAGCTTGAAAAAAAAGTGTTGATTGGCTTGGCATGTGTAATGTTTATGAAGGCACAGCTGTGTAGCTGCTTGCATTGCGTAGATCAAAGAACTTGCATACACACATAAATAACATTGAGATTGTTCTGCTCTGCCTGAAAACAGAACTTGAAAACATTCACTGTGATGTTGTTTAAATGTGCACAAGGTTTTACATTTTTTAGAGTACGCACCAGGAAGCTTCTTTAACTCTTTTAGAGTTCCTGTGCTAGAAAATGCTTGCACAGAGGAAGTCTGAAAATACTTGCTGTCAGAATGTGTCTAAGCAGAACGAAAAGCCCGTGAGCCCACACAGAAACACATACCTCTGTATTTTATTGCAAGTTCAGTTCACAGTGTTCTTTTTCTTTTTGTCTTGGGGTCCTCTAGTCCTCTCTAATGAGAACGCTGCACTCCATTTATTCCCAGACTTTTTCCCAGAAAGGGTTTCTTTTTTGGGGGGCGTTGCGGGGTGACGGGTGAATTTAATTTTGTGCTTTACCAGCACATAGCACTGAAACGTGGGTTTGTGGTTTTAAACTTTCACGTGAATGCTGTCTTCGTAACAAAGCCGCTACAGGGGTGCAGGGGTTAAGCACAACCCACATAAGAAGGCCTTAGTTCTCGACGTGGCCGTCGCAGGTTTGATTCCTGGCCTGGTGACCTTAGCTGCATGTCTTTCCCTTCTCTCATTACCCACTTTCCTGTCAATTCATTGTCAAATAAAGGCCACTAGAGCCAATAAAACCTTGAAGTGAAAAAAACCCCATTGTGGTGTTAGTATTTTGGGGAAGAAAAATCTGAATTTGGTCTTTTCTTGTTTAGCCTCTTCAGTCCATCTTTTTTTTATGATCTCTGTCTCCAGCCAGCGAAGCACATAAACACACTCTATTCTGAAAATGGACTCTGCTGGGTACAATTCATTCTGTTCTTTAAGAGTTCAGGTCGGGGCCATGCAAAAAGGTTAAAGCTAGCCTGCTTCATCCACTGCCAGTATTGCTGGGTTTTTTTGGATTGTTTTCCTTCTAGAACATCCAGTTCTGATCACATTTCAACAATCGTGCCATTATGTTGATAAAAAATACTGAATTTGCTTTCAGTTGCTTTTTTGGCATATACAGTTGATGGGAAGTTGGCACCTCACAATGTTTAGGAGGTGTCCCCTCCTTGCTGCTGAAGGTGCTGATTTTGTAGAAGGGACTTCTTTCTTGATTACCACCTTCCATGCTGATATAAAACTTGCTTTATTGTTGGAGGAAACATCGGCTAACCCGCAGTTCTCAGTTCGTGCCAGACTTGAGCGTTTGTGGTTCTTGGCTGGCTTGAACATTTGAACCAAGTTTCTTTTCATTTAGGTGAAGATTTTTGAAACTTGGACACATTATGTTGTTCCAACAGGAAGATGATTCCAAACATATGTCAATGCCAGTTTTGGAAGGGTTAAATTAAATGTGATGAATGGCTTTCATGAAGCCCGATCTTATCTCTACTAACATTGGGTGGATTTTGTCTAAAAGATGGTCAGTTCCACCAAATCAACCAGTTTTGAAGAACCCATCTATCCTGCCAATATGAAGTCAAATATCCATCCACAATAGTTAGAGCAACCACTGACAAATGCATTAACCATTGCAAGAAGCATAAGGTTTCTATTTAGGGACATTTATCCAAATATGACTGCGGTGTTTATCTATAGTTGAGATAAACATACAATAAATTTTCATGTTACACATTATCATAAAAATTTCTTGATATGATAAAAATTTTGAGTAATGTTGTGCGAAACCCGCCAACAGTGATCGTAGAGTGCCCTCCTGCCTGTCCGTGGTTCAGTTTTCACCTATTAGCAGATTTTTCTGTTGACCAAAACTCCAGATCCTTTGTGGAATATTTTCCTTTTCGCTGATTTCACTGATATTTTAAAATGCAGCTTGGAAAGTTCAAATACCTAGATTCAAAGCTATTTGACATGCTATTGGTTGGTGTTTGCAAAGCAGCCAATATTTATTTTCGTTGGCACTGATTTGCTGTGACTCCAAAAGTGGAAGAAAAGATGTTACCTTCTGCGATAGTACTAAGACAATTTTCACTCTGCATATTAATGCACATGAAGGTATATTTGATGTCTGATCTATGTAGGCATCTATAAACATTTTTAGCTGTGGTCTGAAGCATTGGCAGATTTGAGCTATTTGCAGGATGCTGTGGTCTCTAATCCTTGCGAATACAGGGGGTCTACTGTGTTGTCATCATTGTTACTTTTAATTCTTCCCCTCTTAGGACCTTGCGATCATTAGTACGTGTCGGTGAATTTAAAAATATAATTAAATTCAGATTGTGTGTGCAGCTTATTGATGAAAAACGCATTTCTTTATGTAACTTGTTTTCTGAGTAATCTTGCTATAAAAAATTCAGTTTTTAAAAGCAGCATTTGTGTTTGTAGGTTTATGGCTGCCCCAAAAAGATTGCAAAAAAGTTGTGAATTTTTACAATTACAATTAATACAACAAAATATTATTTTAATTTAATTAATTTAATCCTTAATGTTTAAATTTGACTCTATGTGGATTAAAGAAGATTCACAGTATTCAAATTTCTGCATGGAGTCTTCTTTTTAAAACTCATCACGGTTGTGTGACATGCAATAATCTCACTATGGAAAAAGAACCGTTCAAACTAAATATCTAAAGCCCAAAATCAGTGGTTTAGTTCGCATTTTTAATACAATTTAAACTTCTGACCTAAACTGAAAGTACATGGCAGTCTTGGGTAGCCAAATAAAACAATGGATGTAAAACAAAGATTTATCTCTGAAAATGGACAGTGTTTGCCCACATTGACGTAAACACGTTGAGTGTTTGAGGAAGAGAGATGCCTGTGGTCTTTCCTGCCAGAAAATGTTCATGCTGGTAAACTGAGTAGCTGCTTGAGAAAATTTGAGAAACGCTGTCAAAATAATGTCTGTCGCAGAAACTTTCAACATTGTTGGCATTCTTCTCTGTCATCTAAGAAAGCTCTGATTGAGCTCTCAGAATATTTGACCCTGTATGTCATCAAGGAAATTATGCAGAAAATATTAAGCTAAAGGTTGACAGAGAAGGGTAGAAGAAGGTAAACTCATATTTGACGTTGAGTTTGTGAAGCTCCATGGTGGGATGAAAATTTTCCTCCTTAAAAACTTGAAAGATCATTTCAAAAATGGTTCAGACGTCAAGCAGAAACATGCAGGATGTTTATGTCAAGCTTCACAGCGATGACCATCCTAAGCTCATATTTCACTTCACTGCATAGAAGTCAGACGAGGTCATCACCTTTTTCCACTGAACTGTTGCATCAGTTAGATCACAACCAGGACAGCTTGGTAGACATTCAAGCTACCTTTGCTCCCTTGGAGACTTGAATCAGGCATGTGTTTTTGTTTGCTCTACGGGGCACGCTGTGCCTCTCAGAGCCATTTGGCTTGTTCTGCTTGGACACTCGCTTAATACTTAACAAAAACACTTTGATCCACTTTTTGATCTGTTGAGACACTAAAACAAACACACATTTATGTGAAACTCCAAAAGATATTAGACATATATTTTATTATTTTAAATCACATTGTTAAACTTTTATTAACTGAAGCATGTTGATCTTTTTCAATACTTTATTGGTTGTTTATCCACTTCTGTGTAGTAATGTTGTCTGACACGACTTTTTAGGTCTTAGACATTCACTGTGCAGGATCTTTAAGCAGAATAAAATAAAAACAAGTCTAAAAAAACTTTTAGAAAGGTATTATTTAGCTGTTAAACTATTAGATATCCACTTAAATTGCTGAAAAACAAACTTAACTTTCTAGAAATCTTATATTTTGTGTCACATTCATGTTTGAACTTTTTCTAAGGAAGCTAAAGTACATAATCAGACATGATTCATATGTCTTCCTTTCACTACAGCTTCCCCTGAAATCACAGGTTTTACTTGTTCAAAAAGCTTATAGGAGAACAAAAAAGTAGGGCAAACAAAAATGTTCTGAAAACATGCGAAGAAACTGATGCAAGAGTGTTTTTTCACCATTGTGTCTCATGTGGTAATCAGATAACTGCCACATTCAGAAAGGATTATAATAAAGCAGGATTTTCAGGTTCCTTATTTTTCCACCAGTTTCTGACAGATGTTGCACAAACTAAAGCTGGTTAGCTGTTCAGAAAGCCATTTCGTATAAATTTCTTCCAAGTCCAAGCAGTATGTGATGGATTAAAAGCAAACTGTGCCCTTTGATCCATAGTTATACATAACAGCAGCCCACAGGGTATAAATTATGAAATAAAAACAAAAAATTCATGGTGCAAGGACTCTGGTGTTTGCTCTGTGGTCACACAGGGTCATATTTACTTTCAGTGATTGCCACCACACATGCGGTTTCCACATGTTTCTAATGATGGTTCTGCCTCCTCTCTGCTCTCGTTCTGCAGCCTGGGTCGGGGCCCTGGCCATGGGCATGATCTTCTTCTGCTCTCCTGTGGTCAGCATGTTCACTGACCACTTTGGCTGCAGGAAGACCGCTGTCTGTGGCGCGGCTGTGGCTTTTATAGGGCTTCTCACAACATCGTTTGCAAAGTAAGATGCCTATAGTTACAGTTGCGTAGTGAATGCATTTTTACACTTTTCTGCACTTGGACATACTGTAGCAAGACTGATTGCACTTTAATAAAATGATAAAACATGTTATCATTAATAATGCTTCTTTATTTTACCCTGTATTTATACATTGCAACCGATGAAGACTTTTTAAGAGAAGTACATAAATACACTTTTGAGAGAAGAACATAAAAAGATATGTGCTGAGCTTTAGTTACTGGTAAGTTACAGCAAATGTCCAGTGGGGAAACCACCTTAGCCAGGCAGCCAGAGAAACAAACTCTGCTCTTTATAAGTCACAATGAAAACAGTAATTTGGTGCAACCCAACAGACTTTTGTTATCTTATAGACTTTTGCCCATAAATTTGTTACTGTTGGAATGTTTATGGATACATATTTTATTAGTAGTAGATAGTATTTTTTGAGATTATTTAGCAGTTTCTCTTACAATTAACCTTTTCTTCTTTGCATTTGCAGCTCCCTAATCCTTCGCTACTTCACATATGGGATATTGTTCGGTTGTGGCTCTTCCTTTGCCTTCCAGCCGTCGTTGGTGATCCTCGGTCATTACTTCCGGCAGCGACTGGGCCTGGCCAACGGTGTGGTGACGGCCGGGGCCAGCCTCTTCTCCATGGGACTGCCAGTTCTTCTGGACAGATTGATTGGCCCTCTGGGTCTTAGCAGAACCTTCCAGATTCTCAGCCTCTTCATGCTGGTGCAGGCCCTGCTGGCATTAACATTCAAACCTTTACTTCCCACCGGGGGAGGCATGGGCCCGCCGGGGATGGGCCCCGGCCCTGCTGAAACCCAGACCCAGGCCTCGGCTCAGGGGATGAGCAAGTGGAGCAAGGTCGTTGCTGGGGTTAGGAAGTACTTCAACCTGCGTGTGTTTCACATTGTGACGTACCGGGTGTGGGCGTTCGGAGTGGCAACAGCTGTGCTGGGATACTTTGTGCCATATATCCATCTGGTAAGAAAATCTCTCCTCAGTATTGTGTTCTGGTACCTTCAAGAGATAACAGTAAAACATCAACTTTGTCTGTTTTAATGTTTTAAATATGGTTTAGTTAAATACTGTGTCTTGTTTTCTTCAGGTTAATTTCAGGTAGCTTTATTTGATTTTATTGATAACACAAAATCTAAAAAACTTGTCAACTGGAATAAGGAGGAGGGATGCATGGTTTTTATTACGTGGTGTTTATGTGTGTTTAGCCCCCTGAGTCAGTATTTTGAAGAGGCACCTTTTTGCTGCTTTTACAGCTGCAAGCCTTTTTGTACGTGCTTCTGCCTGCTTAGCTCATCTAGAGACTAAACATTGTGCTCATTCATCCTTACAAAACACCCAAAACTCAGTTAGGATGGAAAACATCTGTAACCGTCATTTTTCAAGTCCTGCCTCAGATCGTCTTTTCCCTTTAAAGGTTTTTGATATAAACTAGTCATGCTCTGATCAGTATTTTGCTGCCACCACTATGTTTTACAATAGCTTCGGTTACTTCAAAGTGGTTAAAATTGCTACTTTTAAAAAATAAAATCTGGCCCGAACTCAAGAGAAAGTCCAGATGTACTTATTATCGTCTTATTTGAGCAATGGCTTTCACCCTGTCATCCAGGACAGATTTGTGGAGAGCATCTCTAACGGATTCTCTCACCTAGGCTGTTTATGTTGCAGCTCCTTCAGAGTCAGTATGAGGGTTAGAGGGTACCCTATGAGTCAGTATTTTTAGACTCTGGCTTGATTTATCTTTGTTCCCTTTCAGCTTGTCTTAGAGAGTGAGGAAAGAGGTTATATGTTTTTCCTCATCATTGCGAATACATAAATATTTAGTCCAACTGAGTGTGTTATTATAGTGATAATAAAAATGTTGAATCACTGCCAAATCAAAATGCGCTGTTCAGCTTTTAACGATGATAGCGGTTTAGATTTCATGATTGCAAAATGTGACCTTGAACTCTAGATAATTTAATGTGAGATACTGAGGGATGTGAATGAGCTGTAAAGTTTCAACACAGAGGTTCGAAGTTGATCTCCCTCTATCCAGATGTCGGATGTTCCAGCTCCGGCCTCCCTCTGACCGGCCTGTTGTTTCAGGCCCGGGCCCAGATGTAAACACAGCCCCGGCCTTTGTATTGGCTCGGCCACCTCAGGAAGCCTCTCCTGTATGGCCTCTCTGTGTCCCTAAACATGCTTATCCTATGGCCACTGAGGGATGTAGAGCTCTTCAAAGCAGAGCAAATATTTCACAAGAACCAGGAGTCTCAGGAAAGACTTCAGAGGGCGGTTTCATGTTTTGGGTCTGGTTTGGGGGGTTATGGCTAAAGGGGAGTGAGGGAATGCGATGTATATGTACCGGGTCTTCCTGTTCACCTGTTCTAAAGGTCTGTTGATGAGAACATTTTGTTATTGTAAGGCCTTGATTTGGAGCTGGAGATGGACAATTTCTTTTTCCCACAGAATAGGTCTAGGTTTTTTTTTTGTTGTAGCTGAAAAGCTGTGCAGAAGTTTGTGCAGCATATTAACTTTATCTTTAATTTCAGATCAACTTTGTGAAAGAAAAGTTCAAAGAGAATAAAAAGGAATGGGTGCTGCTGGTTTGCATCGGCGCGTCGTCTGGAGTGGGACGACTTGCCTTCGGAAAGATCGGAGACCTCATTCCTGGTCTATGGAAGATCTACATGCAGGTGAGGAAGTTGTGGAATACGTGGGATGATATTAGTCCTTCGTGTTTCTATGAATGCTGTAACATTATCTGTATTGCAAAAATATTAATTTAATTGAGCTCTTCCACATTTTACGCCATCATAACAGGCTGCACCCTGCGCCCACTTCAATGCATCGACTGTAAACCTAACTTTAAACTTTCGTGTAAACACCTGAGTTATAGATATGTGGAGCGCCTCTAAAGTCTAATCAATGCTCTGCTTGTCAGTTTAGGTGGATCCCTGTCTTGGTAGTTTGCATTTGTGCTTTACTCTTTCCACTTTCAGTTGATGAATTGAAGAAAGCAAACCTGGAAAAGAAACCTCACCCTGCTTTAAACCTCTCCACCATTTTGTCCCCAACCTGTCTGCTCTCTTCCTTTGGACTAAATACAAATGCCTTTATTTTAACATTTTAATTGAAAGCCATGCATCATTTTTCTTCCACTCCACAACTATGTGCTACTTTGTGTTGATCTATCAGACATTATGGTTCGTGGCCAAAAGGTGAAAAAGTTCAAATTGTATTATTGGTTTTGGTAAGCACTCTAAAGATGATTTTTCAAATCTTATTCAAAATAATATTTTTTGCTGTGTAATGTTTTCACCTTCTACTAGTGTGGAAATTGAGTCTTTAATTATAAGGATGATTTATTTAGAATTTATGGTTCACACGTTCATTTCACAAAATGCTTTCTCTACTAAGAGGAGAAGCAGCTTTACTGCTACCAGAGAATTACATAGCTGCTTATTGGCACTGATTGTTCACTTCTGAGAAAACAGGAGGGGGCAAAGCACAACAGGCGGAAGCTAGAAGGGTTTATTTCTCCCTGGCGTATATACAGAAGAGCACAAAGTTTCTGCTCAACCTGGCAGAATCATTTGCAGATGTCATTTCATAATATTTACATCTACAAGAAGAACTGGGCTGAGAAATATTTATTCTAAGTGAAGTCTCTGCTGTCTGTAACTATTTGACAGCAAAGAATAAAACATGAAAAGCACCTCATATTTGATTCTCTTTTGCAGAGACCTGCCTGTTTCTTGGGAGTGTACAGTAGTTACAACCTTCTGTCATTCTCAGATGGCAGAAATTGGCCCTGATGTTCCTAGAATAGCCCAGGAACTGTTTCCAGTGTCACTGTCTACAGTGAAAAGGGTTTAACGTGAACTCTGATTTAGAGGCTGCTGAAGAAGAAAAAAATGCCCGCACTAAAATAGACTCCTTCAACCACGAATGAAATTTGAGGCTGTCCACGTGAACAAGTCAAAGGTCTGCTGGAGAAACCTTTTGGTCAGAGGAGACAAACTGAGTTATTTGACCAAAATGACTTGTAATATGTTTGGAAGAGTCACTGGGAAGCTTTAAAACTCAATAAGACCTTACCGACTGTCTAGCATGGTGGTGGTAGTATCAACCTGTGGGGCTGTTTTGCTGCCAGTGCTGCTCAAAAAGATGACCTCCAAATTCTTTCTCTACTCCTCAAATTATGACAACATGACACTGACCCCAAACACATTAAAGCTGTTTTTAGACTGAATGAAGCAGGTATATATTACATTTCTGGAATTACACCTTTTTAAAAATAGCAAAGAATCCATAAAAACTGCCTTTGTTCCAACAAATCAACCTATTTATTAAATTAACTTCACTGCTGCCGATGAACAGAGTTGTGAGAGGTCTTTGTTGATAGGTACACAAATGTGTAGTTATGACTAATGTTGCTGTATTTATTTACTTAAGCCTGCATTTACAATGTTGAGACCACGAATTAAAAAATGTAAATTGATAATTAGATAGACAATTAAAATAATAATAACTAAAGCAAGTGTTGTTTGTAAAATGCGTTAAAGTTGATTCACATTTTCCTATCACCTGTAATAAAGAAAAGTGACATTTAATCATAAAAATATATCTTTAAAGCCTCATTATCATTTTTAGCCATTCTGTTAGTATGTAAATTATATTTTAATTTGGTTAGAAATAGTGTGTAAATTATAATGAACAGGATAAGATGTTAAAGTTGGACAGCCTGCATATGTTCTTATCTACTGCTGAACCCTTCTTAGAGCGTCTTGCTTGTGACTATGAAGGGTTTAAAGTAAGCCTTTTAGCTCAGTGTGAATACACGCAGCCTCTCCTTCTCTCCTCGCAGTATTATTGTCACAGACCTGGAGCTTACTTAAATTAGGCGGCATTAAGTGACTGGAGGAATCTGAGCTAACTAATGCTTAAAGCGCTGATAAAAATACCACAGAGCCTTCAGACCCCATGATGTGGTTCAGAGATTTCCTCAGATTTGGATTTCTTTATCACAGATTATTTCCCAAAGAACAAAGAGCTTAACCAAGAGAGTTAGTTATTATTAATTTTCTCTTCCAGGTAGCGTCCTTCATGGCCCTGGGCCTCATGTCCATGATGATTCCTCAGTGCGCGGTGTTCGAGGCGCTGGTGGTGGTGTGTGTGTTCCTGGGGCTTTGTGATGGTTGCTTCCTCACCATGATGGCTCCTATCGCCTTCGAGCTGGTTGGGCCCATGCAGGCCTCTCAAGCCATAGGTTACCTTCTGGGCCTTATGTCCCTCCCAATGACGGCAGGTCCACCAATTGCAGGTGCGAGTCGTTATTTCTTTATGTCACTTCTGAGGGGTAATATGTATTCTATAAGGAATGCATTGTTGCAAAACCTAAGCTGACTGCTGTTTACAGGAAAAACTCCCACACAAGGGAAGACAATATGTCGGAAGTAAAGGTAAAGTGGGACAAATGCCTTGCTGCTTATACAATGGATTGCATGTATAGACGTTTGGGACAGAGGCCAACTGCAGGCTTCTCAAAGGATTTGTGTTGAGGTTAAAAGCACAAACAAGGTCGGAAGTCAGCCCTTTACTGCCATAAGATAAGATGCTCCTCTTATGGTTCCTGAAATTATAACCACTAAAAACTAATTTGATGACTCAGATGTGGTTTTACTCTGTCTTGCAGGTCTCTAGGTTCAGATATAGATTTTACTTTCTGCTTAAGCACATAACTCTCACTTATTGAGTCGGACTTCAGATGATAAACCTTCTTATGTAAAATGTCTTTGTACCTTTACAGCAAAATATAAATGTAAATCCTAAAAGCTGTGACTGCAACTTAAATGCACATGTTCTAATAGGACAGAAATGTATTAATTAGTTACTTTAGTTACTTGGAACCATCTTAATGATTCTCTGTTGCTTAAATACACACAGTGTCCCCTGTTCTGCTCAAATAAAAGGTCCGGCTTGACAAGGATCTAGTTTGAATCAAGACAATTATTGCACCGAAACGTTTAAATGTTGTTCCGCTCTGTTGTCCAGGTTACTCATTCTCCATTCACTCATGGACTCGATTGCACCATCGATGTTTGTTGCTGAACCTTTTCGTGCAGAAGAGCAAGCCAGCAAAAAAGCTGCTGAAGTTCTTCTTAAACTTTATGAAGTTTAAGTTGCTGACAAACGACAGGGCCTCATTTTTATGGTCTACCTCTCTGAGCTTGGATGCGTTTGGAACAGACCGATACTTGCTAGAAAACTGTCTGACAAGTCCATATTCAAGATATCACACAATGGGGAAAAAAAAGTGGATGCTGTGTGCTCAACAAGACGATGCACAATTTCACACTTTGACTTGATGGGAGAATGATGTGCCTTTCATGAACCAAGAGTTTTTTGACATTCTGTTACTCCTCTTAGCAACGTAGCTGAAACAGAGTCAGATTGGACGGAGAGCATCTGTGAATGTCAACTTTGCAAATCTCGCCAGAGATTTTCATTTTTGGGCTTTGACTGGGCCATTTCAACACATAGTTATTCTTTGATCTAAATCAGTTGTCCTCAAACTGCGATGAAACAAAAGTCGTGTTTCATTTTAATCCTATTTTTCTGAATCACCTTCTTCCACATATTTGCTGAGTTCAATAAATGACTTGTAGTAAACCTTTATTAGAGTAATTGTGGATGTTGATTCTGTCAGCAGGAAGGATCTCTGGTAGCAGTCAGTCTTGCAACAAATCAGAAGAAGCTTCTGACAGAAGACACTTTTGTTACTCATGACATGTTAACAACTCAAGTTCTGGGCAGCAGAGACAATGTTTCACAGTAGCATGTCTTGGATGACACCATCAGTTGTTAGCAAATACGGCTAATCCACCTAATTTGCTTTTGTCCCTCCTCTTTAAATCTCTGTCTAGCTGTAGAGCTTTAAAGGGGATTTTTTTTTGGCTTTGCTTCAACAATGGTTTTCTATTTCCTTTTCTGCCATTATAGCATAAGTAAAAGTTATCCTGTTGACATATTCTCACATCTGAGCAGAGTATCTCTGCAGCTCTTTCCATTTATAGATGATAGGTTGAACAATGCTCCTTGAAACAGTCAAAACTTTGTTCTATAACTTGATTTTAATCTTCAGGGTGTTGCTGGTTCATTAGAATTATTTATCGAACCTCAGAAATTCACAGGATAACTGGATTTAGAATGAGATTAAGTAAGCCATTGTAAGCTACTCAAACATTTAAGGGGTATTTATAGTTTTCTAAGAGCATATGTGGAAAAAATTAGCAACAAATAGCACAAAATAAGCCTGCAAGTCTTCCTACCCCAAAACTTTTAAAATGTTTCCTTACTACTTTGAGTAAACAATGTTTAATATTCGCTTGTGGATCTATTCCCAGGTCTTCTTCATGGCTACTTTGGCAACTACACAATAGCTTTCTCCCTGGCTGGGGTACCTCCTATGATTGGGGGCGTGGTGCTGTTTTTTGTGCCCCTGATCCACCGCAGGATCCAGCGAAACCAAGCGTCGCCTGAGGAGACATCGACGACTGCCCACATGTTGCCCACCACCCCACCTGCTGGGGAACCCAAGAGCTGCTCCAACGGAGACATCCTGCCTGGTTATACAGACGTAGAGACACACATCTGAGTCACGTCTTACAAACGTAACATCCTTTTTATAAGAAGAAGCTTTTTCTGTTTTTTACGGTATTTGTTTCTCATTTTTGGTTTTCTATCTGTTCTCACAGGGATTCAGCCCACCAGCACTTTTTTTCATCCCTTGAATCACCTGTATCGTTCACAGAAGTCTCACCTTTGGACTTCATTTCTGGTTTACCTTTAATCTCTAACCCTTCCAAATCTCTGCCGGTTATTTGCTTTTTTTTTTTTTTTTTTTGTGCGCAAAGAAAAGTTCAGAAGCGCACTCCAGCTAGAACCAGCATGGAGGGCCAGAAGATGGGAGTTCAGTGCTTGGATGAACACAACAAATTCTCAAGGAGAAGAGTTTTCTCATCAGAACTGTGTAAAAACACCCAAACCTCCAAGGAGGAGGGGGAGAAAAGAGATCAGCAGGAGATTCTTCTACATCATTTATCTTACAATCATTTTATTTTTTCAGTTTTCTTAATAAATTCATTATTAACATGAAAAGCTAGACAAGAGATGCATTTTCTATGCAATTTCTGCAGTTTCTATGTACTGAACCTCATACGTATATGTTAAGAGCTCATCCATTGTATTTAGTTTGTTTCCTAAGCAGTCTTACTTTCATAGGTTTATAGTTTATTCTGCAGCTTCTGCTTTCTTTCCAAACCACCAGTAAATGGGCTATTCCTCTCACAGATGAGCCACTAAACACAATCACCTCGAATTAGCTGCAGACAACTTTTAGGTCCTGACCTTTACGCTGTAGGAACAGGTGGGGTCAGAATCGTCAGCAGAGCGGTTCTGCTGACGAATCGCTCTGCGATCAGGATGGTTTGTCTCCTGAAACCGTCCTCTTTCAGGAGACAGATGTGTAGATCTGGCAGCTGGTAGTATGTTACATGTTTGGTTTTTTTTTTCAGTTCTCTCTTTTCAATTTTGATCTGTTCCTTCTCACTGTATGGGTACAAGTTTAGTTTTACAGTCAAATGTTCAATAGGTTGAGCATATTATTGATATCTAACCATCAAACCTTTCGTAGTGCTATCTTTTCTATGTTTAATAAGGTGCTAGATAAATCTGCTTTCACTATGTTTCTGATAGCTTTGAAAAATAATCAACTGTTACTTTATTTTGCTGTTTTAGTGGAAAAGAACTCCATTATGGAGCTGTTAAGAGAGATCTAGTATCCCTTCAATAATCTTTTTTTATTTTAAATACATGCAATACATTAGAATGATGTTAAAGTTGAAACATTTTCTTTTTTTAAATATCTGTTACTGTTCGTGCACACACAAGGTTAATTACCAATAGACAGCTGAGCTACAATAATGTAACATTGATAGATCAGTAAATAGCACTAATCTCCTGTTGTGGGACTTTTCAGTGCATTTATAAACGTACAACTACTCAACTCTGACTTTTAAACAGCATATATAATAATTTTACACCTACTCCTTTTCAGCTGTGTTTTGACTTGTAGCCTTTAATGGCTAAATTCATTTTTATGATTGACATAGAGAAACAATATGGAGAAAAGAAAAAAAAGAAAAACTAGAGAAAGAACAAATTGGAGCCAAAAGTTACCAAAGACTGATAATGTTACTTCTGTAACACCAAACTGGCATTGAAACAAACAATATCCACTCCAGACAGTAGAACGGTATCCTGAGATACGCATTAAACCGTCACCTTATGAAGAGATTGTAAAGCCCTCTTGTGTGTCCCCTCTACCTGTAACCTGCAGGTAAAAAACTGTAATTTTAAACACTAAAATTCTGTCAGGATTCATCTTATAATATTTTAATTTTTCCTCTGGTTCTGACCAGTCTAGTTACTGCAATGCCAACTATCACCAGCGCACGTTATACTAGCAAACCGTGTGGTTTAATTTCTGAATAATTATAGTTAGTAGTTTTTATATTTTATGCTTCTCAAATATAAAATATGCCCTTTATGCAGTCAAAAGAAGAATAGCAGGTGGTGTCATGTCAGAGCAAATATCAGCTCACACAATCCTGTCAATATTAATTTAGAATAAGAAATATGGGAGAACACATAATAGTGTGTGACAATCAAGTCTGAAGGACAAAACATGATGTATCTTCCTTTCAGAAGTGATTCCTTAACTCTGCAGAAATGTCCTAAACGTAACAAAACGTTTTTTTTTGTTTGTTCCTGCCCAAATTCTGCACATCTAAATGTGATTCCTGATTGTCTGAAAGGAAAAACCGTCGTCCACAACAGGACACAGAAGTTCTGATCCACTGCAGTTGTGAGCACTGCAGTGTTACTCATCAGTTTTAAGGTTGAGGCTGGTTAGAGTGTGCCAGCTGGTTATTTTGATTGCAGACTTCTTGAATTGATGTTGCCAAATGAGACAAGCGTGGGCCGTTTCTTAGATAATTATGTTAATTTGCTGCTTTTCATTAGACTCAGTGGAGGGCACAAAGTATTGTTGTGGCAGTAATGAAACACAACATCACACCCCTGGCGACCCTAACGGGGCAGTTTGCAGTTATTTCTCTCACTGGGACCACCTGCTTCTGCTGTACTGTAGACTAAAACGTGAAGCAACGCTGCTCTACTCAAGCATTATGATCGGATAGAAACAGGAACAGTAAAAGGTGAAGTGGAGAAAAGGGAAAGCTGTGGTGCTCAGCTAACTTTCCCTATTTGTTTAGATATTTTTATCATCAGGTCTGCTGCTGTGCTGTAACAGTGTGGAGCCTGAAAGTTACACAAACCTCTTCTCTTGAGAGGTTTCCTGCTGGCTGCGCCAGACGACTGACGGTTCCTGAACACTTATACCTCAGTAATCAAATGTTCCTCAGCAGTCCAATAGAACATCATGCTGACATTCTCCATTTCTAGTATTTTTCTGTTTATGTGTTGTATTTCTGTTTTGTGTGAGCCACAGTTCTACCAATTGCCGTTCATCGATCATGCCAACATTTACTTTCAACGTTTTTGTTCTTTCTCTTGACTTTTCCTTTATTAGCTCTTGGTTTTTACTTTTATGCTCACAGTTTAAATGTCCCTGCTATGTGTCTGTAGGGTGGTCTTTTTTATGTCCTTTTGCTAAAGAAACCTTTAGATAAATGTCAAATATCCTTAAATGAATCACTAGAAACACTTGACTGTAACGACAGGAGATCAGAAACTCCGGTTTGACTAAGTTTTTAAGCTTTGGGGTTCATTTAAACTGAATTGCCGACAAGTTTCTTTTAAGTTTTGTAGTTAAACATAATTACAAAAGATGCTGCCTATAAAAGCTGCATGGAAACCGCATAAGTAAACAAATGCCTTTTGCAGATTTAGTTTTTTTGTTTCGATTGTGTGAAATATTTTTATTGAAATAAATACCGAAGTGTGTTGATATGTAGCTCTTGCACCGAAGCAAAAATATTCAATTATGTTGTAATTAAACATTGCACTTAGTTATTCCTGTAAGCAAAGGAGGACCCAATGTCACTAAAGTCACACGTTGAAGCAAACGTTTCGGGGTGTAAAAGTTGTCCAAAGGGCCAAATCTTCTGGCAGCCATAAAGTAGGACGTTGAGGTGAAACCAGCTGCCATTTATTAGGTTGTATAGATTCTGTTTATATATGGTGTGAGTTGTTATTGTTTGCCCTGTTTTATAATGACTTTGTCAGTCAGCAGCTCTCACCTCTGTCTTTTTATGCAAGTCGTTTCTTGTTTTGCAACCAAGTGGTGATGCGTTAACCTGTGAAAACCCTTGAATGGAAATCTGCCTTACATTAACCGTGTCATTAGCAGGCGGCCAAGCTGCACACCAGCAGCTTGGCCAAAGTCAAAGGATTTGCTTTTAACTTTGAAGAATCCCTGCATGTCCTCGCTTAAAAGTAGTCAAACTTTACTTTCACCTAGCTTCTAGAACCAACCAGGTGCTCCTTTTTTATCAACTACTGTAGATTTAAAAGAGGAAATGGACTGATTTGATGTAATTAGTAATGGTTTTGTGTTATTATTTGTTGCTGTGTGCATTGAAAGTGCTGGCAGGAGATTTGCTGTGCTGGCTTATCTGTGAAGATTAGAGCTAATATATGTTGGTGAAGGAACGGAGTGGATGTAGAGTGATAGAAAACATTTGGATGGGTGAAGGTGTGTGTGAGTTTAGTTTGCCAAAGTGTTTTTGTTCATGCAGCATCACTGGTCCTGTTACCCTGAGCGTTGAATTCTGAATACGTCAGACTCCTGACGATACAGTTCCTTAAAACTGTGTTCATGCTCTTGCACTTTGTCACATTACAACCACAAACATCAGTGCATTATATTGTTTTATGTGACAGACCTACACAAAGTGGTGTATAGACTAGAGCTGCAGGTGTTTATTGTGATATCACTACCAGAGAACATTGTCGGTTTTCTCAGCAAAATAGCTCAAGCTTAGTCAGATTACATGTAGAACGTTTGCAGAAGACATTTCTCAAGTCTTATCACTAATTCTCAATTGGATTTAACTTAAGCTTTGATTAGGCCATTCTAACAAAAGGTGGTTGCATAATGATCCAGTCAGAGCTACAATGAAATAGTCAAATCCATAGTAACTTTCCAGATGTGAATCTCAAATCTTTCCCAGCCTCTAACAAGTGTTCCACCATGGGGTTGTTTGTGTTGCCAACCAAAGATGTGCATCCCACAGCATGTTGCTGCCACCACCATGTTTCACACTAACATGGGTGTGTTTGTTGTTTGAAACATTCAAACAAATGTTTATGTTTTCATCTAAACCACAGATGTTTAGGCCCATTCATTTGATCCACATCTTTAATCAGCTTCCCTGTTCTTGCCGATGGCATCCCCACAGCATGACGCTGCCACCACCGTGTTACACCGGTGGCATAATGTGTCTTTTTCTGTTCTGTCAGGTTTGACGTATGGCCGTGTCTTGGTAGGTTTCACAGTTGTGCCATAATACTTCAAGATCCTGGTGGAGTCTGTTTGCTTTTTAGGTAACTTTTGGTTGGGCTGAACCTCATGCAGTATCAGCGTAAAAAGACGTTAAACCACAATTTTCATATCTTTGCAACATTTCCCGTCTGTCGGTCTGTTGCATAAAGTCCCACTGAAATACATTGAGGTTTGTGGTTGAAACAAAAACAAATGCAGAAAGGTTCAAGGAGCCTGAATACTTTTGCAAAGCACTGTAAATGTTTATTCAGCATTGAAAGCTACGAGCTGCAGTAGACACGCACAGCGGGGCCTCTTATGTTTCACTTTAATGAGCTCCAAACACTAATACTAGTTTTTATAATAGTTTTGAACGTGTGTTTTTCTAATTAATAACTACCCAGGCTTCCTTTATTTTTATTTCTCTCAAGTCGCTCTCTTTACCTGCAGACTGTCTAACCACACAGTCTGCAGGCTGAAGCCTCGGAGTGGGAGCTGTAATTCATGCTCCGTTTGACATGTGACAAGGTAAAACCTCCCTAGGGCACAATCCCCAGTTGTTGCAACGCTCTGGAATTCATGCTAAACAGGTCAGGTGAACTTGAAAGAGTTTGAGCAATTAAACTGTTCTTCTTATTTGAAAGCGGCCAGAAGGAAGAAGCTGGCCTCTTAAGTTTCATCTCATTATCGGACTCACTGGCTTGAAGTGAGTCCAGACTTTTGTAACACCCCTGTCTTGTTATTCTGCCGGGCAGCAGGCCGTTCTCCTGGACTCCTCTGACCTCGGTCTGCTTTACCGTTTAACTGGTGTGCTTTACCTCACTTCCAAACCACACAAACACCTGAAACCGATAGCTGAAGGACTGATTGTTAGAAATCTGAGCCATGATACACAACATGTCTGCACTTCATAGACTGCCGGCCTTCCAGCAAGAATACTCTGTTGTATTTTTGCCAGTAAAGATCTGATTTTCTGAATACCATGTGAACCTTTCTGTGTCTTTCATATGTACCAGAAACTACAAAGTTTTTATATGTGTGTTGCCATTATTCCAGCTGCAGATGCGTTTTCACAGTTACCGTTTGGTGTTGCTGGTCATTGTTGTTTATGGTCCTACGTTCATGTTCAGCCCAGGCCTTCCCACAGCCTTACATGTTGAAATATGCAGAGACTTTCAGTGCAGAAGTCTGTTAAACTTTCTTTCTCTGTAAACTCCAGCAGGTTGCTGAAACTAAGCCTCTTTTGCCTCTCCGCACTTTGCAAAGCTGCAAGCTTCTGTCCCACACCAGCTCTACCATTTCATCCTTTTGTGTAATCCAATGTACAACATGATCTAACATGGTCATTGAGCACATTAGATTGGGAATTTAAGTCATGCTGCTAGAAAAAAAATTGTCTTTGTGTTTTGTTATAATTTTGAATCCTCATCAAAAGATTCACGTTTTTTTTTTCTATTAAACTTTCAATAAAGTATAAAATTGGATCTTCTGTTGTAAATTCTTTGTTTTCATGTGTCATTCAGATGAGAAGGTTTATTATCCATACCTACAGTGGATCTGGAAAGTATGCACACCTTTTTATTAAAGGGGAGCTATTATGTATTTTCGGGACACATAGTGCCATTTCACATCACAGTCAAGTAAATTTATTATTATATTATTATTATATAACTACAGTTGCTATAAAAATGCTGTGTATATCAAACATGACTGAAAAGAAACTTGACTTTGCAATTTACGCCTTAAAATTGGGCCTCTGTGTCTTTAAGAAGCTCCTGCTCTTTCCGACACTCCGTCTTCTGCACCTCATCACAACGTTTCTCCATTAAGCCTTTAGCAACGTTCCTAGGTGCTTTGGAGTCAGTAGTTTGTATAACAAGATTAACAAGCTCACAGTTCCACCAGGTGTTTGCTAATTTCTGCTACTGCTAGTCTGGAGGACCCTGGAAACTTCAGCTCCAGAAGGGGCCTGTGGAAAAGACCTCAGTCTCCCCAAGCATTTGCACATCCGAATGGCTATCCTGGGAGATTCAAGAATTAGAAAGACTCGAGGTGGAACAAACATGATATCATGTGGGTATATTTTGTTGAGAGAATAACCTTGTTACATGATATAAAGCTAAAAAATTTTTTTGATTTTGCAAACCCTCTTTGAATGTAGCTCTCTTTTCCAAATTCTGCACAAAATACTCCATAATGAGAAAGCGGAACAGTTGGAAATTTTGAAAGGTTTACCCAACAAAAAGAAAGAAAAACATACATTTTCACAGTCTTTACAAAATACTTTGTTTAAGCTACTTTGGTAACAGTTAAAGCCTCGTCTTTGCCACAAATGTTGATCATCACCTGTTCTTTCCAGAACCTGTCCTGGTCCATCAGGTTAGATGTAGAGCATTACCGTATTGTAAGTTTCAGATCACCAGAAATGTTCACTCAGGTTAAAGTTTTGGGTTCTACCACAAAACGATGTTGGATCTTGCCTGGTTTCCTCCAGACATGCCATGAAGCTTGGCATCCAGACCAAAGTGTTCAGTTTCCCATTCATCAAACCAGGCAGTTTAGTTCCTCTTTGAAAACCTCCAGGTCATTCACTTATTACTGGGACGGGAGTTTCTGTCTGACTACTCTGCGATTCAGGCTTAATTGGTGAATTGGTGCAGAAATGGTTGTCCTTCTGGAAAATTCTCCTCTTTCCAAACAGCAACGTTGGTTCTCTGTGAGGACGACAGAAAACTAGAGGCGAGTCTTTCTACATCATGTCCAGGCATCTGAATATGCCAGAGGTGGGCTCAAGTCAAGTTTGAATCAGTGGACGTAGCTCAAGTTTCCGTGTTTTAATCCATTGTCAAAGGTTGTGAAAACGTACAATATGTATAATACGTGGGATTTTTAGTTTTTGTCGCTAATTAAATGACTAAATTATCAGATTTTTCTCTTGTAGAATTCATTGCAATGTCTTTGGAAATAAGGCTGCAACATAAAAACATGAAAACCTGAAGTGCTCTAATTGTTCTCAGGAATGACTTATACATTTTTCCAAAGACTAATTCAAACTTCTGCTCTGCTTCAGATGCATGGTGAATGTGCGGTCAGATGTATAATCTGCTCATTACCACCACAGTAACATGGCTGAGTTCATTCAAGCATTAATTCCTTCCTCAACTTCTGGTTCCCCTCAGCGTTTCACACCCAGGCGTCCAATCCTATTGACTCGTGGAGAGCACGCCTCAGTGCATCGGCTCCTGAAAGCAGAGCTCTTTATGTACACACAGGCGGCTATTGTACACGACTCACAAGTAAGGAACAAGGAGCCCAGAAAACAAAGTTTACAGCATATAAAAACAGCATCTATGAAGCCTGTGTCTTTAAAGTTCAACAATTGTTCCTCTGTTACTCTATACCTTCCTCCTCTACTTTGAAGAAACTTCTGTTGCCTTACATAATTAATTATATGTGTCAACTGTTGCTGCAGATTAAAGTTTAAAATGCTAAACATGATTAAACATGTAGCTAGAGGAGTTTAAAACGTTAGACGTGGGACCTTCAAAACTCAATGTGAAGCATTGTCTCCTGTTTCAAATACCACTGATTTATTCTTAGGTTCATTTAACATTTGAACAAGTCACTTGATAAAATAGCAAGAAAACATGTCCATTTTTAATTAAGAGAAATTAATGAGCAATTGTTACTAACATAACAGTTTTACTGAATTTCTCATATTCTACTTTATTTGTCTTTCTTCAAAAAAGATACATTTCTGCTTATGAATGCGGAACAAGTACATGTATTATAAAAATAAATATTCTATATGAGTGTTGTTTTTCAGCTGCAGGTCTCGATTTTCCCTAACAAATAATAATGAAAAAAAAAAGTAAAAAAAAAAAAGTAAAAAAAAAAGTCAGATTTTTGTAATACTCCTGAATGTCCAGTAGGGGTCATTCCTTTCATGTTTTTTGAAGATTTTGCACTTTAAGTTGTCCAAGGTGAAAACAAAACAAAATCTGCGGATTACATTTGTGCTACTGCTTATTTATAATTTAACAAATAAATTAAATTATAATTAATAAATTATTTAAATCATTTATTTAAATAAATAAATAATGATGTACTAATTCAAATTTTATATTACACTGAAGAAAATGAGAAAAAAAAACAACAACCTTAAATTTATTCTGTGGCGGGGAGGGGAAAAAAAAAAATCCTACGTTAAGAAAAAAAATATACATTTTCTTAAAATGCACAGCATAATGCTTATTGACTCTCCTGCTGTTGTTGCTTTACTGCATTTTCTATTATCCAGGAACTAACTCTCTTTTTGGTCATCCATTTAGCCAAATGTTGTGCATCATTATGCTACAGAAAGAAGCAGCAATTACGCTTTTTTTTTTTTTTACCCAGATTTTACTGTGGTCAGGTATTTAGAGTTTGCAATGCAATGCTTTCTAACATTGTTTCAATGGTCTTTTGAAGAGAAACGGAAACCACAGCATTACAGATCCTCTGGCATACTTAACAATAGCCATGAGGTGTTTTTTTAAAATTCCCATTCTTAGTCTCATTTGACCAGACTACATGAGTTTAGTTAAAATTCCTGTAGCATTGTTCAGCTCCACGTTTATCTCGGCATGCCTCTCAAACATCTGGTTGCAATGTAGCATCTGGACTCGGTGACCTCCACATGCCACTATTTTCTGCATGTTGAGAAAATAGTGGCATTCTCTAACCTAAAGACCTGAATGAATATCAGCATATGATGCACGTCTATTCCATTTAATCAGAATCTTATGTGATTTCCACATTTATCACAAGTTCTTTTTTTTGTTCTGTTAAATTTCATGTAAAACTACAAGGTTTCTATTTCTAGGGGTTTCTTAAGTTAACTGGTGTCATCACTGTGGAAACTCGGAGAATCAGTCATGAACCACCTCGAGTCTTTCTAATCGGAAAATACAAAAAATACAAGAGTGATTCATCTTTTATGCTGAAAGCTCATTTCTTGCAAATTCTAAAAGTCCTCTTTGAGTTACAGTTTGATTTCCTGAAAACAACACGTCAGCGTTTAACTTTAAAAATCAGTAGGAGGCAGATAAAATGAAATTTTGACATCTACCACATTGCTGATGCAGGAAGTGATGAAAGGCATTTTGAACAGCTTCCGAGCATTATTTTTCATAGTTTCATTCCATGCCAAACAGCACATAAAGAAGAATTTTTCTCAACCTCTGGTTGAACAGCTCTGCGTGGAAATCAGGTCCAAATTCACAAACCAGAGTCCCTGAAGCATCACCTCATCGACTGATCATGCTTGGAAAGTTAAGAGTTGCACCAAAAAGAAACAAACAGATACCGACAGAACCTAAATCCTTCAGACCAGGAACTTTACTATTGGAAATATTTGAAAAAATGTTCTGGCAAAGCCACGTCCTTCCAACTGTTTACTGCCACCCAAGTGAATCAAGCGTAACACCTGAGCGTTTGTTGTTCATTTCTGCTAATACCAATTAGAAGAAGAAGAAAGCAGAAGCTGAATTCCTTAAGAAACATTTGTGGTTTATTGTGATGTTCTCTGGTAAGCCACAAACTTACTGAAACTTAAACGTTTCAAAAGAAATAATTTTGTATTCTTAGGAAATCAGTGACTACTGAGGAGTATATTTGCTGAACAAGAAACATGTGGTTGGTGGATTAGTAAGAGGGTGCAGCTGTGACAGAAGGCAAAGCTGGCAGGCTGAGGGAAAGCAGGAAGATGAAATGATGTTAATAAATCTCCTTTCAGATGCCTTCATTTTAGTATCACTCTGTAGTGGAAACTGAGTCAAATTACTCCTTGATAAAACTGAAAAACTGTTAAAATGTGCTTTTATTTTTGTATGTTTTTTAGCCAAAGAGCCTCTTGCTGCATGTCGCAGACCTCTGCTCTAGACCAGTGGCCCCCAACCACCGGGCCGTGGACCGGTACCGGTTCGTGGACCAATTGGTACCGGGCCGCGCAAGAAATAATTAAATATGTCCGTTCTATGTATTGAGTCTGGAGGAGCTTTTATTTTGAAAATCCTAAACCGGAAGCTGTCGGTTACGTCTTGCGGGCCAACATGAAGCAGAATGAGTAAGAAACAACGACATCGGTCTCGAGCCTCACAACGTGCAACTCCTCCCTCTCCCTTTCCCCCTCCGCAGAAAATTAGGGGTTGATCGATCCGCTGTACTAAAAAGGTTGGGGACCACTGCTCCAGACAATAATGAACACATAAAAATGAACACAATATGGATACACTATAAACATATGAACAAGCCACAAGAAAAAAGGATGGAGCTAAAACAAAACCCAAATACTTAAAAGAATCTGATAATTACTAAATTAAAGCCATGTTGGCCTATTGTTGAGCTTAATTTAAGGTATGCTACATGGCACAGTCTATCCCTTGTAAATTACCCTAGACTCGGGAAAAAAGTTTTCTTAACATTCTTCCAACGCTGTGTTTATTGTACCTTGTTTTTAAACCAAAACTTTTTCCTTCCACTCAACTTTCTATAAATATGCTTATCTACAGTTGTCCTTGAACTTGACAGTGAGAGTCTTTTGGTCCAGTTGATATGTGTTGGATGGCTGTCAGAGCAGCTGTGGTCTCTGTTCCTGTTAAATTAATCATTAAAAATCATGTTAAATTCATTTTACTGACCTTAATCAAGACTTCAATTTTCCTCAGTTTTTCTTAGCAATAAGCTACATCAGTAACAGTAACAGATATAATAGCTTGTAATGCATTCCACTTTGTGGAATTAATACAAATCTCCTATTTTAATTTGGAAAATTTTTTAAAAGAACATTTTAGATCTGGATTTAAAGGGACGCATGTTTTTTCGAACATTTGCTGGTAATTTTAGCAACATTACAGTGACATTAGTTTAATCGGTTTATTATAGTACAAATGCACACCACACTGATCAGATGTGGTAAATGTGGGGAAGCTAAAGTTTGCCAATGCATTTCCAATGCTGTGTAATGAAAATGATGTAATTCCCAGTGCTAAAATGTGAGACTGGTCTGTGTTTGTTGTTGCTGCTGCTTTCACACGCTGGGAGCAGCAGCGCGGATCCAGATAAGTGATCGCATCTAGGCGACAGCCTCTGATTTGCTCTGATTCATCTGCTTTCCTTCTTGTGGCACAGCCAGCGATGAATACAGATGCCGTTTGCGTTTTTGAGAGCAGTCGGTGTTTTCAGAGAGATAAAGCGTGACAACCAGGTACAATGTGCTCCTGCCACATGCCTGCCGACGCAGGTCCTGTCTGCTCTTAACCTCCAAACTAAACACAACACCTCCCGCCTGCCTGGAAACTTCCTGACAGATAATGAGGTGACACATTTTGGTCAGGTCTTATGGTACAAACACTCTCACACACCGTATCGATCTGACCAGTTGCCTTCCAGTCCCGCAACCCAATTATCGTGTCAATGAACATACTCGTACTTCCTCTGGGCAACAGAACTGCATAGTTTAACTTATAACAGAACAATGTTGGAACTCAACCGTCTCATTGTTTCTGCCAGAAGGGCCTCTCGGAGGTGGATAAGAAAAAACAACATTTCAGGACTGAATGAAGAGCGTGGGAAAAAAAGGGGGAAAAACATGTGAAGGCTTCTGGCAAGAAGAAAAGAAAAACGAAAATAAGCAGTGGTGTGCAGGTGATTGAGTGGGGGGAAAAAAGAGCAACTTGTGCCACAAGTGGGATTTTGTTTTTTTACAGGAACAGCTATGACTTAATATCTATAAATCTATTAATAATCAATAGCCGTATGTTATTGTTTGGCGACGGATAGTGCACTATTAAAAAAAAACAAAAAAAGATTTCAGAAGGGCTCTTTTTTGTGCAGAAGAAACAGAGCAGGTACTCTAGCACCTCCTAGTGTCTATCTGTGTATGTTTCTGACAATAAGTGACACATGTTGAAGGTGTCGTGGAACTCATAGTTTAATATCTCAAATAAAGCAGAAAAAATAACCCTTTTTCAATGATACACAAGTAGTCAAACAGTAAACGGCAACCTAAGTCTGAAATATTTACACCTGATTACATTCAAAATGTTTATTTTAGCACAATCAAAATCAAGTGTTCCAAAAACACCTACTTCCCTATGAACTTAGCATAAGTGTGCCATTCATCAAATATCACAGTGTCAAAAAGAAAACAAGTGAAAATGTAAACAATGTTCTGGCTACAGAGGGAATAGCTTCAAATTGTAACTTAAGTGCTCTACATTATCTCATACTCCAGCAAAATTCACAGAAAAAAAAAGGTCCAGTTAAATCCATAAAGCTGATGCTGCAGTTTTTACTGCCGGGGCAGTTCGACCCCCCGCTGGGTGTCACAGCCCAACACCTCCAGGCGGAGGGCGATGTCATTGACCCAGCCCCGAGGATGGATACGGAGGTAGCGGGCAAACAAAGGAGGCTCAAAAACTGTGAAAACTTCCTCATCCGGATCGTTGTTGCCTGTGAAGATCTGATGAGGAAAGGGAAGAGTAAGAAGTCAGGAAACAGCACAGAAAGATGGCATTTATCATGTCAGTACATGCAGTTCCTCAGAAAAATACTCTCAGCTCTTTAAGTTTCTCACATTTTGTCTCATTACAGACACAGAACAGAAAAACATGAAACAGTGCATCACTGTGAAACTGAAGGACAATGATGAAGCTGCACATTGTTTTCAGGTATCCTGAGTCAATGTTTGTAATAATTTTTACTTCTTTGGGAAATAGCTCAAACTTAAACAGATTGGATGGAAATTGTTTTTGAACATACAATTTTCAAGTCCCAGCACATATTTTCTATTTGATCCAGGTCTGGACTCTAACACATGAATATGGATTGATGTAAAAAAAGAAAAAAAGAAATTGCATTGTATTTCTGGGTGGCTGTTTAGGTTTGTTGCACAGGTTGTAGATGAGATGTGACATTTTAGTTTTCCACCACAAATAGTAATTTGCTCGCAGAACAAAATATTCAATTTTGGCATCGTCTTTCACATGTTTGCTGTGACCCCTGCATGACCTCTCTTCACACGTTTCAAATTTAAATCCACGTATAATTTTCCTTCCACTCCACTACTTTGTGTTTGTCTAAAATCCCAATGAAATGCAAAATGTTTCTGCTTGTAAAGTCGTAGAAGAGCCTGTGGTATTAATACTTATACATGACACTGTATATTAACTTAATCCCAAAGACCAAATCATGTGGAAATAATCTCTATTTTTTCTTTCGCCAAAGATGTAGTTCAACATTTTTCAAGACCCACACTAACGCTGCAAAAAAACTGTGTTGACTCACTTACCGGCAGTCTCAGCTCTGATTCACCGAATAACTGAATAAATATTAGAGTTGAGAAACCTGCAGAGTCTGCCTGGCAGCTGTGACGCAGGCTTGAGTGTAAATGGAAACCGTTTGTGAATTTTTCTGCACACCTTTTCTCTCCGGGAGTTCTCCTCCAACACGCTGCTCCAGGAATGTCGGTCCTGACTGAATGTGACCGAGAACTCTGTTACCATCATCTGGGTCAGCATCGACCGTGCGCCTTGCGTGATGATGCCTGTGATCCGTTTGACCTTCCCCAAATCCACCTGCAGCCACTCGTGGGGGTTGTTGTTCTGAGGCAAACAAGATATTGAAGCATCTTCAGATTTCAAGAGGATATTCACTGTGTAGCTCAGTGTATGATCAACAAAACCTGGTGTTTTTAACAAAATTTGTTTTCAAAAAACGCAATGACTTTCCACAATCTGTGAAACCATCAATTTTGTTCCTGAGCATTCTTGGTAAAATGCTTTCCTGACATTGGTTTGTGGCTTTAAATTTAAGTTCTCCTGGTTTATGTAGTGGGATAATGATCCACATCATAATAAAAAGCCCAGTGACTAATAGGTCACCAAAACAAATCAAGGTTTTTAGATGGTCTAATCCAAGTCTGGAGATAAATTTTAAGAAGCAGTGGTATGAACTTAAAAAACAAGTTGTGTATTCTGGAAAACCTTCCAATGTGGCTGAATGGGATAAAACCCATTAGTTATTACAAACACTTTATGGCAGCTGGCGCCCAGGATGGCACAATCATTGGGGTGATTACTTTTCCATATAGATCCAGATTGGCTAAGACATGAAAAAAATGATTATGTGTTTATTCAAATTGTCTTGGCTTGATATAAAAATGTGTTTTTAGATCAAACAAAAACTTTGTTTTATTTGGAAACTTGTTGACAAAAAAGGCAAATAAAGAAGAAACACTTCTTCTCTATTTTCCTGCACAAACTCCAGAAAGATTAAAATACATATCTTCACTCAACTAGTGTTGTATAATTATTTGTCTTGAAATATAAAAAAAATAATTCGCTCACATATTTCTTTTAAAAAAAACAGCAACAAACTAATTTACTCTTAAGTTTAGAATATGGTTGTTGAGACACTGAAACACAGAAAAACAATGTTTCATCTGTGCATCATTTATTTCACTACTTTTCACTGGCACGATGTGGAAACCGGTTGTGGCCAAAAGTTTCAGCTTCAGTTCCTTCACTGTTGAAATTCTTTTGGTTTTATGCAACATTTTTGCTGTTTGTTCATCTTAGCCTAGAACTATCTTATAACCAAAGGTCGGCGCAGAGAGATTGACCTCTGTTGTTCTCCGGTGCCACAGCAGCTCAATGAGCTGCCACGAGGACAAGTCACACGCCTGCAGTTCACTTCTGGAAAGTGTTAAAACGATAAGCTGAAGAGGAGAGGAAACAGAAGCTGAAGCCAAACATGATAACGGAGTGTGAAGAGAGAAAGGTTAATGGTCCGCTATGAGAGCTTCACTGCTTCTTTGCCATTTGATGGAGACCAAATGTCACAGATAATGCAGACAAAAGGTTATTGATGGATTAAATGTCTTGAGTGTTGTCATTGATTAATTTCTTTATGCAGCGTGCAGTCGGCATGGTAATCAGTATATATACTTGCACTCGCAAAAAGTGAACACACCTTTGGCCTCCAGGCGTTGGCTCCACCGCTCTGGTGCAGGCGTGCGAGGAAGGGGCTCCAGCTTCTCAGGAAAGACGACTGAAATGATGAGGCGTTAAAGCTGCTGTCAGGAATTCTCCCCTTCTCAAGTCCCAAAGGCAGAGAGCAGCCTGCTCACACACACAGACACACATAAAACATACAGTCTGAGTCATTTCTCACTTTCTCCAAGTACTAAAAAAAGAGTTGAATCAACTCACTGTTCAGATCGCATCCCAGCAGCTCCAGACGGAGAGCGGGTTTCTGCTTGTAGTCGTGTGGATGAATCCTGATGTAGCGAGCCACTAATGGCGGAGAGAATCTGTTTTCCTTTGTCTTGGAGCTGTCCAGGTTGCCACGAAACTTCTGCAGCACAGTTAGAGTAGTTTTGGATTTTTCATTGTTTCATTAGTTTTATTTAGTTGTGACTTTTTGATGGTCTAATTCAGTTTGTTTTTTCATTAGTTTTACAGTGGATTTGCTAGTTTTTATTAATTATAATTAGTGTAGATATTAGTTTCAGTTAAATTTTTATTAGCTATGTTGGTAGTTTTAATTTTTTCATTCTTTGGTTAATTTTTAGGTGGAAAATTCAAAAAGGTCAAAGTATAGTGTTGTCATAACTATGCTTGTCCTTAAACATCAGCTGGGTAATGTATACTCAACAGATGATACAATTTTCTAAAAATTAATTAAATTATTGTCAAACAACCAATTGTCAAATATCCCAACTTTTGCAGTCCTTAAAATGATGACTAGGAGTATCGTAATTTGATTACAGCTGACGTAAACTGCATGTGCGAAAAAATATCAATTTTACATCAAACCGAAAGGCTAATAAATAGATTAATTACACAAAACAAGGATTGCTATAGCTCTAATTTCAGTATGTTTTAGTTAGTTTTATAAACACATGATATAGTTTGCCTTAGTTTTTGTGTTTTCCCCATTAATTACCGTTTTTATTTATTTTAGTTAACAAGTGACACAATTCCTTTTTTTGACGTAATGACACCCAGGCCATTTGGATATCCGATACGTATCTGACCTTTTCAAATGTGACCTGAAGCTCAAGGTCAGGTCGCGTTCATTCGACGTTAACGTCAGTGATTCTCAGCAAATATCGCTATTCTGCGTCCTGAAACTCGCAAGCGGGAAGAAAAACAACAATCATGACGGACTATAATGAGGATGAAGTTGCTAGTATGGTGGCTGCAGTCGGACAACAACTTCAAATGTGTATGCTATGCTCCACCGTTAGCATTCATGTTTACTTCTGCAAACTCTGAGCACTACTTCTTTTTTATGGCGGTTGGCAAAACACTATGCGCGACGTTATTGCGCCCTCTACTGCGCATGCGGGACACTTTCAGGCCGTTTGGCATTCTTATGTGGAAGTATGAACTATGGCAAAAAAAAAAATCCGCTTAGACAAAAAATCTGACTCGGCTCACTTCATGTTGCAGTGTGAACCTAGCCTTAAGTTCAGCTTTTTTATTTTGTTCATTTTGGTTTACTATAATAACCTGTTAGAGAACAGTTCAGACTAAAGGGACTATGAAGATTATCACACAGCTGTTTAGCCTTTGCTGTGGACGCACCCTGGTGTTAATGGAGCTCTTTCCCCTGTAAGTGGTCCAAGTCTCTTGGTTGAGGCTGTAAGACACTTTGAAGGTGGCGGTGTAGTGGTCCCTCAGCTTCGAGCTCACCCCCTGTGTCTGGATGCCATGCAGCAGGGTGGGCCTCAGAAGATCAACCTGAAACCACAAATTATTTTACACTGACTGTTTCACAACAATACCTGAGCTTTGGCTTTATGTGTCAGGTGTAAATGCTCAGAACGTCTTACCTGCAACCACGACTTGATGCCTTTTCCCATCCAGGCGTTGTAAAAACCAGTCATATCGAGTCTTGCCAGCCTTGGCTCCCAGTTACCTGGAAACAGAAACATAAACCAACATAAAGACTATAACCCCATCTTACTTCCTGATGTTTGTATTTCATAAAGCTGAGGTATTTTCTTTAGATTGACTGATTATTGTGCTAATTCTTTTGGTACTGTCACTTTAAAAAGCCTGTTGCATATAAAAGAAAAACCCAGCTGGTCTTACCACTGTGATCTGATGCTGTAATCTGGGAGTCTTCAATCCGCCCTGATTTCATTCCCAGAGGTAAAACACACTCTGCATGTCACAACATCGAAAGAAAAGTTTAGTAAAGTGTGTCAGTGTTCCTAAAATATAAAATACACACAAAAACACATTTAAAGCAAACAGCTTTAAAGCAAACAGCTTTAAATGTGCGGTATTTAAATTTCAGTTGTGAAATGTGTTTCAGCATTTTGACCTTTTCTGTAACTGATGAAACTTTAGATATTACCCTGAGAAATGAGGGGATTCTGGCATAACTCAACTCTGAAATTAGAGTGGACATTGATGAAGGCCATGACTCAAATATTGTAATGAAACGCTTTCTGATTCATATATTCAGCTTATTGTTCCATCCTTTTTATTTCTAAGAAATACAAAATTATTTTTTAATTAGTAATAAGCGTAAAACTCTTATTACCATTTCCTGAACTAACTATCAGTCTGGAAAATATGGCCTATCAATTCAAATGTTACACACTGTGATATATAGCAAATCAGGCATTTATTCCTGATAAATGCCTCACTTATCAGGCAGTTCCCAGAAAATTTTAATTTTATCTAAGCCTGATGAAAAAGACAGGACCTCCAACAACAGACTAAAGTTGTTCTAACTTTAGTCTAGTTAGAACAATTCTGACATCTATGGCACAAACAGAACCATAGATGTCAGCATAAAAATATCAAGGATTCAAAAAAACTGATGACAAATCTCAAAAACAATCCAAAAGTTTGGGGAGTTTTTCTTATAGATATGCATGTCCCAGGATAGACCCAGTAACACAGAACAATTCAAAAGCATCCAATTCAATCAGTACTTCTATCAGTAGGACATGTGTGCACCTACGTGGATCATAGACCAAGAGTCTGGCTCTCATCCCAGCCAGCTGGTATTCGCCGATGGTGCACTCCACTAACCATGTCCCAACCGTGGCAGGTTTCATCTCCACCGTCCCAAAAACCCCTTCAGGAATGAGAACAGAGCAATGAGTGAGACAGAGAAAGTTATGGAAAATTCATGTTACATAAAAATGTATTTATTTCTTAATAATTAATTAATGTTGCTTATTAGTTTTTACAGACCAGATGTTTTATTGTTTTTTTTTTCTTTAGACTTTGATTGATTGATATTATGCTACTGTTTATTTATAAGTTAGCATTCAGTGCTTGCCAAAATAGTTTAAGACAGTTTGGATGGTTTGGACAGCAGCAAGAGTCGGTAACATCTGAACAACCACAGTAAGTACAGAACAGGTGCACCACAAGGTGGGTTGGTGCCGATATGCAGAAGTCATTGGGCATGTGCTTGGGTACAGTCTGGACAGGACGCCTGTCCATCAGAGGCCAACACAGAAACAAAAAGGCTAAACAACCAAAGGACAATTTAGAGAGACCAGTTAACTTTACTGTCAGGCTTTTGGACTATGTGAGTTCTCTCTAGGAGCCCCTAGAGAGAACTCACAAATGCATGGGGACAACAACAGAACTCCAGACTATCACTATTAATTATAAAAAGACATCAAGGGAAGACATTTCCCTTCTAGGGAAAGTATGGATACAAATGTGTGTTTGAGTGTGTGTTTTTACCTGGAAACAGGTTGAAGACACCCATACGATGTTCTTGTTTAGAATGGACAGTGAAAGGCAAACCATGGAAGTGGACGGCATGGTACTCTCTGTCGCCTCCAACATTAAGAAGGTGCCACCTCACTGGCTGATGCTGGGCCACAACCAAACCGGGAAGAGTCTCGGCCACATAGCCATTTATGGCTAAGGAAAAATATTTGTTGCTTTTGTTAATGGACTCATTATCGAGCAGAAAAAGCAAGCTTTACAAGAAACACAATGAATCACCTGCAAACTTATTGCTGGTGTGGTACCAGGGATCCTGTGTGTTGGCCTGGCAGGGGGGAGAGCAGTACCTCAGCAGGTTCTCCTCATGGTACCAGCTTTTAGTTTCATCAAAGGTGTGGAAGAGCAGGGAGAAATCCTGGATGTCTGGTTGCATATTGAGGTTATTCTGCCATTTGTAAGTCTGCAAGGTTCCAGGCTTACAGATCACAAGTGGACCAATCAGACCAGAGTGAAGGTCCCTCTCCTGTATGAGACAAAGAAATTAATCGAGAATGTTTGCTACATGAATCAGTTTTTGAATGTGTCAGTAACACAGCAGCAGACCTTGTCCACAGTGGAGTAGTAAGCTCCAGTCTTGCAGTTAAACTCAGGATCAGAGGGTCCTTGTTTCTCAATAATTTTCCAGTTGTAAGTCCGGATCTGTCCCGGAGGAACAGGTTCTCCAGGAATACCAAAGGACGCACTGCTCTGTCCGGGGCTAACATGCTGGCTGCGGTAATACACTCCATGAAGATGAAGGGAGTAGGGTCTCTTGGCATTGTTCTTAAAGGTCACCTGAGTTAGGACACGGCATAAATGAGAAACATTAGATTTGACTTCATAATCAGAGGTATTTATACTCTGGTCATTAACAAACTTGACCTATTTTCTATGACAGATCACAAACAAGCAGGAAGAAGAGGAACAGAAAACACTTTTCTTATACTTCTTTCCATTCAGAGGAAGAAACTCACTGTGAGGAGATCGTTAACTTCAGTTCTGATGACAGGTCCCAGGATTCCCAAGTGTTCCTCAAGCTCTCCTCTGTTGATGGGCTCTTTGAAGTCTTTATCCACGTAAGCACGATACACCACCTTCGTATAATAAGGAAGGAACTTCCTCATCCCCCGACGCATGTCTCTGATTCGAGGAAAATCAAGTATTAAGAACTGCTCTTTCAGTGAGTGAGAAGAATCACTGTTTGTACTCTTGTAGAACCACTTTTCACAACAATTTCAATTGCAAGTCTGCAAAGTTATGTCTCTACTAGCTTAACAATTCTAGACATTCATACGCTACTTTGCAAAAATAGCCCAAGTTTGGTCAGACTTTTATTCCCACCTGGGTTTAATGAGTTGATTTGGTGTTTTGATGCCATAATCCCATGTGATTTCATCTGCGGCGATGTAGTAATTACGGGGTTTGGTTTCTCCAGTGCGCGGAACAACTAAACCGGTGCCAAATATTTCTGATGAACCGTTCACCTGTTGAAACAATTAAATATTTATAGCAGTGAAGCAGAAGGTTTTTATTCTCCTGAATAAGACAAAAACTAAACATGTGTACCTCACTGTTGTAGTCATCATACTCAAAGGACAGATTGACCTCTGTTGTGTTGTCATCAGTGAAGTTATATTCCAGATCCAACAGATCATCTAAAAGACCCTCATATTCAGAATAGTTGTAGTTTTCATCCATCTCCTCCACTGGAGAGATTAAGTTTTCAGAGTGGACCTGTTGACTTTCTGATGCATCGCCATTTAGTGTGATGTCATTGTTTTCTGTCCAGTTCCCAGCTGCCTCTCGTTTCTGTCTCCCACCTCTGTTTAGTTCTGCTTCAGTCAGATTTTCAGGAGTTGCCCAGCCCCCATCTCTCTCTACTTCTTCCAGGACATCTTCTGGGATTCCCACCTCTGAGGGAACTTGTTCCCTTTTTACTGACGCCACCCGCACTCTCTTCAGCTGACACACGCCATGTGCATCTTCTCCCAAAGTTACATTTTGATCAATTGTGTTGTTGGCGACAGGTTTTTTGCACACTCGAACCAACATTGTGCCATTCTGAGGTCTCAACCCCCTCGGTTGCAAAAGTGCGTTGTCCATATATTCAGAGATATCTTCATCATCATCACGGTCGACCAGAGAAAACTCTCTGCAGACACGGACAGTGTAGCGGATGGTCATTCCTCGACTTCTAAGCTTGCTGTCAAAGGCACTTATCTCCCACTCACCTGGAAGAGAAAGTCAGGATGTAGTGCCAAATAGCTGGTTTAGATCAAAGCATACTGATGTGACAGAATGGCCCAGTCAAAGTACAGACGTAAATCCAATTGAGAATTTGCAGTAAGACAAGGACATTAATGCTCACAAACACTTTCCGTTTGCACATGTAACCTCTACATGTGCAGAGGCTACATGAACTCTGCACATGTACAGTTCAGACTCTACATGTGCAAAGCTGCAGCTGTAACCACAGCAGATTATCGTTCTACAAAGTATGGACTCAGGTGACTATATAAAAACGCCTGCTCCCAGTTTATGATTGCTAAAGATTATTTTCCATTTCTCAGTTATGTGTTACTTTGTCTTGAATTATCGCTTAAAATCCCAAAGAAATACATTAACGGTTATGGTTATAACTGATAAACCTGTATAAAAATTGTTGATAAGAACTGATAAATGACTCCATGTTGTCCAAACCTTATATTTCAATCCACGCCTTATGAAATGAAGAGTATTTAGGAATATTGTGTTGGTCATGGGAATCATCTGAATGGCAACTCCCATCACTTCAAATACATTTATGTATCGCCAATTAAACTAGAATCTCTGAACACGTTCATGTTAGGAACGGGGTGTAAATGTGAGCTTTTCCCTCACCGATCACTTCTGCCTCCATGGGAATAGTTACAGCCGTCATGGGGAAAAGGGTGAGAACAGACTGGTAGACGCCTTGGTACTGAAACAGGTTTCCAGTGAAATAGACGGAGAGGAATTCACTCTGGGTTCCCACGTTGGCCACGTGCCAGAAGGGAACATCCGTGTGGCACATGACAAACTGACGCCCGCTAAACATGGTGCCGTTTATACCTGCAGGGGGAGGCACATTCAAAGTACATGTTTTTGTTTTCACACTATCCACTAAAAAGGCTGTAAAAATCTACAGAGACAAAAAACAAATGCAAACATGTTGAACTCACTGTAGATGACATTGGACTCATAGAACTCAGGGTCTGAGGTGTTGTAGGAGCTTTGAGTTGACCTCTTCATGTTTTCCTGAAAGTACCAACTTCTGTTCTCATCAAACACAGCAAAAATGAGACTTTGCTTCTGGTCGGGGCCCAGCTTCAAGGAAAGAGCAAACAAAAAAGCGTTAAAGCCACTAGCACACACTAAGGAGAGTATATGTCTGATGTGTTTTTTCATCTCACCAGATTTCCTCTGCGGTCAATAGCGTTGGGCTTGCAGATGAGTAGCGTCCCCACCAACCCAGAGGCCAGGTCCTGCTCTGGGGAGATGGTGCTTTGATACAGCTGAGTCAGGCACTGGGGGTCTCCATCCAAAGGTCCGTCATCTGAAGTTAGCTTCCAAATGTAGACAAACGTCCTGTTGGGTGGGACTCCCAATGTACGCAGGTCACGCAAAGCAGCTGTTTAGAGAGATTTGAGCAGGTTGGAGAAAAACTGATACTAGTGAGAAGATCTTCAAAGATTTATGAGGTTCTGCTAATTTTACTGAGCTGTTCAGGATTTTACATGAAAGATGAATGCATAGGTGAGGCGGAAGGACAGTAAGACGGAGTTACAAAAAAAAATATATTCTAAATAAAAATTTGAAAGATTTTTTTTTGCTTTTGAATTCCAGACTCGTTTGTTTTAATATAATTTTTTTTTTTTTATAAAAACTGCCTTTGGAAGCAAGTCATATGTAGAGATAACCTTTCTTAGAAATTTTAAATGATCAAAACTTTATTCAAAGTTAAGCTTCTTGGTTGGTGTTCACTTGTTTATTTTAAAAGTAAATGTTTACTATATAAACCAGACAATCATGGATTTGCAGAAATAATTGAATAATTTACAAATCAGCAGTCATCTGTCAGTAACTACGATTTACTACTAAAATAAACAGATATCTACTTAACATTAATGAATATGTATATGGTTATATGATTTGTTGAAGGCAATGTCATAAAAGCAAAAACAAGTCACAAATGAAAAGACAGGGAGCTCAAAGAGATATTATTTTAACAGGGATTAGCACTTAAAATTATTTTACTGAAAATTGGGGACAGATTTAATTTAGAGCTTATTGATTTATGGCACAGCCAAATAACATTTTTTAAATGATATTTCGGGTCTCATCTGATTTTCTCCATTGATATACTGCATTGTAAATAGTCTATCTTTTTTACTGTTCAATATACATGCAATGCATGTTATTGTTATTGCTGTTAATCTTGCTTCTTATGTATTGTTTTCTTTAACACTTTGACTTTTGGTGTGACCGATTATATCTGTTGCTTCTGTTACACTTGAATTCCACAATAAAGGCTGATTCTATTCTATTCTATTCTATTCTATTCTAAATTCCCCCTCGACTTGCCCCTGTGAGAATGTGCCACTCTGGTGGTTTCTGTGATTGCAGGAGATTCACACTTCCTCCTTTTCCTTGTTGCGTTACTGCTAACACAAACTTGCATCAGCACCAAGCGGACATCCAGAGCCTGAAGACATCTCTGTTATTCTCCACTAACACAATGAATGCAGATTTCTTTAGAGCTTAGGCTTACCATGATTGTATCCCGGTCCTGGAACGATCTCGGTCAGGCCATTGGGGTAGATATTGAAAGGGCGACTGGCTAAGTTTCTAAAAACAATCTGGAACAAATCAACAAAAGGCAGATAAATAAAAATAAAACAAACAAACAAACAAACAGAGCAGATTGTTAGCATGCAATCTTCAAACAACTCACAGAGATTTGATCATTGACTCTTCCTTTCAGTAGGGGACCCAGCAGAGTCCGAGAGGGATTCTTCCTCACAGTGAAGGAGCCATCTGTGTATTCAACATACACAACCTTCTTATATGTGTAACCAAGGTGATGGGGAGAAGCAGGCAAATATCTGGACTGTAATTCACTGATAAGAAGAAAAAGAAGGGAAACAATTAGTTTAGCAATAAATATTTATGCTTTTTCCTTTTTCCTTCCACATTTCCTCACCTGTCTGTGGGTTTCAGATGAGGAGCGTAGTTCCAGGTGACTTCCTCAGCAGCAATATAGTGGGTTAAGAACTGGAGGCTCGGTCCTCCGCCAGATCTGGGTTGGACTTGTGGTTTTTTTGTTGGAGATAGCTGTATGTCGAACTCATAATCATGGTCAATTTCATCTTCTTTAACCTTGCGCAGTTCCTTGGTGACAGGCTCTGGGCATTTCTCCACCGTAAACAATGCATTCATGCCATCTATGGAACAGTTAATGTTGGTTATTCCAAACTTCAGGAGTTGTGATTATATTCTAATAAGGTAAACTAATTTCTTTTTTGTTCTTTACCATATCGATGAGCGTGGATCTGACAGCTGATGAGAAACTGGCCCTTGGTTGCCGGTCTCATTTCTGCAGTGATGAATGTCATTGGAGTCACTTCTACTGTGACTTTACGATGGGTCAGTACCTGGAAATGAACAATTCATAATACATAGATTTCATTTAGATATTAGACTCAACTAACTGTTAGAATAAAAACTTTAGACAAAATTATAAAAAACTACTTTCCAGATAACCTTTTAGCCAAATGTGTTTAAGCTTGATACCACCTGTTAACCTCAGAAGTTCTGGAGCCCAAGCCGGCTTTATGTAAATGTTGCTGGATGTTTGTAGTTCTGATTTCCACAAATTTAAAAGCAAAAACCTGCCTAATGAATAAGGAATAACTTGTGTAGTATTAACCCATTTTTTTACCTTAAAAATGTTTTTGTGTGTAAAAATGAGACATAAGAAATAAAAAATTGTCAGTCTGAATCAGATAGATAGTTTTTACCATGTTTATTTACAATAAAAATTGGAGCAATGAGTATGTATTGCTTTGAACTGATGCCTCAAAATAAAATTTGGTGCAACATTTTCATAAAACCCAAATAACTTTTTTTATTGGAGAAAAAGTTAAATTTCTTCCTTCCATTTCACATTAACTTTTCATAATATGTGAAAAAACTTAAGTGGTTTGAATGTTTTTCCAAAGAACCATAAATGTGATTGTATATTGTCCCTCCAGGCAGCCATCCATAGCAGGTCCAGCCTGTTCCAGGAGTTCACAAGCCAATTCAAACATGACCTGGTATAAATTAAGTTGCCCCAGCAGACTGAGTTCTTTTGAACAAAAGCTAAGGAGGAGTTTATCATGCAGTATAACTTCTGTTTATAAATGCAATTAATCAATATCTGTTTGGAAATCCGAACATCATGTTTAAATTTGCAAAGTCTCTATAGATACGTGATAAAATGGGCACACAACACCAATAAGCAAACGCAGAGTCTGAAGTTTCAACCGTCTTTAAGATTTAAGGACGAAAACTAATTAATATCTAATTCTCATGAAAAATTAGATCGGATCCATAAGTGCAATAAAATTGTCTGTTCTATTTTAAAGCAAACCAATCCTCATGTTATCCTATTTTAACATATGTTACAGACAAGAGTGGTAATGATGAACTGATTAGACAGTAAAATAATTTAAGGATTCATCCTTTATGGAAAACACCTTGCTTTATTATTATTATTATTTTTTTTCACATTTAAAAGCTGCCTGTAGAAAGAACAGCTCCACTGTTTTCAGAGTTCTCGGGTTTGTATGTGCAGCCAACAAAGATGCTGTTATGCTCTTGGATGAACAAACACAATCTCACATATAAAGGTCATCTTTCTCTAGTAACTTTGGCTGTATCATGCAGTTCTTGACAGAAATGCCAGAAGGAGATCTGCTAGACCTCCAACACTGCAGACCTGAAGCATTTCCTGAGCGCCCTGCAAGCATCTTATCTGGCAGAAATCCCTGACCGGTCTGCTGTGACTGACTCTTATCTGAAGTCTTTGTTTACCTGCAGTGTGTGACCCTGGAAGCGAATGGAGTGGATTTCTGGACTAGTGCCCAACCCGATCATATGCCAAGACACCGGGTCATTACCCTGACACATTGTTAAACCTGCACATAGACAGAGAGAGATTCAGTGGAATCACTGAGCAAAGCGTTGGACGTGCTTAACATTTCAGCATGCATGTAAGCAGCAACGTCTTCTACGGTGTGTTAAGCAGCTTACCAGGCAAAGTGGCGTTGACGTATCCATTGATGGTGTGGTATTCCTTCCTGCCGTCGCTTCTCCTGAACTTCTCCCTGCCCGTCCTCTGCCCCACCTCTCCATACCAGCTTTTAGTCTCATCGAACACGGCAAACAGAAGGACAAATGCTGGGAATCTCCTCTGGCCGTCCTCTGTGAAAGCTCCTGATGCAGGATTTTAAAGTTAAATGACTTATTTGGTGAAATATCCAGGTTTTAAATTTCTTTCTAAACTACCAGCTTCTGTGAATCAGGAGTACTTTATGTATTTTTATGAATCATTTCCAGCAGCTCACTGACTTGATTTACAGATGAGCAGGGCGCCGATGAGTCCGGAGTTCATGTCTCGCACCGTGTCCACCTGGGAGGAGTATGAGTATGTGAGGCAGTCAGGGTCACTGATGGTCGGGCCGTCACTGAGGCTGATGTCCCAGATGTACTCATAATATCCGCCGGGCTGGACGGCATCATCCTCCTTCTCCTGCCCAGTGGTGGAGTCATCATATCCAGCTCCTGGAAGGAGAGGATATTGCATGAGTTGTTTTAGCTACCAAGGTGGATCAAAAGAGTCAAAGCTGCTCCCACTAAAAGCCTAAAGATAGGAAAAAGGTCAGGAAGTATTTAAAGTTCTTTGGGAAGCAGTGACTCACAGCAAAAACATTAATCAGACAAATGGACATCAAAACAGCTGAAAATGTTCTTTTTTCCCATCAACTTTAAAATGATCCACTTGTTCGTGCTGGTCTTTCAGATGAAATCTAAATAAAATGTGTTACATTTTGCAGTTGTGATGTGATAAAATATGTAAATAGTAAAGGCAGAATGCTTCTGAATAGGCTAAACCCCGAACGTGACAAAAGCAGCTTTTCAGATTATAAAGTCAGTTATTGGGATCGAGCTGTTTGCAGGAAGTGATGCTTCGGGACGTTTAGCAGCATTAGACTCTAATCCAGTGCTGTCTGTGAATGGGATTAGCTATGAAGCACCACACGTGGGTAGAAGAATCTCATAAGAGCCAGAGAGATGAGCAGTTTGGCTCCCGCAACCCGCAAAAGATCTGCACACATGAGATAATAGTGACCGTTGTTCTCTGGCACTTCTTGAGAATCAAGAAGTTGTTTTTTTATGGGGGTTCCTGTTCATTGAAAGCATTTTTTTTTTTACAGTTTATTGATAATAATGTTATAAAAACTGCCTCATTTATTACATGTCAAGTTCCTTAACCCTTTAACTGCCATGAGGACGCCGGTGTCACCACTGACCCATTGACCTGCATGTGACATTATTTGGGGTGACAGTTAAAGGGTTGAAAAAGGAAACTACTACGCAGTGACTCAAACATTTAAATAATCCCACTTGGTAATGTAACTCACTGAAACAGTAAGCAGTCAGTTTGCAGCTAGTTCTGTCTGAATTTTCCATTTCCTCATCTGCACTGCAACAGGTCTTTAAATCTTACCATGAGTCAACCATCTGAGTCAATTTCTTGCTCATTATTTGACCAAGGAGAGGGGAATGCTGCTCACTGATGTTTTACCCATGTTGCTGTGTTCCAGGAGCAACTTTGAGGACAAAAAAATGCTGGGTATTTTGGTGGCTGACCTTCAGACTGCTTCCAGTAGGTGATCCCCACGGGGCTGATACTGTAGGGCTGAGACGCCAGGTTTTTGAAGTGGACCACCACTCTCTCCCCAGCCTGGGCCACAATCACTGGGCCCTGAATACCTGCCATCACATAATATGAGATGATAGAATATTAACATTTTCAAACAGATATGATGTTTGTTAATGAGAAAAAGTACGTTTATGCTAGATACAGTGACAGCGTATGAGGAGGGACGATCTTCTTCATATTATTATTACTTGTATTATTATTGCAGTAATATATAGTATAATCATATATTGTTTGAATGTATGAGAGGAAATAAGAAATATTGATGAATTGCAGCATTTATTGCTTTATAATTAATAGAATATTAAAATGCTTTATTGTTGTCTCTTGATAAGAGTTTTCCTCCCTCGTTTTTTGGCTCCAAGCCTTCAAGTAATATCAGACGTACACGATAATGTTAGGAGAGTGGCAGAATTTTAAAATGTCTGACTTTTGGGAAATTTAAAAAAATACACATATATGTGTGTCAGCATATTGAAATCAACTGCTTTGTATGAAGATGTGTACCTACTGATTATTAAGTTCTCTTTTAAATAATTAGATAATTAAAAAAAGTAAAATCTAACCACATTTTCATTTTCACAGTCAATTTAATAAAATTCCTGAAATTCTGCGATAGGGTGTGACACCACAGAATTATTAATGCTTTTCCATTCACAAAGCTTTCAAGAGGCACTGCTTGCTATTCATTCATTCATTCATTCATTCATTATGTTACTGACAAGTTTCCTGCCGTCATTAAGTAAGTGTAAATGAAAGTGTGCACCACCCACCTGTCCAGGCTGGTCTGGGTCTGGGCACAGTGAATGTAGCATCTGTGTACTCCCTGTAAACTGCCTTGATGTATTTTTGAGGAATGGTTTTGAGGTTTCCTCTAAAGAAAATTAAGAATTAGTTAGCCACAAGACCAACTTAGGATCAAGGTACAGTACTACACTTTTCTCTGATCATTTAGATGAAACTGACCGCACATTTAAAGCAACTGCAGTCGGAGTTGCTTACCTTTGCTCGGATGCGCGGCCCCCATCGTCCAGGTGGATGTAGTCCCATCCGATCTCCACCACTGCTATGAAGTATTCTCTAACCGCGTCCTGTTGGGCCTCCCCGGCGGAGCAGCGGAGGAGGAGCGGCAGCAGGAGCAGCAGCTGTGTCCTCATCCCTTCAGTGTGCGCACCTGTTAGCTTCACTTCAATGTCCCGGTGTGAAACACTAACCAGGCTCTGCTGCGCCTCCTCTGGGCTCCGATATTTAAGGGAGGAGGGAGGAGAGGAAGGTCAAGAAGACGGTGAAGGGAGAGCACGTGGGCGAGGAGCACGCAGTCGTGACATCACATTAGTTTCTCTGGAAGATGAGTTTGTGTTGGAGACGCCTTAGCAACTCTGCACTCTGACCATTAAAATGACGGGGTCATAGCTGGAGGTTGGCATCATTGTAAAGGTTTAACAATTTAAAAGAAGTTATCAATGAATAAATGAGAAGCTATTTATGAAATAAAACATAAATAAGATGTGTATTTATCTATGTATGAAGTTACTTATCCACTCAGAAAAAAGGCTTCACATTAAAATGTTATTGTTAACTGAGTTTTTTTTTTATTACAAACAAACATAATTGAAATTAGGCAAAAAAAAAAGAAAAAAAAAAGAAGAGAAGTCATAATAGGCAGCAACATTAAAATAAATTAAGCCCTTCAGGACTCCATTTGAGCATCTTTGATCGTTCAAAACATGGTTTACTTACACTTACTTGAGATTTTTTAAAAACAAACTTTGACATGAAAGACATCTAAATCTAAAAACACATTTTAAGTAGAAGTGTGAAAAGTGCAGTACATAGACTGGGTTAGCCAGGGCTTAATTATTTTTAAATGTCTGTTCATTTGGGAAACCTTTATGTTTCATGTAAAACAAAGGTGTAATGATGTTAAGGAGGATTTTATGCAGTGGAAACATTATTTCTCAGAACATTTAGAATGTTTCTGACATCTTGGATGGTTCCACAATTACAGTGATGAGAGTATGAATGCCATGCAATGGGTAGCAATCAAAATCCACAAAGAAGAAATGTTTTAATTTGTGTTTTAATATGCAGAAAAGTCATTTTTATCTAACAATAGTTTAATAAAGCTTTATGTCAGTTTTGAATCTCTGCTTGGCTTTCAAACTACATCAAACTATTGAGTTGAAGTCTAAAGTGACTCATTTTTAATCAAACTGGCCGGATCAATACAACTATAAACCAAAAATATATCGTTTTGTTCCAAATATCGTTCTTTTGGCCTAGTTTTCTAATTTTCCTGCATTTGTGAATTTTGCATAACAGCCAATAAAATAAAGGATTTTTTGTGGAACCTGCTCTCATCAGTGCCTCCTCATTAGGACGTGAGAGAAAAATATTTTACCTCAAAGCTTTGCTGCCACCCTGTGGCAAAACTACACCACTACAGCACTCCCAAAGCCGTTTTTCAATCCGGAATACAGGCACTGCGCTGTAAAATAACACAGTGCTTGCATAAAATAAAATACCGTAACATAAAATAAAAATAGAGACGGAACACAATAAATGGTTTCAATATTTACTTCAAACACACAGCTTTCAGTTTTGACACATAAAAACAAACTCATTTACAGAGCTCCATGACAAATAGATGTTTCAGGTTTTAAAAGTATATGTAAAACAAATAGGCCAAACACAAACATTAAAATATGGCATGCAGTTTTAGGTAAAAAAGAAAAACCTTTTTACAGTAGATGGGCTATGAACAGGGAGTCCACAATATTTAAAGTAACATTTCCACAGGTTGCAGTTAAATAAGTAATACAATTGTACACAAAAGTTCAATAAGTAGAGTAGACTTTAATCTATGTGAAGAAAAACAGACATTACACTACAGCAGGGGTGGGCACTCCTGGTCCTGGAGGACCGGTGTCCTGCAACTCTTAGACGTCTCCCTGGTCCAACACACCTGAATCCAACAGCTGAATCACCTCCTAAGTGCAGTCAGGTTCTCCAGAGTCCTGCTGATGACCTCATTATTTGACTCGGGAGTGTTGAAGTAGAGACACATCTAAAAGTTGCAGGACACCGGCCCACGAGGACCAGGAGTGCCCAACCCTGCACTACAGTGATTTTTGCAAGAGAGCGTTTTATGTAATTTGTCCCTGCTTTCAACAGAAATATTTCCATCAGAAAGATTCCCTATGAACGGCTACAAAGAAACCTTGTTGCAGCTCCAGTAATCCGTATTGTACAGTGACGGTATTTATATGCAACAATGTATAACTCTGTATGATCACTTTTAGTTTCGACGAGGAATAGCATCATCTTAATAAGCTTATGCTGCAACACGACCTTCTTTCCCTCCTGTGTTGAATGGTTAAGGAGTTGGAGAAGAGCGCAAAGTCTATTGGAACAAATTCCTAAATACATCATGTAGTTTAGATTCTGAACTCTTTGGTTTTTCACATATGAGACACTGTCTACTCCACCATGAGATGCTTCTTTTCAATAATCCGGTGGATTCGGGAATCTTCAAACGAGCTGACGCCATGAGGTAAGAAAATAAATGGTATGAAGGAAAAACCTGGGTGTTTAGAGCATTCCTTTGCAGGACACACAGGAGAACCATCTTGTGCAGGACTTCGAGGCGCTCATAGTTTCAGTGAGTTGACCTCTATGATCTGCTGCAGGATGTTGTCCACGTCTGCTGTCTCTAAGCTGATACCGGCCAGGTCCAGCTGGGGCAGCAGGGCTGTGAGGAGCACCACAACGTTATTACGGATGTCACGCAGATTCTGCTGAGACGATCTGATGGGAGAAAAGACAAATAGTCATTAAAGGTTGAATTGCCAACACTTTAAAAAATCAGTTTTAAGCATCAACTTAAATTTAAAATTGAGAGACTTTTTTAACAGGGGTTTCCAAAATATTTTGTTACAAGCTCAAACTTCAAACTGTTTGATTTGGATTGTCATAGATCGACACAAAGTAGCACAAAGTTGTGAAGCTATAAAAAGGTCTCTTCTAAGAAAACAATAAACATTTAAAAAATTCTGCCTCCCTTATTTGGAAATCTCTAAATAAAATCCACTATTGCTAAATGCTCTTAGAAGTCTGATTAAGGTCTCTGGTTTGTTAGAAGCCATTAATGAAAAAACACAAAGCTGCAGGTTTTCTGGGTTATGGCTGCCAGCTGCTGTCCATCCTTTTTAAGGTCAGACGGTTTGGAGTATCTGAGACAATCAGTTTTCAAGTCCTTTCTCAGATTCTCAATTGGATTTAGGTCTGGATTTTGACTGGACCGTTCCAGATCATGATTATTCCTTACTGTAAATCACTTCATTTCTTGTGTGTTCAGTCTCATTGTTCTGACGGATGGTGAACCTTTTCGCCAGTTTTTTGAAGCTTCTTACAAGTTTTTTCTTCCAGATACGGCATGTTTTTACCTCCATCCATCACCTGATCAACTTTGACTAGTTTCTTTGTCTCAACTAAAGGAATGTCTCACCACATAGAACCTGTAAATGTATTTATTACTTAGACTGAATTATACACGCCAAAGCTTTCAGATTTGAATAAAAACAACACAAAACAAAAAGCTCTAAAAGCTACCTTTTTTGGTATGCCATATAAAATCCCAGAAAACACAAAGATGAGGAGGTAGAATGGTCCATGTCTATTTTGTGTGTGTGTGTTACTGCGCTGTCAGAATATCTTGAATCCTTACCTGCTGTCGTCACAGGTGTCACCATCACTTGCTCTCACTCTGCTCTGACCTTCACTTCTTTCCTTCCTCGGTCTGCTCTCCAGCGCTGCAGCCACGTCCGGCACTGAGGTGGAGCACTGCTGGACACAGAGCATTTACAGGTTGCTGCATGAGGCTTCCACGTTCCAGTTTAATACTTTCCCAATTAGCTTTTTAATTGACACTACTTTTCTTCTTGTCTAAATTTGAAAAACAGATTTTCTGGAGTCAAATTACAACATAAGCACAAGGAAAATGTATTTCCTTTAGATCTGCTAATGATACCGGATTGGTTAAGTGGGTTTGCTCAGCCATTCTGAAACAACAAAAGAGTAAATCAAAGGAATGACATGTTCAAAGAATAACTGAACACACCAAACTGACTACATAGATAAAATTGTAAACATATTTCTAATAATCTGTGCGGACCTCAACCATGACTGTTTGGCAGCTGACGTCCTTGCTGGTTGTGGATGCTGTAGGTCTCCCTATCCCTTCTTTCTCAACAACGCCATCAGCTGTCGTCATGGTGCCTTGCGTTGTCTTGGAGACCTCCAGCCCGAGAAGGCTCCGTAGTCGCTCAGCTTCCCTCTCCAACGCGGCCAGCTTCTGCACTTTAGCTTCCCGCTCGCCCAGCTCTGGAGGCAGCACCTTGCTCTGCGGCCGTTCTGTCCTCAGCGGAGACACCATCACAGTCTGGGTGGCCAGCGGCAAGTAGGTCCAGGTGTTGGACGGGGTTTGCTGCAAAGCGTTTGACTTCTCCACTTGGCTGTTGCTGTCCTTTTTGAATGTGTTCGTTTGTTTCCCAGTAGGAAAATCCTCCGTGGGGTTTCCTGACTGCTCTGGTCTCCAGCGCTTTTTCGACATGTAGGTGAAAATAGGTCCAGACTTTCTTTTGCGACTAAAGAACATAAAGAATACTTGGTTACTGTTGCTGTGTTTGTAAATTTATACACACATTTGATCTTTTCTTCAAACTCAACCTGAGCACTGTTCATAAATCTATAAATCAAATCATAAATCAATCTACATTTAATTACCTGACTTAACATGTTTTTTCATGAAAACAGCACCCCCTTGTGGTGATTCAGTTTTTCCCACCTGAAAGTGTCTGTGTGCTCCTCTTCATTCTCCACCGTCTCCTTCTTTTTCTCGTCCTCCTTTTCTTCAAGCCTCTGATCATTTTCCTCTTCATTCTTCTCTTTAATGACTGTATCTCTTCCAGAAGCCTTCTCTTCTGTGTGTGTTTCCGACTGAATCTTTGCATCGCTTGTGTGAGTGTCTTTATGCAAATCCGCCTCGTCCTGTTCCAGTCTCTGTTCATGCGTACTGTGCTCAGGTCTGTGTATGGACGGGGAACAAGGCTGCTTTGATGAAATACTTTCATCCTTCGCCACTTGTTCCTCCGAGTGCCACGCCTGCAACACAACCAGGTATGCTCATAAAACCTTACAAATGCAGTTTGGGAAAAACTGTTGCTAAAAATATCACGCACCTCTTGTGATTTTTCTCGTTTTCTGCTTTTGGAGTGCTCTCTGGGAGGAAACAAAAGCACAGTGAGACACTGGAAGCACGGTGAGTTTATGCATCATGGTTACATGCAAACAGAGATGTTCACAAGCCAATTTTCCCAAGAGTCTGAAACAAGCTTTTTCTTAACAACTGTGCACCATTTAGTTTGCTTATGACACATAATTGCTGTAGGTTAGGAATTCAAATCCTTTCCTTGTCCTTAGTACTGTTGTAGTCAAGACCACTTAACCTCTGTTTTGGTCTTCTAAGATTTGTTTCAGCATGCAAAACGTTTTGAGGAGCAGCAAATTAACCTGAAAATTAAATTAAAGTCTAATATTTATCCCATTAGAAACCCAAATGGACAGTTTTGTTCAAAGAAAGTAATTTAGGATAACAGTCGGTGTTCAGGTCTTTGTTGTTAAAGCAAGATAATAAGTATAGCCTTTATTTATTAACCTTAATAGTCAAAATATTATTTTGGAAATAGTAGGTGGTTTTAGGTCTTCTGTTGCATATAAAAGAATTTAATCTTGTTTTTTACACTATCTTTCATCCAATGGGAAATTCATACCAGGTCAACTTTACTCTACTTATGCTGAGCCACTGCTAGGCAGTTTCTCAGCTCTAATAAAAAATCCTAAGATTGTAAGAATCATGTGAAAACCACTGATATTCCCTCCAATTACGGACAAAAGAGCTGCGATTTTATCTGTATCTAAAAGTGAAACACAGCAGAAGTTATGTGAATGTGCTAAAATATGGAGATGTTTCTCTGAGTCTAAAAGACTGCTGCCATATTTTCTCACTGTCCTGTGACAGGAGGCTCCATCTGCAGAGCGTGCAGATCAGGACGTGCAGGTACACCGAGCTAGCAAGAGACAGCCTGTCTGGTACCTCCGACTTACATGGCTGCAAGGCATCCACTCCTGTTCTCATTATGCAACTTTCACCATGTAGTGGAAGGATCAACTTTTGACTTTATATTTCTTTTTCCGCCTGTGATGGTTAATCAGTATGTAAAACTATACCTTTGCCGGTATCTAAGATATCAAACGAAGGGGTGTAACTCGGAGCCTTGCTCCAACTGTTGGTAGGTGAAGGTCATCTTGAGGAGTGGAACTTGGAAGAGGATGCATGGTTTCAAAAACAGGGTGCAAATTTTGTGTCTGCCTGCGAGCAACCAGAGGAAAGTTGCTTGTAAGACATTTCTCTCCTTAGATTTAATTTAACTCTCAAAGACGAAAGATTCAGTTTCCATCGCCTCTCACCTAAAGGAGATATAGATTTGTCCTAAAGGCCTACAGATTTGCTATTTCTGATTAGATAAAAATAAAAAATACTGCAATATAACACAAATCTCAAATGGCTTGCAAGTCAAACCATGGCAATCTGTTCTGTTCCGAAGTAAAATATCTAACTGGATCAAAGCCAGCAAAGGCAGGATAAGGCATGATCATTTTTAAATTGTTTTCTGTTAGCCCCACTAAGTTATCCTATTCCTACGTGGTGTTTCAGGGTGCAAGAACGTAACCGTTCAGTAGACAACAATCTAGCTTTGCTTTTCTGTACTTCTTATGCTGTGGCAAATATGACCTAATCTCAAGCAAAGCAAAAGAGGCAGATTTATTAAAGCATGACCAAAGTTGGGTAATTTTCAGCACACAAACTCAAAAATCCAATCTGTTTTCGGTGAGTGAACGCACCATCTCTAAGCCCCATAGCAATACTTATCTGTGTGAAGTTGTTAGACAGGCAAAAGACTAAATAGTAGTTGGTTATTTTCTTGTGTTAGTAAAGTGTATAAAACCAAAGTCAGAGGAAACAGATATAAAAGGGTAATTTGAAAGAAAACAGAATTTTCTGAAACGCATCTAGAAATACCTCAATAAGGTTGCAGGAGAACCAGAGAGAGCCAGACTATCAATACACACATATTACAGCAAAATTATTCTGATTAAAATGTTTGAGCTTTCATCCTGTATTTTATGAAACATGCAAGTTTGAGAACATTCTTTTCACTCTTGTTATTAAGAGAAATGACCAAAAAGAGATCTAAACTAAAGTATGATAAACATGTTATGAAGGTAAAGCTATGCCATGCTCAACACCGCCATGAGGGACTTTCTGAGAAATGCTAAATTATCTTTGGTCAATTCAGCCAAATGGAATAAATTTTGGCGGAATTGTGAGGCATGTGTAAACATTTTGGTGTGGAGTTTTGACTCCATGGACGAAACTAATTTTCAAGAAGGAAACAAAGGATCCAACTCTGGAATTTGACCTCAGGAAACAGGCTGAAACACAGTCTGAGCATGCTGAGCCTGTCCTGCAATGTTGTTATCTTATCGGGTTTCTCACACCACTCCGTGACCTCCTGAGCCCCACGCACCTCCAAATATGGTCAGTTCTGCTCATCTCACATCCCTTACCTAAATGTTGAGGCTTAAAAACATGAGGCCACAAAACCACTAGAGTGGGTTACAGCGGCAAAGCGCATTTCCCATCCACACTATGGAACGTATGCTTCTTATGCACGTATGTTAAAATTGAGACACTTTTGGAAGGAAAGCCACAAACATACGGAAAGTCTGAATAAATCACAGTCTGTGTGAGGATTTGAGTTTTTCGGTGTGTTTATTTTAGGTTCCTGTGTCTCTTGAGTCTCTGTGTTTTCCTGTCTACCCCTTGATTGTTCCCAGGTGTGTCTCTTTCCCTGATTTCCCTCTGTGTATTTAATGCCACCTTTGTTTCTGTGTCTTTGTCGGGTCCTTGTTGATTCTGTCTCGTTCCTGTCGCGTCTTGGTTTTTGTTACCAGTACTACCAGTGCTGAGCCTCTTCCTGCTCAAGCTGTGCTGCCTGGACTTTGAGATTATTTGTGCATTCTTCACCATTAAACCGTCATCATTTCTTTCAACAACTGGTTCCACTATGTCTGCCTCATCACCTCACACCGCAGTTTCATGACAGTCTGCATTTCATTTAAAGCAGATTAATCATTTTAAAACCCACTATTGTGGAAATAAAATATACTTTTTGCACCATTCCCACTAAAACAGGAAGTTACTACCATATATGGAGGATGACCTTATGTCCTCTATGATGTCATGTTTAAGGTTATGCCCTTCTGTTGCTATAAATGGAATATGATCTTTTGTCTGGACTAAACATGCTTTTTAAACAGTAATATGTCCAGTGTTTGTGAACGGATGGAGAACTAGAGCTACAAACACTATTTATGCAGCAAACACAGGTGAGATCAGTGGATGTAAGGATCATTTTTTTGTTGTTTGAACACTGTGTTATGCATCAACACTAGATTATTTTCTTCAGAATGTAACATTGTAGCTCTCTGACAACCTTTGGCAGCAAAAAACATGAAAATATTTGCCTATTAGCGCAGAGATAAGCGATATTCACTCCACCACTTACATGTTGTGTATGATGAACTCACTGAGTCACACTTCAGTCAAATCTCACAGCGAAAAAAAAAAAAAAAGCTTTTCTGTCTATCAGATGCATGTCCTGTCACATGGAGAGCCTAGCCTTCACTTTTAAGAGCAAGAAACCGAAAAATGGAAACCGCAAGATAGTACACGCATGCATGCAGGAGCACAGGAAGGCAAGTCGTGTGAAAAGGTCTGTGTGAGAGGTCTTATGAAAAAGGAATTTACAGTTTCTTGTGGCTTTTCTGGTAGCTGGGTGTTAACTGTTCCCCGCTCTCCTCAGCTTCCTCTGGCGATGAGCAGCTTCTGCAAAACCATGAGGCCCAACACAACATCAGTCACTGCTAAAATACAGCTTGGCTGAAAGTCACCAAAATAAAAAACAAACAAAACAAACAAACAAAAAAAACCACTGGCTGTCAAAACATCACATGCAAAGCAGCAGAAGTTGCATTCACTTTTTAAATTAAGTGGATTAAAAGAAAACAACAAAAAGTCTAATAAAAGTGACTATTCCCACTGGAAGCAATGTAAAAATGCTCCACCTGTAACGTGGATTGGGATTCTGGCTGCAGGTCCAGTTTTCTGGCATCACCTTGTAATGGTATGGTGGGACACTTCGCCATTTCAGACATTCCTCACACTGCAGCCACACAGGACCCCTGCGAAGACAAGCAAAGCTGGTGGTTAGCTGAAGAATTATGATTATAAATATTATAGCTCAGTATTATGGTGGAACAGCCACAAAGTCTTTTTTTTGTTGAATTTCCAGTGTGTTTCCCAATATTAAACTGGTCCTTTCATCCTTCGTTTTCAAGCAGAAACCTGGAGGTTTTGGGACAAAACTGACCAGGATGGATTCAGCCAATGGATGGACAGACGGAGACACTTTCAAGAGTCCCCTCTTATTTAAGATCATTTAAAGTTTTTCATTAACCATATCTCACAATCTCCATTTGGGAAATTTGGGATATAGGTCGAAAAACAAGAATATAAATTTTTCATTTGCTTATAGAGTTGACATGTTAGCAAAAATGTCACAGGTAATAAACATAATCAATACACTGAACTTGAAGAAAAAGAACTTGCACACAATCTTATCAGAAATTCTAGACAGATAAAGAGATAAAGAGATGCATAAAAGTTTAAAGAGAATAACTTAATAAATAAGCAAATTTTGTTATTGTAACTAGAAAAAATAAAGAACTGAATTTATGTAGATGAGATTACATAAATAAATGAGTGTCTGACCGTTTGGTGCTTCATATGTAATGATTAATATTTTAAAGAAAATTCTGAACTCAGAAGGAAGGCAGTGTGATGAATATAAAACACATTCTCTCTTGTTTCAACTCATTAACATGGAAACAGAAATCTGTAGGAGTTGTGAATGAGAGGCTTTGTCTAGTTTAGTAAATAAGGCAAAGGAAGTTTATTTGCATAGCGTCACTCCTGCACAAGCCAAATCATAGAGCTTTGGAGTAGATCGCATGAAATACATTAAAATAACAACTTTGCTTAGAAAAAATCTCCGTACGTTAAACATTTAAAAGCGTTGACTTACGTTATACAAATATTAGAACACATTAGTTTGTTCTCACACTTACAAGATATGTCACTGATCAGGCAAACAGTTAATTCTCAGATTCTTTGATTGAAGCACCAGAACGTCCTAAGCTCTGATTTAAAGGAACCAACAATTTCTGCCCTTCTCAGGTTTTCAGAGAGTTTGCTCCAGAACAGAGAGCATTAAAGCTAAATGCCTCATTGTCCTGGAAACCATGAGTAAGCAGCTCTTTAAAGACCAGAAGGCTCAAAATGGTTCACACTTGACAAGCAACTTGGTGATCTTGGCCCAACACCTTTCAGTCGCTTTTAGACCAATAGCAGCATTTACCCTTTTTCAAAATGGGAGTTAGTCCATTGATTTAAGAACGGATGTAACATGATCCAGTTTCCTGTTAGTAAGGACTCTAGCAGCACCATTTTGGGTGAAATGCAGCTTCCTGGCTGACAAGCATGCACTAGTTTCCTGTCTTATTTTGACAAAAAGCCAAAAGATAACAATCAGTCACTCCAGTCAAGCCAATTCTGTAACTTTTTAAAATGCTGTGGCTTAAAAGACAAATGAAACCAAATGAAAAATGGGAAGAAATTTAATCAAAAGTCTGAATAATGTCTGCTTTAGAGGGTAATAAGATCAAAATAACAATGGAGTGAGAATAGAGTCTTGAATGTTGATGAGTCCAGAGCTCACAGGTGTTGTCAGCAGTGACGTAATAAAAATGAGGTCAGACATATTTCCACCTGCTACACAGAAGAGGTAAACCAAAGACTCACACGTCCGCCTCCTCTTCGCTGCCTTCTTTGTCTAGAGCCTGAAACTCTCGCTCCCTGGCCCTCTTCTCTGTGACTTCCCTCCAGTAGTCGTTAAGTTTAAGACCCAGAGCACCAAGGGTGAGTCTTGACAGCAGAAAGAAAACAAAGTCACCTATTTAACATTTTTTTCCCCCCAATTTGCTAAAAACAAAAACACAGAGTAAAAGCAGATAAGGCAAACTAAGCTTTGTTTTAATGTACCTGTATTCTTTAGTGTACTCAAAGTCCTGCTTGTTGTGAGCAGGTTTGAGAAAATTACACTCAATGATGCCGATCACCCCGATGCCTACCCTTTGACCCGAGGCCTGCATAAAAAAACAAACAAACAACAATGAGGTAGAATAACACTTAGCACAACATAACATCCATTCATCTATTCATAACATGCCAAGTATATAAAGTATTATAATTTTTGTCACCTTTAGCTGGCAGCCCACTTTCTCGTAGGCCTTAATGAGTCGGTTCCTGTGGTACATCATGATGCCATAGTGCTCCTTCTTCTTAGGGTTTACGCCAAAAGTCACCTTCACTTTCTCTTTCTGATGAACACCAGTTAGGGAGAAACAGCACTACGCATGGGCACGCTTCAGATTTTTAAAATAAAAAAACAAAAACATGATTAAACTCACATATCTTTGCTCACTAAGTAGATGTAGGGCAATGCAGAACTCAGTGCTTCGTTAAAATTGATCAGTCTGGATTATTCATTTTCTAACCCTTTTCAGCCTCTTTGTATTGAATAGAGAACATTACCCCAGCAAAGTGCCTTAAAATCATTAAAGGAAGGCAGAGTGTTGATTATAAAACACTCTAAACAGAATTAAATATTTTTATTCACTGAAGAAAACTATACCATTATTAAGGAAACAATTGTGACTTCCATCATTAATAATAATAATAATAATAATGTTATTAATCTAAGCCTTTTTTTAAATGAAAATTTTCCCTTTTCAGCTGTATCAGTTCATTTTGTAATCCATGGTTCCCTGTTAATAAATATAAATGATGTGATTAAATACTTGAGGCCAAGCGCTTCCGACTTCTGGTTAGTTTGAGAATACATATGCAGATAACACGAGGATACGCTAAACTGAGGTTTGTAGACGTCATGTTCGATGTGAGTCAGACTCTTGGACACCAACTTGGCCAGGACTTTCTTCCCTCTTAGAATGACCTGCGTCCGTGGCTTCAGGTACAAGATACTGAGGTAGGCCTGAGAAAAACAAGCAAACAAGAGAAAATACAAATACTGACATATTTCAAATTGATTTTTTTCAGGGTGATAAGTTGTTTTGATTGAGAGCAAAAAAAAAAAAAAAATTTTTTTAACAAACTTTAAAGTTGTTTCAGAAATCTAAATCCAACACGATTCTTGCAATTTAAAACAGGTAAAGCAGAGCTGTATTAGTTAAACCCTCCAGGCTGCTTCAAAACGGAACTGGGGCAGGCTTACTAGAAAACCGCAGATGTCTTTGGTGGTGGAGAGGTTCTTGGTTTTGACTGGAGCTCAAAATGCTACACTTACCCTTTACTCCCTCATGTGCATTGGGCTCACCTTCACCTGAACCACAACCACTGCACCTGTTTCAGTCTGAGCCTGCTCAAAACTCAGTCCTCAACTCAGCTTTGTGAGCCACCCAGGGCTGTGAAGAGGCATTGCCCTCTTACAAATTTCTTCTGTTTTTGATTTTTTGTCAAACTCTTGTCAAATGTTAGGGTTCATTTTCATAGGAACCCCCTGCCATTAAAACCAGCCTGGCCTATGAAGCCTGTTCCACCAAACCAGTCCAAACAGCTGGTCACCAGTTCTTTGGATTTCTAACATGCCAAGCTTTAGCTCTGGTCTGGTCCTAGTGCCAATCCAGGACAAGTTTGCTGCTGAACCAATTAGTGGAATCAAAAAAAAAAAAGAAAAGAAATTAGTGACTTAAAAAATCTCTGAGCATCTGAAGTTGTGTTTTTGCTGTGATATTTTTGTCTGATATGAATTAGTTTCACACCCCGAATCACTTAATGTGTATTTGTTTTTCTTTGAAACAATTGACACTGTTTTGTAATTAACACAATTTGATGCAAAGTGAGTTGTCAAGATAACCAAGTTGGCCAGAGCTGCTTCATTAAGCTCACTTTCTGTCCATAATAAGAACAAGAGAGAGTGCTGAAAATAAACAAAGCAGGCTAAAGCGCTTGCTAGCTGAGCAGAAACCAAGGGGTCTTAGAGAAGAGCAACCCTCACCCCTAGCTGCTGCAGGAGAATAAAACCTGCCTATTTAAGTGTGAGAACATTCGAGTAGTTAAACACAGCTGGACAGGGACGGGTTGAGTGTTACCTAGCAACCGGGCGCTATTTTTGTGAAGGCCAGAACATTCGGAAGCAAGATGAGGAAGTGCAGCAGATTGCTTCAGAAATATCTCCAGCAAAAACTTGACGATCTCCATGTATGATTTGATACATGAGCAAAGCAGCAGCCCCCTCCTTTCCCTTCACTCCTGTTTCTGTCCTTTTATTCTTCCAGGTTTTTAACTTTGAGTCGTATTTGATGTTATGTTGAAACTGAGCTAAACTGAAACAGGAAATTACTGTGGCAGAAGCCGAGGGGTCTTTTCAGTCAGGATGTACGTAATCCTTACACTTACTAAGAGGAAGTCCACAGAACGCCGTTAAAAGCAGCCAGCTCATCCAAAAACAAGAGTCCTGATGAAAATTAAAAACAGATCACATTTCTCCTGCTTTAGCTTCCCTTCATTGGCTCCCTGCTAAATCCAAACACAATTTAAAATCCACCATCTTACATGCAAAGCCCTTAATAATCAGGTTTCATCACACATCAGATAACTGATTGGGCCAGTGATTATCTTGATCTGTCTCGAGTTATGCTGCTATAAGTTTAGGCTCCTGGAGGACAAACTCACACTGCTACTTTCTTCTTCTTCTACTCTCAAATTTGCATTATCTGCTGTTATTTCAACTGTTACATTTATGTTTCTGTGTGTTTTTCTCTTCATAGAAGCTAAAACTGGCTTGGCGCTCTGAGATTCTGCTTTAAGTAGACTATTCCAACTTTTCAAAAATCTAAAGAACACTAATAAGAAACCCAGTTTAAGTACAGCTTTAGGTTAAACATGCTGCTTATTTACTTTGTTGTTTGGGGGGCAGTGAGTAACTCCTATTCTTAGCCAAAAATGCAAGGTTGTTGAGCTATGAGCAGTATTGTACTTAAGATTTTATCTGCTCAGTGAAATGCTGTTTTTTGTGCCAAAGATTGAACAGCCGTAATGGGTTTCACAGCTGTAACATGGTCAGTTTGTTCTGAAATGACTCTTGATGTGCTCACACCACGGTAAAATAAACACAATGCTCCAACAAAGGCTAAACTACTAATTCTTAAAATAAGCAAACGGCTGGCTCACCCTTAGGCTGTAATACATTTCTGGGATGTTTTGCTCAGGTCTCAGGGACCCGTTGTTCCTCAGGCCCTGCTTCAGGTCCTCGAAGTCGATCTCAGGCAAACGAAAGTCGGTTGAATCGGTGTCAAACTCAATCTCAGTTTTACCATCTTTGGCTCTTCAGGGACACAAAACAAAGTAAGTGTTAGAAAATGTTTCCAGCTCTGAAGCTGCTTTAAATGAGCAAAGAAGGATCTGATATTTGAAGTTAAACGACTGTAAAATCAAGTTTGAATTACAGAATCAACTTTTACTTAAAACTCTGTCTAAATATCACATGGCCATTTTTTCTAATCTGGGGTGTCTACATGTCTGAGGACAGCGAATATGATCAAGAGGAAGCGAAAAACCATGAGAAACTTAAACAAATAATTTGATTACCATCTTTTTTTTTTTTTCAAGATATTTCACAGGAAGTGAAAAAAAAAGACTTGTACTGCTTGTGTCCCAGTAAATGGAGGCTTGTGATAAAGTTTATCATCATCCTTTAAATTAAACAAGCCTATACACATCTGCTTCTGTATGTATCTGAGTAAATTAGTTATTCACAATAAAATGCATTTAAGCTTCATTTGAAACAAACATCTAACACTCAAGTGAACCCGAATCAAAGAAACAATTGTGACAATCTACGATAATGCACATATTTCCCTAAAAACAACACAGAAATGTGTCTGTTTCTGACCTGCGGATATTCCATATCAGTATCTTGGTGCCTTTTTTTGAAGGAATGGAGTCGAAGTGGGTGAGTATCTCCTCCTGGGACTTGATGATGGAGTGTTGCAAAATGGCTGCCAGGCTGGCCTCTGAGTCTTCAGTCACAACCAGAGACCATAGTGCTGAGTTAAGGTTCGATCATGTGTTCAAGTTTACATCTGAACAAGTGGTGGCTTTTGATAAAGGCAACACGGCTTCCCGCCCAGGGCAGACCTAACTATGGGGCGCCCTGATTGGGATTTCTGCTGTCTTGTATTAACCATAAAATAATAATAAAAAATGTTTCCTCTAAATAATTGTCACTCTTACTTACCAAGCAGTAGCTAATATTCACACCTTATTAATTCTAGCAAGAATGAGAACAGGAAGCTGGCATGTCACACGTACACACGGTCCGCTCTGACTACAGAAAGAGTCACAAGCTTTTTAACACCAGCATTATCACTGAGGGTTACCAAACACACCAGAAGTCTGGGATCCAACATCTGGCTGGGATCAGAACCACTGTAACCTTTCAGTCAGGATGCTGACAAAGCCTGAACCTCGAACCCAGAGGAGCGCTCTACCCTTATCTATGTGGTACCGCCGGGTTTCCCTAGAACCTCCTGCATGGGAGGAAAAACACAATAGGATCACACTTAATCTGGCTGCTGCTGGGGCAGGTGGGGTGAATACTTTCATTCAAACCTGAGTGCAATTACACCAGTCATGTCTACACCAGATTGCAAAATCCATTTGGCAGAACTTGTCTGACAACATGAAGTAGGTCAAAAAGAACATCATGTCCTGATCTAAAATCTGACTGAGCCAAGATAATTTGTGATAAAACACAGGACCCGGGAGTGGGAGAAGTTAGTTTTTCTTTTACTTGCAGGTTGTCTTGCCCTTAATGAATGAAATCATCTTGATTAAACTTTGAGAAAGTCTGTTTTCTCAACAGTTTGCATAGTTTAGGATTCACTTTATTATCGAACAACTGAAGTTCTGGTTGTCAATTCCTGTATTTATAAATGTCAAACCTAAATATCTAAGGAAGAAAAAGTCAGGTTCTGGCTTTTTTATCAACTTTTGATGAAGTAACAATCGCAGCCTCCCAGACCTTACTATGAAAGATTTACTGTTTTCCTTCAAAATAATCTCCCTTACACAGGGGGCCACAAGAGAGCTATTGCCAAATGAGGAAGGGGACCATGTCTATTTTGTAACAATAAGGCTCTCACTGGCAACTCCTGCATGCACTGGACGTTGTCCTGCGTAATAAAAGGCAACGTCTTCTTAATAGAAACAGACTTTTTTCTGTATCAGTGTTTGAAGAAGATGTCTTCTAAAACATTTTGTTTGGATTTAGAGAGATCAACACATGGTTCATCAATCAGAGCATAACAAAATTGGAGAGTATGTTTTCAGATATTTCTTAACCCAGCTTTGATGTTTCAACATTTTTGTCCTGTTCATGTGTGGTCGAGTTTTAAACTCCCTAACCTTGGCCATGTCTCTGAGCCCTGAACACCTTGGATACAACAGAACTGGAAGAAAATGGGTTTGTGGTGGCTTTTCTCAAATCTTTGTCAGTTCATTTACATTTGTTTTCAATGTGTCATCTGACCCTGTTGCATATTTTTAACAAGATATTTGATGGTTCAGTGATCGCACCCCAATATCTTTGCAATTTCAACAGTTCTGCATCCTTGTGAAACATTTCTATCAATTTTGGACTTTTCAGAGCCTGTCAGGTCTAATTTTGTGGTTTGTTTTGCCTGAGGACTAGTAGCAGCCTGATAATTATGATTTAAGGTGTTGATCTCTTCAGACCACAACCTCAATATACGAGCCCATACAAGTTGGTGAAAACTTGGCATAAGTTACAAAATGATCAAATTTCTCCCTTGCTTCATAACTACGCAACAGCATACTTTATTACACATTTACATGCACGATGGGCCCCATGGTGGTATTTATGCTAGAGCTATCGCTATAAGTAGATGAGAAAAAAATCAAATAAAGCACACGTATTGTTACTAATCATAACCAACAAACACAGAGTGTGTTGCATCTTAGGTGTTTTTAAAAAGGATATTGGTCTGTTGATTGAAGGGGACTATGGGAACAATGACTGCCTGCGCTTTGATGTTTTGCAGGTAGGTCTGAGAGAGCAGACCCACAGTCTGACAGCCGCCATTTTTGGTGAAGATGAGCGCATCCCGGCCCAGACGCATGGAGCCGGACTTGAAGCCGTTTCCATACAAGCCGATGGCCTGCTGGCTGGCTTTACCTGAGCCTTTTTCTGTGAACCCAAAGCTGGAATGAAACGGGACGACAATACTGATGACACACAATATTTAATCATTCAATTATCAATCAGTAATGTATTAGTACGTTATTGTTATTATTTTTTAATTGATGTTTAGATATGCTATGGATTCTTGTGCTTTCAACAAAAGTTAAAAAAATAAATAAAAAGAGCCTTTTACTGTGTCTGGAAACACACGATATCACACTCATTCACCACATACACGTCTTGTTTCAATTCTCACCTCAGCATCTTGTGCAGCTTATTAGGTGTCATCCCGCTGCCATTGTCTGTGAAAGTCAGACAAAGCTGATCGTCGATTTTAACTACGTCTATCCAGATCTGTTTGGCACACACACCGGGGTCTGATGCATTGTCTGGAGGACAGAAAAGGAGAAATTGCAAAACTTAGAAAAGAAAGAAACACACAGGAAGGGGAGGACTGAGATTACAGAGAAACAACTGATAAAAGAGTAACTTCTCCTGCAGATGCTGACAGAGGAGCACAGTTTGGCAACTGATAGGTTGTCCTGTAGTGTTTATAAACAGTGTTTATGTGGCCAGAAAAATCCTGCAACTCTTAACCAGATGGGAGTCCTACGGGGTGCACAATCAATCAACATTTAGATCTAATCTGCACATGTAAAAAATGTGCAGATTAATTCTGCAAAATGTTAAAATCCAGGGAATAGCTTCCTAACAGCATAATCAAAAACTACTAATGCAGGTGCATGTCAATCGGAGCCTCCAGATGAAAAGAAAATCTACAGATAGATTGGTTTGTTCATCCTTTTGAACTTTCAGTTGTCCTGCACAAGACTTTCGAATGAGTCTTTCAGATCTCATCAGGTAAGAAAAGCAGCCATATGACGTGAATATCTGTTTTAAAATCTGTTTAAAATCTGATTTAGCAATCAGTGATTATTTATAGTAACATTCTGTAATGCACTCAAAGTCTCAGACACAAAACTCTGGCTATGTGACTTAGACATATAATATTTATCAATAGAAAGTCAGACAGTTTCTTTTGGCTAAACATCTATCCCCAAAAGAGATCAATGTTATAATACACACTTTTGTTTTTTAGCAAAATGTTTATTATAATATTTTCTAAATGTAATATTCTGTTAAAATTAAATTGATGTGTTATTTGACCAATTTTTATAATTATTTGCTTTCCAAATTTGTTATAATACTTAACAACAAACTGATATATTCACCAATCAAAGAGCAGTCATAACTAAGAACAACCATTTTCTGTCTTCTTGTAAATTTATTCACATAAATCGTTATAATGGGCCAGATTTGGCCCGGGGGCCTTGAGTTTTACACATGAGGCTTAACAGTTTGTTGCAATATGTCATTAAATGTGACAACAGTTTAAGAATCAATACAGCAGCACGAACACTTTGACACTTTTGAGACTGTAGTTGTTTTAAGACGGTACAAGTCTGCTCTAGTTTTGGCATGATTCAGTCTAAATATCGGTTCTAGCCTCAGGGAACAACAAATCTGGATTTATATTAAATCAACATGTCAAGAGATTTGTCTAATTCAGGTAAGATACTAACGCCTCATAAACTCTCAACAGAGCCTCAGCTCAAAAATCCTGAACTGTCCCTTTAAATGTGTGCAGATAAAACGTGGGGGATGTAGTTTTGAAGGGAAAACGGGTTGGAAGGCAGTTCAATACGTATACTGTACCAAATATTTACAGATGATTTGAGCACATCTGGACTGCAGGGGGGTTAGGTTTAGCTCAACGACACTTTGCAATGTAAAGCCGTCCTATAGCTCCCGACCGGACGATGCATTACCTAATAATGACACACAGCACTGATGCAAAGTTTACTGATCTAACAGGACGTCTTAGCTGCAGCCCTGTCACAGTTCCTGTTAAATGCCCTGCAGCCAAATAATGGCGGTTGGGTCTTAGCCAATGAGAGCACACAGAGTGGAGGCATGACAGCCCAGAGAGACGCTACAAAGTCACGTTGCACCCCAACAACCGCGTTTATGCTTAAAACTCCTGAAAGAATAACACCAAACTGTTCAGAAAACATTCCTCCAGCAGGGAAAGGTTGCTGAATTCACATTATTTTGAACGTTCGCAGATGTACACACTCGAAAATAAAAGAAAGCGTGGTTAGACTGATGAAGTCTGGAGTCAATAAGAGGAAGTCCATCGCTCCAATTTAGAACAAAGTTTGCGAAACGCGCAGCTTTCAGTGTGCGACGGCGGAAGAGAGAGCAAAATGAAACCAAGAAATGTTGCAACAGCATAATAATACAGAGTGCAGGTGCGCTGTCCTATAAAGTTTCTATGTAATCGTGTCATTGCAGTTTACCTATTAACTCTGCCACCGCGCTGAACGGCCAGGTATGACTGGTGGAGTTGCTGTTTAGAAAGGAAGGGCTCATCTGGAAAAACAAAACACAACAAAAAAACAACATAACAATCAGCCAGTAACGTTTCTTCTGTTGTTCTTAAATCAACGTGATTCTTTGGAGCAGAAATACATGTTTGTAATGTTTGAAAAAACTTACGGAACTGAGGCGAATCCCCTGCTCGCTTAACCTCGCCATGTTTTCTCTGTGATAATATTGCTTCTGAGAGCAGGTACGTAACTTCACACGGCAGAGTGGGTGCGTCCTGTGGGTCGCAGACAGAGGAAGTGCCGCATTTAAACATTTAAACCGACTTCGAACGAACTCACGACACATCGTTCACGTCCGAGTGCATCTTTTCTTTTAGGTGTCGTAACGGATGAATCACATTGCAGATCTTTTCGCTCCCCGTTTGCAGTTATCGTGTCAAGCTAGGGCATGCTTGTGGTTTGGTGAGTGCTCTTATTTTCCTATCTGTTGCAAAGTGAGTCTGAACTGCATGCAGCTGGACACTAACAAATCCACAAAACTGATAACAAAAAAAAAATCTTGCTTTACCTCTTGGATTAAAATGAAACAATCTAGTTTCAAAAATAGAATATTGTAACAACTTTGGTCTGTGTAGTATATTTTAGAAATGCACCAAGAAATAACTTTTTTTAAATAATAAAATGAAATCAAGAAAAACCCAAACAGATTGAGCAACAAAAGGTTCAAAATACTATAAAAATAATTACTACCTCCTGTAGATAGATAGATAGATAGATAGATAGATAGATAGATAGATAGATAGATAGACAGACAGACAGACAGACAGACAGACAGACAGACAGACAGACAGACAGACAGACAGACAGACAGACAGACAGACAGACAGATGGATAGAGTGCTGTAACCTGCCATATTACCAGAAAGTTAAGTGGAAGGAGAAAATGTGGGAAATGTTACATCTCAGCCTTGGAAAAATTGCAAATCCCCAAACTTACTCAAGAGGTAATAGTCTCAAGGTGTGGGTTGTGGGTGAAGTCAATGTTTTAAGATTCTCCAAACACAAACACTTCAAAGCCATAAACTACAACTATTTTATAGCTTATGTTAAGTCTTTCCAGGAAAAAAGAGAATAGCAGAACCGTCTCACCTTTGCTAAGGAGAAAAAGGATTGGATTTTTGCTCAGAGTTGCATAGTGATCTTTACATTTCATTTGGAAATCAAAGTCCCAGCTTGGCAAAGTCCAAGTTGATTAAGGTCCTGTGTGAAAAGTGTACGTTCAGGGATGAATAGAGTCGTTTTCTAAAGTCTACTGTCAGTGTAGGAAATTTAAGAACACTGAGTTTCCTGTTGACTAACAAGCTTTTCAGAGACAGAGGTTTTCTTTTTCCACAGGACTTGTCACCTGCCTGCATGGCCAAAAGCACAGATACTTTGTTTGTTCTCCACAGAGTCAGTGAACTTGACTGGCCAGCAAACCCTCATGACCTAAACCACCTGGAGAATTTAAAGCTGAACTAATGGGTTTCATCAACTATAACAAATAGTTATAAAAATTATATATAAATATGTCACGCGGTGTGTTATTAATATATGCATCTACATTATACATCTCATTTTCTAAATTAAGTTATTGAATCGAATCAGCTTTCCGTAATGTTATATTTCAGCAGTAGTGCAGTGCAGTTGGAGATGTAACAAAGAAACAAATACTGTGCATAAATAAAAATACTGTCCTAATACTGTGCATAAATTCAAGGTCAACAGATTAGGCTTGTGTCTCCAGATTACCTCTGCCTGGACAGGAGAGATTAAAGAGCAGTTTGCAAATGATGTCTGCCAACTTTAATCTATAGGAATAAATACAATCATTCTTATGTGCAACTTGATGAACCAGCCATAAAAAGAAGATAAATACCTTAAGACTGGAGTCTCTAAAGGCTCACAGGCCTTTGGATTGCAAAGGCCTGTGAGCCACTCATAGAGCAAATCTGTCCCTCCAGCAATGCAGAGGAACATGTTTTATATTTTTTATTATGAGATTTTCAATTACAAATTTGTATCTTCTTAGAAGGAAAGTGATAGGGGAGAAACAAAACAATTTTCTTTTATTTGGCTTTATAATAATTTTTTTTTTCATTTTAAAATCATTAGAAGGGCCATACAGCAGCTCATTACAGAAAAACAAACTAGGTCACACCTATTCATTACACTTTGTTACACACAGCAAATGTTTTTGTAGAAAGTTCTCTTATTTGCTGGGAATAAACTAAAAATTAATTCTAGGCTAACAAAATAAAAGAAAACGTGAACAAAAAGGTTTGGAAGCTGTCTGGGGACTTTTTATAAACATTTAATAATTTGTTCTTGCTGTAACAAAATATTGCATGTTTGATTGTTTACAGTGATGCACATGTAATGTTTTAGTTATGATCAATTCATTTGTCTTTACCATAGGGAAAGTCAACGTCCCTCAGCAATCAAACTTTCCTCATAGACAAAAATCAAGTTATGGCAATCTTACAAGTGTCATACAAAAAAAACCTAAACAAAGTTTTATTTATTTCATGAGTCCTACTTTTCATCAACTCAAATCCAGATCATTCAAACTGCACAACAGAAAACAGTGATACTGAATATTGTAAACACACATAACATCTTTGGTCCTTCCCTTGTTGTTGTGTATTCATTGGTGGTTTTCTCTTGAAGAAATAGCTTGAGGATTTATAACATACATTATCAATTCTTTTCAGAGAAGCCTAAGTTGTTTACCTATGAAAGTCAAGTAAGTCGATACGTCTGCTCAAATGACTTACTGTGGACAACTAAAATGAGATCAAGTTGAATTATTTGTGCTCCTAAAAAAATCATACCGTCTAAACAAGTTATTGCTCAGGCTAAGATTTTCTTGCCCTTTAGTGCTGCTTTTAAGAACCTGATAAACCTCATGCCTCAAATGCTAAGGAATGTGCCATCAACATCCAAAGAGAAGATTTTCACCAGCTTTCTCTAAAATTCAACTGTAAGGACATACTTTTCTTATCCTAATTCACATCCACCAAACACATTATTAGATAAATATAGCAAGTAATGAGGACTTTGTGACGTGGTGGATTATCCCGCTGCAAGTTAGTTTCTTCTGTGGAACCAGATCCCAGATTAAATTGATTTTCACAGGGCACCTTTCCAAGTACAACATTTATAAGAAAAACCTTTGCACTGGAGGATTGATCAGAACGTTAATATAACCTAAGTCCTGCTTTTGTCTGTCTGTCTGTCTGTCTTTTTCTTTGTTTCTCTTTATTTTCTTTGCAAGACTAAATACTTGGCTGTTGTGGAAAACTGCCTCATACTCAGAACATTACTCAGCAGCTAGGCGACTTATACTTGGCTCTTGTTAGACTTAGCAGTTATCCAAGTGGCTTATTATTATTATTATTATTATTATTATTATTATTATTATTATTATTATTATTATTATTATTTCATTCTATTCAATCTAAGCTGTCTCTTTGTCTCTCTCTATTGCGTACCTCCTTTTGGTCGTGATGTTCCTCTAGTTAACCCAGAAGTGCAAATGCACACCACATCTTCTCAGAAATGTCATTTGTGAAACTGCTCAACTGCTTGTTATTAAAACTACTTTCATATAAAATCCAGATGAAACATACAACACAATAGATTTTGTAGTTCACTGAAGAAAGATCAATGGATTGGAAATATTTTCAGGTACTGGAAGCAATGACATGTCAACGTGTGGATAGAAACGAGGTTTCATTTGAGGGATGATTGTTATGATTCAGCATGGTCAACTATTTTAATAAAGAACGTTAACAAGAGCTATATGCTATGCCTGGTAGTTTCTCTCTAGGTTGTGAATTTTATGCTTTTAATAATTTCTTAGCTGTTTTTATATGTTGTATAAATGTATATATGTGAAATGAGGTTTTATGTAATGCTGTTAATGTTTTTTGGTACATATTTCATTGATAAAACTTTAAAAAAATGTACATTCAACTTAGTTTCAATAACTCAGCCTTGTGAATTGATCCACAAGCTAAAACACACACACACACACACACACACACACACAAATAATCAGCTTCATGGATCTAGGTGACTCCCTGCAACAAAGAAAGCTTTGAGACTGCTCTTGTTCAGCCAGACAGGTACTTGTGGATTTCCCTGGAATCATGTCCTGTCTGGGCCTTTGCCTTCTGGTTGCTTTTGGACGGGTTAGACAGTTGTATTTTGAGTCCATTATGACGTAAATAATTTAAAATTAAAATAAAATAAATGATGGTTTTCAGCCAGGCGTAATGACTTTCCCTGTAATTTACTCTTTTGTCTGTTAAGTGTGCATTACATAATCCTTCATAGTGATCATTATCTGTAACAGAGTCATTTATTTCCTGGTACAATAATCAACAACAACACTGCAATGTTTGACATTCTAACATTCAAATTTAGTTTGTTCAAGTCAAACTGGCTGAGCGGCTTCTTGCAATGAAAGATGTTTCTGTTACGAGCAGCAACTGGTGGGTTACTGCTTGGACATACGTGTTGGAAATAGCGCTGATGTGAGAGGGTGGGGCCTTGGAGGTTGAAGTACAAGACTGACAAGCTTTCACCAATTCTGCTGTGCTGGAAGACAGGATTACACAAAAAAAATCACACGTACTTTAAACTAACCAAATATTTATTAATCCTGCTTTGGTAAAGTTCTGAGAAGATTTGAGAAAACCTTGAGTAAATCATGCAAACTGATGATTTGTTGCTCTGAACATCACAGTTCAGAGCAACAAACGGATCACAGAATTACATTTTGTCTCCAGATTTGTACAGTTCTTCAACTAGAGGAACACTCATGCTTGTCAAAAATTAGCATGCTAACAAATACATGTTCAAGAGGCAAATTGAAAGAGTTACTGATGCCTTCATGCATCATAATAAAGCAAGGGCAAATATTGCCCAGACTTGAGTCTTGCACTAAAAAACGGCAGGATTTAACATTGCCTGGTTTGTATTTTGATCAAAAATGTTTTTTTATTTTAAATTTATTTTGCAAACCATTAAAATCGAAAGAAGATATAAAGTTTTAAAAATGTTTTTCATAAATTAACATGTTGCTAGACTTTTCAAAAAAGCAGCCTTAATTTGTATCCTTTCACTATCTCCTTCACTTTTTGAGAAGTCACTCAGTTCCTTGTTGCATGAAAGAGTCCCCATCGCTGGTCTCCACTTTTAGAGCGATCCAGCTTTTCCCGCCATCCGTTAACTATTGCAGAATAGTCCTCCTCGGAAAATTCCTGCAAAGTAAGTAACAGACCGAAGGGTATTAGTTAAGTCCTCCAAAATTAAAAAAAACTTGCGCAAGTAAGTAAATCACCTCTCCGTAAAAATGTAGTTTTCAAGCTGCTCTGCAAACTAACCTGGATAAATTCCTCTTTAATGTCTTCTGCTCTCTGCAGCTCAGTCTGGATCACTTGGATGAACTGGGCTGTTCGGTCTTCTACTCGAACATTGCAGAAACCAGCTTCCTGAATGAACTGCATCAGAGAGAGAGAGAGAGAGAGAGAGAGAGCGGTGAGTAAGAGTGGAAACAGCACCGCCTCCTGGATAACTGTAGCATAACGTCAGGTAGAGAATGAGCAAAACTGTTTTTCATTAGAGTCAAGCAAAAGTCCCGTAACACATCTGTATAAAATGTCTTTCGGAGGATCTAAAACGTATTTGTAGGTTTGATGTTGTTGTAAGTTGTTTAGGTCTGATCCAACGTTGCCTTTAGGCAGCAGTGTATCTAGCTGGAGATTAGTCTGTACAAGAATTTCACCAAAACTGACAGATAGTGGTTTTTGCTTCAGTAGCGCCCTGGGCAAGCTTCTCCTCCTGCCACCCCCAGAGTCTACTGTAGCACAGCTGGTGAAAACACAATAAAACACTGTTTCTTCACTTTTCTTGGTTTGACGTAGATAAAGGTAAGACACAAGGTAGCTGGTGCCACAACAGAACCTGATCCATTAATTCTCAGGAAGTGGGACTGCCTGCTCATATGACACATAAATAAGTAGTTTTTTTAAAAAATATGATGCATTCCCTATTTTTGTGGCACTCTGGGTAATTGCCCATATATCCTGGTTCAGAAACTCCCACTGCATGTAGGAGAAGCACAGCTTTAATATTTCAGCTGAAACATGAGTTTGGAGGCGATAGAAACTGAGAAAACTGAAAGAGTTAAAAAAAAACAACAACCCTGAAATGCTTGTTGTAGTGAAAGCCATATATGCACCAGCTTTGATCCACACCTGGTTAGTGAGGCTGAACGAGAAACTGTGGATGTAAAATATTATATCCAGACAGAACAGTCAGACAGTGTAATCATCACATTTGTCTTGTTTGTGTTTAAGTTTATTGCTTTTTTTATTTTTAGCAATTTTGTGGGATTTAATAGTTTTTAAAATTAATATGAAAGAAAAATCTGTTTGTTACATTGTTGACATAAACAATGAAATAAAGCGTCTAAATTATGCCAAATATCTTTTAATTTCTATGATAAATATTGGTAAATCATGTAAATGTCTATTTTTCAATACAACTAGTATTCACATGGATCTTATTTTGATGCCTAAACTTTCCTGCAGATTATTACCGCATACAGATATGGTAACTCTGACCCTATAGAGGCAAAATCAGATCTCAACAAACTGATTGGTCTCTATTTTTAATGACTGTAAGCATAAAAAATAAGACTCCCACTCTGCTCTACTTTTTAAAAGTTATTATTATTATTATTTAGAGAAATCATATGCACCAGTACATGGACTGTGTCCCATTTTTTCATTCAAATACATGCAAATATTATATTTTGTTGGGATGAAAATAGTTTGACAATTTTACATTTTCATATTTCTGTAATAAGTAGTAGTAGTGGTGGTAGATCACTTTTTTTCCTACAGTTTCCTACAATGACATGTGATGACTGGTGCAGGATTTTGAATAACAGGAAAGTTTCTATTCTATTCTATTCTATTCTATTCTATTCTATTCTATTCTATTCTATTCTATTTCTTCATAGCAAAAAGGCCTAATATTTATTCATTGCCCTTTAGACATTAATGCTGTCACTGTTAGAACAATGAAGCTCATCCTTCAGTCATGAGGATGAGAAGTGCATCTTCTTATCTTGATCAAATCTAAACAAAATAAACTGAAGACATAGGTTAAGATGTTGAGTGAACTGGCACTCAACAAAATTTGAGGATTTTTATTTAGATTTCCTTGAGAGTAAAAATACATCAAAATTTTAATCATTACTGTTTAAAATGCTAACATGACATTATTGCAGCGTTGCAACCTTGGAGGGAGTCTCAGGGGTTGATGGAGATAATGTGTCTTGAACTTTGTCTTTATTGCTCTTTCTTTGCTGATGATTAATAGATTCACTTCATTTGAAATGTATCATCTTATTTTTCCAGAGTTTTTATTATTGCAGCAAGAATCTAATCAACCACTGATATCTCAGAATGACTAGTTTTAAAATGTGCTAGTATGTCATAAAGGATAGCTCTTCTTATATTGAACTAAACTACACATCGGTGGGAAGTGCTAATATATAAACCCTCTGGTTTACCTTGCCATACTCTGACGGTGTGTAGAGGATGTAACCTCTCTGTTTGACGTAGGCCTCAAATACTGGAGTCCACGGCTTCTCCCCGCAGCAGTAGTCGCTGATTAGCAGCTGACCTCCCGGCTTTAACCAGGACTGGATGCAAAGAAGCAGAAAAGTTACTGATCATATGGCAAAAGGAATAAAGGAACAATTGTCACATAAACTTAAAAATTTTTTCACATGTTTCTCTCACAAACAAATCAATCTAAATATAAAATAAGAAAATGATTAAAATTCTTACATGGAAGCGTTTGAAGAGATCCAGTTTGTCATCTATGTGCAAAATTGTGTCTCTGCTGTAGATGACGTCAAATGAACCTTCTGGAAATGTCCTCTTAGTAGCGTCTGCCACCTCAAACTGCACCTAAGGAAATGCCAACAGCTTAGAGATATTTTGTTTTATGGTTGTATAGTGGTACACCGTTATAACAAAGGAGCTCCAGAGGCGACGCTCTGATTTTTAATATGAAAAGTAAAAGGAAATAAACATGGTTCATACTGATGGGAGCTTCTCTGCTCTCGCTCTTTCAATGGCAATGTCAACCATGTTATCGGACAAATCCAAGCCAAGCACTTCCACCCCAAACATCTGCAGAATAACATAACATTTGCCTTCCTTTTAGTTCTTGTAATCATTTTTGATGATACAGTGGGCTGATACTTCTCCTGGTCGTGTTGGTCTTACCTTTGCCATGTAGAAATCTCCTCCTCCAATTCCACAGCCTACATCCAGAACCTTCTGTCCACGCTTCAGGTTCAGCAGGTCCACAAACTCCTGTTGGGAAAATTATTAAATCTTAAATTTGCTGAAATTTAAGAATATGTGATATATACTTTTATTGGTAGTGTGATCATCAGCATAACCAGAAAGCTACAGATTTCTTTAGAACTGTTGAAAAAGGATATCAGTTCTGTAACTCAGCTGTAGCACACATATACACCACCACTATAAAATTTACAACAATGCTATATGGCGATGACAATAACTCAATTATAATGCTTACTCTCAAGAATACTGATAAAGTTTAACTCATCTCATTTGTCCACTCATGGACACTCAAAGACCTAGACGGGGTGGTCAGGTTTAATTTCAGGAAAAGATCAATACTCTCTGAATGCTCAACGTTCATCCAAAAATTTATTAATTTACATTAACAAAGAATAAATCAGATATGACAAAACTTGTTTTTATTACTACTATCTACAACATTAATATCCCTTCCAGTAAGAAGAAACAGGTTGGGAAAATTCACAGATTACTTTCAATCTAAATCTGCCAGAGGTATGAATAATCTTGGCTTTAACTGCATCATCAGTTTTACACGTTTTGATTTCTTCCAGCATTTTGCCTTCTTTCTGAAATTGCCTTATTTATTTATTTATTTATTTTTTACCTTGGTTGTGCTGGGTCCACCTGTGCTGACATAACCAGCCCCAAACATCTTTTCATAGCGCATGATGCCTCGTCTGGTGTACTGCTGGTTGTCCAGGAACTGCTGGAATGTGCTAAAACCACTCTGGGAATTTGAGGAGCGAGGAAGCTTCTGCAGAAGCCAACACATCTGGTTCGGATTGTTTTTCATCTGAGACAGCAGAAGGATGAAAGCAAGAGAAGACGATGAAAGGAATACATATCTTTGTCTAAGTATCACAGGAATTATCTGGAAATAAAGACTTAGCAATACCTCAATATAAGTCTGAACTCTCTTTTTAAAGACAATATCGAAACCAAAGTTTTGGCCTCCCTCCGATGCCTCCACCTGGACCGAGGTGGCCAGGTGCGTGTACTGTGCCTCACTGCGGTAGCAGGTGGGATCGAAATCTCTCTTGCAGTCCCCTTTAAAGAATAAAAAGGAATTGTAATTATTTCTGTTGAATAAAAAAATTCTGGAACGTTTCCTGTTCACTCAGTACCTGAGCGGTAGTTGCAGGACTCTCTGAAGAAGAGAAAGCCACCAGGCTGCAGCCAGTTCAGCATTTTCTTCATGAAGGACTTCAGCTCTTCGTCACTCAGATACATCAACAGCCAATTGGAGAAGATAAAGTCGATACTGAGGAAGTAGTTATATTAGTAACTCCAAAATGTACAGCTTGGCAGGAAAGATATTCTATACAGGAAAGATATTAATGAGCATCGGTCATGGAAAGTATGTATGACCTCCAAGAGGCACTTTAAGGCACTTTTTATGAAATTTTTGTTGAAAAATGAACTCAAGTCAGTGAGACTTAGTCACAGTTTGCATTTCACCAAAAACTGTAGGTATAAGCATCATCTAATTGTGTAACAGCAATAGTCAGAAGACCATTTCTGTTGGTGCCTCTTGTTTCACAACTGATTCACGAATGAGTCGAGATTTCTTTGAGCTATTCTGCCTAACTTTCAACAAGTCTGTACTCTTCACCCCTACCTGTGCTGGGGGATGTCCAGCTTTGTGACGTCAGCTTGGACGAAGCTGACGTTGCTATGGTGACCATTGTTCTGCCTGTTCTTGTCCACAAAGCTTTGCATGAAGTCCACTGCGGTCACATGGGCTGCCTTGGTCAGCAGGTGGCTGGTGAAGCGGCTGTAGAGGAACATGACAGTTTTTTTTAATGAAACATAAATTAAGTTTGATTCAAACAACTTTCACTATAAAAATGGAGCATTTATAATATTTCTGCAGCAAAGATTTATTTTACATGCTTAACAAAGCTCTGCAATCTGTTTATAGAGACAAACTTGTTTTTCAGATAAAAATCACTTCATTGCTTTGTGTTTTATTTGTATCCTGGACTAAATACTTTTCAAGGTTGATAGATAAGTTTTAACCGTGTAGACATGCAGGTCATCAATGCACCATTTATTCAATGTTTCCCGGAACAGAACTGAAGAAGACAAGGTACCATTTAATATTCTTCCTTCTACTATTTACAATATTCCTTCAGATAAGGGCTTCAGCGCCCTCATCTAAAGGGCTCAGTTACTCCCTTTACAGAGAGCAACTGAGCTTTATGCTCACCCAATCCCAGCTCCCAGCTCCAGCACTCTGCGTCCCTCCAGGGCAGGCAGCATGGACAGGATCTCGGGCAGCTCATGCTCAGTCAGCTCTTTGGCTCGAGAATCCAGCATCATCTCCTCCACGGTGGCGGCTTTGGAGTGCTCCTTCCAAAACTCTGTCATGTTGCAACGAACTGTTGAGCAGACTGCGTGAGTTGAAACTGAGGATTGGAAAAATTGTTAGTCAAATGAAAAGACAAACTTCAGTCAGATGAAAAGGCATTTATTGCCACATCAATATTAAGTTGTTGTGTAATTTGAACTATTGAACTCTTTCGTGAGTCACCTTTCACCAGTTCTTGTGTTAGTGTTCAGTTTAGTGATTGTATTTAAAACAGGCGGTTCTTGTAAAATGTTTGAGCTAATGTCTTTTAAACATAAATCCACACTAACTCCCTGTGCAGCGCACAGATTAACCTTTAATTGAATGGATTAGGCAATCTGAAAACAGGACAGTGATTTTCTGATTATGTGGAAAAAAAGTCATTTTAGATTTTCTTTTTTCGTGGTTTCTAAAAACAATTTCTGAAAAATAGTATATGTGCCAAAGGAAAAAAAAATGGAGGATTTTAACCAAATTTATAAGATTTATAGACTTTTAGTAACAAAAAATTCAAAATGTATCACAAAGGAATTAAAAATAGTCATAATTTATTCTCTTTTGATCATCATTTGTTTAATATATATAAAAAAAAACTTGATTCATTACAATTAATTTAAAAAAAGAACAATATTATCCGTAGAACTGGGATAACTACATGTTAACTCCTGACAAAGCTTCAGGGATGTTTTGACAGTCCAGTACTCCCAGTAGAATTACTTCCATCAGCGGAGTGAATAATTACAACAAAACCACACAAGGCAACAACTCCAGCTGGATCCAAACTTTGGTTTCATAATTTCAAGAAGACTTTCTGAAATCTTCCCAAAGAAAGCAAGACTTGTCTGTTCTCCTCATACCTTTTTCCATGGTGGTCTCTGGTTGATTAGCGCAGTAGAAAATAACAGGAATTAATCTCCAATGTCCATTAAATATGACAAGTAATGATAAGACTTTTTTTTACAACGTGTAGCCCCTCCCAGACAAAGTGCAGATATCAGCTTCTGTGGTCGCTCTTTAAGTAAAAAGGTCAAAGTGGCGCGGTTAGGAGGTGGTCTACATGTAGGCACCTGACCATTAGGAGGCGTCCAGTGCAATGGCGGGGGAGGGTGTGCACATGAACAATCAAACAAGGACACGACTCACCACAGGGTGAGAGGCTCAGACTTCCCACCATCAAAAAAAAAAACAAAAAAAGCACCTGTGATAGCTGTCAGCCTACGGCAAGATAGAGGCTGGGTGATGCACACTTACTTGTCAATTTGAACAACGGTCGGTCTATGTGATGTTTCCCAGCGACGGTCTGCCTCACTGGTTTTGTCTCACCTCATCAGGGTTGTGCTGACACCATAGGAAATGTCTCGTGGCATGTGCGAATTACGCAATGTTGCCTCATCCAGTTCAGGCTCAAAGCCAGGACAGCTGCACCGAGCCGTGTGAGGTTAAAGCTGCAGAATTTGCTAGAAAGTTCAGAGTTTTTCTCTTTGGATTTCTTATAAAATAAGAAACAAATCAACAAGAACAAAGCAAGTTTTTCACTGTTTTGTTCAATCTGTTGATATGGACTAACCTAGAGTTATCAGAGTTAAACAAACAAACAAACAACAACAACAACAATAATAATAATAATAATAATAATAATAATAATAATAATAATAATAATAATAATAATAATAATAATAATAATAATAATAATAGTTTCATTGAATCTTCCTCAGGGGTAGGAGATTAGAAGGGGCAGAAGCACTCCACACTTTTCAGATTTATATTTGTAAAGAGAATTAAAAACCAGTGTCTATTTATTTTGTGTTGGTCACATACATTTTCAAAACATGTTTGTGTTTGTAATATCACAAAATGTGGAAGAGTTCAAACTATGTTCATAAATACTTCATTGTGTCTGAGTTTGGAAAAACTAGGAACGTTTGGATGCAGCGATGAGTGAAGAAGGCATTTTATCTGCAGTGCAGGTGGTGTGATAATTTTTCTCCCAGCTCACAGTTGTTTGTTCGGACGTAGCTGTAAATGTTTCACATTTATAGACGTATTATTATCTATCTGTGCTTTAATTTCAACTCTTTTTTTTTTTTTGCCTTGTCATGTGTGACGTTTTCACTGTGATATAAGTCTAGTTTGAACTTTGACCCACTGAAAGTGAGTGTGGCTTTGAACTTTGTCATTGTTGTCTTTCTGTCATGTTTTGTTGAGAACAGATCAGACAGTCATACCATGGGACGTGTTCTGGCCTATTTCTAAGATTTTTGTTAATGCTTCAGAACAAAAATGTGTATCAACTATTTTTTTCCTAATGTGGATGATACGACACATACAGAGTGACTCTGCCAGCATGTGATTCATTGCTAGAGGATCTTTAGTCATGCTGGCTATTGATGATGCAACATTTTCAGAAATAGTGAAAACTAATGTCATCTAATCATTTATCTTCTTGTTGTACACAAGTTGAAAATGAATACAGTACCCAACTTTTAAAGTGTTCATTGACATTCACAACAGCATCTTTTCTAACTTCCTTTTGTGCCTAACTTTACTGCAGTGTTAACATAAACCACTGCTTAAACAGGAACAATAGATTTGTGCTCTTGATTACTTGTGCTCTTTTTATTCCCTTTTATGGAAATTAAGGATAAAAATGGATTAGTGGGGCGTGCTCCGGTGGCATAGAGGCTAGCGCGCCCCACGCTCGGAGGCCCTCAGTCCTCGACGCGGCCATCGTGGGTTCGATTCCCGGACCCGACGACATTTGCCGCATGCCTTCTCCTCTCTCCTTACCCCCTTCCTGTCAGCCTACTGTTGAGTAAGGGACACCAGAGCCCACAAAAAGACCCACTGGTGGGGAAAAAAAAATGGATTAGTACTTGAATTCTTTTTTTCAGAAACTTAACTTTTTAAGTGTAAAGTTTTTGTTTATTTAGGTTCCCGTGTCCCTGAGCCTGGAATAAATTAATACTATGAATATTTTGTCTAAGAAATTTGAATTTATTGATATTACAAAACATTATTTTCATCCTTTTCACTTTTAGGCAGCAAAAGTGAAACTGTAAAATTATACACTGCAAAATGTCAGATTTTACAGTGTACAGTTTGTTTCCACAAGTTTATAATCTGACCATTTGTCTTGTAGTGAGGAATCATGAATTGTGGAGTTTATAGCTTATGACCTCCTAGATAACGTATGTAACTGTTTGTTTTAGCGCAGCGAGAGCTCACTGTACCAACATGTTAGCTCCGGTTAAATTCAGACTGATGGTCATTCAGGGGTCACTGCTTGTATTTCTAGGAAAAGATGACTGATGAGAAGAAATTTGATCAATACTTAATTCGGTTTTGACCTACTCTCACAGCACATATTATGTTTGAACTCACTGAATGAGTAACATAAGTGTAAGATTTAAATTTAAAGTTTCATGCATGAGTTTATGAGCAATCCTACAATCTCTATCAATGAATGCTGTATTCAAATAAGTAATTTATTATAATTCATGACATCCCGCAGAATTCAAAACATTCTGCGGGTGCTAATGATGAATGTTATAAATTCTTACACCCACTTAAATGTTGCCCAATGCTGACTGTCTAGACTTTGTTTTTGATATTTCCTCCCAAAGTACTGATACTTTGCATCTAGCTGTTTCTCTTTCCTAATATAGTAATTTGCTAAACAAATGTCTGATCTATTCATAGTGGTTGATTGTGGAAGATAAGCACTCAAACTAAACCTGGTTCTGCTGGAAGTTACTTCATGCTACCAGAGGGTGGTTCCTCCCCACTGTTGCCCCATGCTTACTCAGGATCAGCTCAGCTGCTTTGATGAATTTGACTATATTGTGTTATAATTAGGATCAACTTGGCAAGAAAAAAATGATATATACAGATATATAATGAGAGAGGTGCATTGGAATTACTGCTAATATACCAGTCAAACCTAGATTTAAAAAAATGAGAAAAGAAAATCAATGATACATTACAAATTGGTTAAAATCCAGACATTACTTAAAATTAAACAAAAATGTGTGTAGTTCAATATAAAAATCTGTATGACTGGAGTAGTTTGAAAATATGGATTGACTGTGTTAAAGATTTCTATTTCTTCTTAGTATGACTAATGATGATGAGAAAACTTATTGTACTTCAGCCAGAACTTTGAACTGCGTCTGTTCAAAAATTCCCAATATTCTTTCTGCACTGCTGTCTGTGTGTGTGTGCGTGTGTGTGTGTGTAGGCTGATAAGCTCAGATGACCTTCAATGCTTGCAACTTCTCAAGATGGTTCAGAGTTATCATGTTGGGATTTTTATCAGGAAACCTCAGAGACAGAAACCATGTATCCTCTTTACTGGAACCTGCCACTTCTCTCAGCTTGAAAGCTTAAATAACACTGACGTATTTATTTTTTATTTATTTTAATCAATGAAGAGAAACAGTAACAGTCTGCAACAATCCGAATACATTTTAGATTTAGTTAAGTGTGCTTTTTTATTTTCATTTGTTTTTAACCACTCAATTTCATTAAACAAAACTGAATTAAACTTCCAAGAAGAAAATCTATGGTATCTACAAGGCACATCCTTTTTATATATTTTCTTTAACTAAAAAAAATAAACATAAATTTATATGTTCTTTGCATCTAAAATCACACAAACAGACCAATGCCGAAACCTTATTAAATTTTTTTCTGACATAATTTGAGGTATTCAATTTAGAGCAGTCTCATCTTAATCCACTAGATGTCAGTATATCTCTTGAACATGTAAACAAATTGTAGGTTAAGATGCTGAAGCATCGTTAAGCAAAATTATTGCATTTCAGAAATCAGACATTATTGAGCTTTATATATAACATATTATTTATACACTTAAAAAAAAGCATTTTCCTGGCAGATGAAAGCAATGCTGATTGATAGAGCTTCATAATAAGTTTTTCATAATTTATGTCATAAATCATGCTTGAATGAAGACAAATTAACTAAACTTCAGTTTAGGAACATTTAAACCAAATAATAATGCGACTTTAAAACCCCCCCACATTTATTCAACATTTCTCATTTTTTTTGTTCCTGCTTTGGTTAAGTAGCAAACATCATACATACATTTATTGCAAAATGATAAATAAATAAATAGATAAAGAAACACATCAACAAAAGAAGATATTCAATATTTTTTGTATTTTAACAAGACAGCACCAGTGTCATAGCTGCTGTTGAGAGAAAAATAATTGACATATTAAAGATGAAATTGAGCAGATCTGTGATTTATGGAGCTGCAGCAACATTTGCAGACTGAAACAAGGTGTGATGATAATAACAGTCCAAGGTACAACTCTCATAAATATTCACAAGGCCTTTGATGTAGAGATGTTTTGTTTAGAGAGCTCCAAAATTAGTATGTCTTGGGACAGAAGAGCATCTTTGTTCGTTTTTCTTACGGCTGCTGCTAACAGAGAGAGACAGGTGCTGCTGCTATTACACATGCAGAGCTGAATAAAGAAAACATTTGCATTTCCCCGTGAAAAATGGAAAATTACCTGAGACGTATTGGATGTGCTCGGTCCCCAGGAGACAATCAAGTAATTGCTCTTCATTTGGACGTGAGTGCTCAGAAGTCATCATCGGAGAGAGGCAGAGAAAAAGTATTTTAGCTTTAAAGATTCATTGGAAACCTCACAAACTGCCTTTAGACGTTCCACATTTGCAGATTCTTCAGGGAAAAATCTTGGAAAACATTCAAGATTTCATACTACATATAATGTGTTAGATGTATGTCTTTTCTGAAACATTTCTTCTGTCTGTACATCCATTTCTTCTTCTTCCATCTCCATCTGAATCCTACTTAACACTGACTGAATTCTCTGCACAGCTTCATTGAATCCAACATTTTTCTCTCCTGTCAAGTACCAGTAGTTGTGTCAAGACACAGAGGTTGTAAACAGATCCTGCAGAACCACAACACCTTTCAGAGAATGTGTCAGTATGTTCATTTATGAAAGGAAAAAAACAAGATTTTTCTATTATGTTGGTTTCCTTTGAATACAGTGAGTTTAAAATGGACAGAAATAACATTAAGTACTGATGAATGCTTGATCTTGGGATTATGATGGATCAGCAGAATGGAGACTTGAGTTATATTTTTCAAATTATATTAATGTGTGTCACTTGGAAGGTTATAATAATAGATCCGTCTCTTGTCATCTTCTCTTTTTATGACTTGATGCAATCTGCTCCTTACAAAGATAACTCATTGGCGTTAGAAGGCCAACTGACTCTAATTGTTCTCTCTCCCATGTGAGCAAAAATGTTCAAACAAAAAGTTTCATTGTAACAATCATTTTTACATGCAATAAACTAAGTATATAATATTTTTTAAAACAAATTGGTCTGATTTTTGTACAAAGTGCATCTCTAAATCACGGCAGAGCTGAATGCTGAAAATCATATGTGCAGTATTACATGAAAGGCAATGTTCTAAATATTTACTTTTTCTTTGTCTAGAAATGGCTTTTTGTTAATTAAGCAACAAGAACAAGATATGGGTCAACCTTTCTTCAAAATTCTTGCAGTATTCAGTAAGTTGAATAAGTTAGAAACTTCCAAGATAGCTTTTTTATTATTCAATTGATGTCACTGGAAAGCAAAACACACGTTAATAAAACATGAACACATTGTGTTGTACTTGGGATTTCATATTTTAAGAAGAGTTTGTTTGTGCTTTTTAAGGCTCACATATGTGAAAATATTAAACTAAAATTGTTTAAACAGTGTTGATTTGAATAAAATGCCTGCACTGGCAGGTCATCATCTTTGATGTGTAGTCATTGGCTCCACTAATTTTTAGGAGTTAAGAATTTGTTGAGAGATAAATACATAAATAATAGTTCAGCAAGAACATTTCCAAAAACTTGAGAAAACTGACAGAAACCAAATATTAAGCTTTTAAAAAATCCTTTGTAAGAGAAGGAAGCAGTACTTCTAGACTTGGTCCACAGGTCTTGGTTATTATTTGATTTCTCTTTGAGAGTTTCATCTTTCATGTGTAAAAAATAAGTTTTTTTTCCCCTGAAGATGCTAGTAGGATTGCTAACCACAGCACTGCAACCATTAAAACATATCAGCTGTAATTTGTAACTTCCAGCTTTTTAAATATTCTAGCAAAACAGGAAGATCTGTTTACATTTAAAAAAAAATCTAATTTTATAAGATGTTAAAACATGAAATAGCTTTGTAAATGACCAATAAATAATGTATGCTAAAAGTAAAATGTCAAAAACAGAAAACCCTCTCTGAATGAGGTAAACATGAATTCCCTGAGTGTGTGCGTAGTTTCTGAATTTTAGAATCAAAACATCTGAGCTCAGGAAGAATGCCCTTTTGGCTCAAACAAACAGAACATGCAGAACGCTGAAGTATTCATAATTAAACCTGAAACCATGTTAGTCCATCATCTGACCTTTATGAAGCATTGCTGCACCCAACAAAGACTTCAGGTTTGGTCCCTCTCCTCAGACACTGGAGACATGCTGAATAGAAAATATAAATCATTCAGAACACCTATGGCAATGTAGGAGGAAAAACTTAGAAAAATGCAACAACAACAAAAAAACCATCTCTGGTGTAAATTTTATGAATCTGCGGCTGAGACACCTGAAAAATGAATGCTGAAGCCACCTGAGAGGTACCATCGAAGCGTGTGAGGTTGTTAAGAAATCACGGTGACAAAAGGTTCATGTTATACAGCAGAGGAAAGTTGCAGGACTTTCCCCCCGTCCCTCAGGAAGCCGATACGCTATGTGAGCATGAACCGATACAAAGAGCATGTAGTTGTGCTGGCAGATCCTGCAGAGAAAGTTATAGAGACAGAGAGATGGCACAGCCGTAATCAAAAGAAACAGCAGAGCTCAAACCAGCAAATAATACTATTCATTCTGCACTCAAAAATATCAACGATCTGCAGTAAATGTCTCTGTATGATAGTGAATTTGGCAAGAATTGTTTTAGCAGTAGTTATTTTTAACGACAGACTAATAAAATAAAAAAACACCCAGGGCTAAAACCATTCAGGTGAAAATGTAAGATGTAAGTTTTTTTTGGAAATTATGGGTTTATAAAATAAATATTTGCTTTTTTTGTGTGATGTTGTTAATTTACCAAAAATAAAGTGAAAGGGAATCTTACTGTACTCTGTTGGAGAGTTCTAGATAGTTTCTGGATTATCAGTTTATTCTTTTTTATATGTTGAACATATTTTGTATGTTAGGCTCACCAAAATTAGTCCTTTACACACCATCGCCAGATGATGAGAGAAACCCTTTTGATTGTATTATCATACCTGTTGTTTAGAAGTTCATTGATAATGACAACATTACACAATTAAATAGTTTGGGAAAGCTAAGAAGTTAATGTACAATTCTTGATGTATTTTGCAAAGGATAGAATACACCGCTTCCTTGTATGAAACCAGGGCGAAGCTAAAATAAATCTGGAAGAAACATTGTGAATATTATGTTAAATCTGCAGGAAAACAGAAGTGGCAGTGTCATGCTGTGGGCTGGTTCATTGTGGGAGCCTTTAACTAAATAAGTTGAATCATGGGAAAAGAATAAAGGATATTGAAGCACCATCTCAAAATATGTGGTGGGAAGTTAATGGGTTTCAAGCTAAACCTGAGCATATCACCAACTCAACTGCAAAGCGGTTTAAAAACAATGAAGTCATTGTTTTAGTGGTCATTACAAAGCCTGAGTCACATGGAAAACGTGTGAGCAGAGCTGAGAAGGTGTGTGTGTGTGAAGAAGTCAGCCTTTCTTACTACAATTCTTGCAGAAGAGAATGAGCTACTATTGTGAAAAGTTGATGGAAGGACACAGAAAATCGAGTGCAAGTCGTAGAAATTAAAAAGCCGTTCAACCAGATACTGTAGAAATAAATGCAAAATTACTTTAGGATTTATGAGCTTTAGCTATTTATTATGTCATCCTATATAATTTATGCAAATATGTGGTTTAGCACACATCAACCGCAATATGTCTTTACCAAATTACATTTGCCCACACATATAAGTTTTACTTTGGTTTGATACTTTGGCATCGGTGTAATCTTCAAGGAGTAAGTCAATGTGAAAACCTTTCAGCCTCAAACACAACACATACAGTACAGAACATGCTCTGTTCTCCACAGGAGGATATATATATATATATATATATATATATATATATATATATATATATATATATATATATATAGACAAGGAAAACTGTACAATAAATATTGAATGAATTAATAAGTAAGATACACACTACTGTACAACAGATGGCAGTATGGACCTCTTAAACTAAGCTGTATGATGTATCTGAAATACAGAATTGCCCGAGGTATTTACTTCTCAGAATGAACCAGTTATTAAATATGTTATAAAGGTTTTCTTCCTTTTCTCTTTTAATCTCTGCGGGAGTAACTGCATCAGCAACATCCCCTGTTTTACTGAAAGATGAGTTTATCTGTCCTCCTGAGAGGAGAGTCATCTGATAGTGGAGTTTCACCCTGATATAAGAGCTACTCAAATTAGATCAGTCATCTCAATTTCCGTTAAAAGTTTAGTAAGGTCAGAAGCAAAGTAAATGATAAAAATTAGTTTTTTTGTAATTTATCTTTCCCTTGAAATTGCTAGATTTCTATCAAAGGAGACTCTTCTTTTGTGCTTTTAAAATAATAATAATAAAGTATTCCAAGAAGAACATATGAAAAGATAAAGCTTCAGCTGATTTCACTTATGTACTCTGGTGGTCCTTGAATATTTCCTTTGTTTCTGGATCTGCTGAGCATTTGGAAAACAAATCAGATATTTTTGTCCTAAAGTGCCTGAGGGCACAACATGCCTGAAGCAAAAACTGATACAGACAAGGATGACAACAAATGAGCTAATTAGTAAAGTTAAAAAAAAAGAGTGTTATTAAGCCATGTCTGTAGAAATGTAGATACCAGTCTTAAAAAGCATGCAACATATTTTTCAGAGTATTTACAGAGATGCATCAGCTACCAAAGCAGGAAGTAAATCTAACACTTATTCCCTAAAAACATTCTTCAATTTTTTCTCAGAAGTGACAATATTAGTGGCCAGGTAAGCCTGAAAAATGGGAAAAACATTGTAATATATGATAAATTGGTATTAATTTTCAGAAAATTTGGTGTGTTTTCATAACTATGAATTGTTCCAACTATATCTCCTAAAAAAGAAAATTGTGCCAAAAAAGTACAATTTTGAAAGTCAACTCAAAATATTTTAGCTTACATGGAATATTAACTCAATAGTGCTTAACCCTGATGCTAAAGTTCACTAAGTTCAATAAAAAAAAATACTTGCACAGTTTACTTTGGCTTGACTGTATATAGGAGTACACAGTCATTTTCTATTTTGTTGGTAACAGCTAAAGAGAAATTCTCATGCCCTGTGGCTCACTAACCCCACACACAACCCAGTTAATAACTTTAACAAGCTATTAAGACTAACAAATCTATAAATTAGAGAAATTCCCTCGGATGATTATATAATCAATATTTTATTCTGTTTTGTAACTGACTAGGGAAAATAATTTGTTTTCAAACTTCCCTTGTTATTATTCTGCCAGGAAGTTGACTTTTGTTCTCCTCATTTTTCCCTGTCAGTATTCCTTGTCTGTCTCTTCCTCTCTGTGCTGCTGCAGGTGTGGCCTCTAAATCCCAACAGATCCTGCTGACAAGCTTGATCCTTATCAGACTCATTAGCAAGCAGTAAATCTTCTGAGGATTTTTTCTTGACTTTCGCCAAGATTCTTGCATTCACCAGCTGTGTAGGTCTCAGACCAAAGCCTTGTTTAATGCTAGTCCGTGCTAGTTGTGTTTTTAAACCTTATTATTTACATTTTCTTAGATCAAGCTGTCCTGCTTGTCAATTTGCTATTAAGTCTATGTTCAGCAACACCCTGACCACCAATGAATTGATTTCCCAGATAATTTAGCAATGCCACAAAGTTGAATTATTGAAAAGCAAGCAAAACTGTGATGCATTAGACACACAACCCACAAACTTGTACCTAAAACAAGACATATATAAATTTTTGCTTCAGAACTTTATTACAGCATGTGATCAATGAGGTTTTTAAAGCCCTGAGCTAAAACGAGTCTTACTTGTACTTTTCATTCCACCTCTACCATTACCTTTAGTAAAACGGGACATAACCTCAGGGACATAACCTTTTTTTCCCCACTGGGTGCAACTCAAACTTGAATCTATATTCATATTGCATCTAATCGTAAAAGTCAGCTGCGACCAATTTTGCACAAACACTACAAATCTGGATCTGCAATTACCAGCTTTAAAACTTCAAAATCTCTTTTACAGGCCAGGGCCACTGGGGCAAAAGTAATTACACAATCTGTGGAGGTGTCATCAGCACATAATTTCTGTGGTCGCTCAGACATGAAGGGGACCTTGAGAGGTGTGTGTGTGTGTGTGTGTGTGTGTGGCTGTCTGTGTGGAAGAGGATTTGTGTGTCCCTGCACCCCTCATAGGGCTTTGCAAGCGGCTGACTGTCAAAGTGTGGAAATGTGATCGGTAATGAGAGACGCTGTTCTTAACATGATGGATTTCAGATGCCCTTGCAAACAATAACAGTCAACAACAAACTGATGTATGAAAGAATGATGGTGGAGTGGATGAGATTTGACAATTTACTGAAGCCGCTCTTATTGACTCAGAAAACACTGTGTAGAAAAACAATGGAAACAGGAAGCATGCTGGATGGGAATGAACAAACCTCATAATATGGCAAATGCTTGTAAGAATAACGACAAGTAAGCCTTGTAGTAGCAAAACTAAAAGGAGATGTTTGTCGTTTACTTTCAAAGTGAGTGCATTTTACCATTGGTATATTTGATGGTTGTTTGAAACACATAGTAAAAGACAGGTTTACATTAAAATATATTGCAAAAGAATGACTCAAAGCACAAAAATGCAGTTGAAAGTTTATAGTCATGCTGATTTATATCTATATTTAATTTAACTTCCAGAGCTCAGAAATTAATTCAGGAGCATAAAGTTTCTTGTGATACCAAGAGTTTCAATTTTCCAAAATTTTAAATGTAGTTTTCATGATGAGAAACTTTATAGATTTATATTTCAATAAAACCAAAATATGTCCTTGTTGTAACAGTAAAACTGCAACACAACACGGGATATTTGAGTGTCAACAAGATGGGGGATAAGAGGGAGACCCTTTATGACTTAATGAAGTCATAATGTGTCACAGGAATGTATTTTAATATCTTGTTAAAGAGAGAATACTTCTCATTATGAAGAGATACTGCTTCTGAATTTATTTCTCAACTCTTGCAGTTAAATGTGTTACATTGCTGGGAAAATGTATAATTTTTTTTTAGATCTTCAGATGTGAAAAGCTGGGAGAAACAAACTCCAAAAGACTTACAGCTGTACCCTCAGAGAAAGGTTATTTTACAAAATGTTCACTCGGGGACTGAATATAACTGTATGTCAGCCAAATTAAATTACATTGATGCTCAGAATAGTCTCATCATTATCAGAAAAACCAAATAATGTTGGGTGGAACACATATTTGATGTAACAATTGTGTCATATAACTAAATTTACACACTTATTTTTAGACTTTTGACAATCTAGCTGGCTGCAGCTGACCAAATGCTTTTCATTATCGTCTTACTTTCAATATAAAAGTTTTTCTGCACCATCAGCTCCCCGTGGTTCAGCGCTTATATTCCCAGCCTTGTCTCATACAGCTCTATATACTTATCTCAATAACATTGGGAGAAATATATATATATCTATATTTCGTCTTTTTTAACCACAGTTTCAAAAGCTTTGGTACTCAGACAAATGTAAAACCATGTTTGATTGATTTCCCATTTTTGAAACGGTAGACCACACTCAATCTCTTGTTTTATGTGAAAGATCAATCTTTGGAGTGTATGAAAGCTTTCAGGATTTATTAGACTGCATTGTAATCACTTCTTCTCCCAAAAGACTACTGAATTACAAGGCTTTATAATAATTTATGGCCCTAGCTCTTAAGGAACCTTTATCCATTCCAAGAGTTGGAAGTATAGAGTAAGGCAGAGGTTTTAGCCGCAGTGGTTACACTGAGAAAGAACAATCTTTTAAAAACTGTTTCTGCCTCTATAGTCACATAGATTAAGATAAACTGAGGCCAGTGTTGCTAAAATTCATTACTGAATGAAAGAACCAAATATCCACTCAAAAAAATTGCACATAGTTAGAGGAGACATAGTAACCAGTCTTTTGCATCGTATTTCCATGTCGTTTTACGTCCAGATGAACATATGTGATGTGTTTTTTTTTTTTTTCTTTTTTAAACTTTAGCTGATTTTTTTATTTTTTATTTTTTAGTTTTCTGGTATATCAGAACCCAGGTCTATTGCAATGGAAACCTTTACACAAACATAGGAATCATTCACAGAAAGATCCACTTTATGATAATAAAAGACATGCAAGCTCTGAAAAAGTATTTTAACGTATGTTTATTATTATTGTTACAAAACTTACAATTCACTTGTGCTTGGACATGTAGCCCACAGTACTATTCATTTCATGTCCTCAGTTAAAATAAACATAGTGATACGTAAATTTAATCTTTCTACAGTAAACAGAAAACAGCAGGGAACTTGACTGGAAGCAACCAAGGAATAATGATGTGACATTTGAAACCCAATAGTTGGACACTAATAAATTCAAATAAGCCCACTTACAATAAAATTAGTGATGGCAAATTCTCCAGCTGAATATCTCACTATCTGGTGAATTATTTAGTGAGGGGGAGAAAGAAACCCTGCCTAAGAACAGTACGTTTGATGGCTAATATTAAAAGTTATTTTGTTGTCAATAAAATATTTTTCTCTTCACCTCCAGGAACAGTAGTAGGGTTCCAGATGGCATGGCCATATATTACATCAGCATCTAACATCCCTTTGAGAGGACTGGGATCCAAGTCAAGTTTTTAGTTCATTCAAAACAGGATAATGTTCTGACTTTAATATGAATCAAATGAGATATTTATTTGTTTTGGATGTCAGACTTACTATGTGTCGTCTTAGATTATGTACAGGCTACTGAAGAACTGACTATCAAACAACAGACAGTGAGCACACAAATATTTAAATTGATGTATATCTCTTCCACATTCAGATTGTTTTCCTAAGAATTAAGGAGAAAAGATTGAAACTGGCTGAAAACCTTTAACTGTTCATCCATTTCAAAGCTAATTTAGCTTGATACTAAGTTTCTTCTATTAACCTTACATTTACTGCAACTACAGCTCAATGGTTTAAAAAGAGGCGGTGGTAAAAACGTAAGTGCTCAACAAGTTCATGTAGAGCTCAATGATATTTTTTAAGCATTGAAAGCCGAAGCTTGGAAGACAGGTGGAGTTTGTGCTTCTCCTCCCTGACACAATACACCGGAGCTTTTCTTCACGCCTAAGCTGACACCTGCAGACTTAGGCCAGGGGATAATGGCACACTGAATCAGACACTGAAGCACCGTAAAGGCATGCCCTCAAGCCTGCCTGTCAGTGTAAATCAAAAACCCCTGAGTAATTATTTTTATTCTTCCATCAGCTCAGATATTAGTACCCTTGAGGGGGCTTCCTGTCTGCCTCCTCTGCTCAACCAACAACAGATCTACAATCTGGCCTGTTTTCACTCTGACATTTCAAACAACAAATCCTGGTCAGGGCCTCCCATGGCTGATGGAAATGACAGTTTAGTATAAATCAGAGGGGCTCATCTGAGAGTTATATAAACATCAAAACAGGCTGAAGCATCTTAGAAACATGTCAAAACATACCAGGATTAACTTCTTGTCATGTGGGCAGCGAGTACTTTAAACAGGATTTTAACTAGAACGCAGAGCAATCTTAGCGAATCTATTAAGTTGGGAGGACAGCTGTGTCTGCACAGAGTAATGGGTGTAAGGACTTGCACTGCCTTTTTACTGCAAGACAGTGTGTTCACTCTGTCTGGTGTTCAGATCATTTTAAAATGACTCAAAGCAAACTCTGGTCATAAACTCACATCAGCTCTGCTTCTGTCCATTTTGTTGCCAAACCGGAGCTGCTTTCAGGTCTCTGTGCACAGTGCAACAGCATTGCAGCAAGGCCTGTAAATCACTTAGAGCTTCTTAAAAAAATCATAATTGGACAGCACCATAAAAACCTTCATCATCACTTTGCCTCAAACGTAACATTTCATCTGAAGCTTTTTTACGATGAGACCATTTTCCTCCCAGCAGCCAGAGTGTTTTAGAAAACTGCATCTATACCTCTGTAACCTTTTTATACACTGTTGTATATCAGCAAAACAGAAACACACGGTTGGTGTCAAGCAATATGTGTGTTTCAGCTGAAGATTGCAGTTCAAACATAAGAACCCTCAAGAATTATTGCCACCACTGGTAAATGTGGATAAAAAGCATTAAAATATTTAATACGTTTAAGTTTTCTGACACTTAAAACCTTACAAAAATATCCAACCTTTAATTTGAAAACATGCATTTTGAACCCAGGACTAGAGCTTTGGTGGCTCCTTTAGATCAGGATGGAACTGATCTAAAGGAGTAGATCAGTTCTGTCTTGAATTGAAAGCCAAGAAACCATATATTTTGAAAACATTCCTTCTCCTAAAAACTGATTATTTTCAGAACATATTTTCCACAGCTGAAATCCAAAATAATTCCTGCTTACTTTAAGTTCAAAACAAGGTTGTTGTCTTGCCGCAAGTGTTGCAAGTTCTTAGCATCCTTTTGAGTGTTTTATTAGAAATCCAAACAATCTCAGTGGCATCTGCGGCAAGATTTCCTATGATTTTGGGAATTTGCAGGCATGTTCAAAAAGGGACAGTAGCAGAGTAACAAGCACGCAGCCCTGTGGTGCTCCTGTGGTATTACTAGAGGAATGCTAGCTCATTTTTCACCATGTGTATTGGAGCCCAGCTCAAAAACATAATTCCTTGAGCATTGTGGGACCTCAGTGCTCATAGAATCATCAAGGAATAATTAGCCTATCAACATTTCCAAGTCCTTACTCCTAATTCATTCATCAATCGACTGGCATCACATCATTCGTTCTCAGCTAAGAGCCCAATCTTTCTATGAGCTTGTTTGTTAACAGAATATTGTCTAAAAAAGATTGGTTGTCTTTGTGGAAAACCTGGGCAAACAAACAGTGTACATGAATATTCAGCCTCATTTCTCTGACATCCCTTTATCACCCAAATGTTGCCTTATTTGCTGGTTGACGAGATGCTTGTTCATGTGTCGTTGCTGTGATATGATCATCTGCTTGTTATAGTTTGATGAACCACAAAATGGTGACATGCTGCAGTTCAGAACCACTGCATTAGAGTTGCCTGAGAATTAAACCGTGAGAGATAATTGAAGCATACAACATGACCTTTACCACAGTCATCTGAGCTCATTTAATGTTCACGCCACAGAGTAAACAGAATTCAATTAGCCAGTGTGGCAGTGTGTAATTTAAGATAAAAATATGATGAAAAATTAAAGCATGTAGTTAGATAATAAATAAATTGCTATGTGTTTTCTAAGAGTTTTGTGTGATTTGTTTTTAAGCATTTCTTTTCATTTCATTTAAAGCTTTAAGCTGGATTTCTTATGCAGAAGTCAACACTCTCTAAGAGATGATGGAAGGAAACGAAAATATTTTGAAATCTCACGTTCCCAATAATTACCACTTCCCTTCTGTCTTCTGAATAAAAGAGTCTACTCGAAACGCAACCACCAAATGTCTCTGTGACTGAGGTGATGTAGAGAGTTATTTTCTGTCCCACACGATGTTAAAAACTATAGAAAACCTCCTTCTGTGTGTTTGCTGCAGCTTCATATGACCGTTAACAAGCTTTAAACAAGGTTTCTATCAGTTTTCTTTTAAAAGTTACTTTTTGTCTTGCGACTTTTCCAGAAAAGTCAGATTTGTGTAGTCCAAAACAAATGGCTGTCCTGTCAGCTGACTCTGTCCCACTTGAACGGTGGATCTCGGCAGCGTCTCCAGATCGTCCATGGAGTGAGCTGTTTCTCAGAGTAAAGCTGCCCTTGCCTGGTCTGTAAGTTTCAGTACACAGGAGTATTCACAGACTTCAGATATTCGTTGGCAGTTGTGATTTCTAGCCTCCATGAATACTGGGATCCTCTGAATAATACATTGTTTGTTGTTGTAATGCGACAAAAATGCACATATTTTAAGAAAATGTTTGCGAAGGACTTTAGAGAAGATGACAAAGAGATAAATATTTGTCCTATGTGTTTTGGATTATTTTGGTTAGTGTTTTGTTGCTCTTTTTTCCATAATTCTTTTCTACCACTGTCATTTCTATCTCCCATTTGCTCTGTGTGCGTTTTTCCCTTTTCCATATGATGCATGATAGATTGCAATAATCATCTGCTTAAGGAAGATGGTGATACTGTATACGTCTTCTGGCCTGTGGCAAACTCCACGCCTGGACAACTATGGTTAAAAATGCAGTTTTTCTATCTGACATGTGCTGCTCACAAGCGAGACAGAACATCGATAAGCCCAAGGCATGGATACACAACACACACACACAAACACACACACGCTGGGGACACGCAATGGTTCAAAAAGCTTTCATAAATGTCTCATAAATTAAACAATAATTGCTCAGTGATGCATTAATTGTTTGTAGCTTGTGACAAGCCACGATAATTTTATAACTGATGGAAAATAAATAAATAAAAAGCAGTTGATTTAATCTGGATCAAACAAACAAATCACTAAAGCCCCCAGTTTTTCAGCCATGCTTGCAGATGTTTGCAGAGTGTTTCAATAAATCATTATTTGAGGCTTCTGGAGCAAAAATAAACTGTTATTGTCCAAACTAATGTTGCGTGCTGTCTGTGTTTTCCAGACTCATTTATCAGTTTCTCCTTTATTTTGTGTCTTAGGGAGGGAGTGGGATATAGTGCTGAAATTACACAACAGACACATGCCTGCACATAAAAGTAGTCTTGTTTACATAGATGTTTTCCATATACCTCTGACTTTGTTCTTGAAAGGTGATCAGTAATAACAACATTTTGAATCACTGTGACATATGTAGAATAAAAAATTTCAACTATCCTAGTTTAATTCAGGGAATTGAAATCAGACAAGGCTGATGCTACACAATATGTCAACTTAATTATAGCCTAAAGAGCAAAACATCTATTTTAAGCTGTATAATATATTCACAGAGGGACCTTCCCTGGATGCAATCCTCTATGCAGCCATGTGAAAAGCTTAGAAATTCCTACAATAATATGTATAATATCCATTCATCCAATCCAACATATTTGGACATACTAACATTAATTTTTACTTTTTTTTTTCAGAAAAAAATGTAAACAATATAAACATCAGAAAATACAGTTTTAATGTTTTTGGTAAAGTTCAACTGCTAGAGAACAATAAATTGGGACATCCCACCACTTACAATTGCTAACATACATACCTGTATAACATCTGGGAGACACGAAGGGAAGGAAACCACCCAGCATTTTGAAAGAGATTGGACCATGACCTTGTTAGTGTATTTTATAAACAAGTTACCAAGTTTTGTTTTAGTGCGATAGGAGTTGTGGTTTTTTTGGACATGTATGAAATGCAAAGATATGTAATTTCATTTCATACTGGTTTTTCAGCAATTCACCATCTATGGTGCATTATATTTGGCTGCCATCAACCTGTCCAGGAACAGCTGGTGAAAATTAGCTGTTTTTTTGCTACAACCTGGTACCATACACCTTTCTTTAAAAAAGGTCACTGAAATGTTTTACATTGTCTCTGTATAAAAAAATAAACATGCTCTTAAGGTCAGATATATTTTTCCTTAAGACTATTTGTTGCATTGAGTTTTATTATATGTAAGTATGCAAGTGTTTCTTTGAAGAGGCATGGTTTCATTTTATGCAGATGCTGTCAGTTTACTTGACACGGAATCAGTAATTTATTTTGATAAATTAAGTGCATCTGAATCTGCAATGTTTTAAAATAGCCCAGCTCAAAAGCACTGACTGATATCTTGTTACGTTAGATTACTGCATCATTACATAAACAACAGATGTACATGAATACACACAAGGATGAATCTGAATGGCATCAGACTAGGCGGCAGAGATAAGTCTATTGACAGAAATAGATATTAAATAGAAATTAATTTTAACACAAACTATTCATGAATGCACAGAGCTAATTTTTCCTGGTCAGGTGTGATGTAAAATTACGTAAGCACAGATTATTGTTGCCTAAAAAAATTAAATACAAAAATAAAAAAATTTTGTTTGACGCAGAAATTTTTGTGTCACTTTAAACTTTCTTTTTCAAAAAAATTTTGATTTGCTTTTCTAACTTTCTGCCCACTTCTAAACTAAAAAAGGATGATGGAAAATTAAAGAATGACAGTTCATTTGTGTACATTTTGTCAGAGGGGATGTCAGTTTCACATCATATTAACATCAATCATAAAGAACTTATGAAATCAAATTGAGAGACTAACATGAAGTTCTCCATCCTCAGGCTTTGCTGCTCTGAAATAATTAGTTCCAATGTTTTTAAGTATAGCACTAAAATGTTTCCAATTTTCCAAACTGATTAAATGTTTAAAGATGTTTCTTTATTTATCTTCATGTTTGTTCTCAAAAAGCATTTTAAAAGTATTCAAACCCCTTTTCACACTTTTTATAATTTGTCAATTTGTAACTACAAACCTTAACACATTTCATTTGAATTTTATTTGATAGACCAACACAAAGTCTTGAATAAGTTTGAAGTGCAAGGAGAAAACTGCATATTTTTTCTCAATTTTTTAGAACCCATAATCTGGAAAGTGTTTTTTGGTACTTAGCCTGTCTGAGTTATTTCTTTGTAGAGTCATATTTCACAGCCATTGGTGAATATGTTTTCATTGCAAGTCACTGTATGTTTATAGTCACTGGCATAGAATGTGAACAACTATCCCAATTCTTCTGCAGCCTCTAATACAGGGGTGGGCAATCCTGGTCCTTGAGGGCCGGTGTCCTGCAACTCTTAGATGTCTCCCTGGTCCAACACACCTGAATCCAACAGCTGAATCTCCTCCTCAGTGCAGTCAGATTCTCCACAGTTCTGCTAATGACCTCATTATTTGACTCAGGTGTGTTGAAGTAGAGATACATCTAAAAGTTGCAGGAGACCGGCCCTCGAGGCCTGGAGTTACCCACCCCTGCTCTAATAGCTGCCCCACAGAGCATTGTATTTAACTTCATAATTCAGACCATCTTCCTAGTTCCTGCTCAAAAAGTGCTTCCTCGCAGCAGAATACTGTAAAAGCTTGCAGTCAGATGAAGAAACCATGGAGCTTAAATAATGTGATGTGATGAGTGATATGGAAACCAGGTGAACATAATCAACAGATTGCAGAGCAGATGGGATGGGAATCTAAGCATGAAACCAAGTGAAAGATTGATAATGGGCGCAGGAGAAAATGAATGGAAACAGAGGATCTGACTAACCAAACGCTAAGGCTAACATATGAAATCAAAATGTACAGAGCAGGACACAAGAAAGAACTTAGAGACTCATCTAAACTAATGATTAAATATGGAGAAACACCACTGAAAAGATCAAAATACAAACACAGGTGAAAATCAAACCACAAACAGATGGGAACTGTGACAATCCCTTCATAAAAATTAAATGCTTCATGTGGTTGAAAAATGTAAAAAACGCTAAATTCCCAATTTGTTGTTGAAATGGGCGACCCAGTAAATATTTTGCATGTCTGACTTATTGTCGTTTTGTAAGGCTTGTCCATCAAATAAATGAATGAAAACTAAAATACCACGTTTAAATATTCTCGTTGACCGTATCTGTACTTAAAGGGAGGATTTTCTCTGGCAATGTCAACACTGTAGTGTATTTCCATGACTGAAAAAGATGTTTCTTCTTTCCCCAGCTTTCATGAACTCATCATCACAAACCCCTTCAGAAATTTTGTCTCCTTGTGGACTTGCCTTACCTCTGATCTATTTTGAAATGGCTTTTACATCTGGTTGATGTGTGTGCAGAGAGCTGCATAGACCCAGAGCCTTACATAGCTAGTCTGCATAATGCATCATAATGTACAGTGGGGTTTGAATACCCCTGTCCTTTTAAAAGGACATCTGTTACTTTGCTTTTAAAAGAAGGAGGAATAATACACTTATACACACATCAGTGCAGACATTAACATGAGCATACATATGGATACATACATAAACTATATAAACACAGTAGCTTAAAGTCACGAACAAGCAGCACATGATCTCTGGTAGTGGTGCTTGCAGTTAGAAACTCTGTGCAATACCTGCTCAGCCAGCTGCAATGCACAAAATAAAGTAGGATTTTCAATTAGACATACGCAGCATAATGTAGGTGTGACAATATGAGCCAGTAATGTTGTTGTCTGCTGTGATAAAAGGTATCTTAATTAGCCAGAGTTGGCAGAGGTAAACTAAATGCTCCAAAAAGCCTTGGTGAATGAGAGTTTGTGTGTGCCCCATGTTAAATAGGAAAGGACTGGTGCATCATTTGAGTTTCTTGAAAGGGAAAAGGAGAGATGCAGAGCACATAAAGTATGTGTAGATATTATTAACTGATGATATATTACTTGTTTATTTAAATGTAATTCTTTTGAAAAGATCAACTTTTCTTAAGAACAAAGGTCTAAATCATGTTTTCTGATTAGCAAAGGGATTATCTCAGGTTATCATTCCTTAGAAAATCATACTTTTTGGTCTTGTGTCTATTTCCTTCTTGTTTGGTTATATTCTTATTGATTTAATAATAGTGTGACAGAGGAACCATCACAAGCTGGGAGTAGTTCTACAGTAAAATCTGTGTCGACATACAATCACACAGAAGACAAACATGCACATCCGACATGACTTACTTTTTGCTTTCAGCTCAAACTGGCGCAGTTCGTTGTGAATTAACATGCGATGTTCTTGCCTCAGTTGTCATATCCATGCTCGCTTGTAATTTTCACTGTCAAACATTTTCCCGGTTCAGATATTCAAAAAAATGAAGGTACTGCTGTTTTTTTTACCTGCCTGGATGTCCATTTTAAATATGCTGCACAGCTTTTTCAACATTTTCCACAATAAAACCATCTAAAATGAACTATGGCATTGGCCTGTTATGTTTCTGTCCAAGTCATGATAGAACCCCGCCACAAATAAAAATATCAGTCTTCAAAAATTATTTTCTAAATGCTGATGCATCTCAATAATCAAGAATGCAATTAAAAACTCTTATGATTACTGTTATGATTCTATTTCTAAAGTCAAACTCAGGTGCATAGATTTATCTCACACAGTGATGCAGTTCAAGTGTTCGTTCCTTTTGTTTTTGACGCTTGTGACTAATAACTATGATTATAGCAACCCAAATTGATTTAGTCACTGTTTATCCGTTTTCCCTTCTATCTTTAGTTTGATGAACTTCACAGTAGAGAACGGATGGTCCAGTTGCAGTTATGCCAGACTATGAGACAAAACCTAAACTTGAATTGCAAAATCTCACATGGTGACATTTCAATTTTGGCAGCTGTGAAATGTCAGTTAACTGAGTAAAGCTGCGAGTGTTCAGGCCTGTGACTGCAAATCCAACAGCAGGAGATGATATATTCATTGTAACTACAACTATAAGAAATGCTACCTGTTAATCCTACTCTGATAAGGTATTCTCCCACTGAGGCAGTGTTCTGAAAGGAGCTGCCCACCGTTTTTCTGCCCTGTCCAAGTCAGCCTACAGACAAAGATGCAGCAGGCGGGAAACATCTTCAATCCCAGGTTCATTATCACAGAGAAAGGTTTATCTATTTATAGAACATCAAAGGCAGATGGGAGATATTGATGCATAGCTCCATGGAGCGTTGCAGCCTCCAGGATAACAATATCATCCCCTCTCCCAGGGATCCTGCTGTTCATGCCTCGGAAGAGATGGAGAGGATAAAAACAGGGCGAGGGCCTCATAGAGCAACACTACCAGCAAGGATAAGGATTTTATAAAAGTTTTGGACCATCCATGAGATCTGTGATTCACTTGCCAATGTAACATGACCAGGGATGAATCACCATGCTGTTTGAAAAGAGGCAGCTGGCCAAAAGATCTTGGATGCCTGTAGAAATAAACTGGCAAATGCTGAATTTTGTTAGCAACAGCCTGTGGAAACATCAACAGAAAAACAAACAGTATCAACATCATGCAAGTCAATTCTCTTCTTTATGACATGTTTGTGGGGTTTTAAGCAACCAGAAAGGCTGAATTGTTCTCTAGCAAAGCTTGTTTGATCTCCTAACAAGGTATGTTTTGTAGAAAACTCACTGTTGATCTTAGATCAAAAATAAAGGGAAAACAAAAAAAGGACGTATTTATTGAACCACTTTGTGATTTTGTCATGAGAATTACAACAGACGTTCAGGCAAAAGATTGTTAAAGTCAGCTTGCAATCTTCTCAGGAATCAAATGAGAATGGTCAGGAATTGATGTGAAATGTTTCAAACTGCTGAAAACTCAGAGACAAGGTCATGCATTTCCCTCAAGGCCCCAGTCTCCAGTAATTGATATGTAATTAGTTTTGTTGTGAAAGCAGAACTGCTGGAAGCCACAGACATGCAAAAGTGGGATTTTTGTCATGTGAATTGCCATGGAAGTTCAAGCAAACAGCTGTTCATAGGTATTTACAAGGTTCTCAGAAATTTGACGGAAATGGTCAGGCATTAACATTTAATTTGGGTTTCAATAGTTTGAAATTTTACACACAATGGTAGGTATTCCCCTCACCTTTCCTTCTCCAGCCTGTTGTGTAATTGGTGAAGTGCAACAGTTGGAATCCTTAGACTTGAAAATCTGAATCTTAAGGGCTTTCACTCAACGCTGCTGCTTCAGAGTTTGATCTCACCCTGCCCACTTCTAAATCCTTACTATTGATGTGACTACTGTCACCTTTTCTGCTGTGCTGCTTAGTTGACCGGTGGATGTTAACCACACATCATTCACCAATGTGCTCTACGGGTTGATAACAGACGGAGCAAGAAGTGGCAATTCCATGCAAACTTGTACTGGCTTTAAAAAAAATCTTTCTGGGTGGAAATGAAGCCTTCAAAACTCTTGGTGTTACATGCTTGGATGCAGTGACTTTTGAAATAATATAAATCCCCACCTTACATAGACGTGCAGCTCTTGATTCATATGGAGGAAGTTACGCTATTATATGAAGAGTTTGGATGTAATGGCAAAACTCTGTTATCAGGTTACCTTCAAGTATATTGTTATGTATTTATGATTCTGTCTTATATCTCTTTTATCTCAATATTTCTTCTATCTTTTATGTGCTCACATGCACCCTTAAGGTGTTCTGACTGGAGTCCAGCGCTGGACGGTGAACGTCACGCTGTATCTGTTTGTTTTGTATGACTTGTAACATTTGATCATTCTTGGCAATGAAGCATGTTTTATATTTAACCAAATCCTATTATATTTCAAGGTAATGACCCTAAGGGGTTTTGGTCGGGTCTCGAAACTATAAAACAGACTTGGGTGGTCCACACAGGGGAAAATAGGTGCAGCACAACAATACATTGTCAGCATTTCACCACTATCAAATGCATTCGCAATCATCGGCTTAAATGGGGGCAGTGGCACCACTAAAGTGACAAGTCTTTCTGCTGACATCATAATGCTTTACATCATACATATCAGTTGAATAATTATGTGTTAAATGCCAACCATGTGTGGACTTAAGATGCTTTCAAATTCTGCTCCAAATCCAGATGCTCATGCAGACAAAAGGCCACTACATCTTCTAGTTTTCAACTGCCTGGGCTTAGTCACCCTATTACACACACATTCAGTTATGTAATCTATTATTGTGGTTTGTGGTTGTTCTTTGATATTATTAGATACCCATAGGACTTTGTATATTACTTTTTGTTTGATGTTAGATGTTGAAATCAAAAAGGGCTCAACCCAAAGGACCCACCAATTGTTACCCAATGAGTGCCTAATGAAAATGTATTGTGGTTAAAGATATTTGCAATCTATCAAAATCTGTAATATGTTAGTGTACTGGCTTATTCAGGATGATTTAGTTAACTAATTCATTTCCTCAGTAATGCATTTTTTTTTTATTTTTTTTTTTTTGCTTTTTACAATTATTTTTATTTGTTACGCGTTTATTTTGAAATACATATTTAAAATTTTGACTGGCACCAAATGGCACGCCTTGCCATTTGGTGGCGGTAGTGCGCCATTAAGCTGTTTACCAACTACAAATAACTACCATGAAAAGAAAAGAAAAGCCACTCCAAAGAAGCGCTTTGAATTCACCATCAAATAGTTGCCACTGGTTTTTCCTAACTTGCAGAACCAGTTTTGCTACACATAAAGCTGCATGGCTTTTGGGATATTTCTCTACCAGCTTCCTGAACACATGGAGACCTTTCTTCTTTGGCGCATTCCCAGTCAGATGCAAATAAACGACCCGCTCATTCTCTCCTTGGGTTGGTTGAGTCTTTTGAGTTGCTTATATAATTACTTCGGAATGAGTTTCAAAACTGGGTTTTAGAAAATCTTGAAATGCGTAGACCACAACATTCCCTTGAGGTCATCATTGTTTTTCTCTTTCAACGAAGATGGCTCCGTTCACCTCTTTCAAACCATTTCTTCTCTCTGTCCAGATTCTGGGCATCATTGTCCTCTTTTGCTCTCTATGTGCAGAGATATAGCTAAGTCTTGCCGGTGGAATTGACAAAGGCTATTGGATACGACTCTCCCGGGAAAAGGAAAAAGTTCTGTTGCCTTTGATTGTTGCTTGTTATTCTATATAGGACTTTGATGACACAGATTACACAAACATGCATAATTTCACCCATTATTCTTTGAAAGCCAATAACAGACAAAATGAACATAGTCAAATGCAATTTTAACTTTTGAGCTAGATTTTAAATTGGCTATAGATCTGGACTTTGAGTAGGCCATTTTAATATATGCCTCCATCAAAACTATTCCAATGAAGCTCAAAGTACATGTTTAGAATAACTCATCTTTTGTTAGGTGAACCTCTACCCCAATCTTAAGTTTACTGCAGCCTCCTAAAGGTTGTCCTTTTATTTAGTCCCAACCATTTTCTCATCAACTCTGATTGCTTTCCAGTCTCTGCTGAAGAAAAACATGCCGCTGCCACCACCTTTTACTGTAAGGACACTCTATTTGGGATGTTATACTCGTTTTTTCCTTCAAGTTTTTTTCTTCTGCCACTCTTTCATGAAACTCTGATCTCTGAAGGAAAAAACTCACAACTCTGTCTCAGCCACAAAAAAGGACTGAGACAGTTTGCAATGAGCAACCAGGTCTGCAGAGAGGATCTTCAACTCTAGTCTTCCCACCATTCAAGAGTCCAAAGGGCTAGGGTCAGGAAATGGGCCATAAATATGTCATCTGATCCCACACATCCTGTAAACAAACTGTTCAGATTTCTGCCCTCAGAAGGAGCTACAGAGCCATTTGCAGAAACCAGAGACAGACAGCTTATTTCACAATGCTGTCTCTCACATGAACACCTCAACCAGATTAAGTCATGCAGATTACTGCCTTCAAAATGGGTGAATTGTCATGTTGACAAATTCTCTCACCTGAACTGCAAACCCTTGTGACTCCTCCACAGTTGCCTTGGGCCTCCAGGCTGCTTCAGTTATTCCTTTTGACGCTGCTAAGCCATTTGTTTTTGTTGTTATGCAGGCCTTTGTTTAGGCCTCTGTTTATTTCTTCGTGAAACTACATCTTGATCTTCCAGCTGTAGGTGTAATATAGTCTTTTAGTTGCTTTATTTTGTCAAGGACCTTCAGAGACGTTTCAAGCCAGTTTTCAGAAGTGGGAGTAAATAAAACAGAATAAAAACTCTTTTGTGTTCCCTGGCATTTCCATGCACAGCAAAACCCTGAAAGAAAGGTGTTATTTTTTTGGCTATATAATTAAAAAGTATTTTTTCAGGTCACAACAAGCACAGGCATAATTATACAAAATATTTGCTATGCAAATGCAATCAGAGTGCTATTGCAACAAGATAAAGTAAGAGTTTGTCAGTAATGACCTTCCCCTTCCAGGAAATGTACAGAAATTCATAATTTGTGCATTTCCCTTTACTTGCTGGTAGAAAATTAAGATTTGCAAAAAATCAGGCAGGATCAAAATGAGGAACTTAAGTTCAATGAATCAAATATATGTGATACAGGAGTAGGAATCGTTTCTTAAAGGACTATTAGAATAAGAGCTATTTTGTACTACTGTCACATTTTATTGGTTTGATGCCATATTAAAAAAAGTACCAAAAGAAATTTCAAGGGAAAAAACATACTTCACACCTGTAATGAAGAGATCTTCATTTACATATGTCACTTTATAGCATTTTAAAAGCATTTTTTCCACTTTATTAACAAGCACTTTATTTAACACTGCACTTAAAGCATAGATTTGCACATCAATAACAATTTGCACACAAGAAGTTTTAATTGTATTTATTGAGTATTTTAGTGATTAGCATGTTCCCTCTGTGTGGGGAGCTATTCTAGAGTAACTCACCTGTCTTTTGTGTGTCTTATCCAGGGTGTTTGGACAAATACTGCCCCAGGGGTCCAGGTACTATATATAGTTTCTGGGAGAGGACATTGAAAAGTGGGGTGGGGGGAATTGTTTATGGGTTTTGTGGTGTCTCATTATGGTGTAGTGATAAAATCTAAAATATTTATAAAAAGTAAATGGAAATGTTTGTATTTAATAAAAGGTATTTTCTGTAAATAGGTGGAGATTGATGAAGGTGTGATTAAATGTGGTTTGGTCCGTCACAGCTGGGACTATTTAAGGCTGCAGTTTCACCTGTGAAGTGTTGTTGATTTTTGTGAAGAATAAACCACTGGTGTTTTCCACCTGACTCAAAGCTTCATCCTCACTGTAAAATCCAACCGCAAAAGGTCGTCTTGTTACAACACCAAAGTCATTTTTTCATGTTTTCAAAAACTGACATTAAAATTGGCATCAATACCAAGAACAGTATTAATAAGATGCTATGAATCCATTTAAGGCAATACATGAGAAGCTTTCCAAAGACAAACATCACATAGTAACATCTCATTTTGGAGAGCAGAATTCTTCTGTAATATGAATTAGAAATTGTTCATATTTGTAAACATCTAACTGGACCAAGGTTTGCACATGAAGCGTTCTTCAATTCAATTGTTCTCCCGTGCTGCTGCACTGCTGTTCAACACTTTGTTCACATGAAGATTAGCAACTGTTCTCCAACAGCAGAATTAACCTTACATAACATCAGATGAATACAGTAGCAGCTGGTGGATCCATTTATAGCCTCACAGTAAGAAATTTGGAGAAAATGTTACCTGTCAGACCCTGTCAGAGCTGAAACATGTTAAAAATGGCGAGTCTGGGGAAAACACCTTAAAGCCAGACATTTTTTCATTCATTTGAAATGAGTGTTTGTGAGATTTGATTTTTATTGACATTTTTATTAACATTGATTTAACAAAATCAATGTTTTATTTAGAAAGCCACAACATTCATAGAAGGTAACAGATTTATTGTAAGATGACGTTCTTTCCATTTGCAGATTACGTATTGTCATTGGGACATTATACAAAAGTATAACTATACTTTTAAATAGTTTGATATGTTTTCTGACAGCAAGAAAGACAATACTTACAATACTCTATTTTTATCAGAAACCAACTAATATTAATTGATATTTATAGGAAGGAAATTTCCTTCTGACAGATTTCAGCTGCCTTCATTGCTTTTTATGGCTTCTTTGTGCCATAAAAAGTGCTTTCAAAACATATTCTTTTTACAGTGCCACTTAATTTTTTTAATTTTACATACAATCTAATTTATTATAGAAAAATGCAGGTTTCTCTGAAGTTTTTAATTGTTTTTACATTAAAAAAAAATCAAAAACTTTTGCAAGATTATAAAATCTGAAAGAAAAGCAGATCATACTGGAAAAATGGCAAAAGTATGAAATTAAATTTTGTTTTATCTCACAACGGTGTAATTGTTGAGAGTTTTATTCCTCGTCTCACTGCACTTCCTTGTCTGTGATCATCTCTCACACACACGAGTGAATCATGAGCACCAAGAACAGCTGTCATGTCCTCTAGCTAATGAAGTCAACATGTCAAGCTGTGAACCTCTACATGTAAAGAGTTTCCATCGGTATGAATGATACCTTAATAAATAAGATACAGACGGCTGGATATTAATGAAAACAGAATGCATCATTTAAATGGTGAATGTTCTTTGCCTCCTCCATCAACCATGTGTGCCTCAAAGTGTTATCACGGTTCACTAAACAAAATTATTAAGGTGCTTTTATCATCTCTCCCGGGGAAAGAGTCATGTTGATGGCTTGGATAATAAATAAGCAGCCACTTATGCTCTGTTGCCTGTTTATAGCACTTATATGTCTACAGGGAGGTTCTCCACATTACCTTCTCCCTGCAATGCCTGTTTCTGCACCAGACTTTTTGATGTCAGTTCACATTTTCTGGTCCTACCACAATGGTTGCGGATATTATAAATAAAAAGATTGTTTGCAACTGCCTCCGAGTTTCTGTCACTTTCAGTTGGAGTATAGCATAAACTACTTGAACACGAATAGCTGTATTACACTTCTGCTATATGCATTTGGGTTAATATACTGGAATAAGTGCACAAGTACTGATTCTCTTTTTCTCCCACCATTAGTTTTAAAGTGTGTTAAAAGCAACTTTGGACTGTTAGAAAGTCCTGAGGGTATTTATTTGCTTTATTAACAGGTAAAAGTGAGTGTGTGTGTGTGTGTGTGGGGGGAGGGGGGCGGGGGGGGGGGGGGGTGATTAAAACTCTCGTACTCTCACATTCTCACTTCAATCTCTGAACACCAGCATGTGTTTTAGACAAATATTCATGGAACAAGGATTAAGAAGTTGGATAAGTGAAAGCTTCTATCTGATTCATTCACTGAGCCCTTTAAATACTGTGGCATGCAGAAGTATGGATTCTTCAATAGTTAAAGTAGAGCACCTGTAAACATCAAAACTCAAGACTAGCTGCAGATTTACAGTTGGATTATGTTCTGCACATTTTTATGCAAGAATATACTTTGACTTTAATTGGGCCACCATGTTTCTTGCTGGGGATGGTCTGGTCTGGTCTGATGTAAAGTGTTTGTTTCCAGCACCACATTGTGTTTGCACACAGACCAAAATGTTTAGTTTTGGTTTCATCCGGCCAGCGCGTCGATATGTCTGTAACGTGAATTGTTACAAACTGCAGCAATGGTTTTGATGGTTTCATCATGAATGTTTTTGTTTTTTCTCTGCCATAACAGTCAGATTTGTGGAGTGCATGACTCACTACACACCCATAAACATCTGTGCTGCTGATCCTTGTGTTATATTATGGTTTTATTTATAGATAATATACACTGGCAAATGTCATTTTTAATGACTATGTGAACTTAAAGTCATTTGATTATATGACTTAAATAATAGAAAACAGAATTTAAACAAGACAAATCATAGCAAAGCCTTGAGTTAATTAAGTTGGTTTATGAATTAAATATCAGCTGCATTTGGGAATATGTCAGTAGGAACCTGTTCCTTTAATGTTTCAGATGGATCTGATCAATAAATTTTTGGAAATGTCTGTTTTAAATGGTTCTTTCTCAAAATCAACTTCCCAGTTGTTATTTAGCCAATTAGGGTCAAGATGTATGATTCAAAATCATGTTAAGATTTCTGGACAGAATGCATGCTTGTGACAGAAGACTGTCAGTGTTAGATAACTCAAAGAAAGGTGAAACTCTAATCCAGTCCAAGTTTTCTTTAGATTTACAGCCAACACTGTTGAGAAGCACCTGTAATGATATCTCTACAAAACTAACAGCCTGTCTCCTTCAGGAGTTCAGATAGAAAGATTTAGATTTCAGCAGATATTCCTCTGAAGCACCAGGACGTATCGCTTTCATTCAGGAGGACAGCCAAACCACCAGCGTTCCTTGAAATGACAGCGGGGAGCGGTGATTGATTCCACCTCTAGAGGTTCATCTAGATAGTGATGGAGTGGAGTGTGAGAGCAAAGAGTCGGAGAGACAGATCTGATAGAAGCAGAGGCAGTGGGGTTGGGTGGTCCACAACCTGCATGGATCCTCATTTCCTCAGGATCATCACTCCTCTGTCAAGCTGTCAAGGGATTGCACACATTTCTCTGTGACGAGCTATGCATCTTCATTACGTAGATTAAAATAGCCACTGTCTGTCTCAGCAGGTCGTAAAGCAACGAGTACATGTGATATCAGTTTGAACTGCTACTTCTAACGTTCACATGGTTTGTTTGTTCAGTAAAAAGTTTCTGAGCAAAGGTGAAGCAGCTGAAAATGAAGTAGGGAAAATAAAAACAACCTTATTATCAAACACAAGCAGCCACCCACAGACAAGCAGGCGCCACAGAATTAGACTAAGGAGTTGGCACACTTCAACTCCCACTCTCTCTGTCAAACTCTCCCATGCGAGAACAGATCAGTCTCTAAATCAGCCAGATTTAAATAGAGTGGCTGCCTCTCTGCTAAGCAGATCGTAATGAAATTACCACCTTTTGCGCGGATATCAGTAAACCTTGAAAGGTGCTTTGGGAGCAACAAGACCAGGTGTGTGTGTGACGGTGAATCTGTGCTCAGGGCTTCATGCAGATTTTTGCTTCATTACGTCCAGCTGCACAGTTTTAGCAGTGACAAACCTGCACCCCAACGACACAAATCTGACACACAGATGGCCACTCACAGAGGCTGACATATCTCACTGCGTTTCATCAAGGGGTTGGGATTAACTGAATGCATATATCACATTTCAACACTGAAAATAAAGAGCTGGCTTCCTGAAAATGATGCAGTACTTGGGGCGATTTGCATTAAGATCAGCCAAGGGAGTTGTGCATCAAAAAAATTAGGAAAGTAATACAAAATGCTAATCAAGACTTCTTGACTGTGGGTGTGTATTAGCTTTGCTAATTATTGTTTGTACAATTTATTGGGTTATTAGTGGGAATGCTGGTAGGATTAATGCTGCAGAAATGGTGTGTGATCTATATTTGTGTTATTTACAGAGCTACTAGACGAAAAGCTTCCATGAACAGTTAAACATTGATGGCAGAAGTCAAACAAAAAAGGTGGAACGTTGGAAATTATATTATTTTCGTGCAATTTTATGAGGTTAAGAGTAAAATGTGAAAAAGCAGCTGGTGCTTTCTCACAAACCCTTTTTATTGGTGTGGTAACTGGAACTTACTGCTTTAATTACATTCTGCTGGATTCACAGAATCCTGATCACAATAATGAAAGAAAATAAAAATATTGTTATTTGTTTACACCACAATAGTTTGGCACAATTACTGTCTTACTGTAAATCTCTGGAAAGGTGCCCATAAGTGAAAAGCATCCTTCACTCTATTTTCTTTATGACTTGCTTTTGAATACTGTGTGAAGATATGTGGTTTTATGTATAAAATGCATAAAACCAAATGTGTAGACTCTGTTCTACACATTTGACACTGCAGGATACACAACCTGACCTCCAGATGAATTAAGGTGCTTTAATATCAGTAATGCAGATGTTATGTAAATTTTATGGAAATGTCATAACAAGGTTAAAGAAGTAACCCTTAAGCTTGTGCTGCTCTATGCACATGCTCTGTCTACACATAGGAAGATTAATTTACCCTGTCTTGCTGAATTCTTAAAGTGGCTCCAACTGAGAGCAGCTCAACCTATTTTCTGATTAATTCGGAAGGTAATTGCTTGGTTTCTTGGGGCCACTAAAATCCTTAGTATGGACCATTTAATGTTCATCCCCAGATCATTAGGCATGGAAGGAGAATAAATAAAAGTCATTAATCTCACAACAAAACTAATCTAGTCTTTCCTGTTGCAGGAGCAGACTGTATTTTGAACAATTTAAAATTAGTACACTGATGTTGCTCATGTTTTGCAAAATGCAAAACACGAGCAACACACATGCATAATTGTGACAGGATTTCATAAAAAAAGTGTTTAATGTCTTCATTTTTCCATTTATGTAAATGTACTTTTACCTTCACCAAGATAAGAAAGAGTGCAGCATTAACAATCATAACTGCTAGTTGTCTTCAAATATTTTCATATTCATATTTTACACTATTTTGACATAAACAGTTTTAAGTAGTTTTTATAACTTTGCTTAAACTGTACTTTTCAAAAGATTTGATCACTCTAAATATTAATATAATTTATCATCTTTAGTCACAGATGTTCAAGGCCATATCTTTAAAAACAAAGCTTATGGCCCTGCAGTCTGACGTAGTCTGTAAATCTCAACATAAGAAGAGAATGCATTTTTACTTCTTGATTATTTTTCGGTTCTTGTATTGAACACATTACAGTACAACTATATAATTCAGACACTTGCAATTATCTTTTGTTTTTGACGCTGAATGTTCTTTTATCCACAACGGTTTTACCAAGCACTTTATGGGTGTTTCTTTGAAATAAGCTTTCAGGAGTAGGAGGCTAGATTGATCCGTCCATTAGAGGAAACGACTCAGTGTCACCACCACAGATTTGTTTTGTACCTTGTTTTTTTTTTTGTTTGTTTGTTTTTTCTGTGATTTGAAAATCACATTTTGCCTCAACTCCTACCTTCTTCGTCCCATTCATAAAAACCCCTAAGACTTCAAACTGGCGAGTTAAAGGACAGGATTGTCTATTTTTTCACAAAAACACAAAACACGTTTGGATGCAGAGTTGCATGTAAACTACAATAACTGCACACATTAGAGTTTGTGTGTTTTAACTGTAAATAAGACACAATAAATCAAATCAACAAACATTTTTAAAACACTGGAAAACTGTAACCAGATACTCAGTCACTGACTCTTGTGAGGTGGCACATCTACATAATATATATCCAAACCATGGATGTAAAGAAATAAATAATTGAATAAAGATGTCAAAGATTATCCACCTATAGCTGCATTTGTAATTAAGGTCTTGATGTGAGCCAAGTTGACAGTTTTGGTGACAAATGACTTAATGAGCTACACAGGGAGTCCTAATTATTCTGCAATTAGAAATGTAATTACGAGTTACTTCAACAGCCTGCTTGCTAGCTGGCTAGCTATGTAAGGAAGCAGATGCAGTGTGAGTATCACACTTCACTGCCAGCTAATCTGCTACACATGGAAAGGTAGACAAGGCTCCAATCACAGGCCCGCCACTAAAAATAAGTCTAATGAACTGGATGGAGGAGACCTACTCAGGCTCGTATTCCCTCAAAGAAAATCAAAGCTGTCTGTAAGGTGGTATGGAGCCAGAATATTCTGTATGTCATCTAATCTTTGTGGATGTATTTACCAGGCTGTGAAGAAGAAAGTTATGGCTATAAAAATGCATAGCTCTTTTCTAAGTAAATGCTATTACTGTGTGTTGAAGTTTATGTCTAGTTTTATTATTTTCGCTCCATTGTGGCATATTATTTTTGTTTTTTTCCCTCTATGTTGTAGGTTACTACTGTTTCTTTTACCTCAGCATTTCAGTTTCCCATGTTCAGCTATTTTCAACCTGCTGATTTACTTCTTTGTGTGACATTCAGTAATAAAAGTCAGTAGTATAAATACTCCTTGGTTCATTTACTCCATGTCAGATCTTTTGTTGTCCTTGTGCTCTTTCTTTGGTTTGCTCTGTTTATTAAATTATCCTTTTCAATATACTACCACTTTCCTCATCTCTGCATTTGGATTCCCACCAACAACAAAACATAATAAACACACACACACACACGCACACACACACACACACAAAAAGACATTTAAATGCTTAATGCTGATCTTGGTATCAAAAAGTTCACATGTGATGTGAATAGTACTCATGGCAAGTTTCTCGATTGACCATTAACTGTAGTGATACATTGAGTGAACTAAATGAGGAAAACAAGGGCTCCCCCCTGACACCCGCAGACTTTGTCCTTTATTGAAAGAAGGGTGTAAAATCTTTATAATTTTAAAAGTTTAAAACTCCAGGGCCCGATGGTGTATGGTAAGGTGCTAAAAATGTGTGCTGAGCATAATTGCTCAGCACAACAAAAGAGGGTTTCTAAGGTATGAAAAAAGTAAATTATTGCTCCAATTTCAAATACTATAAGCCCTGCATCACTAAATGAGCATAAGCCCTCTCCTTTAACATCTCTAGAGAAGAAGTCATTTGAAAAGCCCATTAGGAAAGATATTCTGCTGCAAGTCGAAACGTTTATTGATCTGCTGCAATTTGCATGCCGGCCTTGCAGGACCGTTGAAGATGTTGTGGTCACTTTACTAATTTTCCTCTAATGTATTGACTTTTCTTCAGCTTTTAATACTACACAATCACATCTTTTATCTGATAAGCTTCTCAACCAATTAAAACTTGCTTTAATTTTGTCGGTTGGCTTTCAACTGATAGATCCCAGTGTGTGAGAGTCAATGGCTCTTTATCCAGCCAGCTAATTTCTTCTGCTGCTTCACCACAGGGGTCTCTCTCCCCTATTCCTATTCAATATTTTACATACTAATGACTATCGTTGTTCACGGTATAACATTAAATATGATGATGATCCAGTCGTTGGAAGTCTTCTTCATGGTGAATCGTCTGTTGTGGATGAGTTTGTTTCATGGAGTCGTAAGTCATTTGTAAAGACCGACACTGAAAACTAAGGACATGGTAAATGACTTTATGAAGTCAGTGCCCCATGATGCAATGACAGTAGTAAATGGTGCTGTCGCTGAACAGGTGGATAATCATTAGTAGGATCTTAGAAATGAGCGAATACAACACAAACAATGGAGGGAAAAACTAGGGAATACTTTCAGGAATTCCATGAAATATTTCTTAAAAAAAAACAAAAAAAAAACAAACTCTTTCAGCAAAAGCAGAACCAGATAATTGAATTCTGTAGCACAGGATCACAAAGGTCACATACCTCTTAAATATTTGACCCCTATATAAACCACATGGGACATCCGTCTGTCTGCAGACTGATTTTATGTTTCAGCAGCAGCGCAGTCCGTTGCACAACAGTTCCCTTGTAGCTGCATTAGGATTGTTGTAGGGGGCATAAATAAAGGGCATCATTGCTGCAGGATTGGACTCATCCTCACAGCCCCATCATTTTGGTAATAACCAGTCATCAAATATCTGCAAAAGCTAAAATCATTCTTCTGGACCACTCTGGCGTTTGTCAGCCAGCAGCAGTTATAGCAGCAGCTGTGTCACGAGATGCCAAATTAATTCACTTTTTTTTTCATTCTCTGTGCAAAATCATTCTGCTGTCTGCTAAACATGTAATAGAGTTAATTTAAATTCCAGCATCTGCAAGTAAAATACGTTTTTAAGCACAGATCTTATGAGGCTTTTATCAGGCATTTATTATTTGTAGATAGCTTCTAATTCATTGTTGAAATATGCTGTAATACATTATTTTGCCTGTGTTGTTGATCTGTGGTTGAAGTTTGCTGCTGCTAGCTGTAAAAAAATTCTGTATTTTTGAAAGCATTACCTGCCAGGATACAGGATACTGTAAGACTCTTCAGCAAACAAACTACACACTTCGATCTTTGCAAAAACCTTGTTTAGAGGATCAAATCAAAAACATTGCATTTCTGAAAATCGTTATGCAGCTAGAATATGTTTGATTCCTCTGGATAAATTAATGCATATTAACTGCAAAAAAGGGAGCATATTGGTTATCAATGTCACTGTGTTCCACGCCTGCAGGCACTGTTGGGAATCAGGCCGTATAGAGTGATGGCTGATGACGAGTAAGCAGATATATCCCCTCTAACTCAACCTCGAGCTTTAGATGACCTGCCAGAAGCTGGCAACCTGGTGGCCTTCAAACTCTGTGCTTTGAAACATTTAAACTTATCAATGGCATCACAGGAGTTACCATATAAGAAATGTGTTTGTGAGTGAAACGCAGCTCATTTTCTATCACCCGAGTCTTTAAAATGATTTCAAATCACTTTAAAAATATTAAGTACTGATCAGTTACTCAGTACTTGAGAAGCCTTTTTATGAAATACTTTTTTACTCGTGAATAATTTCTTGAACAATTAGTTTTTCCTTTTAGTTGAGTAAAAAAAATATGCTGAAGTTGTGCAACTCTAGTTGAGTACAGTGTTTGGGTTCTCTACCCATCTCTGCACACAAGTAGTAAATCCGGTCCACCTGTGTGTAATTATGTATTACAGATATTCTGTAAATTTCCCAGAGGCTTGTTTGTAGAACATAAGTGAAAAACGGGTTTTAAATGCAAAACAAAACGTGAAAAGGAACACAAGCACTGGACATCAGCATAAATACATCTACATGGCTAAGCATGGCAGGATCTTAACGGACTTTTCTTTACTAGGAAGGAAAAAAAAAAATCAATAACTTAAAAATTAGGTGCTACTTTGTGTTACTCTATAACACAAAATCACAACAAACACACAGCAGAAGTCGTGATAGTATGTGACAGGGATAAACAGTTGATGCATTGTAGATTTTTAGCTCCAGCGATTAGTATTCTACAGAAATACTTTATAATTTGTCTTGCTTATGATTAAATATGAAAATATTGTGCTTAGGGAACACTGTTTTTGTTAATAAGACTCAACATAAAAGACAAAAGACAAGAAGAGTTTTGGGATCAGACTTTTTATTGGACTCAAATTCACATAAATAACATTGGTTCATATATATTTTGTACATTATACAACTTTATATAATATATATTTCCCCCTCTGATTTACATTCCTCTCTGGCTAAAAGTATTTCAGTTATATCTATGGAAACAGAAAGCATTGCATGAAGGCAAAGCCATTCTGTTTGTGCTGCTTTTTAAGGTCCCAGTGCCATGAAGGAGAGGAGCACTTTTCTTTTCCATTGTATAAAAGAAAAAACAAAAAATGTCCCAAAGCTACTGAAAAGGAAAGCAAAAAGAAGAATCTATTGCATTGTTTCTAGGGTATAAACACGGCACTACAAGGAGTGGGAAGCTATTGAAAGTCATTCACCGTAAATATATTTTACTGTACTGACTTGTGACACAAAAAAGAAGCACTGCAAACAATCTGATATGCACGGCGATGACAGCTTTGTGTAGTTGTCTCGTTTCTTTCTACCTTAAAAACAAAAAATAACAATAAACAAAGATTGAATGTTTGATTTGATAGAAAAACTTTTCTGAACCTTCAACAAGGTCACATATTCATGCAGTAACCTGGCCAAGTACACACACTGAGCTCGTCCTCCCAAATCAATGCGCGGTCAAGTCTGTGAAAAGACATTATTTAACAAGACTGATGGATATTTGAAAATCAAAAGAAACTTAGCAGAAGCCTGACAGAATTCCCACTCTGCTGTATGTATAGTGGGTCGACTCTAACCATCAAGGCATTCTTTAAATGATCGCTCATTCGGAGCAATTCTGACAACTCTTGAACAGCTGGTTGGTAAACTGCTGGATGTTTGTGGTTCCATAAAATCAACTAAAACCCTTTTAAATACATGAGATGGGAAAACATTTAAACCAATGTTTAAATGGTTTAAATGTCTTAAACCATTCAAGCTTTTAAATGTCTGCGACATTTAAAAGCTTGATGTCTCAGACTTTCGGACACAATGACATCAAAAGTTGCCAGAATAGAAATGATTTATGAGAGTCAATGCAAAATTCTCATATGGTCTCATATCAGTTTTAAAAGACTACATACATATATATATTTTTTCATTTACCCAACATCCAGTGTCAGTTTTTTGTCAGCTTTTTCCTCCGTGCAACCTCTTTAATCTGCCTAAACTACAGTATAATACACATTGATTGTCTGGGTCAGCACTGCTACCTGAATGTCAAACCAGAGGAAACAGTCACCCACACTAAGCCTTGAAACCTAACCATACAATGAAACAAACAAAAAAAATAAATAAAAAAAAAACAACTTATGAACACCTTGAGTTATAACTAAATGTGAATAGCGAAGAATAACTGGAGTTAATCTGCTGTACGATGACCAATGAAACTACATGTAGTGAACTTCCCAGTGAGCTCCTGTGATCTGATAATGCTGCATGCACTGTTTGTGACTCAGAGCGTTATGTGGTGTTAAAATGTGCACATATGCGGAGGAAAACACAGTCATGCCGTGACACTGCAACAAATAGCAAGTGTTAACCCTCTTCAGCCCTGAAAACTTAATATCAGAATAAAACAAAAGTTGTTAATTTATCACCATTTAGATAAAAATCACATCCCTTTTCCAAAGAAAGCTAACTTTACTGTATGCTGTTTCAAAGTGCAATGAGGAATTAAACATTTTTTTATTGTTATGTTTTGCCCTGGGCAACAATAAGAGTTGCCTGCAAAGTTGTCAGCATTTTGCTGCACCATACTCATTTTAATAATAGATATAATTTAACACAGTGTTTTCTTTCACTTATCCTCCCCATTATAACCTGCCACTCACTTCTAGCTCTACTTTACAACACAGAGGGCAAATAATGTCAAGTTCAAAAAGTGCATCATGAATATTTTGTAAAGTTAAAATAAAGTTAAACCATCTTCCTTTCTATAAATACTACTTTTATTTTCTTGTGTCCAATAAGTCTCTTGTCTTACAACTAGAGTAGTCACATGATGCAAATCTGCTCCCTGTGATGTTGTAGAAACAAAATCTGGGAGCAACGTTAAAGCTTCCTGGAACCTGGAAGTTTGAACCCACTCACACAAACAGGGCTGGTGGGATAAATCTAAGAGGAAGAACAAGGAGAAGGGTTTAGGAAAGCTAAGTTACAGCTACCAAGGACACAGAAAACAAGTATTTACAAGTAAATTGCAATCACTTCTTCAAATCAGTGTTATAAATTTGCATCCAAATCCTGTATTACCAAAACAAACAAACAAAAAAGGTAATCTTTTTGTGTGTGGAAGAATATGCTTATTTTCTGGAAGCTGTACTATACAGGTGTGTCACAGTGAATTATAACATCAGTGTTGTAATTGATGTTGGAGAATTTATTCCGGTAATTAAAAACTAAAAAATAAAAAACCTGAAATCAGACGTTTTACTGAGGTCATCTCTAAAGCTCCACAGTGATGATTTGGTGGCTGAGCAAACTTTGAAATCCATACGACTTAATTACTGTTGGCTTTAGGTTTAGAGGAAGATGATAAATATCAGGCCCAACAAATCAGATGAGCTGAGTTCAAATATGCATTACAATGCATTTCTTCTCAGGAGGCCAAAAATATATATTTATTAAAGCTATTAAAGATTATCTACAGTAATGAGAGAAAATGGGCAGAATGAGAATGGGGAAGAAATCTGCAGCCATCCATTTCATGCCGCTCACTGCTCCAGGAGGAGGCGGCAGACATTTATGTTTCTAGAATTATTTTAACTTTTTAAAGTGTGGTGTTATAATTTACTAAGATGCACCTGTTTGTGGTATGATGCTATATTTGCTCCTGTTGCACAAAACTTCACAATTTAAAAATAAAACTTTTCATGATTAAATTCATGAGACTTAATCCCGCTAGTTCTATCCTGCAACTTTAAACTTGAACGATTTTCACCTTGATCTCCTGCCCAGGGGTCAAAAGAAGAAAAGTAAATAAAAACAGACGGACCTAAAATGGTTCTGAAAACCAGGAATCCCGCCCTGCTCAAGTTGCCTTTGACAGTGACTGCAGGGCATTTGATGAACTTAAAATGCATTGATCTTTTCAGTCAAACAGACCTTTCCTATAAGCTAAATGAATATGCAAAACACAGAGTGGCTACAAACTAACAGGAGCAACATTTTCCAACGCTTTCAAACAGTAACCGATTCCTTCTTGAGGATCAGAGCAAAGCTCAGTCAAGCCGTCAGTGTCTGTCAGGTCCTAATCCACTCTTCTGTCACAAGCTTAGTCAGTGGCAGGTTTTCATCCCCGTCAAGTACGGCGATTCCTGTCGACACAGACCCATTTGCTGCTGCTGCTGCTCTTGGAGATCTGTAGCCACCCCATCGACAAAATCTGGGACAGGTAGTCCTGAGAGAATCATGACTGACTTGTTCCAGATCATAAAAGTGGGTACAACAGGCAGGAGGAAGGAGATTTCGAAAGTATGAATGTGCTGGGAATTCATGGCGTCGTAGAAGGACAGCGAATTGTTGTCGTAGTCCAGGAGGACGCCGAGCCGCCGCAGCTGCAGGCTCGCCTCCACCAGCATCTCCTTACCATCGTGCCGCACCATGAAGTTGTTGTTGCAGCGCGAGAACACCCACGAGGACGAGTTCTTGCCGCTCCACTCATTTTTCGGAGCTGATTTGTAAGCAACGCCGATGGCATACCTGGAAGAAAGGTTTCTTTTTAATTTTAAAACAGATTAGAATTAAGTGGTTTCCCTTTACTGACTTGCACTTAATCTCAGGACCTTGAACATAGGAAAGACTCTTCACTGAGACCTTTCCTTTACAGCCAATTAGCGAGCGATGCAGATATTTACAAGAGCTTGTGTTAGGCTCTGTTTGTGAGTGAGGAGTTTGCATAACAGACTAGATTTAAACTCCCCAAAGATGCCTGAGTTTACTGAGCCTACTTGCAGGCTTATATAACGCTCTCGTGCCAGAGCGTGTCTCACCATGTGGATGCTCCCAGCAGCACCTCCCAGTAGTGGCAACCGCTGTCAATGAAGACGTTCCCGGCAGCTCCATACGAGCCGGTGCCGCTGAACCGTTCTGGCGTGTGGCTCTTCTTCAGCGAGCTCTCGTCCTTCTCCATGGTCAGGCAGTCGTTGGACAGGCGAAGCTTCTTGTGGGCGGTCTTCGGGTCTAACTTGAAAGGCTGACCTGGAGACACAGAGACGCTGCTCAGTAAAAGGGTTGTTACAGAACAAAAACAAGACGACCCAGAATATTTCAGCAAAAATAAGTACAAATCGTTTATTAAATGATCAGGATTGTGACAATATGTGGTAAAAGATTTGATTCCAATTTTTTTGCCACATCTTTTTAGATTAGCTTTAGTATTTTTATGTTTATTTATTCCTTCTATTTTCACTCTATTTGCAAATTTATATTGACTTCAACTTATATTTTCTAATCTGGTTTATAGATTTTACAATCCAATGAAGACAAGTTGCTTAAAGTTAGTAAAAACAACAACAACAACAAAAAACAATTAGGATTTTAATAAATAAGGTTGAAAAATAAATGCATGCAATTTCCATTAAAGTTCTAATACACATGTTGAAATCATAAATAATACTCATAATGCTTCAGTACAAATTTATTTGAGCATTAATTGCCCCTTGGTTTTATTTTGGTGATCAAAATTTTATTTGATTTGTGTAAATAAGCCTAATCCAAAATATTACTATATAGTGCCTTCTTTGCAAAAGCCTCAACATAACTGGAAGCAACAACATCAGAGGTAAAGCGTGCTGAGTGCACTGTTCAGAGCTTTTTTAAAAGAAATATTAGAAAGTCATGAATCATTGCCTTTCCACTTTATAAATATGCATTACTTTGCTCTTGGCTATCACATAAAATCCCAGTAAAATACACAGACATTTTCTCATTGTAAATAAAAATAAAATATGTCGACTGTTAATGATACAACAAAAGCACCGTCAGCAGCTGAAATTATTTGATTAAAGTGCACTATTGAAAAAGCAACTTTAATGACAGACAGAAGCACAATGTCATCAGATATATCCAGTGCCTCGTCCCAGAGGAGGACAGTTCTCGTTTTCTTGACCATTTCTGTCAGCTGCACTGTATCAGTAGCACTTGGGATAGGTGGAAACAACCAGACATCCTTCCTGTTGATTTTCTTTGTTACAAGGGAGACTTCCAAATGCTTTAAAAGGGAGCAAGACAGGAGCTGACAGAGCTTCTCTGAGGAATTCAGAGGTCTTCAAACAAAAGCAGTACAAGAAGCTTAGAAAAAGCTTTGAAGGATGTTAAATACAGCATGAACTGTGTACCTAGAGTCTTTTAGTCTTTTAGTTATGAAGGAACTCAAAAGAAATGCAATATTTAGTATATAGAAAGACAGACAAGAAAAAAGTAATGTTGGGCCACTGGGCTAAATATTAGTCTACAAATTAGTACAGTGATCAAAAGTCCCTTTGAAAGCATGCATGAGAGAATTTTAAGCAAATAATACATCTACAAAATGCATTTATGCTGTACAACTCCATCTGTTCTTACACAGACAATACTAAAATTGTGTACATTTCTCAGATGTTGATTATAGACATTTTTAGGTACTTATGAAATGTTTTTACCTTTGTGCTCTTTATATTTTAGATAGTTCTGGTCATTCTGTCCCTTTGGCAGATCATAACTGCACAGTTTTGTACTTTCTTGGATTCATAATAGTGCTGTCGACAGCTGGATGTTTCATATGAAACATGCATTAGTTACTATCTCTTTTGACAATCAATAATTCAAAGTAATATACTGTTATCTATTGGAGATTTGGCTCCAATAAATAATAATAATAGACAAAATCCTGTAAAATTGTGAACTGGCAAAAAGAGAGGATAACCTACACTTGGCTAAGACCAAAGAGAAATTGTTTTGAAGCCGATGTGTTTCAAAGTAGTAGTAGTTACTAGTTAACAGTAGTAATAGCAGTGGTTAACTTTTCAGAAATTACTTTTCTGATCCCTTTAACGCAATAACGCATCAAACTCCTTCAGTTCTTGTACTTTAATTATTTTGTGTCTGCTCTTTTAAGTACCAGGTCGCCCAAGATTGTAGAGTTAAAAAGGACCAGAAAGAGAAAGAGCCATGAACCAAAATAGAAACAAGAAGAGGAATTTAAGTTTGAGCAGCAGCGCCAGCAGCAGAAGTGAATAAACAAAAAGTAGGGTGAGAAGTGCTTGCAGAGAACTCACAGGGAGAAACAGAAGAGGAGCCTGTTTGAATTACAAGGGCGAGAGAGTCGAAACTTCAAAGGCCCGCTCTGCCTTTGGTGAAAACATTTCATAACAGTGAAGGAAGTCACCCGGCATCTCCCTCTGTTCCTCCAATCACACAGACTTGGAAATTAACTGAAGGAAATGGCCTTTACTTCCACCACAGTTGGTAGGAACTGCTGCAATTCAGTGGAAACGCTTCTATCCGGCTGTAAGTATTCAGTTTGCAATGACACCAGTAATTTGGGTGTAATGGGTGGAAAAATTGAGGGGGCCAAACTAGGTGAGTGGCAGAGAAAAGGAGACTAAAGAGTGAGGGAGAGGGAGGAAGCTGAGGGGATAATAGGAGTCTGTAGAAGCGACAGAGGAGCCCCACCGAGGTACCTCTGGGTGTCCGTGTCAGTGTGTGTATGTGGCTTCAACTAAGTCAGTCACATCCCTACCAGACCTGACATTTAACTCTGACACCTCTCGCCTCATCTCTCAGCCTCTCAGAGTCTCCCATGGCTTAATGAGCAACACAATGAGGACCCCGACTCCTCCTCTCCTCTCACTATCTGCCCTTCCCTCCTTCTGTCTCTCTCTCTCTCCCTCTCTTTCTCTCTCTCCAATTCTTTCCTTCTCATCCTTTCTATCCTCTCACCACTCTCAGACACTCGTCTCCAATAATCTGCGTGGTGAGTGTGTGTCACTGAGTGTGCATATGAGACGATGAGGCCAATGTGCTGCTGGCACCCAATTACATTAATGCGCTCTCTTCTTTGAACTGCTTATCGCTGCCAGCGCAGCCATTTCCAAACACTGGGGCTCTGTCATGCCTTTCCAGGGGATGACTCCTGAGAGCTCAGGCTGGCCCTGAGGTTGGGTAAGGGGAGACGCACATGACATTAGAGGACAAGCAGACACACATGCACACAACATCAACTATGTGCAAATGTATGTATATAGTATAGCAAATTCCCAAGGGGAAATGTTAGGAACCAGCTTGTTTCTTGAAATACAGAAAGTCGATCAGAGCAAATTTCCACCATAAGTTAAACAGATGAAGATGGTACCGCTAAGAAGTGTTTGCTATGGTGATGGTAGATTGTTAACTCCAGTAAAAAACTGTGAAGGTTTTTGATCTATGTCTCAAACTGGATAACTCCACATTTCCACTTGGTAAACTAATTTCAGATTTAGATTATATTTCACCATAACCACATTTTAAAACATGTAGAATTGAAAGTGGACACTTCCAGCAGTGAACAGAATAAAAACATGAATATTTAGTTAATTAAATGTTCTCCTGTATTTTCACATTGTAAGGGCCTTACAAAATTAAAAACTTTGGCTTTTGTGTTACTTGAAACTATGATTAAGAAAACCAAAAACCAAAAAAGATTTCACTTTGTAATTTTTGCATGCCCACAAATTCTCTTCTCATTGGCGCTGAAAAGGAAAGCAGTGAAGTGTGGAAACATTTTTCCTTCCTAAACTCAATTCCTCTGTCCCATCCCTGATAGCAATAGGCTTCTTTCACATACAAATGATAAAGAGTTGCACTTACTTTGGGTTTGAACATGGAAGGGGAGAAAAAAACACAGAGGCAAGATGCAGAAAGAGTGCGAAGATGTTGCTAAAAACATCTTGTTGTACTAACTGATGCCATCGTAAACTGACTGGTCGCAATCTGTCTTCAATCTTGCGTCAAAAGCTCCCAATGCTGAGACACTGCCAGATTCTCCTCTGTGGCGGCCTCTGTTGACATCTAACATATTGTCTCTGATTTGAAGCACCCAGATGGTATCAGAGTGTTGTGACAAATATAAAGTTATCTTAAGCCCCGAGAAGGCTCAGGGCTGCATGTTCAACAATCTGAGTCTCTCAGCTCCGCTATCAAGCACCACCGAAGTTCACACTGCTTCTTATGAGAAAACAGACTTAAACTTCACTTATTATCTCATAAGGTTCATTAGATTATTTGCCATTCTTTCCCTTCCTACTTACATTTCATACCTGTAATCATACCAAATAAAACAGTAACTGGTTTTTATTTTTGTCTGTGTTTATCTGTTTGATGGTATGCGTTTCTGTTTTAATGGTCTTGTTTTTCTTTTCATTAGTTTTGGTGTATAATATGCTAATTATGCTCCTACATAATTATAAAAAGGCTAAAATCTTATATAATTTAATTGGGCTCAATTAAAAAAACCAAAAACTTTATTTTATATCATATTTCCAATCATTTTCGATTCTCATATCTGTACGCAACTTGTTGCTTGCAAATTTATGTAATGAACTTGCAAATTGCAAAGACAGGAAATTACTTAAATGCTTAGGCTGAATAATTAATGGGGTGGTAGATATAAAACATTCCCAGGAAGACAAAGTATTGTCTTCCTGGGAATGTTTGACATTTTTTTGACCAAAAAATGTCAACTATGACAAAGTCAGAAGGGTGAAATTGTCATTTTTATTCTCTAGCTAACAGAATAAAAAATAAAGTCTAAAAGGTCCAACTTGTTCCATTGTCATCCAGACTTGAAAAATTATCATATCAAGTGCTAGACTTTTCCAGACTGTATAGGAACCTTGTTTCTTTTCCTTTGAGCTGAGTGCTGGACTTGTTGCAATAAATATGTATTCCTATGATTCTGACTGCTTCTTATGTCACCGGGGCGCCTTCATATTTGCAGAGCTGCCATGAAATGAACAGATCTAAACTCACAGGGAGGATGCTGGTGTTTGCAAGCAGCACCCGGAGAACATCCCGAATGTGATTTCCTCTGGTGTGCTGCACGACTGGAGGCACAAAGAAGGGATGTGTGGATGATATACAGCATATTAGAGAGAAGGCTAGCACAAACCCAGTGGATGTTCAAAAAAAAAAATTGATTCCAAACCCTTTTCAAATACTCTTTTTATTGTAAACAACACACACATATTTCCTCTGTAAAAAGCGAATTAGTGCTGATAGCAACACAAGCGAATCAATCATCCTGCTGCACAGTTTTTGCTCCGAGTTTGGAACAAAAACAAAAAAGATGGGAATTTGGAACAGCATATTCTGCAATCTGGACATTTGTTCATGCACTATCATTAGTCTGTTTCCACTTTGCAGTAATACAGCAGTAATTAGAAGTATATCTGGCTGTCTGCAGAGGTGATAACAACTCTCTTATTCTGTCTTGGAGCCCTGCATTGTTGAAGACTCAGAAATCCTAAATGGAAACTTGTCAAACACACAAAAAAAGAAGCCACATCGACGGCAAGGAAGAGATATGAGCTGAAAGGGGCCACAGCTGAAGAAACACGTTCGTGCTGTAATTCCATTCCAGGCTCATTCTGCTGGGAACATGCTGGAAATCTTGCAGTGGGACATCCTATTAGTAACTGACTATTTCATCTGTGTAATTTTCCTTCCTTGCATTTTTGCTAAGGGATAGGTTAAGCTGCAACTAACAAGGCTGAGATTGAAAAAGCGATCAATTTTACTGCATAACTATACAATCGCTGCAGCAGAAACAGCAGCAGGAGGAATTTGGAGCGTTCTCTTGACACGTGCAAACTCACACCGGTTCCTGAATCACTGCTGAACTCACAAATCCATTCATGTAATTAAAATGCATGGCTGCCTGCCAGTTGTCTTCTGACTACCTAATTCATATGTAACGTGGTATGTAATCCAGAGGCGCTCCAGATGAAACGCAGCTGCACTCTAGTGAGATTGTAAATTAATCAGTTATAGAACAAGGTACAGGATGGGTGTGATTAGAAAACTTCCAGGGGATCTGAGTTTATCTATCACATTTTCTCACTGTTCACTGCTAAATCATGTATTTCTCTGTCTGATAGGAAAGAAAACCCACTGAGAAGTGTCAAGCGAAGACAGCTGTCCATCGTTATTATGTTCTTCTTCAGCTGAACCCTGTAACGATCCAGGAAGGTGTTGTTAGGGAGCGCTGCTAGAAGAAAAATTACAAAAACTTTTGATAGAGCCTGTTAGAAAAACTTAAAAAAACTGAGGTGACTGTTACATTTCTCGGTGGTTTAAGGTTACCACATTGGACTTGAAAGCATTCCTAATTAATATCCAGCTTCTCTATATAAGATGACTGGCCTTTTCTGAAGTGTACATTGTCAGCCTTCACACCTAAAGGGAATGTCACCTGAATGAATGAATGTTACAGCTTTAAGTTAGGAAATGTGGAAAGCTTTTCAAAGTTCATTCAGTATAAAAAATTACTGCTAATGGCCTGACCAATCACCAATTGCATTGAACAGGAAATGGAAATGTGTCCCGGTTCCTAGACTTTTACATTTTTATTATTATTATTATGGCTGCGTCTGTATGTGAAGGGCACAGTATATATCCAGCTAATAAGGGAAAGGATTTTCAGCGAAAGCTGTGTATGTATACTAGCTCTTGATATAATTAATTACTGAGACAGATAATACAGTAAAAAGCACAGGCAAAGCGCAAATTAATAAAAGCCATTTTGAATAATGTGGGTTGTTTTCTCAGCCGTTGCCTTAATAAGCTCTGACCGAATTCATTTACAAGTTTAATTCAATTTCATGCTTATGAGCGCAAAAAATATGGTGCTTTAATACCAAACTTATGATTGTTATTATATTGGCTTTTGCTTTTATTTATTTTTTATTTTTAAAGTGCGGTGGCAAACGTTCCTTCCCTAATCTTACATACATTGAATGGATTTTTCTACATTTATTTGAATAAATTGAAGTCAAAGCTGATGGAGTGAAACATGTAAAACATGGTATAAACAGTAAACAAATTCTTTATTTTTATAATATCTTTATCTTTATTTTGATAACATTACTATTTGCTTAAGTACACCCTTTTACTTTTTTGTAAATTCCTGGATTTTGTAAATGGCTAAAAAGCAACGCAATGATGGTCCTGAACTCTCCAAACCCACATCTGTGCAAAGAGCTGTTTGCTGTCTTTTATTCACTCAATGCTCTTTTTTTTCTCACTTTTTCATCCACTTTCATACTCCCTCTTTCAGTCTCTTTATAGCTCTCTCAGCTCATTTCTAAAGACAGTGATGTAGAAAACTGGTCACGGTTCACTCTGAGGTAAATGCAGGAGTGCAGGCGCGCTGATAAAAGGTCACACGCTACCACACATGCATGTGTGGACCCTCGTCTCTACCACATTCTTATTCATCATGCGTTATTCATGTGTTTTTCAGGAAAACTGAGAGTTACTTTACATGTTGACCATGAGGACCTAGCAGCTCACTGATACTTCCTCTAAAGGACGGCATTAGAGCCACTGCTCACTTTGACTGACCCAAAAAGCTGCAGAGCACACCCAGACATGATTGTAAATGTTTCAATCAGTCACTGAATCCCACAAGATGGGACGTAAAGCCCCCAGAGGATTTTCAAAACAAAAAAAACGACAGAACCTCTCAGTTGGAACCAGTCCCGTCCTTTTCCTTTTTATAAAATGCAGCACATAAAGCGCTGAAACCTAATTCCAATGTTTGATTTTTCTACAATGCAATCATTGTACTTGATTTAAATGCTAAGCTGCACATCCAGCTGTTTTCAGACATCACTAGATGTAATTTATCAGTTTTTATTCAGAAGCACCTGCCTTTGTACTCATTCAAAAGACCAGTAAATAAACTCAGGTGTGCATAATTTTACTGGGTCTCACTTAATGCTCTTGGATTTCATGCGCTTGTCATGAAGTCTTAAGTTTTGTTGGCTGGTGTTGTGTAATAATGTAATATTCAGGTATAAAATGGGATTCAATGACATCAACAGTATTGATTTGAATGTCACCATCTAAAAAATGACTTCAAAAGTGTGAATTGGATAAAAACGCCTTTGTGAATGAGGAAAAAATTTCACATTAAATCTTCTGCTTCAATTTCCATCATTTTCTAACCATAACACATTTTGTTTGACTGTAATTCAAAGGTATAAACCATTATGCTGACACGATGACTAAAACTTGTTTGGTCTAATGTGCAACTCAAATCTCTGTTGTCTGGCAACTTATCTGTTGAACTGAAAACACTTTAGTAAATTATTTGAGACAAAATGATCAAACTAACCATTTAATTGGCTCTGTGTTTTGCGGGAGCTCTGGTTAAACCTTAAGTCTGTGTTCAATCTAAAATAACATAAAAATAATCTGCTAAAAATAAAAAAGAAAATACTTTTTTTACAGGTGATATATTGACAGAAGGTAAAAATTAAGATTTAATAGCGCTGCATACCAAAATACATACTGGTGTCTAACTGGTCAGCCCCCATAGCTGTCCAGTATATATAGTATTTTTCTTAAACTGAAACAGATCATTACTGTGCTGTCCTTAGTACATGCATACATTTATGAGAAAAATACATAGACATAGTTATTATCAAATGTACCTTTGTGACCCATTTTAATCTGACAAAATGCCTCTTCCATTTAAATAGAAATACTCTCTAAAAAAGCATATTTAACACTAAATAAGTACTCTTCCTGTTTTTTGAACAGTTGCATAGTGTGTTGGAAAAGACACAATGGTGTTAACTTTATGGTAGCATGATACTTCAGTTTTCTGTGTTGATACTTTTACCACATCATTTTAATACACTCTGAGTTGCTGCTCTGAAAAGACAGGACTGTGATGATGCGTGGCTGTTCAGCAGAGCGTCATGTCACAATATTGTTTGCTTTGCATCTTTTAGCCAAATAATGAAGAGCTTAGGCTGAAGGCTTCCTGAGGCAGCTAATCCCCCCAATCAGGCTACAGACAAGATGAGAGGAAAGAAACCTGCTATTACAGCAGAGCCTGCGAAGCAGCAAGGTGCGCAAGTGAGATGTTTATGACCTTTGTGACCCGTTGTAATCCAAGCTCAGCTTTTATATGAACAGATGGCTAAAGCTGATCAATCTGAATACTGTGATAAAATAGGAGAGAATTGGAAAGAAAACAGAAAAAAAAACCATGTGAGGAGATGGAAACAAACTGCAAAATCTTGAGGATAAAAATATGCATGTTTTTTTTTTTTCTGTTATTTTGATGGCTTGTCTAAATCATCACAGCTTTGGGAAAAAGCTGCTTGACAATCACAGGCTCATAATCTCGACTCACGTTGGCTGTGGGTGGACAAGCTTTCCCTTCACATCACTGAGTACAAGAAGAAGTACGGAGTGGGAATTATCCATCAGCACTGTGCCATATTAGTACTAGATGTTATATAACCACATGGTAAATATTTTTTCAGTAACTTTAGTGTACTATTGATATATGTTTTGACTAGTTTTTTTTATCCATTTTTGCCCCTTGTGCCATTTATTTTCCTTCAGTATTAGACTCCTACCAAAAGCATTATTTTATTTTCAACAATTAAGCAAATCTTGTGTTTCATAAGCAGAACAGAATTTATATTAAGTAAAGCATTTATAGAACAAGCAAATTTCTCTGGAAAAATATAAAATAAAAACATTTTCTGTTACAAATATATTTTCTTTTTTATTTTAGGGAGATATGAAATCCAATCATCAAAAAATGGCTAAAAACCCAAAAGCTGCAGTTCTAATTTAGAGAACTTCATGACTGGAAGAACGGTTGCTTACATGTGTTACAAGGACGAAGACTATTGATTCCAAGAGAATAATATAAAGACCCAAATTAAACTAAAGATTTCACCTGAACACTTCAGTATCCTTTGTTTGAATTGATCAAACAAAAATATAAATCTTTGACCCTTAAGAACGTGTTTGGAGAAAACCAAGCACAAAATGTGTGCACAAACAACAAACACACTGTCAAGCATGGTAGTGGAGGAAGGTTAATTTGGTCTGGTTTTACACTGATGGCAGCTGGCCACCTTGGAATCATTGAGGCGACAATCAACTCTTCTGATAAAGTATCTAGAGTCAAATGTGAGGCCATCTTTCTGAAAGCTAAAACTTTTAATTTTTTATTTTAGAAACTCATTTATTTTGGGTATTTTATAGCCTAGACATACAATCCAGACAAAGTTATTCAAAAAATATATTCCAGTTTTCACTGCATGCTCTTAATAAAGCATGATGCAGACATTACAGTATGTAGTCATTTAGAAATCACATGGACTTTGAGATCTCCAACTGTTTCATCTGCTAGGCCAAAATCAGACTTTTATTAAATTCTGACTCATGTAGAATAAAATGTTAACAGCGATATAACTGCTGTTTTGCAAACCTAAGGGGAGTAGGATCAAATTTTAGAAACATGACTGCCTTCTTATTTAAGAGCTACATGTTCACATATCCATGAGGTTTGAGGTAGCATGATGAACTGTTGTAAGCCGTGTGCTGAGTAGAGTCTGATTTGCCACTAGCTTGTTACTTTGAACACAGAAAGCAGAGCTGAAGGATAATAGCTGCTCATGTTTTACATCTGTAATTGCACTAACATCTTTTATTAAGCCAGTCTAGACTCATTTTGTTTCTGAAAAGCTCTTATCATAACATTTATCAACAACCTTTTTTGTTCTGGACGAAAAACAAAATGAAAAAAATAAATACATGTGAACTCTGACTTATTTGTTAAAAAAGCAATTTTTTTAACAAATAAAATCAACCTAAGATATGATATGAAGTGCTATATCTTGTCAGGTGTTTGTGAAAATTATCTGCAGCATGATAAGGTTTTTCAAATTCCAGATATCTTACATATCAAAGCAGAAAACGTAAACATAGAGCAAACTCAAAGGTTCCAGACGCATTGAGAAAAAAATCAGATGGTTGAAAGAAATAGTATTTTCCGCTGCCAAAAATGACCTTGGCGTTCCCTTTGAGAAATTGAGTTTTCGCTCTGAAACAGGCTTAATTATCTGCAACCATTACCTTGAACACCCCTTCTTTTCTACTTTGTAAAGTTGATGTACAAGTAAATCAAATACGTTGAACTTTTGGTCCTCCAATATAGTCAGGCTAAACAGAGGCAAGATGTTAACATTACAAACTTCATTATTATGTGTTTGATCCCATCAAACTGGACACAGGTCACTCCTTCCAATCTTTTTAAATTCATGCTAAAAACATATATATAATTATTTGATTATGTTTTCTTCTTGTAACAAATAAACTTCTGAAAATTACATCAGAAAGTGACCTCAATTACAAAGCCAGCTAGTTAATTAGTGCCGTTAGTGTATTTTTTTTTTACCAATTACTTCTTCAGTGACTTAATCCTCTTTAGTGGCATAATGACTTTACCATGATGTCATGCTGTTATGTAAACAAAACCACATGTCACCCCCTGTTTAATGTGGTGTCATTAAATGTTGCACAAGTTTTACAGAAGTTAGTGTGTAGTTGGGTTTCCGTTGCTTGCTCTCAGTCGATAACAACTGAAGTCATTGATATTAATCCCTTGAGTCAGTGAGATGAAATAAATGATGGCAAACAAAAACGTCTTTAAGAAGTTTGTGCTGAATTGACAATGCAGAGTTGGTTAGGAAAGAAAGATCATTTGTCAGAGGAGGAGGGAGAAAACCTGCCTTCACTTTGAAAGTTTTCAACACACCCATTTTACAAAGCTGAGCATTTTCCCACTGCAGTTAATCCTAAATGCCACACACAGGCTCCTGATAGAAGCAAGTTTGGCTTTTACCTCTCTAACATATGTATTATACATTAGGTTTCATAGGCAGAGTGTATTAACAATAATATTAACTCATATTGTGTCCTGAGCAACTATTTTCCTGTAATTAAAAATAAGTGATGAGCGGGTTTTCTTGAACATCAGAAATAATTTTTTCTTCTCATACTTTGCTCAGGTTATCATATTGTAATTTTCAATGATTTCTTGTCATTAGACAGAAGCCCAACAAGATTTCCATCTGTACTATACCCAAAAGGCTGTTAGTATTTCTGAATTTATGCACTTTATTGACCTACAGTTTGTGAGATTTTACTTCCTTTGCTTCTTCAGTCTCCCATCCTGCAAACTGATAACAAGGGGTGGGCACAGAACAAAGTAAAAAGAAGTTCAATACAAGGGGATCATAATTCTGCAGGAAGCAAAACAGCTTTTGGGAGAAAAAGATAAAAGAAAAACCAAAAACACATCCGCAATTTACAGGGGAGCAGCTGTTACGTCAATAAAAACATTTATGTTAGAAAGAAAATATCTATCGCATATTATGTGCCGGTACAAAAAGAAATAGATAATGCTGCAAAGACAACTTTGTCTGCTTCAATGTTAAAATGCAGCAGCCTTTTCTGCAGAAAGAGTAAATACTGAGGTGCTGTTTGTTTAATACAGCAGCAATGCGGATCCTGCAACATCCACAACGGTGTGATAGAAAAAAACTGAATCTGGTACTAACTCACTAAAAGTATCTGTGATTAACAGGAAAAAAAAAAGAAACTCTGTACGCACTCTTTTCTTGATCCTTCTGCTTAGCATGCTTTGCATTGCCACTAGTTCCAATTGACGCCCAAACAAAAAACATAAAAATCAAAAAGTGCTCAAGTGAAGGTAACACAAGATTACTACATACCAATTTTAAAAATACAGGTTTTTATATAATCACAAAACATTACAAACTTCACTATTATGTGTCCGATCCCATCATCAACCTGATCCAAAACTTCTCCAAACTCATTATTAATCAAACACGAATCTCTGAGAAACGCTTGTGAGCATCTGCAGGTTATTAAACACAAATGACATCGACAGAAGAAATCTTGCAGCGGGTGTAGTAATCCAAAACAAAATTAACAAGGCTTGTAAATATTCATAGAAAACCCAAAGAAGTATCACACGTGCTCCGACTTACTGTTGGTTTTGAGGCGGGCCGGCTCACTGTTGCGGCTTCCCGCCTGGTTGATAGCCTTGACGAAGAAGATATAACGGGTGCCACTCTGCAGGCCATGCACCGTGTAGTGGTTCTGCTTGATGTTCGGTACAATCATCCAGCTGTCTGCTGAGTTGTACAGACCTGGTGGAGGTCACACACATGCACAGACGCAGAGTGGATCAGTATTAAAGTTTTCTTGATGTCTCAAAGTTGCACAAAGTCTTGGTGAAAATCATTTTCTACTGATGGTTAGAGCAACAGAAACATTCTCCCACTCATCCAACTGGAACAGAGCGATATTTTCTGTCTGAAAACCTGGAGTTAGTTATTGCACAGTAAGAGGTGAATCCTAAAAGTTATGCAACATTTATGTGCAACTACACACCGGTATATATTCCATTACAATTCTAAAAGAGTTATTGCGACAAGTACCCAAGAGGGAATCCAGTGTGTTCACTAAGCTGAAACCATGCGGCAAAAATCTGTTCAAAGTATCAAAGGTACTATAAGTAATCGCCTCCAGGCAGCAGCGTGTGATACCTTTTAATGCTTAAATGTAGGAGAGCAGGGGTAATACCAACATGACCACAGCTGGTGGATGCTTTCATTCAAAGTGAAGGGTTAGTAATCATGGTTTAGTTCCACATCCACCTGTTGCAAACAGTCCTTTTGGTGTTTGAGATGTGATCCTTTGTAAGTAGAAAAAAGAAATCTGAGCTCAGAGCTAAGGAGAAATGTAACTTTTAAAGGGTTGTTCCTGTTTCATGTCTTTTTGTAAAATGTAAGGGAAAATATTTCACATCTTACTGATGTTATGCGACAGACTACTCTTTATCATAAAAGAGGATTTTCTGCCAAAATGTCAATTGGTTTTGGAGCATTTTTAATTCAAAATAGTGTTTTATGCAGCTTCATGTGTCTTCCAATCAACTCGACAGCTTTGTGTGTCTGCTGACATAAAGAATCCTCCCAGCATGCTGCTGCCACTACCATGTTTCATGTATTGTGTGTTGAGAGTTATGTGCATCGTTATTTCAAGTTATGCCCAAAGATGTAACTATAATTAAACTGACATACTCCCAATTCAACATCTTTAAAAACATCTTGATTGCAGCATCAGTTATAAAAGGTTTGGATGTACCACAAAAGAATAACTCCTATAATGGTCTAGTTTGTGCTTGCATTGTGCATTTTAACATAGAAAACTGCATTGTAGCATTAAGTTGTGGCACAGCACCATTCATAAAAATAGGTTAGATTGCTTAGAAATACTGACAAACATTTACTTTTGTATAAATCTCACACATGTGAATGTAGTCAATAAATGCAACAATACATTAGGATTAAAAAGCACATTTCCTGGAGGGAGCACTCACACAAAGAGCCAGAGAATCCTGGCAGCTCATTTAAACTTTAGTAGTCAAAAAGTGAAATAACTACCAGATGAACTGTCTCCTCTTTCTTTCCTCCTGCACAATTACAGAGAAATATAAACTCTGAGAGGGGTATAGCTCTCAGGACCATACTTACTTTGTCCCCTCTGGTTAGGATGCGTTGTAAATTATTGAGCCAGATGGAAACAGCATGAATAAGTAATAGCAGAGAGTCTGCTTGTAAATATACATACTTCATGGGACGCAAATAAGGCCTTTAAAAGTTAGCCGGCTTTAAGAATGAATGAGAGGCGGGGTGAGAGGGGCTCTTAAAACTACATTTTTATCTGGGCAAAGAAGGATGCAGGGGTTTTCATCTTCCTTAGAGATGATGGAGGAAGAAAATAAAGATGCAATGTCAAACTTGAACGATGCACAGAGTTTTAACAGTTTGCTCCTTCCCACAAAGAGAGGGATCCTGTGCACAATTTATCATTTGTCAGCATCTCCTACAGATAGTGTCATGTAGACCTTCAAAAGATAAAAGAAGAATGGAGTAGAGGAACGATTAAACGTTTGAACTCTTTGTTAACACTTCTGATTTCAAAAGTTTCCATTTTTGCTAAATTAGGTCAGAAGACACCAAGGAGGTTTCCTGACTGAAGTGCTCCTCCTTTAAAGAAAGCTGTACTTGAAAGCAATGTGCAGAAATAAAGAAAAGAGAAAATAGAGAAAAAAAGAGCAATGTGCATCCAAACACCAAGCACGTGTATTTCTCCAGTACTCTGTGTGTGTGTGTGTGTGTGTGTGTGTGTGTGTGCCTGTGAGGAGGGAACTGCAGCACAAAGTATCCTGGGAAAGGAAGTCGGTTTTTCTTTGATGATGCAACACAGAGTTAATAGTGGCAGAGTGTGCCTGCATCTGAGCGTGGACGTGTCACACTTTCCACTTCCTTTTGGAGAACAACACTGCGCTTGTTTGGCCACAGTGATTAAGATTTTCTCCACTGGTAATTGTGTTAATAATTCAACAAATCCATGGACTCTGACAACACATGAAACATGGAGAACACACGCCTAACTTTAACACTGCCTCCTTATAGGCCCCTAGGTTACTGAGAAATATTTCATAAAGTGAAATTTTAATTGATAATAAACCAAAATATCTGCTGGCAAAAAAAAGAAGAATGACTCAGCAAGACATGAGCCTGTTTTCCCAAAGCTTTTGCATTGTATGCCACCTTGCTTGTCATGCCTTTAAGATACGTACTGGTTTTTATCCACTAAGCGACAACAGCATTATCATTTTGAGCTACGAAAACCTCGCTTCGCATCAACTTCGACTCCCTTTCTACCTCTGCTTCTTCTTGAGAGCCCACACAATGCTCCACGTTTCACAGACCACAGTTAGAAGCAACACCGCATAACTTATTCTTCTTTTTATGCTACAGCAGCTTGCAGAAATAGAAAGACCGCTTGACGTTTTACGAATTTTCCCCTTGGGTAAAGAAGGCCACAGGTTTGAGTACAAGCCTGGGGTGTTTCTGCAAGGAATTTGCATGTTCTCTCCTCACATGTGTACGTTCTCCCCAGGTACTCTGTCTTCCTCCTGAAGGTCATAAATATCACTGTCGGGTTGAATGGTCTCTCTAAACTGTTCTTAGGCATGAGCGTGTGTGTGTGTGTGTGTGTTTGCTCAAGATTACAGATATAACATTTTCTTTTCCTTTGACCTTATTTTCTACTGATCCTGTAAAACGATGTTTTGACACATTGACCCAACTCCCACCTCCCTTGAGGAGCTGAAGCCTGGGGCGAGGGGATTGTGGATGGACATCAGCTGGGAGCATTTAACCACTTGGGAAGTTTAAGAGAAAAGCTATATTGGAGAACTCAAGTGGCATGGCAGACTTAATGGGTTTCTCTCTTTCTCAGTTTCCACTATGAATCTCAGAGGACTCTGTGGCAGCAAAGCGCTGAATTTCTGAGTCACTCGGAGTATCATGGCTGAAATGTATCCTGATGTTTCAAATGGCGAGGGCACTTGAGTTGCATGGTTAGATGGAGAAATGTCAGGCTACAGAGCAGAAGAGTGGAAGAGTTGATGAAAGGATCAAAGAGTAAAGATGCACAGGTGTGTGTGTGTGTGGGGGGGACATGCATGAATATACATATTTATGTCCATTAATAATAACCTCCTCATATTGGTAAGTGGTAATTTTCTCCAGCCCTATACATCCATTATTTTCCCCTGGTCTCATATTTGTTTCCTCCCCCACAACAGATTCTTTTCTTTCTGTTCAAAGAAGTAAATCAACTTAGGCCCAGTGTGTTGCTTCATGCCGGCAGCTCTACTGATTAAGATGTGGTTTATAATAAAATGCACTGAAGGGCATTGTAAACATGCTTATTTGGGAGAGCAGTACAGGGACTGGATTTATTTCAGAAGAGGTTTAGAACATAATTTCTGTCCCAAATGCAGGTTTTTGGACCAATATGGCTCACCACCATGGGTGGCATTAGGTGGAGGGAAGGCACAAGCACTCCAGGGGGGAAAATAAGTAACGTTGTTTTAGCACAGAATATTTTTTTATTTACATGCCCGTTCCACAGGACACCCATTTTGTTGTGTGGTGTAAGCACTGTAAGGAAATATGGCTAAACAACCTGACTGGCTGATAACTCTGAAACTCACACTTCTTTCAGGGTTCCTGATATGGTGCCAAATTAAAGTCATATTTCACAGTTTTTATTGGAATCTGGAATGCATTTGTCCAAAATCTAAAAACAGACTGAATATGAGTTGGATAATTTTACACTAAATTATTTACAACACAGTTTCAAATTTCTGAAATCTAGAATAAAAAGGAAAGCATAAATGAGAATTTAATTCTTTTATTTGGGATTAAGAGTATATTAGAGTAAATATTTTAAAGAATGTGTCGGATTCTTTAAAATGAAACTTTATCTATTATGCTGCATTCAGTTTCAATGTAATGTTTTAGCAGATACTGTAAATCAAGAATCACAAATCCTGTTTACATCTATTGAGAACAGCTGACACTATTAAAACAAAAACAGTTATAGTTGGACATAAATGTTTAATTTCTATTAAACATTTAGCATGTAAACAAAATGGCTGAGCAATAGTGGGGTCCTGTTGCTTTATTCATCTTTGTTCAAACAGGTCAGTAATTGTGCCATTAATATTTAATGCAAGTAATACCAGAGTGGAATCTTTGTGTGAAAAACATCAGGATCACGATCCTAGGATGCCTGAAAATGCACTTTACATTAACAGGTTGTAATTAATTTTCTTTTATTAGAAATTATGTGATTTTACAATCCCATTAACAGATTTCAGCAGATGGCCTCACATTTAAACTTGCAGTTCTCTGGTGTAAGGAGGAGCTCATGATCAACATAATTACTGGACGGCGTCCAGCTCTTGTGGCTGTAAAATGAATCCTAATCACTGGTGCTCCACATAAAACTGAAACTTTTTAAAATGCTTCTGTGTGTTTGATGATCCCGGATGACAGCTGGCCAATAACTGAGTGAGTCAGCAACACATAAGTCTATTTTCACACAGTTGTTGTGCTGTATTTCACCTTTGTTTTGCTTGTCATCCCTGTAAATACCATCCCGGTGTTGTGTAATCAGTTGAGTGACAACAGCATCGGTATTTGGATTGGGTTTGTTTTCACTTCATACACACCCGTCTGTTAGGATGTCAGTGGTAGATCAACTTTGACCCCCATCCCTGCCTCCATTCCTCACAAAGAGGCAAATGGTTGTTGAACTGTGGCATACCACATGTAGAGGGCAAAGTTTGCAGAGAAAAAAATCTTGTTTTTTTGAGGGGGGGGTTGACATTGCCTACAGCTTTCCTTGAAATCTGACCTTAATTGCCAGCACTATTTTCTACTGCTATGCCTGGATGATCCTGCAAAAGGCACAGTTCATAAGACACCATGACCCAACTTCTACATCCCATGAGGTATGAAAACCTTCAGGGAAAGAAAAAAAGCAGGATGGCTCCTAACAGCAAGACTACTTGGAAAGATTGAGTTATTGGAAACTGTGTTATAAATCACGATTAAATAGCTTCCTAAAGCAACCCTAAAGTATTTTTGTGCAGATATATTCAGTTTTTACTGTGTAAGACAACCATATGGCTCCATATTGAAAGACAAATCTTCCTAAAGGAGATTATTTTAGCCTTTATCATTCTTTTTTCTGGGAGTTTTTTTTTTTTTTTTTTTAAACCAGTATGTACTAACATTTTCTCTTCAACAACCCTTCCAAATAATAGAACATGCTTAGTATTACTTTGGAGTAAACTTGCAGGCGGACCATCTCCTAACACATGGTCAGCCGTATTAGAGCTAAACCACTGAATCTTATCAGCCAATCAGAAACAACAGCTAAAGCACTGCTGGCATTCTTCCATAGCACTATATCAACATACCCAGATACTTCAGAATGGCAAAACCCGTCTCCTGCTTTTGTAAATGGACTCACACCTGCTGATGATTAGCTAATTAGGAGCTTCTGATTAGCAGCACCTGGCGGTTTCCCACATATTTACTCCTCTACAGTAAGCTTTTCTGCTTTTGCAGTTTAGCTTAGTCATAGAAAATCAGAAATTACATACTGTTGTTTGTCTGAGGTTTTTACAGGGATTAATTTCAGAAAAATCTACTTTATCTTCTAACAGAACCCCTTGGAAATAAAACATGCACAGTGTTTGTAAAGTAGTGTGTGACTGTTTTCTTCTCAGATCATCAAAGATGAATAAGACATTTACTTGGGAGGACTGTAAGACTGTCATTGAAACTGTTTCTGTAATATGGAGAAGCTTTCATTTACCATTCAGAAATGTTTGTTGGAAAAAATAAAAAAACAAAAAACAAAAAAGAAACCCCTGAGAAATAAGTTTGTGTATTTGATAAAGAAATTAACTTTGAATTTTGTACGCTATCTAACAGGTACTTGCATAATAAAAACTACCCTTGGTTTTAAACATTGTTGAGGGAAACCTGCAGCCCAACAGTGTGCTTGACTTGCCAGGGAAGTCGAAACTCCAATCTGGGAATGACGCCTCTCCCATGATGAATGGGTTCCAGTTACAAGTTAGAACACCAGTGGGATCTGCTAATTGCTGTGGCCAGAGAACAAGCTCTCTTCCATTAGCAATGCATATTGATAAAAAAAAGCCCTCACTTCTATTGATTTTAGGCATTCAAACACTGACGCAGCTTTTTCACATCAAGGGGTTGTGAACAGTCCTGTGTGAGCCAATGGACTGATGTCTTATAAACTCAGAAGTGCAAATAAAAAAGATTCAGATTTACAGTCTATTTTGTATTTGTGGCAGTGGAATGAGACACCGATCTTGGAGGAGCTCAAGTTCCAAGTGAGTAGAGCTTTGATTTGATTTTTGCAACATTGGTTGGTGATAACTGAACTTTTGTCTTTTAAACACATGTAAAAAATGGAATTAAAGAAAACATTTTTTTTTTTTATTGCAGGTTCCCTGGAATTTGTAAGCTATACAAAAAAGTGTTACTATTATGAAATCTAAACTCTTCCTGTCATTTGAGAAGATCTCCTCAGCCATAACATAATCCGACTGTGAAACATTTTCTGGTTTGCGGCGCAGTCATTTATAGGCTCTACAGTCTAAACATCTTTTCTTCAACAAAACCGTTTGTCTGAATGCGTGTGTGCTTTCGACTCACTGATGAAATTTGTCTGGCCAGTGTAGATGGTGTACTGCAGCTCATATGAGGTGACGCTGAACTCGTCTTCTGACGTCCAGTGAACGGTGATGGTGTCATGGGAGGCGGTGCACAGTTCATCCCTGATGGATGGCGGGTTGGGCGCTGCATGTGGAGAGAGAAAAAAAAAATCAGGATTTACTTCTGAGTGATGCTTCTTTTTAAAAGATGAAAAGGACAAAGGAGTAGGTGGAAGATATTTACTGATACTTAGGAAGTCTCTGACGGCTGATAATCAGTCTGTGTATAAGAGTTCCTCTAAACTGGACAATCCCGTAAAAATGTATTCATACCAATTGAGCTACCACAACTTCAAATGTATATCTATTTTACAGGGAATTTACATCATAGACCAGCAAGTAGCACAGTTGTAAAATGTAAGTGAAAGGATACATTGCTCAAAATGTTGCATAAATTTATATTTAGTGCAACCTGTTCAGAGCAAAGTTCAGAAGGAGAGCATTTATCAGAGAAGCTCCTGAGAGGCCAATGATTACTTTGGAGGAGCTTGCAGAGATCAAGTGGGAGAAGATGTTGACAGGACAACTAATAGCTTTGAACTTAACTGTGCCCCTCAGGTCAGATTAGAAACAAGAAAGCTATAAGAAGACATCTAATCAGCTCTATTTGTGGTTTTGCCACAAGCAAACATGTATAAGAACATTTTCCATTCAGTTTTTGGCCCAGCTAATGCGGTTAATAAACATTACATCTCACAGAGATTCACCCTGCATTTTACAGCCTCATTGTAAAGAATATTTATAGTAAGTAGAACATTACTGCAATGAAACTTCTACTGATGATCAAAAATAATAATGCTTTTAAATTAAACCAGTAATTCTTACCTGTTAGGTAATCTAGACCCTCTAATATCTTCTTCTCTCGGGAAAAGTCAAGAGCAAAGTTATCAAATGCTTCATTCAAGTTCACATCAGGGATGAGTACCTGGGAGGAGGCTGTCGCCATCGCTACCCTGTAAAATGATCGGGGCAGAAGAAAGGGGACAAATCAGCAAAGGGGGCAAAAATACAAAAGTTCAGGAGGTCACATGGGTGTATGAATGGAGGAGAGAGGAGGAGTGTGAAAAGATGAAAGGTGGTGGAGGTGGCTGTGAAGCAGCAGAGTGAAAGAAGTGAGGTGATGGGAGGTGAGAGATGGTAGACACAAGAACAGGTGTGGAAAAAGCCCCAAAGAAGACCTCTGCAATACGTTCTGTATGCCTCTGTCGCTGTGTTTCGAAACAGATGTGAGGCTCGGCATAAACTGAAACCTCTCACAACTCTGCAACTCGACAGAAAGGCACAATTGCTTTGAGGATGAGTGAGCAGCTCCTGGCAGGGACCAGAGTTGCAGCAGAGTTACACAGCAGGCTATAGAGTAAAGCATGAAGCAGTTCTAGGCCTTCAAATTCCTGGGTTTCAGTGAAGTCGGTGAGGGTTCAACAAGACTGAGCAACATTAAACATGCAACTCTGGGTGAAGACTCCTCGACAAGATCTTTGTCTGTGAGACAGGGTTTAAAACTCCTCAGCTCAATGTGGGATTAAAGGATGTGGGTAATGAAGACAGAGCTGGCTCTTAAAAGATGCATGATTCTCAGCAAGGGCTTGACATTGATTGCAGGAGCCAGGTATGTTTGATACGATGGTGAGTTTATCAGCAGCCCTTCAGCTGGATTTCAGAAGTAAAAACCGAATAACGGAGAAGCTACTCTAGAGTGAAAGATTTGATTTAAAAAGTAAAAAAACTTCTATTTTCAAAATACTCATTATAAATGAGTATAATGAGAACACTCATTATAAATGAGTATTTTGGGAATATTCCAAACAAAATTTGATCTAGAGCAACAAATGTATGTAAAGAACCCTGGATGACTTGAATAAAGTTCATTCTCACCTCTTATCTTTCATTTACAACCACTTTCCTGTAACTAGGTGTTTAGACTAACTTTTAGTTTGGTGCTCTGGTCACACCGGTGCACCAAACAGCAGCACAAAAAGTTTTTCCTACCAAGGGATTTAACATAGTATTTTTACAGACCTAGTTTTTTTTCTCATCACTTTCCATAAAGGCAATATTGCCTGGTAAATGATTAATTAGTCCAGTAAACATTAACTATTTTCTGATAACATGGTCTATTGTGAGTCTGTTGAACCACAGAGAGATGCCCAATATCAGAGGAGGCTTCTTGTTTCCTGGAATGACTGGTCACAATGGTATGACAATGGACATGGTTTTACATGCACTAATGAAAACTCAAGTTGCATTAATAAGTTGGTTGATTTAAAGAACAAACTGTGAAACTATTATTCACATAGTTGCACAGTTTGTTCTTTAAAGCCCACATAGGACGACTGTGGCTGTGTGGTAGAGTATCGTCTTGCGATCATAAAGTTGTAGGTTTGATTCCAGCTTCCTCCTACCACATGCTGATGTGCCTCTGGGCAAGGCACTTAACCCCAAATTGCCTACCAATCTGCGTATCGGTGTATAAATGTTTGTGAGTACGAATGGGTGAACGTGACTCTAGTGTAAAGCGCTTGGAGTGGTCAAAATGACTGGAAAAACACTATATAAGTTCAGTCCATTTACATAAGCAGTGGCTTATGTGCTTAGTATTGTTATCGATATATTCACAATCACTTAAAAAAAAAAATTCTTAGCAAGGTCCGAGCTCTTTTCAAGCGGCCACATATTGAATCTTCCAATTGCTTTTGGCAGATAGAGATAAATATTATTTTTTCCACCTTCTTGTGTGTGCAGAGTTTCTGTGTCATGACCCACCTCTCTGCCACGTTCCTGGCAGACTGAAGGAAGCGTGCATGGTCGTTCTCTTTCAGGCTCTGCTCAGCCTGGGTGATGAGGGCACTGGAGCGCTCCAAGCATTGGCGGCAGTTTGCAATCTGCTGAGCCAACTTGCGCAGTTTCATCACCTGAGACAAGCACGAGCACAGCTAAGATTGCTACGTTCTGACACAGTCGCAGATTTATGTTCATTTGCACAAACTGAATCTTGCCAAGATTAATTTCTGTTATGATCACTGTTACAATAACAAGACTGTTTGTGGTTTTTCTTCCATGCTGAAAACGCAGACAACAATGGCGACTTTATAGTGTGTTGCCTAGGAAATGTTTGACTACCAAAACCTCTACAAGAAGCTTCAGCTGTACACAATCTGTCTTTCAAGATGATTTTAGTGTTGTCATTGTGGAGGTGTCAAATCTAAAAGCCGTTCATGCTTGCAGAAGCATTTCAAAGGACCATGCGAGGTACATCATAATAGCGTAAACAGCATGAAACATAAGTTTCAAGTAATTTTCTTATAATTCCATTAATAATAATAACTAATATTAATTCCTTAAACAGTCATTTGCATATGTTGCACTTTGTAAATCCATTAAAGAACACGAGAAAAATATTTTCTTTTCTTTACAGATAATTGGAACCAGTTGCCAATGAATCTTCTCTATCTAAATGTAAAATCACAAACATGAAAAATACTTTTATTCTACTATACAATTACGTTTTCTCAACTCAGGGGTGTAAAGACAAATCAAAAGGTTATTTATCTTTTAACAAATTGCAAAGTGCTCAGTAATGTGATGTATTCATAAAATGCCATAAACATGTCTTTTATTTTTTTTATCTATATATTTTTTTCAAATATAACAACTAAAAAAATTAGAGGGTTATGGTTCGAACGGTTTCACAACCCTTGTCCTCAAAGCACTGTGCACCTTTTAGAAGTTTTGAATACTGTTTCATAACCTTCCTCTAGTTTACACTTCTCTAAAGCTTCGTCTCTGACCTATGTGATGTGTTCCTTAGTCTTTGTAAGGATCATCACCTTCGCAGTTCTTATATATTGAGATTAAAATTCACTTTGGTGGCTTCTGAAAGAAACTGGTTGCGCTATTAGAGAAAAGATTTTTATTGGTCAAATAGCCTGAAACTTACACTCCATGTTTCTTCCACTTCATAATTTTATGCTAGCTTGTGTCAAATTAAGTCTCACATGAAATAAATTGTTTGTGCTGGTCTGCAGGTTTCAGATGTCCATGAAAACACCAAAGGTAGGAAACGTGATTACGGGCAATCACTATTTACATCCAGAAAAACTGAACTTTCTGTCAACCAAGAGACATACCAGGGTTCAAGTAAGGCTTCTGCATTTTGTAATGCTGTTTCATTCAACAGCTGTAATGTGATTTTCCACTGTGAATAAGGAAACCATTCAAGCTTCATTTGAAGTTAAAGTAATCTGTTTATCTTTATTCAGGCTTACATCCTGACTCTGGATGTGAACTCAGTTTGGTGAAACTCCCTTAATGAAATAACCAAAGGCTTTTCAACAGTAAGAGGAAACAAAATGACACAAATACACAAATACAGTGCTTCCTATATGGGACTTTCCCACTGTAACCATGATTAGTTAGGGGAAGGTTAAAAACTCATGTGTTCCCATTACCTTGGAAAATGTCCTAATTATAATGAAAAGCAAAAAACCAATCCACTCTGGCATTTTGGGTCATACATGGTATGACTGTAGCAGATAAGGCAACATCTCTATGTTTGCATAAATGCTTTCACTGTGAAATGTTTCTCTTCAACTTCAGTGTCAGAAACATAAATCTGAAATGAAGTGAATCATTATCCACCTTTATTCAGCAGGTGATAAAAGGTGCTGAGTGTCGAGTTTTAAAGCTTAAGACCTAATGGGGTGTTTTACGGACGTCTCAGTTAGTCTTTCTCTTTGGCCCTCATGAACAAAATTTGAGCTGGTTGGTGACTGGAAACAAGCAAGATGGCCTTAATGACGGGATATTATTTGGCAACATCTGCTGCGAACAACAATTTTAGAGATGATTACTCCTCTCGCTCAGAATAATAGACAATATGGTCCAGGCTGAGAGTGTTTCTGTACGAACATCTGTTTTATTTAAACAGATGAATCCATGTGTAATAGAAAAAAACAAAAACAAAACGCACACAAGTGGAAAATTGTTCATTGCTGCAATATTCTCAATGTATAATTGATTTAAACAAGTAAATATTTAGATTATATTGATTATCAAAAATAGATTTTAGACAAATTTTCTAAATATTACTCATTTTGTGTATTCAAAAGCATAAACCGCATAAGGTCACACAATCATTACATTGCACAATGCTGTTCTAATTTCACTGTGTCAATATATTTAAATGTTTCTATTTTGCTGCTGAACTAATGCTAAGGTTTTGTTGACTAACAGCTTTCCACTTCTGGACTGATAGATGAAAAAGCAACCAAACGTGGAAAATAGAAATTTAAATCAAAGTTTAAAAGTAAGTCTTGCAGTCTTGGTTCAATAGTTCATTAAACTGTAATATATTTCTACACTATAAGTTCAGTATGCCCACCTACACATGCCGTCCTTTAAATGTTACTTAATTTTACGAATGAATAAATAAATAAATAAATAAATAATTCATAAGCCCACATTTTAAATTTGATTGGAATCTTAAGTTCTTTATTGGATTTTAGTTGTCCAAATAAAGAGGAACAAACAGTAGTGCCCTGGAGAAAAAGTCAATACTCTACAAAGTACATGAGACAGGTGTTTTATAAATGGATGTAGATGATTCATCAGATGCTGTTTATTTGCAGAGGCACTGCTTCTTTGTTCTGAGTCAATAAATCATGTGCTTCTGTAAAAGCTGCATATTTTTATTCTCTCTCCTTCATGAAATTTAACAGTGCTTATTGATTCAAGGCAGCTAAAGTAGGATGTCATAATCTCATATCAGGGATGGAGTCAGGGCTCAGATCAGGACCTTATTGAACGATTGATATTGGAAAACTCTGAGTGAACTCAATTCCTGTTGCTGGTCTACAACATATATCCTATAAATTATTTGAAAGGCTCACATGAAATTTGATTGTTGTTCATTTCCAGAACAAAACCCATTAAAAACATGTGAGAATAAACTTTAAAAATGATTCTTAGAGGCAGCTTCTAACAGTAGTTCTGGCAGGTAAATAACAAAATCTAACCTGCCATTTTGAGAATTGAAACTTATTATTATCTTGCGATAATAAAGTATTTGCCTTTTTACTCCAGTAAATAAATACATAGGAATGTGGCTGCGCAGTATTAGAAAACTTAATTGGTATTTTACTTCTTTCAACTCTCTCTGTGACCTGTGTTACTTACTTGAAGGTGCATTCTATTAAAACTCTAAATTACTTGTATGTATTGTTTCAGCATGAGCAAACATTTATGCACAAATGAAAGTACTAAATTGAACCACCCTGTCAGAGAAATCAGAGACTCTGCAGTGACCTTCAAAATAAAATCCTGGACCTGGCTCACATAGCCCCCGCTGTCCTAGAGATGCACAGACCACACTTTTTCATAACTTCTATAATGTTTAATTTAAGGAGGTAACTTTATACAGAATGTTTCCTGCAAGTTTTATCAATAGATGACAAAGGAAAGGATCAATGACTGAAATTACAACAAAATAGTAAACATGGAGGTGCTACCTTTGCTCTAATGGAAAAATGGTAAAAAGCTTGAAAGACCTCTTGCTTTTCTAGAGCTGGAAGTGAGTTTACTGAAGACTAAAGGTGGATGAATCCAATTCGTAATCAAGTGAACAGCTATGCAAGACATTTTTAACAGTATAGAAGTTTTACTAACCACGTCGCCTAGATAGCATTGATTTTAATTATGTCTTGGACCAGGTCTCAATATTATTCGAGTTTTAAGTGACTTGGGTTAGTATTAGGGGCAAAAACTCAGCATTGGGGCTTCCCTAGTTTTAATGTTCTAGGAATCGTTAAAAACAGGAAGAGAGGATGCCTGGCAGACAGCCAGTCATACTGTCCAAGCACACACATTAGACTATGAGAATGTGTGTTTTATTTTGACAAGTTGTGACTATGACAGCTTAGTAACCCTCATGAGATCCAGAGCCCATTAGAGGGACTCGAGTACCTGAAATTACTGCCTACAACAAAACACTGGATCAGTGGTTTGTTCAAATATGTAAGACTAACTGTGTTTCCCTGATAATGCGTGGTCATGTGGCATATTCACTTTGCACATTTCATTCCTTTTCATGACCCTTCCAGGTATTTTCTGATGTTCTACATTTTCTTTGTTTTTGACCTATATCTTATCATCCTCCCTTTCCTGTCCTCTGCCAGACTGACTGAGACTCTCGGGAGAAGAAGCTCTGCCTTTTGTCTGCAATCTCCAGGAATACACTGACACGCTTCTTTATTCTTCAAACCATACACACCAACAAGCCAGTTCTCTCCTTATGTTCACTGCCCAGGAATATAATAACTTTTCTGCCATCTTAAAAATACTCCAACCCTCAGCGAGCATATATCCTCTGGGACAGTCTCTGTCATGAATCCCTAAATGCTCAGGTAGAAAAAGCAGTCCTGTTATATGAAGGGTTAAGGTTAGACCACAGACATTTCTTTTTAAATCCTAGACTTCTTTTGAAAACTCAAGAGTGAAGTTCCAAAGTTTTCTACATTTAGGTCAGATGCCTGTATCTCAGCGGTAGAATACTGAAGAAGAGGCCTGACAAATATATTCAGTCCACAGCAGTTCTGGTTTATTATGGGCTTTCTTGTATAAAACCAAAATGTGCTTGCAGACTAGGACTGCTAGTGGCCTAGTCTGCAAGCACAACTTTTTAAATGGTGTCAAACTCTCAATTTCTAGTCTATTCATACGGACCTGTAAACATAAAAGATGCATTTTCCTAAGCCCCTATCACACACAATGTTCCAAAATACATACAACCCTAATTTTCTGACTTATATCCCAATATTCTAATAAAATGTACCTTGGACTCTTTGATCTTGACAGCGATGACTTGTTTTCTCTGGCGGATGATTTCCACCAGCTCATCACACTCCTCCACCAGCTTAGCTTCATGCATGGCTGTATTTACCTGAACAAAAAAAGGTAATAAGCTTAATAAAGAATTATGACATCTTTCACACATCTTGCATTTCTTTACACTGTTAGAAATGATTTCTAAAAAGCTGTTTTTCTTAGTAAATTATCATTTTAAATCCTCAAAGGTTTCATTCATTTATCTTATGCCTTATGCAACCCGTACACCTGGAATGGATGCCTCCAGCAACATAATACACCTGGTATGGGAATACTTCTGACAAATGCAGCAACGATATGTGATTTAACTCACTAATTGCTTTCACAGGCGCGATCATAAATCATCATATTGCTAAACTGATGTTAGTCCAGAAGGAAAAAAAAGCATTGGAACATTAAGTTTTAAACTTGGAGTACTTTGGACGTGATGGGGAGAGAAAAAGGACAGGTCAGTGTAGACAAACTTGTTCTATTCAGCTCGTAAAATGTACAGCTAGTTGTGGAGGAAATGGTTACACAGTTTTCCCAAATGAAACTACAACGTGTTCTTTTATGGAACCTGAAAAAGTATTCCAAAACTCCAGTTTGTAGAAATCAGTCTTTTTTTTTTTTGGAAAAAAAAAGAAAAGAGAGTGATTGTTTGGAATCCTACAATCTTCACTGGAAGAAAAATCCCACTGATAGCCGTCTGGGATTTACTGGCAAAATATGCTTACATGGTGCCAATTTAATATATTCTGTGATTATATTTGGGCCAAAGCTGCCGAGGCAACTCAGCATCACTTCCCTGTATGAGTCCAACACTGTTTAAACAGCCAACTGTAAAAGTGTTTTTGCTGAGTTGCAACAATGAGCCCCCAGCAAAAGGTCTGCCAACTACATAATATAATTACACTGAAAGCTTCAGAAACACTTACGGCAGGAGTTTAAATGAAAAAAGTAAAAAAAGGACAGATCTAACTGTACTGCTGAGGAATGGAGATGAGAAACTGAGCTGCAAGCGAGCAACTGCTACACCTGTCTTTTTTAATATGAGGAATAATATTAAGAACTGTCAAAGATCTAAGGTTCTTAAAATGTACTTAAAATGTGTACAAATATATGAGTTAGAGTCCGCATCTATCTCCTCTGAGAAGCGGAACATGATTGATGAGATTGTATCTGATTTCTGTTCTGTCTCCTGCATGAATTTAATTTTGTATTACATTAAACAAGTCAAACTCTACACTGTACAACACAGTGTGGAAACTGTATTTGCAATAAAGCAAAAATAAAAAGCTGCACTCATCTTCTCTTGCACTGAGCCCTGCTGATATGTTTGCTGTGTGCAACTCAAGGGCTTTACCTCATGATGACTGGAGACCCACATTCTGTTAGTAGGACTGTGTACATCAAAGAAATTACTAAGTTTTCTCAAGTACACTTGGGAAACAAAACAACACAGTGCAGTGAGAGATAAAGGCTTTAACCGTTTAAACAGCCATATTCAGAGCTGTCCAAAAAATGCAGACAAGCAGCAAGAAACTTTTCCTCGCAAAGACGCGTGCCATCAAAGATGTTCTCCAATGCCACAACATCCACAAAGCACAGTGTTGCTTTAACTGCATGACTGAGTCCTAGAGTATTTGTTGTCAAAACAAGCCATGCGTGAGGCTATTCTGCTGTGTACCAATTCATAATAACTTATACAGCATTGGAGAACAGTCTAGAAGGAGAAAGCTTTCAGTTTTTAGTCCAGAGGAAAAAAAAAAAACAACAACATAAAATGTAAAAATTAAATGAAAGGTACCAGAGGTATGCTGTTAAAATGCAAAGACTTTTCTTGTCAGGTTAATTTTAGATATTTACAGAAAACGATAAAATTATTTGTAATTTTTTTTTTTTTTACATTTGTTCGAAGATCTTTAAGTGGATGTTAGAACAACTAAAAATTACTGAAGTGATTTATTAATTCATTTGAAAATGGTAAACCTATTTTCATTTATTACAATGTTGAATTAATCAATCGCATAATTTTGAAGATTATCACTTACAGACAACAAAAACATGAAACTGTGTTTCTCAAACAACTAAAATAGCAACTAAGACCAATGAAAAATATTTTAATAGAGAAATTCCTTGTTATGTTCCACACATTGATAGAGAAGCTGGCGATCAGAAAGTAATGTAACCAAAAGCATGTAAGGTTTTGTGGAAGAAAAAAGTGTGGTAGAAAATGTTTGCACAAACAACTGATAAGTGCAGCCTGGGTGGAAGTTAGAAACAAAGTTAATTCAAATGTTTGGGGCAGATTTCCCAGATACAGGCTGCTAGATACTAGAATATGTACTTCATAGACAGACAGACAGGACATTGGCTGCAACAGTCATATTTATTGTTCTGAGTCCCTCCCGAACAAATACATCACAAACATCTTACCTGAGCTAAGAGGAAAAAGAACTGACATGACGCTGCTTATTATGAAAGTAAATTATTTCTTTAGGAAAACAAAGTCTCAGAGTAGAGAGGAATAGTGTAGGGGTGCAGTCAGTGAGCTCTTCGCTGACTGAAGTTTCTACAGTCAGGGAAGATTTCATGTGTTGTTGTTGGTCCACTGTGTTTTGTCAATTTAAAAAATGCATTGCATGGCTCGTTCTGCTGACAAGCTTTATGAAGATCCTGCTTTGTTTTTCTAGCAGCACTTTGCACCTGACCCCGCTGCCAAAACTAACAGTTCCTGGTTTTAATTAGAATGGATTTACTAGGCTGATTGACCACCTGACCCAAATCTCAGAGGTTATGGGCTATTGTCAGGAGAAAAGATGAGAAACACCAGAACAATGCAAATGAGCTGAAGGCCAATAAAGCAGCAAGAAAAAAAGCTCAACAGAGCCATGAACTGATCTCCTCTATGACATGCCTCATTGATGCAGTGATTGAAGCAAAAAACCCCAGACCAAGTATTGAGTGGAAACACTGAACCGTTTAAGGCTAGCATTTTTATATTAAACATTCCTTTCTCATTGGTCTTCCATCCATCCATCCATCCATCCATTTTCTATTTACCCTTTGTCCCTAATGGAGTCGGGAGGGTTGCTGGTGTCTATCCCCAGCTAACGTTCCGGGCGAGAGGTGGGGTACACCCTGGACAGGTCGCCAGTCTGTCGCAGGGCAACACAGAAAACAGACAAGACACACAATCATTCACACACACACTCACACCTAGGGAGAATTTAGAGAGACCAATTAACCTGACAGTCATGTTTTTGGACTCTGGGAGGAAGCCAGAGAACCCAGAGAGAACCCACGCATGCACAGGGAGAACATGCAAACTCCATGCAGAAAGACCCCGGGTCGGGAATTGAACCCAGGACCTTCTTGCTGCAAGGCAACAGCTCTACCAACTGCGCCACTGTGCAGCCCACTCATTGGTCTTCATAATCTTTACATTTTCAGAAAAACTGAATTCCGGCATTTCAAAAGTCTTTAAGCATTACTGTTAAAATAAATAAATAAATTCCTGAAACATTTAAATCTGTCTGGAATTACATAATTATGTACATTTAAAATGTTTAGAAGTGTATAAAGTGTGTATGGTTGAAGGTCCAAATAGGCTCCAGCTTAGAGAGCAGATTGAAAAAGCAAAAGAAAAGTAAAGGACTGTCTAAAGTAATATAAATGTCCAACACATCTTTTACTTTTTTTGTGTGTAATTATTTGCTGGAATAATGGGTGCTGAGTGTTTTAAAGGTGGCCCATAAGGCTTTTTTCCTTTAGTGAGTTGTAAACTTCTGTACAGCCAACGTAAAAGCTCTGCAACGGATTCAAAGCCAAAACAAAATGACTTTTCTCCCCGGAGCTGCTTGTAAGGCCGCATTTACACAACAGGATTTTCTTCCCTGAACAGGTATTAATAAAACAATAAACAATAAGAAAAATCGCTCTACCATACCTGGAATTTTCTAACATTTTTTCTCTTCCTGCTTTGTCAAAAAGTTGCAGTAAGACTCTAAATGCTGTATTCACATTTTAGGAAAAGGCAATTTTAATTGCTCCTTTCACTCTTCTCATATCCTGTTGTTTTGAGCACTTTCTGTGTGTTTGACTGATTTGGCTATTATCATCTAAACCACAATGTGGGCATCCATTACAGAAAGAGGCCAGCCAAATGGACACATATATTACAGCAATGAATAGATGCATTTTGAAATATAACAGACTATCTTGTTTTGCCTGTCGATATCATGATGATAACACATTTTTGACTCACTTTTCTGCAGAACTGAACCACCTGTGGATGGTTCCCATCAGAATGGCTTTGAGATCTTTTTAAATTGTGTATCATATATATATGCCCAATTTAGTCAAGGAGAAAGAAACTTTGTCTGCCTTAATTAATATGTCTGTCTGCAGTTCAGCCAGTTCACTGAAAGTGATATGTAATTATCACATAGTCTGACCACATAAGATTGCCGTCAGGGGACGTTGCTGACTGGGTGCTTATGGAGACCTGACACTGACACCCTCAGTTGAAGTCTGAAAGGGGCTTATGAAACTACTTACTGTAACAACCAAGTTCCACTCATCGCTCCACAAAGCTCATTATTACCCAGCAATCCACTTAAGCCTCTTTATTCACAGCTATTCACATAAACACACACACTTATTATTACTATCTTTGTAAGGACACTCACTGAAACAAACAGAGCCCTTCAACCTTCCCTAAACGTTTGTCCCCAGCTAAAACCTAATCCCAAACTTCACTCTAAAACTGAGTCAGAGGCTACCAGCATCTTTTGGGGGATTTTTAACAAATGCATTAATTCGTAGATCTACAATTAAAAGAAACACTTTCTTCAAAAATGAACACAGAAATATGATTATTGTGACAAACAGAAATCTTACAGGTAAAAGGTTGGTAATTAAAGCTGAACAAATAAACTGGCGAGGATCACTGTGAACTGAAACAAGGATTGTTACATAAACAATCTTCTCTGTGGTCGTTCTGTTTATTCAAAGGACTAACACCTTTTTATGGTTCTGACACTAATATCTATCTCGTGGGAAATTTCTATCATTGATTTCCCTCTTTAAAAACTGTAAAACTTCCAGGAGTAATAGAGTTTCTTTTACAGTACACCACAGGACTAAGATAATCTGTGCATGCCTGGTTCAATCTAATAAATATACATTTGTTCTGGTTCAGGATTGTAGAGAAAGATGCAGTGTAGTTCACCATCCACATGTAGTTATAACCAACTTTTTTTAAAACAAGTCTTCTTTTACATCTTTCTTACCACATTGACATTATATTTTAAAATTAATTTTATCACCACAAACATATCACAGATTATATGCTACATCTTACATCTACAATATAGTAAGTCCTTGCAGATGTTAAGCTGCCACAAGTTTGTTGATCCGGTTTCTTTTTATTGCCATAAGCAAGTTGGCATTTCTAAAGTCAAGGACAGTATCATTCTCATGACATTCAGTTCAGCTGCAATTGTACTCTCTTAAGTTCAACCATTGCACATACAGTGTCTTGCAAAAGCACTCAAACCCCCTAACCCTTTTTGACATTTGTGACCTTACAACCAACATCTTGAATGTCACAGGATTTATCTGTGACAAACTAACACAAAGTAGTGTAAAATTATGAAGTGTGACGACGATGGCTCATTGTTTTCAATTTAATTCTAGAAATTTAATTTTGACAAGTTGACAATTAGATACAGTCCCACAAAAATCTAACTTTGTAGAACTGCGTCCCACTGTAATTTCAGCTGGAAATCTTTTTCTCCCAGGTTGATTACACACTTAGAATAAATGTGCAATATACTTCTTGTAATTAATGCTCTTCTTTCCTGAACTATCAATTTAGATGGATAGCCATGTCTTGTTAAATCTCTAGTTATTGCCTAGTCTCTCCATTTTCAGATGACAGATAACTCTGAACTGTTCAAAGGTTCAGCTCTTATTTTATATCCATCACTTCTTTATATGCCTGACTGCCTTATCTCTCATGTTTCCTGTGTTCCTTGGTTTTCACAATGCAGGTTGTTGAATAATATTCTAACAAATCTAGAAGTGACTTCTGAAGAATGCTGGTAACAAAGTAATTTATTTGGCTGCTGGTCTATTCCATAAAATCCCAGTAAAATACTCTGAAATTTGAAGTGTAAAAATGTCTAAAAGGAGAAATGTCCAAGCTGCATGAATACTTTTGCAAGGTGCTGTATTACAAAACTCAGATATTGCGATACAGAAATGTGTAAATTGATAAAACGTTACAATAACACCTAATTATTATAATCACACTTATGTTTAAATGAAAAATTAAGAAATTGGCTTAATTGAGAACACCATAGACAAACACAAAAGTACAATTTGACTATCTACTAAAACCAAAGAAACTTTTAAAAACAGGAAGGTTTTATTATGTGACATTTTCCTACTGCAATTGTATTGTTACACTCTGCTAAAAGTGGAGCTGCTAATGACACATATTGCTGGCAGGCAGCTCTCCCCAATGCTCCTGTGGAAAGGTTACAGACGGTATCTGAGACCTGAAACAAAATATCAGGCAGCACTGCAGCCATCTTCCACTGCTGATTCATATTCTGCACACAGTTGGATCACTTTCAGTGTACACACACACCCAGACAGGCCTCGACTAATGACTTGCAGCTCACTGCTTAATCGGTCGACATACACGTCTAAGCGTTTAAACCCAGTAAGCTTCTGCCTGATGTGTTTCTTTCACTTTTTTCCCCTCCATCAGCTCTAAAGGTTCACATAAAACTTTAACTGGAAAACTTAGGGTTGGATACATTGGCCGCTCCCTTTTCCGCTTTCTAGATAAAAAGCTTACTCCGCAATAGCTGTGTCAGAGTGAAGCTTCCAAGTAATTAACACATTATTAAAAAGTTTCCACTTCTTAAAGCTTTGGCCCCTAGTAAGAGAATAAACTGTGCTCTGTGAAGATAAACTGTAAGTGAAGGATGCTAAAATGTAAATCACCACCAGGTTTCTTGGAGGAATAGCCATTGATTATTGTATAAGAGTGAAGGCTCATTGGGAATTTAACAACAATATCATAAGAACTGAGCTCAGTTTTGATTAGGACTTTACTTAGTTATTCAATATCAAAACCAGTTAACCGTGGTTGTCACATTTAAAAATCAAGAAATCAACTTCAAAAATTTCAAAGAAAGTCCTATAATATAAATTATGAGGGTTTTTCTACTTTTTAGCCTGACTTAATTGAGCATCTCCTCTTTGACCAGTACAGAGCTTAGCCAAACAATCATATTAGGAGTTTATATAAAACACCAACAGCAAGTAGTGCATAATTATAAAGTGGAAAGAAAATGCTTTAAGATTTTTTCTATTTTTTATTAATAAATGCATGAAAACTGGGGTGTACAATTGCATGCAACTCCCATTATTCAGACTTTGGATGTCATTATCCTGCAGATCATCTGTATTAATGTTAGTGCAAATATCTTAATTCTGTAGGAGGCCTCAAAGTTTTATTTGCCTCATGAAATACAAATATCACCAGAAACATCAGGGATAATGCTTTAAAGAAGGTTAAAGCAGGTACTTTGGAAAACGCTATGCATGGCAGGAAACTAATAAAGCACATCTCCCTGTTTTAATCCATTCCCCATTAAATACAGGGGTGGCAGCATCAGGCTGCTGGAAAGCTTTTCTTTGGTAAACACCAAGAAATCGCTAACAAGGTTTGGAAGATAAAGACAGGCTACAAGAAAACCAGTTAGTTTGAGACTAAAAACTAATACATGCAACAGTTGTTAAGTTTTTCATTTTAAATATCATTTTAAAACACATAACAGCATAAATACACTCCCCCAATAAAATGCATGAACTAAATCTGAAAAAGGTCAAGCGCTATGAAAAAACAAAAATTCAAACACTGAATAAATCCCGCTGATCTGTATCATCTTAAACAAAATCACCATCTATTTGAAAGAAAACCTGAACTCAACTCAGAATGCCATTAAGCCGGAAGAAAAACAGCAAATATTGCGTTATAGCTAGACATCCCTGAGGACACAGGCAGCCTGCTCACAGTCAAGTCAGCACATCCTTTCTACAACTTAAGAAAAGCTAATTCCCCAATGAGAAGCCCTCGCTGCTGTGTGTGCTGACACACTAGAAGAGAATTCGCACTATGTTTGATCGTGTCTTTGGTGCCAATACAGTACGCTGGCAAACAGAGAGCAGAGAAATCCAGGTCACGCTCAAAGCCCTTCAAAGATTTCTTATTTTGCACACAGTTGTCTCACTCCGCTAAAACTCCCATTTCCTTATTCCCTTTTTCTGTTGCACTGCATTATTACTGAGCATTTTCCTCTGCATAGTGCCTCTGTCTGTTCTGGTAATCATTGGTAGTCACGCTAACATTCAGAGTATGCCCTTTTTACCCTTTACTCTGTTTGCCATGCTGACCCTTGTTTTTTGTTTTTCCTTTTTTCATCCTGTTTTTCCTCGCAGCTTTTCTCCTATATTTGGATTCCCCATTTTCCCTTCATTAGTCCTCACTTCCCTTTTCTCTTCCCTTCCCATTACAATTTAACAACCTCTGCGCTTTAATGCGGTTTCGCCTAGTAAATAATTAATATCTTGACCTCTTACCACTAAGATCACATCAAACAGCAGGTTTAGGGGGGTTTCTTTAATATTCTCCTTAAATGTATCTTTTTCAACCATCATATGGTTTTAAATAGTAAGTATACATTTTTGAGCAGGATCCTTGAATGCAAACCCGAGCGAGAAGGCGCTCGTTGTCTCACTGTTGATGAACATTTTGTCTGTACTCAATAAATCCCACAGCGATCATTTAATTTTTGATTGGGTTGCATGAGTTTGTGCTTAGAGACCTTGGAGTGACTCAGAGAAAATGGAGTCATGCCCCGCTAATAAGAAACATACTATGTGGAGAAAGATGGCACAACTGAAATGCATTTGTCCTCGCCAGCCATTAATGTCAAATCTTCCAGAGAAATTACGACGATTATTAAAAGTGAGTATGCAGACAGAAAATATATGCTCACATGTGTGTGACTCTTAACTACTGTAGAGAGAAGAGCGAAAAAGCGGTGGATGAATATTAGCATTCTCTGAATGTAGTTGTTAAATCACAGCTTGAGCTTAAATGACAAAAACCGGCAGACAGCTCCAGGTATGGATGAGGACGACCGGCTGTGAAATAGTCCTGTGAACTTGTCACAAACCTGCATCAGAGTAAGATGTGACACATTACTGAATAAGTTTGTGACAAGTTACAGAGGTATATGTCATTTGACATGTAATCTTATTTAACTTCACAGGGACCAACATTTGCATGTGTCAGTGGTTCCAGAGCAAATTAAACTCCTGAGTGTTAAAACGCCGCTTCATCTTAAAAATGAGATTTTGGTGAGATTTACTGAAAACTGGAGTTAGAGTGGGGCTTCATGGGTTTCTGGAGACAATATTCTTTACCAGTAAAACATTATAGGCAACTGCCTTGTCTTTCCCATCCATTGTTTCCAGCTTGGTGTCTTCCAGACCCATTAAGTCTTGTGATGGAGCTCACAAATAAGAATCAAGCAACATCTGAGACAACATCAGCTAGTTCCCATGAATAATTAGTCACAGTAAACTGCAATACACAATTGTTGAAAGCTAAAGGTCATCATTTGGAACTAGTTTAAATTATTCATTTAAGTAGCAATGGCTGATTACAAATATAGTCAAACCTTAAGGTTACCAGAACAACCCTTTTAAATACTTTCAAATGGAAAGTATCTAAAGTGGCTGTTTCTTCATTTAATTTATAATCCAATTTAAATTTAAGACGTCCAAGAGCTTTTATGACATGCAAACACTTTGTTTACTTGTTCTATATTATAGATATGGGAGGCACATGTCAAAAAGTACACATGATTGCCATGGGAGAGATGAATTTCACTGCTTCCTTTTACAATAAATTATCATATTTTCTAGTCAATAGCTTTAGTGTTTTGAAGGACTTTATAACTGTAATAAAAATACATAAAAAAAAAAAAGCCCCCAAAAACACTAAATTTCAGGTTAGACACTAAAAAGAATCAAAGCAGCTAAAAAAATGAGTTCTTACTTTAATATGATTATAGTGGGGGTCATAACACAGGAGGAGGGAGGGGGGATATTAAGAGGAGCTTTAACTAAAATCTAGGGTAAGCCTCAGTAATATGGTAAGATAGACAGATTTGGTCAGCCAGCTGATTGGGGTTTTACGTTTGCTGGCAAAAAAAATTAAAAAAATTACAATTAAGATAACATGAGCGCTTAAAGGTTGCGATCTTGGAACCGAGGTTTTCTATTAGAGCACGGGGAAGAATGAGCAGTCTAATCTTACTGAAGTTAACAACATGAATACATACGGCATACCTCAACCTGCTGGCAGATCTGAATGAGCTTGGCCATTTGATTCTCCAGTTCACTGTTCCTCTTCACCAGGTTGGTCAGGTTGTTCTCCAGAGTTTGCTGTTTGAAGGGAGGAGGAGGGGAACAAAAGGAAGAAAAGGGGAATGAGAGAGAGGAAGAGATCACTAATGATGTGTGTCTGAGTGCCAGATCTTCTGGCAATTCTTTGTGATAAAATTATGACATTTGTGTGTAATGTGAAGATAAATAATGTGTCTTTTTATTTACTAGGTAATAAGAGGGTAATACATCTGAGTTGCTGAGTTTCCTAAGACATAAACACCAAACCAGAGTAGCATTTTGACCTAATGCTGCCAATTAATGTGTTGGTCACACTTTTTCCTGCCAAAGCAGCCCTGACCCATGAGGTACAAATATTACTAGACCCGGAAGGCTTGATGCAGTATCTGGCACTAAGATGTTAGCAGCAGATCACTGAAGTACAGTGAAGTGGGCCTCTATAGATTGGACTTCTTGCCAGCACAGATGCTCAATTTAATTAGGATCTGATCATTTGGAGGCTAAGTCAACACAACAAATCACTGTTGAACCATTTCTGTTTGTGGCATGGTGCATTATCCTGCTGAAAGAGATTAGAGCGATCAGCAAATACAGTTCACCCAGGGTTTCTCAGCAGAATATTGTTCAAAGCAGAACACTGGCTCGGCCAGGTCACCGGCTTCCAAAAAGAGCCCCTCCTTTTGTACTGCAGTTATAATGCCAACTGTGTTTGCTTTTGGCTGTGGCCAGAAATCTGACTGATCTGCTGCTTTCCAGCCCTATAAGCAGCTGTTTACTGAGTATTCTGCCACCTTCCTATTTGAGATATAGTAGTTTGTCTGTAGGACGAGGATCTGACCCTACACTGCAAAAACACGAAATCTTACCAAGTATTTTTGGTCTGGTTTCTAAAGTAAATATCTTAATATACTTGAAATATGTCAAAACTAGCTTAAAAGTAACTTTTAGCAAGATGAAGAAGCTTGTTTCAAGTCCATAATTCCTTAATGATGAAAAAGTACTAGTTCCATTGGCAGATTATTTTACTTACAATATGGGAAACACCTTCAACGTTGGGAGACAATCTTACCCACCGGTATAAACTTCTCAAAGTTGCCCTCACTGAACTCTCTCAGATCCTTATTTGTAGCCATTTATTCCTGCTTTCAACAAGTCCTCTTTGAGATCAGTGTTCACTTATTGCCTAATACATCCCACCCATTATCAGGTTCAGTGATGAAGAGATAATTAGTATGAATCATCTGTCGGTGATCAAACGCTGTACCTGATTAGTGAATGGCATATAATACCTACATTAGAGGATTTGAAGATTTATACATGTTGAACTTAGACAGTTTTTTTGGACGTGTAATGATTATCTGTAGTGCAGCTCAAACATAGAGAGCTTAGGGCAATAACAGTAAAAGCTCTATTGACACTTCCAGGTGTCTTTTGGGTGGGATGTTATAGTAAAGAACAGCACAACGCTACATAGGAAAAACTACATGGACAGTCATTGCTATGATGTATCTTATAGCAGAATAAAGTAATTAAAACCCTACCAACTAACAACTTTGCCTTGGATTGTATAAGGCTAAGGCTTTCTATTTGATCATCAAACAAATATCTTTTCACACTTAGAGTTTGTTCTTCAGTAAGTAGGTGCAGAAAATGGAAAAGATTACTTGAAACTTGTTTATTCAATACTAATCCTAAAATAAGAGTCTCTGAATGTTTACTTAAATGGAAACAAATGTTCTTCTTCTGATTTTTTTATCTTGTCAGGTTCATTCTACATAGTCCCACAATAAATCTCTATTAGTGCAAATAAATGCAACAACCAAAACAGGAGATGATGCAAGAGCCAACAAACATCCATTTGTGATTTAAGTGTCTAACCTTATTTCATGTTACATCAAAGCCACGGAAAGAACACTGTGATCTCTGAAAATAATCAGCCTTCATTAATAGTTCTAATGATCAAACACTCAATTACACCCCATTGACCGTGGCTGCTTAACCAATGCAAGACAAAAGACGATCTCACAGAAAAATAAACTCACTCATAACAGTACAAAAGATAAAAAATGGAGATAAGCAAATGAGAAGGCACAAAAAGGAGCTGCCATTCCAAAAGAAGCAAATCAATGGTGGTGGCATCAAAAACAACATTTGCAGCTGCAAAGAAAACAGTGGAACAAAGCAGCAGACAAGCGGCGGGCGTTTGAAGTATCTCTACTCATGCAAGTGAAGAGGGGGAGTGGATCTGGACGAACACCTGGTCTGTAGGTTGTTTGCCTGAATGCAGCTCTATCTGTTCCCCCTTCAATCAGGGATCCTTAGTGGTTTCCAGTATCTCCTCAACCTGTCAGTCAGCCTGATATACTCTGTCTATCTGTTGTCTGTTTGACTTTGTGGCCACTTAATTACCTATCCGATTCCTTATCTTCCTTTCTGCATCCTTTCCTTATCCGGCCAAGTGTCTACCTGTGTGCCTTATTGTGGCTCTGTGGGAATAGCGAAGGAAGGCGGAGGGTGTGTGGATGGGCACAGGGGTTTCAGGATTCTGGTAAAAAGGCAGCCGGGAAACTCACCGCAGCGCTTGTCTTTGAAGCCTCCATTACTGCATCTGACACTCTGCCCGGGCTCACCTGATAAGCCTACAACACACACACACATACACCTACATAAGTGCACACATAAACACACACACAGACAAGCCTGATCGCACAACATCTGCAAGCTTAATGCACAGCAACCGAGGAGAGACGCTCCACAGAAAGTTGAATGCAGATGAGACAGACGTTTAGACTGGCTGTTGACATTTGTTCCTTCAGAACCAGCCCTGAGCTTAGATCATGAGAGAGAGTGTTGGGTTGTCTCAGGGAGCCTGAAGTGGAGCCACAGTGAGTGGGGACAGATGGGTCATTAATTAGCAAGCTGGGGACCAAGATGATTAATACATCAGAACACAGCTGCCCCACCTGAGACTGCAGGGAAGTAAACTCCTCTGTCCGCGACAGACCTACATTCATGCATGTATGCCATGATTTATGTATGTGACTCACTGGGTGTTTCTTTGCTACAAATATGTGTCTGAATATCACAAGAGATGGACTTCTACCCGGGTTTAGACACAAAATGCCAGCACATTAGAAGGCGACCACATTGAAAATCCCAAAGTGCCTACTAGCCCTCACATAATTTCCAACTTGCAGCATTAAATACTTAAGCACCAAGAAGTCGGCTGATGACCAGAACAGGTAGGCCATGATATTAAAACTCTTTCAAAACAATGAAGACAATACTTGAGAGCTACCAGATCATGCTAAGAGCAACAGTCAGTCCAGTAAACTCATTTAACTAGTTTCAATATCAGTTTAGCTTTTAAGACCAAACGTTATTTAACAGGAATCTGTACGTTTTATGGCAAGACAAGTTAAAGATTAATACAGGCTGCAAAAGTGAAAGAGACTTGGACTTTAGTAGAAAACTGTCTGGGTGAACAGACTTTAACAAAAATGCCCTGTTTAGTCATGTGGAGTCTTCATCCTGCATGTCTCATGGGTCGTGTTGGAAAATGTTGGCATCCTTTAAAATTCTGATCGGTGCATCTGTATTGAATATCCATAATTTCAACAGTTTAGAAAAAGAGTAAAACATTTTTTTTCTCATCTTCAAACAAAAAACCTTATGTAAGTCATGAACAAATTCAGTGACTTAGCCTCCCAGACATGTGTGTTTTAGACTTATTTTTTAATTATTATTAATAATAAATAAATACACTTATTAATATCAATACATTTCTGCAATACAATTAGGTCAGAAGCAAAGCAACAAAACACTCAACTTCTAAAAAGAAATAATCAAAAGTTTGGTCTTGAACCTCTCTCATCTCGAAAGTGAACACAACTCTGTAGACCGATTCAAAAAGGACAGTGGACGAGGATCTCAGAGAGCTACAAAAATAGAAAAAAATCTCCCCAATAACCTGAATAACATTGTTTCAAGAACAACAGTGGTCAAGCTGGAGTAGAACGCTGTATGAGTCAGATGGAAATGACTAGGCGTAGTCTCAAAAATGTCTTAGAAGAGGCAAGACTTGCTGACTTGAATAGCATCTGGGATGATGCCATAGCCAGTGCTGGTCAGTGAGTAATACAGTAATTTATGCATGTCTTGATGATCAAAGTTGCAGAAATAAACCAGAGACGAGTACCACAGCAGTTAGAAGAAATCACAGGAGTCGGAAGGGATGCTGATTTATATACAATCTGATTTTTCAAGTCAGTGAAAAAAAGACAAGAATGAGATAGAAGGTTATGTAGTGCCTTGCAAAACTATTATTATCCCTTCAACATTTTCACATTTTAAAAAAAAATACAACCAACAGCCTTTGTTTATTTCATTGGGGTTTTATAAGGCAGACCAATAGAGTAACACATAATAATACTGATAAAATGCAAACATCCCTGGCCATTGCAATCCATCTAAATATAGTAAGTAATTGTGGAGGAACTGTTGTGAAATATAACTTAGGTGAAAGAACCTGTTGATGAGTTTAAAATCTGGGTTATGGTAGTAAACATATGGAAGATGCTGTTGTAAGAGGAGACAACTGTTAAACATTTATTGCCAATGGGTTCAAAACAGAAAACACTGTGCATCGTCAAGAAAACGTAATGCTCCTGTAAAACATGGTGGTGGGAGTGCCTTATATTGCCTTATATTAAGTAGCCAAGTTCCCCTTCCAACATGGAACGAGAGGTGAAACGAAACACAGGGTCATCCCAGAAGAAAAAATCTGTTAGGCTGCAAAAGTCTTGAGTCTGTAATGGAGGTCCATCTTCTCAAACCATTGAGCCAGAGAAAGTTTTTAGATCAAATCTCATCTATATTGTCCATCAAATCTTGATCTTGAACTATTTTATGTTTTATTTAGTGTCTGAATGACCAAAGTTAGTCAAAAAGAACTAACTTTTCGACTAACTTTGACCTATAATTGGGAGTTCATGATGTGAGATTTTGCGAGAAGCTTCAAGTGATATTAAGTTTTGCAAGGTAATTTAGTTTTAAAAAAAATGACACATATATTTGTTTTATCTTGTCATCCAAGATATTTTTAATTTCTTTACGTAGATACAGGAACATAAATTGTTATTTCTGTTCACAAAGTTTTGGTCCGACTTCTACTGTCAGGATCTTATAGGATCATAAAGGATCTGCCTTGCAGGGAAGATTGGTGACAGAAAGAGTGAAGCAGGAGCAAACCTCTACAAGAAAAATAATTCCAGCACCCAACAGGCATCGAAGATAGCTAACACCACCCAGAGACAGTGAGCTGAAGCAGAAAAAAGAACATAAATAGAAAAAGGAAATATCGACAGAACAAAGACAAGCGGAGGTTGCAACCAACCAAGTGTTGAATGGATGGTTTCAGGCATGGGGTAATATCAGTCATCCTCTGATTCAGCTCTGGACATGGCATCTTATGACAGCGAATACAGAGAAGGCCACTGAGATGGAGGGGGTTGATGAGATGGAAATAGGTCTGAGCCCCATGCTGTGAGGGGCAGCTCGGCTGAGTAGTTCCCGTCTGGCTCGCCCTCCGACCCAGTCGTCTTTCCCATCTCTTCTCCTCTCTTCTTTTCTATTATTATTCATCTTCCTGCCATTCACTGGGTTACACTTTTCCTTATACAGTATGCTTTTTCGAGCTCTTCAACCTGTCTGGCTGCTTCAGTCCTTATTCTGTCTGCCCGCAGCACAAGTACATCCGCAACTGCTGACAGCCTCTCAACTTGGGTTACATCAGCCGCCTGCACCTGACATCATTGTGTTTAGGGGCTTCTGGATTTCATTTCCTTACAGATGATCCATGTCTACTAAAACAAATTCCTATTTATGTGACAATATCCACAGAAAGAGAAGAGAGGGATAATAGCTGTAAAAATGGACAGCTCTTGGTTATCCATTTTCACAACTGTCACAATTCACTGTGTTATTCACAGTCTAGAATGTCTCTTGGGGTTTGTTTACTTCAAAGTGCTGCTTAATAACAAAATCACACATAATTACATCATCTGGGCTGTGCATCAGCGCAACGTTGACAATAATTATGAATTATTATTTAGATTTTGGTGAAATATTATTATGCTAATCCTAATACAATGGCCACGGAACTTATTTTAGATGAGGTTTCAATTAAACCTCATCCAAAGCAATTAATCAATTAGTCTAGAAGAATTTGTATCCATTGATTGCAGTAGTGTTGTTTGTTGAACAAATACAGGACAAACATATCGCATAAAAAATGGTAACATGAGGATGGAAAAGTGAAAAACATCCAAAGGTAATGTAAAGTAAAATTGATTTTAAATAGGTGAAATTAAACTCAATCAAATTCCCTGAAAAAAACAAACACTGAATTTATTAGATGGAAGTAAAGATGGGCATCTTTATTAGTGCTTGATGTAAAAATAGCACAAACAGTCAAAAGTTTAAAATACCAAGAGAGTCTTACAATAGGTTAGCTACACACTTAGAAACAGCAAAAGATAACATCTTACAAATTTCCACTTTTTGTCCCAGAGGACGCAATTTTAGGCTGAACTCTGCCCCTGTTTCATTAGATGACACTCGCCAACCATTACAAGAATCATAATAGCAAAAGTCCAAGACAAACGACAACACAGATGGAACAAAACTCCCTAAGGTCAAGGGTCTATGTTCTAAGTCTTGTCTAATAATTTAATCAATACTTTTCCCTACCCACAAGAGAAACAAGACATTAAGAGATCCAGAAACAAAAGCAAGAGTTTTAGCTCACACAAGAGCGGAACAAGCTCAGTTTACAGAAGTTGTTAAAAAGGTTTGTCAGAATCTGGACGTGTCGGTAACTTAAGCCTCCTGGGAAACACTGTTATTTGTCTAAGGATGATATTTCATAGAATAAAAACCTTGAGAACAACCAATTGTAGCAGCTTATTTTAAACAGAGTCATGCTTGTCACACAACCTTCAAGCATGGAGCTCAATTAATGAGGCCAATAGGGATGCAGAAACCTAGTGAAAATATAAACACATTTTTCTTGTGTCTTACTTAAAAAATATGAATATTAGACTATGGTGGCCCCTGTACCAAATCCATCAAGACAAAAGTTTTCCGCTAAGAAATGTATTGCAGAAAAAGAAATACTAAAATGACAACATTAAAGTTAAAAGCATACATGTTCACTTATTTCCTCAGACTTGTTGGAAAAAGCTAAAAAAGAGAAAGCTTTTACCACGGTTTCCAGCAGCCTTCATCCCTAAACACTTATTATTGGAGGATGGAACCTTAAATGGACACAAATCCAATAAAAATTGTAAGTTTTTAGCTGCATGAGGGGATTAAGGTCAAGCCATTTCTCACTGGATTTGAAAGGGAATAATGACTGTGTAGTTAATGTCATAAACACTGAGCACCAGTGAGAAGGTCTGGCATTTAAATTTGTTTATAAGACTATTTGATATTCATGGGGGTGTCTGTGCTTTTAGCTTCCCAATTATTTGTTAAGGTCTGCAACAGTATAACCTGGGACTCCTGAGGACCAGTCGAATGCATGGAGAGAATAAAAATGAATAAAAAATGTACAAAGCACAGGCGTCACCTTGGCCACTTTCAGATCCTGTCCTTTATGAGTTGTTTACCACGAGATTACAGACAAATGATACCAAGACATTTGAAGTTTAAGAAGATGGGAAATTTGGGCATTGAGAGAGGTGCCTGGGTTGAGATAAAATAGGCTAGAGGAAAACAGTTATATGGTTGAATGGGCTTAAAAGGATCCCTGTTTTATTTCAATCAGCCTGCAATGAATTCTTGGAGGAGAAATGCAATTCCGTATTAACAGATTAAAAATGGAGGAATACAAAAACCACTCAAGTGGCTTGATTGGTGTTCCAAATAATCAATATTTTCTTTGAAAGAAAAAAAAACGGTGTCTCCGGCTCCCTTTGTTGAATGCTCTTTCTTATTCTGCCATATGTGTTTGTGTGTCTAAAAATGGGTTTAGAAGTAAATAACTGTGCTCCTGCATAAGTATGCATTTTATTGCAATGACAAATATGTACAAAATATATGTTGTGTCTGAGTTGCAAACCTTTTTTAACTTCTACAATAGCTAGGCTTGTTCAGATATTAAATATGCAATAGTATCTGATGTGTAGAAAGGTTATGATGATTTATTTACTTAAATAAAGTACACAAGGCGCATATGCAACAATTTGACAAGGGTATAAAGAAGGTAAAAAAGGTAAAAAAAAAAAAAACTAAAAAAAACTGTGCTAGAAAATTCTGTTAATTTTTGTTCCTGCTTAAATCAAAAATGGTTAACCCCAATTATTAATATGAGCACTTTTTGTTGCATCAATATTTCTGCAGTATCTGAATAATACACCCAATGGAAAAAGTTCAAAGACCAGAGTGAATAAGTGCCTCACAAAAGGTTTAAGCCCAATGCAATCTATCAGGAAAAAGATTGCCTTCTGCTAGAAATGCATGAAAGTGAGTGGCTTTTGTGCAGAGAGTTAAAATGCTTTCAGGAATGGGCTGCAAGAGCTTTAGATTTTGCTAGTCAAAAGGGGGGCATTAGTGATAAAATTTTGAAATTTCACATTTTAGAGAATAATGAGAGTGTCAACTGTTTTCTTTTTTTAAACCTGAGGTACCAGAATACGGTGATGGTGACATTGTTAATTGGTTGAAGAAAGGCGATGGTTTAAGATTCTGTGTTGCTGAGTCCTTTCTTGGTTCTTGATCCTCTCTCAGTGGTTTTTCCCAGTACACTTGCTGTTCAGTCACAGTGGAAACTCATTTTTTGTGTTGGGTTAATTGGGGGAATCCAAATTTGCCTGTAGGTGTGACATGAGCATGCAGAGCTGTCTGTCACTCTGGGTTAGTAATGTGATGACAAATTCAGTGAGTACACCCACTGGGATCACTTCCAACAGCCTGTCTCCCACTAAAGGACGAAGATGGACGGATTCCCAGATAGAACAAATGACAGAACAAAGAAGAAAAATTAACATTAAATCAATCTAATGGCTACGAAAACCAAAACATGCAATTAACTAAAAAAAAAAAACCGGACAGAAATCAAAGAGGGCTGTGTCTAGACTGAAGTATGACTGAAGTTCTTCCAGCTTTTACTCGATCTCTGTGTGTCTCTTCCAGTTTCCAGTAGCCACAAATTGTCCATTCTGCTAACATCAGAAATTGCAGCATCTTAACAATTTTCAGGATGATTGGTGAGTATGATTCATCAGCTGAGCTGGATGTTGTGCCCCACAGTGCAGGTCTTTGTTGTCTGCATCCACCGTGTCCTCACTGGATGATACCATTAGATTAGAGTGACCAGCTGAGGGACACGCAAGGAATGCTGATGTTTTAAAGATTTCAGTGGTGCCTAACCAGTGTGATTCCTGGCAAAAGCCCATATTATCCAAAACCTGTGAGGTTTATAGAGATAAGCGTCTGTAGCAGAGTTCGGATAAACAGGCAGCAGGATTTTAATTAGCTACCAATATGTCAGACAGTTTTAGAAATGAATTTCAGGTCTGAAAGAAATAATCAAGAAATTATCTGCAAAATATTTTTTTCCACTTCAGTTCATACGCATTCATTCTTTTTCCTGCTGATAACAAAAGTAAGTACTAGGGTAGAGTTTGCTCCCAGATTCTCAACAATCACAACTTTCTAAGCATTTGGTTTTTACTATATTCTGGTGGGCCTTCTTGTTTTGACTGGATTTTTTTTTGTTTGTTTCTTTGATTAAACATAAGCAGCTTATTCAAAGAACTTTGCACATGTTGAAAAATCACCTGAATGTGAGCAAAATACACTTTAGTGAGGCTCTTTAGAGCAAAGCAACAACTAAAACTGACAGAAACAGCTGGCTACTGCAAAATAAGATGCAATTGCATGGCTATTAGGGTGGGACATGAATGTTATCTCTGATTTCATAAGAAATTTAGACCAAAATAATCAGCTCTGCAGCCAAACATCTCTCACTAGCTTATTTTCACTTGAATAAACACACTCATGTTGTGCTTCTGATTAGGTGGCCTGTTATAATCCCTTTCGAGCTTGAGGACCAAACAAAAATTGTCACAGAAGCGAGATAACCACAGCTTTCAGCAGCGGCTGGTTAGCTAATCCAGAAGAATGCTGAGCTGAAACCCAGGTGTTGTTCTCACTAAATCTCCTGTAAGCCTGTAAGCAGAAAGAAATCCAGCCTTATGAAGTAGTAGAAGAGTGCGGACATGTCAATGGAGTTGCATTTAAATGGAGAAGATAGTTGACTAAGAACATAACAAGTCATGAAGCTATTCTTGCCTGATAACAGAAATGTCACCTTGTCACCATTTAGTTCCAGATTCAGCCTGACAGTAGTTAGAACTCTGTGATCCTCAGGCTGAGTGCCCCTGACTCAAAGGCCAATGTTCACATAAAAGATGGAGAAGATGAATACAGAAGCTCTTTGAAAATATCATGCTATGTTTCAGTAAAATCTCAAAGCTACTTACAGTGGAAGAAGGCAGTTAAACTTTCAGTTAAATTGATAATAAAATAAGACATTTGTTTTGCCTTTAGTACATCTTTACAGTAGTTCTTCATTTTGTCTTAAGTATGTTGAAATTCCAAGTTCTCAGTTGCAATTGAATGCAACATTATAGTCACATTAGTTGAATGTTGTGTTCTCTTAGAGGTGTAAACAATGGAAATCAAGCCTACATGGTCTGCTCTACAGTGATCCCACCTCCTGAATGGGTTTAATGTCATACAACCTCCCCATTTCTATCATTTCTGGAGACACTAAACATTTCTGAGCTAAACTTTCCTACCAATAAAGTATGGCTTCTTTTAAAATTGATACAGCAGCCGGGAAAGTCAATGATTCCATTATTAGAATTGACCAACTCATACAGGCATGAAAATACACTGTCCTTTGGAAAAACAGATATTGCAGAAGACAAATTGGTAATGTTGTGTGTCTTGCTGACTCCAGTCCATCATTGTAATATTTTCTTCAATTGTGTTCTAGAATATTCCGTGTTCTCTAAAATATTCTGGTCTACTTATCTAAAAAGACACAACTATTTTTCTTAATTTTGTCAATATTAAATCTGAAAATAATATCATGTGATGTATGAAAGAGACAGAGATTATTTGTGACTTGAAAGCCTAAATATGGGGAGACTGTGGCTCAGTAGTTCTCTTGCAATTGAAGTTGCAGGTTTGTGTCTGTCTTCCACCTGCCAAACAACGCTGCTCCCTCACTTCAAGGCGCTTCAGCTCAAGCTGCCTACCGATCCTCATATCAGCATGTGGATGTGTGCAATTATGAATGCAAGTGGGTCAATTTGGAAAGCGTTTTGAGTGGTAAATATGATTATAAAACGCTAATATATTCAGTCCGTTTATTTAAAAATGTTGTAAACTTTCAAGCCCAAATATTTTCCACTTTCTGTCTCCTTTGGTTAACATCCGACTTGGTCTTCTCTTGTTTGTCACTTCCATGTTATGCTTGCTAATACTTGTTAGATTTAATCTCTGAGGGACACACAGTTACCAAAAGCAGCTGGGAAATACTGAGATGGAACAGCTGTATTTTTACTACCCTGAGAAATCGAGATTGAAAGCTTAGCACTCTTTGGCTGTGAAAACACAGTGAGTAAGTGACATGGCAGCTGAGAGGTTTCTCTCAGCGGCTCCGCGGCTTTTGAGAGTCCTCTGCGGTGTTTTACCATATCGCTCTGGGCAAAGTGACGTATCAGATAGTTTCGCATACAACGCACGGACCGGACTACATTTACGCTCCTAGAAAATTCATGTGCATTTCACAAATTTTGCATGTGCAGGGCTTTCTGGTTGAGCTGGTGCGCAACTCCAATCCATTTCCCCCATCTGAAGGGAAGCTAAATGGAAGCAGCAAGGGATTCAGGCTGGAGGCAAAAGTGAAGTAAATTTTTTTCCAAGATGGTTCTCCCTCCCATTATCATCATTTTTGCCATCTGTCCTTTGGTGCAAAAAAATGAACAGTGTCACTGCCAGCTGATTTAGATTTTCTTCAGTGCCCTCTTCCAAAAAACAAATAAAACAGCATTTAAGAAGGATTTCAGTGTATCCATATTTTCCTTTTAGGGGTTTGCGAGAGTATTTATGCTTTTTATTTTTTCTATATAAATAAAAAACCAAAAAAAAACAAAAGTACAAATTGATTCACAGCAGCTTTTGTCGATGTTTAGTTAATATATGACGTGAGGAAAGTTTAATGAGTAAAAATACTTTTACAACACACTGCATACTACATTTTTAAGAATACGTTGACGTGTCAAAAATAATTTTATTATCCTTATGCTAACTCATTGCTATCGCAAGTTCTGACCTGACACAGGATCACGTAAGGATGTTTACACAAAAGGAAAAAAAAAACAAACAAAGTAATTGAAATTGCTACAGGCAACCTCTTATTAAATGCAAAAGCAATTTTCGTAGCTACTGTGATGCATAATTTAGTGACTGAAATGTGTCACTTTCCTTTATTGGCTGAAGGATCATTTTAATCCTTGCATTGAACGTCTGATTGTTTATCCCAGATAACAAGCTTGTCAAGCGAATACTTTAAATCTAGGGCGTAAACAATTACTCCCTGTAAGTGGGATGGATCTTCTGAGTCTAAAAACAAACAAGCTGCAATAAAATGGGCTGCACTGACAGCTGATGCCTAAGTTGTGGGTTTGTTGAAGCCCTGGTGAGTGCAAACGAGGACTTGCCTATCAAACCTTGAACAATGATGAATGAAGACCCATCAACGTTGCCACTGCTGAGTCCCATCATCGTTTCATTTCCTTTCTTCTCCTTCTGCATTTTTCCTTCCATGACACCTCTGATTTCTAGAGTACCATTTCCACTGCTTCTCTTCAGATGCTTTTGTCATGTTCTCATGTCATCCCTAGTTATTTTTCTGACCTCTTTTTTGGTCTGTAAGGATGGAACAACAATGACAACAAAACCCGCGTTCTGATTGCCCAATGGTGACCCTGCCTTTTGTTTAAGTTTAACAGGCTTGATTATGACAGTTGCCTTAAGAGAGATAGCAGACACGACACAGGAAATTTCAGCAACCACAGAGAAAACTGCAGCAGGCTGAATTTGAAGTGACATTTTTCATCTGACCTTTAATTATTTAAGGCCTACATATTAATCTATTCTCTCTGTAGAGTCTTTCATCTGTAATCCTAAAGGTGCTGTAAACTTTTAAACCTTTAGTTACTCAGCAGAAACAATAATCTTTTGTGATTATTGAAACATTTCACAAGCCTAAAATATGCTTTTCCAGAAACTGTCCACTTCAAAAGCATTTATAAACTTTAAAGTTTATAAAAGTTTTATAAACCTATATGAACTTTCAAGCTATTACCATGTTTGCAGTGAAGCTCAGGATTATTTCTGGATATTTAAAAGACACAGTCTGAGAAAAGAAAATGTCCCCCTCTAGTTTGTCTCTAAATGAAAAGGAGTTGTACAAGGTTTTGCTAGAAGGCATAACCAGTTAATTGTGCCCTGCAGTAAATAACATTTGGGTACGCTCATTTATTAAGAATGAAGATTAGTTAGATCTGGAGGCTGAAGGTAATGGCTGGTCTGAAAGGGGCACAACAAAAGCAGAAATTAATTCAGGTGAACACTATTTTAGAAAACTTTAAGTCGTTGTTACTTTGTATTGGGTGTTTATTTGCACAGATAAAGGTGGATATTTACATATGAAATGCTGATTGGAGGCAGTTCTACACCAGTAATCGTCCTGTATGAAGCCTACACAATGAATGGGTAACCTCATCTTCTTCAGGTCAGAATAACTGTCTAATATCAATGTGAAACAAAAATATAGCAATTTAGGAATTTTGTGATTTTCATGCTGACATAATTTGAGGCAGTTACATCTAACATGTTTGGTTCTTTGTGCCTTTTTTAGATTATTGCACCAACCTTCTTTTTCCATATTAATGATATTCCTTCCCCTATGTTGTTTATTGTTTACTTCAGACCTGGGTTTTCAGGGAAAAAAATAAAAAGGGACAAATAGGTTTGATTAAAGACACTGTAGATGGATATTTGCTGCTGTCCTGAATATGAAAGTAGACAATACCATCATTACACTAGTTTGACACATGGACAGATGATTGTCTCAAGAATTTTATCTTGGCCAACAGCATGTCTAAAGGCCCAGCAGGAATTCAAATGTAAAACTGATGAAGATCCTGATTCTGATAAAGACCCAAATTTCAACAATGTTGCACTTGGTGATGGTCAAAGATAACTAAACCCAATCCCAAGCTTTTCCCCTTCATTCATGGTCTCGACCAGCAATGCAGCTTGATGAGACTCTATAAGTCCAAATTCCTTCTTTCAAAATGTTTTAAAGTGATTTACTCCATCTCAGATGAACTGTTACGTTGTAACAAATTTGGTTTTGGAAGCAGATTTTCACATATTTATAGAGGAAATCATTTGAGTCTAGTGCTGATGGCAACACCTACATGTTCTTGTTTCCCTGATGGTGGCTTAATAAAAGTGTTATAACTGTCATAAACAGTACAGAAAAACAATTAAAGTCACCCACAATACTTTTCTTTTTCTGCAAAGTGCTTTCAGATTATATATTTTTTGAAATTGTACATTTATTTGTATTTATTACAGTTGCTTTATTAACCCTCCTGTTATGTTCCAGGTCAAATTGACCCAATTTAAAGTTTAAATTTTTTTTTTAAATAGTTGGAAGTATTTTTTTTGCATGAAACTTTTTCTATTTGTCTTAATAGGTGCACTCTACATATAAATGTAAAATTTATAAATTCTGCACATTTGCACCAACCCCTGTGTCTACTTTTTACATAGATATTGTTCAGTTCAATTTGACCCGGCAGTCAAGTTAAAGTGCAAAAAAAGATTAAAAAATGCCCAATTTTATATGTTTCCTTGCAGCTGTGAAGCATATTTCACCACACACACACGCAACACACAACGCCACACACATACATACGCATGTGCAAGCACATGAACCCACTTTCTCCCTATTCTCTTTACTTCACAAGGAAACTGCAAGAAATACAATTTATAAAGCCAACCTTCATACAATTTTAGACGGGAATCTTTTCTGTTCCTGTGGATAAACTCCACCCACACTGAGTGACACTCAGCAGAAGTGGAGGAAAATATAAATACTCTCTGCATGACTCATTTGTCTGGATTTTAATCAGCAGGTCAATTTGACCCTGAACAGTATGTGTGTCTCAAGTTCAATTATAAAGATCACCCATTGAAAAAAAAAGTGCAATATAAAAAAAAAATGACCACAGATCCATTTTGAGGAAATTATTGTTCTTTTGTGTCTAGATTTTTTTCAGTGGACATAAAAAAGAGAAATTTCATTTTTTTATGTCCAAATGAGTAAATGAGTAGGTTGTCGTCAATCATCCTTAATTTATGAGAAATAAAAAAAAAAAACATCTTTGCACAAATATTGATTGAAACGAAAAATGTTTTGGAGGAATTTTTTGGTTTCTGACACTGTTGCATGATTAAACACTCCCTGGGTCAAATTGACCCACTGACATTTTTGTTGTACCTCAGAAACAAACATAACAGGAGGGTTAGAGAAGTAGTTGCTCTTTTACATCAATCTGGAGAGGATTATCAAGATATTTTAAAATATCAGTAGTTCTTGCTTTGAGACAGCAGCCAATTTTCCCAGAAATTACTGTTCCAGCAAGTTCATAATGAGGTCTTAAAGTGTCATCTTCAGATAAAATGCTGAAAAAAAAAAGGAATCAAGAATAGAATGAAGCTATTGTACGGGTTAAGTCAATTCCAGACCTCAAGCCAATTAAATTGGTGTGGTGAGACCTTAAAGAGATGTGCAAAATGAATGGCTACAAACCTCAATGAACTATGGCAGCACTGTAGAAAAAGTTCCTTCCTAACAATGTGAGAAACAGACATGGCCAATCTGAGTGCCATTACTCCCAGTTATTGCTGCAAAATGTGGTTTTACATGATCTTAAATGAAAGGGGGTACACAACTTTTCACACACTAGCACTGCATTCTGGGTCACACACTTCAATAAGAGATAGGTTGTTGTTCATGTGAACTTGTATTTAACTTTTTACAGCCTGGGTAAATTCTTTTTTTTTTCTTTTTAAGCACTTAACTAAAGGGAAAACATTCTGGAAAGGCAATAAACTCATAACTCTTGCTGTGGTTCCTCTTTGGTCCCATCTATGTGTGTGATGTGCACTGTGAGAAATCACAGCTCAGTGTCTCCAGGGGGACAGCAGCTGATATGAGAGACAGCCCCTTGATTTCTGCATTTCTGTGTGGGTTTTCTTCCCACTGGTTGCATCTGCAGGACATTCCTCTTCATGTGACTCCTCGGGGGAACTAAACTTCCTCTGTCTGACTCCAAACAAATAAGCTTACAATAATGGTGTTGCTGACAGATTAATAAATTTAGCTGTCAATGTTCCTAACCTGTGGAAAAAAATAAGTTCTGAACCATGTTGACAGCTGAGATCCAGGCAACGTGGAACTGATGGGATCTCTCTGAACCCAACATAAACTAATATCTGCAGACTGAGGGCTTAGCTTTATAAGCAACACTTATAAAGCTAAGTGTTGCTGTCACCTCTCTCAATCAAGAGACAAACAGCTCTTGATTTTTATGTACAAAGACCATCCTGTTCAGTAGATTTAATGAGTTAGCCAAAACAAATCCTAAATGTAGTTGTTAGAGAGGCTCACTCAAAATAATCACCTGTTTCGGTAAAGAAGGTTCAGACTCAGTAATAACTTTTTGTTGCAAGTGGTGCATAGTGGGCAATTGGTAGAACTGTTGCCTTGCCAGAATGAAGATGTTTGTATAAATCCGTGTCTGGGACGTTTCTGCCTTCTCATTGTGCATACACGGCTTCTCTCCAAGTTAATTAACCTAACTGACTGTTAGGTTAATTGGTCTTAGGTCTGTGGAGGTGTGTGGGTGTGTGTGTATGTGCATGGTTATTTTACCTGTGTCTTTCTAATAATGGGTGGATAGAATTTGTTACTTTTTCAAGTAACAGATTAAGATTAGATTAAAGTGATATTGAAAAACTCAATTGTGTCTTGATAGCTCTTAATTTTTTAATCAGCTTTATTACTGTAGCATGAGTGGTAGTTTTATTACTTATGGTCTGCAATTATAAAGAGATGATGGGTTCTTTTTATTTAATTACTATTAAGTATAAGTTCTTTTTTGTTTGCTGTTGTACTTGTTTTGTTACATGTCTAATAAAATAATTCAGTGTGACTTAATATTGTGGAGAATGGGAGATGAAAAGCCACAGAGCCCATGTACGATTTCACACAGATTCCTATTAAAAGCCGAACTAAAGGAATATGGATGAAAGTAGATTTTACAGTGCTAACACCTCAACATCCTAAAGAAAAATCCCAAAATAAAACAGAGAAAACACCATGCATAATCCAAAATAGACTCTTCTGCAATCAGCTTTTAAAGGTGTGTGGACAGTTAATTAATAGATGTTATATCTGCATCTACACCTACATACAAATGATATATTTAGGGATCCTGCTGCCAATAAACACAAGAACATATTTTAAACATTACACACTGTATCTGAACAAATGGAGTATATCTTCATGTTTCCATTGGACGACAGCCTCAGGGAACAGGGTGCTAGCTGCTGCTGTCACCACCATTGCCTCAGAAAGGAAAGGTGATGTGTCCCTTTTTAGAAGCCATAAAAGGGTCCCTGCATGCTATTAAGCATGCATCAGCGCCCTCCTTTTTTATCAGCTTTAGAAGCAGGACATTGGGGGCGCAGTGCCGTTAACTTGTGTTCCCAATCTCTCTGTCAAGTGGAATCAACAACTTCTGTGGGAACATAAGTTTTCCCAGTCGATTCATGGTCTTGTTCAAAGTGTAGCCCTTCTTTCACTGTGGTGAGCAGCTACTGAGGGTGGATTTAAAAAGAAATTCTTCCTAAACTCTTGATGCCAAGTAGTGTGTCCTTGCACAAAAAAAAGCATATTTTTTTTAAAATAGTCAAGCATAACCTAAAGTAAAATAAATACTACAAACGTCACTGAGCAACACTTCCATTTATGATGGACAGACATAAAAATGGAGAACTGATGTCAGAAAGATTAAATGTCATCACATCTTTTTAGTTAAAATGGGTCTAGCCAAGCTTAACCAGCATCAAAGAAGGTATGGAGGCATTAAAACAAAACTGGCGGGGCGATGCGGTTGGGCGTTGCTGTGTTTAGAGGCCTCAGTCCTCAACGCGGAGAGTTCAAGTCCTGGGTTTGAGTCCTTGTCAAACTTCTTTCACAAACCACAAATCTGTGTAACCATTCTCAGTTTTATTACCACTAGAGTCAATAAAACCTTTTAAAATATGGTTCTATTGTAGATATTTTACTACACTGTGCAAACTGAATGACAGATGTTTCGATTGGCTCCAACTGTCAGCTGTCTGATGTATTTTTTGGATTTTATTGTGTCTTGTGAAATACTTCACAAAATAAAGTTTTGCCCTCTTTCGCAAATTTGTGACTGTGAATAAATAGCAACAGCAATGCCAGGGTTTCCTTTTTAACGGGTTTGAACTGGTTCTGACCCGGTTCATTGGATTTAATTCTCTTTTCTATTCAGAATATTTTTAATCTGCAGAATCCCAGCAAACATAAAAAAAAATCAAAGAGAATATTATGTAATATTATGTTTAGCAAATACCAAGAACACGTGCAACCTTTTCAGAAGACGTATTAGTCATTCATCACCGCTTTGGTGATTTTTTTATGGACATCTAACTTGTATCATGAAATTTTAAACAAAAAAGCATTTTTAAAAATATGTTTTTTGAAGATTATTAATTTCAAATAATACTGATGGCTGATTGGAATTATTGGACTGAAATCAAAAACTACCACATTTATTACAGATCAAGCAGCCAATCCTTGTTAGTCGTTGCAATAGCAGCAGCACACAGGGAATGGGAGAGAAAATGACTGATGTCTGCCATGTTTCATACTTTATGTACTTTATGGCAAATTATAACAGACATGTCACAAATATATCAAATTGATTTATTTTTAATACAAAAGGTAATGCACACTACCCTGCAAAATCAAAATTGCAGGGTAAAGTCTATAACTTTTGAGAGAAAATCTAGAAGTGAATCTAAAGAGAAGTTAAAAGACTTGGGGCTTTTACAAAGAATTCATCAGAAAACATGTCAGTTTCACCATTTTGTTCTGTTTTACCTCCATAAATCTCTAAAATGACTAATTTCTGAAGGCCTAGCCTCTACAGTGAACCAATTTTTCTCTGTCAGTTCCATCAGACTTTTTTTTAGGTCTACAGCAGCGCATGGCCTTGTGGTAGAAGCAAAGAAAACTTCCCTTCAGGGAGTTAAGAGCAAGGAAAGAAAACTATATGTGGAAAACTTAGTGTGTTTGTAAAGTGGACACACAAGCTTGATCTCTCACTAACTTGAGCAGCCATGTGTAACATGGCCTACAGCCAATCAAAAGCAGGAGCCATTGGACTGTTCAGCTCCCTGATCAAAGGGAGATTATGTGTTTTACTTTGCAAGCAGATGCAGCAGTGAAACAGCAAAAAAGGAAACCCTGCAGCCAAATTCTAACAAAATGAAGGAACTTCTATTCCAAACTGAAAACTACTCATTTTGTGACTGCAATAAATTTTTAATGACATTGTGAGTAGGAAGAAGAGTCTGAGAAACAACAGCTTTTAGATGCGCACAATTTTGCTAGCATCCCTGCTAAATATGTGAAAGAAGGATTTAAATCAAATCACTTTAGATTACAGTTCCATAATCTGACACTCAAAAGAAAAATCCACTCTTAATTTTGGTATATTTCTTCAGAGGGTAAAAATTCCAAGACTATGAAAATTTAGTTTGTTGTGATAAAAATAAACTATTATGGAAGTATTTTTGAGATTTACTCTTCAGCTTTTTAAGTCGACCAGAATTTCAAGAAACTTCATATTACTGGTCCACTGGCTTTTATTTCCCTGGTGGGAATATGACTTTACACAAAGACTCATTTCTTTTCACCACTGGCCACCAGAATGGAGTCATTTTTATCTAGCCACCACACCAATATAGGACGGTAAAGGAAGTCAGAAAGTATTCAAAGTTTACAGCAGCAAAACGTTGCATCTTGGCGTTGGCAAATGGCTCTTTTCCACTTTGCAGAAAGGCATGGGTTAGTGCGGTTTGTTACGTTATTTCATGGTCTGGTGAATTCAGGGGAATGTTTCCAAGGACAGTTTGTCTCTCACTGGGCGAGTGGGGTTAACCTCAAACGCCTAATATTGCGTCAGACCAGTACAACAACAAGAAAGCAAAGTTATTGCCACAAGCAGTGATGTTTTCTCCACCCTAACTGTACTAGAGATACAACTGAAGGGGGATAGGAATGGTGTAATACAAGTCGGTTGTATGGGATGCTTTTACACTGGAGACAGACAGAATTATCCATTGAATCACACCGACCCCTGAAGTAACGCCCAGTAGAAACGAGGCACAGATGAGAATAACTTTGTGCATTTAAATAAAAAAGTTCCAGGTGCTTCTGAAATGAAGGATGACTATGTGGAAAATTCCTTGTGATGCTCTGAGTCTGCTTTGCTTTCAAAGAGCTTAGGAATCTTGTTGGAGTAAAAATCCAAGAAGCCTGAAATATAGCACTCTGCTAGGATCTGACAGAAAACTGAAAATGGGTCATCAATGGGCGTTTAACCAGAATATTGAGACAAAAATTATTAGGATAATATAGAATCTATGTTGAAAATAGGAAGGATAACACTATCTGTAAACATTTATTTCTTAACATGGCATTTTTTCAAAGTGTGATTATTCTACTGCAGTGAAAGTTTAATTTATTTTAATGCGTTTTACACATTTTTGCTAAAACAGTTTGTTTAGCATCTGTGACAGAGATCTTGTTGTTATCCTTTTAGGATTAGCATCTTCTTTAAAGGGAAAACTTTAAAGGGCAGTCTCCATATAAATATGACTAAATCAAGAGATCTAAATAATCTTGTCATGAAGACTTGTTCTTGCTTTGATTAAACAGGCATATACAACATTTTCCACTATGTATACCACTTAGGTAATATTTATAGATTTTATTGGCATTGTATTTAAGTTAAAAAAATAGCCATTTGACATTAGGAGTTATAACTATATTGATTTGAGCTGCCATCAAAGCTGATAACAAAAGAAAATTCATCATAAAAAAAATACCATTTATAGGTAAGGAAAACATGGAACAAAACTTTTATACAGAGAAAACAGCCAGTCCAGTTCACTCGATAATAGAGCCGGATCAGATTAAATCTGTTATTAAAACTATGATCATTGTTCACAATGTGAAGCTACTAATCAAGACTGCTATTTACAGTTTAAATTAGAGGTCTCCACTCCTGTGCGGGTGAAGACGTGCTGTTCATCACACACTGGAGTCCTTCATTTAAACTAAGCATCTTCCCACGGCGACACGCTGTTCCTGTCTGGCTGCCTCACAGAGCGGCACGCTGTTTTCCTCACGCAGACAGAGCACAGGAGAAGGAAGTGTGCAGGCAGTCACCAAAACTTTGCACAAACAGACCACAACAGGCACTGACTCAAGGTTCCTTTATGTGTATACATGTGTTGACCAAAATATGTTAGTGTGAGGAGGGAAGAATTTCCAGATTTAGGACAAACATTCCTGTTATGGTATTTTGTCCTGTCCATTGTCTGTGAAGCACAAACAAAACATCATCTAGGAAATCCAGGAAAAGATAGTCTTAGAAAGATTTGTTGGAATAAAACTTGTCAGTATGAATATATTTAGCTTCTAAGCTTCATGATAATGTTCATACATAGGTTGAACCTATGTATGAAGGTTGAACAATGTTCAACCTTCATACCTTGTTATTATTATTTAACAACCTGACTTTCTACTAACCAATGATACATTGATTTATTTAAAGATTTCAGCTTTTGTAGCAAATTTGCAAAAACAAATTTTGGAATTACCCAAAATGTCAACCTTCAGCTGTACAATACAAAATCCTCCATAGAACACATTGCATAGGATAAAGCTTCAAATAGGTTTCTCACAAACAACTATCCAAACTGTGTATGACATTTACCTTACAACTATTGACAGGTTCTCTGTACTGTCTGGCTTTTGGCTAAAAGAATGTGAAGAACTATTAACATGCCTAAAGTACACCATCCCAGTCTGCCCCTCACATATCCCGCTCAGTGACATCACAAAGGTGGATTTGGAAATGAACAGATACTACGGCTTTCTTCAACCTCTAAGCACAAGACATTTATATGGGACACTGTAAATATGTAAATGATTTCTTATAAGCACAAGCTATAAAGTAAAGTCACTTTGCAAATTGTAGTCTTAGTGAGGCTGAATACAAATCCGTACCACACATTTCCAATGTTTATTGGAAAAGTATTTTGAAAAACATGGATCATTTTTCGTCATCTTAACAAATATGTATGATTTACTGTAGGTCTTTTACATAAAATCATCTAAAATATGTTGAACTGTTTTGGTTATGTGACAAAACATAAAGACTTTAGAGCAGTATTAACACTTTAGCAAAGTCTCATGAAACAAAATAAGGTTATTATTATTATAGCAGAGAGCGCGTCCTAAAAACACCCAACTTATGCATTCTAAGTTTCTTTTCTCGTGAGCATAACTCATATAAATCCAAAAGATGTATTTAGAACATCCACAGTTAAAATGATTTTCTTTAAGTGTCAAAAGTGTCAGAAGCTCAGCTAAGCTCTGCAATGTTGTCAGCTTCTTACAGCTTTACCCTAAAATACAGTCAAGCCTTCATGTGCCTGACTACCAAGATTAAGCCTTGTAACTTTAAAAGAAGAAGGCAGCAAAACAGAAGACGAAAAAGCAGGAGTGTGGGGCCCCAAACAGCTAGTTTAAAAATGTACAGAATTACAATTAAAACAATGGTCAAGTCCTGTTTAATACACTTTGATAACCAATTTATCAGCTATTACTAGATGAGCAATAGGTTTCAACTGTAGTGTATAGTAAATACAATTGAACTAGAGTGTCTGTAACTGAATCGACACAATTTGTTTTTATTGCATTTGTCTTGTCAAGTGTTGAAAAAGTACAATTATTTGAAAGTTCACAGTAATTAAAGGGAAAAAAAATCATTTTGTGAACTAGCTATTTCCATAGAGTAATTCACCTTTAGTAGGCAGTAGTCGGAACGATGTAGGTGTGGAAAACTGGATTGCAATAGAACAAGCCCCGTAACGAGGCAGTAAGTCTGGGGCCTCGGTTTCACTGGATATCAGCAATCTAAAAGAAATTAAACTTCAACAAAACAGAAAAATGTGTGTTGTATTATCACCTATAAGCATTCAACTGTCAGCAACATGCTGATTGTGCACAGTTAAACAACAAGCTACTCCACAGAAGATATATTATATTTTAGTAGAAAAGTCAATGAACCAAGAAAATATGGAAGAAAAAGTATTTAGGCTGTTATGTTACAGAGTGCACTTTGATACAATCATATAGATTGCACATCCGTGGGTGGGAGAAGTGTGTATTGATGTCTCAGGTGACTGGTTTACCAAAATGTTTTGATAGGTGTCAAAAAGAACATCCATTTTATGATGTTTGTGTTCCTAACAGATCATTGCACTGGATCAAGCTGAGCAGTGTTACTCACTTTTACCTGTCAGCTGTTGTAATCATTGCAAGTATGAGGATAGCAGCCTGCAGGGAGATTAATGACCCAGCAACACAAGCTGAAGGCTGCTCTCACAAAATGGATATAATGGAAAAACTGAATTGATGCATCTTTACACTGCTTTCAATCCTAAATATAAATGCAACTAAGTTTTCCTTTGCCTAGTTTTAATGGTTTTAAAGCGTTCCAGTTACTTTCTTCATAAGCACTGTATTAACTGAGTGGCATCCAGTGATTTGACAGATCTTTTTTATTAGTCCATTACTATGTGTATTGCACAAACCAGCGAGGTTCATTCACATCCTTTATCACAAATTGCACCTTTTTCCAGACTCAAATTGAATCTTTTTTCAGCACGTTATAAAGTTTGGACATTTGTGTATAAATAATCTCAGAGCTTGCTTGAATAGTGCTCCAAAACCTATCTGTAGTGAATTAAATCTAGTGAATTTAGGCTTTGAACCGCTACTTTATGTGGAATCTCAGCCATCTTAGATCAGCTTTATTCCAGATTATATAATTCTAAAGGACAGTCAGTAAGATTAGGAACCACAGCAACGCCATATATCACGATGTAGTGTGAAGAACGTTTGAGTTCTCTGGATTTGATAAGCTACTATACAAGTACAGGCCATTGAGAGAGTGAAAATAAAAACACTAATGGGTAAAATCAAATGGTGATGTGCAAAACCAATCAATCAATTTTAAACTGATAATTAGGTCACTAAAGAATTAACAGACTAAAATTGAACAAGAACCTTTTTGATACTCAGTTTTCTTTCTTTCTTTTTTTTTTTTTACTTATCTAGACCTCAGAAATTCATGGCAGTATTTTCTATACTTTGTCAACCTTTTAAAGGCTACGTAGGAACCCTGAACCCGTCTGTAGTGTGTGGAAAAGTAAAGAGACTAACCATATAGCGACGCTAACGTGTGTAGGCAGAAAAATGATGCACGGAGCCACTAAAAGCTCTGTGCTCCATCTTTGGTTTCTCCGTCAGCGTGAGCGAGAATGCTCCGTCTCACTCTGTTCTCCAGAAAGAGCTTTGATTTCTGAAGGCAACATACCACTAAGCCCACAGTCATTCTTCACATGTTCAAAATTATATCAACCGCTCTGAGACACATGCACACCTACATCTGTTCGTAACCTGTAACTGCTCTGAGGTGCACATATTTGAATGCAATCACAAAGCTCATGCACACAACCACAAAGGAGGGCTGCAGATCTGCCTTCACCAGCTACAAGCTGCAGCAGCATGAGTGGGTTTGTGGGTGAATGAGGGCAGAAGAGAGGGGAGGCAAAACAAGACAGACTGACCGGGGGCCAAATGAGGCAAAGGGAGGTGTGACAAACACACGGTGGCAGAAAGCATGTGGGATGGAAGACGTTTATCTGCCTCTATGCAAGAACAGAGGAGTGGGAGTAATATATTGACAGTGATGAATATAGTGGAAATGCGTTAATGATGGAAATGTAATAAAGAATACACTGGTTTATTAGAAATGAAGAGAAAAGAGCGAATGCATTCGCTCAGTGTTTGGTGTACAATCAGATCAGGTTTGCTCAGCCTTAAGCGCCAGTAAACTGGCGGTCCGCTTGCAGGTCTTAAAGTAATAAAGGTTCATATGGCTCTGCAAGCGTGCCTCTCCCCGTGTAGATCTGCATAAGCTCGCCTCAGGATTTAGCAAAGCAGAACGAGTGTAAATACAGCAGCAGCGGAGTCAGCAGCAGGAGCAGACATGAAGCAGCCACCACACTAAAAAAGTTAGACAGAGCCTCAAGGAGCTTAGGAGGGAGGGTGGAGAGGATAAAATACGAGTAGTGAGGGGAAGGAGTGAATGAAGAAAACAACAGAAAAAAGGAGAAGCAAGACTGGAGGCAATGAAGGAAATGAAGCGATGGAGGACAGGAGAGGATGGGGAAGGGTGGGGTTGCTGATAATATGCAGGGACTTGTTTCTGTCTTAACAAAAATTAATCCCAGGATCACTGGAAAGAGCTTTGAATTTTCTTTTGAACTTATTATTTGCATAACATATGGCTAGTTCAAGCAGGAAGACTTAGAGACCTGTCAACAAATTACGGACACACACACACACACAGTCCTACTACCGTACAGTGGGACAGCTGAGAATCCTAAACCATAAGGTTCATCTGTCACAGTGATTGACAGCTCTGAAATAAGCTCTTCCACCACGTCGGCTCATTAGAACTTGATGCTGTGACACGTACTCACTTTAAAGCCCTGTGGAGTTTGTGAGTCAGAGCAAAATGAACCAGCAAGCAGCACAAAAGAGCACCATGAACTTCTGATTTATTTATCATTACTTCTCACATTTATCACTTTCTCTCAGCTCTTACCATCTCATTTCTTTTCAGACTGACAACCAATCACTTGAACACATCTGGCTGCCTATGAGACATTGGACCACCAAAGCAATTTAAGTTATCAGTCACAAATCAACTACAGACTAGATTTTTTCATCTCTTAGCACACAGGACAGTAGTGAAGCAACCAGGTTATGTCTGTGTTGAATTTGTTGTAATGTCATTTCTGGATCATTACTTCAGACTTGTTATGGGATTTTCCATCACTAAAATATTTCAGTATAATTACTCCTCAAACTTTTGCCAAATTTCTTACGTTAATATTACAACTTTAATGTTTTTCTTTGATGTTTTATTTGTCTCAGCAACATACGTAAACCTCCTACTACACAAATATGTAGTAGAAGGAAGACAGGTATAGGGTTCTTATGAATAAAAAACTGAAACATTTGATGTGCATCTTTTTTCTGATAATAATAAATAAAGCCTTTATTAGAAGTTGTCAAAGGTTTGGCAGGAAGCATTTGTGAATAATCAGCATTATGAAGACCAATAGACAGAGAAGATAGGTTAGTCATAAAAAGGTGAAGAAGTTTAAAGCAGGTTTAGGTTAGAAAATTACATCACAATCAATAAACACCTCAGGGAGATCTGTTTATATCATCATTAAAAAAAAATGGAAGAATTGGAAGGGCAGAACCTATAGAAACCTGCCAGTAAATGGTTATCCACCTAAACCAGTGCTTCTCAATTCCAGTCCTCAGGCCCCCCTGCTCTGCATGTTTTAGATGTACCTCTATTCCAGAACAGCTGATTCAAATGATTGCATGACCATCAAGTGCTGCAGAAGCCTGTTAATCACCAAAATATTCAATCCAGGTGTGTGGCAGAAGGGAAACACCTAAAACATGTAGGACAGGGGGGCGTGACGACCAGAATCGAGAATCACTGACCTAAACTGACAGATCAGCCAACTCTAATCTGAGAAGACGCACAGAAGCTCATGTTTACAGCTTTTAGTTAACTCCACAAAGTAGCAATCAGAACTCAATAATTTAAAAAGAGTAAAGAGGAGACTTGTATGCAACTTGCCATGAGTCGTGTAGAAGACACAACAAATATAGAAGACGATACGCCAGCTGGATGTAACATTCAACCTATTGTTGATTGTAATGGCAGCAAAATGTGATTCTACTCAGAGAGCAGAATAAAAATGTATGTCAGATTTGAAGGTTTTAGTTTGTAAAATATTTTTGAAGAGTCTGTATATCTCCACTCACATGTGTGTATGTACTTTTTAAAATAAATAAACAAATAAATTCAAAAATAGGGAGACAGTAAAATGAAAATCAGACCCAACCATGAAAACTCCAGTTTCCTCATCCTCAATACTGATTATGGTGTGTTCAGTTATTTTATTATGAATATTTATAGTGATAGACAGAATTTTAAACTTACTCTCACATGCAATCAGCTTCTTGATTTTGTATAACCAACCTCCAAGAGGGGTAGTTAAGCTGCCCCCAAATTGATGTAAATGACATTTCAATGATGCATCAGGCTGTCATGTTGGACGTTAATCGTCTAACCCACATGCAGAACACAAACAGGAGGTGAGGAATCAGATTAATAAGTTTTATTGTTGAACAGATCGAAAATGAGTTGTTTCTTATCCTACTGGATCCGGAACGCCAGCGATCTGAGGACTGGGGAGATGACAGGTAAGCGGGTTATCTGATTATTGGAGGAGGAGTAACGGAACGGGCTTACTGAATGAGATGAGGTCAGCCAGACAGGGAGGGAAAAGGTTGGACGCTGGAGTCTGGGTCCTGATGGCTAAAAGCCTCGGCCGGTGCCAAGGGAGGCGCGTCGGAGGGCGGGCAGACAGTCGGGCCGTCGTCGATCAAGCTCCACGAGGGGATTTCTATGGGATGATCAGAGGAGAAAAACGAATCAAGTTAGGAGATATTTTGGATAAACTCTCAGAGATCAAAAAACTCAGAGGGGCTCAGGGTACCAAACAGGTAAAACACTCCGGCCCGGAGAAACGGTCAGCCGCTCCTCTTAAGCTGTTGCAGATGGGGCTGATAACGCACAGGTGCGTGGAAACGCCCTCCTGTAGATGCCGTCTCGTGGCTCCCCTGGTGGAAAAAACAGCTCCTGAGTGCAAAAACTCCAGCATCCAACAGTACCCCCCCTAACGGCCGCCACCCGCGCCCAAACCGACCAGAAGGCAAGGAAGACCGGTACGGTGATCAGAGCCGGATCCAGGATGAACGAACCCGGCACCCAAGAACGGTCCTCCGGGCCATAGCCCTCCCAGTCGGCGAGGTACTGCCACCCACGACCTCGCCGACGGAGTCCACGACCACCGGACAGTGTAGGCAGGGTGCCCATCCACATCTGGGGTGGGGGGGGGGTAGTCGGGAGGGGGACAAAAGGCACTGGTCCGAACTGGTTTAACTTGGGAAAAGTGGAATGTGGGGTGAACACGCATGGAGGAAGGCAGGCGAAGACGGACAGCTGTGGGACTGATTACAGAGTCAATCTCATATGGGCCGATATACCTGGGGGAGAGTTTCTTAGACATTGCCTTCAAAGGAATGTCACGAGTGGAGAGCCAAACCTTTTGTCCGGGGCTGTAATGAGGGGCGGGAACTCTCCTCCGGTCGGCGAAGCGGCGATTTTGTTCTGCGGTGCGATTCAAAGCGGAAATGGTCATCTGCCAGATTTTTATACAGCGCGGATGTGATGTTGAACAGAGGTGACAGCTATCTCCCCCTCATCAGCCTGGAAGAGAGGAGGTTGGTAACCTAAAGCGGCCTCAAAGGGCGAGAAACCCGTGGCTGTAGATACGTGCGTGTTGTGGGCGTATTCAACCCAGGGCAGGAACTGGCTCCAGTCAGATGGATTGGTGGATGTTAGGCACCTCAGGGTTGATTCGAGCTCTTGGTTCATCCTCTCAGTCTGCCCATTAGATTGGGGATGATATCCAGAAGTTAAGGTGGGTTTAGCATTAAGTGCTGAGCAGAAGTGTCTCCAAACCTGTGACGTGAACTGGGGGCCACGATCTGATAGGATCTCCCGAGGAATGCCGTGGAGTCGGAATACATGTTTAACAAGAAGTTGTGCCGTCTGGAAAGCCGTGGGGAGTTTTCTGAGAGGGATGAGATGGCAGGATTTAGAAAACGATCTATCACAGTGAGAATGGTGGTCATACCTCTGGAGACTGGAAGTCCGGTGACAAAATCTACGGCGATGTGCGACCAAGGGCGTCCTGGGGTGGGTAAAGGTTGGAGAAGACCGGCTGGCGGTTGGTGAGTGGGCTTATTTCTGGCACAGATGGGACAGGCGAGGAATTCCCTAACATCCTTGTGTAAAGAAGGCCACCAGAAGCGACGATTTAAGAGAGCTGTGGTACGACTGATCCCGGGGTGAGCGGCAAACTTTGCAGTATGTAACCAATGGATGAGGCGGGCACGGATTGAAGTGGGAACGAAGGTGCGATTAGCGGGACCAGTGCCGGGATCAGGTTCGGTTTGCTGGGCGTGACGAATTATATCTTCCATCTCCCAGGTAACAGAGGCAACAGTGCAGCTGGGTGGAAGAATGGTGGAGGGAGTCTTACCAGAGTCGTCAGGAGAGTACAACCTGGACAGCGCATCTGGTTTAATATTTCTGGAACCGGGGCGAAAAGAAATTGACAGGTTAAACCTAGAAAAGAACAACGACCAGCGAGACTGACGGGGATTGAGTCGTTTAGCGGACTGGAGGTAAGCCAAGTTTTTATGATCAGTCCAGACTAGTACTGGGTGTTCTGCTCCCTCCAGCCAATGCCGCCACTCCTCTAGCGCCAACTTGATGGCTAGCAACTCACGATCACCCACATCGTAGTTTCGTTCAGCAGGAGAAAGTCTGCGAGAAAAAAATGCGCACGGGTGAGTCTTGTTGTCAACATTGGAGAATTGAGAAAGTACGGCTCCAACTCCCGTTTCAGAGGCGTCCACCTCCACAATAAACTGTTTAGCAGAATCGGGTTGAATGAGAACCGGAGCCTGAGCGAAAAGTGATTTGAGGTGGAGAAAAGCCTTTTCAGCCTCGGGTGTCCATTCGAACGGCGTTTTGGTGGAAGTGAGAGCTGTGAGGGGCAAGGCTGTTTGGCTGTAGTTTCGGATGAAACGTCTATAGAAATTAGCAAAGCCCAAGAACCTCTGTAACTGTTTGCGGGTCTGCGGCTCTGGCCATTCCAACACCGCTTTGATCTTTTCCGTTGTTGGCCTTATCTGCCCGCCCTCGAGTATGAATCCAAGAAACGTCACTGATGTTTGGTTGAACTCGCACTTTTCGGCCTTAACAAAAAGTTTATTTTCTAAAAGGCGTTGAAGAACCATACGGACATGCTTCTTGTGTTCTGCAATGTTCTTGGAAAAAATGAGAATATCATCGAGATAAACAAAGACGAAAATGTTAAGAAAATCTCGGAGAACATCATTAACTAGAGCCTGAAAAAACGCTGGGGCGTTGGATAAACCAAAAGGCATAACTAAATACTCGAAGTGCCCTAAAGGGGTCTTGAAAGCGGTTTTCCATTCGTCCCCCTGGCGGATGCGCAGCAGGTGATAAGCATTCCGTAGGTCGAGTTTAGAAAAAACCGTGGCGCCGTGAACAGGTTCTAGAGCGGATGACAGAAGAGGTAATGGATATTTGTTTTTTACTGTAATCTGGTTCAACCCCCGGTAATCAATGCAGGGCCTTAATGATCCATCCTTCTTTCCCACGAAAAAAAATCCAGCTCCCAAAGGAGAGGATGAGGGGCGAATGATGCCTGCAGCCAAGGAGTCCTTAATGTAAGTCTCCATGGCTTCTCGTTCGAGACGGGAGATATTATAGAGGCGGCTGGAGGGTAATGGAGCTCCGGGGAGGAGCTCTATAGCGCAGTCGTATGGTCGATGGGGGGGAAGTGAAAGTGCTTTAGCCTTACTGAAAACGGGTGCTAAATCTTGATATTCCGCAGGGATTAGGGACAAATCGGGAGGGTCAACCTCCTGTGTAACTGCCGGTGGTGAACTTGGAGGCACTGCAGAGCGGAGACAATCCGAGTGACAACGGAGAGACCAGGATTCGATATGCGAATCTGCCCAGTTTATATAAGGGTTATGTTTCTGAAGCCACTCGAACCCCAGGACAATAGTAGCGGTTGCTGACGGAAGAAAGAAGGAAATTAGTTCACTGTGGTTACCCGAAATGACCAATTGCAGAGGCTTAGTTTTGTGGGTTATCTGGGGCAGAGCCTTACCATCCAGGCGGTGGCGGAGAGGAACCGGAAGCGGGGTGGTTTCGATTGCCATCCGTTTAACTTAGGTGGAATCTATGAGGTTTTGTTCGCACCCAGAATCTATGAGTACGGAAAAACTCAGAGAATCATTTTCAACAAACAGAGTGGCAGGGAGAAGTAGTCGAGGAGAAATTTTCTTTTCTTGTTTTAACTGGCCCGCCAGCCTCCTCTCATCTACTGGCGGGCCTGGGCTTTTGCCCGACTAGGACAGGCAGCAATGTAATGGCCTGGCGACCCACAGTACAGACACAGATGGGAACTTATCCTCTTCTGCCGTTCCTCAGGAGTTAGTCTAGCTCGCCCAAGCTGCATGGGTTCAGGCTCAGACTGAGTCTGTGAGGGAAACGGAGGTTGAGATAATTGTGACACTGGGGAGAGAGCAACCCTTACAGGTGGATTCTTCCTGGTCCTTTCCTTATTACGATCCCTCATGCGGTTGTCTAAACGGATAGCGAGGGAAATTAAATCATTCAGAGTCTTAGGTTCATCTGTGGTTGCTAGCTCGTCTTTTAGTGGTTCATTAAGGGCATGAAAAAACATGCTTTTCAAAGCCGGTTCATTCCATCCAGATGCGGCTGCCCTGATCCTGAAATCTACAGCAAAGTCTGCCACAGATCTTGGCCCTTGTTTAACTGACCATAGATTTCTAGAACTGGATGTGTTATCGGGTTCCTGACAAAAAGTCTGTTTAAACTCCACCAGGAACTCGTCAAACGAGCAGCCAAAGTTGGTTGGATCCTTAAATCTAGCCTCTGCCCAATCCAGTGCTCTCCCTGACAGATGAGATATGATGTAGGAAATTTTTACTCCATCATGTGCAAAACTCCGTGGTGAGTTATTAAAAGTTAGGGAGCACTGTAGAAGGAATCCCCCACAACGATTGATCTCACCTGAGTATTTCTCTGGGTTCGGTGGGCGGAAACTCAGAAAACCCGGGATGGACATGAGGTGCTGGATCTGGAGCCGGGTTAGGAGCAGGAACTGGATCTGGAGCTGGGGCGGAATCTGCAGCAGCGCCCTGCTGAAGAGCCCTTTGTAAAAGGCTAGCCAGGTGGTCCAAACGCTGGTTGGTTTCATTCTGCTGGCTGCCAAGAACCCTTAAAGCTGCATCATGTGATTGAATGAGTGAATTTTGTTCCACTAATGTTCTCCTGAGTGCTTCTGCTGGGTCAGTATTGTGGCCGGAGTGTTCTGTCATGTTGGACGTTAATCGTCTAACCCACATGCAGAACACAAACAGGAGGTGAGGAATCAGATTAATAAGTTTTATTGTTGAACAGATCGAAAATGAGTTGTTTCTTATCCTACTGGATCCGGAACGCCAGCGATCTGAGGACTGGGGAGATGACAGGTAAGCGGGTTATCTGATTATTGGAGGAGGAGTAACGGAACGGGCTTACTGAATGAGATGAGGTCAGCCAGACAGGGAGGGAAAAGGTTGGACGCTGGAGTCTGGGTCCTGATGGCTAAAAGCCTCGGCCGGTGCCAAGGGAGGCGCGTCGGAGGGCGGGCAGACAGTCGGGCCGTCGTCGATCAAGCTCCACGAGGGGATTTCTATGGGATGATCAGAGGAGAAAAACGAATCAAGTTAGGAGATATTTTGGATAAACTCTCAGAGATCAAAAAACTCAGAGGGGCTCAGGGTACCAAACAGGTAAAACACTCCGGCCCGGAGAAACGGTCAGCCGCTCCTCTTAAGCTGTTGCAGATGGGGCTGATAACGCACAGGTGCGTGGAAACGCCCTCCTGTAGATGCCGTCTCGTGGCTCCCCCTGGTGGAAAAAACAGCTCCCTACGAGTGCAAAAAACTCCAGCATCCAACACAGGCACTTTCAAAGAACCAGTGATGAGATATTCTTTTCTACTCCAAATCTTGACTGGGAGCGACATTAATGCACCTGATTTTCTAAAAACAACCAAACAATCTTGGCAGCAGCTTCTTAAAGCTACATTAATTTACTACATCAAAGTGAAATACAAAGATAGAAGTCTCCAAAAGACATGAGACTAATTCATCTGCATGTGTGTAGACAGAATCTGCTTTTCAGCTGAGTATGGAAATAACTCACCTTCCTACAGTATGAGCTGCCGTTTAGCACTTGTTGACATTTTTGCTCCTGAAACATCCCTTTCTGCCTGAGGGAAGCTTCCCTTTTCCTTTAATGTGAGTGCAATCATAGTGACAGTGAGGCTGAATGGAAACTCCAAAAACAGAATGGTTGAAGGGTGACCAAGAAGTCAAAGATTAATCAGGGTGAGTCAGGAGTCAAATAGGCAGATGAGCTAATCTATTTTCCTAACAGTGATACAATATGAAGTCAGCAAAGGACCAGAATCGGACAATTTGCATCTAGATCAATCCTGAGTGATCACCAGATTCACAGTTGGCTAATATCAGTATCACTGGTGTTTAAAATAAACAGGGTAAGTAATATGGTATTCATGAGGATATAGTACTTTCTACCAAGACATGTCTGCCCTTTAGGCTGCAAGAGAGCAAGATTTTAAGCAGATAACAGGAAGGTGGGATGGAGCAACAAAAGTGCTCTGTTTGGAGCTTTGAACCTCTGTCAGTCATAAAATTAGAGAAGGAAGAAACACTTGCACTGGTATGAGTCAGAAAGTTAAAAAATAGCTCCAAATGCCACTGGCGAGTTAACTGAAGCTTTGGCTTGGATAGCTCTCCTCCTAGATTTGGGGCAGATTCAAAGTCTGGGAAGTTCAAAGCCCTAGGCTGGGCAATGTTCAAAAGAACCACAGCCAGCCAAGGAAGTTGAGGGAAAATGAGGGGAACCGCAAACAACTTACAGCAACCCGTCCCTCAGCCGGCAGAGAACGAGGTGGCTAACAGCAGGGTAAATAAGCCCTGCGCTCAGTGAGAGGTGCTGAGCAAGAGTTTTGCTGACTAAACTGAAGGTGACATCCGCACTTCTAGTTGCATCAATAATACAGGATGTGGGAGCGCATTTTCACCAAAATGAAAAGGATGCTCTGAGACGTCGGCAAGATTACAGCTACTGTGTTCACCCCTGAAGCCCGACGGATTGGAATTTTGTTCCACGCTGAGCATTAACAATGTAAAAATGATACACTGTCATCATGATTTATACCTACACTTTCATGCTGAAGAATGGCAAAAAGTTCTGACAATTAAACAACAGATGTGATTTTCTCAGTGAAACAATATCTCTGCCCCTGTAAGGTGTCCATTTGTTCTTTTGTTTTTTTTTTTCACAACACAATCCCCTTCAGTAGAAATAACTGAACCACAACTTCACTTTGCCAAATAAAAACATGCAAGCACTTTGTTTAGATGTCAGAACAAAGAGAGAGAGAAAGAGATGCTACACAATTAATATGTTGTAAAAAATAAAAAATAAAACACTTTCTCAAAAGAATATGTCTGAGTGTGGTGAAGGACCGACTCCAGCTGCAGAAAATATTCTACAAATTCTTGAATGTAGATGATGTTTAACTTGATGATATTTTAATGTCCTAAGTTCCCGATTTCATTATCCTTCCATGAACACAATTTTTAAAGCCATTGTGAGAACATAGATCCACTCCTTGTTCCTCTACATCCAATAAAACCACTCATGTACTGCGGTTAACAAATGTTTATCTGCCTTAATCTACATATTTGTTCTGGATAACATTAACGGCACAATTTTAATGTCTTATTTTTGGTTGCTGTAAAGATGCATAAGGCAGTTCCTGAAAAAGATGTTCGAAATCTAAACACAAACAAAGCCAGTCATCCATGCAGAGTATTCATACGCTCTGCAAACACTAAAGATAAAAGTTGGTCGGTGCCAGCTCACTGCTTTAGGCCTTTAGTGGTGGAATTAGCTCTTGCTGTTGCCTTCCTCTGTTGTTTTTCAGCCTGATTCAGCAGTCCCGGTTTTTACAAGTGAAAGCTTAGCGGCCACAGGGAATGCCAGCTCAACGACTATCATTATGAGGGCCCTCCCTATTGGTCTCCATTTCTCTTTCCTCTACCATCCAAATTATCTCTTCTGATTCTCTGTTTGTGATCCGTCTGTCTTGCTTACAGAAACATTGTTATGAAAGCAAAACAGTCGGTTAAAGTTGTGGCTTACTGTACCATCCTAACACAAAGACAAAGAGTACATAATGGGTACACTAAAGGGTATACTGAAGGACTAACCTTGAGCTTGTCAAAGCGATCTGTGAGCGAGGACACCTGGTGGTCTCTATGACGACCCACCAACTTGCAGAGGGCACAGATAAGCTGGTCATCCACCAAGCAGTACATGTTGACCTTCTCGTTCTCGTGTTCCAGGCAGGTCAGGCCCCGGAGGTGAGTGTCTGGTACTGGCTCCACCAGGCGGTGGCTGGTGAAGGGCTTTTTGTTCGGGTGTGTTGCACGCAGGCATCGGTCGCAGTACGACACCTCACACGTAACACACGTCTTAACAGCCTCGCGAGGCGGATCCTGTTCACAGAACTGGCAGCTGATCCTTGGATCCATCTTCACCACAACAGCTGGGCTGTGGTTTGCGTTCGTGTGGTTGGCGTGATTGGTGTGGTTGGCGTGCGGGTGGGAGTGGCTGGAAGTAGCTGGGCTGCCACGGGCACTTCCTCCACCTGTTCCACCGCCGCCGCCGCCGCCACCAATCGTTCCAGCTATTGTGCCACTAATGGTGGCGGTGTAGGGCCGCTGCGTCTGCAGCCGCCGGCTCTCAGTGGGGGAATTGGGGCCGCTGAGGGAGGCCTTTTGAAAGCGGTCAATGATGTTTTGCAACGTCACATTGCGCTTAAGGCCCTCCAGCCCGCGGTGATTCAGCGTGATGACGTAACGACACGTGGGGCACTGAAAGGCGGAGATGGACTCGAGGGGTTTGCTGGTGGAGCAATGAGACACCAGGATGCGGTGGGCACAGTTAAAGCAAAGGCTGTGGGCACAGGGCAAGAGCAGAGGATCTTCAAACAACTCCAGGCAGATCGGGCACGTCAGCTCAGACTCCAGTGTTTCCATCTTCAGTTAAACCAATCTAAAGGTAACATCAAATCCCACGGAAGCTGGCCAGTTACCTACAAGAAAAGAGAGGAGAAATTTACTGATAGTGTTGTTATAAAGATTGATTTCCTGTTTATTAAGGGTGTCTTTATTAACTAGTCTGTAGGTTTAAATATGTTGTTTCGAATTTGTTTTGTAAGTTGTTTATGCATTACATTGTTTTCTTTTGTTCTTCTTTGTTACTAGCAGGACTTATGTTAATTTTGAAAACTTTGTCTTTCCTACAATGCTTGAAGATTCAAATTTTATGTCGATTTTAGATAAATTCTAAAGGAGTATGCAAAAATTTTGTTGTACATTTTTTTAGTGTAATGTCGTTGACTGATCAATTTATGAACATTAGTCTAAGTTGATTTTCTTTTAACAACAACTAAATTTGTTAAGCCTTTAAGTCTTGAGCTATACTTTAAGAATCTGTTTACAGCACATCTGATGAGAGATATTGGGTGCAGGTAACTGGACCACCCAGTGAGGATTTAGCACAGCTAACATTTGCACTTTCTTGTATAGGTGAGCTATAAATCCGTCTGTGGGCCCAGCTTATTTGTTCAAACCTTTTCCATGTGATTCTTCTTTTAGAGCTGTATGAAAAGCAATGACTGAACCAACTGGGAGAAAAAGGATAGAGGTTGGCTTATGTTAGAAGAGAAATAAAAATCAATACAGAGAAAAACAAAAAAGAAAAGGTGAGATACATTCTCAGCAGTTGAAGGAACAGAGACGTATAGAGAACATTTGCCTTTTTTTAACACATTCACTCTACAGATTACATATCTCCAAGTGAAATCAGCTTGACTTATTGAGCAATAAACATTTAGGTACATGGAAAATCAAACTATCCAAAGCAAGATTACAACAACAAATTCAAACAGAGCAGCTGAACAAACACAGGGTCTAAACTCAGCAGGAAAATTGATTTCACATCTTTTCCCTAAATCTCCAAGATTTCTCTGCACCTTCTAGACTGCATATCAAGCTGCCTTACCCTCAAGGTGGCCTTAAAAATCACTGACATGTGAAATCAGTAATAACTCCTTTCCCCAACACTGCCACCTTGCTGATTTAAGGCCATAGGTGAGCAGTTTGTAGACCTGCTCTATCTTTTAAAAGAAACCAGGCAGGCAGCGTGAAACAGCTGTAATAAACCAGATGAAAGACACTGACAATTTCATTACATATCTAAATTAATGATAGCATCTGTCTCTCTCATGCAGAATTCACCCTTGAGTTGCTTTTCAGTTGCATAACTGAAAAACCAAAACATGTTTTAACGTCATGATAGAGAAGAAAAACAGATGATTTGCATCTAAGAATTTCTTAGATGCACAAAAAGTTGACAAATTAAAACAGATGTTTAATTTGTGCATTGGCAGAGTCAGCAAATCATTATTTAAGATGCTTAAAAATAGTCAATCAATTTTAAGACACTTTAAACAGCCAAGAGGACTAAAAAAAAATATTTCTTATATTTTACATGTTAAAGCATTTCATTTGAAATATGCCCATTCACACACATTTTTTGACATTCATTTTTTTGTTTTACTGAGTTAAATGGGCTGGTTTAGCTTTGTATTGCACATATTGTTTATTGTGCAGTTAAAATGACTTCATGTGCTGACAGGAACAGATAATCAAATTCTCAGCTTGTTTTCCCACACATCTGCATTGTCTTTGTCCGTCTTCTGTTTTGTTTCCACACTGAGAAGTGATGAATTTCCTGCAGTGGCCCATTTGCAGCCCAGCGATTTCACTAAATTTCTAAACACAAATAAACTCAGGAACCGGAGAAAGGAACTGCTGAAGACCGGTTTGCATAAAGACACAAACAGAGCTGAAAAAGCCAAGACTCATTTGTACTAACTGAAGTCTCCTTCTGCTGTACAAGAAAGAGACTCTAAACTCTGAGCTGTAAGAGTGTACATGATTTGTTTATGCTTGTAATGTTTTGAAGAGAACAGTTACTGCAAGCAATTGCATTGCAGCAATTTTAAAGTCTGGAAAATAGTATAAATCCCTACCTTTCGAAAATCATGCAGATATCATGGTAATAAAGGGGAAAGAGCACCGTCCTTGTGCAGATACGACTACTTGTTTTTGAAGTTGCATGGAAGCTAAAGGTCGCAGTATATTTTTTATTTTGCTGTCTTTGCAGACACGCAATATCCTCCTCCAGTATTCACCCTGGCTGCATTTTATCAGATGCTTTATGTGATTGTTATCAAGAGGCTGCCTCTGTTTGGCACAATGAAAGTGAAGGTTCAGGAGCCGACCTCCACTAACAGAGCCAACATAAGGTTCGGCTCATCCCAACAAAAGGTCTAATTTGTCTGTAGTTTATCAGACAGCTGACAACCAGAGGCAGACAAAATGAAATAATCAGAGGAGTTAGATGTGAAGGCAGACGCAATGTCATGCTAGCACAACCTTTGTAGGAGTGAGCTGCCATTTCTGTTTCCTTAGTTTTCTCATGTTTTTCTTAGGGAGATAAGATTTTGTCATTTGGTTTATTTATTTTCAATTAAGTAAGTTGGTTAATATTTAGATAGTTTCATTTTGTTTGCTGTTTTTGGCATTAGCTCTCCCTGAAGCCATATGCCCCACTTGTTGTAAGATCTTAATCAAAAATACATCTTTTTAAAATAAATAACATTAAAAAATGTTTAAACTTTGTGTGTGTTGGCTGCTTGGAATCTGAAGAGGATGGGTCCTTCATGTTATGATCTGGTCACCCCTGGACGGGGCATAACAATTAATAAGAAATAATTCTGCAAAGCATATTTTGTGAAGACTGATGAGAGTTTTTGATAAAGGCAATATGCCTTGCCACCAAGGACATCCTAAAGTGTTAGGCTTCAAGAGCAAGCACTTGTAAAATGTGTTAGTTCTGTCAGCAATGTGTCAGCAACTTTCCTATGGCTTTTCTGCACTACAGATAGTGCAGCATTTTGGGTACTGAATAGATACACACAAATGGTGAGAGAGTGACAGGCAGGATACTAAAGACAACTCGCATAAACACTGTAGGCATATTGCCATTGGCTGTTTATTTTGTAATAGATCAGCATGTTGCATGTCAAAAGTCATTGTTTGCTGCACAACAGACTTTATGGTTGGCAGGTGTGGGTTGTATGGGATTTAAGAGAAATGGTGGGCCCAGGGTGCTGATAATACAGGAACACCCACTGGTTAATAGAAACATTTGCTACACAACCTAAGATAAGGACATCTAACTAATTTCAAGTATTGCAACTTTCTCATGCAGATTCAATAACGAATGCTGAAAAAATATATTGAGGTCACTATTTTTATGAGGCTGACAGCAACAGCTTATCTGCATATGACTCCCACCTGAGTGACCTGTCTGCAATATCAAGACACAAAAGTGACATTCATTAAGTGCTGCTAAACACCAGCTCATGCAGAACGTTATTAAATCAAGTGAAGTTTATTATGAGGAAAAGCTGTTTGCAACAAACAGCACATCATCAATGAAATGTATAAAGTGGGCCTATTTAATTTTTTTGCTAACTAGAATTTGATCAATCTGAAAACTGCTTTCCAAAATTACACATTTTGCAAGGAAAGCTAAAGATAAATTATAACGGTCATCAGATCAACAGAGAGCAAACGACCACTTTACAGTTCCAAGGTTAACTGAATCAAGTTTGCTGGGCCTTCCCATGTTAATGTGACTGTGTTTAACGGAGCATGGTGTTATAATTAACACCAAGCTTTAACACACCATCACAGAGCCCATTAGGCTTCAGCTATGTCACCCTGGGGAAACGTATGGGCTATGATGGGAGCCACTTAGGGACTGAATCACTAGCCTCATGCTAGACGGAAAGTCTGCTCTGGGGCCAATGTGGCACGGACAACACTTTATAAAACTATAATATTTAGAAACAAAAATGGTGTTGTTCATTCATATGTTGTTATAATGAAGCGTTGCCACTACGGATACCAGAGAGAGAAATCTAAATACATCAATGTTTTCTTTGACATAAGGCCGACCTTTAAAATCAGATCTTAAAAATAATTTTTTTGATGGTTGATTACTTAGATCTTTAAAAAACAAAAAAAGAGTTTCTGACACTTTTACACTTCTTCTCTGCATAGGCTTTCGTATCCACTCCTGGTTTGCAAAACATAACCCTAGAGAATGCTCCAGAAGAGAAGATATTCATGTTGTTCTTTCTGCTGCTTTGTAATCTTGCAAATAATAAAAGCATAAAAGAAGCTGTTTATCTACAGGCTCACATTCACAGTCTCTTGGCTGTGTGTATGTATGAGTCTGAATTCACTGCTGCAATGCATGCATCCGTCACAAGCAGCGAGACTCATGAAACAAAGATGATTATCCCTGTGTAAACAATCCGCTGGCGAAAACCAAATTGTTCCCCAATGAACTTTAATCATACAGCTGCAGGGCCATGAGGGGGCGGCTGATGGACACTTGATGAAGCAGGAACATTGAAACAAAGCATCACACTTTGACCTTTGGGGGAAGACTCAGCAGCTGACATTTTTATTTTAAATTGTGACTTTCAAATCACAAATGTCATATTCCTACAAGCAACTAAGTATACTGTTTTAAGACAACATGTAGGCATGTTTATCTTAGGAAACATGTTAAAAATGGTGCTTAGAGGTCTATTTTTTCCTTGTGATGGTCTATGTCCAATCTAATCTAATCTAATCTAATCTAGTCTAATATAATCTAATCTTTTAAATTATCCTACTCAACTCCAAATTCTTAGAAGTTGAATAAGCTATCTTAACAAATAAGTAAAACAGAGGTGACAGTTTGTATATGTTAAAGTCATTAATCTGAAATGGTTAAAAGAGGAAATCTACACCTTGACCTTTAAATCTGCAATATGTAAATTTTATGAACCATATATATATTTAACATATTTGTTTAAACTGTCACTATGTTGCAATAGTATACCATGAGACAAAAAAAGCAGGGAGGAGGCAACAGTGTTTGATGTTTTTCCAGGGAGCAGCTATCTCATGTAATGACATAGTGACAGTTTTCACAAATATATAAACCTGTTATTTATAAAACTTACATACTGCAACTTTTAATACCCCACCACACTGTTTTGTGTCACTCTCTTGTCTCAGTGTCAACATCTCAAATGACATTCCCACATTGCAGTCATTTCCATTTGTTAGTGTAGCATGTGCAGTTTGATCAGTAGATGAGTTAGCCTGTCACACAACCATCACAACTCCTGAAAAAGAACTACATTTTCTCCAGTGCAATGGATTTAACAAAGCAGTAACTCATATGTCACAACAATTTCAACATCACTTAATCTCACACAACATAATGCTGATACTTTACTCCCCTGCAGCATGTTGGAAGCTTGAAATTGAAACCCTTAACTCTGATATATTTAGACTGTAAATTGTCCATCTAATTGGGGATGTAACAGCAAAAACGAGGCAGTAGCAAACCAGGTCATAACACAAAGGGACACTGTGAATTCAAACCTACTGACCAGGTTGAATAAACGTTTTTTCACACTGTTAGCAAACGTAACAGATGTTTTTCATAAGTGCAGCATACATGGCAAGATAAGAAACAGTGTGACATCAGCTGAAGTTAATCCAAAATCAGTATTAGGTAGTGCTTGAATGATGTGCATTGAAATCCATCCACTGAATGAATGAAAGCAAAAACTGAAGTGCAACAAATAGTATCACAAAGTGTAGATCTGCCTTAATCAGCATTTAAGATCATCTGACATTATTATTATTTCCTACCTCTGATAATTCAGATGCTTTTGATTTTTCAAACTATCACAAATATGAAATTTATCTGGGTCACTTGGCTAAGCTACTAACCTGAACTACTGCACTGGTACATAACCACAAGTATTTCACAGCATTACATAACAAGGATGGAAATGGATTTTGTAGTTTGCTGTGAAGCCAACAGTTGAAATATACTATCGCTCTACCCACACATTCAAGCCTACAACCGGGGATTTACTTTCAGCTCTTTGCCATGCATCAAGCATCAGCTGATTGCACCAGTTACAACTGACTAGGACAGACCATGGTTGTAATAAACGGCACATTTTACTGTCAGATTCTGTGTGTGTATAGTATATCAGTCCTCCGGCACAACAGCCCACCATGCAGTCCCTCCATCTGTATTCACAGTGCTCTTTACAAGTGCAAGGAGTAGTGTTAATCTATCTGTGGTAGCTGAGTCTATCCATCACACTGGAAGCTGCAAATGACAGCCTTATTTTAGTAAAGGAGCAGAAGCATAAAATCACATGACTGAGCTTTTGGAGAATACAGAAAAAAAAGAAAAAACTATCAGCAGGAGTGTGATGGAAAACTTTAGAAAGAACATATAAAATATAAACCAACCTTTAAACTAAACTTACACGTTCCTCTTGAGAAACCAGAGAAAAAGACTTTTGTAATCTTTAAAGAGAAGATTATATTTGCATTTTTTAAGCCATTGCTCTATCTCTCTATCTATCTGTAATGTGGTTGTGTATGTTAGTTGCTGAATGCTGCAGGCAAATCCAAAAGAGCATTGTGTCTGAATTAAGACATCTCAGCAAAGGTATTTTCCATAAAATAGAGCAGAATGGAGTTTTTTTTTGTCTCCACAAATCAGCTACAAACAAAAGTGATCAACAGACGGACAATCTAAAAGCTCTCAGATAATAAAATCTAACTGTATTTTTACTAGACACTCATTAGATTAGGAGAACCGGAAATTGTATCCACGTGTGAAAACAGTGTATAGTAGCTCACCTTTGAAACTAAAGACAGAGTAAAGATAAAGTGATTAGGAGACTTTTAACACTGTTTAACCAAGCTTTAAAATGAGGCAGCACACAAAGTAACCAGGAAGACAAATGAGCAGTCTAGACAGCAGAGACCAAGCTAAAAGCGATTTCTCTGCTATCAGCCTGTGTCTCTTTTATGACCCCCCCAGTATAGTCTAGTTAAACATACCTTTGTGGCATAGCTCCTCTCCTGGATATTTTTGTTTTTTTATAAATTGATTAACTGTCACTGGAGGGCACCTTAAACCAGAGTGACAGAAACCTACAACTTATGTGTGTAAACTAAACTTATATACTTGAGAAGAAGACAGGAGCATAAAAGCTTGCAGCATCTAATGTCTTTGTGACAACAGAAGTATGTTAATGAAATAGAAGTAGGGTGTTCCTGAAATTATAATCAGAGATCATGACAGAGTTCCACTCAGCTGGCTAGGACACAAAATTTCATTACCAAATCAAAGACTAAGCTTAAGAAAAGAAATTCTTGTTAGAAAGGCTTACCCCACTGAGCCATTTTGGTATCTTTCTGGATCTGTGGATCCCTTAAACAGGTTTAATGGTGGAGAAGGTCGAGGAGAAAAGAAGCTTCTGAAGGAGCTTAAAATGAGAAACATGAGTGTCTCCCACTCAGAAGTCCTTTGAAAGTGGCAAAGCATTAAAACGTTCTCCTCACACACGCTGAATTCATTTAGTAACATTGAAATCCCAGATAAGTCATTCAGCGGTTTAGCTAATCTAACTCATGTTTATTTCTGTCAAATGGTGAAAGAGGAGACAGAGTGACATAAAATAGTGTTGACAAAATTACCTTATACAATCTCAGAAACCAAAGTATCAGTTACAAAAAACAAATGTTTTTAACATATGCCTTCAAAATATTCACCTCCCCTCTAAGTAAGCTGTATTATGGAATACTATACATTTTTGTTTTTAATAGATTAAAAAGTATAGCAAACATGTACAAGACATTTCTAAACTGTAGCAATGGTATTTTTGCGAGGAAAAAGAGTAAGTACATTCTCTCAGCCAGACTTTTAGTAGGTTTTTTTCAGCACTTTCTCTGATATTCAATGATTTGATAAAACCCTAAAAATGTTGCCATTTTGTTGTTTATTAATTTAAAAAAAGAACTTACAAATGTTAACTTAAAGATGTGTCCAACATTGCAGACATGCTTTTAGGCTCTAATACACAAAGGAGATGGTGTATAAGAAAGAACACGAATATCTACACCAATATTATTATACATAACATAAACATATCACCAATTCCAAGGTTACTATTATTAAAAAAGTTAACCTAGAAATATATTTAAGAAAGTTTTTGACATAACCACATGCTACATTTGAAATCTTTGGAAGAAATATAAGAACAAATGAACCTATTAGTATGCTACTCTGCCCTAACTCAATTTGGTCTCCAATCCTCACAATGTTTTAATCAGTACAAGAACATTTTGTTCTTACTTTCTTGACAGTATAGGCTTTGCAAATTTAAAACAGATTTCCCCAACAATAGTGTTGGGTAATTTTGCTTCAAAAAAGCAGTAAGTACTCAAATAAATTTGCAACAAATAGTTTTTTGGTTTTTTTTTTTTTTTCCAGAAATAACTGAGTCTAGTAACAACCTATTAACACCAGGGATGTTTCACTCAGTTGGATAAAAATGTCGCCTTTCTAACCTAACCCCATTCTGGAATAGCACAATGGTTGTTAGCTGTCAGCTGATTCTGCAGGTTAAACAAAGACACATGCTGTTCAGCTGTCAAGCCTGCAGTCTCTGACCTCAATCTGCTGTGGACTCATTTGTTATTCAGATTTCACCAGCATCTTCTCACCAGGTAAAAGGTTAAATATGCTGAAAACAAATTAAAAAGATTTCTTGCCTTGCTTGTTCAGCAGAAACGTCATTAATTATTCACTTGGTTGGAAAAAACGAGGGTGTTGGAAGTGGCACAAGATGGTGCTTTCTTATATGTATTTGTATCTTAAAGTGGATTTCTCACTGAAACAAGGAGATTCCATTCATGCATTAAAGGTTCCACCAAACATCGCAGCTGTAACCAACACGTCTCCACAGAAAGAGGCTCAAGTATAACTCATAAGGGTTCATTTAAGCAGACTTATATATAACTGCTATTTGAATGTTTTCAGAATCAACAAAATTTCCAAGCACTCTTCCTATGGTTTTAATACCCCAGCTGAGGGTTTAAACCAAATAGAAACGACACATTGTGTGAATGGAATCACTGGAATCCAGTGCCATTAGTGGACTGAATGGTTGACATTTCTCTGTGCTGACATTTGGATGGCAATTCATTTAAATCAGTGGGGTTGAAATTACCAAAAAGATTTTTGCAGCAGAGTTGTGCCACACACACACACACACACAGCCTATAGTAATTTAAAGCGCAATAAACTTTAATATAAAGTGCAAGAAAAATGTGGGCATAATTACACACGCTGATGTAGATTGTGATTTCTCTTTAACATTTATTTATGGGATAAGGTAACTGTTTAGTCCATGATAAATGAGTTGGGCCTCCGTTGGTCACCACCTCTATTCCTGACATTTTTCTCCATATTTTTCTTTCCTCTTCCTCTGTTCTCAAGTCTCTTCCCTCCACTGGATCAGTCTTTCCTATCTGCCACAGATTTCCGAGCCGGCTGCTTTCAGAAATTCCTATTCATAGAATTTAAACGCTTCTGCAGACAAGCTGGTGTTTCCATCTCACTTTTAGCACAGATGAGAGTATGGGCTCAATGCTTAACCCTCTCGTCGCTGTTTCAGGGGAAAATCTGGGATTCCAAATTGCCACAGAATTCACACCTGTCTTGAACTTTTTCACATTTTTCCAAGTTATAGAAGCATCTGTGTTTTACACGGATTTTAGTGGTGAAGTAGAAGGAAAAAGGTACAACGTTCTTACAAATAAACAAATTCAAGCTTTTACTTTTTAATAAAATGACAAACATGTGCTTTTGTAGCTAGACGTTCTTTGAGGTATGTCTCTTCCAGCCTTGTACATCTGGAGATTGATATATTTGCACTTTCTTCATCCCAAAATCACTGACATTCAGGCAAATTAGATGGAGAGCATCTCTGAACAGCAATATTCAAATTCTGTTGGATTTCAGTCTAGAGTGGACAGCACCAATCTAATTCATGAACATGTCTTGATATAATAACTCATAGCTGGTTGGATGTTTTGGTTTGCAATGTTGTTGGAAAGTGAATCTCCATCCCATCAATCAGTCTTCTGCAGTTTTTTAACAAAGTTTCTTCCAAGTTTATGCAGTATTTAGCTCCATTCAATTTCCCATTCATGTTAACCATATTGCCCACAGCATGATGCTGCTGCCACCACATTTCACAATGGGGACAGTTGTGAAATGTTCATATATGGTGTTAGTTTTCGGCCGCATGTAGCATGTAAGCCAGAAAGTTCAGTTTTAAACCCTGACGATGAACTTCTTTGACATTCTCCTTACGTTGCTTAAGGCAGGGGTGGACAAAGTGGGTCCTCGAGGGCCCCAGCATCCTGCATGTTCTAGTTCTCTCCCTGGTTTAACGGGAGCCATCCAATGATGGGTCATTACAAGGCCTAAGAAGAACACTGACATGCTGAAAAGGTTGTTACTACCACCAGGGAGAGAACTAAAACGTGCAGGATGTTGGCCCTCGAGGACCTACTTTGGGGACCCCTGGCTTAAGGCAAAGGCTAAAAGGAATCTTATTTGGCTGTTTTTCTTCTTACCAGCATATAAAGGGATGCTTTTCTATACTTTTAATACACCCCTAAAGTGAAGTGCATGACAAACAGTTGTCCTATCAATGGTTGATTCTCTGATGACTTTTGCAGCAAATTTTATTAACACATATTTAGAGTAAATGAAGCTTCTGAATTTTATTTGTAAGAGTCTTTGAAACACAATTGGTGTCTTTCCTCTTTAAAAGTATTTGCCACACACAAAATCTTCATTTTGTGTATGTGTATTGAATTTGTGGTTGTGACATGGAAAAAAGAAGTTGAGATGGCATGAAAACCTTTCAAGCCAATGTATCTCAGAATCTTGTGCCAACTAAAGACTGTTTGAGATTAACATTCTAGATCCTTTAAATTATTAGATGTTGGCCTAAAACCCCTCAACCTTTAGGATACACAGGTTGGTTGCTTTTCACACTACATTTATCTTTAGAGGTCGCAAAGCTGTGTTTAAAAGAATTAATTAAAGCTGTGTCCAATTAGTTTAATTTCATGGACGCAAATACACATTGCTTCAAAATAAAATCAAATAATTTTGACAAGACTGAGCCCTTTTACATAGAAAACAATATTGTTTTAGCGCTGATGAAGGCTCCGCCATGTGTGAAGGACATTTGCTGATGCAAGACAATGAAAAATAAAATAAACAATCAATTCTTGTCAAGCTTATGGCCAAATCAGACTTGCTAATTAGCTTAATGCATTTATACATGAAAGCAGACCAAAATTAAATTTTAACAGAGTTGTGACAGTGAATAGAGCGCACCTCCCCTCAGTTACCATCGACTTAATAATTCTGTCTGTTAGCAGCTTGACACCCTGTGGGTAATAAAGTTAATACTGTCACTGGGTGTCTCGTCAGCTCTGTGCGGTTCTTTTCCTGCGGTGGAGCGCCTTATCAGGCCTCAACAGAGCACTGTGGCAACTATGCCCCGGCCTCACTTCATGCAGCTTCCATTATTCATGTGCTTTTGCCCAGGTGAGAACAAACCAGGGATCAGAAGTTGGCAGAACGGCTTATGAGACACTTAGACGCAGCTGTGCATGCTGGGGTGAACAAGGGATGAAGAGAGAAGGGAATAAAGTAGAGCTAACAATGTACCAGAGCAAATTATCTGTAAAAAGGCTTCAAATATGTTTATACTTTCAACCATGTTCATGTCTGTCAGCCTCATTACAGTCTGTGGTCAAGTGGATATAAACAAGTGATTACAGACTTTTTTTTTACAAAATAAACTAAAAAACAGCCAAAACATATGTGGTTAATTATCTACTGTAGCTAAATATCCGTAAGGAAATTAGAAACATGGATGCACAGAGAAATGCGGTAAACCAGTTGTGCCCATATTTACTATCCTATTTCTATAAAATATAGTTTAAAGCTATAAAATATTTTGATGTGATACATAAAATACATTCTCTCAATATAAATCTATAAACAGTTTGTTTATTGTCAGTTCTGTCAAGGTGCAGAGAGACTAAAAAATTGTTTCTCTTTTATATTGGTCAATTAATTTAACTCTACATAATTGCCACTGTAAAAGATATAGTTTGTTAAATACTCTGTGTGATGGCGCTATGGACATTGTGATGTTTTACAAACAAACACTGCAATTACTCCAGTTTTTGTCATTTGTTAATATTAAAAGCACATATTATGTTCAAGCATATGAGGCCAACACCAAAAAACACACAATCATTTTCCACACAAAGTACCAAACATAAAAGTCCTGCAGTGGAGAAACTGTTTCTGTGTATAGAGGATTTAAAATGTGGGTTTTTCTCAGAATGAGTTACAGAATTACTTATAAGTGAGAAGTCAAAGCTTCCAGTAGACAACAGGAGGGTTACACAGAATATAGTGAATTTATCCTGTTTTGTCCTTTTGGGTTTTCAATCTTTCATTGAACACGTTGGATTTGGAAATATTGGTGACTGCTGTTCTGGTACTATCTGTGCTAATTTTAAAAAGCTTCTCAGTTTAAAAAAAAATAAATCTAATCATTACTCTTGTCTTGCAAAAGGCTTTACAATTTTCTTTCACATAGAAGGCACGACATCATCTCTTCTCCAAATATAAATAGTTAAGGATCGCTGATTAGACCAAGGCTATAAAAACGTTGTTCTTACACCTTGACTATGACTTTCTAAAGAGAAGTCAGCAATAATCATATATATACATTGTATGGACTGGTCAATATTTTAGCAGACTATTAACCACTAATTCCTGTTCTGCATCTCTAATAGAGTTGTACCGGTTTTATTTATCCATGCAGTCATACAGTATTTGTGGTTGATGTTTATTTGCATTTTTGTATTATAATGCATATTGCATTATTGCATATTTGCAGTTCTGTCTGATGAATCCTCAAGGAAAGACAACATGGGCAAAAGGGATTTAATTTTTTACCCAAGGACTGTTCTAAACTGGAATATGACAACACTATCACTAAGCAACAGGCATCTTGTGTTTCTTTTCTCATGTTACTTCACTTTTTATTCTTAAGTGAATAAAAATATTGTGGATCAAACTGTTCTCTACTTTCACACATGAAGCTAAAAATTTGTTAAAAAAGCTAAACAAATGAGCTAAAAAAGTTCATCCAGCAAAACTTAGGTAAAGTATTTCCTCACAGAAAACCAAACTTCTTTACTAATACTTGACACCAGTATAGCCTCATTTTTCCATCCTTTTAATACATTTCACATAAGTGCACTAGAGCATGGTGCAAAGTTGATGGCATACCTGTAACTGGAATTTTCTATAAACATGCAAATGCGCTCCAAGTTATGTGAGAAAGCAATTTACCCAATGCATAAACAGTACACTCTGTTAACTAACAAAGGGCCTCTCAGAGAGAAACTGTATTTTCAGCTCCTGTACATGTACAGCATGAGGGGTTTGCCAGTCATAAGACAAATGCTTGCTGTTGGAAGACTGACAAGAAATTCCTGAGAAATGTTTGAATCCTGATGAAAAAAAGAAAACAACAGATAATTGTTAACCACTATTGAATATGCAGGGTTTAGCTGTTGCTGTTGTTTTGCACCAAAAATGTTCCAGGTTCAAACTCTGGACTGTGGATCCGTTAGCTTGGAGTTGCTTTTCATGTTTCATGTCAGGATTCTCCTCACGTCCTTCAGAAATATGAACAGCTATTGTCCTGTTTGTTTGTAACTCTGTGATTTACTGGTGACCTATCCAGGGGCGTACCCTTCAGCACAATGAGACAGGCGCCAGTCCCCGGTGACCCCCGAAGGATAAGGAGGTATAGGTGGATGCTAAAGCTGAATCAGTGAATAACAGGATGGTGGACATGATTAGGGTCCCACAGGTATTAATGTTTTGTAAAATAAATGCCTCAATTTGCTATCTATGCCCTAACCGAACATCACAGAGTTGGTTTGTTGGGGAACAGTTGCGTTTTTCTGAATTTTACGTCATCCACATAGTTTCCTAAATCTCTTTACACCTGCCACTGGGGTTCAGTCTGTCAAACAGTCCAGTCTTCCAGGTTAGGGAAACAAAATTACACAACAGATAGAAACGATAACACAAATTAAAGACTTGTCAGAGTCATCTCGATTGAATCACGCACAATCCCAAAGCAAACAGAAAGAGACACTAACCTCGTTTTGTGGATGACTGTCTTAATCTCACCTTCCCTTTTCACAGGAGACAGAGAGAGGATAATAGTGTGAAATGAGAAAATAAATAGATCATTTATCAAGTTAAATCCTGGATGAATTTTCCTATTCTGCTGGATGCTTTTGGTATAAAACGCCTCAAGCTGCATGTTGTGTGGGACGTTCATGACCATAAGTAAAGGGACACATCTAGAAACCAACCCTGTTTCACGTTGGGTCAAAATCTGCACCATCTCTATCCAAAAAATCCATTTACCAGTTCAGCTTCAGTAGATGGTACCATTAATAAAACATGAGGTGTTCATAAGGCGTTACTTGGCCATTCGGTTATTCACAGTGGCCGGCTGTCCAGTAGAAAAAAAAGATATTAAAAATACAGAGGTAAAGCAAAAAAACAGCAGAAGGAGGTAAAGAGAAATTGGCTACGAAATATATCATACTCTGGGAAAGTGGAGAGGGAAGAAAAGGTGGGAGACTTTGCCATCAGTGTGTCCCCAGGCAGGGGGTTCCTGTCCTCTATCTCGCTCTGCAAAGTCAGAGCCTTTCTATTTATACAACGCTGTAATGTTTGGCATTTCCTTCAACCGGGGAGGTTATGGCCATTGTTTTCTTTGGCTGCTGTTCGATTGGCTCCATGTGCTGAAATGTCAGCTGCTTGTGGCTCTATTTGCTCGATTAGCTTTATTTATCAGTGAGAAAATATTGTTTGTTCTTTCTTATGATGGGAAATCTTGTCTGTGGTGAAGCAAAGAGTGGATTCAGGGATTTGGGCAAGAACCAATGAGCTCAAATAGGAATTTGATGACCTGAAATACCCTCTCGATCTTTTGTAGGATGCTAATATACAACATGCTACAGGTTACAGCACAACTATTGCAGTATGTGACAAAGTTTTGCTTATGGCATCTGCAGAAAACATAAAGTTGTAATGATGTGCAACATATCATTACAGCCTAGTAAGCTAATCTGTAGTGCCAAGCAGTACCTCATCATTTAAGCATAAAAGAATCATTACTGTAGTAATGAGCCAATTCTTTATAAACCCAGAAAATAGGGAAAACAAAAAGGTAATAAGGCAATTATGCTGTTTGCCAGCCAAAGTTTATGTATTTTTTGTTATTATTGAAACCCATTAGCATATAATAATTCTTACAAAGTAGTTCTAAAGGCTCTTAAAGGGCAACAAGGAGAGGAGACTTAGTTGCAGGAGAACATAAATGTAACATTGATAAATATTGATATAGAAGTCGAACAAGTGGAGGGATAAATTTAAGGATCATAGACCAATTAATAGGAAGAACAGACTGCCTCCTGACTTCATTTGAGATCAATTCATCTGATTTTGAAATAGTATTAGAGACCATCATTATGCTGTTTAAAGGGACAACTCCAACTAGACTTATGGTGTCTGGATCTGTACTTCTTTCTGTCCAGACAATGCACAGATGTGTCACACATGGTTCTACTCAAGCTGAGAAAGCTTCAAAGCTATAAAGGTCACCATATGTGCCTTTTGTATGAACTATAGTCAGCTGAGCTTACAGCATTAGGACACAAAACAGACAGGAAAAATATTTCCAAAAGTCTGTTTTAGTTCAGAAACACTCTGAAAAGTGCTATGCAGTCCAAAAAGACTGAGATAATTAATTTATCAGAAGGCAACTAGGGAAGTATCTATGCCTCTTTCACATTTCTGAGCTATTGCAACCGCAAACTTGAATGTATTTTGTGTGATAGGGTTGTCCGAAGTAGAGAATATTTGTGAAGTAGAAGAAAAAGAAGACATAACTTTCAAATGCTTAAAATAAAGTCTAGAACTTTGCTTTGCGTTTGTGTTCAGTCTCCTGGCAGTTTTACATATTTGGTGACTGAATTTTTCCTCAATCTTCTTTATGAAAAAAATAACTCAAGAGCTCAGTCAAATTAGATCAAAAACAACAATGAAAAGCAATTTTAGATTCTAATTTGGATTTAGTTCTGGACATTGACTGGTCCATTTTAACATAGGAATAAGTCTTGATTAGCCATCCCTCTGCTCCAGTTTCAAGAGTTTGCAGCACCTAACAGTTTCTCACCATGTTAATGGTGAGGTTTGATTCTCACAATCTAGTTGTGGATCACTGCAACTCCTCCAGAGTTTAGGTGAATGCAAGGATTGGACTATCCTCCATGAGATCTTCAGATCATGGGGTATTGTTTAATGCTCTCTCTCCTACAACTTTTTCCATTTTAATGAAAACATTGCTTCTCTTTTTTGAATCAGTTTTAACTTTTTCCTTTATTTGTTGGATAGTATTACTCACACTAAAAATAATCTCAGACTAAGCAGCGTTTTAAAACTGATAGGGATCAGATTGCTCTCCCGCAAGTGATAATGTAGGCCAAAGCTGTTCTTGCTGACCCACAACAACTTATTAATAATAATCACACGTTCCTGGCATCTGCTCAGAAATGCATGAGGGAAAAGTGCAATATAAAAAGGAAAATTTGTTAATTTATCCCTTCAACTGCCAGTCTTATCAGTAATTGAGAACCCAATAGAAACTGTAGCATCGTATCCTGGTAAATCTTTTTAGAACAGCTGTATTTATACTAAGATTAACTTATAAGGTGTTGCACTTCAGTGCTTTTAACACCACAAAACAGTATTCATTCAAACAGAATGATTACTGTAGTTGGTCAAATAAATATGCTGTACATATTGTGTAAAACAGTAAATGAAAGTCAATATAAAAAACTAATTTTGGTGGGCATAAAATCTCCAAAATATTCTGGGATACGTGGGAAAACAAACAAACAAACAAGCACACACATATTTAGTATTGTCGGTGTGGCCCTACAACTGAGGTCAACACAAATCAATAGCTAGTTAGTTTAACAACAGCTGCCCGGCCTTGCCTGCATTTTAAAAATAGCTGTTTCCCAAGGCTGTGCAAAACCAGAGTATAATGGTGAAGGTCAACAATGCCTACTGCCTCATCAGTACTGACCTGAGGTGATCTAAAGACTTAAAAGCCAAATAAACTCACTGCAGTCCAGCCACAGTAAGATAGATTTATTCTCTAACACACAGGTCCAACTGATTTGTTAAATTCACAATCCACCTTCATGGAAAAAGTGAAACATGGTTGAAGAACATCATATTTTAGCTGGCTGATAGAAATAAAATATAACCTCCTCCAGGAATTATACAACAACACAGAAGAGGATCTTATGAGAATATTAGAAAATTCAAACAAGCAAAATTCCTGCTGGTGCAAATGAGTCTATTTCAGCTCAACGCTGTTAAATGGATAAAAATTAGGTGCGACAGAGCTACAGGTTTTCTTTGTGCTTGGAAACCTTTATGAACACAGTCTGGTAACGCAATAATGCATAAAGCAAGGAAGAAATCTCATGCTCATTTTAAGTTATGCAAATTTAATAACCTTTTGGATGCATTATGAATTGAAATCCTATGAATTAAAAACTACATTCGGCAGCAAAACCGTGAGGTAGTTGTTTTCTTTATGACTTTATCAGCCTCAGGTTTCAGAGCAATCCCGGTCCAACCTTCTATACAACAATGCTGGAGTTCAATAAGTTTTGAAGGTTTTCAATGATCCGTTTATTCATAGCTTTCCCAAGTCCCATCCCAGGTAATGACAGCTTTTGACAGACTGCCCCAGGACAGCTGTGGCTACAGTCCAATAGCTTCCCACCGTCAGTCTGCAAATGTGTGTGTGAAGGAGTGAATGACTATACACAATGTTAAACACATGATAAAGTTACTATTTTTACCATTTAATGCTCTGAACTTTGACTGAGCCAGTATAGCAGCTTGATCATTAACTTTTTCAGAAATGCTGAAAAAGTAAATTCTTTAGTAATTGACATTTCTTTGAATATAGTTGGGCTCACTTGAAAACAAGCCCAATAAATAGCCCTCCACCACTGTGCTTGTGTTTGGTTTTTGCTGAACATGTTTCTGTGCATCATGGCCAATCATCTCCACTTTGGTTTCATTTGTCTGAATTACATTTTTCTGGAGGTTTGGTGGCATAGGCAGCTCTTCAAACCTAACTGCCTAACAATATTACCTTTAGAGAAAATATACTTTCTCAGAAAAGATTGTTCAACCTTTCTCTACTGTACTGTTATGAAGATTTAACATGGTAAACAGAATCTGCAGAACCTGAGATTGAGATTGAGATTGTAATTTTCTTGAGCACTGACGTGGTGGGAAACCAGCTGGGATAACCAGACCAGAAAAGACTGCCAGCAGTCTCAAATTGTTTCCACCTATGAATAATTTTTAGAACAGACTATTGGCTTTAGATAATTTGAATAGAAGCTAGTAGTTGGACAACAATTATTTCTGTAAGGCTACAATGTCTGTTAAGCCACATTTACATGATCCAGACCAACAATCCACCAAGATTGTGTTTAGGGAGGTGATCATAATTCCTGATGTTCACTTTATTAAGGAGTTTTAATAATCACTATTTACTGCTACATTTCCCATCAAATATTATGGTAGCAAAGTCTGTCACTAGTCCTTGCTCTAAATATTAAGCAGATGGGTAGAGTTGAACTCTAGGAAGCAGTGGCTCATATTTGCAAAATCTTTGATTAGGACACTACACTGTGTGCCTAGCAAAACAAAAACAAGGCTGTGAGATGATAGTGATGGGTGGTGAACACTGATTGTCTACCGCTGCTGCCTCAGCTTGCCTTAGGTGCTTGAATTTACAACAATGATTAGACTATAAATTTTTGCTTGTTTTTTTTTTCTCTGTTGGCAGAACACACACAGAGAGCGATGAATCTAGAAAAAAATGAGAGAGAGGAGCTGGATGTAGCCAAGAGAAAACCAGACATAATGTCAGAAGATGAAGAGAAAGTTTGTCATTATGTCAAGGTCACTCTTGTTACACTTACTTTGAAAACAATAATTTAACATAATGAAGTATATAGAAATAAGGTTGCTGAACAGAGTCAGTGATTTGAATATTATAAAGAAAAAGAAGCCCAATACAGAATAAAGAGGAGACAAAAAGAGCTGAATGGACTGAAAAGCAAGAGAGAAGTGAAAAAAATTAACAACATAAAATTGTGGGAGCTACAATATGTCATAAGGTGGTGTGGGTGGTGGTGGTGAGGCAAGCGCAGCAGACCCAGATGTGGTGTAGATGAGGAGTTTAATGATGAATGGAAAACAAAACAAAAACAGTCCACAGACCTGGCAGCACTGACGGAGCGGAAGGCTAATGCTCCCAACAGGTAGCAACAGGATATAACGAGGACTCGACGTACACAGACTGACGGAGACGGAACTGAGACGTTACAAGACGTTCACTGACGTAGGACCCGACGAAGACAGACACACACAGGTGACACTAAATACACAAGAGGGTAATCAGGGAACGAGACACACCTGGGGACTAATCACGGGGAGACAGGACAACACAGAGACTCAGACACAGGAAACTTCAAAATAAACCCAAAAAACACAGATCACGACAGTACCCCCCCCTCAAAGGGCGGCTCCCAGACGCCCAAAACAGAAAAACACAACAAGGGTGGGTGGAGGGGAGCTGGACGGGGGGCCAGAGTCCAACACAACAAAAAACAAACCCAACCGGGTGGGCGGAGGCACACGAAGGCCAAGAGTCCAAAAACAAACAAAACAAACCCAACTGGGTGGAGGAGGCGGAAACCACGGAGGCGGTCCGGCGGCCGTCCGCGGCGCCGGAGGCGGAAACCACGGAGGCGGTCCGGCGGCCGTCCGCGGCGCAGGAGGCGGGAACCACGGAGGCTGTCCGGCGGCCGTCCGCGGCGCAGGAGGCGGAAACCACGGATGCGGTCCGGCGGCCGTCCGCGGCGCCGGAGGCGGAAACCACGGAGGCTGTCCGGCGGCGTCGCGCGCAGGAGGCGGGAACCACGGAGGCTGTCCGGCGTCGCCAGCGCGCAGGAGGCGGAAACCACGGAGGCTGTCCGGCGGCGTCCGCGGCGCAGGAGGCGGGAAACCACGGATGCTGTCCAGCGGCCGTCCAGCGCAGGAGGCGAGAACCACGGATGCGGTCCGGCGGCCGTCCCGCGGCGCAGGAGGCGAGAACCACGGATGCGGTCAGCGGCCGTCCCGCGGCGCAGGAGGCGAGAACCACGGAGGCTGTCCGGCGGCCGTCGCGCGCAGGCGAAACCACGGAGAGCTGTCCGCGGCCGTCCGCGGCGCAGAGGCGAGAACCACGGAGGCTGTCCGGCGGCCGTCCGCGCAAGGCGGGAACCACGGAGGCTGGCAGCGGCGGCCGTCCCGCGGCGCAGGCGAGAACCACGGAGGCTGTCCGGCGGCGTCCCGGCGCAGGAGGCGGAACCACGGAGGCTGTCCGGCGGCCGTCCCGCGGCGCAGGAGGCGGGAACCACGGAGGCTGTCCGGCGGCCGTCGCAGGCGCAGGCGGGAACCACGGAGGCTGTCAGCGGCGTCGCAGCGCGCAGGAGGCGGGAACCACGGAGGCTGTCCGGCGGCCGTCCAGCGGCGCAGAGGCGGAACGCCACGAAGCGGCGAGCACAAAAGGAGTCTCTGGGGCGCGCGCAGAAGCGGCAGGAGCACAAGGAGTCTCTGGGGCGCCGCGGCGGCGGCGACGAAGCACAAAGTCTCTGGGGCGCCGGGCGGCGACAAGGAGCACAAGGAGTCTCTGGGGCGCCGCAGGCGGCGGACGAGGCACAAGGAGTCTCTGGGGCCGCACGGGGGCGGCGACGAGGAGCACAAGGAGTCTCTGGGGCCGCACGGGGGCGGCGACGAGGAGCACAAGGAGTCTCTGGGGGAGCACTAGGGGTCTCGGGAGGATCACTAGGGGGCTCTGGACTGACACTAGGGGGCTCGGGGAAATCACTGGGAGACTCGGGGAACTCACTGGGCGGCTCCGGCCGCGGAAGCGGTGCTGGCGGCTCCGGCTCCGGCCGCGGAAGCGGTGCTGGCGGCTCCGGCTCCGGCCGCGGAAGCGGTGCTGGCGGCTCCGGCCGCGGAAGCGGTGCTGGCGGCTCCGGCGCCGGCCGCGGAAGCGGTGCTGGCGGCTCCGGCTCCGGCCGCGGAAGCGGTGCTGGCGGCTCCGGCTCCGGCCGCGGAAGCGGTGCTGGCGGCTCCGGCTCCGGCCGCGGAAGGGCTGCTGGCGGCTCCGGCCGCGGAAGGGCTGCTGCTGGCTCGGGAGATGACGGAGCTGGTGTGGTGGAACGGGAGGACAGAGATTCGGGTCTGGGAGGCAGCGGTTCTCCAGCCATTACAGCTAGCGCTGCCTCACGCTCCCACTCTGCCTCCCTCTGCAATTCCACCAGCTCCGGAAGCGGAAAACGTGGAACCCAATAGTCCAGCAACAGACCCAATCGGATGGCAAATCCGAGCCTTCGCCAGGCCATGTACGGCTTGGCCATGGCCTCCTCATACTCGCGTATGGTGTCTTTTAACTCCTGCATCTCTTCTGGGTCCATGATGGTACAGCGTGCCTCACCGTTCTATGTGGTCGGGTCCTTCTGTCATAAGGTGGTGTGGGTGGTGGTGGTGAGGCAAGCGCAGCAGACCCAGATGTGGTGTAGATGAGGAGTTTAATGATGAATGGAAAACAAAACAAAAACAGTCCACAGACCTGGCAGCACTGACGGAGCGGAAGGCTAATGCTCCCAACAGGTAGCAACAGGATATAACGAGGACTCGGCATTACACAGACTGACGGAGACGGAACTGAGACGTTACAAGACGTTCACTGACGTAGGACCCGACGAAGACAGACACACACAGGTGACACTAAATACACAAGAGGGTAATCAGGGAACGAGACACACCTGGGGACTAATCACGGGGAGACAGGACAACACAGAGACTCAGACACAGGAAACTTCAAAATAAACCCAAAAAACACAGATCACGACACAATAACCTGGAACATGTTACTATTCATTTTTGAACATAAAAAAAGATCCCACATCATGTCTAAATATGTATTCCTCATCATATTCCATTTGAAAATCTTTTTCCCTGTGAAATAAAAATAACATTCATCTTTGCAATATTGATAGAAGATGTCATTTGAATAATGATGGGCCAGTAGCACTTTATTTCCAGGAACACTTTTGGCTCGTATTATACAATCTATTTCTAGGATTGCATGTTCTCTCCTAATAAGGGCCATAAATCAGCTTTGCTTCTGCCGTTTTCCCATTGCTTGGAAGCAAAATTTTTTGCTCTATTTATCCACAAAACATCTACTAAGGATCCAGAGAAATGACAAGAGGTCAGATCTATAAGGATGGTAAAAGAAGTGAATTAGATATTGATAACCATGTGCACAATCTTCGAATTGTAGCTTTGACCAGTTAAATACTGCAAAAGTGAACAGTAGTTTAATTCCCCATTGTACACCACAGTTTATATAACAAGTAAATAAGATGAGAAAAGGAGAGAAACGTGGGGAAAAAATCTGAGTTGATTAAGCAACTGCAGGGCTTTGCACAGTAGAGCAGTGAATAAAAACAACTTTTAGTTTTAAATGTATTGCCTCGCTAAGATGAGTTCTTTAGTAAAGTTGAACACTTACTCAAGGCTGAGAGTGTTGTCCTAAGCCTGCAACATGAAAAACTGAAAATGTAAAAACCTTTGGACAAAACAGAGTTTGATGTAAAGAATTACATTAATATTTTATCACAGCTCCTCTTTCAACTGGAATTATACAATGTGCCGTGTGAATTTTCTTTTTTTTGTAATTTATGACTGTAAAATTATGGTAAAAGAAGTGCTATGTTTTAATATCTTATGTTATTGACATAGTAAAGGCTGCTGAAAAGACAAAAAAAAACCCCCAAAAAAAACATGCCATCTCCTCTCTACGGTGGGGGAAGATGATAGGAAACAAAGGAAGATTTGAAAATAGAGTTTATTTTCTATTTTTGGAAAATATATTTCTAAAAATATATTTTTAGAAATAGAAAATCTTTGATTAGAATAAGAAGAAATTTTAAAAACTATTTCAACCATTCAAAAAATAAACAAATTTTTATTGATAAAAATAAAGCATGTCTGTATAATAAGGGAAAGCCTTTTGATAAATATACTTGTTGGACAGAGAAATTGGTGCTCCATTGTTCTACTTTACCATCTCAGAAGTAATACTCAATATTCATTAGTCATCAGGGGGATTTCTTTATGCAGAATTGCTTTAAAATTCAGGTTCAAAAGTTTGAAATTGTCAGATGAAAGTAAAAGAAACAATCCAATCTGCACTGAAGAAAACTGAGTGGAAAACTTGTGTAACTTTTGAGACCCAATTTTGAACTCTGGATCACAAGATTATTCTTTGTCCTTTTAGATACAACAGTGGGAAGAAAAACAAGGCCCTCAAAGTTTCACAGTTTAACTGTCAAAGATGTCCTCTGTGGGTATATTTAACAGAGTAGTATTTAAAAAACACTAAGAATGTCACAAATTTAGAAAAATTGGCAGCTAAAATGGATAAAAATCCCTCTGAGGAAAAAAAAAATAAAGATTCTGTCTCGCCTTAATAGTCAATTACTTCTTTTATACTTTCGACCAAACCTAACCTTCCCATTCACCAAAGAAAGATTTAATTTAAGACAAAAATGCAAATGAGACTGGTTTTAGAGTGCTGGGATGTTTGGTGCATTGCTTAATAATTTCCTAATGTGTGCAGTGAACCCCCTATAACTCTGGTGGTCCAGAATGCCCCTTGTTATGGACGTTGACTGCACTGAGTACAATGAAAGTATCAGAACAGAAATATGTGGGCGTCTACCGCATCGTATATCTCCATGGTGCGTGGGTTTGAACTCCCACAGCTATCCCCTTGATCAGTGCTTCAGATTGAAACCACGTCCTTTATTGAATGAATTTGGAGTTTTCCTTTTCATAATTTATTACAGCCAGCTTTCCATCATAGAATGTGCAACTTCTCCTCAATATACAGTTTAGACAATTAATATGATTTCTTAAATGAATCTGGGTTTTAATAATTTGGATGCTGTAAAGTGATCACCTAATGTGCACAACTAGGGTGCAAACATATTCCTTTACTCATCTTTGAAGTCGAGTTTGACACTTTCCATTTAATGCAAATGGAGGCAGACTGGAGGCAGACGATAAACGGGTCAATCATCCAGGTCACTGGCAAGATTGAAACCCACAAATGTGATCTTTTTACAAACCATGCGAAGTGCAATCAAGGTGCCCTGACAAAAGCTTCAATGTGGATATCCACTAAGGGTAGTGGACTCATCTTAGCCGGTGCTGGGTAGAACTATAGAATTTTAGAAAGCTATTTTGTTTGACATGTTGAGTCAAGTTTGTGGTTCATACTGGCTGTGAGAGAGTGTATTTAACTAGATAACAGGAAGGCATAACAGGAGGACAGCAAAACTGCTCATCTTCATCCTCTGTCGGTGATGGAAAAAAAAAATTGAAAATGTTGGCAGCATTTTGGCAGTCTCTGAGATGCAGAAGTGATTATTTTTTCTAGAGAAGGTACACAGAGACATCTGTGATTTAGTAGACCTGCTGAGAAGAATTAGTGGAATTTCACTTTTCTAGATTTGTTGCACAAAGCTGGAATAATGTCACTAATGGCAAAGCGTGGAGCAGAGGGCAATGATTTAAAACCACAAGGAGTTTGAATGCATAACTTCTATAGGTATGTGCCTTGACTGCATAAAGCTGTCCACCCACAGATTAACTGTATTTGGGTCCCACTTGCTCCTGCCGTGATGTTCGAATATTATGTTCTTGTAAATATGATCCTGGAAGCTGGCAGAATTGCCACCTGAAAGTTTCCTCCATGTAAAGGGGAAGATTTTTTGGGGAAGGACATTTTAATGTCAGATGGAATTAGACATCAGACTCACGTTATATCTGAAATCAAGATGAAAAAGGTCTTGTCAGAAAAAGGTGGCCTCGCTTGAATTAATTAATGTAGAAGACGGGATTATCCTTCAGATTTAGTGTGCAAGGACATTTGAGGACATAATTATGTGTGGAAAAGAAAACTTGATTTATGATCTGACAGAAACCTGAAGACAGAATGCCAAACTACGATACATGCCATAAATTATTTAACAGAACAAAGAGGGAAATCAGAGATATTTTTGACAGCCGACACTGTGAAGAGTAAGGACGTACTGCTTTGAAACTGACTTTTCACTATCTCATTATTTTATGATCCTTTGTTATAGAAATGTACAAAGACGTCCACTGGGTACATGCAGCGGCCTATCTTTTGTTTGATTGACTATGACCAATAATCAGCTGCCCTCTCTCTTGAAAATCTGATCTTTGTTCAGTGACCACATAAAACGTAAGAGCTACCAGACTATGATGAACAGAAACACTTTTCACTCAGTTACTGAGAAGAAGACTAAGAATAAAAAGACTTGTTAAATGGAAATTGTATTTTGTACCACATGTTGAGACATGTGAGTCAATCAGACCAAGAGAAATCAAGAGAGAAAAAGATGTCGAGCAGATAACAGGAAGGTTGAACATAAAGTACAATTGCTCTGTTTTATACTTTTGAGGTTCTAAGCTATGCTTGTCATTACAGATGTTCAATTTTGAAATGATGGGAGCCTACTGGAAATTTGATCAATAAGCTGCTGCTTTCTCTTACACTACACAAAGAGTTTGTTTTAACAATGAACACCATCAATCACTAACAAATCTGTCAACACCAAAACAGTCTGCTTTGAGTTTTTCTAAAACAGGATTTAGTGATAAATCAGGGCAAGAAGATTAGGCATTTGACATTGCGAAAGATTTTCTTTTAATATCATAGATTCGAGATCTTAAAGATAACTATAAACCAATTCAGTAGGTCATGATTCACGTTTTATTCTGAGTGAATATATGAGCATTAATGTGCAGAAGGAAAGACCAAATAGGTTGGTTTTAAAACTATAACAATTCTATAGAGGAAAGCGTGACTATACCTGGGGGCTCAAACAGAAAACAACACTCACTTTTCCTTAGGGTAAAGACAGAGATGGATAGAATGAGACAGGAGAGAGGAAGGGAGGAGGAGCGGAAAGGGACCACAGGAAACAAGCCTATAGATAGAAAGACTGTCAGCAAAGCAAATGTATGGCATTTGAAGGTTTAAGCAGCAGCCTGGAGCATTGATTCTGCTCTTGTCTCTTTGAGATGGAAGCATCCACGAGTGTGCTGATGTGTAATCAGTCTGATGAGATGTGTTGTGCAATGGTATGAGACAGTAAGCTTCCAGACCTTCAGAAAAACAGAAGTAGGGAAAGTACTTAAGCTGGTGTAGAAATGCACTGATAGTGATTTTCCCAGCCAATACCAAAACTCAGGTTTTACACTGCAATCTGACATGACAGTTTCGATTTAAATTTTATCTGATTTTTTATCTTATAAACACAACACGTTCTTTGACTGAGGTAGTGTTAACACCGACCAGAGGGGCTCGAGCTAATCCCTGGTTGACTGATTGTGGTGCATCTCCGTCCCAGTGTACTGACAAAGCATAAACTAGGATGACTTGGTTTGTATCTTAGTTCATCTTTAGCACATTGTGCTCAAACAGGTGCCACAGACGCAATGAGAAAGAGAAAATGGATGAGTTATTGATTCAGACAAAGGTGGCTGCCAACGAAAAGCCAGACATTTTACAAGGCCAACATTATCAAATAACATGAGAGGTTAATGCTTCCCGCCGCGCAGCACATACAAAGGGACTCAAAGCAGCATGAACAGCAATCGTGCTCCCTCACACAGTCAGCTGAGCTCAGCAGGATTAGCAGAGCTCAACTGAGTTTTATGTTTGGCATTCAGCACAAGCCACAAATAAATTATAGGTGACAGCTCAACACCTCTCTGACAACTTTGTGCATTTTATCACAATTTGACACAGCCTTAATTTTGGGGAAGCATAGCTCACTTCACTGTTCCAGAAGAAGTACTGCAGAAGTTTTCTTATCTTTATAACCCCTTTTATAGTTTATCAAGAATACTAAAACAAAATTGAATGTTTTTTTTTTTTTTAGCATTTGGTGTGATAGCCCAATGTAAATTAGTATATAATTGCAATATGGAAAAAAAAAAAAAACAAATATATAGTGTGCAAGTGTGGTGTACATATAATAATGGTAATTGGGAGAATTAGTTAATAAAGTAAGTACAGTCCTTTATAGACTGGCAAGAAGAAAGTCATTGCTGATAAAGAAGTCGTGTTGTAGTTTGTCATGTAGGGAACAACAAAAATGATAATCACAGGTCTCTAACTCCAGTCCTCCAGTCGCTGTCCTGCAGTTTTTAGATGTGCCACAAGTACAAAACACTGGAATGAAATGGCTTAATTACCTCCTCCTTGTGTAGACCAGTTCTCCAGAGTCTTGCTAATGACCTAATTATTCTATTCAGTTGTGGTGCAGCAGAGGGACATCTAAACGTTGCAGGACACCGGCCCTTGAGGACTGGAGTTTGACACCCCTGATGTAAATGAAGCTGCTCTGGCCAGAAGAGTGTCTATGTGTACTATGAAACATTATGTGGCATAAAATTTACTTTACACATGACCCTTACCTCACCATCTCCATCCTAATCCAACAGCATCAGCATCATGCTGTGGAGATGTTCTTCACAGCATGACGCTGTGAAGAACAGTTGAAGTTAAGCAGAGTTTGTGGGAAGATTGTTGAAATTGAATACATGGTAATTCTGGGAGAAAACATGGTAGAGATACCAAAAAGATGGGTGGAGGTTCACTTTCCTGGAGGACAATGATTCCAAATGTACAGCCATGGCCCAGTCAAAGTTCAGATCTAAATCTAACTGAGAATCTGTGTTGTTTTCTATGCAGCCTGGCTGAACTTCAGATGGTCTGCAAAGAAGGAGAAAAATATGTCTGCAGCCTACTCAAGACATGCAGAGGATGTGGAACAACAATCCAAAAACATGTTGCTCTGACTGAAGCAAAGTGAAGTTCTCACAAAGAACTTCTCAATCATGCAGTGCTTTGTGTAGATCTATCCCATCAAACATAAATAAAATCAACTGAAGTTGTGGTTGTAACTTGTAACAAATTGGGAAGAAAGTTAAGGGAAATGAAAACTTTTGCAAACCACTTGAGATTTGACTTGTAGAATCAGGGGTCTGTGTTAATTATTTTGGTGTAGCAACTCAGAAAAAAAAGTGTTAAATCATACATTAGAACAAGGAAGACAGTAAAACAGATGTAGTGTATTGGCATTTAAGAAGCAGACAGCCGACGCATTAATTTTCATTGAGATCTAAGAACCCGACAAAAAGACCAGCTGTCAACAGTTCAGCCACTGGATCCTGACCGGCTTTTATGCGTCTTTTAATGTTACTGTCATCACCAAAATGAGTGGGATCCGACAATTCCGTTGCACACTTTGATAAACTATTACATAAACAGCAAGCACCTCCATTTAAATGCTATTATTTTCAATTATTTTCTAAAATAAAAGGGGAAACAATCAGTCTCTTAAGTTTCATCAGTAATTACCAGCAGCCTACCTCAGACATGGTCATACGCTTTCGACTCGTGTCCACTCACGAGAAAAGCATAAAGCCAGACGCGTCAAGTTAAAGAAAAATCCCCGCTGACAGTGGGAAAAAATAACCACCGGCTCCTGTTTCTATTCCCGGGCGTCTCTCCGCCTGTGTGTGTGCGAGCGCAGCCAGAGCTGAGCCTCACTTCACACCAAGACCGAGTCAGACACCTCCAAGGGACAAGGGGAGGGGTTTCAGACACCTACCAGCTTTACGTGCCCGACGCTCTGTTCCTGTGACATCTTGGAAGTATCCCGATATGATTTAGGGAGAGAGAAAAAAAATACAGAACTCGGTTAAAGAGCTAGTCTGGGTACTGCAAATGACTCAATTCCTTCTGCTGGAGACCCCGCGTAAAGAACTCCAAAACGACAGCCCCCGGAGCGCTCCGTCTGTCGGCCAGACTCAGAGCAAGTCAGCTGTGCCGCTCCGCCGGCGAAAGCTCCCAGGCAAAGCGAAATGTTCAACTTTGGAAAAAACGAGAGAGGGAAAGAGAGCAAGAGGAGGAAGGGAGGGAGGCGGACAATCACAGGAAAAGCGGCTCCTCCTACCCTCTCAATACAAAACGCAGAAGCCAGCAGATACAAGGTTTCGGCGCGCCCCGCCTGAACTGCGGAGCACAAAGTGTTAACGCCTAGTTAACTCACTGAATGTGTGCTTTAGCAGAAGACTGCAGGTCACAGTTTGAGGCGGATTTATTTAAAGAATTTCGAGGAGTCAGACAGTGAGGTCACATAGGGTTAATTCACCTTCATGGAGCCGTTTTCCACTAAGCATGACAAATGTGGCCACATTTTCTTTTTCCACTTTCTTACTTTGGAAAATGATGTAACCCTGAGCAATAAATGCAGATTTGTAATTAAACATCATAGACTTTTCATTATTATCATTTAGTAAAGCAGGAAACTAGAGAAATTAGAGCCTTAAATCCTAAATGGCCCAGGGGCATCAGTTGAAATATTCATAGATCTAGACTTAAGCAGATATTTTTTAATAACAGCAACATAATGCTTTAATTCTATCAACCATCCTTGTAATGTGGAAGGGACAAGATGCATAGCATTTCTACATATAAAAATAAAATCGGAGAAATTTGTTGTGCATTTGTACACAACACCATTTGTGATGCCCCTGAATAAAATCCAGAAGTCACCTAATTAGTACAAAGAATCCAGCTGTGTGAAACAGTGTTTACATCTATAGCTGTTCTGTGAAGGCCTCAGAGGTTTGCTGGAGAACATCAGTAAACAAAGAGCATCACGAAGACCAAGCAGCACAGCAGACAGGTCAGGGACGAAGCCCTGGAAATGTTTAAAGCACATACAACAAAATCCCAGCTTGTGAACATCTTACAGAGGATTGTACAGTCAATTTTCTGAAAATGGAAGAAGTATTGAAGGCAAAACTGTTTCCATGAACTGACAGACTGGACAATGGAATTAGTAAAACAACAAAAATGCCTGTGGTTACTCTGGGTGGTTCGACTGAAATGTTTCAAAAAGACAGTTTTTGTTGGAGGAAAGCCATGAGATGGCCCATTTAGCAGTGGTGGGTGTTGACAGGATGCTTTACTTCAGCAGAGGAAGGGAAGCAGCTCAAACTGGATAGGAAGATGGAATTTGATATTCACGGATGCTTTCTATTTTATCTGGCTAACCAAAACAACGACAAAAAAAAAATCTCTGCCAAAGTCAAAGGGTTGGTCCTACCAACAAAGCTATGGCTCAGTGGGATGAAATACAATTGCAGGACACATATTTAGGATTTTTAATTGCACAAAATTTTGAAAACCAGGTATACCTTTCCATAGCTATGTGCTACTTTGTATTGGTCCATCATCAAACATTCGGTTTGTGTTTGATAGAACATGGAGAAAGTTCAGGAGGTATAAACACTTTCACAAAGGACGACGTCCCAGGGCTTTCTTTGAACTTTGTTCTTCTGATCAGCTGTTCATGTTTGTTCTGCCACTTGAACATGTGTGTGTTTAATTGGAAACAATGCAGGGGTTAAGAGGCAGACTGGCCCGGCGAGTCGCTGCCGTTTGCCTGTCGTGACCTGCACCTGTCTGACCTGCGACAGCGTGGCACGTATTTCTTTTTTGTGTGCGTCGTCTGATGCTTTGTTGCTGCTTTTGCAGTGAGGTCACCCTTTCAAAATAAACACAGGCACAATATAATCTACCTTCAATAGTGCAGACATCACTTATTATTTTACCATGAACATAAAACTATTGTATTGAAAAATGTGTCAGAAAAATAGTCACGTACCAGTCTTTCAACGTGAATAGAGTCATTGGTGCAAGGTCTGATTAATTAAGCAGTGTTACTTGCTGACTAGGACAGAGGTTAGACTCAGATTTCTGCTTCTACAACACAACAGGGAGAGCTGAACAGTGCCAGACAAGGTGTGTCCTTACAAGCAGGTGTGTCCTCAGACTATCAACAAGATGTAACCATGCAAGGTGTCTGGGGGCTCGCTCACAACCTTTAAGTTCACAACTCACCATATTTGCCCATCTGTCTAACTTCAAAGTCTCTGCAAACACATTTCAAGGCAATAAAACCTGCTTTTTGTCCCTCATATTCAATATGGGGGACAATATTCAATATTCAAAACCTTGCATGTGAACAATCAGCTGAACAGCTGTGCTTTGAGTTGACCGTATCAGGTTTACTTATTTCTGTTTACTTGGCTCCTTTGTTACATAAAGAGCTGTAGTCGTGCTACCAGACAAACAGGTTGACAAGAACTTCAGTCCGATCAAATGATAAGAAAAGTTATGCACACCATTGTGAATCAAAGTGATTTCCACTTAAGCAACTTTAAGACTTTTGTTGTGATAAAATACAGAGCTGAAACTGTACCTTATCTTGTTCTTCCTATTTAAGCTGTCTCTGTAAGTGAAGTTATAAAAATAACATGCTGCACTGAGTACACTGTAAGACCAAGTTACGAGTGAATATCGTGCCTATTCCCGGCAGGAGGTATTTTGAGTTTTAATAGGTCTTTTACCCTTTGAGCCTGAAAGAACGCCTGGCTGATTGACTGTGCAAGCTAAGCCTGGATTCAGCCTGAGGCACCTACCAGTGCTGTCTTCACTTGCTGACCACATGGACATCTGAGTTTTCTGAGCCAGGCAGTAAGCAGCACTGAGCTGAAGCTTTTAGCATCCGGCACTCTAAATGGACTCAGTGTTTTGTGGGTTGGCGAGCATTAATGTATGTTTACTCACCGTGTGTTCAAAGCATCTCCTTTCTTTACCGCAGCGATTGGTCACAGGATTGCTATTGACATTTTGTTTGAAGCCAGCTTCTTTTTTAATCTCTCTCTTTTTCATTCTGAGCCACTGAGACTCACTTCCAATTATGCTGTAACACCCGTGTGATTACAGCAACCATATTAGCAAATATACGGCTGATAGCAATGGATTACAGTCTTAAGATTCTCAGTAACAAAGAAACCTTTTGGCTTGGGCAGACTGGAAATGTATGCAGAGAAAGTTGGCAGATATTGTACTACTTCACTTGACTTACGCTGAGCTTACTGATGCCAAATGATGAAGCAGAATCGTTTGTCATCTTTAGGGATATAGCAATACAGCCAGTTTATGAGACAAAACAAGACACGATATTGGGCTCAAAATGCTTAACAACATTTTTGAAGATATTGTTGTTAAGCAATCTCTTGTTTAACATCAAGTCTAGCAATGGTTTGCCTTAACAAATGAAAAGTGTTTAATCAGTGCATGATAATTCATTCTATATCTGACTAGACTATATATATGGATTTTGTGCTCGTCTATGTTGGTCCTCAAGGTAAAAATGAGTTAATATGAACATTTTGTGTTATCACAATCTTAAAGTGGGTTCTAACCCTTCTCTGTTCAGTGAAGAAAATCAAGTTCAGGTTTGACCAACGTATTTTAGATTTTGAATTGAAGATGATCAAATCCTGGCTTGACTCCTTGAAAACTTGTGCTGTAGGTTTTTACTCTTAGCAGTGATACAAAGATAGAACGTAGATTCTAATTCTAGCACTGGTTACCTTCCTGCTGTGGCGCATTCTCTTTGTAATGAAAAGTCAGCTTGTCCACATTTCTAGTTTGAGTTGAGAGTTGTTATATGCAAACAAATCAATATTTGATTTGTTTGCATCAAATATTGCTGCCATACATCAAAATCAAAAGTTGCGAGCCTACATTTGGATCTCAGGTAACTACTATCAAATGTAACATTTTACAGCCTTTATTAGTGAGTGTGTTCTTTTACTGGTTGAATGCCTAAAACAGAGAGACGTACATTAGCCTTTTTAGTTCATACTTACATGCATTTAATATGCTTCACAATCAACTGAAAGGTCCCAACATGGAATGAAGAATTGAAGGCAATCCACATTATGCTCCTGATCCACCTCTGGAGGTAGTCATAAATTCATAATCACTATAAACTGTGACACGATAACATGATCTCACGGAACGAGTGTCATGTAGTACAAAGCAATAGATCCAGTAGCTGCAGCACCAGGAGTTTGCTGATCCACACAGAGCAGTGACATCATCATCCAGCACCAATCTGATGTAAGAAACATGCCGATTAGCAGAATCTGAAGCAGATAAGACACGCTGAGGTTGATACACAACAAAATGCCTGTTATTTAAAGAACTTATATTGAGACAAAGAGCTCAGCACTAGAGAAAATCCTGCACATTAGATGAATGCTGCATGTGTTATGTCACACCCCACCAAAATCCACAAAAATGCTTGGATGATAAGAAAGCTTTTTTGTAGAACTATAATCCAAAAGGGTCTATTGTCATAACTCTGTTTTGCTATTAGTGATTACCAGCACAACAATTAGGAAATCTCACTGGTTGTCAGCTTTCTTCTAGAATGAGGTTAAGTCAGACAACAATGAATACCCAAAATGCTGCCTCAAAAAACTTAGTTTTTATTGCAGTTTTTGCTTCTAATACAGAATAACCAAGTGTTGTGAGCCAGCCCAACAATCAGCCTTTACTAGGCAACAACAGGCTTTATTAGAGAAAATAAATAATTTCTCCCTTTTTTAGATCAGAACAGAGTCTCAAACATAAATATAGGTGTCAAGATTAATGTACTTCTTCCTGGAGGTTTTAATACAATTTTCCACTGATACTGCGGTTCCATGGTGCAAATCAAGACAGACTTCAATTAGAATAGCAATATTGTGATGTCTTATTAATAAGATCTATATCAATGATCATCAGACCTGGAATGATATTTACACAAAGTTGTGCAGTACTGTTTGAGCTGTGATGGACCATTTTCCAAGTTTTACTGCAATATTTACATTTACTGACAAATCCATGAAGCTTATAACTTATACATGAGGCACATATCTCCATCATGCACAAGTGACAGCAAGAGGTATGTGTGTGTGGAGGGTGGGGGGAATGTTCAGTCTCTTGTCCATCAACAATAATAATTGTGTGCAGGGGAGAAGAAGGAACTGAACCAACAGCCATCTGACTAATTAAACATTTTTAACCAACAACAGAAGTGAATGTATGTCTATGATATCTGCACAAGTTCACAGAAGCAGCTCATGTTTGATGGTATTTATATAAAAGAGGCTCTTTCAGCTAACATTGGCATTAGGAAAAAAGTGATGAATTCATATGAAGGACGAAGGGTAAGTGACAGAATGAGGACAAGCTGAAGGAGTGAGGCTGCTGTTGACAGCAAACCCGTTGGACGACGGAGACTTGGCCTTGCCATTGTGCTGCTGTGGCCCAGGCATTGGGGCAAAGCACATATCAAATTACCATCAGCTTAACAACACTTCTCTGGGTGTGTGTGTGTATGTGAGTGCATGTGCAAGCTCGCCACATAAACAAACGCACACAGAAAAAATACGTTCATGGACGTCAACATGCATGCTGCCATGAAAAATGACCAGTACCATCAAACAGCGTGAGTCCAGAGGATATGCATCAGCTCCTCTCTTTCCTCTTTCCTCTCCCAAAGCCCACTGCTCATCAGAGACTCATTGTACTCGTCTGTCTGTGTGCTGCAAAATGAGGTGATCAAGAAAAACACTCAGAAAAAAACTCTTTTGTTTGCTTTTGAGCACTGAAATCTTTAGGAGCTGAAACCTTAAAGCAGGTGTCTACATTTGTTTTATGCCACTGTTTTTTCTACTGTGGAGAATAAATAACTAAAAAACTCACTAACTGTAAGGGTGATTTCTATTTCACTGCTGTAGCCTCAGTCTTAGTCCTAAATCCTACAGGTTGTGTCCCAAATCTTTCTGAAGAGAAGGGCAATGGACATTTAACTCCACTTCTCTGCAGTCTAATTGTGGTGGTTTACAAATGCTTTGGAGGTATTTGACCATCCAAAGTTTTGCATTACACTTGATTACAGTATCAATAATGTTTAACTGTGAAATATTTAGAGATGAGTAAATTTCATCACTGCACTTATTGCACAGGTGGAATCCTGTCATTATACCATGTTGGAGTTTTATTTTATACTCATGTGATTATTGATTATGAAAAGTCAGCTTGTCCACATTTCTAGTTTGAGTCTCACCACCAAAGGTTGCAAATACTTTGCAATATAATCAAAGAAGAAAATACAAATGTAGAAATCTTTTCAAGTGAAAATGAGGAGTTTTTGAATGATGGCATTCTGACAATAATAGTACAGATAGAGGAGGATTTACCCATAGAAAACAATAATTATCTGCACAGATTGCAGTCTGTGGTTTTGTGTGCTGTACTGTTGTTAGAAAGTGGGAAAGGTTGCAGTTAATGAACACAGACATACAGCCTCAAGTAGAAAAGCTGAATCCATTAATTTTTGCATACTCTCGCACTTACTCCAGCATGCACATCAAATAGATTTAGACAGATTTAGATTAGAGCCGCAGTGGGGACGGGGTCAGATCTGATTGATACAGAAAGATTAGATGTGATCTGGCAGAGAATTAAGACCAAGCGACTGGAGTCTGATCAAAAAAAAAAATCCATGTTCAATGAATGGCAACAGCTGCATGAACACGTGTTGTCAACAGAGACAGTGCCTCGACTTTCTTATCACAGTTGCATTGCCTTCTTCACCCTTTGGCTCAACACCAAGACAGCGTGGAGCCGAAAAAGACAGACTACTTGTGGAGATATACGGCAAACTCTGAGGACTGATGGCTGCTGCTGCCAATGGAGAGAGAAACACATTCTTTATGGGGTCATTTGGATGGATATCCCACTGACCCATGCTCTGCGCTGTCATTTGTCATTCGGCACAATAAAATAACAGACAAATCTGTACAGAAACATGCACAAAGGAAAAAGGAGAATAATTAGAAGCAAACTATGTTCTGATAAAAAGATCACATTTAGTGTAGAGAAGGCTGTGTATCAATTTAAGAGAAAAATTTTTGCTACCTCATGGAAAGTTCACAGTGAGATTTAATGACATTCCTTTAAAAGTCAAGATGTCAACAAGTTGCCTTGATGTCCCATTTCTAACAGAAGTAACATGCTTTGATCACAATATCACTATGCAAAATATAACATACTTCTGCAGACCAAATCACAAATAGAAAATCTGCACAACTTTCTCCATTTAATTAATGTAATTTGAATATTGTGGTGATGTTAACTGTGTAGCATCTGTTCAATAACGGAGAATGCCAAAAGCGGCACATTACATCTGATGGGTTTTAATTGACTATGCAATATGAAACCGTGGCTTGATGTCACCAGAATGTTTCGTTAAACTTCAGTTGTAGTCTTACTTTTCTTAATCTGTTTCCAACAAATTGCAGAAAACTGAATTATGTCTAATAACTAGACACATTTTCTCATTGTTTTTAGTGAACTGATAGCACAAGAATAGATGCTGGATTAATAATCTAAAACATATTTGTCTCTAAGAGTTAATTGTTTTTTTTCTAAAAAAATAAAACAAGGAAAATATAAGAAATGCCACAAAGTTCTTTGTCTAGCACCACAGATAATGACATTTTCACATTTTCTGTGACAGAATTTCTTACTAAAAATATTTCATTAATGCAGAGAGTTAGGAAATTCCACCAGAAATTAGAAAGTAAGACATTTACTTTCTAAGTGGAAATAAAAAACAACATAATCTATATGTAATAATTACTGGACCCAAAAAGCTACTATTAGTTGTTTCAGTTTTGCCAGTTCAAAAACATTCAAATTGTATTAGTCGGGCATTCTGGCACATTTGAGCACCTAACAGGTTTCTGTGTCCCGATTTGTGCAGCTGTTGTTGAACTTTCTCCAGCAAGTCTTTGAAAGACATGATGTTAAGTTCCACTCAGACGGCTGCTTTGTGGTCAGTTACAGATATGGTATATTATTCAGACTGTGTTGCTCACATTTCCCAGACATGGTGCATGTTTTTCATGATTACAGGCATTTGAAATCATCCCTTATCTCAGTCACAGTGGATCAATACAGCCCCCGCTGCTGGGCGCATTTCATTTCTACCACGGTATAAACCTTATGCATCCTCTGAAAGATTGCCTGCTCAAACCGATAAGTCAGTACATTGGGCTGGCTGTAGTCTCAATGACATTTTCTTTCTATTTGGATAGCTCCACTGGGCAAAATCTAAGCGGCCTGACGGTTCTCAGACTGGTAAATCACAAGAAGGGCAGAAATCACTGAGGGTACGTTTGATCACAGATCACTGACATGATAATCAGTTTCTGCATATAGATCAGAGGCAATGGAGAGGAAATTAAAGTCTTGCTGGTTTTACAGCATATGCTATTACTGATTACTGTTTAACAAAGCTTGCACATCCTGTTGCAAAAGGCAGGCCACTGAGGTAGGAGAGAGGGAGGAAGTGAGGGGAAGAGTGAAGACAGAAAAAGCAAATAGGAAGTGGAGGGATATAGAGAAATATGGGTCAGACAGAGAAAGACAGTGAGAGCTCAATGTAAATGAGAACGTGTAAACATGTACAGGCTAATCTCATTATCCCTCCTCCATCCTCCTGGGCCTGTGATCAGATGCCCGATTAAAGCAGGAGATGAAAGAAGAGAGGTAGAGGATGGAGATGAAGGTAAGGAGGGAAAGGAAATATAGGACGCCAGAGGTAGAAGATAGGCAAATTGAGAGGAAATAATTACCAATTGAGAAACAATGTGCAAGAAAATTCAGTGTATAGTACATGTTATCTGAGCAGTTCATTTAGGTGAGCACTGTAATGCACTGAAGGAGCAATAAGTTAAAATAAGCAGAAGCTTAAACTTGCTGTAGAGATGGCCTCAAAAAGGTAATGCCATCTCTAGATTACAACTTAATATTTCTAATCATAAACAGAAGGTATGGAAATTTATGCAGGTAGTTATATTTAGTTCTTTAGATTGGAAGTTCAATAGGCTGCAAAATCTGAGAAAAGTGATGCCAATAAAAGGATATGACAACTAAAATAAGGCTCATTAAACTCCATCGGCTGAATGAATCTCTCATTTTTTCAGTCTCATATTTCCTGGTTTAGGAGTAAAAGGTTTATGCATTTACCATTTTTCTTAACCCTTCAGTGGTGTTCTGCTTACTTGAACCAGGTTCCATTTTTACTGGAAGAAAAACATGACAAGAAATTGAGTTTTTAGTTTGAGAATGGCTTGGCTTCGTTTTATGATACTTCTGCAAGAGCATGTCAAGCAGCATATTGCTGAAAGCGCTCAATAGATCCATGTGTGCAGATATTAATAAAATTGTGTTCAGGTCAGCTGGACTCGAGGGCAATAAAAGTGCGGGAGTTGTAAGTGAGACCGTGGTTTGGCAAAAAGCAAAGCTAAATGGCTTGTTGTGAGCTATAACTCTATTTAGTATAAGGATTCATATCACACAGATTGACGATACCTACAGCAAAGATAAATTTTAATGTATTTATTTGAATTACATGTGGTAGAAGTATAATTGTAAAGTGGAATCAATATGAGTCATGCTTTTCTTTTATTCAGAATGAAAATGTGAAGAGTGCGACGACATGTCAATGCTCTATACGTGCATTTTTTAATGCACTTTTAATGAATCGTCATTTGGCCTTTATACATCTTGAAACAAGGCTTTTTTGTTTTCCAAGTTCCCCTGTGGAAAGTGGCTTAGGCTCTGCTGGTTTGAATGGAGAGCTCCTGTGAACCTTACCACAAAATGTTCTCACTGAGTAAAGGACGAGTTTTGACTGCTGGAAGGAGAACCAGCTTCTGACAAGTTTTCTTCCAGGACTGCCTGTTATTAAGCTAAATCAATGTTCCCATCAACTTCCTCTAGATTTCCTAATCCTGCTGAGGAAAGCACTCCCACAGCATGATGCTGCCATTACCATGTTTCACAGAGGAAATGGTGTGTGCTGTGATGGGTGGAAATTCCACATTGGCCTCATTTGACCGTAGTAGCACCTTGGTACAGATGTTTATCATGCACTCTTGTGCATGATGAGTATGTGACTTCCTGATCATTTACACCAGATTATTGGGGAGTTTCAAAGTCAAGAGAACTGAGTACAAATGCTGGCTACACTTTTCTGACTTTCATTTATAAAAGAAATTAAAACATGTACGCTCCCCATTAGTTGCTGAAAAACACAAGAAAAATACATCTCCCGTTTCCCCATTCTCCCTCGGGCACCAGTTTGTTTATAGCTATGGTACACATACTTTGCACACTGCAAAAGAGAGTGAAAGAGTGAACTGGGCTAATGATTGCTGGCACGAATGGATAGCTCTGCTCCTCTTTCTTTTCTCTCTCTAGAAGACAGTGACGGAGTTGGAGAAGATGTGAGTTGTCTTCTGTTAACGCAGCAGCTGGTAGACAGATATGTTTTAGTTCTAACAGAAATATATTTCTTTTTAATAAGGAAGAAGCTGACAGCCAAATTAAACCAGGTTTTACAGGTAGTGCTGTGCCATTTCACACTTGACATATTTCCCGCCGCTGTTAGACCAGACAACATGAAATAGGTACTAAAGGTGTAGTCATAACACTGCCTGTGGCTGCCTCTAATAGAGGACTGTTAACATGCTGTTACAATAACAGTAGCCACAGGAAATAAAAGCCACAATCCAGGTAATGGAAAAAGAAAAAATATCTTAAATATTTTTCCTGTGGACTGTTCAACTTTTTTTCCTTGCACTTTGAATTTTTGACGTCACTGACTTTTATTAAAAAAATAAATAAAAATCATTCATTGCCCAATCCAAATGATTCTTTTCTGTTCTTTCCTGATGATTCTGGTTTCTTGTCTTCACAGTTTATCATCACCTCATCTCAACTCCCTCTCTCTACTTCCACATCGCGTGTCCCGTCCCCCCCTCTGCTCAGTCAGAGCAACAGCGGAGCTCTTCATCAGGCAGATGTCAGGCATCTGTCACAGTCCAGGCCAGTCTTGGCATGATTGATTTTTGGCCCACCTGCGTCTCTCGTAATGACCAACTGTCAGTTGTTTTACTGCCTGCCCTCTCTATATTCTGCGGCTGCAGCATCTAGGAGTTAAATCTCTTAGCTCAGACCTGCAGCGCATTATTCCGCTTGTCTTCCAATAAAATTTATGTGTGTATAATGCAGAACCTTCCTGTCTCCCCTGTAATCTTTGCTGAGATTACCTTTGTGTATGGATGTTTCAGGGCAGCAAGTAATTTTAAACAAGTGCACATTTCTTTTGTAATAAAGTTGTTCAAGGATTTGAGTGTACTTGGAAAAAGAAGCTGATATCTCAGTTTTTGAGAAGAATCCTCAAAATGAAAAGATATGAAAGTACTGACATGATATGTTTCCTGAGTAATAAGATTATTTCATTTTCAGCTGAAATATTTATGCTTTCTATCGATTATGAAAAGGCAAAGTCACAGCTTATCCCAAAACAACTAATAAACTAATGGAGACAGAATGCTTCATTGCAAAAATATAAAGCATATCGACTGCGGCCACAGAGATGTTATCAGATTTCCATCTTATAATTAGAAGGACCAACAGAAGATGATTAAGTTGTCAGGTTCATTAAGTGGTAGATCGAGATAATTTGTAATAATATTTATTTACCAGTATTGTGTTTTGATGTCTTCTTGTATCCTCAAAAAATAAACAAATAAACACGAATGCTTTATTTATTTTTCATGACAGGATTTTAATAGAGATGCGTTGAGAAATTGGCTTTGATTTGATATGATTGATCAGCCAGAATCCGTCGCAAATGTTGGAGCCCAATATTTATCCAATCAGTAAATTACTGTGTAGAAAAAGATTCAAAGTAAATTGTTTTCTATATAAAGGAGGTCTTTAAAAAAACTAAGCCAGTTAGCCATGAGATAAAAGGATACTTAAAAATAAAACATATTTCTAAACGTGCCAAGACGTCAAAAGCAATAATTACAGCAGATAGTGAGGAGAATCACAAAGTTGCTCTGTCTGTTGCCAATTCAGGTTTTAAACCAAACCTTACTGGATATCAATGGAACATGTTCAAATCTAAAATATTGGAAACCATTTGGAAATCTCAAACTTGAATTTAGGATTTACATTGTCTAGGGAATACACACACTTCAATGCCAACTGTACTACTTTATATGTTTTAAAATATAAGCATCTTGTCAATCAGGGATTGCTGTGTCACAAACACGGTGCACCTCTGATCCTTCTATAAATAACCGCTGACAGCTCCTCGCCAGATTTATGTATATATATTCTTCTCCATTCATAATAGTTCTTAAAGGGAAATCAGAATCACCTAAGATTGTTACATCATATGAACATCTTATAAAAACCAGAAAAGAGACATCTTCACACATCTCTGGCTTATTTTTTCTTATTTCTTGAAATAGCATCCTTTGCATTTCAAGTTTTTCTTTCTAATTTGCTGCATCTGGAGCCTAAAGGGACATATTTATTCTCTCAGTGAAAACATAAAAATAGATTTCTTTAAAATAACGTTAAATATTAATGTTTTCTGTCTTCCATCATATTGTTGTTGAACTATTGCAGCATCCAAGCTGTTCTCTTCTTGCTACCCCCCAAAGAGAACAGTAACGCTTCTGGGCTGTCTATGTGGGTAAAGATATGATGATTATGGGATGAAACATATCTGGGTTAAGACTGTTCTATGGTGCATGTAAGTGCTTGTCATCAAATAAGTACTTCACAATTTCACAATTAGCTGTGATTTGTTTTGCTTCTTTCAGTCTTGATTATGTTCAGTTATCCTATAAAAAAACCAAAGCCCTCAAAAGCAAGGATAATGTAAATGCACCAACAAAAGCAATAAGAAAACTTCACTTGTTTCTGTGTATGATCCTCAAAATGTACAAGTACGTATAGGTTTACAAGTATGAATATCAGAGTATGTTAAAGTTATAAGAAGTTAGAGAAAGAGCAATGACATTAATTTAGGGCTAACATGAGCTGTAACAGGGTGATCACGTTAATGCCTGTTCTGCAATGAATTGTGGTCTTTGTTCTGCTTACATTGCTTGTAGCTTGAGAATCAGTCCATGTCAACTTGATACGGGGTTATGTTCCAGGTGAAAGAAGGAATTTTTAAAAGAAAGCTTACTTACAAACAATTTCAAGCTTGAAACCACATGAGCACATTCATCCTGACATGACTGGACACTAAAAGTGGAGCCTTAAGGGAGAAGGTTTGATGGATTTTTTTCAGGGCATACTATGTTCTTTACCTGAACTCAATCCTTTGCCTGAATCCAAGACATCTGATGATTTACCCATGCCAAGAACATGTCCAAAACCTCCTTCATGTCCCTCAGCGGCCGTCAGACTGAGTAAGAGGAGCTTCAAGCTGGAGGCAGAGTGAATGAAGAGGCACGGCGTCTCCCTCAGCTGCGCTCACCTGGATGTCAAGCCTCTTTGATGAGATGCTGTTCTGAGGCAAGATACAACTTTACATTTGAAGAAGGGGCAAGACTCTATTGTCTATTGCTGTTTGTGTCTTGCCGCCTTTACTCGAATCTTTGTCTTTCCCCATTCCTTATCCTTCTCCTGCCCAGTTTTCATTCTATCTGCCTGATCTGGGCTAGAGGCTGTCCAAGGAGAGCTGAGATGCAGCAGAAGGCATCTTTGAAACAGAGATCTGGCAGCAAACCTTTCATTTATAGTGCTGCACCTGGCCAACAAAGGCTGCAGGGTAGTTCTGCTGTCAGGAGGCATTTCACCAGAGATTGGACAAAAAAGTAGAGAAAGAAAATAAAAATGCAAAGAGCGAGAAAGCAAAAGGAGGAAAAAAAGTTTCTTCAGTATTAATAACCTATTTATACTTTCACTGAGCCCTGAAAGGGAGACGTAAACAACGATAAATAGGAGACATCAGAGAAAAAAGAGGCAGAAACAAGAGGAGGAAAGCAAAAATTGGAGCAGAATGATAAAAGGACGCAAGTCTCAAAGTAGAATGAGGCCTCTTGGAAAGTCTTCTCCAAGGCAAAAAAACCCCCAGAAACGTGTTGAGAAATTGGCTGATTAATTATCAGATTAATAAAAGTACAAACCATACAGCATCAGTGAGCCACCAGGTAGCATAAGCAAGTTGTGTAAGTTGTAACTGAGAAAAAATGTATACAAACAAGGTATATATATATATATATATATATATATATATATATATATATATATATATAGATATAGATATAGATATAGATATGCATGTCTATATAGGTAAGGTTCTACTAAAGTAGGAATTTTGCATCAAGATTAACAAATGTGAGTTAGAGTGCTGCATATCACACATTGTGCGCAGTACAATCCATAATCAACAGTATTCATCTCTGCACTATGACAAAATATAGGACCTCATTCTAGCAATTTCTGTTCATTCAGAATCTTGATTTTGTTTTTTATACCCCGATATCGCAATTGTTATCTCAGCATGACAGCTGTTGACCTCTTACATCTTCTGCAAATTAAAGCTTTTGTGACGGGTAAAATATTAAAGGTGAACGAGTCAATTAAAGTGACTCGAGTCATGCGTGACAATAAGATAGACATTGTGTGTATGCATTTGAGAGTTAATGACTTTTAAAATCTCCTCACCAACCCTTTTTAAAATTATCAACACGTTTTCTCCCGTAAAGCACATAATAACTCAAAAGTGCCCCATTGACAGCTGCTGTCTATAGCCGTGAAGGACTGTTAGCTTGATAAATGGATTGTCCCAGAGCTGTCTACCTGGTCCTGCACGGGGCATTCAGGCAATAACGCTGCCAGGCAGGTCTGTCCTTAGTCCTAAATGCCACGTCTGGGAACTCAGACAAGGATTATTACCGAGTCAGACCGTTTAAGGTTGACAAAATGCTGTTTACTTTAGGCACAGCTCGCATTTTCCACTGTCTAGATCAAATGGGAGAAAATGGAAACTTGTCTGCGCAGTGAGGGGGTATTTCAACTAAAACGTTTTCTACAGAAGCAATCTGTAGAAAATCAGTGCTCAGAGATGAGCACTGATTACTAATTGCCAAGTTTGGAATCAGCTGATTCCAACTAGAACTGTTTTATGACAAAAATAACAATAAGCATGATAATGGGGGTTATATTAAAATACAATTACCCATTGAACTTGGAAACAGGCAGTTAAATAACCGATTATTACATTTCAGTTTATTCCATTTATGTTTTGCATTTTTAGAAATGATTTCCACTTAAAGGATCGTATGTATGTCTAAATATGTGTCTTTGATATCATGATGTAGATATGATATAGATGATATAGAATGTTTTACCACTCAAAACTACATAACATACATTTTACTAATTTTAAAAAAGTTATTTGAAAATACATCAGCTGACGTCTGTATTTCTAAAACATTTCAATTTTTTTCTAAAATTTTTCATTAAAGGTTTTTTAAAATCTACCAGTCAGTCATTTAAGGATAAATGAATGAAATTTAATCTAACTTGTTTAACTACTACAGTAATTATCTTGCCAGTACATCTAAAAAAAAAAAATAAGAATATTGTAAAAAAAACTTTAAAAAAATTGTCATTCATTTCAGAAAGTTAAATACAGATTCCTTATTATAATATTCATCATAATTTAGATGATCATGGTATCATGTCCTAATCACCTAATTAACTCAAATATCTGCAAAAATTTCCTGAGCTAAATGTCCTTTCAGGTTGGGTCAATAAACTTTTGTGTAGTTTACTGCTCAGTTGACAGAAAATGGTCACAAGGAAGGTAAACCACAAAAGGACATTGCTTAGGAAACTGGTTGATGATTTGGTTATCAAAGCACATTCAGCAATAAGACTCCAAAACTCTTATTGGAAAGTCTTGCTATCTAGGCTGACAATTTAGTGCTTTTCCAACAATTTCATTGGAAAACCTGCTCTGTGATGTCAACATGCTTTCCTCCCACAAACAATACAAATCAGAGATTATAGAAAATATCCAGCTGTGAAGGTTATGTGCCACTACGTTTTCCCATGAGATCATGCACTGAGATGGCAAATGATCGCAAGGCTGAGGAAGGAAGCTGACAAAGACCTGGAATTCAGCCACACAGACCAACAAGAGCATTATGTTTCAACTCTGTGGGGGGCTTCACATGGCTGCCAGGCTGCAAGACACGGTGGCAGTCTTACAAGGCAAACCATTTAAGACATGAATGAGCAAATCCCCTGAAGACACATTGTCAGATGTAATCAGGGGTTTAAGTCGAAATGGCTTTTAGCAGGTTTTTGTGGTGTTTGTCCAGATACTGTCAGGGGTTTGATTCCTGATTGCTGCACTGATGTATTCTTCTCATTCACTGTCACACTCTTTTACCTTGACTCAACACAATACAGGGGAAGCACCAAGCGATTGACTGTGGACTGGAATCAAATGGGGTTTTTTTGTTTTATTTTTTTAGGTTCTGGCTTTGTCAGCTGTCAGAAACTCAAAAATGTGATCGTTTTTCAATCAGTAAACACACCTTGTTTAAACATTACTCGGTCTCTTTAACAGCAACAACCTTTGGTGAGGAAGGTGTTACAATAGGGAGAAGACTAACATTTAGACTAACAGAGGAAGGGCAAAAATTGTGAGATGCTATTGAAAAGGAAACTATCTTTACAGAAGCATTGGCTGCCTGTTGCTGGTCATTTTGATACTTTACCAACTCATATATTTGTAGTTGTGATCACTTTGCACCTGACTTTTTTATAAAATATCTGCCACAGGACATCACTTCATATCTGCTTTTGGAACATTTCCTTAAACCAGCGAAAAGCTAATTGACGCGGATCAGGTCAGAGATTTCCCAGGAAAAGGTAATTCTCAAACTTATTTCAAACATTTTATTAATAATAAGGAAAAAGAGGAAGCTGTCATACACCGAAGATAGTCCTGATACTTTTATGAAGAAATGCAAATTTCAAATCCTCAAATCCTCCATTTTTCTGACATCAAAGGAATAAAAAAATGTATGGGTATAAATTACTAAACAGGTGCTGGCCTACTCTCTTCAGATAGTTGGCTGGAGAGATACTGAGGCTGGCGACAGATGAAGGTTTGGATTGGAGATTGAAAATCAAGGGGAAAGATCTTTGAGAGTGGAGTTAAAAATAGAGCAAGACGTGAAGGATAGGTTGAAGAGGAAAGGGAAGAGGAGGAAGAGTAGGAGGAAAATAAGGAGGGGGTAGAGGAGGAAGAGGAAGAGGAGCAAAAGCAGGAGGAGAAGGTGTACCTGTGGTCTTAGATGCAGACTACTTAGCACTGAGCAGGACCACGGTGGGCACTGATGGCCTCCAAAGAGAGACAGAATGAGAAAATGCAAAAGACCAAGATAAGTGAACAGAGATGAGGGAGGAATGGTGACAAATGAGAAAAAAAAAAAAAAAGAACTAAAGCATCAAGCAAGGCAAATATCAGATGAAAGACTAAATGAGCAGAAAGAGGAGGAGCTGGGGGAGGCAGTGAAAAAAAGAAACAAGTCAGATTAGCATGAAAGCCCATGTTTGAGTCCAAAACAAATGGTAATTTCACAGTAGGCTGTGGATGGGAGCAGTAACTACCAACAGAGTGTGACAGATACACATGCTGAATGGGCACGCACACTCTCTCTCAAACACCCCTACACACACTCACACTGAGACGCATATGGTTGCTTGGTATGACAAGTTTGTAGAGATTGGGTCAATAAATATTATTTGTAACAGCTATGTTTATATAGAAAACACCGCTCAGTGCAATATATTATAGTACTACATGTTGCAATCTTTACAGCCTCTACAGTTTTGACAGATATTTCAGTTTGGTTCAATTTAAGTCACAGATTAACATAATTACTGCACAATATGCTTTTTCCATTTAGTAGTTATTTACAACTGAACTTAACTACAAAATCATGCTAAACTTACTGGAAGAAAGATAGAATAAATGCTAACTGAATAAAGTATTAAGCAAATTTGGGTAAGAAGACAGGTCATGGTATGAGATCTTGTTCTGTTCAAACAGTAATATTTTCCATTCAAGTCAAGTCTGTACCTTGAAGCACTTTTTAGTTTAACATTTCACTGTGCAGCAGTGATGCCTGATTCCCTGTGATGACTTACAGTGGTCCTACCTCTGAACCCCTGTGGTTGTACAGCTTACTGTAACATGGCAGGTTGAGTACAATTACATATCTCCAACCTTCTGGACTTTCTTACTGACTTTCTGACTCCACTGTTAATAATATTTTATATTAATTTTGTAGGGAAAATTTTCAGATTGATCTGGGTTTCTCTGGTAGAGTTTGGCATATTTGGTGATAGACAATCTATTGTTGCCTATAAAACAGAGAAACGATTCCTCTTCACACTAAATGTTGTTTTCTCACAATTGCAAATTAACTTGATAAAGCAAAAGTGCCGCATATCATGCAACAATTTCCTACCTCCGAGAATTTATGCAGGTTTCCTGAAATATTTCATTATCTCATTGTGGCACTTGCATAAAGAGAATTAACTAAAATTATTTGAAGAAGAAAGTGACTACATTTACGTTCACTTATTCTCCTTTAGGTTTCTTTTCTGTAGACTGCATAATGAATTGTCTGCATTGAACAGTCTGAAAATAATGTATTAATTTTCAATACAGCTCATTATTTAGCAGAACAATTTAACAAGAGGTGCACTTAATGAAGTATGATGATTTACTGACAAATGGCTGCTTTCTACAAGTCTTTTCTCAATTTTGTTTTCTATCACTTTCCTCTCAAATGTGATTATTATGCAGTTTATCTTGCATTTTCATCTTGTGACGATATAACAGGCAATACTACTGGTTAGGTTCAAAACAATGAAATGCTTGATTAGTGCATTTTTTCTGAATATTAGAACTCAAATTTAGCTTCAAAGGTTTTTATTGATCAACTTACAATATATTTAGTGAATCTTTCTCGTAAATCTCATATAGTTTATGACAGGTTGTCAATATGAATTAAGAACTGTACGGCATTTGTTTGTGTGTGCTATTCTTGTGATTTCTGGTGTGACATTTTCTCCACTCTCTAATATATTCAGCAAAAGAAATATGATTAGACCTCTCAACATATCCACCCACCCAACACTGATGAAGGTGCTCTATTCTCAGTCTCAGTGTAGAAACAGATTTAAAGTGATGTATGAAAAAAAGAAAACAGGTGTAATTAGGTTGACAAGGAGTTAGCCATTTAAAAAAATGTACATCCTTTTCCCATTATGCTCGTCACACAAACCTCAAAACTGCAGTAAACAGGTATAAAAAGGATTATAAAATGATTTAGGAAAGACTCTCTTGCACAATCAATATGATAATTTTTTTAACTAGAAGCTACCCCATGGGGTGAATTGCTGATTGATGCCATCCATACATTTCCATTTGCCCAGTTGGCAGCTGGTTAACACATCTGTTCCTTTTCCCTCAATGTTACTCATCATATCAAAGCTGAATTTTGAAGCACATTAGTTATTCACTTTTTCAGTGTGCTTGGCTTCTATTCCTGACCTACAAGAACCTTCAAGACTATAAAAACATATCTTCATTGTCAAATAAAAGGTTAGGTGAATCATCATAATGTGTTTTTACTGAAGTATAGTTAAGTGCTTCTCACAAGAGAAACAGGTGCGGCCAGAAAAAAAAAGACTTTATGAAAGAAGTTCTTCCCATGCAAAGGGAAAATTTTTACTTGGAAACAGGTCTGTCATCAACATGAGAACAGCATAACAACATGACTTCCTCTCTCGCCAGCCTCCACATTTTTCCATCACGTTCCTCGTTCGCCTAAATGTTCAAAAGCTGCTGAGAAACGTGGTTGTATTGGCCCGTCAGAGTCTTCCTGTGGGAGTCAGAGAGGAAGCTAATCAAGAGGACACCCACAGAATAAAAAGAAAAAAATAACTCAGGTATTATGTCCTATCTCTTAATGGTCATTTACAGGTTCATCTAAAAAAAATAATAAATTTTTGTGTAAAAGTGCAATATTTCCTACCTGTCTTCCAGAAAGTGAAGCTATTATTATTTCGAGATTATAAATTATTACACATAAAGTAAAACAATTTCAGTTTTATTAACTATGGCATTCAGGTCAAGTAAATCTAAAATTTTGTGTATCGGAAAATAAAAATATCACATTAGATCAAAAAGAAAAAGAATGCTTTATGGACTAATCTCCTACTGTTGAAAAGTGTGTACATTAGCACTCAGTACTTGGTTGGGTCCCCTCTTGCATGAATTACTGCATCAATACTCCATGGCAAAGAGGTGACCAGCCTGTGGCACTGAGGTGTATTAGAAGCTCAGATTACATTGGTAGCTGCCTTCAGTTCATCTGCCTTGTTGGGTCTTTTGTGTTTCATCTCCCCTTTGTTAGCAGTCTGTAGATTGTGTAAATCTATGGACAGAACCAATGTTTCTCAGAGCAGCTCAAAATCAAATCAATCAATCAATCAAATTTTATTTGTGTAGCACATTTCAGCAGCAAGGCATTTCAAAGTGCTTTACATCAAATCAAACACAAAAACACAATGTAACATAGAATCAACAATAAAAACAGAACATTAAGTCAAATTCCGTCAATAAATTTGCAATTGATTACGTTTCAAATACAACTCTAAACAAGAGGGAATAAAGTCAACAGGGTAACAACCCATGCAACTTGAACATTTTTGTTTGGCTGCATTTTTCATATGGCTGCACACACACACAAGTTTTGCATAAATGTCAATTATCAGCATTAAACAAATCACTCGTTGGACTTTATATCTGCAAAAAAATTCACTCATCTTTGCTTCCTGTAATGTTTCCAAGAATGACCTCATTCACAACAGGATGCAGTCTCCACCCATCCATCAATCATCAGCACTTTTCCCAGCATGAGGTCAGTAGTAAGAAGTCTTCCTGTTAAAACACCTCCACAAGCTATGAAGTGTTTGATTGTAGAATTTTAACCCCTTAAGTGTCGTGAGGACATTGTTGTCCTCATAAGCCTACAGGATGGCATGTAAGCATTTTCAGGGTGACAGTTAAGGTTAAGGCCTCCAAGTATCTTCTAATAAATACAATTTTTACTTTTTTAATGTTTTGCTCAAAGTTTTTTCATTAGAAATGTATGTTTTTTTGTAAGGAAAACAACCCTTTATGGTCACAAGAACAGGCAAGGATGCTCTATAGTTTTTCAAATTGCTCTACAATATAGAGACTGATTAAGATTTATTTTTTTATATATTCTAGATTTGGGGGGGGTTGAAGGCTAAAAAACATTATAATATTTGTCTTGTAAAACGAGCAAGACAAAAGTAAGTGCATGAGTAAATGCACTTATGTAGGAGTAGGACAAAGCAAATTGACATAAAAACTAAGATACAGGTCACAGACTTATATGTTTAGACACTGAAATGTGGTTTGAAAAATAACAGCCAGTCGTTAACAACAACTGGGACGTTGTAACAAGTCTAACTAAAAAACACAGCTTGTGTTAAAGCAGTAGCAAAATTTTATTTCTAATCTGTCAACTACTTAACTGGGGGACTTGCACATTTAACAAGGATGAGGGAGCAGGATTCACAGACATTTTTGTACTGACCTATATTTATAAAGGTCTTCTGGATTTATGACACTTCACTTCTGGCTTACAGTATAACCAACTTTTTCTATAATTTAGTCTTTTATGGCTGCCCCCTCTGTAGAGTACCCTGAGTAGTTGTGCCTCTGGTCTTCATGAGTCATTTATTTCTTTCCTCTTGCACTTACATTCAACACCACCATGTCTCTATATTATAGCTGCACTCTGAAGATATTTCTTGCCTTTTAACTAAGGAACTCCAAAATTATAAAGTTTGCTAAAAGTCTTAAACTGAGAAAACTTTTTAATTGCTAGATTTATCTACACAGCTGCAGCGACTACAGTAACTTTTTCACAGCAGTCTCCCTTTTGACAAATGGCCAAAACTATTTCAGAGCTGAAAATCATTGTACGGGCCGAAGAGAAAGAAAGACTTATCATAACTATTACATATGTTTTATGACGTCTAATGTCAGTTTTGGTGCATTTATAAAGAACCATTCCCAGTTTAGCTTCCAGTATCCACATTTTTTATTACTAATGAGAAAATCCTCTGTAGTAGTTTGACCTTGAACAGTCGATTGGGGAAAAAGTGTTAATGTAAACTTGGCTCTGAAAGCCATGCATCATCTTCATACAGATTGCAAATGTACAGATGGAGAGCCTGCAGGAATTCTACAAGTTGCTGCATCGGCACGTGCAGCATCATCTATTTGAAAAGCTCCTTCCTTCAGCAAACAGATAATATATGCAGCATATCAGCAGCTGTCTGTTCCTTGGAATAAACAGAGGGATTATCAGGATCCACAAACGTAGCCTGGTGTTTACCTCACTGCAGAAGGTGCATATTTTGGCTTGTTTAATGACTCACACAACCTGACAGTAACAATAGCTGCTTCCCAAGCCACTGCTCCATTCTCCGTGCTAAAACTCTCAGTGGGGCAACACGACTGTGGAGCATGTTTGTATTCATCACCTCCTGAATAAAGCATTAGTGTATAGAAGTGGTAGGCAAGCACACTTAAATGAAACATATTGGAATAACATAAATTAAGATAAACTACTACAAAAATATTAGAACATAATCAAAAAATAATTTTTATGATTCAATTCAAAATGAGAAAAATAACATTTTTGGTTAAGACAATTAGTTGAAAAGAAATATTATTATTATTTTACAACTAAATTGGTGTTATAGAGTCATAAAATTGAAGTGTGATTACCTGTAAGCCACAAATAATTTGAAATGCATCAATATTCTAATAAGTCTGTAGATGAGTTTAGCTTTTTGATTACAACTTCTAAAAGAAAAATACTTTTTGATAGCAATCAAATGTAAAATTAAGCCTGGTTCGGTTCTGCTATATTACTGATACAGTTCTAATTTGTCAAGGCCATATTAGCTTTATTTCTGTTAATAAACCAGATGTTTTGCAACAAATAATTAACTAGCTCTTCATCATTTAAAAATCTTCATTATAATGAAAGAGCGTTAAAAATAGCCGGGAAGGAGATTAGACTTAAACATTTTGGTCAACAAGCCTTTACTGAAGAAGATGTTTGTGTGTTGAATACTAAAGGACAGAAATATGCAAAAATTCAACAGTGGAAATATACTGTTTGAGTGAGGAGTTCGGTCACATCACAAAGAGAAGCAGAGTGGGAGTTAAGTTTCTTTTCTCTCTATGTTCTTCCTGCAGCTCCTATCTTTTGTTCTGATCTGGGTCTCCCGCTGTTTTTTTTCCACATTGTCTAAATACTTAATATCTTGCCTGCTGTTGTTTAAGGCTTGTGACCTAGACTTTGATCAAACATATTGTCATTGATTTGCTGCTCCAGCAGAGCGCCCTATTGACTGTTTCATCACAGAGGAAGAAGCAATGAAGACAGGCTCAACGAAAGACAAACTGTTAAATAATGCACCATCAGCTCTTGTTCAGCAGTCGTATCATTATTAAAAACCCTACAATGAGAAGTTTCATCATTATGAGCTGGTCCGTGCAGCTATGGATTTATGAATCCATGCTAGAATAAAATCATACAATGTTTGTATCCGTGTCCGTAGAGCAAACTACTGAATTTGTTGTAAGTTACTCAATAAAAACCAATGACATACCAGCTTTGATGTTGAAGCCATGCTCCCCACAACTAGGACTGTACATTTTCTATAAAGAGGCCTAAAAATGGAGTCAGGGTAAATGCTGCTGCTGCCATAATCCTTTGGGTAATCATTTACATTTGATCACTACACATGAATATGAATGCTGCTTTGCGTCCTTGAAAACTCCCCTAACTTACTGCAAGTTTGGAGGGGTAGAGGGACTGCTGTGAATATTGTCTCCACTACCTCTTCAATGTCACAGCTATTCAAACAGCTTATTTAAACCTCCAGAAAAATGACTAAATGTCACATGAAGTCATGTGGGACATGTGTTTGTTATGTATTACTCAGTCTAAAAGTGACACAAGTGAGGCAAAAGAAGAAGAAATGAAGGAGAAAGGGAATCATACCACAACACAATACAAAGAGGGAGTTTCCAGATGGCTAGTCTTGTGCTGGGGAGTGAGCATGTGCATTTGTCCTGTGAAGGGTTAGAGTGACGCATCGAGATGCTAGAAGATGGACTTGGCAGAGAAAATGTGCTTCTGCACATGGCTAATCCCATGAAAGACTAACAATGTTTAGTGAAGCAAACATGCATTCTGTGAACATCAATTTTAAAATTTTGCTCCTGATTCTCCACCACATTGAGGTCTGGACAACGACTGAGCCAGTCCAACACATTGATCTGCTTTGATTGAAACCATTTCCTTTCAGCTCTGGGTGTATATTCTGGTGAGCAAAAGGTGAGCTTTCGCCGAAGTCCAAAGATGTTTTTTTTTTCTGGCTTGACTTGTTTTAAGCTCTCTCCATCTTTTAATCCGCTATGATCAACTTCCCGATCCCTGTTCCCCACAGCATGATTGCATGATTTCATATATCATGTACTGTCATGTACTCTTTGTCATTTCTAGTATTTTATCTCTACCAAACGATAAGTCTTATTTTTATCTGATCAAAGCAGTTTCTTTTACTTGTTTACTGTGTCCCAAGGCCATTGTAAATCGCAAATGGGAATTTTTGTTACTTTTCCCCCTCAGATTTTTCCACCTAACTTGGGGATCTCTGCAATTTCTCCAGAGTTTATCCAGAGGCATCTTGGGTGCTTTTGTGATTAAAGCTTTAAAAATAATTTAGAGCTTGAATGTGTCAGCTTGAGCTCGATCTCAAAAATTTTTTTAAAGTAAGCCATGTCTGTGCAATGGAAGATGCTTTACTGCATAAGTTATCACAGCAAAATCACCTCAGACAGGTCAAGATATCAGTCCAACAATAAATGGATAGAAGATTATGGGTATTAACGTGATAATGATTGAAGTCAGACTCCATAGCAGAGGAGGAAAAACAGCAGCATTAACACTCACCATTGGGTAAATGAGAACAAAAATTTTACAGCCACTGGAGTTGCAATAATTCCAGACTATTTTCAAAAAAATATCTGATACTGTTATATTTATTACAGGATATCTTTGGTCACACACAGTACCTAGAATTTAAGTTACTGACCAAAGACTTTCTCACAATTCTTTCACAACAAAAGATTTTGGCTTAGGTTGCCTTTACGTGAACTCGACCCTATCTTCTCCTTTTTTGCCCCATCACTTTATTTGGACAGCCATGGTTTGCATTTCTGTATAAACTACAAGAAAAAAGGACATCAGAAGCAAATTTAAAATTCTGTTTGTGTTAAGTATAATGACAGAAATTCAGTTAAAACCAACCCATGTGGAGTTCAGATCCCAGTAGGATACTGAGGGAAGTTAGAAGGAATTTTGAAGATCAAGTAAAAGTGTGAAATAGAGTTAATCTCTTTGCTGAAAATCTAAAATGCAAAGACAAGTCTCTTAGGGAACAACATGCAGCATTTAAGCTTTAAAATCACATCTTGCTGCTATCTTTGTAACATACAAAGATAAACTGCAGCTGAGTGAGTGAGAAAACAAATTAGAATGCTGCAAATGCAAAAGCAACCTTCAGAGATAACTGGGTATTTTTCAGGAAACAAGGCAGAGGACACACAAAGCACTACACAACCAATCAAAGATCTTGCAATACATATGTGAAGGAAAACACTTTTCTTTCACATATCCATTAGTAACTAAATTAACACAACAAAATAAACAGTTAGTATAAATGCTCTCTTCTAAAGTAGTGCAAGTTCCTTCTTTTCCAAACTTTATGCATAACCTTACTTTTGAATTGGTTCATAAAAGGCTAGCTTGGACCCCTTGTATTGAGCTATTTGCTTTGCACAGAGGGTCTGGGTTTTTGGCTATTAAAAAGCAATTGCTTCTTGGAGGCCTGGAGAGTGTTGAGGTTTTAAGTTTTACTTGCTAATGTTTGCTTGTAATGCACCAGATTGATACGGCGAAGTTTCCTGAAAATTGCCTGTGCCATAAACAGCCATCCTCCACAGCGGAGAGAGAAGTGCCAAGATGAATAAGGCGGCTGTTAATATTAATTCAGTATTTTGAAGCGTGACCAACACAGACGAACTGGCTTTGTTTAGTTCCACTGCTACCATTGATACCATTGCTAAAACTACAGACAGACTACAATTTTAAACAGTGCAGAAAATCGACGTCATTGTTCGGATAGAAAATCTACCAGAGGCAATACAAGTGAAGAGGAGAAAGCCCAGATTGTGCTGTAAGCCAGATCGGGCAATGACAAGGCTAATGAAAGGGTAGCCTTAAGTAAAATTGAAGAGCTTCTTGAAAAAGATTCACAAACCAAAATAAAAACTCTTGCAATGTGTTGAGTCAGTAATGCAGTTTTGCTTTGTCCTCCCACAGATCCAATAAAAAGAAAGTTTTAATTCCATCAATCTGTGTTTTTTTGTTTGTTTGTTTGTTTCAAATACAGGACCTCCCACATCTGACTGGAGTCTCTTAGCCCAGGAACATCTCTATTAGAAGCTGCAAAAGGCTTGATAGTGGGGAGGAGGTTCACCTTCTAACAAGACAACAACAATAAACAGATAGAGTAACAATATGATGGTTTAAACCAAAGCATATTTGCATGTTAGAATGACCTAGTCAAAGCCCAGACCTAAATCTAATCATGACAGTGTGGCAAGACACCTCAAGATGCTGAACAGAAAACCCGGTCGCCATGTACTGTACAGTGGGTATGAAAAATGTACACAGCACTTCACTTATTCCACCTTTTGATATATTCCAGCTTACTCTAAATTATCAAATTCATGACAATTTGAGAAAAAACTAAATAAATTATTAAAAATACAAAACCAAGAAATAACAGTTACATGAGTATTTGCAGCTTTTGCCATGAAGCTCAAAATTGAGCCATTTTCACTGATTATCCTTGGGATGTTTCTATATGGAGTTCAACTGTGGTACATTCAATTGATTGGACTGTATTTGGAAAGGCACAGACCAGACTATATAAAGTTTCACAGTTGACAGTTCATGTAGAGCGCAAACACCATGAAGTTGGTTCTTGGTTCAAGAATTGCCTCTTGACCGCCGAGATAGGATTGTCTTGAGATATGAATCAGGGGAAAGATGCAGAAAACCTTCTGCTGTTTTGAAGCATCCATCATTCATAATTAGAAGACTTTGGAACCACCAGGACTCTTCTTAGAGGTGGCAGGCTGACTAAGCTGAGGGCTAGGGAATAGAGGGTGATGGTAAGGGAGTTTAAGGTGGGGATTTAGCCACGGAGCAGTGATGTGCAGTCAGAGAAGGCAGGTGAGGCACTAATTAAAGTGAAAAAGTTGCAAACAATGATAAGAGCATATCAATTTGACTTTTCTATAGATGTGTCTAAATGTGTCTTTTTTTAGTGGGTATATTAACATTCTTCAGTTTCAAATCAATATTTTCTAGACTGCATCAAGTTTTCTGTGCAGTTGTGTCAGTACAACCATAGAAGTTATCAACCGAGTATCTTCCCACAGGGAAGAAACTGACCACAGTTTCTGGTAAAGCGCCAGGACTTTGCTACAAAGCAAATTTTCCCTTTGGGTCGAAACTCAGTTAAAGCTAAGACCAAACCTGCAAGAACTCCACAATCATGCTGTCTGCTCATAATGTGGGAAATAATACTACGATAGGACTGAAACCAGAAACATGACACTCTCGAGTCACAACACTACTTGGTTCCCATGAGTCAATCCAAGGACAAAGAGCCCCCAGCGGATTGATCATAATGCACACCTCTACTCGCTCAGTCACATTTTTGATGTATAAGCTTCTAAAGAGCTGAGGGTGGAATGGGCCCTTTGTGCGGAACAAAGTTTTACAAAGAACACTGTCGAATAATATCTGCTGGGTATTCCCCTGGAGTCAGGGGGGGTGTCACACACAACAGACATTCACACACACACATACCAAAATGGACAAAGACAAGGGCTTTTCAACTAGAATCGTGTGCAAATATTCTCTACACTTGGAATTTAATGTACCCTCACACACCCACTTCCTTTCTCCCATCCACTCTCTTGTGACAGAATATGCCCTTTGTTCCATGTTCTAAGAGAGAGGGTTGAGGCGCTGGGCTGCTGGGGCTTTGGGAACAGACATGAATAAATGGACTGTCCTTCATTGAAGCCTGAGGAGAGCGGCCAAACACCCCAAGCAGGAGATCTTACATCAGTTATCAAAGAACATTTTTTTGGGAGAATAAATGAAATTTCTACCAACGGAGTTTGTTTACAGGAGCGCGTAGCTCCACATCCATTTGCATGAGCTTGTTGTGAACACCATCTGGTAAACCTGAGAATCCCAATGTCTGGACTCCAACTAACAGCAATTTAGTCTGACTCCGTCCACACCTTATTTTTAGGACATTATTTTCATGTATTGAAAAACAAGCACAGGATTGCTAATTTGGCCCAAACAAACAAAAGAAGACATGGAATATCAAAGGATTCGATAATATGTGGAGTTGATCAAAAATAATGTTAGTGATGTTTGCAGTAAAGTCATGATAAAAGATGATTTCTGTCTGTTCTGTGTGATGTGATTTGTTCAGCCATGACGAAGAGACCAGACCTAAATACAACACGGTCCAGGATCACTAGGCAATGGAACCACAAAGACATGCAAAAAAGATCAACAAGTCATATCAGAAAATAAAGAAGATGCTTTCAAATGTTGCTTGTTATTTAATTTTAAGTAAAACCATTACACACTTGTGGTAAAATTGAAACAAAGACTGTATACAAGGACCAGAATTGCACTGAAAGTGTCTCCACATCCATAATACACTTAAAGAAATAGATAATACCATGGACAAAAGGCATGAGCAGTTATTAAAAAGCAGTCTGTCAGTGCAGAAAATGAACATTTCATTTAACAAAGCTACTCTAAGGAAGCTGCTCTGTTTTTGTATATAGTACATTACTAGAACAAGTCCCCCTTTGGGTTCAGTACCTAAAATAGAAAACTAAATTGCACATAGGCTTTACAACATTAAGAAAAAAGTAACATATTCCCATTTATTCCCCCAGAAGGCCTGTATTCAACAGCTTTGGTTGCACAGTGTGGAGTTAGTCTTACAGTGTTAATGCACTGCCACAATATGAAATGTTGAAAAATTTATTCCCCAGTAAAACCAATGCGACTCTGCTTCACGAGCCACTTACATCATACTGAATGAAACAATAAAAAGCACTTTTGGCTTTCTTAAATGTTTTACAATAAAGAAATTAATTCTAAGAAATGGTGTTAATATGTAAATTCATATATAGGTACTCTCCAAAATAGAATGATGTTTCTATGGAAGACAACCATCAGGATCTTGCAACAACAACAAAATAAATAAATAAATAAATAAATAAATAAATAAATAAATAAATAAATAAATAAATAAATAAATAAATAAATAAATAAATAAATAAATAAATAAATAAATAAATAAATAAATACTTGGATTGGTATGTGCTGTGGAAAAAAAATATTTTACCAAGCATTGTCAGGTGAAATCACTCAATCAGGTTTATTCATATATTGTGCACAATACAGAGAGCTCGAGGACAATCAGTAATGAAGCAGGTCAGGGTGAAAAGCTCTGCCAGGCAGATACAACACTTGAGTTTTATACCAAGGATAAGGAATTCAAAACAAGGGGTGATACAGTAGGGCTGCACAGTGGCGCAGTTGGTAGAGCTGTTGCCTTGCAGCAAGAAGGTCCTGGGATCGATTCCCGGCCCGGGGTATTTCTGCATGGAGTTTGCATGTTCTCCCTGTGCATGCGTGGGTTCTCTCCAGGTTCTCCGGCTTCCTCCCACAGTCCAAAAACATGACTGTTAGGTTAATTGGGCTCTCTAAATTCTTGCATGGTTGCATGGTTGTTTGTCTTGTATGTCTTTGTGTTGCCCTGCGACAGACTGGCGACCTGTCCAGGGTGTACCCTGCCTCTCGCCCGGAACGCAGCTGGAGATAGGCACCAGCAACCCTCCCGACCCCATTAGGGAAGAAGGGTGTAAAGAAAATGGATGGATGGATGGGTGATACAGTCTGGTTCTGATGCAGCTGTGGAAAACAACTTCCAACCTTGTACATGTAACCCAAATAGTTATTTTGGTGAGAATTCACAAGCATTTAATATAACATGATCAGCAGATGTGAACTTGCAGTAATTTTCCACTACAGTATGCAACGAGAAAGTGGCTGAGAGGTTTTTTTCTGTAATGCTGCCATGCTAACATCAGTGAGCTCTGTGAAGTTTCAAAGTTTGGAGTTTTGTGACTCAAATACTAAAATAAATGCAACTCAGAACAAACTGAACTGTTTTTTCCTCAAAACAGGAATATCCATGAACATCCTATGTATGCTTATTGAAGGTTGGATAATCCTCAATCAGCTTCAAGAAGCAGGTTTCTCTGTATTTAACTCAAAAAATTAAACAATAGTGTAAAATCTGTAACTAATGCTTCCATCCAAATTTAGAGTAAACTAAGTCTTTGAAAATTAGACTAGGTGGTTAGATTGTTTGATTAATTCTGACAACCTTTCATATTTACAAATCAGGATACATCTAATTGTTAACGTATGACAATAAGAGAGGTTTTTAATGATTTTCAATGTGTTTAAGATTAGTTAAAATAGATCTGTTTGCTTTTTTGAACAGCATACAGAGATCACCTTTGCAGTAAGTTTGCTGTATTAATAGCATTTAATTAAACCTGCTTCAATTTTAATCTGGTTATTTTAATATTTCTATCAGTTTGCAACTAATATTTATTTTTTTTAAATAAGAAATATACACAATGTGCATATAAAAAGGAACAACAATGCAAGATGCATTTTACATACTCCCATCCCTTGTTGAGCTAGTTCATCCAAACAAATAGCTCATTCAGAGTAGAAGTCGCTGTGTGCCATACTCTTTAAATCACTTATTGAATGAGCACATCTTTTACTACATTGTTATAATTTACAGAATAAAATAGAGCTCTTTACGTAGAGAGTGATTAAGGGACCTTTGTGTTTTTCTTTTTTTTTCTATGTCTAGTGGTCAACTGTAGTGGTCGTGCTGTGCGCTCTATCAGTACACCCCCATGCAGACACGGATATACACACACTGCCAGGCAACTCTCTTGACAATGAAGTGTTCTAATTAGTGTGAATAAACAGTGGACTTGAACAAAGAGCTTGTTTAAAGCTAATACTCCTTCTGCCGTGATTGATCTGTTAGTTCTGGTTTGAGAAAAGGTCACAAAGAGGTAAACATCAACAACTCTAGAAAATCCCACCTAGAAAAAAAAAACAGCAGAAAAGCTGCAGACCCACCTGAGTGTTTGAAAAGTGCTCTATCATTAAAATTGATTTATGGATTGAAATATGCAATGCAAATACAACAACTTTGTTTCTGATTGATGCTGAGAACTTGAACATCAATCAGAAATGATTTATTCAGTTCCAATGCTGTAGCATTACAGGAGTGCATTTTACTCATAGTTCAAGATGCACAGAATCTAAATATAATATATGTTGAGATACAGGTCAGACAGCTGGTGCCAAGTTTTCTGGTAAAAAAAAAAAAAGGTTTGATCACAAATAACTAACTTGGCATTTCTTCCACTTTTCTATTCTTAAAAGAACATTTCTCTCACTTCTTCAGTGGCTTAGAAAAAATTCTGTTGCCTAAATGAAAGAAGCAAAACTTTTTCTTGCATTTGTTTCTCCTAGAGCCGAGCACAATATTACTTCAAGCATCATGTTAAATGTTTCATTTTGGGGTTTATAGGTTTAGAAAAATACTACCCTGCAGCTGATTTAAAGTTGGCAGCCAGTCAACAAGCATATGGGATTAAAATATTACCACACAGCAATTTAAATGTGCTGTTTCAATCGCCTCCATAAAAACAGGCACATATTACAACATATTCATAGCTTAACATAAACAGTGATTTTAAAAACCTTGAAACAATTCCTAATATAATATTTTAAGTACGGGTTAGTCACTTAAACCCGTACTTAAGTCACTTAAACCTAAGTTTAAGTGACTAGCTTAGGTTTAAGTTTAGTCACTTAAACCTAAAAAGGTTTTATTTTTAGAGCTACAGGAGTTACAACAAACTGTGTAAGCAGGTTAAATTGATAAATTATATTCTTAACATATGTAGTTAACAGCTATATAGAAATGTAACTATCAATGGGCCAGAAATTGGATTTATACTTTTGTCCCCATTGACGGCCTCTGATTGGTAAAAATCAGGTCAAATGCAGAAAAAACTGATTTTTCTCCGGATTCAATAACTGCATCAAAATGAATCGCCACTATTTTGGTCAATAAATTTATCATATAAATTTATTGGCCCTTTTTTAAGTATAGAAAAAACAATGACTAGATTTACTAGATTGGGTACATATGATGTTATACATAAATCAGAATAATCTTAATATCTTTTATCTTCTATAAAATTTCAAATACAGTACAGAGCAAAAGTTTGGACACACTTTCTAATTGAATTCAATGAGAAGGTGTTGTCCAAACTTTTGGTCTGTACTGTACCTAATTCTACAAAGGAAGCTGCAGCAAATTTTCAATCTTTTATGTGTTATTGAAAAAGCAAAAGTGGTATTTCTCAGCATGTGACAGTGATAGTGATGCAGCAAAGGACTTAAGGGAATTTCATTAAATCAGAACAGTAATGTCATGTGGATAGATCATAGGAACTGTATGACATATGTAATATTAGTAAACGTGTTATCAACAAGAACAGGTATGAATGTCAGACATCAATATCAGCCTAAATCTTCATAATGGTATCGCCCTAAATATAAGATTAATTTCATTGAAGCAAATCTCATTAAATACACACATTTTTCATGATGATGGAACTAGTAGAGAAACTTTATTGGATGAAACACTTTGATCTTGAATCCCTGAGCAAATTACAAAGCCAGTTCCTTCAGCAGAATTATTTCAAATGTTCATAGGTCAGAGTGAATGTAGGCCTTTCAGTAATAACACTCCCAGTTCCTCAGGCAGAACCACAACCAGCATAACAAATGAATGCCAGTGCATTTCTAAAAATATAAATCAAAAAATGAACAGGAACGTTGGTGAAAATAGTAGTAAACATACAAAATGTAGAACTTTAAGATGTAAACTCAAAATAGCAGGGAACATCTGGATGAACTGCATGCAAGACAATTGAAAGCAGAAGATTTTTTTAATGAATTTTTAAACACCCTCGGAAAATAAGGGGTCAATAAACAAAACAGAAAAATATTAAAATGAATTACATAAACTCTAATGTTTACGGTCCGGGATTTGTATGCCTGTGCCTTTAGGCAAAAAAACAAACAAACAAAAAAAAACTTTCTCAACTACTGATGCTGAGGATAGGAAAAGCTGTGAGGCTTGCAAGACTGCAATGATTATAAATGAGGGAAGTGGAAACGGAGATGTGGGGTTTATGGAATAGATGAGACAGTGACTGAGAGGAACACCGGAAATAAAGATGACATATGAATATTAAGAAGCAGGGAAAAATAGGATGCAAGGAGGGGAAATAGATGGTGAGGGAAGGAGAGATTATCTTCTCTGTGTGGATGGGAAGGCTAATCCTTAACATGGAACAGATTAAATGCATGACACAAAATGCACGTTCATGAGGCAGAGCCGTCAGCTAAGGAACACTGCTTAAAAGGATTGCACACAAAAACACATCCTGCAGAGCATATGATAGTACTTCATATAAAAAAACTCACACAACCTTCTTTTTTTAATACCATGGCAAATGAAAACAGGATTAAATATGGGCTTTGCAAAATGTAGGCATCTAATATTAGCACATTTAAAGCTAGTCCTGGCATTCTCTAAATATACAGTTACCTGGTTATATTTACAAAAACAAACAGGCATTAATCTGACGCAATAAAAAATTTGATGCTTCTGGCATAACTGAAACTCTGGAAGCTTGATGCAGTCAAAAAAAAAAAGACAACAAACAAAAACATGGTTAAAGAATCCAGCTTCCCTTTATAGCGCTTATGAATATGCTCCCTAATTATCTCATGTTCTAAATAACAATATCCCGTTTGTATTTCCTGTTTGGTCTATGAAAATTAGGGCGAGAGAAGCAACAGGATTTCTAGGGAATTATATACACCCATAGTGCCATCTAGTGTCTCTCGAAAACACATGAATACAGACCAGATCCCAGGCAGATTAGGTCAGGTGTAACGAAGTCAAGCTAATGTTAGTACAACCTCTGCAAAGCTCAAGTAGGATTAATGCTGACACAAAAATGTAATTTAAAAGGACACGGAAGAACAAAAATTCAAAGGAGTTTTACATCAGAGGAAAGTGAGGAAAGAGCTGCCGTAACTAAAGATTAAAGGCCATCAGCTGTCCTCACAGCAACTGACATATGAGGATAAATAATTAACAACATATAACTAAAATGATTTAATATGTCTTACATTATGGATCAAATCATGAACTCATTAAGTATGATTATGACTTTTTATTTGATCAGTGAGTCAAAACGATAATCACACAGATAATTTATTCTAATTTAAATATTTTAAAGCTCTCTGCTTGAGATGAAATCCTAGTTGGAGATTAAAAAAGGAGATGGCTCAACAGGAGCGGAAAATGTAAATCATTTAATTTACCTCCTGTGAGTTTCAAGGTGTTAATCGTAGTGAAGATACATCGTTTGACAAACCATAACTGTATGACTGACAGACAGCCAGGAACAAAGTGTGTTGATAATAATGTGAATATATTTTCATCAACCAGTGCAAATCAGTTGAAAAATCGAACAAAGCAAAGGACCGTCACTGCATGGGCATAATGTAAAAACAAGCAACCATGAAACAAATCCATTCCACAGCAAGATTAAAACCAGAAACTACACAAAGAAACTATGCACTAAGCAAAAGTGTGGCATGTATATATAAAATGGAGTGGGGAAAAAATACAGTTCTGTCAGAGAAATCAGTAAATTCCACATCTTTCCTCATTTCTACTGCAGTATTGGATAGCAGTGCAATATATCTGCTGTTGCTGATGAAATTCAATATACAACAGATGAATGAAGCCACGTCCTGTAAAATCTATTACCAAGCACAGCAGAAAGGCTGCAGCTTTGCGTGTCGATTTGAGTGAATACTCCATAACAGCGTACACACTGAATAAAACAAACTGTCCCTTTCTCCCAGATCCTCAAAAGAGTTGCTTCAGGACTTCTGAGTTTGTTTCTCCATCTGCTTCACTTCTCTCTCCTTCAGGCTGCATCCATCTCCAGTGTGTACTCCCCTCTGCTTCATCAGCTCTAAACAAGATTACAGTTGCCGCTTTTCAGCTAAATAAATTCTCGCTAACAGTAACATCTCATCAGCCAAGACGTGATAAAATAGTTCTTGTCACTATTTAGTTATCTGCAGCCAAATAGTTTGTCTGATCACTTAGTTACAAATCGATGTGCTGCTGAGACAGCTGCTACATTTTTTCAGCGCTTTCATAGAAATCTTTGATTCTATAAATCTACACTTCCTTTTTTTAAAATTTTTTTTTAGATTTTGTCACATTCTAACTTTAAACGTACAATATGAAAGTGTGTTATTGGGATTTTCATGTGATAGAAGCGCTGAATAATTGTGATCCGGAAGGAGAAAAATATGTGGTTTTGAAATTATGTGTAGAATAACATTAATTTTCCTCCGAAAGCAAATAATTTAGAAAAAGACATTTCACAGCAATTACGACTATCTTTAGACATGTGTCTCTAACAACTATGGACATTTGGTTTAAGTGTAGTCTGACTAGATGAAGAACATCTGTAAACATCTTTCCAGTCTTTTCAAATAGTTTTCTAACAGAACTCTCCTTCATGTAGACCTGTCCATCCTTCCATCAATACTTCCCTGGTGGAAAAAAAAAAAAACCTGCCTATAGGATGATTGAGAAAGATGTAGAATGAATCTCTTCATTTTTCAGTGATATATCTCAAACCTGAAGCCCCATTTGTGCAGCCAACCTCAAGGTACTAACCAGTACTAACAAGTCAGAAAGTTATGTCTCATACATGTGTTTTATGAATAGGATTTCTGAATTCTACAAAACATTGTAGACTCACCTAAAAATATCATCTGTGATTTATATAAGGGCAACATTGTGACAAACAGAATTGCTAGAATTGATAGAAATGATCTCCCCATGATCTCTGGTCTTCTCTAACACAGGTTGCTATATTTAAATTGACAGTAGAACTGAGTGCTCAGATTGTGAATTTGGACTGATGACCTGTCCAGTACGTAACCTGACTGTTGCCCAGTAACAGCTGGGAAAGGCTTCAGCACATCTCCAGGACTGAACAAGACAAAGTGACTGTGAAAAACAAACCAGTGACTTCTTCTAGAGTAATATATTTTCAAAGCCAACTCTCCAAGGAGATTATTTCACTTATTTTTTTTAAATTCAGAACTCTTACCAGCTCTATAACAGGCTTCAATTGAAACTGGGTCAAAATATTATTTGCAGGCAGGGTGAGAAAAAGATACAACCCATTTTAATTCTTTGTAGCAAAAAATGCTCTGATTTTATGACAGATTATCTTTGAGAATAATCCAAGCCATTTCAGGCTCTGTTTTTCAACCCTGTTCAGAGTCTTGAGAGGGGCTTGAAAGAGATTTCCGACCCGTCATTAATTATTTGCACCTCCATTGTCAGCTAAATTCTGAGTGAGATGGAGAATAGGTTTCCATTTCTGTCAAAGTAACCCAATTTGAGAATAAAAGTAACTCAGCACACCCGGGGAAAACATTATCTGAATATTGCATCAAAATTGTATATTCTGAGGGAGGCTGTGAATAACTTTAAGTGATTACAGGAGAAGCCCAAACTGTGAGAGAAGAAATATGTCAGAATCTATCCAGGGGGCTAAACATTGAGACTGTGAGACTGCAGATTTTGTTTTGCAAAGTTTTTTTCATCACTTTTATCCCAAACACACAAAAGCAATTTTAAAGTCAAAATGTAAATATACACGCATACACAATCGGGGAAAACTACCTTTTAAAAAGCTTTGACTTTCCCCCTAATATTTGCTTAGTTGCTAACTCTAAAAACACACAGACTTGGAAAATATATACACAATAAATGAAGAAAACAATAAGACATTTAGAACACACTCAGAAAGTATGCATGTCACAAATCTTCTTGTATGATTGGATTACTTGGTCTTTTTCATGTGTTGTGAATTGGTGCAAAATAAATAAACTGAACACAACTGCTTTTTTTGCACTAAATCTTAGCAACAATCATCATAAATTTGCAAAATTCCCCACTGGCTGCAAATGCTCAACAAGGTCACAAAGAGGTAGAATCTTTTAATAAAGACTGATATTTGAGGTTTCTGTATTACTTCCTGTTTGATTTGCATCTGCAAATCTGCATTTGCATGCCTCTGGTCTGTGCTCTCCAAGCAAAAAAAACCCCTGAAAGTCTAATTACAAGACATAAGAGGTCCAGATACAGTATCCCCAGCCCCACTTTATATCCTTTGGGAAAGATAAGAAAAATCTAGCTCCACTTCTCTGTCCACTTCTCTTTAAACCAGTGTCACTCTGTGAAGATTTCCTGCCCACATTAGCCAACAACTTGGCATAGTTTTAGTTGAATTGCTGCCAGGCCTGCTGATGCTGTTCTGTTAAAAAATTACTGTATTCTTTGTTGTTTTCTGGATGTGAAGGTGAGGAAAGGATGAATCAATTTCGATAGATTCTGTAAGATTTCATAACTATGTTTTAGCTACAGTAGAAATACCTTTATGGAAACTTTTTTTTCTTTCTTTAGATATTTCATAAAACTGTCACTATGTCATGACAGTATACTATGAGACAGTTTATCTGTGAAAAAAGAGCTCCTATTCCTTCTCCCCATTAGAAGCAACCAACCAGGAGCCAGATCTAAGCTTTGTCAATAACCCTTGTGTATGGGCTGCTCACAAGCTCACTGATTGTCGTTGTGCTGCAGCTCCTTCCCCACAATAGATCCTGCTGTGAAAACTCACATTTTATACTTCTGGTGCAAGGTAGCACTGTGGTTATGCTTTCAGCATTGGCTATAAATATAACTCATTTATTTGGAATTGGGGCCTTTCTCACAGCACCTTCCTCAAATTTGCATAGTAAACTGCAGAAAGTTCATGCTTCGTGTGTTTCTCAGTCCTGATCTGCCACATGCGAAGGAGCCCAGGTAAATATTACATTCTTACTAAGAGCACATCACCCCAGTTCTGATGTCCTTACAATGGCCAAACATAGAGAAGCAGAATCCAGTTATTAACATAATCTGTAACAAACATCCAGAAAACTGCAGAAATACATAGCTCCATTTAATCAAGACTAAAACCTATTTGTTTAGGGTTGCCTTTGATGAATCGGAACTGAAATAGTAATTTTATTTTTTATCCCAACTTTTCTTTGCTTTCCTTTATTTTGTAACTGGAATGTATTGCATCTAGCTTGTTGTTTCATGTTTTCATCATGCAAAGCACTTTGAATTGTCCTGTTGCTGAAATGCGCAGTACAAATAATCTTCCCTTTGTCTTTACTCCTCCAACAATCTCACTGTGATATGACATTTTTCTAAAAGAGATAAGAAAACAAATGTTAAAACTGTCACAGAGCCTCACTTCAAACAATCCAAACCTTAGTTTCAGTCAGCTGAATAAGTGAGCCTATCATAAGTTGTTTGACACAAGGACTTATAAACTGCTACATGATTCCAATATTTGATCTAAAACAGCAACTGTGCTCCTCTCAGATTCAATCTAGATTTGGACCATCCCCAGCTACAAATTATGCAATGCTTGATTCAAGGTGGACCTTCCAAACAACAGGTAAGGAACTGCTTCATCTTCCTTTGCTATTAAACTGGATTGAGTCATTGAATTGTTGGTAGCTTGGTCAGTACAAGTGTAGTCCACTAAAATGTAAAATATGTGGCTCTGAAACCCAGTTGCAGACAACAAAGCTGTGGCAGAGAATTGAATCGGTGTCAACAACAGAAACAAAAAACATTCCAGTGTTAAAATACGTTACTTATTATATTGTATATAATCACAGTCACACTGAATCTTTTTCACAAGCAATTTTTGTTTCACTTTCAATATAAAGTTGATGTTGATATTTGCAGTTTCAGTTATGTTTTGCCATGCCAATGTCTTTTTCACTTTTATTTTAAGCTGTCATTGCTTTATCCCCATAATACCATAGCAACAAAGTAAGTGAAATGAAATGTCTTTCTCTTCAATACAAAATGAAAAGGGTCTTAAATCATGTGTGACAAAAACTCTTCAGCCTCAGCGAAAGACCTTTTTTTATCATTCCGCCTGCAGGACATGAAATGAACAAGAATGTATTAAATCTCTTGGGAAAAGAAAAAAAAAAATCAAAGAAAAACAACCAGCAAAAACCCACTTGTGAAACTCAATTCAAAAGTTAATTTGTATAGAGTGAGATTATGTCGATACTCAGAACAGCAGCGTTGTGATAAGATTTTCACAAAAAGTCCTGATGTAATTATCCGGACTCATTCAAACTCAGTCAAATTCGTTATAGTTTCATATCTCAGTGTAAATAAAAGGCAGAAAGACAACTCCCAGCTACATTCAGAGGGGACCACGGTGGTTTTCCTGTCCACCAACCAAACAAAGTTGCAGAACTTTTTGTTAATGTTAGATCACCTTCTAAACACAGCTGAAGAATGCTGCTGAGTGGCAGCAGTGGGGGTAGAGTGGTTGGGGGCAGGACTGACTTTTTTCCCATGAGGCCGAGGTTGGGTTGCATGGGTTATGAGAGTATTGCTTTTGTTGGGGTTTTCTAAGAGCTGACTTCCTTTCTCGTGAGATGAGGAATTCAGTAATGAGATCTAAAAATGCCATGTTGCAACAGTAATTCTTTATTTGCTTTATGAGAAAGCCAGTGGTGGAGGAGGACAGCAGAAGGTTGGAGTCTGTCCAGTGTTCTTCTGTACGCGGAGGGCTGATCCAATATCACTTTTAGGGCTTGAATGTACGATAAAATATTTTCTCACTGGTCCACATGCAAAGCTTTTCTCTAAAAAAGTCAATTATCCAACAGTTTTCTGTAAAAAAAAAAAATAATAATAATAATAATAACTTAATACTTATGAGTGCTTATTCTTCATCAAGAAGTCAACCCTGTGAAGGCTGGGAGCACTTTAGCAATAAAAGTGATAAGCTGAGAAGTGCAGCCTTAGGTCGATGGGGGTTTTGTATCTGATTTGATCCCCAAGGTCAGAGCTAAATCCTTCGGCACTCTCAGGTTTAACCTGGAAATGTGAAAAATCTCTTATGACTTCAGGGAAGTACAGTGTCGTGCCCTCAATTTTAGCAAAGTAAAACTTTATATTGTTCAGAAAGTCATGTCAAGCCAAACCATTTCCAAGGTAAAATCTAAGTAAGGTAATATTTAAGATAACCCTCAATATAAAATAGCGATGCATCTTTTGACCAGATAAAAAATGTCCCTGGTTTGTGACTTCATATCTTCAGGAAAACTGACGATAAACTTTCTCCAATTAGAAAGTGGCAACGTGAAATTAGAAATCCTTCAATCACAGATTTACCATTTTCCCATTATTATAACGCTCTGACCTGTTGATGTGCATTCTGATCTCTCTTTGGATGCTGTAATTAAACTACATTGAAAGTATTTATTTCATTTCAATTCAAAAATACTTTACTATGGGAAAGTTAAATAGCCTTTCTTAAAAGTAACGTTGATAGAAGGATGGATAAGCAGAATGGATGTATACATGGTTGGATGGACTTTAAGCTGTCTATGTAGAATCTTATATTAGTAATAAGAGCTCCCCTGGTTACTAAAACATCAGATTCAATATGTATTCCCTTTGTTTGTTTCATGACAAATGAATAAAACAGGGCAATGTTTTTGTAACATGTAAACCTTCCTGTTACTTTCTATATGTTTTATTCTCTCTTGCTCTGTTACAGCCCTAATCAACAGAAGACATGAACTGATGTGTGATGTTAGTGTTGTTGATTCTGTGACCTTTTAGAGCTTGCACAAAATGCACAAATGGTTTGGAAAACACATGGTTTTTAAGTTTCATCAGTCCTGGCAGAGTTGAGGTTTTCTCAATTTCTCAATCATTAGGGTGTCTGGTACAAACAACCCAAAAGGCTAAAATACCCCAAAGAACAAAACCTCCAAAACACACTTAAAGCAAAACAGAAGCCAAACAAGAGAGTTAGCTCTTCCACTGCATACATTCATTGTGTGGTAAGTTCTGAAATTACTGCTGGTATATATTTAAAAAAGTGTGATCTTCTAATTTAAATCAAGATGCATATGACAAATAGTTTGTTCTCTGCAACCTACCAATTAACATTCCTTCCAACACTGTGGAGGACACAAAGCAGATAATCTGGTTCTAAACTGGCAGAACTGAACGGGCTACATAAACCCTGCGAGGGAGATGATTATAAACTACAAACGAGAGATTTAGATCATGTTTGTCAGTAGGAGGGGGTGTAGATGTGTCTCATAAATCTAAATGAGAAATCCACAGTAAGTTAAGAAGGCTGAAAGGAGAGAAGAAAAAGAACCGAGTATGATTGTGCCTGTATCTCTGCAGAAATCCGTACCTTTAGTCTGACAGCAGAGGTCAGCAAGACAGAAATTAGGAATGATATTTCACAGTAAATTAGGTAAAGATGCCAATCCGTGCACCTCGCACGACCTTTAATGTTTCTAAGTAACAAGTGGTGACAGCAGACATGAAGAGGACACTGTCTTCTTCAATTATCCTCCGAACTGCCTTCACAGAACAGCCTCAACTGGATGCTTTTGTTATGCCATTAACAAAGCAAAATATCTGACACTAAATTAAATACTGCTATTACAGATGCAGTACATAGCTTTTGTAAAAATACGTTTTTGTTTTTGTTTTAACCTATTTGTTAAAACTGTCGCTTTGCACACAATGAGACAGAATTGGTGAAAAACATCAAACTCTTCTGCCTCCTCCCTGTGGTGATGCTTCAGCAATACAGGAATGATACCGTTGATGTACTCACTTTATGCACAGCTAGCTGCTAATTTTTGTTTAGAATATAACTTTACCCCTGTGTGACATGTCATGCAAAGCTAACTACACCCCCTCCTCTGAACACAGGAGACACGACCACAATCTGCTCCAGTTTAAAAGAATAACACTGCAACATTTTACAGCTTAACATTTACAAAATCAACTAACTCTGCAGAATGACATCAATTTGTTGCATCATAGACATGGTTGCAGCTTGTCTTGATTTGTGTTTTGATTGTGGACCCAAACTGTCTCTTTTCTGTCCCACTAACAGAAGAATTTGTTGTTGTCAAACTGTGAAAACCTCCATGGGTATGAATACTTTTGCAAGGCACTGCCCTGTCACAGCCAGATAAGAAGCTCAAATCAGCCTAAAAAGAAAAGAAAAGTAATGCTTCTGGCAATATTGTGAGTTCATCTAATGAAGAATCCAACAGATATTGTTTAGCAAGTTTTAATGGTTTCCTGTTCTACACCACAGCCATCATGAAAATGACATTAAGGCCATATTAATTTGACCGAGCAGGAGTCTGCTGTAGATTGCCAGTTAACTTTGTTTTGTCTTAAGTAGCTCATTCATTGCAGCTTCATTGCTTCAATTTATAAAACTACTTTCCTCTATTGCACTGTATTGGAAAGAAATGAATGGAAATGAGCATATGTAAACAAACCATCGCTGACTAAAACAAAGTTAAAACACAGAGAGAAACTGCAGCTGCCAACATGAGCACATAATTGAGTAAACAATAGAAAAAAAAAAGATTCAATTATCTTTATGAAGCTACTCTAATGAAACTGTTAGAAGCTCATATATGAAAATTGATAAACTAATCAGGCAATAAACAATTCATAAAGAACACATCAAAGTATGATTATTAAAATCAGACTAAGTTTGTGTTCTGCCTTCTTTCAGCCTGTTGTCATTTCAGCTGTTTGTCATCATTCTTCACACTAATTGAAAATATCACGCAGCAGTTTCCTGAGGGTCAATCTCATAAGGTCAAAGTAAGGTAAATTCATTCAACCAAACGTGGCAGTTGTACAATCACAGACACATTTATGCAGATCTTTATTTACTCCTGACAGCAAATGTCTACTACAAATTCATCTATGGGATCTGTACTCTGCATAGTAAACCATATGTCCTTGTTTTTCCACTTCCGATTAAAAAGAAGGGGAGGATGTGTACGTGTGTGTTTGTGTGTGTAACTGTAGCACATGTGCATGAAGGACATGAAGGACACAGTAGTTTCCCAAAGGAGGGATTTATCTGAAAACAGCCTCTCGTGAGTTGGCTTCATCTCACCCCTTCGTTCTTCGGGGGCAGGCTGTGAATGCCTGTGTATTTTCAGAGTTGGCGATTTGTAGGTTTTTCATACAGCTGCACGCCCTTTGATGCCTCTAAGTGCTAATCTGACTGACAGCTTGGTCCAGCTTTCAGCTCAAGAGATGGCCCACCAGCAAGGTCTCAATACCTGTCTGTCGAGGAACCTTATCTACCATAAGATGACAGAGGAGAAAGACACTCCTCTCCCAACAATCTACTAGGGCAAAAACTGAACTGTCTTGCCTCTGTCAGCCCAACACTGGGAGACCTGGGCTTCTTTAGACTCAGCTGGACATGGCAGCTTGGCACAAAGTCACAGTTACTCTCTAAGAGGCAAGGGGATGACACTGTTATTAGGCACTCTGAAAGAACACATTTGGACATTCATTTTATTTCTTCTATTCTATTAAGCATGATTTATTTTTTAAGAAAAAGTAAAGACTTTTCAAAGGTAGCCCTTCAAACTTAGTCTTACTGGTCCCACATCCTCACATGTTCTCCTGTTTCTAAATCTAATAAATGCACTAATTAGATAAAACTGCAAAGAACTCTTGACCGCATCAGTAAAGCAGTCCTACAAGCCATCTGTCTTGTTTTTCTTCTTCTCTCAGGGGCAAACTGTGAGCCTATTAAGATAAGATGGCCACTTATCGATAGGTGGGGACTTCCATCAGTCTTCTAAAAACAGCTTGAACAGGAGGACCCTCATAATTGAATATTAAACCCCTGATGAGTGCTGAGATTAAATAGTGTGATGTCAACTGGAGGCTTCAATGTGTTTTTGCCAGTGTTGGCAAAGAAGCGACTGACTGACCTCAGTGTCCCACCGTCTTACAGTAACCCATTGTTTGGATATAAAAATTACTACTGGCACAAATTCATGCAGAAGAAACTCTTTGGAAATGACCTAATAAATTTGATATGATTCAGTTCCCAGTCACTAAATTATTAAATAAGAAAATATCAAAACCCTGTCTTATAGTAAATTTAACATACATACAAACTAAAATAAGTGTAAGCAGACTTTCAGGTGGTTCGGCACAACAGTGAAAGGAAACTCAAAATTAGGTATCCCTAATAAGACAATCAAATTTTATTTAGTTCATTTGCGCCAAACAACTGAAAAAATCTAAAAGAACAAAAACTCAACATTTATTTTTTATTTGTCTTGAAACTAAAATATGCCAACAGCATTCTTTAGTGTTTGGTTTTGGCTACTGAATCCATTATATTGATGCCAGCAATGGTTGAGAGAAACATGAGTATCTGAACATTAGGCAGCGGTTATTATTATCAACACAAAGTCTATTAACCTACAGCAGAAGAATAGGTCACAATGAAATAATCAGATTAAAAGTAAAGTTGCATAATGTTGGATTTTTCATTATACCAAATATGCTAATGTTTTCCAACTCAATCTATCTGCCAGCGCTGACAATGATATATTCATAGATTTTTTTTTCCTCTCTAACTCCATCAAACCCCTCCTTACATTTGAATGAACATTGCACCCACTAATATAATGCCCCACTGGCATCTGCCACGTTAGAAACAAAGCATGTTCAGGCTGCAGCTGTAGTCTGCAAAGCAGATAACCTCACATTTATGTGTAGGATGCATTCGGATGGAAATTTCTATCATTTTCTACAGCGTAGTATGTTAACTTTTAGGATTGTGACAAAAAATTGATTCACAGGAGAATCATAATTCTTATTTACAGAATCAACATAAAATACTCCATATTGTAACTATATAGGACATCCTGACGCCATTTCACAGCCGGTACTGAAATATACGCATGCATAGAAAGCACAAAAACAAACTACAAAAACGAAAGAGAGAGATTCAACCACCCCTGTGTTCATTGAAGGCAAACATTTGGACTCATTTTGGTTTTAACAAAATGCCTGAGCAGATCGAGCTTCACATGAGTTTCACCGTGGTTTGCAAAATGAAGACACTGCGCTTTGGGAACACCGCAAATATGCAGAGCCAAACTACAGCTGATCCAAGGTAAAGCGGAGCCTCCTGTGCAGAGCTTTGTGTGGTGTGATGTGTGACTGGTCAGACGTTGTTGGCCATGTTTTATGCAGAAATGCGTTGGGAAAGCAATGTTGATCTTTTGCTTCAACTTTCGCTACCTCCACTATGTGATTTTGGATCCGTAGGAGACGTGGATACTTTTAAGAAGCATTTATCTGACAGTGTAAATAATTATGCACACTTATATAACTCTTCACTAAACTACACTGTGAAATGGCCAAAACCTTCTGGTTTGAAATTTCCCCTATCGTACACAAAGGAGACTGTTTTGTTAAAGTAAAATGGAGAATGCAGGGAGGGAGTAAATCCATCTAAGAATGGATTAATGTTTAAAACCCAATAAATGTGAAAAAGATACTTTAATGTCTCCATTTGTCATTCTGCCCTGCAAGGCACACAATAGTAGATCATAAAGATCCTTTGCACACTTATAAATTGAAGCAGAAATCATTATGAATAATCTTTTAGAATAAAAAGTTTGATTTTGACTTGAATTGTGGCCCCAAAACGCTGATTATCAAACTGTGAGATAATAAAAGATTCCCACTTCTAGTAGATATATGGAAAATAATCTCAACATATTATTTTAAAACCTTATTGTGCTTCACCTTTAATGGAGGCGATAACATATGCATCCACAATTTCAAAAGGAGTAAGTTCAAACATCAGCTGTGACAAAACAATGTGACATTTCTGTGAAGTTAATTATCCTACCAAAAATATTGAAGTAAAAATTAAATAAACATGTGCACTATTTTTATGTTTACTAGCTGATACATTGCATTTTACCAATATTTCCTTACAGCCAAAAGAGGAAAAATAGAGAAGTCATTAATAGTTTTGTTCTATCAGGCATATCCGAGTTCTGCTAGTGAGAGATAGAGCATCCTTCAGGATTATTGCCATAGACGGGCGTACAATAGGTCTATAATAAATGGTTGTTAAGAAGACTTGGTGCCCTCAAGATGCTGCTCTTTGCTACATTTTTCTAGCAATGAGCTTTGAAGATTTATTTCTTTTCACCATCTTGTTCGTTGTGCATTGTGACAAGATAAACTTGTGTCTTCATCCAGCCCTGTTTTTCACCAGTTGCAGTTGTTAAAATATTGTTATTCATTCTTCTGACTGTAGATATGGGGAACTTTAGGAACCTAGCTAGTTTCTTTGAACTATTTATAAAAGCACAATATATGTACATCCATCCATTTTCTTACACCCTTGTCCTTACTGGGGTCGGGAGGGGTGCTGGTGCCTACCTCCAGTGAGACATTTCAGGCGAGAGACCCTGGACAGGTCATCAGTCCATCACAGTATATATGTACATATTTCAAGAAAATAAAAAAGAACATTTATTTTTATTTCCCTTCTCATATTCACATATTTAAAATACCTCAATTGAGAACAGAATGGAGCCAAACTCAAATTCCTTGTCTTGTGTGCTCAAACTTGATGAATAAAGCCGGATAATTCAGATTTCTTTATGAAAGTCAAAACATATGAAAAAAAAAGTTCTCTTTGAGAACTTTTTCCCCATTGAGAAGATTGGCTAAAAAAATATAAAATAAAGTCAGAAATAATGAGTTGGAAAAGTATAAATAGCTAAAAGTTTTATTTTACTGTATAGGAAAAAATAAAGATCACCAAGTGTCATATTGGTGAAATATACTGTTTTTCCAATGTGGTGTTGTTCAACCTTAAATTAATAAGATATCCAATTATATTCAGTAGTGCAATACTTTTTCTGTATGACAATATATTAATGCAATAAATGGTGCATTTCCTTTAATGCTTTCTACACATCTTTATCTTTAGGGAGAGTGGTGGATAATGTTTACGAAACCAAACAGGTACACTACTTAACTATTCTTGGAAGTCATTGCAGTTGCAACAATGATTTCCAATCCCCCGTCCAACTCTCTGCAACAATAATAATCATCCCAGCAGGTAGACACAGATATCCTGTCCTTCCAGCAGAAAAGGCACAGCTTCTGTCATCTTTATAATGTCTTAATTATCATCACATGAGGCTGCAACTGGGGAGCATGAGAGAGAAATAGGAAAAGCCTGGATAGAATGAGAAAGCAGGCAGCACCCTGTGGATGTTTGATGAATGAGCGTGTCAGCTGTATTCACCCAACTAGCAGCCTCGTCTCAGAGAGTGTCAGGCCCCATGCACTGAGACCTGTCTCATTAACTACTTTGATCAGGCAGTAACAAGGAAGACATAGAGAGTCGGCTCATTCATCTTTATTATAAGACGGTGAAACAACAGTTCATTAAGTGTGGTTTTATATCCCACTACTGATCAGCGTGAAAGAGACAAAACATCATATTCTGGATTGGGACGCAGATCTGTTTGACTGTGTTTTACAGGATGAGCTTACACTAACCAATTATTTGTTCTCTAATTTAAAACACAAAAAAGCAACACTTCCCGCCATCTTTCCTCATACTTGCATTGTTCAGGTCTATTGCATAATGGATGGGGAGCTGACATTTTACACTATGCATTTTTGACGGCAAACCTTTTCCTGGTTTCTAGTGTCACCAGCAGCATGCCCTCAACAACACACCAACAAACTAGAGCCAAACTGATGAAATATCCCTAAAGGTCGCCCTGTCATATTCATCTTACTTTGAATAATTACTATAATGACTACTCTTCTCTGACTTGTGTTTTTTTCTGCATAAGTCAGAGAAAAATATGTGCATAATATATATGTAGAATCCATTCTGGACTTGTTTGTGTCTATTTTATCTCACAAAATGTCATTCTCTGTCTGACTGATGCAGTGGGTGGGATGGGATTCAGCTAAGGCAGTGTTTCTCAATTCCGGTCCTCACGCTCCCTCTGCCCTGCATGTTTTAGGCGTTTCCCTTCTGCCACACACCTGGATTGAATCTTTGGGTGATTAACAGGTTTCTACAGCACTTGGTGGCTGCAGAAGATGTCATGCAATCATTTGAATCAGCTGTTCTGGTGTAGAGGCACATCTAAAACATGCAGAGCAGGGGGGCCTGAGGACTGGAATTGAGAAGCACTGAGCTAAGGTGACTTTTTTAGGAGTAGATCTGGATATCTAGATCAAGATGTATCTAGATTTTAAAAATTAAGTGAAAAAATTTCTGAAATTTTCCATAATACCAATACCATCAGTATTTGTTTTTTTTTAAACGTGACTTTAAGTCACCACAGGTTTCTGTATAAAGAACAGGGTAATGCAGCTCTGCCTCTCCCCACCTGTTGCTGCACACAAACTGGCAGCTGGCTGAAAAAAGATGCTGCTACACTTTGCCCTCACAAAATAAAGATTCTGCTGTTTGGAAATAACCCCAGTTGACGAAAAACAATGTGAGGTCATGGCGTGGAACTTAATGAAACACCAACATTTTACATTTTTGTTTAAAGTTATAATGTAAATACCACTCAAAGTTATAATTCATAACTTTATCAATAAAAAAATCACTCTCTTGTTTTCACTGATATTTATGAACAATGTCTTTACCGTCTTTACATTTTTATATATATTTATTTAAAAATGTATAGGTACATTTACAGGTGTCGGAACCAGAAAATGTTTTTGCCTCCCCATCAATTTTTTCTCTTAACTTTTTGTCACAACTAAATGCTACAAATCAACCTGATTTCCACAAATATTACTAAATTTAATTAAATGATTCCATTTCTTAAGGGGAAAAAGTTACACAAACTATAACATTGAGTTATACTAACGTTTCTGTCATAACATTATAGAGGTTGGCCCTTTTATTGATATGAAATACAAAGTGTTAGAGCAACCATTGTTTTCTCAAACTATCTGATGTGTAGGGTGAGCAACTCTGCCTCCTCCCAACCTGGTGCTGTGCACTGTCAGTCAGCAGGCTGAAAGATGGCTTCTATACACATTCCTCTTGCATTCAAGGCAGATTCTACAGTCTGAAATATTTTCAATCATTGTGTGAATACTAAAGGAGGACTACCAAATTAACATCAGTGCAATACCATAATAAGGTATTTTAACTAAAGCTCATTTTGTGAGACTCTCATATCAGCTCATCCCTACTGCTAAGCAATACTGATGAGTTCAGGACCAGTTAAATATTCTTGGAAAGACTAATTCTAATTTAGTCAGTTTCTTTGGAAACATTTGGAAAGATGCTAACTATTGTGTTCCCAATAGACATTACAGTATACTGAGCTTATGCAAGAGTTCATCTGTCCTACAGCACTCACTGTTTTGTTGCTTCATGCATCAAGAGCTTCCCACTGGCAGCGTTTGCACCGCACAAACAAAATTGATTATTTAGCCTGTTTGAGTCCTTATGTGCATCCCACCACAATAAAGCAGAGGAAAGAAGCGCATCCTACCTCCGCTTGCCGTGACAGCTCTGGATGTCGACTTGAAGAGGAGGAAGAAGGAGAAGAAGCTCGCCGTGGAGATTACAGTTGCACTGGGAAGTTTTAACGAAGCAGTGACTTAGGGATCACCCACGTAGTAGCAGCGGTGAGTAGACCCCGTGGAGAGTATTATTATTATTATTATGACTACGCCCCAAAACAAAACTGGTCGTGGTTCCTCCGCGTCAGACCGTCAACGCTTCTCGAGGATGTTGTTGCTCTCCAACTCAGCTGTGCGCAACGGTGCGCTTACACTCTCTCCCGACGTGGTCCCCAAGCCAAACGCTCCCCGGAGGACACGTGACCAGCCCACAGGGGGACAGGAATAGCTCTCATTCCCCTCCAAGGCGGCAGCTGGGATCAGTTTCACCGCTGCTCCATGCCCGCGCACCAAACTCGCGCTGTGCGCACCCATACTCCTCCTTCTCCATCCGCCCTCTCACCCCCTGTGGCCTCACGGTGTCGCTGTCATTGGTATTTATTTCCACTTCAAAAATACAGTTTTTTCCGTTCTCTACAAGAAAGGATGCTGCCAAAATCAGTCAGATGATTGGCAGTCCAATAAGTACGGAAGAGGATTAGGGCCACTGGAAAAAAAAAAAAAAAAAAAAGAATTCTGACTTCAAAGTCAGAATTCTGAGATTAAAGTCAGATTTTTTTGTTTTTTTTTTCGGTGGCCCTAATCCTCTTCCGTAAATAAGCATAATTTGAAAAAGTGTCATTATTTGAAAACCAGCAGTGTAAAGTCATTCTTAAAGTAGCCTGGGAACAGTAAGTGTTTGCTTGATGCTAGATATACTTACACAAAATCATTTAAGCTACTTTTATGCTATGCTGTACATTTATTTTAGTTCAGGTTTCTTACACAAGGCTATATGTTCTAATTCAGCTGATGTTTAATATTTGGCCTTGGGTTTCAAAATTTCCTCCTCCAGATGTACCATTTTTTAATCTTATTTTGGGACGTTTTTGGAACTGCAAAATGTTTGCCCCATCTGCCCATTGGAGATTTAGTTTGAACTTAATCTTTTGATTTTATCAACATTCTCTGATCGGAAGCGACATTTAACATGGGTCCAACTTTAATCTAATACAATCTGTTGAGGCTCTGCAGAACTAAATATGACATTTGTTAAGAAAAGAGGATCAATAATATTTGATTAAATGTTGGCATGACTTTAACAGTCAGAGGAGAGCATAATAAATGCAAACTTAGAGGAGATTGAAAGTTAAAGATCGAAAAATAAAGCATCTAAAATTACTTTAGTTTGTATAACTAAGCAACCCAAATCTTGGAACAATACTGCAGAGCACATTTTCCACATCATATAAGTAAAGAATATGCCAAAATTCTTATTTCAATAATTTCCTGTAGTTTTTCAAAATGCATAACTTGTTCCTCAAATATTCTGCAGTACCTTCCTGACTTTGAAATTTAGCAGAACCCCCGGGGTTATTGTTAATTTAATGAAATTAAATACAAACTACATTCTCTAATAAACGTTGAGGTATTTTAAACTGCTGGCAGGACAGCCAACATAAGATTTCATTTGCTTTGATCGATTGATGAGTCATCAGTTGATAACCTTAATCAATAAACAGAGCTATATACATTAAATTAAAAAATTTAAGTCAGCCAAAAAAATCAATACAAGTCATATAAATTGTTGGACACTCAACACTCAAAATCATGCTTATATGTATGTTTTTGATCTGTCCCAATGTAGCAGATACTTATGGATGTAATCTTGTAGAAGGAGAGAAAATATAAAACTTCAATAAATAAATTCATAAGCCTCCAGAAAATTTACAGAAAATAGATACACAGAGCAACTCAGTGGCCCACATACTGTATCTGAGCTATAAAACAAAAACATCCCTGTGTCTGGCTGATTCTAATCAACATTTCCTCTGTCCTGGAGACAGAGCATCCATACCTATTGCCTTCTTGTCTTTACAATGTTTCTCTAGGAATGCCCTGTAGTTAGCTGGTGGGAAATATTAGTATTACTTAAAACTGCAGGCAAGATAAATTTAGCAATTTAGCTTCTTAACTTCTTTAAATAAAGATAATCCAATACTTTTGAAGATCAGGATGAGAGAAGCTTGTTCTTTGCCTGCAGGTGAGAGAATGTTGGTGTGTTTCAGCTGCATAAGGAACAAAGATTTATCTGCTGAATTGCTGCTTTCAAGCAGCTTTTAAATGCTAATGTGGTCGATGTCTAATTGTGGCAGAGCTGCACTGATTGTTGCCAACTTAATTAGTTCCTCTGTGACAAGTTGCCTGCTCGGTTAAGATGAGAAGGACAGCTTAATGCTGAGGGGAGAGCCGATAGGTGGTCTTTGTGTCTCTCTATCAGATTCGCCCAGCCCCCCTACAACACAAAGTGACCTTCATTATTTCACCCCACCACAGATAATCATTGATTGGATTTTGAGAGATGTGCCATGTTTGTTGTGCTTTCACCCGATGTGAACTTTCAGGCCAACCTCCAGATCAATGTCCATTTGGACCGTTGATGATTGTCCTGTAATCAGACAGAGGATCCTCAGTGGAGCGGAGGCAAACGGTATTTAGAAAAGCTCAACAATCATCCTCCCAGTTTGCTTTTTCAATATTTGCTTGTGAAGAATGAAGCGGTGGAGCAGCTGGTGAGGGCAGGAGGCGTGCTGTGATTCCTTCCCACCTTCCTCTGTATGCAGGTGTTAAAGTAGAGCTCCAGGGCTCAGCATGTCCTCAGGACTGAATAACAAAAGTGGATGGTGGAACTTTGTGGTGGTGTGGAAGGACTGCTAAACAGCCTGCTCCTTTGGGGACATGTCACTGCTAGCTTTGCAGATTTCACGTCATGGCATTTGCCTTATCAATACACACTGACAGATGCACAGAAGATTGAAGTTGCCGTACTTGTTACAGACACACTGTTTTGTGATCTCACATCGTCGCAGTTTGTCTGGAGTCCTCTTATGAACCTTATGCAGAATTTCATTTCTGTCATCCCTAATTTTAAACATCAGTTGCTTCAAGGTCACAAAAGGCTTACACGTTTTCACCTCTGGTAAAGATGTGAAAAAAGCCCTAAAATAAGTTAATTTGGTAGCATGGGCTCCTCTTTAAAATTAGAGAAAAAACCAACCTGAATTTGAATCCATTTAATCAGCAGAAAACGAAAAGATCTGGCATTAATAAAGAACGTTTTCTTTTGTTTGTGTATTTGGAAACAGAAACACCGGTTGTTGGTGCCTCTACACTAAATACTCAGTAAATTATCCTTTTGCAAAGACAACATTAACATTTCTCAAAGTTGGAGAAAAAAAATTAAAATCTCTTCTGTATAAACACATAAACTATAGAGGTAGACTTTTAAAGTACTAAGGTCTATTTGGAATTTAGCCTTACATTTACAATGACTACAAATGTGAACAAACCCAAAAAGAGTTAACTAACAGCCAGTTTATGCTGTTCATGTCTCCACAAACTAGAGCTGTTTATCTTCAATCTATGATGTACATCAAGATGTTTGGTTTTGATTGTTGCCGTGTTTTGTTCCTGAACAAAAAACTATTTTTTCCATTTCTCTCCCATTCTACAAAACCTGCAACCACATTTTAAAAGTAGGCGGTGGCGCAGTCAGTAGAGAATACAAGCCATGCACGAAGGCCTCAACGCGGCCGTCACGGGTTCGAGTGCCGGCCTGATGAGTCCACACTTAGATTCCACATCTAAGTGTTTAAACATGACCAGCATGTATTTTCTAGCAATTGATCAAGTGCTGGATGGAATGAACCAGAGCTGCTTCTTGTGTCAGTTTTAATACTGACACATTTATAGAAACCTTCTGTCTTTCTACCTTTGTATGTTCAGTCTTAAGTTGCTCCGTAAAACCCTTTATCAGTTTTAACCTTTTGCACCCAGATTGAGACTATGCAGTAATCTACACTCCAGATATGGGCGCTTAAAGTATTAAGAGATTGTATCCATGAAAGTGGAGTAATGACATGAAAGCATTGAATGTTTTCCTGTATTTCAACCCAGTTCTCACTCCAAGAGCACAGATCTGTAAAGGCTCCAGAAATTTTCCAACTGCAAATTTGTAAACTAGTCATAAAATGCTAGCAGACATGTTTTACATAAACATATTTCTCCAACAGGACTGCCCTTCTGCTTTCCACCTACTAATGAAAGGTAAATGAGATATTTTCTTTTTAAAGGAAATATCAGCCCTAACTTAATATGAAACCTTGGAGATCAATGAAAAAAAAGAAAAGCATTTAGCGTAGTGTGGAGATAAGTTTCAAAATGCATTATCTCCTACAAAGCTTCCTTAATTTGCATAGAGATTACCCCAAACATATTGTTAATCATTACGGGGCTTATGAATGTTTAATGGACGAAGTGTAACTTGAGGTTCGAGGGGAAGTAATAATTGATGAAGCTGGGTGCAGATGGGACAGTGTGGGATACTTAATTAAATTTTGGCGCAGGCAAATGACCCATTTCTGAAGTTGCACAGGGAAAACTCAAGTTTTAAGCCTCCAGAATGTTTCACTTAAACAAGATTCAAGCTCAGTTCAGTCTCATCTCTCAGAAGAAGAAACCATTTATTTATTTAGACTTTCACTTTTAAGATATTTAAAAATAAACGGCAATACTTTCACATCTTTACAGATTACCCTACATGTTTTTTGTTTTTGTTTTTATTTTGCTGAATAATAGGTTCAGAGAATCCATTCATGCAGCCCGTCACAGATTATGTAACCATTTGTGACTAATCGCTGCTCTCCAACTGTATATGAGCATTTCAGCAAGTTTTTAAACACATTCCTTTTGTTGAGCTGCTCTGAGGATTTGGCTGCTACTTGTCTGGCTGTCTGTTGCGTTTGAGGATCAGCGCTGATATAAAGAGGCTGCCAGCTGCTTTCTTCCAGCTCGCTGTCCAGACTGTGAGCCAAATGCGGGTAAAGCTGTACAGATGCACCAATACTTAAAAAGGAAGAAGCGTGATAGTGAAGAGTATATATGTATGAGTAAAAAAAGCCCAAACACGGCGAACTCTATAAGCACATTTCTAACAAGCAGAGATATGCATGAAAAAGTAGCCCATTGTGAAATGAAATACTATTTGTTCATACTGATCACTTTTGAATTATTATTTGTAATATAAAAAATATGTTGACAGATTCTTTAGCATTAATTTTCAGTTTTCTGTGTTTAAAGATTAAATTAAATCTTAAAAAGAATATATCTTGCCGCAAATTTTTGAACTAAGTCTAGTTTTATTAGTCAGACATTTATGCAAGTTTTGCAAGAATAGAGAACACTTATCTGACTCTTCCGAAAAGAAATCTGTTTTAGAACCAATTTAAGGCACTCTGGTTTTTTATTTTTACATCTTATTTTTAAACAGAATAAACAGAAGTTAAGACGCCTATCTGTTGTCCTGTGTAGTCAGGATGATTATCTGTAGAAGCTTGAGAAGTGGCCTTGTGTCACACAATCCTCAAACGAATAACCAGGCATCTGTTCCTGCCAGCCAGGAGGCGATGCTAGATGAGAAGAGCCGGAGGGGACTCCGATTATCCTGCGGCCCTGTCTAGAGTCCAGCCTGACAGCAGCCTGAAAAACAGAGCAGCAATCCTGAAATTGAATTGGGAGGGTTTAATGGGGTTTAAGGCTTTTGCTGTCAGTGTGACAGAGTTAGATAACTGAGGAAAATGTGAAAATGAAACCGACAGACGGTTTGAATGTTGATGGCAGTTGGAGACACAGGAACAAAGAAAGAAAGTAAAAGAGAAGAAAGAAAGATTAACTCAAATAAGGCAACAAAAAGGATTTACAAAGCAAATGAATATGACACTTTTTTTTACTAGATTTTTAAATGCAATTCTGTCAAAAGCATTAGTAACACCATAAATACAACCAAATTTAACAATCAAACCAAGATTATTCTTGGAAATAATTGCTGCTGCAATCCAATATGGTGATTCTATTTGTGCTTTAAAGAAATTTAGAGGAATAAATGACTTCTAATTAAAAGGTCCACTTGTAAGCTTCTTCAATAGGATGATGTTGTTCATTAAAAAGTATAACTCTGGGTTTTTTGTTCAATTTGCACACCAGGGTTAGCACAGACCTGAGAGCACAGTTTACTGCTTTGTCTCACTCTCTGTCTTTCTGAATCATCAATCAAAAATCAGATGAGGTGAGCTGAATGAATTAAATAATCCTGATCAAGGCAACTATTATTGCTTTCTTTGACTTACAGATTGGTTGCAACTGTGTGTTAATGAATGAATAACATACAACAAAGTTTGTGGCTATAATACAACAAAGTGGGAAAAAGCTGAAGGTGCTTGAATGCTTTTTCCAGGCTTTTTACTCGACATTGAAAGCCACCACAGAAATTAATTTGTTTTAGCTTTCACTTAAGACTTTCTCTGTTCTGCATGACCTAATTGTGCAAACTGCAATTTGTATTTCAAATAGTACTCTCTCCTCTAGTTTAAAAAAAAGAGCAGCTTTTCTTCTAATGTGCTGCTGTTTTAATTGTCCACTTAAAATTTGTTCATCCTACAGAAGTAAACTTCTTGACCTTGTTATTTTTTCAAACATTTCAAAATGATCCGTGGAAAGAAAACTTAGTGTTACCTTTGCATATGAATGCCCCTTGGATAATGATGATAGTGCATAGAATATGAAAAACTAAATTCAAATGTGATGCTTTTCTGTGTGAAATCAATCATAGTAATACTGCTTTGTAGCCACAATAGGAATGACTGAATCGGCTTCTTGCAGTAGGATGTTTGGCTCGTTCTGTCTTGAGATAATTTCTCCTGGGCCAAGCCTGGAGAGTCGTGACAGCCAGTGGATGGATCCCTAAGATTTCCCTAATCTGAAGGTCCTCTGGGACACACTGACTGACTTTTATTTGTCTTCAGAATCCTCTGGCCTCAGGCGTGACTGGAAGGCATGCTTCAGAAAAAGATGTGAAGCTAAGATGGGGGTGAAAAAACAGAAACAAATAAGTATGATGATGATGCTTAGACCCCTGAGCATCATTTTTTTAAAAACAGCAGAAAAAGTTACAAAAAAGTGAGCAAATGACAGAACAGCAGGAGGCAAATAAATAGCTCAGAGGATATTTTTGTTAGTGTTTTATAGAAGCACACCTTTTGTGTTTTTTTTAAATATGTGTGAAAAAGAATTAGATCATGAGCTTCAAGGATCAGCCAGAAGTAAGACTGAAAAGATCGTTTGTTTGAAGTGGCACTGTGATACAAAACAGACAAAGATGAATTTGATTGTGACTGTCAATCAAAGCATGAAGAGAGATAAAATGGAAGTGTCCGGCACAAAAAATGTTGTTTGCGACCAATCCAACGGCACCAGCAGCTCACAGAAGAACATCCTGCTGGGCTGTTGGACAGACATCAAAGTCAGAGGCCTAGGATAGTTTCTCTGTCACACTGAGTGACCCAGCAGCACTTCACTTCCTCCATATGTACATACAGCTCAATATCTATAAGCCCCATGTGCACTCAAACACACTCGGATTTATGTTGATGCACTGTGCAAACTGTACACTGTCACATTTAACTTAGACTCAGATTCATTTACATGTAACTTGTCACCCAGATACCATTTCACATTAGCAGACCGGAGTCTGGAGACTGAAGATGTTTCATCTAGAAAGGCTTTGAAATATGGCTTCCCAGTAGTACCAACACTGGCAACCCCATGACGCGTCCCGTTCCTGTCGCATTACCACAGATATATGTGGAAATGATCTCTACGGTGTTTAGAACTAAAACTAGGTTTGTATAAGTAAGAAGCTAAACCATAGAAGAAGAAATAAGAAGTACATTACACATTTAAAGTCTCTGGATTTTATGCTGTCTTTCAGAGGGATTTTTGTTCATACAGCGCAGACAGACATGCTTTGAAAAGTTGATTTTCTTTCTATGCTCTGGAGCATATGTGTGTAGACTGTCAATAAAAAAGTTTTTGTCTATTTTCAGACGAGTAAAAAAGCAGAAAGCTTTTTGGGTTGAAAACACCCCATTAGAAGTGTATTCTTAAAAATGTCAGGCATCCTTATGTGAAAGCTGGAAGCAGAGAGAAATCAACTAACTGCATGACACATTTATTTATTTACCTTAAAACTCCGCCGGATGAAGCAGAGAAAACAAAAACATTGACAGTTTCCTCTTTAGATATGTTTCTGGGGACCCTGACATGAAAATCATACACAATATTAGTGACATGTTAAGTTACCCACACATAAAATTATTCAAAATAAAACTTTTCTTAGAATAAATAATGCATTGTGAAGTGGAGTGACTCAGGATATTAAGTATAATGAACACAAAGAAGAGAAGCTGCCACAGAGAGCCCAGATAACCAATGGAAATCTGTCAGTATTTACCAAACAATCCTGGTTCCTGTCAGTGCAAATTGACATCAATTGCTTTAGTCTTAATTGACTGCCCAATAAAGACTTCCTATTACAAAGATATCACACTAAAGCATACAATAGGGGTTCATAAAACTAATGAATGACCATTAGAAAACCATGAAAACTGACAGACTACAAGGTTGAATGACTCAGTTTTCTTCTAATTTATTTTTACCCTCTTCTGTAAACACATTGCCTGCTGATTAATAAGTGATATTCACTGTCATTCAGTAGTAAACAAACAGAAGTGAAAATAATTGTCAGAATGTGGGAAACACTAACGAAAACACTTCTCTCTTCTTCTGTATTGCCCAAGAATGAGTAAAACTAAATTTCTGACATTTGATTTAATGCTAATTAGCTGAGGAACAGGTCTGTCTTACACTCTCTTGGAGATTTTAAAAGATACATCTCCCCAGATGAATTGCCTGATTGCAGCTTATTTAATTCAGGCATGAAAAAGACCATACACAAATACAAAGAAAACAAAAAGACCACACTCTTAATGTTGTTCAAATAAAGATCAAATGGCTTTTGGAACCAGTGGGATCATATTGTTTCTCCTCTGGTGAACTCACAATTTATTAACTGCAAAAAAAAAAAAAAGAAAAAGAAAATCTGCATTGTCCTCTTGAAAATTTTCTCAAAGCAAACAGACTTTACGCCGTTTGTTGTTTCCAGTTTCTTTGTAACATTTCTGTCTTTCTTTCTAGTGACATGCTAGATTAGGGACTGTAGGCAATCTTTTAAAAAAATATATGCTTTAAGGAAGGGTTTGCTCTTTTAATACAAATGAACGCTAATATTTAAAGATACTTAACCTAACTGTACTGACTGTGCTGACCTCTAATATGAATAATCAAAATAGCAAAAAGCATGTTAAACACTACTGTACAGTGTAATTAATCAATGCTTTAACATAACAAATAGCAGCAAAACAGATTGTTTTAGTCTTATCCACAGACTAAAATGCATTTGCATTTGATATTGGAGAAAATAAATGTATTGCTTCTGATGAGAAAAGGATAAACGTCATTGAACTGCTGTTGATCTGTCATGCAAAACAATAAAAAGATTTGCTGTAATTCATTTTAGTTGGACGCTATCTGTTGAAAAAACTCTGTCCAATAACCTGAATGATTTTACTGTAATTTTAGCTTTTAACTGGTGCAGACACATTCTTATGACTTCTGATAAACTGGAAGTTTGTTCTACTTTAAATGTTTTATTATTAAGAATTTTATTGTCTTAAACCACTAAAACTTTATTTTTAAGCTTCCTAAGGTTTTTAGATAGAAAATAAATTTGTACATTCAAGCCAGGCATCAGTTTCTTAAAGCTGTCCATTTTCTTTTTCTCTCACTTAGTAATATCCAGTTTGAAATAAATTGTGTTGGTCTGCAATGTGGACCTGCATGAAACTAGACACATTTTGAATCTATCAAAGAATAAAAACTTGTATTGTAGGTCCTGATGTTCATCATTTTTGACTGCTTATAGATTATAAATGTTTCCTTTCCTGGATCTTACTATGATCTGTGGTGACTGTGCAAATATCTCAAGATACCTAACTGTGGGATTATCATTTTGGCATGACATAAAATATCAGATATGCTTTTAATTGCTTAACGTCTGCTGGTGAGGATCCTCAGAAGTTGATGTAATTCCAATCTTTCAGAATTGGAGTTACATTCTTTTTGATTTAAAAGGGATCCCATTAAAATTGAAGCTGAGCCTGGAGAATAATCAGCATACGCCTTTTTTCCCCACATGTTTCTTTAAAAAGAAATGTCTTACCTGAATTTAAACCAGAAATGTTATCAAGGGTAACAGACTCTTTTCAAGTGTGAGCATCGTGATTTACCGTTACACAAACTGCAACACTAAATCCAGAAGCATAACAAATCATTCCTTCAAAGAAGGAGAGTTGGAAGTCAAATGTACTGTACATGCTGCTGTCGAAAGGACACCGCCTGCTGAGCCAAATACCCATTTGAACCTCAAATAATCAGCAGAAACATACAGGAGAGATCAAACATTTGAATCAAAGTAGCAGCACTTCAAAAATTGACTGCAGGGACAAATGAATTATGGGAAAGCACAATCTTCTAAAGGAATATCCCAAGGTTGTTCGAAATTTTTTAACACTTATCAAGAAACTTATGATGCATTATTCCATCTAAGATCTCAGTGGGGAATATTTGCTGTATGTTATACAATGCTTTGAAGTTGATATGGACTTCAAAGCAGGGCTAAAATATCATTTTTTTCATATTTCAGCTCATTAAAACCACAAAACTCAGTATGTTTTAATAGGATTTTATGTGGTTGACAATACATTAAATGCGTAGGTTTAATGGGAGGGGAATGACCTGTGGATTTTACAACTCAGCTCCCTCCAGTCATTGATTTTAAAAACACATTTCATTGCAATTACAACTGTGATTTACAATTGCAATTAATGAATAGATGTTAACAGACGTAATATCTACATCAACTTTGCTACCCTTTCCCTGCCGAAGAAAAGCAAAGTATTTTGATCTGTATTTAGCTTCCAGCTTCCTCCTCCCTGCAAAAGCAAGTATCCCACTGCATCATACTGCCACCTCCATGTTTTATTGTCTTTGTGACCCCCACACAAGGCACAATATTTTGCATGTAGGCCAAACACTTTTGTTTTCGTGTCAGCTAACCAAATTTAATGCATCTGATGTCTCTCCTATATTCTTGTGGCAAATGTTTTGTCTTTTCTGCCAGTCGTCTATAAAGGGCAAATTTTTTAAACATGTGGCTAATAGTTTATCTGACAACAGATTGTACTTACAAACACCAACATTTTCCTCGCATGTCGCATTAACATTAAAAATATACCTCCATGTCAGAGAAGTTTTATCAATGAAACCAGACAACAAAGAAAGAGAAAACATTGTAGAAGGTAGTTTATTTCATGTTTCCTCAGTGAGGAAGACAAACTGCTAGATAGAGGAATATGTAATTTAAAAAGAAAAAGGAAAATTTGGAAATAAAACTGAAGTTGAGTAGTGAGGAAGGTGGTAGAGCAGGGCACTAAGAAAGTGAAACCAGGCATGTTGGGCAATGAGCTCAGAGATAGGTGTCCTGACAATTACTTCTCCGATTTAATATGTGGCCTAAATCAACTTTATGGCAAGCACATGCTCACCACTTGAGTTCAGTGCTGTATGCTCCTGTGATGAGAGATTGCCTGCTTAACTTTTTTTCTATAATCCAAGGCTAACCAGAGCTGGTGCATTTCTTAAAGATGACTGGACAGCAAAGTTAATCCTTAGAGGGGGTGAGAAGCTTAAGATTATTTGCCATATCTTGCCAACCAAGGATATAAGTCTGTCTGGGTCTGGTGTCTTGACCAATTGCAGCCCAAGGTAGGGGATCAAATTCACAGGCGAGAGTAGCAGTAAAGAAATAATGCACTGGGATGGAGACAGTGTCATAGATTGATTCTGTATTAACCTATAAAAAACTGGACTCCAAAATTATTCCATGACTTAAGAGGAGGCTCACTTTCTAAACAACAATGCAGCATTATCTGTTTATCTTTTTTTCCATGCTCTTTGATCCTGACTTTGCACATTTCTCTAATGAAGAGCCCAACTCTACAAAACTACTAGAATGTAAACACAAGTGGTACACTGAAAATGCCAGCTCCAGTTATAAGTGCATTCTGCAACTTGTGAAATGTTAAGCAGAAAAAAATAAGTTATATTTCCCTTTAGATGCATAATTAGTATAATGCAAAAAAAGCATACTTCATGTTTAGTTTGCTTTTACTGCCCTCTAGCGTTACTTAAGTTAATTTGTAACGTTAATGCCATAGCAGAGTCAATTTGTTTCATCACTGTTTGAAAACACAAAATGCAACAAATTGCTTTGATATTAGCCAGCATTTCTAACAGTGTTTAGAAATAATTGTGGTGATTACTAACTGACTTAAAACAGAAAATATTCAGCCTTGCTTAATAATATAGGTAGCTCTGTGTTTTTATGTCCAGTGTGAGTCAGTTGTTTTCTTTTTCTTTTACTGCAGTTTTTACATTTCACAGTTCAGACACATCTCATCTTCCAGGCTGCATATGAGGACGCAATCTCTGCATTGAAAACTGTACACTGGTGGAAAGTGCTTGTCCATATTACAATATCTACAAAACAGTGTTCCATCAATCTTCTTCCACAATAAAAGACTGCAAGATTTTTACTGATGGACTGAGGCAGGTTTTATGTCAATCATCCTAATCACTGGTTTCACTCAACAAAGGTTTCCTGAAAGTCCTTCCGTATCCAAGAGTTTAGCATGGTGAAGCAAAATGACTTGTGAAGACCAAATTATGAATCTGGACACATTCTTGGTTTTATATTGAATATCTGTCATTAACTAAAGGGTTCTTTATAGACATATACAGCTTAGGTCTAGTCATGACTTTAAGCCTGGTAATACATGGCATTTTGTTCCATTTTTGAGCTTAAGTTGCTTTGAAACTTAAATGATATCAAATATTTTAAACTTAATTAAAGTCATACCAGCTGAGCTTTTGCAATTTTGCAGCTTGACGCAAAAGGCGAGGACATGTTTTATGTCAGGACTGAATTATCAGAATTATTTGAGGAAATTTTGGAAGCATGCCACCAGTAACACAGAACATCCACTATCCTACTTTCTGTGACCTAGTTTAGACAGCTTTGGGACTCTATCTGTAAAAAAGCAATTCCCCACCTATCAATGTTTTACACAAATTTTCTGCGCCATTTGGCATGGTGCAATTTAAATGTCCAGAGACTTAATTTCTGTCCAAGCAAGTGAAAACAAGACCTCAAACAAATCATAACGGGCAGAGGTAAAACTCTCAATATGCATTCATTACTTGGTGTCAGTTTCTGTGTATTTTTTTTTTTTTCAGACAGAAATTCATTCAGTTTAAACATTTTGGATTTAGGCATCTTCTAATACTATTCTAAGAAATATTCTTTTCCTCAATACTTCTGATTTAAACCCTGTATAGGTTACCAGTTCATTACAGGGCGACATAGAAACAAACAAGACAAACAGCCTTATGCACACAATTTAGAACCATGTGGTGTCTAAAGTCATGTCTGAAGAGCTAGTGTCCTGCATGTTACCCTAAATTAATTTATTGCTTAATTATGATGCTGGAGAATGTCTAGACATGCTTGTCTGTCCTGCAAGCATTTAGCCACAAAAAATAAGACAGCAAAACTTTCACCTCTTGTTATTGTCAAAGTTACTTCTCACAAGACATAAACAAAAGATTCACTAAAGATCCAACAGAGCAAAACCTGCCTGATGTTATTTTTGCTCCTTTCCTTCTTCAAATACTTTCTTAAGTGTGAAGCCACATTGAATCATTTTCTTGCATTTTTCATTTCACAATTCTCCTCACACTCTCGAATCAGAACATGTTAGGACTGAAACCAGGTCATACAAGTGTTTGTCTTTTCTTCTTTCATGTAATGTGTGCAGAATATTTTTCTTCTTTGTTTGCATTTTGAACAATACTTGGACATCAGTTTGTTCTGAGTGTTTTCTGCACATTTCTTTTAATACTGCCTCCCAGTAGGGTAACTGATCTTTTTACTAGGGCCCTGATAAAAATTGTTATGAAAAGAATAGATTTCTTGCTGATAGCAGCATGAATGGTCAGAAGAAACCCTATCCATTTCATCCCAAAACAAATAGAAAACCAGGTCGCAACCAGAGGACCCATCACATCTTTACTGTTATGGTGCATACAAGCAGTCACTGAATGCAGAAATGCTCAGCATTGCTTTTAGAAGAAGATTTCAGTAGTAAAGTATTATACAATTTATGAAAGTAATCCCATACTACGGCAATTAACAAAAAATATTTCCCAATGTCACTCTATGCCATTTTGGTTTAACTTGAATCCATTTGACAACTTCTGCTAATTCAAATTATGTGCAAAATGAAGAAGTATGAAGTGTATTCTGGTGTAAAAACAGGAATGCAACATTGACTGTTAAACTGAAATCCATCCATCCATCCATCCATTTACCGTTTACCCTTGTCCCTAATGGGGTCGGGAGGGTTGCTGGTGTTTATCTCCAGCTACGTTCCGGGCGAGAGGCGGGGTTCACCCTGGACAGGTCGCCAGTCTGTCGCAGGGCAACACAGAGACACACAGGACACACAACCTTTCACACACACACACACTCACACCTAGGGAGAATTTAGAGAGACCAATTAACCTGACAGTCATGTTTTTGGACTGTGGGAGGAAGCCGGAGAACCCGGAGAGAACATGCACAGGGAGAACATGCAAACTCCATGCAGAAAGACCCCTAAACTGAAATCCCCTTCTTCAAATAGCAGTTAGAATCATTTACTTGAAAAGATCCAAAAGCTGTGAAGCTGCATACATTAATGTCTAGAGAGTTGAGCTATTTTAGCTAAATCTGAGGTGCCACACACAGACTCATTCAACCTGCAGCTAGACTAGAAAGAGTAGAAGCAGAAATAAACTTTTGCTGAAACTGTTGTGAAATAGTTCATTTTAAAGCAATTCTGCAATGTTTCCTATTTTCCACTAGATGGCAGCCTACACCCAGATTAGACTGCCATTCTGCTCTCACCCAACCAAACTGAAGCAGCCTTGCTGCCTGAGGACATCATTACACACTCAATAAAGCAATAGTCAGTCATTTTCTCTGCTAAATTGATCCCCCTGCTCCCCTACAATATGTGCTGTGATATATTTTTTTTCTGCAGCAGAAACAGCCTGACGCTTCAGAGTACAATTATCTTGTTGCCGTGTTCTTGCGTGACCATCCATCTGTTGACAGCATGCAGTACACTCGTTGGTCAGCGGCCGAGGTCAGCAGTGCCATCATCCCGGAGCATCAGCGCGGTTGTAATGACACTGTGCTGGTTTGTCCTAAAGCTTGTGAAGCATGTTTCTGCATGTTTCTGCAAGCATGTTTCTGCAGGGCATGAACACGACACACAGTTGCGCAGTTTTAAAAGAGATACGAAAATCGACAAAACTGCTATCAAACACAGTGGGGGCCTGATAAGATTATGGCTGTGTGTAAGTTGAGAAAACGGAGTCTCCTGCTCTCACTGACACGCATGGTTTTATACACCAAACACACACACACACACGCCCACACACACCCACACACACACACACACAATAAAAAACTAAGAAAAGAACATCTATTTTGGCAAACAAGCTCTTTAATGTCAGATTCTGCCCTGAACTCATGTAGGTTACCATCAGTTACCATCAAATACAAAATAAATGCTCAAACTTGTTTAGATGCTCAATTTAAAAATCTGTAGTCTTGAACATTTTTTTAACATATGGTGGTCAAATGAGACTAAAACTGAAGTTTATTTTCCATGTGACACGATCTCAGCGTCTCTACTGTGAAATGTGGTGGTGGCATATTGTGGAGATGCTTATTTAAAGTAGGAAAAGTAGGAAACTGGAAGCTGGTCACAGTTGATTGGAAGATTGAAGGAGTGCTGCAAAAAATCTATGATTGAGGCCACAGGTTTTTCTTCCAGCAGCACAATAACCCTAAACATACAATGAGATCTACAAAGGATTTGTTTAGATCGCACTTTGTGCTCTAAAGACATTTATTTGAGTGACTGCAACGTGACAAAATAGGAGAAAATACAACGGGAATTTTTTTTTGCAAGGTCCTAAACTGTGTAAAGTCATAACCAGAAGCAGGCCTTTTCAATTAAAAGTGCCAAGTTTAGCTGAGGGAACCCGTGTGTGCTTTTATTTTCACAACTTAGCACATCTTATCACAGTTTAGAGTTGCTGCAAAACTTTCTCTCTCAGCCGCTCCTTGGGCTGTCAGCAGGGTGAGGTGGAGCTTAGATAGCTGCACATGTTTGAAGCATGCTCAGCAAAGTCCCCTCCCTCTCTGTCTCTTGTACTCACTCTGTTAATCTGAAGGAGGAAGAAGGAGGGACCAGTTTCTGCAAACAGTGATGCTTTTTACCAATCACAGGTCTTTCCACTCCCTCTGTGTGTCTTTCCCTCCTCTTTTGCTCCCTCCTCCGTGTCTCTAGGCACGCCAACTAAAAAAAAAAATAAAAAAAAAAGTTCAGGGAAAGCAGTGATAAGCAGCAAGCAGCTTCTGGGTTTTGCTTACAAGAGGACTCCCGCTGAATCGGCGCGAGAGAATGTTTGCAAAGAACTCTATTTTCCTGCCACTGTAGCAAAACAGTGCAGCAGCGTCGGCTCGGAACAGAAAGCTGTAACTCAGGACAGCCACAGGAGGGGAGACTCATTGACAGAGGCAGGCAGAGTGCGTGGCGACTTCTCAGTAAGAGCTCAACCTGACGTTTTAGCCTCACTGGCCCAGGCGAGGGGACAGGATGACACTCTAGACTGTCCCTGAACTTCTTCCACTTTGTCCTCACATCAGTCTCTGTCATTCCTGCACCTGCTCCCTTTTCTCACTCACCTACCCACGAAGATGTCAGACGAAGACTGCCGCTCGCCCATAGGCCTGGACTGCTGCAGCTGCTGCCTGGACCTGGCCAACGGGTGCGATGACTCCCTGTCCAGCAGTGCAACTCGAAGCCACGGCACTGCGGGGGCCCTGCCACCAAGCCCCACCAGCCCCAGTGTGCACCACTTCCGCCAGCTCCGCAGCCAGCTGATGTACCAGAACCTGAACACAGACAAGCTGAACAACATCATGAGGCAGGACTCCCTGGAGTCGGTGGTGAGGGACCCCTGCTTTCTCCTCAATGAGGGGATCTGCAGCAGCAACATCGACCAGACTATGTTGTCCATTCTACTCTACTTTCACAGGTACGTTTAATATTCCTGATTTGATTAAGACATTCTTTATGGTTCTTGAAGAATATTTATGAAGAAGTTTGCCTTATCACCTGTTGAAGTGTGCATAAAATTATCAATGAAACTGTAACTTATTTTTAGTTATTCAAACTGTTTTCAGATTTTATTGAAAACAGTTGTCTGAGATCTATAACAGCTAGGTGAAAAGATCCAACTTCTAAACTAAATGATTTCAAAACACTTGCACACCTTCTCAAATTCTTGCATGTACTGACATGTGCAATCAATCGTACGCAACTCTGACAAATCTGTGATTTTACTCTGTGATCTGTGATTTTATTTTTGAACTTCCTGACTTTACATGCAGTGACTATTGTTTGCATTACCTCGAAAATAAATCCCTTTGTTGGACCAATCGGGAGGGAAAAAGTAAAGTTCATTGTGAGAAAGCAATTTCTTCCCATAAATTTATGAAAATAATTATTTTATGGTTTGACACTTTCAGTTGAAAGTGTCTCATCTTAGGTCTTTTTTATAACATATTTTTAAACCTCATAACTGAATTCTTGAGACGGACCAGAACCTATTAAGTCTTAGTGATTTAAAGTTTGATTTGCTGCAACAATAAATGAAATGCTGCTTCAGTTTTTTTCTAGCAAACTGCAGTTTTCAGTGTTGTTTAATTTCCTGGGTTAAGGTCAGGCTGATGTAATTTTAGAGAGGAAAATCAATACATATTCAGAGAAATTAAATCCCAATAACAACATTCATACACAGTATGCGAAACACAAAAACATCAAGGTCGACTGTTGACCAATGAAAGACATATTTTTATTGATTTAATTTTACAGGTAATCTTGAGGACATTCTTGATATTTATCTCAGCTTTCGTTTTCTCTTTATAAATACTTAGTTTCACGTAATCTTGTATTTTCTTTAACATTTACAGTCACTGTTTCATTGTTATCAGAGAGGCTATTATTTTATTGCTGTTCTTCTGTTATTACATATAATTACCATGACAATAAAAAAATATATAAATAAATTAGTTGTATTTGTGTGAAAATACAAAAACAAAATAAAAGATCATAAATGTAAATTCACTGCCATCTTTTCATCTTATTAACAAGTCAAACAAACCCCCATTTTGTAGGTACTGACTATTTGGATTTAAAAAAATCTATACAATTGTTTGTTTTGATTCAACCTTTAGGCTTCACTCTGGAAAATGTAGTTGCTGTTAAATTGTTCACTTGTTTGGAAGAATTACCATATCAGTTATGTTCTCTGGATAAGAGCCATAATAATGCAGATTATCCATACTAGTTAAACTTTAACCATGCCTTTGCTTTTCTGTACTGTATGACTGTTCTAATGTCTTTGGCTCATGAGTACAGACCATGCAGAGGACATAAAGCCATTTATTGCAGACTTCACCTGATTGGGCTGCACAATTATTACTATTACTGTTTCTTTTGGAGTCCTGCTGATGGAGACAATGGTGATAATTATAGTTATTCTTTAGCACAGCCTGGATAATGTTTGTATTTGCATGAAAACACCACAGTGGCAGCAGTCAGAAAATCTTCTATTATAAATGAAACAGCACTTACAGGAAGTTTCTAGGAGGTCTTGTTGGGGTGATTGTTGTTTGAAGCAAAGCCAAAAAGTTCAGACTGGGCCAGGATTTGTGATTCAACAGAAATGAACCAAACAATATTAATTATTTATCTAGAGGCGACTACAGGTGACTGCAATGCTGGGCCACTTTTGTCTCATTTTCAGTCACAAAAGTGCCATCATGTGACAAACTTGAAGAGTTGTGAACACATACCGTACAATGACTGATCATGAGACTTTATGTTTATGAAAAGAGCCAAATAACAGTCAAAACACAAAGGAGTGAAAAACAGCAGCACAGTGTGTCAAAGACCTCATAAAAACCTCCCCATGAACTTTCTGTACAGGAATTTGCTCCCTTCACACAGCACTTACAAGCAGTAGGACAAATGTCTGTAACAAACCAATTATGCAATGCAAAGGTATGAAGAATTTTATGTTCCTGTCTGAAACTTAATCACTTTAAGGAGTGAAAGCCTCAGCTATGCGTGAGAATGTTCAGTAATGATGGGCTTGAAATAACAATGAGCTGATAAAACAGCACAGGCAAATGTTGCATAATTCACATAAAGATGAGATTTAACCTTAATCTCCCAGATCTTGCCTGCAGACTTAATTTTCCAGCTCCATTGGGAAAATTGTGATAAATGGCTAATAATGCTTTAAGAGAGTATAGGGAATGACAGACAGTAACACTGTTTACATTTTTGCAGAAAACAGCAGAAGTGGGACAGAGACAGTCACTTTCCTTAGTTTCTGTTTTGTTTACAGCAAAATCAAAACCTTATTGTATGGAAAATTGTTGGCCAGTTTATCTTGAGTTTATTGCTGGGTGTGTTCAGGAAACATCATGATCTGACCATCTCACAGAGAAGTAAAGACATGATCAGGCTTTTTCATAATGCCTTTCACAACATCTTGGTTCAAGTACTGTATAAACAACCCAAAAGTTTTAATGTGAGATCTATGTTTGTTCATCTTTAATGCTGCCTTTCTAAAGTGCTTGCATTCCTGTCCACATTTCTTGACAGTTGGTGTAAAACACAGTTAAAACACTCATATTTTAATGCTGCAGCATAGCATCAGATGAATAAATAAATTAAAATCCAGCCTTTAATTTGAGTACATTTTGTTCCGATTATTGTTTAGAGATAAAATTGGCGGCCTCACAATTAGTGGCACCTATAGAACTGTTTACTATAAAAACAAACGTGACAAAAGCCTTTATAAATATAAATAAATTAAGCCATGCTAAGATGTTTTTCTAATCACTGAAGCCCTTGGAAATAGAGAAAAGAGTAACATTAATTTCTTCTAGCATTTATTCAAGATTGGGAATAAAAGAGAACATGCCATTCCCATCAGGCAGTTGTGTGTTGACCTTTTCAATATAAGAATATGACTAAATGGAGCACTTACGTCCTTAAACTTGCCCATTTCTACAATCGGTGAAATAATTAAAAAGCTTAAAACAACTGGAATAACTGTAATAAGCGAGCCTGGACGAGAACATCAGCTCATCTTGCCACCATGTATGGTGAAGAAGAAGTTAAAAACAATGTCCAGAGCTTAGAGAGAGCAAATCTTTCCATGTGAGATTGTGCTGTTTTCAGTAAATATTCCTTTATTCCAAGGTTTTTTAATACATCTTTATCAGGTGTGCAAGTAAAGAAGGAGGCAAATAATACATATCAGTTCACTTGGAACAATCTGTGACATTCTGAAATTACAGTGCATCTAATCTCTGGTGAAATTTCGATAAAATGCTCCGTCAACAAGACTTCCTTGTTGCTTTTACATCACTATAAATATGCAGGAGACGCTGTAAATTCCTTCTTAATCCAAGGTGTGCCCAGACAGAGACCAATTTAGTTAATTTATACACAAGTCACACCTGAAAATGTGCCTCTTATCAGTGAAACTTGACCTGACTACAGCTCCTCAGCTTTAAATGATTTGCATGAATGGTGAAACAGACATATAGAAAACCAAAGAAGGCTCAGTGTGCACTCAGTTCACCCATGCTCTGTGCAGTTTGGCTGCTTTATGTGCCATTCTTTGAGATTAGTTTCTGTATTAACATCTCAGAATGAAACACCATCTCTTAAATGCCTTTCTATGCAGCTCATATTAATGTGGAACAACTCAAAACAGTCTGGAGTTCACTTTCCAAATCCTTGCCATATAATGCAAAATGTATTTTCTGGCATGCGGGTTAACAAACCAAATGGATTGCGTGCTGAAACAAGCCCAGAGATCAGAACAAAATCATTGCGCCACCTATAACAGTTAAACATCCAATCCCTTTTCCAATGTTACAAAGACATTCTTGTGCAAGAACGATGGAATCTTAAATCCTGCAAAGACATGGCACAATACATGATCTGGAAGAAGAAATGCTGTTCCCAGAAAACTGTTATAAGCTATCCCTGCGCTGCCCACATTAGAGGCAAAACATCATCATAACATTTCCAAATTACATAACTTGATCTGAGCTTTCTTAAGAAAAACAAACCACAAAGACAATTTATTACTTGTAAAGCAAAGATGACAAGTGTGTTTCACAAAGGTCTAAATAAAAAATTAACTGTATTATAATGATTAGTGGGTGGAAGGATAAAAGGATCCAAATACTTATGAATTATTAAATCTAATTGGATTTATATTTTCTATTACTCATTTAATAAGAGAAATACAACTATAAAATAGATTATGTTCAATAAGTTAGCAATTGTTCTTTTAGTTTTTCTTTGCACTATTATCTGAGTTAAGTAACACTGGTGATGGTTTCAAAATCCATGTTGTTTCCATGTAAGTAAATATGTATAATATAGGTAAATAACGATTACTGAACAAAAAAGCAATATCATTATAGGACAACAATTTTGGCCCAAATTATCATAAATTTCCATTCCTAATTATCATATGTAAACATTTTCTTAAAAGAAACATTTTCTTGAAGAATTATATATTTATATTCGTTTTAGAAAATATAATATTCCATACAAAATTAGATATTATTTGAAACCTTGGTCTTAATAAAATTACCACCGCTTCTCTTTTCAGTAGACCCATGAAATGACAGAAATTCCCTAAATGCACACAATCTTATTATTGATTTAAATAGTAAGAAGAAAAACATGTAAAATAATACCTGAAGTATTTTAAAATACCACCATTAGTAAGAATCAGATGCGACCCAGCTCTGTTTCTTCTTGGCCTCCCTTCAAAATCAGTCACACTGACACAATTGCACTTCAAACTTTGTGACAATTTATTACTTTTGGCTAGAAAACACATTTTAATTAATTGGATTAAGGATAAACCACCAACTATCACACAATGGTATAGAGAAATATTTAGGGTCCTCCTTTAGTGCAGTTCTTAAGGGTAATGAGAAACATTTCATTGATATGTGGTCTCCTGTGCTAAGCTGTTTGCCTAAAGAGCTGACACAACTTGTGATGAGAGGTCAGAATCCTATAAAGTGGAAGGTCTCACCAGGTCTTAACTAATGAACATCCTCCTTTGGTATTACTATGCGTCTTTCTTCTTTCTTTGATCACCCGGCTAGTCATGATTGTGTTGATATCAGGCTTTAAATATGTTAATGTTTGGCGACCACTGAAGACATGATTTAACTAGAATGTGACATTGCGGGATGTGCTGTGGTGGCGCAGGGGTTAAGCACAACCCACATAAGGAGGCCTTAGTCCTCGACGCGGCCGTCGCAGGTTCGATTCCCGGCCTGGCGACCTTTGCCGCATGTCTTCCCCCTTCTCTCCTTACCCACTTTCCTGTCTATGAACTATCAAATAAAGGCCACTAGAGCCAATAAAAAAAAAATAAAAAAAAGAATGTGACATTGCACGGCGGCTTCCTTTTATTTTATTTTATTTTTTTATTTGCTCTTTATGTTTGTTTGTTTTCTTCTGTTGTTTTTGTTTTTGTTCCGTGTCCCATATTCATGTAAGGTGACTGGCTGCACAGTGTACAATTTTTTATTTTTTCTGTTTGTGAAACACAAAACTAATAAAAATGTTTTTAAAAAAAATAAAAAATACCACCATTACCTCACAACATGAGCGTTTGTACATAAATTCTGCTCCTTTTGAATGACATAACTATCCGTTTCATTTCAATGCTCACATGAGGTCACATAGCTTCAATTTTTAACTCATACTCCCTTAAATGCATCTAGTGATGTAAAGTGCAGATGTTTGATGGCCTTCTCTTCGACAGCTTGTGAAATGTCTTTATGCCCCAGGATACAAAATCCATAAAAAATAAAAATCTGCTCTTTTCCTGGTCCTTCATGGCACACAGCTAGTTTGATTTTATGCATTGGGTATTGGCTTAGAGTAAAAGGCACATTCAGCCAATAAAAAGCAGATTTAGTCACACTCTGGACCGAGGCATTAAAGCCTAAAATGGAGTCTTTAAGGACACCTGGTTTTTGAGTTGATGCCTAGAACAAAGTGCAGGCACACTCTGGTCAGTTTCTCTTTTTACTACACTTTATTTTTTTGTGCTTGTTGAAGAAAAGTCTGAGCTGTTGGAGCATCTGTGTTTGAAACACAGTTGCAGAGGGCAATAAGGCCAAAAATGTCAGGGGGAATGTAATAGATTCATGGCTCTGACAAATAAAGGCCATGAGAAGCAATGCCAGGATGGAGAGTTGAAGCCTCAGTAAGAGTCAGGCTGTCAGACAGGGGGCTGGAAAGAAGACAAAACATAATCCGGACTAACTAAAAATAGGGTACTGTTGATAGTGAGCGGAGGTAAGATATAGGCAGAGTGCTGATGTTTGTGGTATAAATCAAACAGAGTGCCAAAGAAAGAGGAAGTCTTCATGAAAAGTTTTTTCTTCTCGCTTTCCAGAGTTCCCTCTACAATAACAAGAGGTGGTCGGGGATCACTTTCTAGCATAAAAGACTACTTTAACAATTTAGCATGTATTTGTTTGTCTTTGAAACACATAGTGAACCCTTTTGTTCACTGGAGGACCTGGTTAAAAATGAATGCATAATAATTTCTTTTTAATTGGGCTTTTATTACCTTGTTGTGCTGTGTGAATAGCATGGGAATGTTCTTGGTGCATTGCCAGACAATTCTTGGAACCACCTTCACATAGTTGGTGTTCCAGTTTATAACTGTGTCAGACTGCTAAGTGCCTCAGACACCAGGCGATCCTGTCTGTAAGAAAATGGTTATTAGACCAAAGACAAAACATGAAGAATACATACATTTTATTTCCTAAACTTGCACAAACACACAATGGAAACCATTGTTATGATCCTGTTGTGCAGACAGAAATGAATGTGTGTATAAGTGGGCGTGTGCATGCATGTGTGTCTCAATGTATTAAATGTACTGACACACCCTGAACCACAAGTTCATGCAATCTGGGCTGTACAACTCTTTCTGTGGCAACTGCTGCCACTTTGTGCTCAGTTGCTCTTAGCAACATTACAAATATTAGATATATTGCAGAGAGCTGTTCCTTTTCTCCATAAACTTTGTTTAGATTATTTTATCTCAATATCACTAAACAAATTTTTCTTCTGCACAGACATAATAATAGTGTGGTGTAATTGCAGACTCACTATCTTATTGTCACCAAAGGAATACAGGTTATTCAGTCAATAGGTGCTGGAAACACCAGAAAAATTGCAAAATTTCCTTCTAAGATTTTCTTAAATGAGTTATGGCAATAACTTTTCACCTATATTTTAACAGAATTATATATTGTTTTCTCAAATGTTTGCATAACAATTTATTCCAGTTCATTTTGGCTCAGATTCCCATTTGCGCCAGCTGACTTTTGACAGATTAGGACCCCTAATCAAACCAAAATAATTTTGAGAGAAAAATGCATGATGAATCTCAAAGCTCTATGTTAGACTGTCATGAGAATACAGTATAAGCACTATGAAAAAACATATAGGTTATATCTGTGGAATGCAAAAACTTAAGTATACATTTTCAAATTTAAGACTTGGATGAAGCTCATTTGCTGAAAAAATAATGAAATCTTCTTTTCAATAAAATAAAATCTGTTTGTGTATTCTCTGTGCATAAAACAACCAGGGTTTATTACAAAATAACCATTTGTAAGTGGTCCAAATAAATTTTCTGCCAAATATTGGCCAAATGATAGGAATAAACTTGGAAACTGGTCTGTTATTAGTCGTTTCAGGTTCTGCGTTGAACTGACATGAGGCATTTTAAAAGCACAGCAACACTCCTGAATACTCCTTTATTATACAGAGGTGACCCAAAGCATTATTAGCACATCACAACAACTGAATCCATCTAAGCTTTTTTGTCCCGAGCGTAGATACCGTATGTACCAAAGGAGGATTAAAAATCTATGAGTAACACGTGTTAGTCATTGAAGTCACATCCTCAAGATCAGATTGTGCAGAGAAGCAATTAAGAATTATGACAAGGAGCTGACCATGGCCTCTTTCCAAACCATTAAAAATAAATGCAGTCAAACTCAACTTTGGCCAAACTATATATATATATAGATCTATCTATATATAGATATATGGTGTTACAGGAGGTAATTTCTTGAAAGCCCAGAATGACCTCATCAACTCCTCTTGCCTAAGCAGACACAACCAACTAAGCCCAAACATAAAGGGAGGCATTAAGGAGAACAAGATATCAGATTGCAGGACAAAGGAAATTGGGCTACCAGTATGTCAAAAATGCGACAGTGTTACTGAGCACTCAGACTGACTCGCTGGTATTTTGCTTTGTCATCTGAGGAGCAGGATTCCCCTGTGGCTCCCAAAAGTATGCTTCCTGCTCACTGCCAATGCTATACAGGTTCACAAAACTTTCCCTACTTCACAAAATACTAGATGCATGTGTGCAGGATATTTTAGTCCACCTTCTATATTGTCAATGATAAATTGGCCACAGGATCATGTAACAAGAAAAAAATGACAGGCAATTTCAATTGTTTTGAAACGGCTTTTTGTAATATATGCTGGAAATTCTCATGACTTACTGGACTGATTGTGTAAAAGAAACCCCAAGAACGTTCTTTTAACACTGCTTGAAATAGAATGTTGCTGTAAAACATAACAATTGACCAGAACCTAAAGAGAATGTGGTGATTTTATAAATGTACCCTCTGAAACTATATATTTGTGGTTTAAAAAATGAGAGGAAGTCCTTCAGGATCCAATGCTCATTATTGCCTTTTCTCTCTCCTTGAGTTTTGTTCTACTCCACATCTCTCTGAGTTCCAGTTGGCAGTTTCTGGGATTATGCAAGTGTACAGAGAGGAGGTGGTGATGTGGTGGGGTGGAGCAGCTCTGACTGGTGCTCCCTGTCTTATCTTTCTGGACCATGGCTATGGCGCCTAATTAGATAATAAGAGAGCCTGTCAACACACTCTCCTTTGCATGCAGCCTAACTCAAATTGTAAGTGTAGTCATCCTGCCTCTATTTATATAGATGTTTTACTGTATTTAGTTTGGAAAGTGATAAGGCTCAAGGGATGGCCTCTAAGGTTGTAAAATATTCACACGACACGAGTCTTTGCACATTTTGACACATTACAACCACATTACAACCACCAACATAAAGTAGCACATAATTGTGAAACGGAAAGATAAAGGATGTCAAAACATCCTGATTTAGATTTTAAAATCTAACAAGTGTTCCGTGCCACCTTGTCTCTAGTTGTATGTTTTAGTTTCATTTTCCAGCTGGAACATTTTGTATGTGAGCTAAATTGTTTAATTTTGGCCTCCTCTGAGCAGAGCACCTTCTTCCACATGCTTCCCATGTCCTACATGCTTTTAACATTCTTCCTTCAGAAATGGCTTTGTTTCTTTCTGCCACTCTCTTCATCAAGGACAGGTTTGTGTATCGCATGACTCATAGGTGACTAGTCAAGAAATTCTCCGTCATGTTCTTTTTGCGCAGTCTGTCAGCATTGGTGGACAGCCGTGTCTGGTGTGTTTCTTTGTCTCCATTACTGAGAATAAATTATGCATCTTGTTGGACTAAATTTTCTGTTGGGGTTTCAGATTAAATGTTTAATATAGATTTCAAACTGCTTGAAAGAAAAAAGCATGAATAAATAAATTAATAAAACCCTCTAAGACTTTAAAAATGATGCATAATTTTTCCATGTAACACACTATTTTGTGCTGCATGGATACAAAATCCCGACAAAAATACATTCAAGTTTGAGTTTATAATGTGACAAAGCATGTTGTTACATGATGTCTTTATAGTAGCCTTAGTGGAAACTGATGCAGGACTCTGAAATGTTCACCGTATTCTGCTTTCCCACTTGTTTTCTGACTTTGTGTTAGTTGTGATGTTTTGACTTTCCTGGCTACAATTTGCTAACTTAAAGAGGAGGTGAAACGTAGAGACAGTGGAAACAAATTACTATTGATGAGCATTGAGCACTTCAGCAGGTATATAATAAGTATGTTGCTTGAAAAGCTTAAACTCTTTGTGCACCTAGTTCATGTAAGATAGAAAATATTTTCCAACAACAATATGTTTCAAAATCCTGAGGTAATTATACCTTTCTATCGTTAAAAGACTGGCATCCTCAGACTTTATTTGAAATTAATTCTGATGTTGCTCCAACTGTTTTTCTTTCTGTTAGATGCCTATTTCATAATCCCAAGTGTTTTCATCTCACACTGCATCACTTTCTTTTTTGTTTAACCACAGTAGCCAGCTCCACACAATGCACCCAGACAGTGCTTTTGTGGAGCAGGTCTGAGCCAGGACTATCATTAGCCTATCTTATTCTCCCTGGGTTTTATTCATACGCAGGTTTGGGTACATGCTGTACTCTCAGTGTACACATGCACAGACACAAAGGGAGAGTGAGAGAAAGAAACAGAGAGAGAGAGAGAGAGAGAGAGAGAGGTGCAAAGCAAATACAGAAGAACTGTGGCTATGCTTAGATTAACTACATGAAAGACCACAAAAATGTGTGCAGCTTCATTAATAATGGCTCAGAGAAACATACATCAACCTGGGGGATGATCTTGTAACTCGTAATGAGATATACTAAAGCAATATTGACCCAGCATATTAGTAAACTTTGCAGCTTCTCAGGGCCTCATGCTGGCCTTGGAGCTACAAAGAAAACTTCAATTCACACAAGACCAATTGACAATTTCACTTATAGTGTAGATCCTGAGAAAATCCTTTTTTAGTTTAAATTCATGTGTGCATAGTCATAATTTGAAGCCAGGTTAATAATTTATGCTGCTTGAATCTGAGCTAAAAACAACTTTATGTACACAATAGCTGGTTACAAATAAATCAGAAAGTTACAGTCCTATTTTCTTGTTTTCATTCTTATTTAGAACAAGTACGAGTTTAATCCCAATGTTAACCTAATGAAAAAACTGAAAAGTATTTATGTCACCAGCAGTATTTAGATTTAGGTCTTAAAACCCTTCTTATAACTGCAGACAAGCTTTACAAGAGTGCTAATTTATAGAATAACGTGATGTTTTGCTGAAAGTAACATAAAACACAATACGGTAAATGCTGCTAAACCACTTGCATTAATACAAAATGCGCAATTAACCATGAACAATTTAAAAAGGGTAAAAGTCAGTAGAGCTGAACTCACTGGTGGGCTCAATTCACCCTCCAAATTAAATTCCTCTTGAGGCTTCCTATAACATTGGGGCATCTCTGCAGACGCAACATCTCATTTCTTAGAAAAAAATAATAACTTCTCAGAGCTTCAGCAGGTCTTGGATCTTTCATCAGGACTCAAAAGTTGCCACATCAGACCCCAAACCCACGTTCTGCTTTTAAAGATACAGGATGACTGCAGTTTGCCAGCGCTGATGAAATGTCTGTGTTAGTAAACAGCTTTAGGTTCTTGGGGTGGAGATGCAATTTAGGGAGACCTGACTTTCCTAAACAAGACTCTTCCTGTCGTGCAATGCCTAAAACGGTAATGAGTTTGGTAATAAGAGAGGGAACATAATTTTGGCCAAGCAGCCCATCTTGAATTGAGTTATGCATCACAAAGTTAAATGGGTACAAGCGTTCTCCTTATATTTCTCTCTGCGGAATAAACAGTTATGTACAGAGGATGTTTTGAAAGTAGAGGTAAGCAGGATTTATGTTGAAACATCTCACATGTGATGTGTGGTTCCAACAGCACCTAGAGAACGTCTGGGAAAAAGCTTCATTAAACTGTGCAACGCTGAAAGATCAAGAAAAAAAGGTAAACAAGCTGTGCACCTCACCCAGGTGTGAAGCTGGAGAAAATATTGGGCAACCTAAACGCTCTGTGGTGCAATGGGTTTGTTTCATAAAGTTGGCAATAAATTATTTTTTTTATTATTCAAGAAAGCTAATTTCCCTGTTAAAATATACTGGAACTTTGCAGACGCTGAATAAAATTTATCTGGCATTGAGAGTTAAGGTTAGAGTATTCATGCCTTGTATTAAAATCGGCTTGCAGATCTCCATGAACCATCAAACTCTGGGTTTGATGAATAGAGTTTCCTGTTTTACGGCAGCAGTTCCAAATTTCCATGATTTGTTGTACATGCACTGGGTTTCTGCACTGGCAAAGAAAGCAAAAGAGAGCAACTAAAATAAAATAGAAGGGGAGTTTGGGCAGGGTGAAGATTAGAAAATATTTGCAGACAGGTAGGCCTGTTCAGTCTGGCTCTACTCTTTCTGGGAAACAATATGTTATGAAGGAAAATCTGAACATATCGGCCAAGTTTTAGATAGTCTGTAATTGTTTCTGGCTGTTTGACAGAGAAAGAGATGAGACTGAAAGAGTGGGAGGCACTAGCCAAGTCAAATGAGCGAAAATAACAAGATGCATCCTGTCCGTGACCTCACTTCTGTCTGCTTCGCTCTCCAGCAAGGAGCGGTTTAGACTGGTTGGATCTAACAAGATTCTCTCTCTCTGCCCCTTTGTGCCATCCCACCACCAACAGGGACAATTAACACTAGCGACATTAAATGTCCTCCTTCTGCATTCTTTCCAGTATGGTGTCATGGAAATGAATGACTCAGGGATTCATCATTATGTTTGCACTCTTTGTTATGTCCACAATCTGGGATTAAGCGAAACAGTAGTCCTGCATGAAGCATGTCGATGTTTCTGGAACAAAACACAGTCAAATGCAGCCATGCTGATGAGAAGAAGGAAAGGTTGACTATTTTTCTCTTACTTAACACTATTTCTACTCATATGTACCCAGATTCCATCTAGGCTGCCACCCACATCCATGACACAAGCCTTTCAGGGGCCTACAATGCACACAAAGACCTATTTATTACTAGCCTGAATGTAAGGTGTCACATAACGGGAAGCCTCGGAAGAAAAGAGAGACAGAGAGAGAGAGAGTCGTTTACGTAACGCTTAAGGTTGCAACCTTTCAGTATTCGTTGAAGTTGTGGTTGGGGTCAAGTGGTTTTCGTGTCAGTGGGAGGATCTTTTGTTGTGGGAGTGCCTGAGCAAAACAGGAAGTCCAGCATCTACGCCCTTTCTTCACCGAAACTTTGCAATCACAGCTGGACATATATCACAAGTCAACTGTAAAATGTCAGAGGAGCAATAACACAAATGGAAAAAAAATGGTTCCATGTAGCCAGCAGTACATATTCAGTTTTTCAGTAACTTTCCACAAGTGCTAAATTCTCCCACATTTACGGGGATCCAGCAGGAAATAATCAACTGCTGCAGGAGCCTTTCCCTCTTTGCCTTGCATCGCCTGTTTACATGTCAGTTCCACACACTTGCTTCATCTGACCTTTAAGTGCAAATTGATCCATCATCCTTAGGCTTGTTTAACTTTCATATGAGCAATACTTCTTCTGCAGGCTGCTCTCATGTGCCAGGTCATGGTGTGGGTGGGAATAGTGCACATGCTGAAGAGGAGGTTACTAAACTCTGCTTTTTTGCGTTGAATGTTTATAAAAAGTCTGAAATGTTCAGTCAAGGTGCAGAGAAAAACATGTTGTTATGTTTTAAGCAGTTTGAATATCAGGTGTGTTGTTGTGCTGCACAGACCTCAAGATGGTAAAAATATCCTGAAAAAGGGGATTTAATAATGACGCAAGCAAGTATTGTTGCATACATGCAGTACCTTGCAAAAGTTATAAATAGCCTTTGACTTTTGCCACACAGCATCTCTGTACCAGCTGCAGAGATGCGTAGTTCTGGTGGACGGATCTGTTGACAGAAAAACACTCCATAAAAACATCACCCCTATACCAAGACATGGTGGTGGTAGCATTGTATTGTAGGATGTTGCTCTAGGAAGGCAGTAAGCAATAGTGGTTTCTGGTGTGGCTTTGGTGGCTCTCTGCTGAGGGCAGTACTGTACAGAACAGGATTGTCAAATAAGAAAAGAAAAAAGTAATTTATCAGTTTTACCCTTAGCAATTTTTCTATTGCTTACAGGCATGTGCAGCAGAACAAAGTGGAGTTGGTACCAATAATGTGCAAGGTGTATTTGTAAAAAAAATATGGCTGTATGCCGGAGCTGCCTGGAGATGCTGAAGACAGTATATGTCTGAAGTTTCTCCATTAGCACCCCGAGTATAACTTAACAGACTTTTAAAGACTTTAGTCTGAGCTTGACAATCAGTAGTTCAAACTGTGAATACACATTCACAAAATGTTATCTCTACTTAGCATTAAGGTTAAGACAAGCAAGTAAACAATATAAACACAGGACAAACCTGGACTGAATAATTTAAAACTGATCACAGATTGTTTTATAAGGTGCAAAGGAAGCAGCTGGCCTTGGGCAGCAAACATGCAGGAATCCCTAAAGAATATTGACTCAGGTTGCTTCAGACAAGTGCTGTCCACACTTTGGCTTTAATGTGACAAAATGTTCATCCTTTTTGTTTCAATTTCAAAGATTGGCCGGACCCTTACTTTGAATGTTGTGATTGGTTTTTATGCTGATACTAAAGTTGATATCAACAAGGTGTAGTCTTTTTGTTGATGAACTGATGCTAAGAGAAAAAGTGGACAAACCCAAAAAAAAAAAAAAAAAAAAAAACTCACTGCTTCAGCAATCACGCTATGAGTGATGAAGATTGTCTTGGATTAGGATGACCCGTGGTTAATGTTCTGACTCTCCAACCGTGAATGATGTGTAGATGTGCTGTAATGGCAGAGTGCTCCCAAGGCTGTCCTGTTCTCACCAGAGGTTACACAACAAACACACAGAAAAACTGTGTGACTGTGTTGGCAAAACAACCCTTCAACAGCTTTGTTCATTATATCACCCATTGAGTAGCCAGCTTGAATGAAACTCTTGTTATTTGAACCACCATTTTTTTACAAGGGCTTTTTGGGTTTTCTTCTGTTTTTGTTCTCAGACTTACTTTCTGGTGGTTCAGAGAGAAAGGAAGTTACTGTAGCTCATATCAATGGGAAGAGAGCATTTTTTCTGTGCTTTTCTGAACAGTTAGGAAGCATAAAAAGAAAACCGAAGCTGTGAGCTTAGCAAGATACTTCCACCTATTCAAATTTAAATGTTTCGCAAGGAGGAGATATCAAATTTAGACAAAGGCTTTCTTGTGCTGTGAGTGTTGTTTGCACCTGAAAAAGCTTCCTGAAGCACCTCTTAAGATGCAATTCAATTTTGGGGAGCTTTTCCTCTCCTTTTTGCACAGACATATTCTTCTTGTGAGACATTTTATTGAAGCAGATTGAGAATATTGTAGCTGGTCAAATTAGACACTCAGCTTGGAGTGAGCATTTAAGATGCTGCTGGAGGCAGCATCAGGTGTGCTGTCAGGATGTTTTTTTTCCTCCAGGAAGCTAGTCAAAGTTGATGGGAAAATGGATGCAGCCAATTACAGCGCAGTACTGAAAGCAAACATGTTGCAGGCTGCTGGAGGATATTTTGGTGGAGGTTCACCTTCTAGCGGGTCAGTGTAGGGCTCTGATCTTGAGCTATTTTACAAAGACGAATAGGTAAAAATTTTTATTTTAATCATGAGTAAAGTTTGTATAAACACACCACAGAAGAATTACAACTGTAATGCAGCAACAGGTGGTTCTGTAATGCACTGACTAAAGGGGCTGAACACAAATGCACTTATGGAGATTATTAACAAAAACCTTTGAAGACAAAAACTTCTTAGTTCAGTGTGTATTTTTCTTAGTCTTAAAATTGTAATGAATTACAATGATGTTGTAAGTGGTAATTCATCTCATTCTGGGGAGTGTGAATATTTTTGTAAGGTACTTCATATATATTCATTTGTATTTTTTTCTTGCACATCTTATACGCCAGCACTGCAGAATCTTGGTAATGTCACCAGTTTGTTTCCTGGTGGCCACTTCTGGGAATCGATGCGCGTTTCACTCATTATCTATGACCTTAATTGTCTTGGGAATAGAATGGAGTAATTATGCAAACTCTTGACCTGCAGTGATAGCCTAAAACAGGCTGTGACACCTGTTTCCACAAACACATTGAGACATCCAGTGGGACAGATTAAAGACTTAGATTCTTCTTATCATCTTGATCCCAGGATAAGAGGCTAACATGTTTTGCAGATGTCTGCACAGTTACTCTAAAGCATCATGTTGAGCATGCACAATAATGCTTTCTAGGTACACATGCAACGTAGATGTCATAAAGTAAAAGGTTTTCTCACCTTTGGATTAAGAGCTTGACTACTAATTGGGTAGGATGTTTCAAAATTATGCTGCTGCGCACTTTTTCCTCCTGACAAGAAAAAGTGCTTAGATACTTTAGTTGATTGTGCCAACTCCATTTAGAAATTCTTTTTTATTTATTTCAAGAGCTTAGTTCATTTCATTTTTATGTTGACAAACTAGCATGACCCCCATCACCCTGTTTTCCCTCCCCTTGTTCCTTGAGGTAACCATGTTTTTTTGGTAGTTTACCTAAAGAACAGAACTGGGAGTACAGCCAACATCTCCTATCAGAGGAAACACCGCAGAACAACAGCTGTGAAAGCCCTCCCTCTTCCCCACCTCCTCCTCTTCCTCATCTTTTCTCTTCCTCATTTATGCATTTTCCTGTTTTGGTGTTTGGTCATGCTCTGCTCAACCTTCATGATATGAAGCTCTCTGTGAACTGAACTCTGATGAAAAGCGATACACTGGTTTGACGTCTTTTGTCTGCCTCATCATGCCTGTGCTCGACCTGGAACATGACTAGAAATAAAACGAAGAAAAAAAAAAAGAAACGCATATTTCCAGTTGTGTTGTCTCAGAGTTGCATTGTGTTCTTTTAAGCAAACAGAGAGTGGCGTTGGATGTGAAGAAATGTGCACATCTTGCAGCATTTCTTTGTAATCAGCGATTGTGCTAAAGAAAAGGTCTTTATGTAATTCACTAGTTAATACACACGGACAAATATACATGCAGGTTTGCTTATCTTCAATTGATTTTTTTTTATTTACTCTAGTCTCAGCAAAAATCTACAAGTTTATTCATGTGTTTGGGGGGAAAAAAAGTTATTTTTCTTTTCACTTTCTGGTACCAGGGTAGCGGGGCATGACCGGGCAGCCTCGTTGCGTGTTCACCTTTAATCTGGAACACAGCTCCGACATGGTACACTTGCAGAGTAAATACAAATATCTAAGTCCATTGTCCACAAAGCCGAAGTTGTTTCACGGTAACCCTTTCTGCCTTGTGTCCCCTCATGTAAGGTCCTAACACTTTCGAGTCCTTCCCATTGTATAACAGCAACACCTGGGCCAAATACAGGCGGGGTCGTAAGGCAGGCAGCAATTAGGTATATGACGAGACAGGTCAGAGACAGGATAATTCTCTAGAGACAAAGTTGGGGCTAGGCTTTCCTGAAGCACACCACTCAGAGAGGCTTTTATGCACAGGGGCAATGAGGACAGACAGGAATAATATTAATACCAGCTGTCAATGAAGGAGGTGAGCTGTGCAGAAAGGGAGAACAGAGACAGAGAAGCAACCAAACAGACCCGATTAAAGAGCTGCACAGCTGAGGCAGCAGGACAAACGGTTGTGCACAAGGTGGCAGGCAAGACACAAAAGTTGCATGGCAAGTCAAAAGCAGCACATTTTAAAATTGATTTAAATATCTTTGGAATTAATATTTAAAACAACAAGAGCTTCACACTCCTAGTAATCCGCAATTGTTTACTTTGGAAAGGTTGTTAGATATCCTTGAGGCATTTGGTTGTTTTTACACCTTTGCAGCCAGACTTTGAATACAATCTAACAACAACAAAAAAAACCAAAAGCATTAAAGACAGCAATCAATCACAGGAAGACAAGACAACAAAGACAGTGACCAATAATTTTAACAGTGAATGCACATTTGTGTGTACGTGCACATTTTGGGAGTTACAGAAGAACCTGAAAAAGGTGTGATTTTGTTTTAGTTCCTCAAATTTTGACACAGTTCCTCAAAATGACTTAACAGACTTTAATTTACTTTAGAGTACATGAGTGAATCAGTTATAATGACAAATAAGTGGCAGACAGGAAGCAACTTGTTTAAAGGGCTCAGTATTATTCTATTTAACATAAGAAATCCTTTTTTTAGTTAGTTATTTAAGTATGTGTTCATTTCAACACAATTTAAACATTTATCACATAAATACAAACTGTATCAATAGTTATTAAAATAATCATTTATGAAAAATAGAATTAAAGAACTAACAAATTTAGATCAGTTTAGTTAGTTATTATTTAAATAGAATTATTTTATGTTTGAATGATATCTGTGCTATAGCTTGTCACTAAATAATAAATCCTAAATTATCACTTGACAGATCAAATAGACAAATTCAAAAGAATCACTCTCTCTAGCAATGGTAACAGAGTCCAATGTTTTTGAAGGGCAAGGCTAAGAAATAAGAGAATAATTATCAAAATACTTGTGTGTTTTTACATATTTTACAAATACAATTTTATTAACTAAATATTTGCTCAATTTTATAAATTATAAATTTCAGGAATACGTTTAAATCAACATTAATAAAGGTATTTTTTTGTTTAGTGAATTGTTTTACAGTTTCCTTTAAACGATCTCCAACATGAACATTTATTTAACAATTTAATGACATATTTAACAGTGTAAGTATTATTTTTTTTGACTTGATAAACTGAAACAGCTTTTAGTTAGTGGACAGGATGATTGATAATGGCTCACAAACAAGCTGGCACACATATTTTTATTGGGTGTAGTAATTCCACCTTGTATTTAAGAAGAACAACCCTGGATGAGCATTCTGGTGTGCAGTACATGTTTGAACTAGTGAGTCTCTCTGAGTCTTGTTTTCTCAAATTCTATGAGTTCTTTCCACATTTCAGGTCTAAAAAATATGTATATTTCTTCACCATTTACAAGCAGTTGCATTTTTATTTTCTTTTTTGCAATTTTCTTGGCTTTTTACCTTGATGTGTCAGCTTAAAACAGATACACTACCACCATGGTGCGAAGCTCATACATCAAAGCAGGATCTTGGTGATTTCAGCATTGAGATAAAATGACAGCTTCTTGGCTCCCAAATATTGCTTACGTGGGGAAATCTGTGCTTTTTTAAAACAATAAGCGGCTCTTACGCACACTTTCTCACTCAACTGCCAGATCTGATAAGATGTGTCACGTCAGAAGCAGTTTTCACTGGAACAGAGTTTTTGTCTGCTGGCACATTTGTTTTTGTTATGATTTTTTAATTGACCGACGTGAGAGACAATTCCAGAAGCCATTTTGCTTCATTTCACCTTCTGCTACCATTAATCAGTTTATTGCCAATTACACATTTTTAAGATGTTTATTGTGAAAAGATCACAATTTCAGAACAGCAAAAATTTAGCACACAGTTAGGTTAAGGTACAAAACAACATGGGCAGAGAAAAGGCAGACTGGTGTATTTCCATTTACATGTGTGTCTGAGCTTCGTCTGAATACATCGCTGATCTTTAATTTGCATTCACATGTATTCTTTGCACGCACGTATGTCTTTGTGTCAGGATGCACTCTTGTACTTTTTGCCTGCATGCATTGTTGGAAATCTTGCTGACATCCATGCCTGAATGCACAACTTTAATTGCACTGGGCTATGACTGATCATTGTACCTGCACAAAGTGTGCGTGCAGAACAGATAAAACAATGTTCCCTGGATTTAAAAGTGAACTTTGGACACCTTGTGTACACGGTGGAGGTGCTTCAGCCTGAGCCTAAAATGATCATGATAGCAGATTTGTTTACCCTCTGTGTGGCTTTTAAGCCAAGATGCATCTACAGTTTGTCCTGTCTGTTGTAAGCAATTGTGAAGTCAGCAGCAACTTCAAGCGCCAATATTTCCTTTTTGTTCAATGGAAAAGATGGTTAAAGAATTCCAAATAAGAAATTTTATAATTTCAGCCATTAGCTAGTTTTAATAATTAAGGCAGCAAATTATTCGTGTTAGATCAAGAGTTTTCCATCAACTTAAATTATTATTACAGTTAGCAATGGACAAACTGGTTCCACCTCTAATGCTTCCTACAGTAACTCCTAAGTTATATTAGAAATGGCAACACATGCAAACAGAAATATTAGCTTTGTCAGAATGACTCGTAGCTGATTCTGACTAGGATGCAATAAATACTTGTAAAATGACTCATTCAGTCAGTATGTCAGAGGGTAAAATGTTCAACATCGGGGTTTGATGAGGCAAATCAAAGATAAAGCATGTTGATTAATAATAGATAAATATAAAAACATTGCATTTGCGGTCCGTCTGAAATTGTGCAAATCCTTAAATATGCTTCAAGTATTCATGTCATTGACAAGTGCAGGATGTTTGGAAGTCTCAGCTCAATAGCACATCAGAAAGGAGGAAATGAATTGATTTATCAGTTATCGTGAATAACTGACTCCCAGAGATAAATTTTCTGAAATGTGACTTAAATGAATTTGTTTTCCAACACATCCTCTTGTCCATTTGTCTAAATTTGAATTTCTTTCGAAAGATTTAAGTAGGTTAACAGGATCTAAGACTACCTATCAACCATATTGGTTAGTTGTTGGGTAGACTTTATTAAGATAAAGTGAATCGTTCAGTCAGAGGAACAAGCAGCAAACGTTTAGAAGCTCATCAAACATTGTAGATCATATTATGCAGAAACAGAGCAGGGTAGCAAATTGTTGGTAGATTAATTCTGGTCACAGCTTTAACATATTGCAAAGAGAGATGTGATTAAATTATTCTATCCAAAGGAGCCAACTCTACTTGTCATGTATGTGTGAAATATGCTCTAATCCAGTTTTGATCAAATATGAAGCATTGCTATTAAGAGAATAATTATTTTTCCCCCAATATGACTAGTTCATAAAATCAAAAGTAAGTAAATTTATTTGTAGTCATATTTATGTGATTCAGAAACTGTACCTGCCTGGGTGGGCGGCAGCTGGACACATATTTCAGTTTGTCTTTTATAGTAGAGAAAGCTGCTCCAAGCTTTCCTCTGCTCTAAATCAACATGTTTCCTTTTAAGAGTCTTCACATCTGTCCCTGTCCCTGTCCCTGCTTGTCTCACGTTGTCCCCTGCTGGTGGGGGACTCTCACCATGCAGACAGGCTGTGGAAATATTGCAATCATCACGTTCTCTCAGGCCTCAGCTTTCCTCTCTGAGTGAGATTCTCACTGTGCCTTTCTGTTCAGATCTGATCGGCCTGCTGCTTTTTAATAGTACAACATTCAATGGTTTTAATCTTTACGTTTTGCTGAAAGAGAGCGTTTCAAGAGGTGCTGAATAGGCTCCAGTCCCCCTTTGTATTCCCTCACAGCAACACTATGTTATATCAGGTTCCCTGGTGATAGGAAGCAGAAGTTTCTTTTCATAGTGAAAATTTTAAAAGCACCTTTATGGCTTGGCTGAATTTATAGATGTTCATGTGTGTGAACCCTGCTTAGCTTTATTTCTGAGTTTAGTGCTTTGCTTTGCTTTAAGTTTAAACATAATTAAGTGGTCATATATCCCAAAGGAAGCATACAATGGTGCAAATAAATGAAATTTAAATTCCTTGACTACATATTCAATGTGATTTAAATTGAACATTTTTTGTTTCTATTTTGCATTCAAAATAAGAGGTAACTGCAAAGAATAACAAAAAGATGACTAAATAAAAAAAATGTTTGCTTTACTTAAACTCCATTGACTCTTACTGACATGCTTCTGCAAACAGGTGTGTTGCTGAAAGGCTTTCATTTCTTCAGATAATTGATTAAGAAAGAGGATAAGTTTAGACTAAGTCTGATGAGATCTGTCAATAAGACACAAGCCACGGTTCATTTGGAGAAGTGAATTTACAGTGTTAGATTGGATTATTGCAGAAACAACATTGAAGATGACTTTTAATATTTCAAAATTAAGCACTTCATGTGTAAAATAAGGATATTTGGAATAATACACTAGATTTGCTTTTAGTTTTTCTTTCAGTTTTGCACACGTCTAATGTTAATTTCCTAGTTTTTCAGCTTTCTGTGATAACATGATATTACCTGATGAGCATATTTCATCTGACAGCTTTTTAAATGAAAAATACTCTCTATACATTCAGTTGATGGATTATATGTTGACTTGTCATCTTTGTCATAATTTAGAGCTCCAGTTGTGTGATCTGAGTTATTGCGGTCTTGTCAGAGGTGTATAACACACGTTGTGTTGCTGGCAAAGATCAGTCTGATGTAACATCCTCAGGCTAATACGAAAAACAGAGGAAGAAGCCACAACTAGTTACTGATTCCACTGAGTTGTCCTACATATCCAAGAAAATAATGCATGGTATGGTGGAGCTTTTTATCACTTGGTGCATGAAACTAATGGAAAAACATCTGACAAACAGCCTATTACAGTTCATTGTCTTATTGCAGAATTGTGTGACTTTTGGTCATTTGGATATCTTATCATCAGAATGACCGCGAGTGACTTAAAATAATCCATGGGAACTTAGTCACGACTCCATCGTCATCTCACAGGTGACAAAGAATTAGCTTTAAGGCTCAGCAGAGGAGCCTGCAGGAGTCTGTGGGAACAACTCAGTGTTTGGATGACACCGACAGTGAACATTAGCAGGGTGCCTATCATCCAGTTAAATCCAGATCCTGCTGACAAAGTGGGACGTGCATGAGCAGGCCACGCAGGCACACAAAAGTGCGGCGAGCACCGTGCATCAGCGTGCACACTGGAAAACAAAAACAGAACTAAGTGCATAATCGCACGCCAGGGGGCGGCTCATCGAGGGCCTGAGTTGCTCCACTGTTGTTCCAGTTGTTGGTGACTTGGGTCACACAGCTGCAAGCTCAGCCAGAAACATGACAGGGAAAAAAAGGAAGAAGAGATACGATGGGAAAGAAAATTACATGAGAAAAGATATTTAGAAAAATACATGAAAGAAAGCAAAAAACAACAAACTTGTTTTAAAAAGAATATCCCATCAAGAGGCCTTTCCTCTTTTTGTTCAAGGATATCTTCAGTTGGTTAAATATGAATGGAATAGATTGTGTATGCCCCAGGACTCTTTATTTCAGAACAAAAAATTGCATCTGCCAACCTGCCATTGTTGCTCATCGTAATTACTCAACAGATGACATAATTTGCAATAAAACACCTGGTGACTAGGCGCATGCAGCATGTAGCTGACTGGTTTTCTTCCTAATTAGTTTTAGTGCATCATTCAGCTTGAAAAAGCCATTACTCAAATGATGCAAAAAAATGTAGACACCTTCACAACAACTCTGATAGCTGACTTGCGGTGTACACTTAAATATCCAGGGATATTGCAGGGTAATTCTTTACGATGTGACCTAAAAACACTTGACTTTTGTTGAAACATATTCTGGTGTCTACACTTACAAAGTCCCCAAGCTTGTTTGCTCTGATACTGATCACAGTGCCATTTGACACATTTTCTTTTTGTCCCTCCTTTAGTTCCAGCAAAAGATCCTTTTTGGTGAAGGTCTATATTTATGGTACCGTACATGCATTAAGGCAGACTTTAATGACACCTGTTTGTTTATTATGTTTAAATTAGAAGAGACTATAAATAAACAACTTATACCAACCAGTATATGTTCTTGGATAGTCGTATTTTGTAGAATCATAATCACAGTTGATATCATATGAAAAAAGTTTTTTTTTTTGCCTATAGTCCATTTCAAGATCAAAACTGAATTAAGATAAACTACTATTGGAAATGTGATGAAGATAGGTCAGGAAATTAACAGAGATGCCCACGTGCTTTGAGTGAATATAAGCAAAAACTTAAGACATAAAGTAAATGATAAATGACACATCCAAAGCATACATTTCCAGGAGAAGAAGAAGAATCTCTTTTCCCTCTCCCCCGTGCTACTGATCTTTTTTTGTAATTGTAAATTACCTAAAATTTTATAATGAGTAGTTTAAAATATTATTACAGGATGCTTCTATAAATCTGACAGATGGTCCATGGAATGGAAAATCCAGTTTTACATTGCATGACTACCTTTGCCACCAGACTTGTCTGCACTGCAGTTGGGATGTCAAATGTCACAACATTATTCCCAGCAGACAGGATTAAGCTTAAAATGAGATGTGAGATATTTATGCAAAGCTGTCAAACTGGAAAGAGGCGTACAATTTGTCAAATCAAGACTGGCTTAGTAATGCTGCTTAGAGCTCTTTTTCCATAGCAGTGACTCTCCAAACAAGTATATCCCCGATGACAAAAGAGGATTTATACATCGGGCAAACCCAGAACTTTGAAGGATTTCCTTAACACCACATACATAATATGAAATGTTACATAACAGTCAATTAGTGTCATTAATCTGTCCCAGCTTGCTTTTGCTTGCAAACAAATGTCGATATGTCAGCTGTTGTTTGATCAATTTCAGATTCCCAGAAAGCTCTTGATAAGCTTGCGATATTTATATGTACTTTGAGCGAGCTTTAATACTACTGTTACAATACGGTACAGACATGGCAATTGCTTTCTCAAGCTGCAATTTCAGAAAGTATCTTCTTTTGTCTGCCTGAGAGAGATACTCCGGCATTGCATACATGAAGCAATTGGCCCCAATTCAAAGAACTGTCACCTTCACTGGGTATCTAGGACTATTGTATTCCACTATACTGGAGTCAAATCATTCAAGTATCAGTCTGAGCATGGCACTCAGAGCCATGGTTGCAGAGCCAGAAGTATCGTCATTGCTCAATTGCCTCTTTGTGCCCGGAGGAAACAGTTGCCGGGTACAGACACCCACAGAACAGTGTGAAAACGGCCAAGAGCCTCTCACAGCCCTGACAGTCACTAACACCACGATGGGACAGTCCCAGACGTGTCCCACTGGAGTTGCCTCTTCTGGGGCAAGGCCACCTTCTCCTAGGATTGTGACTCCTCTTCAGGTGATCGAACCACCTCAAAGATTCTTTTATTATCATCCCCATTTCCCTTTCAGCTTTCCAGACAGAACTGTGAGCTACTCTCCCCCATACTCACCGAGTCTCTTCAAGAGGCCGGATCGCCGGTAAGTGAGGGCAGCAGAGGAGGGGAAAGTAATTTGTCTTGTTTCGAGCAGGACATTTGGCATGATGGTGCCATAAGAGTGACAGTGAAAAAGACAGATTAGCACATGAATGGAGCGGAAGATATGTAATTTGTCAGCGACTGAGAGATCTTGAGTTGTGGGTGGATATTTTCTGTTTTTCTTTTTAACTAAAACAACATAGATTTTATTCCAGTTTAACAGCAGAAATACATAACTTAGTATTCTTTATAGCAGATAGGATTGCATTGTACACTGTGCAATCCTGCGTACAGGATACCTTATCCGTATATTACTGTCCAAGTAAGTTTTGCTGTCCAAGAACTAATTGGACAGCAAAGGTTTCACTATAATTATTTAACTATCTTGTATTAAAGCTCTGTGAGCCTGTTGGTAACAGTTGTTTAATGCAAAAATAAAAGTTACAGAGCTGGGAAGATAGTCAAGTCATTAAGCAACTAGCTAAGTTGTTTTACTGCCAAAACAGCAGATGCCAGGCAGGAGTAACTTTTTCAATAACACCCCGTTGTTAAGAAGGAAAGAATAGATTACCATTTCTTCCAATTGCTGGATAATCTACTTATTTTCTGGAGTCTATGTTCTTTTTGAACCCCAACCAGAAAGACATTCGCGCTTTTTAATTAAATGTTTATTGCAAGTCATATTGCTACTGCAATGTTATCCAGTATTATCACATATCAAATGTTTTCCTAATATCACGCAGCCATAATATCAGGCACATTGTCGTACCCTGACACAATATTAGATACCTGCCTTCTATTTGAATAAGACCAGCTTTGCCCTATTACTTAACCCTGTTGAACTTAGAATTTTATTGCCTAATAAGCCAAACTGTCATAGTTTATTTTAGAGAGTCAAAACAGGTAAGCATCTCCTCAACTGAATTTACGTAAATGTGACTTAAGTAGCTAATCAGTGACTAAATTATAATATGAAATCATTATTAAAAAGAAATGATGGCAGAAAGGCAAAAGCAACAAACTGAGTCCGATCACAGCAGAACACTAAATGCCACACTCTTGATTCCAGTACACATGCACTATTCAGAGCAGAGGTTTATCAAAAGAAGCACACATAGTTCAGAGGTGACGGACCAGCGCGTTAAAAAAATCTGCTAAAGTTCCTCACATTTGGTTCCATGTAACATCAATTCTTATATATGTATATAAAATACATATAACAATATGACTCCACCTTTACTGATTTGTTGCCACACTAATGAATGCTGAATGCTGTACAGAGCTCTTATTAACTTCTGAAATTGTGCTGCATTAATAAAACAAATGTGCACATTTTCTTGTTTATCTATGGAGCATTAGTAGCAAAGGACACTGAATTGCAATGCCAATTGCAGAATATTTTATGTTAAATCTCATCAAATATTCTGTATCTTCTGCATAACATTTTGCTAGAGAGAATATTTCTGAATAAATGACATATTGACAGCATGTTAAATTTAATGAAACATCTCATTAGAAATATGAAAAACACAAACCTTCTTGTTATTTGTTGCTCAGGACACTGAAGGAGATGTGGTAATGACCGCCTGTGGGTGTGCTGGTTTATGGAGACCATTCAGTATTCAGTGTTTGTAGCTAGTGTTGTTGCCCACATGGACAGCTTCCTTTGAGATAGCCGCTGGCTGCAGCCTGTGGCGATTATCCACATTGTTGGACCACACTTTCACTACGCCATACATTATAAACTTATGGAAAATGAGAGGAAGATGACCAGAAAACAAGCTCAAAATAATGTGCCTGTTTTTGTTTATTTGCTTACATCTTCTGTTGATTTCACAGTTTGCGTTTCTGGCGGTTACTAATGTGTACATCTTGAAATTGGTGTGTCAAAACTCAGAAATGTTGCTTGTGGCAAGAGCTTAACAGTTGGCAGCATGACTTACCCTCTTTCTTCTTCAGCCATTATTGCATATGAACAATATTTTATAACATGTTTGGCTTTGGAACTCTGGACATCTGATGGAAACTGTGGTCTGGCTGTAATATGACTCACTGAATGATACTGGCATGCATCGAATGTGATCAGACACCAATGGTTTCTCAGAAATATGAGCCACTTCAGCTACTAAGAAGGAACAAAATTATGTCTATGTGGCACATAAAACAGTTTAGAAACGGGCTGCTGGCAAGCTAAATGAAGTTGTTTATGCAGTGAAAAACATATTGTTGTCAAGATTTGTTTCACTATTTTTCTGAAACTTAGAGTAAAACGAGGCAAAGCAAGGAAATAAGCGTATGCATTCATCTTTTTGAACACCATGCATTCAGTACATATAAGACATGTTTTGGAGACTGAATTTCAGCCCAGCTAGAAATATTAAGTGCGACTCCTGCCAAAAAGAACTTGTACATGCATTCGTGCCCTTCACATTTTTCATAATTTTGTCATTTTACAACCACACACTTGAATTAAACACATATTTTTTCCCAAAACAAAGTAGATCACAATACTGAAGTACAAGTAACATTAATTATTAAATATGTTTTTCACAAATAATCTGAAAAGTGTTGTGTGCATGTGTATTTTATTACTTTCATTCTGTTCCCCTTAAATAAAATCTTGTCCAGTCAGCTGCTTTATAAGGTCATTTAAGTAGTAATAGATTAAATGAGTTTGTAGTTTGTTCTTGGCAGAAATCCAGCTGTTATCTGTAGGCCAACAAAGGTGTTTTGTGCAATGTCAGTGACCAAACAACGTCACAAAAAACAAGAACCACAGCAAACTAGAATGGGAGTTATACAGAGGGTAAAAGACCAGACGAGGAGAATATTAATCAGAGAAGCAGCAAGGAGGTCCACAATAATTCTGGAGGAGTAGCAGAAATCTGTTGCTCAGATGGCAGAATTTAGTGAAATGTCAACTAATAGTTGCATAATTTGACAATCTGTCCATTATGGAACAGTGTTAAAGTTTGCAGTTGTCTACAAGGTAGTGCTCAGTCCCAAGTTAGTGCTTGTGCTTGTGGTCATTACAGTTTGTAATGATAAAACAAAATATCAAATAATTGTATTAAAAACCTGATTATGTTCAATTAGATATGAATGATTAAAAGTCGAAGGCTCTCGGAGTTCAGAGGAAAAATTCCATGGAAGTTACTGAATAACTTGGAATGTTCTTCCTTATGTAGTAGAACAAAATGTTTTACCTAGAGGTGTTCAAAAAATACATATCCAGCTCATAATTGATACAGTATCACTAAAGTACACCTACAAAAGAGTACACAGTGTGACAGCTGAGTAGTTGTAGGCAATGACATAAAATCTGTTAAACGTTGCATCAATCATAAACACATCTAACAACACATTCAGGTGCTGCTTAATGGAAGAAAATATGTTGACATTCTGTGTGCTTTATCAGCATGTACTGCTGCCCATAATCTGTTTATTACAGTTTGGAGGAGACTTAGTGCAATTGCGTCACATGTGGTAACAAGTTCAAAATGCTACCAGAAGTGCAGAAGGGCATGCAAAAGGGAGCAGGGATAGTTGAGTGATTATTTATAGTTTGCACCATTATAGGAGTAATTGTTGCAGACTTAATAACCTTTATTTACATCACTAAAATATTTCTGATGTTTTTGTTGTGTTCTTTAGAAATATAATTCCAGCAGTGTGACATATAAACATAATAAAGTAAATGTATTGATAGCTGTAAAAATCTAGGAAGGTAAAGCAAGTTGAAACTGGGTGCCAGAGGATGACTGGAAAAAAACCAAAAGGAAAAAGAAGGCTTTCTTATGTACATTATAGTGTAGAGTGTAACTTACTTTCTCACCACTAGAGGGAGATGGAATTCAGATTTAAATTGAGGAAATTTACTTAACTAAATGGAAAAAATACCTAAACAAGGTGTAAGTGTGCACGTGCTTGGATGGAAAAAGACCTTTTGATAAACAAATTGTAGGTCAAATACCAAGTTGTTAGGGAATCACACTGACGACAACAATTTCTGCACACAGCGAATCAATAACACCATAACAAGAAACTCACATGAGCAAATCAGTGAAAATCTAATCTAATAAAACATAAAAGGACTTCTAAGAAATACCCTATTTTATTGTCCAATTCACGTGAGAATCAGATTTGATTAAGACGACCGCGCAGTGCATGGGACATTTGATCAAATCAAGCGTTTGTTCACAAAGGCTGCACATTGTTTACGCATATGCAAAAGTTCATTTTGTTATGTTAGGTTGGTTAGAATTGGAGCACATCTCGGTCTGTGGGTTAAACGAAAAAGAACTGAAGTTCAACAGCGGGGCACTTGCGATGCTGCGTTCAAAGCCTCATATTAAGAGTCGTTCGCCAGGAGGTTGTTTTGTCTTTTAGTGAAAGCCGTTGCCCTGTGTACGAACTGACGTGTTGCATAAAAATATGATAATGCATTGATTACACTTTAAAATTGCAGTGGATTATGCTCGTGTCATTTGGCTCTCAAGAACATCTGAAAAGTTTCTGAGTAAAACTAAAATATACACCGGATATCCACTATCCAATGTGGAAAAATGCTTATAAAGTACCTTTCTGCAGCATTGAACCTTTTCACATTCAATCATTTGTGATCATTTTGTTCATGTTCCATTTTAAGCAATGATTAGAAGGAAAATTACTGTGAACAGATTCTCATAAAACAGCTTATGTACATATCAAAAGATATCGGGGTGAATTAGACACTTGATGGACCGTACAGAACAAAGTGTACCCTGTTGCATTATGCAAAAGCAGAAGAGGGGGTGTATTTATCACAACCCAAAAACATGGCTCATTAGTGATTTGTTTTTCTTCTGATAGTCCTGGAAGGCAACAGAAGCTCTGCCTCCTCCTCTCCCCTCCCTCCCGCCCTAAAAGCTAATTTGCATAATTTATGCATGCGTCACGAAACCAGTCTTACAAATACAGGCTGTGGGCAGAAATAGCAACAGACAGTCGCTCGTACAAATCGGCGAAGCTTGACATATAACCCTGACACAGCACTGAGCTCTAAGGCTTTATAGAGAACAAGAGGAGCCAGTGCAGCGCTACTAACTCGACGAACCAATCAAACCGAATCATCCCAACCAGATCCTCACTTATTGACTCACTTCGGTGACCGACCAAGTCGCAATCGTGGCGAGAAGCATCATCCAAACGAGTGTGGTCCTCAACATGAGCACGGAGATGTTCGCTAAGACTCCGATGGAGGTGGCAGTCTACCAGCTGCACAACTTTTCCATCTCTTTCTTCTCCTCGCTGCTCGGAGGAGACGTCGTCTCGGTCAAACTTGACAACAGGTACATTTTGTCGATTAGTGTCTGAATGAAACACGACGCGAGTTCATTGTAATCCCTTAGCCTCCCTCTGTTGCTGTTTACTGTTACAAACTCTTTGAAAGATCAACTTCGCCACTATTTGCGTGTCATCAGCTGCCGCTGTTTACGGTGCAATGAGTCTATTGCATTGTACTCGATCTGAAAAGAGTCACAAACTTCTTCGTGCAGTTCACGATAAGCCATCTCAGATAACAGCAGGGTGGTGATCTCTTTCCCTTTCTGTTCTGGGAGCGTTTTATTTCAGTGTGTCAGAGGTGTTACGTCAGGAAGGAACGGTGCATGTGAAGTTATCAGTGTGTTTATGGCTCTCTCTTCTTGTTTGCAGTGCCTCTGGTGCTAGCGTGGTGGCCATTGACAACAAGATCGAGCAGGCCATGGTAAGTAGAGAATGAACCCCAAACACGATGCTAATGCATGCAGAAAGGTTATATAGTAGACTCATGCATCTTTTAGCCCAAACTATAATGGCTGCATGACAGTGCAATCAGTCTGACCTCGATTTAATTTGTAAACAGAGAATTAATTCATCACATGATATGGGCTGTTTATCCCTGTAAATAAGCTTGTGACCTTTTTCCTAGAATGATTATTTGGGACACTTAGAATCACTGGCATCTGCAAGAAATGATATATAAAACTAATTATGAATAAAAGTAGTGGGAATCCCCTGATGTGAGCAACAAGTACAGACATGGTTTTCCTCACATCTCAGAGTTGAAGATAAGTCCTAGGAGAAAAAAAACAATCCTTAGAAATGACATGGTTCATAATATGCAAATTTAACTGTAATGTTACCCTTCAGAAAATCAACAGGCGAACCAAATGCATGCATCAGTTCTGCGATAAACTCATTTGTCTTACAAGATTTTCTTTTCCATGCCTATTCTGAGTCTGATCCATCTCTTTGTCAATTGACAGGATCTTGTCAAGAACCATTTGATGTACGCAGTGCGTGAGGAGGTGGAAATCCTCAAGGAACAGATAAAGGAGCTAGCAGAGAAGAACAACCAGCTTGAGAGGGAGAACTACCTGCTAAAGAACCTGGCCAGTCCGGAGCAGCTGGAGAAGTTCCAGTCCCGCATCCCGACAGATGTGCTCTTGGATAATCAGAACGTCCGGGTGACCCCAGCGCCACAGCAAAAGAACCAGCAGCAGAGCTGTAGCCACAGCACTGGCTCTGCTGTATAAGTGGCTCTGCCTTGGGGCGGGCAGAGCCACTTTGTCTTTAAAAGTCGTGGACCTCGTTTTTGAACGTAAGCGTTATAAATCGCCGCCACCGAAACCCTTTCGGGACATCGAAGAAGAATCATCGGTGCTGTAAATGACTGATGGGACTCAAATGAACTGTTGATACTGATAAGCAGAAAACCAGAACTAGAGACGCTCTAAAACTGGTGCCTTGTCAGGCCCATCCTGTGTACCATCCAGCTCTTTGTCGTAGTCTCTCTTCGTAGGCATGAGTGTTAAGCATAGAAAGGGCAGACTAGCCTAGACAGAGGGTGGGGGATTTCCCTCCCTAGCCAAACTCTTCCAGCAAAGTACCCTCCGTTTTTCCTCTATTGAGGAAGGGGGTGAGCAACGAGGTGTTGATTGGGCTTGCCCTGCAGGCGCTAACCTGGAAAGTACTGAGACTTCATTCCCTCATGACCCAAAGGAGACCCAGAGGAGACCCAAAGGAGACCCAGAGGAGACCCATCTGAGACAGTCCTCCAAGTCTCAACAAGAACAGACCCATTGGTGTGGAGTCACCTCATCTCAAAATACTTTAATGGACTTCCAACTGCACACTTCAGACACATACAGACTTTTGATCTACCTACAGTGTAAAGCTGCCATGTTCCTGTCCATCCAAAGCATAACAAGGAAAATACACAGGATAAGCTAAGGCTACAGAGGTGGAGGTCAACGCAATGTTCTCCATCTAAGCTGATGAACTGCTGCAGTAAACTAACAGAATACTGTAATATCTCATAAAACATGTAGACTTGTATTGTTTGCTGCCGGGGCTTGCTGCTTATGGGAGTGAAACTAATTCTGCTATATCTTCTGTTTTTGTTAAATTCAGAACAAAAATCAGTTGTTTTGTACAATAAGAGCAGTGTACTAGGCTTTCAGAAGCTGTCTTTGTTACAGGTCCGTCCATATCTGCCATTTTGTTTGCTTAAGTCACAGGAAAACTACAATGTACATACAGATGAAAAGTCTCTGAGGTAAAAAATGTTAGGATGGTTTGCAAGCAGACAGCTGCGTTTCTAGCAGCCTGTGCACTCCTTTGGTTTGTAGGTAGTGCCGTCCAGTATATGGTCTCTTTCCTTATTCAGATGGCAACTTGAAAACAATGGCACGACAACAGTGCCTGTGAGCGGTGATCGCATTTCTGACAAGACTTTGGTTATTGTTGTCGTTTTTTCCAGCTACCAAAGACGTACTTTCACACGGCAACAAAAGCTAACCAAATGAGGACCATGTGTAAAACTTCACAGGGAGAAGATTTCTTTGTAGCTAGTGTTAAATTTGGTTTGTGTTTGTTTTGTAAAAATTACGATTTTGTTGCTATAAAGTATCCCTGAAACAGTTGACCACTGTAATTTTTGGATACAACTGCACAGTTGCAATAAACCGTATGTTTACATAATATATCATGTTGGTCTTTGGCTCATAATTCTATCATAATGAGATGATGTATTCTTTTTGAACTGCTAACAAATTGTATTCAGTTTGTCCTGTCATCTTCATGAAACCTAATTAGGTGTAAGTTAAGCTTTCTCAAGCTAACACTTAAATTTTTACCCATTTCTGCTTGAGGACACTTAATGTGAAATCCACTGAAATCCCCCTAATCTTCATCTTGAAGTAAACATTTTAAACAGATTTTTAAAATGCTTACAAATTTCTAAGCACATCGCAGAAGGAATTTCTTGTGTTAATTTCTTTGGGCCTATTTTGAGTCTTTTACAGCCTCTATCATTATTTTCTCCCAGTCTCCATCCATCTTGCCATCTCCTCTGATTACATCACCTGCCCCTGCTAAACCAAAGCATGACCACTGCATTATGTTTTGCTGGACATGGTGTTTTCAGAATGTTCGTTTTATTTCACACATAGCATGTATGTCAGAAAACTTTAAATTTAGTCTCGCATTACTAAGGCACCCCTTGTCACACATGTGTCCTAAATGGATTGTGAGCAACCATGCAGGGAATACTTTCGATTTTCTTTTTGATTCATTTTAGTGGCCTTTGATTTGCAACTAATTGAAGACAAGTTTCCAGGCATGCTTCATACGTGACATAACACCAAAAAATACAGCTGAGAAAATAGATGTCTCTTAACCACAGCCATGATGTCTGTTTCACTGCCGTTTGCAGCTTCTTTGAAAACACATCACGTAAACTCTGAGCCTAATTCAGTTTAGCTTCTTGAAACCAGATCCAAATGAAAGTGCAAAAATACTCTAAACAAATCCCTAAAAATTTCATTAGCCCAAACTTTCAAAATTTGTGAAAGAAAAAGAAAGAAATCCCTAAAAACTTCATTAGCCCAAACTTTCAAAATTTGTGAAAGAAAAATTCTCACTTGAGAGTTGTCCCACTATCTGACAAATACTATAAGGCAACCCTGCTTTAAAATTCTCCACACCTTTATCCCAGATATGTCTGCTGTGTTCCTTGTTCGTCTTTATGGTGTTTGTTATTGAACAAACTGAACAACTGTATTCATGCTGATTTTATATGATATGCAGACAATCTTTATTTATGTGGTTTCAGAAGACAGTGAGTTTCATAACATTTTGGGGTCCCCAATTAAAAAAGACATCATCCTTTCCGCATTTGAACGATTTGAAAAGAATGTATTACATTCATCTCAAAGTTTCCTTTGTGTTGATTTTCACATATAAAAAGAAAACTGTTTCTGACAAAATATGTAAAGGTACAAGAGCTGTGAATACTTTTACCTGGCACTGTAGCACAGTTCACCACCACATGGTTCCTCCTGCAAAAATAAGCAACTTGAAGTCTTCTCATCAGACTTGAAAAAGACAAATTTTATACTCTTTAGTCATTGTTTCTAATCGTTATGGAAGTGTTTTCCCTGCCCAAAAGTCAAAAACAGCACAACCACTAATGATAGTGAAGTAATAATGGCTAGTTTGCCTATGCACTGGAATTTGCAAAGGAGGGAAAAAACACTTTGTACTAGTAGCTATTTCCCTTTAGTCGAGCTGCCAGCCTGCATGTAACCAGATATGTTGTGGCTTCATGATGCAAAGACTGAACTCGTATCCATCTATTGCTGAAAACATGGTGACTTCTGGCCTGAGACTCATCACCATCGATTAAAATCTGTGGTCTCCTTCAGGTGTTCTGTGACAGAATAACTGATTGGTTGTGTAGCTGATGGTCTAGATCAGACCTGGGCATTTTAAGGCCCAGAGATATGGCCGTTAGCATGCCTATGAATCCCCAGTCAAAACAAAACACCGTATTTTTGTGCATGCGACACAGCTGTCTTTTTATTTTGAAGAGGGCTTGACGCACCGTTTATGAAAACGCGTCACGTAAATGCTAACGCGCACAGCAACAGGTGATGCTAGCAGCCGAATACGATCCCCACAAAATGTCATCTCACGGTAAAAAGAAAAAGTTGATTCGAATTCTGCATTTTAACAAGGCATGGACAGCGAAATATTTCTTTATTGAAGTCAAAGGCAAGGCCGTGTGTTTGGTTTGTGGTGATGGCTGCGTTAAAGGAATATAATATCCAGTCACTATGTGACCAAACAGAAGAGATACAAGAACTTTTCAGAGAAAATAGAGCACATCACTACAGCCATGATGTCTGTTTCACTGCCGTTTGCAGCTTCTTTGAAAACACTTTTTACAAACGCCTGGCATCTAGAGGAGCTGCAGTCAAGGCAAGTTTTGTCATATCCACAAGATTGCTAGGAAGAGCAAACCTTTCTCTGACGGAGAGTATATTAAGCAGTGCTAATATTTCCTGAGAATAAAGACGCTTTTGAGAACATCTCCCTCTCCGCCATAACGAGAAGGATTGAGGACATCGAACCTGGTGCTGCAACTGAAAGACAGCGTGAATGATTTTGAGAACCGGTATTTTCCCTGGCTTTGGATGAGAGCTGTGACATGGGACACTGCCCAGCTGCTCATCTTCGCGCGGGATCAATGCAGAATTTAGCATCACGGAGGAGCTGGCAGGCATGCGGTCAATGAAAGGGACAACAACAGGGAGTGAGCTCTTAGTAGAGGTAAATGCGTGTCTGGAAAGCTTGGGTCTGAACTGGGACAAACTGGTGGGCGTGACAACAGATGGGTGTCCAAATCTCACAGGAAAAAAAGTTGGTTTATTAAAGAGAATCCAGGACAAAGATACTTGAAGCTGTCTATTCCTTGTAGTATTTCAGTTTTGGTTCTTACAAGTTTTCAAGTCATTACAGTTTCAATTTGTAATTACATTTTGTAATGAGTTATTTTAATGTTACCTAAAGTGATATTAAACTCTTTAAGTTTCTGCTGTATTTAAAGTACTTTGTTTTCCCATTCATTTGCATCTGATTGGAGGTACTTTTGTGTTAGTCCTTCAAGTTGCAGCACTGCAGCTTCGTCAGGCTTTTTCCAACACTTAAAACCATTTATTGCTCATATATGCAGTTGATCAGCTGATTAATATAACACACACCATTTCAATTGTGGAGAGATTAAAAAGTTAAAAATAAATGCAGATGTGATATTTTTTTAAACTATTAATTTGATAGTATTAATTCTCACTTCAGCCAAACCACAAATTAATTTTTATTAATATTTACTGAATATTCTTCTTAACAAAAGAATATGATTTAAATATTTTATTACAACAAGAGGTATGAGAAAATGAATAATGGGTCAAGATTAAATTTGAGTCATTGCTGGATCGGCCCTCCAACATATTTCAGATTTTTCATGCGGCCCCCTGAAGAAATTAATTGCCCACCCCTGGTCTAGATCAATGCAACCTCTGCTTTAAGTCGCTTTCTGAATTCCACTAGAGGCAGGGTGGGTGTGCAGTTTTAAATGAGAGCCACATTAATTATTTAACAAAGAGGAAACAGTCAGGTCTTTATTGGCTGTTTCACACAAAATACTTCTGGTCAGTCTATCAATGAAAGAGGCTTCAGGGTTATTTACAGAAAGCAGTGCTCCAGTTTAATCACACTCATGTTAATAGCAAAAACAGCTTCAACCGCAAAGGAAAAATTCAATCTGGCTGTAGAGCCAGCATGCCAATAACTATAGAGGCCCAGGAAAAGCCTGAAGACAATAAGGACTGTGGTTTTTGTTAATACTTTGCTTGCTTTCTTGTTCTATTTTAAGACTGGTTCCGAAACAGTGTGTTCCTGATTCATTTTAGTGGCCTTTGATTTGCAACTAATTGAAGACAAGTTTCCAGGCATGCTTCATACGTGACATAACACCAAAAAATACAGCTGAGAAAATAGATGTCTCTTAACCACAGCCACGATGTCTGTTTCACTGCCGTTTGCAGCTTCTTTGAAAACACATCACGTAAACTCTGAGCCTAATTCAGTTTAGCTTCTTGAAACCAGATCCAAATGAAAGTGCAAAAATACTCTAAAGAAATCACCTAAAAACTTCATTAGCCCAAACTTTTTTCCACAATATTCAAAATTCAATGGTCCCTTCCCTTTGCAACATGTGAATAGTTTCCCCTTTCGTCACATTGCAACCACAAACGTCAGTGTATTATTTTGATATTCTACACAAGCCATCACAAAGCGGCTCATAGTCGAGAAGTGTAAGGTTTTACTTTTTTTTTTTATAAATCTGAACAGTGAGGTGTGAAGGTGACAAGTATGCAGTGGTGCTCATCTGCTGAAAAATGTGAGTTCACCTAAACTGACAGATCAGAAGATTAGTTGGAATAGAAGCCAACAAAGGTATAGTGACTCTTAGGAGCTGCAGAGAGCCACAGCTCAGGTGGAAGAATCTATTTACAGGAAAACTACCAGTTTAGTACTTTAAAAGTCTGGGCTTTGTGGACGATTGGTCAGACGAAAGCCATTATGGAAAGAAAGCACTGAGAAGCTCCATTGGCAGTTTGTCATAAGCCATGAAGGGCACAAAAGAAACATGTGCAAGAAGGTGCTCTGGGCAAATAGCATCAGCATACATCAGCAACCAAAGCATGGTAGTGGCAGCATCATGCATTGGGAGCTCTTTTATCAAGATGGATGTAGCTAAATGGAAGGTAATCCTGGAGGAAAATCTGATACATAAGAACAAGCACAGGATGGTTGGGATCAAGGCTTGAAAGGTTTTGTTTAGAAAAGCTTCCTCTCCAACCTGACAGAGTTTAAACTATTCTGCAAAAACAAACAAACAAACCAAAAAAAAATTGGCAACCATTTCTGAAGTGAAACCAGAAGAGACCTCAAAAGACTTGCCTCTATACCTGCAGCAAAAAGGGAATACTATAGTGTATAGACTCAAGACGGCTGAATTCAAAAAAGTAAATGTTTCTGACTGGAATGTGCAAACATGTGAATGAGATCAAGGGCTACGAATACTTTTGGAAGACATTGTATTCTTTTGTCAGTAAGTTAAAATCTCAAATCAATACTTTCTTAAAAAATGCAGAAACTCAAATCTTCACTTACGATTCTGTGAGTTTAAGTTTTATGAAACTAGACAGCTTGAAGAGGACTTTCTGCTGGATTACTGAAGTTATGCAACACATACACACACATGCATACTGAAAACACATCAGTCTCAGATGGAAATTTGGGCTTGGTGCAGGGAAAGACTGATTCTGCCTCCAGGTGGTTGGGTTTGCATGCAGGTGAATCATTTGGTCAGATTGTTTTCCATTCCCAACTTGCGTGCTTTGGTAAAAATGTCAACATGAAGAATAAATTAAGCAGCTGCTAAATATTTATTGCTACGCTACACCGTCTACAAGTGAAAATGAGCAGTGCATTTCTGGCACTAAGAATCAGTAATTCTAGAAAACGTTGCTCAGAAGAGTCACAAATTACTGAACATAGTTATGTTATGGTTATGTAATGTGGTTTTTGATCTCCTCCACACAAAAATCTCATTGATACAGAACTTACAAAACAACTTTATTGATACCTTTCGTCAATGTGGGCGGCACATCCAATCCTGAAAAACAGGAAGAAAAATCAAATTCTAAACAATTTATCCAGACATCTGTTCCAAGTGGTTTCCATTTTACGTACGTCTAAGAGTCATAGAAGTATTTACCCACTTTTAGTTATTCATGCAATCCTTTCTTGTGTAATTGTGCGTCAGTCACAGTTTCTCACAGAGTGAGTGGAACTCCTGCCACCACTGGTTGTATCCACGCTGATTCTTAAGGAATTCTGCCAGTTCAGAAAATCTTACTCAAATAGACAAAAGGTCAAAAGCCATCGGTTTTGAATTTACACTGATGCCTCTGTTCCTGGAACAAATGCTCAGCAAGACAATACACACATAATTGAAACCCTCCACTAATCCCCACTTCCAAATAAGGCATATTTAAGTTCCTGAAAGAAATGGTTACATAACATCGATTAGATAGGGTAGATGTATTTTTCAGATGTGAAAAGGGATGCAATTTTTAAACATGGGAAACTTCTTCCATTTAGCCTAACATGATGGCAGCATAATAAGGGTTTCAAAAATTAATTCTGTGTATAAAGACTGTGAGACATGGGCTGTAAAGCATTATGTAACTCCCCCCGCTGTGCTCCCAACATTGGGCCAGTCTGGTAAGCATCTTTTAACTGTTGCTTCTGCTTTGAGCTCAGTAAAGCTGCCGGTGGGCTGGAGGTAAGTAACAAGACTGAAATTTAAGAAAGTTTAACAGTTTGCAAACAAGTGGAGAAAAAATAATTTCTATAGAATTAGTGCTAATTAGCACAAGAAATAATGATCATCTTGTTCCCTAAAAATGCATGTGGACAATATTGATATAATCCTTGACAAAATGTGCCCAAATAAATCTGCCTTTTACTGCAGTGATATATCTCACAATATTGTCCTCACTGATTATATGTAGTCAAATTAAAGGTAAGATTTAAGAAAAATGAATGTTTATTAAGCACACTGTCACTAGCTCATTCACAGTTCTGAGTCCTCTCCATTGCTCTTTTCCTTTTAAATTTCCAAATGTAATTTAATTCTTCCACCCTCTGTAAAATGTTATAAACAATGAATTCTTTTAACGCTAACATGCCACTGATATGGCAGGAGCATGTGAAAGATGTCTTTAGCAAAGCTTTTTGACATTTATTAACTGTCAAACCATGACACCGTAAGGTGTGACTGATGATGATTTGGATTCAAAAGAGAGAAGCATTATACTTAATTTCGGGGTCCTGAAGTGACTTATATAACAGCAATTAAGGTATTATCCATTCATCTTGGACTGCTGCTGTGACATGTCAAACTTCTCCTGAGAAAACTTTAATAAGCTCACTGATGAGGAAGTTTAAGATGTTGAAGCAGCAATCTTGCACAGGCTTTCTTTGTCCAAGACTTAAGGTTTTAGTCTGAATGGGGAGGAGCTGGGAAACAAAGCAGTCTATAAGGTGAGATGACTGTTCTCTCTGGAAACATTTTGCACTCGGTTGGATTTTTATGCAACAAACTCTGATGCAGCTTGAAATTCCCTGCAGAAACAATCAGCATTACCCCTTATTGAAGTTACGCATTTTTCCCCTCTCCAGAATTTTCTGAAGCTGTGAAATTCAGAAAAATGAAAACAGCAGTTCATACAAGATGTGGCATGGTAATGGTAAATGGCTTTGTACTTGCATGGCGCCTTATCAAGTCCAGAGTACCCCAAAGCACTTTCAGGGCTCCTGTGTGCAGCTGAGCTCTGCACTATCCCATCCAGTGTTGTGTTTTCCAACAGTCAGAAAACACTACAGTCATTCACCCATTTACGCACACAGTCATGGTGGTAAGCTACTGGATAGTAGCCACAGCTGCCTTGGGGCAGCATGACAGAGGCAAGGCTGCTGTGCACAAGTGCCACAGGGCCTCTGACCATCACTAGTCAGCAAAGCAGGTGAATTGTCTTCTTGCCTAAGACAGCGGCGGGTGGAGTGGGGATCAAACCAGCAACACGCTGATTGTGGGGTGAACTCCTACCACCGTCTGCACCATCGCCAACTGTCTTAAAATTATGAAATGTCCAACATGACTTAAGAATGTTTTCCTAGGCACTCTTTTTTTTAAAGAAAAAAACAAAAAACAAAAACAGAAAACAACGTGTCACCTCAGGTTACTCAAATATGTGTCAAAACAGGCCTCAGCTACTGTTGATTTTTTTTTTTTTTTAACTGGTAATTGGATGTGTGTTGAGTGAGTAGATCTGTGCCAGACAGAAAGCGGTTAAACGGGCTGCACACAGACAACTCCTTCAACAGAGAAAATATGTCTCGTTGCATCTCTGACGTCTCATCTCTGACAACTCTCTTTACATGTCCGTCATCTGAATAGGAGGCAGCTTAACTGGCAACACCAAAACCTTTCATAATGCTGAGTTGGACTCTTCACAGAAAAACACTTACAGGTAGCCTGGTATGCATACGCAATGTCTGTTTGTGCAAATCATAACACACAAACAGACGTAGCTATTTTGCTCTTTCTTTTTCGTTTTCCAATAATCAAGCATAATAGGATTGACATAATAGACTTTCCAGATTCTTATGTTTGACTTTAATTTATTTATTTTGCAAATTAATTGTATTTTAGCTTAATACTCAACTTTACATCGAATCAGTCAAAAAAATAGCTTTAATTAAGAACTAACTCTACATAACATGGCCCCACATTACTTATTAGAATTATATAAAAATAAGAACAGTGATGTTTCTTTGAAAATATCTCAAGTGTGACCTAATAACCACACTTAACCTTGCTATTGTGTTGGGAGGTTGAATGCTTTGAGCTCCTTTTGGATGGCAGAACATCATGTTCTTCCATGGTTTATTGCCTTCCTGTGGTTTTCCGGGTTTGTGAACTTTATGAGGATTGCTTTACAGCCGTTTAACCTGTTCCCAGCTGTGCAAAGCTATTGCAGATCAGAAAGCATTGTCAGTGAGCCAATTCTTTATACTTCTCAATTGGCAGCTAAGCTCCATGGCTATGATTTTATTCAATTACAATACAGGCCACCCCCAAAGCTTGCATGCTTTGCACTATTGCTGGAATTTAGCAGCTTTTACAGGAGACAAAAACCCCAAAATAAACAACAACAACAAAAAACAGGCCAGATTTGAAGGCGGTACCTTATGTAACTGTTATACAACAAGTCAAAATAAGAGGTTTCTTAATTGCCAGGGCAGGACCGTTTACGCTCTCTGTATTTTTCTGTTCCCTACAATTAAAATTTTGTACTAGCAGACTAAGACCAACATCATTCATAGCTGAAGGCCAGTGGCACAAAACAAAGACCCAATGAAAAACAAAAAAAACTTTTACTACACTGAATAAATGGCAGTATTCTCTATGATATTTACTTTTTGGTCTTTAAATTGACACTAAGGTGCATTAGGACACTCAGTGGACGTACATGTGTGGTGGGGATTATTGTGGCTCAGCTTATTGTGACAGTAAGTGGCCAGCATTTGTATAGTGCATTATCAAGTCAGAGGACTCCAAAGTACTTGACACAACATTTAGTCATTGATACAGATATTGATGGTGGTGACCATTGAAAAACGTAAAATTCTTAGCAATTTACTAAAATACAGTATAAGCACAACTTGTTTGGGGGGATCACTTGTGTATTTTATTCATTCTTCATCTAACAGAATGCCTTTTGTCTTTCAGGGCTCCTGTGTGCAGCTGAGCTCTGTACTGTCCCATCAAGTGTTGTGTTTTCCAACAGGGAGAACTGACCTATTTTTGTGACCATGATTATGCATTTGCGTCAACGATTAATGCCTTATAATTGATTCTTCAAGTGAAATCCGCAATAGACAATGTCCAACATTGACTCACTGTAATTGTATGTAAAATTAGTAGGATTATCACTACAGTAAACTAGACGTCAAAGGAAAGCCCAGGATTATTGCTAGATCAGTGGATTACTACAATTTTGGAGGCAGTTATTTTCACTTTTTGAGGTCATTAAATGTGACAGAGGCACATCTTTAGCTTTCAAGACTTTATTTAGATGTATTAACAGTAATCTACACTAGGTTAATAAGCAATCATAAAGTTATACAAGTCAGACCAACCTTAATGCAAAGAAAAGTAGCTAAGTTACGATTATATATCACAAAACATTTTATGTTTCAGAGCCACAAATAAAAAAAACAGTCGCACGCAACGCCATGTGTGCTGAAACACATAAAGACTTAATGCACCATTTGTTGCTGTGCTTCATATAACCCTGCATAGCAATTAAAGTGTTATTTTACTGCTAGAGACAAAACCAGCTGAGAAACTGTGGATCACAGAAACACCCCTCATATGAAGTCTCTGATCAGGTGACAAGGTCGTCTGGTGACTGTATTGGTGTAAACAAAGTAATAAAAAATTATACCTTGAAAAACTATTTACAACCCTTAAACGTTTTCACACTCAAACTGCAAACTTTAATATATGTTTTGAGGATTTTATGTGATAGAGTAGCAGGAAGGACTGCATACGTGTAAAGTAACACAAGACGGATACATAGTTAAGATCATTTTGGCAAATAGAGATCTAAAAATGGTGTGCATTTATCTTCAACTCCCTGAGTCAAAACTGTGCCGAACCACCAAGTCTTATAATTATTGTATTATCTAGCTTTGAAAATCTGAATTGTTTTTCTATTAATGGTCTTAGTAAAATAACTGAAACTCATTCAAAGTGACTGTAGAGTGTGTGTGAAGGAGTAAATATCCAAGTATTTCTGCAAAATGGATTTCCCTTGGGTTTCAATGTTTTCATCTCATAATATTAGCACAATTTACATGTCAGAGTCATGTGAGTGTCTACTGCCTCTTTAGTCTGTAAATCATTTGCTTCAAACTGCTAATTTGCAGGGGAGACATATCTATAAACACCATTCCCAGCTGCTTGTGTTCAGATAACTGACACCCTGATGGAAAGAAGGCCAAGCTCATGACAGCTTGTCGGTACATAAGACACTCAATACCCAGTTTATGAGGACACTGACAGGTTTGTAGACTGCAGACATACATCTTAATGCATGAAGTAAGAACATCCTGCGTTGCGTTGTACATTCCAAATATTTTAAAATACAGCCTTGTCATGCGAAGCAAGCTTTTTTTTCTAGCACATGCTTTACGTGACATGCAAGCAATGCAGAAAGCAAGAATCTAGGCTTGTCCGGCTTCATTACAGCTTTATCTGATTAAAACATACCTTCATGACAGGAGACAATTGAAGCAATGCTGATGACAGTTTGAATGTAATGTGCTATTTTGTGTCTGTCTGTCACCCTTATTTGTAGATCATTTGTTTTATAGTGTTTGAAGATCTTTTCTGATGTACATCTTAAACACAATAAAACCAAATATATTTTGCAGTGATTAATTCAAAAAAACATTGGCTATGTGCTTTATTCCAGGCTTGCATCTTCACTTTCATGGCTCATATCTTTCACACTTGATTCTTAGGCTTTCCAAAACATCAATGTGAGTTGGGTCTGTCTTGTCCAAAGACAGTTTTGGGATCACCCAATTGTGTCCAAGTTTCCAAACAGATGCTCCAAACTGTTACCCTAAGACTAAATAAATGGTTTGAATATTCAGAAAGAATTACAGAACCTCTAAGGCTCATGCTGATCATAAGCTGGAGATTACTGGACCAGTAAAGCTGGTTCAAAATCAACATGAAGAAAAACCCTGCTCCAGAATCAACACCTTCAAGCTGCATTGAATTTGCAGGACAAGTCAAAATTCTTATTCAAAAAGATTTATGGTCCAACAAGACAAACATTGAGCTACCCTCTCACAATGACAAGAAGATTACATCCTTAAATGGCAAAACAAAGCAATTACAAAGTTTTAGGGCATTTCAAAGTCATCTTCTGGTTGAAAGCCATTAGGTTTCAATGAATGTCCATAATTAAGCAAGGAAGATCAATGAATTAAATAGATGCAAATATGTTGTTGACTGCCAATAGCAAGTAACAACAAGTTGCAAAAGGGCATTTATCCAAATGTCAGTGGACTCTTAAGTAAATATTTGAGACTGTATATTTAATTTTGACCCAATTGTGAATTATAGTAAATTAACAATACATTAAAACTAGTGCTCTCATTTCTTGCTTTTAAAAAGTATTATATATGTGACACAGTAATTCCAACCTTAAATTCTTATTTATTAAAACCCAAAGATTTTGATATTAGACGTTCAAGATTAATTTATAATCTTGAGATGCATTGTCCCAAATTATCACTAGTCAGTATTTCAAATACTGCAAACAAGTTCTTGCAACATGACCATTCTTGTTGTGTTGCTTGAATGCACTGGACAAACATTGGCAGGCCAGAACTTGTATCCTATGTCTAGTTTGCCTGCTCAGGTGAAAGAAACATTCAGATTAAACAAGCACACTCAGATAACTGGTCAGGGACAAAAACAAGTTCACAAGCTTTTATTCTGCATGAATATGGTGGACAGTGAAATGAAAAGCACAGTTGATCACATCCAGTTATGTGCATCCTTCATGAAAAACTATAAAAATATAAACAAACTACGGGAAAAGCCTGAAATAAGATAACCAATATTTGGTTTAATACTGAATCTCAACCACCTGAGAGAACTCTGTGTTTGTTGGAAGCAAGCTGGATCTAGATGGCCCTGTGTGGATTAGCTGTCCAACCACATGTTTGCCTTCCTTCATAATCACTGAGCCTTTTAACCCAGAATTCTCATTTAACCTCCCCGAGCCTGCAAAATGCCACATCAGCATTTCCAGAGGATATAGAGTTTAAGGTCATTTTACACTGTAAATGCATCAAGGTAAGGAGTTGGAATCATTTATTTGATGTTTAACAAAGGAGCAAAATCAATAAAAAGAAATTGTGTAAAACTTTTACAATATTTCATTCATGGCAGAATATCCTCAGACCTTTGTGAAGCACCAGAAATCAATACATAAACCTGTTTCCAGGAACACAGCCATCATTTGCTCAGGCAGACTGTACAATGGGTGTTGCCAGGTAGGTCACTGGCCTCGGTGTTTATCATGTGGTTGGATTAAGCTGTTGTTCAAATGACAAGAAATAGATAGATAGATAGATAGATAGATAGATAGATAGATAGATAGATAGATAGATAGATAGATAGATAGATAGATAGATAGATAGATAGATAGATAGATAGATAGATAGATAGATAGATAGATAGATAGATAGATAGATAGATAGATAGATAGATAGATAGATAGATAGATAGATAGATAGATAGATAGATAGATAGATAGATAGATAGATAGATAGATAGATAGATAGATAGATAGATAGATAGATAGATAGATAGATAGATAGATAGATAGATAGATAGATAGATAGATAGATAGATAGATAGATAGATAGATAGATAGATAGATAGATAGATAGATAGATAGATAGATAGATAGATAGATAGATAGATAGATAGATAGATAGATAGATAGATAGATAGATAGATAGATAGATAGATAGATAGATAGATAGATAGATAGATAGATAGATAGATAGATAGATTAACTTGATCAAATGATAATTTATGCCTGACTGTGTTGTAATGTGATTTCTACTGTTAGTAGGGACTCATTCAGGTGTTAATAATGGAAAGCTTTGCGTGCTTGAAATCAATTTTAGGTTCTAAATACCAGGAGTATTGGTGCTTCTGGTTTCTGTTAACCTCAGAAAAAGAAAAAAATACAACTTGAAATACTCAATGTAGTTTTTATCTCTGGTGATCTCATGTATTTTACCAGATATCATAAAGTGATTTTTTTTTTTTATTAGTGCATAGCTGAGGACTTATTGGACCTTCTATATCTCAGTCTAAGTCATACTCCTCTAATAGTAGAGATTTTTCTTTCCAATGTGTTTTTGTTTTTGTTCTTTCATTTCACTTTTCTTTCTTCCTGCCTGCAAAAAGCGAAAATAGCAATTTTGTTTAGTCGCTGAACATCTTTGATCCAGCTGCCAAAATGCCACCATGGCCGCTCTAAAATAGAGAACAGTCATTCAAAACAGCCCTGCACTCAGTCAGAGTGACTCCAGAGAGAAACCGTTTTGGGGGAAGGGCTTTCAAATCAGCAACTCCCGCAGAGCCAATCAAAAGTCAGCATGTGGTGCAGCCAAGCCTGTGTTGCATAACTCTGAGGCAGACAGAGATCAGTGCATGGACTGTCTCGCTTTGCAGACTCAACAGTCTTCACACGCAACACTCTCCAGCCAAAGGTTTGTGTACACACGCATCGCGTGTGTGTTAGTGCTCAAGTGGGTGTGCTGACTTTGCCCTGATTCCCCTGACTAACTACTAATAGCAATTTAGTTTATTTATAAACAGATTATTAAGGTCATCAATTAGGTTTGATTTTGATGGCTGTGTCTAGCACCTTTTCTTTGGCTTCTTTTGATTCACTTATGTCAAAAGTTTTTTTTAGGACTTTCTAAGAGTCTGAAAAGTTGAAGAGAACTTACAAAAGGTTTACTGGCCAAAATACTAGGTACACCTTTAATAGCATCAATGTGAGAAACATTTCTCGGATATTTTGGTGCACAGTGAAGTCATTGTCAAGTTCAAGAAATCAGCTTGAGATGAGTTAAAGTTTGTGTCCAAGTTTGGTGAACCTCAGTTTCCTGTTCTTAGTTGACAGGCGTTACACCCAGTGTGGTGTTCAGCAGCTGTGGTCCGTCTCCTTTAGGCTTTCACGTGATGGGTGTTCAAAGATAATATTAGTGCTGCATTTTAATCCTTACAACCCCAACTTACTGGGACATGAGAGATGGTTTGGATGAAATCAAACAAACTAGAAATCCAAAGTCACTTAAAAATCCTTTCTCCCATATTCTGATACTTGGTTTATACTTTAGTGGTGATTGGCTAATTTGCAGACAAGCGACTGAACAGCTATACCTAATCTAGTGGCCAATAAGTGTATGTACAATGTGACATTCACTCCTTTCAATCCAAACTTGACACTTATTATAGTTAACAACTTAAGAGTTACAAAAAATTGCTGTATAATGTCTACTCTTGTCTATTATATAATCTACAATTCCTCAAACTGATTTACGGAGAATGCCTTCCTAACGAAATGTTCCAGTAAAAACATCACACAGATCATTGTGTTTGATTCTTCACACTCTCATGCACATGATGAGCTATCTTATTTAACAAAAACAAGTAATTCTTTGTGATTTATTGATGGTAAAGGTTTGTCCATAGATACTGAAGTCAGAAATGGGGGAACACCACACTCTCACCTCTAGGAGTTGACAGAAATCTCTAGTTTTAGAAGTCAGGCAATCGAGCAGTCAATAACTACAATAAACATAATTGAGATGCTTCATGATTTCCTAAATTCATTAAAAAATTTTTTTGGGGGTTTTTTTGCAAAATGATGTGATGGTAAAAAATTTATAGGATAACCAAGATATCGAGAAAAGTTTAAACTCTGTGTAATTTCTGTGAGGGAGCCATAGGGAACAACTTGTTTTTCTGGTTGCTGATTGTCCAGGCTGATTGTTTTACACAAAAAGACAGAGCAAAGACCACGTCAGGTCTGGGGTGAAAACACAGGAAGCAGTTGGCTGTGCAGAGAAAACAACATATGGAAAAATACAATGGTTGTTCCCTACGGGGCAAGGTTTACATGGCCAAACAAGGTCGAGCATAAGTTTGCAATTCTTTGTCTCAGAACCCCATATTAGCCAAGAAAAGACATTTATTCTTAGATTATCTATAAAATAGAACATTAAAACATATATAAGTGAATGTGAACGTTCTGATGAGTTGCTGACTTGCAGTCTGTTGCGTAAACTAAAGTAGATGTGACAATTCCCTAAAATTAAAGGCTTTATTTAGTGAAAGACAACATCATTTATTTCATCATTACTTGAAATAAAAGTGCAAACCAGGACACTTTGTAGGGTTGTGAGATCAGAGTGCTCTCCAAGCTGTAGCTCCGCCATATCTCTGTCATATCCTGTTACCTGAGCCGTCTACTAACAATAGTTTTTCTGGGTGTCACAGAGATTCAAATAAACTAAAGAAAAGGGCTTGAAATCCTTCTAGCTTTTCCTGCTGCTGCCTCAGCTGCAGTGTGGGACACACAAAGCATTCTTCAGATCTGGCACTGCATTTTTCAGGAGTTTCCTGAGGGAAAGCTGTGTCCTGGCTTACGGACAAAACAAACACACTCACTCTCTCTTCTTCGGCTTGTGGGCCTGAAACTCAGAAAGGAAGGATCACCGACCTACTTCACTGTCATTTCCTCTCAGCTGTCAAAGCATCGCCCAGTTCTGAAGAATGGGTTGCCTTCCTTATAACACTGGAAAAAGGCCTCCAGGCCCATGAGGCTCAGCTGTGTGCTGAATCAGAAGATGAAACCACTGACCTTTGTCCCTCAGAAAGTAGGTAGCAAAGGGAAAAAAAGTAGCCTATTGTAAACTTGTCAACCTTCAGTCTAGACCAGGGGTGGGCACTCCTGGTCCTCGAGGGCCGGTGTCCAGCAACTTTTAGATGTGTCTCTACTTCAACTCTCCTGAGTCAAATAATGAGGTCATTATCAGGACTCTGGAGAACCTGACTGCACTTAGGAGGTGATTCAGCTGTTGGATTCAGGTGTGTTGGACCAGGGAGACATCTAAGAGGACCAGGAGTGCCCACCCCTGGTCTAGACGTTTTTGACTGTCATGCAACAGCATTCACATCCCTTGACCTTTTTCCCATTTTATGCTACATCCCCAAAGTGCAATACATTTTATTAGAGTCATATGCATTCGACCAAAGGAAAGGAAAGTGCATTATACAGTAATTGGAAAGTAAAATAATAATAAAAAAAATTAACCAAATAATATAAAAAGTATAAAAATAAATAATTTTTATTCATCACCCTTTCTTTGACAAATAACTTCTAGAGCTAACCACTGAACACAGAAGCCATTTCAGTTTATTAGTGAATATTACAGAACAATCTAAAGACGAAGGCAGACATGTCATAGATAAATATGTGTAGAATTTCTAAACATGATAAGGTTAAGATACAGTATTAAAAGTTGTGATTGTCTCACAAAGCTCTGTTCAATTGCATCAACTGAAAATCAAAACGGCCATGGCACAACAACAAACCAAACAAGTCAGTGCCCTTCTGATGACAGAGTAAATCAGCCATGATCCCCCATGGTAACTCTGGAGGAGCTGCAGGGAAATAATTAGTAGACCACTACACAAATCATGCCCTTAAGGCCAAAAGGAATAATTGCACACATTCAAAAACATATTTTTAGGAATTTGCATCCAGAATCACATGCCTTAGTTGCTCAAATTACTTTTTACTCCATTTATTGACTGTTCCTATAGTAAAAGAATGTGGGGTAAGTTGTTCAATAATTTAGAGTCGGAGGAGAAGAACAATACATGTGTGACGTCTTTTAAAGTGGTTTGTTACAGTCAAAAGATGGTAAGTTTTGATTAACAGGTCCGTCCAATGTAGCAGTCTAAAGGTAAACAGGAGGGAGATAAAACTTTCGTTACATTCTTTCTTGCTTGTTTGTTCCATTCCTGTGAATGTTTTCCTGGAACTCTTGATCAGTAAAGAGAACAGAGTTATCGTCTTACTAACATTCAGTTAGATCATTCAGTCAACTGATGTTTTACAGAGTCAGTGAATCCACAGGAATTATCCACACATTCTTTACAATGTTTTTATTTAATTAGCATCTATGCTGACAAACTTTAAGAACAAACAAAAGATTATAAATGTTTAATTTGAGATAATATTTACAAACACAATGTTTAGTACTAATGAAACACTTCATGTTTGCATATTGTAGGTTTGACCTGTGGTATTTCTTTCCAAACATTTTCAGCTGCATCAATTCAACTGAGTTATTTACCTTTGCCTTTCATTATTTGCTCCTTCCTAGTGGATATCCTATTCTATTTCAGCTGTGTTGCTGTTCCGTTATTTAACACCAGATTACTCTGCACTTGATTTGGGTGAGTCTAACTGTTAATATGTAAACTCCAGAAACTATGAATCCAAACCCGAGTCCTGGAAGAATTTTCAACATTTTGTTCTGGATTTCAGTCTGTGGTGTTGAAAGAACTAACCTATATTCATGCACATGTTGCATGTTAACCTCCATCTAATCTCTGCCTCACTTCATTTGTTTTTTTGGGTCATGTGAGCCATAGCAAACAGATCATTTTTAGCTGACCTTCATTAGGTTAAGTGTGTTGGAAGTGTGCCAATACAATGTAGTGAATCACTAAACGTTTTCCACCAAATGGAGGAAGATAAATAATTAGTATTTTTAATTGTTTTTTATATTTTTTCTGTCCTTTATTCTTTTGTTCTGGTTAAACTTTAACAGCAGTTGGATTAAGACGTGATACTTGGCCCACAGTGCCCCTCAGACAACAATAATCTATCTGGAGCAGATGTCTGCTTGTTTCTTGTTGCATCAGACCTTGTCTGGGCAGTTGCACACAAGACAGACATGCATTTTAATTTACTTTGTTCTGAAAGGTACTGGTATGCTTTGTGTTTGGGTTTAAGCAGAATTAATCTTTTTATGTATTTGCTACACAGCCATTTTGTCTTGATTTTAGTTCTTTAACATTGATTTCTTTGTTCACTTGTGTTGCTGTACTTTACTTTTATGATATATTTTTTATGGCAGACTTGAAAACATACAAGTGACAGTAAGAAGAGATTACAAGTTTTACACCTGGACAGGAGGAAAAACTAGAAATACATTGATGAAGCTGTTTATGGGAATGGAAAATCAAGCACTATATTGTGTGTATTTTAATTTACTTCCATTAGGTCTATCCCATTCTACTCTATTCTATGAAGACCAATTTTTAGTTTCCCTCCAGCTCAATTCACCGTGTTTCAGTTTAGTTCAGTTCATCTCAAGTCAGCTTAATTCAGTTCAATTAATCTTTTTATGTTGTCAAAGCAAACAATCCATAATAGGAAAACAGAGGTTAAAAAAAAAACACTTCTTGTGTCTCAAGAAGGAAATCTGTGTCAAGGTAATGTGTCTAGCAACTGGTGTTACGTAAAATATTTTGTTCTTACAAAAAGTACAGCATGTTCACTTAAGGTGTGCCTGATAATTAACAACGCATTAAAATTAATTTTCCTTCAGACTAATGAGACACCTTTTATGGCTTAATCTTTATTGTCGTTGGTGTTTATTCAAGATATTTTGTGCTTCTTTGCAATGAGTTCAAATGTAGTTTGCAATTTGATGGAGTAAATGGGTAAAATAACTATCATTTGTAGCCCAACAATGTAATCTTCACCAATGCAAATTTATGTACGGTAAGCAAGATAAATGCCACACTGGAGTGTGGCTTATTTTGTTCTCTTATAGATAGAACTTCTCAGTTTGTTTTTAATTGGAGAAAGCTAAAGTTTCATTTCAAAGGTATGCTGCAGGATATTTGCAGTACATTTACAGTGGTAGCTGCATTAAAAAATGTCACATAAAAAGCAGAAACATTACGATTTAATTTGAGAGAAAATCCACTGAGAGTTTTATATTTCTCTTTAAATTACTTTACTGGCTGAAGAGAGTAAAACAACAGATGCTAACATATGACACCCCACTATCAAAGTTTGAAAGCGCTAAACACACTGACAGGCATCCCATTTATATACCCATAAAACCAGTCAATGAAAATAGCTGCTGAACTGAAAAACAGGCACTTAATAAGGCTCGAATGCAGGGTGTGTAGAGTGGAGGATTTGTTTGCAACTCAGATCTCAGTCTTACCGAAGCTGCAATTTCTAATCCACTTTAAAGCCGTTTTACAATCCACCAAATAACTAATCTAAAATAAGATTTAGAATCAAACAAACACACAAAGCTGCAGGGAAGAAATCCTCATGAGAACTACTTCTCTGGGAGCTTCGTTTTGATGAAATGTCCTACAAAACAAGTGTGATCACAGTGTGCAGAAACAGAGAATGTCATCTTTGAGGAAAACGATATTGCATGTTACCAATTCAGGCCATGTAGGAGAGCTTTCATAACACAACAGTGGAGGTCATTGTTTATATTGGTTGAGGCAGCATCATCGGGATGCGCCACTGATGTCAATTGGGGCAAAACAGTCTAAATGCGTAGGCAAAAATGAGTCACAGACTAATAAATGTTATAATAGTGCTTTGTTCCGAGAAACAGTTTAGAAAAGGACTGATGAAAAAGCTTGAAGAAATGCTTTGAACATTATCAGATTCTATTGCATAAGCACTGTGGGAAACTAAACAGAACCAATTTTACATCACAAATGAACCGATTTCAGTCAGTGAAATTAAGTAAAACAACTTATCATGTTAATCAACTTTATCTGCTTCAAGAAACAGTGTCCTTATTCAAAAGTCTTAAATTAGAATTGATAATATCATTGTTAGAATATTTACCAAATATATATATCCTCTGTATAAGCTGAAAACTCAGTGATAAGAAAATAAATCTGCTGGCTAATTAAACAGCACAATGACAATGCTAATGAAAAGTCACATTCAATACATATGGATAATGTTAAAATTGTTGATATACACTCTCTGGTCTCTTCGTTCTTCAATTGCTTGTTCACGCAAATAGAAAATCGGTCAATAACATGGCAGCAACTTAGTGCATTAAGAGACCTAGATGTGGAGAATGTGTCATGGCTATTGGTGCTAAAGAAGCTGTTCTCTCTTGTCAGAAACTGTTGATGTACTAAGACTGTCACACTCAACCATCGCTCATCTATGTAAAGTATGGCAAAAAGAGAAAGCATCCAGTGAATGTTAGTTGTGTGGATGAAAGTATGTGGAATATGACCCCCAAACAACCAGCTGAACCTTCAACCAGTTGGACTACAACAGTAGAAGTCCACGCTGGGTGCACCTTCATTAAAACAAGAACAACAAAGTGAGACTGAAAATCCAGTCAACAAAACTGGACACTAACATATTGGCAAAACTTTGCCTGGTATGATCAGCCCCAAGCTGTACAATTGAGAAGATATAGGATTCAACAACAACAACAACAACTAAAAAAAACATAAAAGCATAGATCCATCCTGCCTTGTATTGCAGTTCAGACAAATTTGCAAAGATGTATTTCTTTAGGATCAACTGAACTTCATTTAAAAGCCACAACTTAAATGAGTATTTTTGATGACACGTCCATTTGTTTAGCAGTATATAGGCTACCAATCTTCTGACGGCCATGGTAACGCACCATATCACAAAACTCAAATCAACTCAGACTAGTTTGTTGAATGTGGCATTGAGGAACATTTCCAACACAGAAATTTATACCATTGAATTTTTGCCATGCAGAAGATTTTCCATGTTGTGCTAGTTAAGTGTACACCTAAGAAACAGTGACAGTCTAATTTATAGAGTAAATCAAGTTGATCTAAATTGTTAAAACGCCGTACTTCTCTGTTTGGGATGCAGAGATACTTTTAATATATTACAACTGTTATACCTGATACCCAAATAAACACAACATAAATCAGGCTCTCTTGCTGTGTTTTCATTTCGTTTCCCCTCAGGAGGTTTCAGAAATCAGACTGTGGGAGACAAAAAAACAACAACAAAAAAAGAAAGAAAGAAAACACTGTTGGTCTCACATGTCTTTAGAAGAAAAAAAAAGACAGTGTTATTTTTGCTTCATCTTTTCCAAAACAAAACTGTTCTGTGACAGTACATGCACAACGGAAGACCGAACACATGTCTTCCATTGTGATGCCACACTTGACGAATGAAAATGCACAATTAATTGCAGACAAGATCATTCAACACTTTCTGGTGTGGAGCACATCTGATAAGTTGAGCAGAATCAACAGTCTTTAGAGACGAGCAACAGCCTGCAATTTCCTAAGTTCCAAGTTAATTCTACTCGTTGCAAATGTTCTCAGTGTTGGCGGTCCAAAACAAGAATGACAGACTGACTGTTTCAAATTGAAGGCTTTACAAGCTCCAAAATAATTTCCTATGACAGTAAAATGCAAAGTGTCTACTCATATTTTAAACCAATAAAACGTTTGTTGATTTATACCTACAGCATAATAACACGTGTAAGTACTATGAAATAGCAGTTTTATTTTCCATTCCTTGATAAATTTGTACTGTCTGAAAGTGTGAGTTCATGTTTTCTTCTTCTCTGTCTTTACAGATATGCACATACCTCCAGGTTTTTGCTGTTCCCTCTTGGTTTTTGATGCTCCTTTGGTTATTTCAGAGGTTCCTTTATTTAAGAAAGGAAATATTTTCCTCAAATGTGAAATCAAGTAGGCACTTACAGAGGAATGTGTTGGTCTTGTTCTTTATGCCTTCTTGTGTTCAACACAGCACAGAGGTTCTTATTCTGTAGAATTTAGGTCTGGGGTTTAAGATCGCCATTCAGCGTTGAATTCGTCTGTGCAATCAATTCTATGTTGATATGGCTTCTTATCTTTGAATGTGATACTGCTGAGCGATTCAGTGATGACCTATATTTGAGTTCTCTGGTAGAGGCCACCATATCCATTTTAATGAATAATGTAGAGGTATATAAAACATTTCATCCTGACATACACTCTAATAAGGTGTTTGAAAGGCCATCAGAGCCTCCTCAACAATACTTAAAATTGGGTTTGAGCTACTTTTCCCTACTTAACTATTTGTTTTACAATCTGTCTTCCTTGAGGTTTTATTGCTGAAAAGCGCTGTCTTATTTTCCTGAAAACACTTCCCATTCAGATGAGTGAACTCCACACAAGTATGATTACAATGACAACATAGAAAGTTGTTTCTCTTGAATGCAACAGTGTTGTTGAAACAAACACAAAAAATGATAGAAGAAAAAAACACTGTTCCTTCACCAAACACCAACTCATCCATGCACAGTTGGTTTGATGTTAACTTATGATAATGTAAAACTGTTGTTGAATTCATTCATCATTTCCCATGCAGATCCCATGCAGACTCTCTGGAACAGCACTCAGAAGGAGACTCCTTCAGGCCCCTCTCTATATTTAGACAGCTGCACACATCATCCTGCTCTGAGCTATACTTTAGGGTTATATTGGATTAAATAAACCCAAATCCTATTGCATAACGTGCATAAGAGTAAACACAATTTGAAGCAAGCTTTATTGATAATAACTCTAATGCAGTAATAATCTTTCAATAAGCCTGACGGGAATTACAGTTTTGTTTAGTTTTTTTCTTTTGCCAAACTTTAGTTTTACCAGCACACTTTGGAACAATAGCCACCAGGCACTGAGCGCAAGTAGACTTTGACCAGCTTTTCTGTTGAAAGAAGCTGTGCCAGGACTCCTGGTGACACACATCTGTGCTGAGTTGGATTTCTATGGCTGACCAGGGCATGACCGATTTTCTTCTCTTTTACTTCTTTGTTTCTCAGTTAAACCCCTGGGAAAAACTGTAGGATAAATCCCCATCCAAATAGTGGCGTACCATACAACAGCTACCACCTTCTCTGCTTTCAGTACATGAAAGTACAAACCAGTCCCAGAGGCTCAAGAACTTCTATTCTGGGTTCCTGTCATGAGCAGGGGAGGAATTTCTTCATCAGATTTTGTCTGCAGATTATGGGTTTCCCTCTGCCGCTGTTGCTATAGACATGAAAGCAAGCTCTGACACAAACACTGTAGACGGAGGTGACGTAAGAAGTGAAAGGAAACAAGGACTCATCCCAGTTTTACAAATGATTCTCTTAATACCTCACCCTGGGAAAGATGTTGCATTCTGGTGTCTCACACTGAAACTGGGTGTGGACGAAGTTGGGTAAAAAATAAAACACAAGGGTGTGTGTTTGTACCAGGATGATACTTTTTCCCCTGGTGTGTTTGCCTCACCTTTTTTCCTCTTAAGAGCAGAGAATCATACAGAGGTGAACAAACTAATTACATTAACCCAAAAATTATCAAAGGCAAAAGCACCAATTACACATGATTCTGAAGATGACTGTTATTTACAGAGATTGTGCAAACACCCATTTCACTCTCTAAAATATAAACATATTCCAATAATTCACAGACATAAGAACAAACACAATGGATAGATCCTCCCACTATCCCTTGGCTCCTTATCCAGGTATTTGTTTAAAATATCACACTAAGAAACAGGACTAATAGCTTGATGAATCAGCAATCCTCATTCATCCTTTGAAAGTAAACCTTTGTGATTTAATATATCAGCATCTGTTGTTCAAACATTCTTGCAACATCATTCAGCATATACAGAGTTTTATGATTGATTTTTGATTAGACGGAATGCAAATAAACTAGCACATGTCAAGATTTTGTGACATGCTTACAACATTTTTGGCTAAAATAACATTAGATCAGCGTTTTTATTTGATTTTACAAATAATATAATTTTTTCTCAACTTTTTTCAAACTGACATTGTTTTTTTTTACAAAATACATTACATTGCATGAAAGTACATGGTACAAATGCTGATGTGATGGCAAAATATTAAGAATGAATTTTCACTTTTTTTTGCTGATATGTGTGTTGAAAATCAAAAATATTTTTTCTATTTTTTTCTTTACCACAGTTCCCAGCATGATCACTTAGTACATGTGTAGTAAAGTGGGTATTAAAATTGAAATTCACACACAGTCACAAATCTTCATGCACTTCTTTCATCTGTAAGCATATTCAACTGGCACCCTATTCTGAAGTAATTACAGTCCTAATCATGCAAGATGAATTGTAATGACTAGCATCAATGTGATTTGAATCTATAAATCAACTAAGTTGCCAATCAATTCACTGTCTTATCCATGCCTCAGTTGCTCTCTCTAAACATCTATGCAATGTGTTTGTGTAAATTTGTTTCAGCACATTAGCACTTTGATAAGCAAATGTTTCTTTAATTACAATGTTTATGTGCTGATTGGATCCCACAATTAGTTTTCATTCTGCAGCTGGTGTAATAACAAGGAGTGACCTGCAAGCAAATATGAAATATTAAAGCTTATAGCAGTCTCGCATTGAAAAAAAAATAAAAGAAAATAATGTCCAGGTTTACAAAATTAGAACAGAAATTGGTTCCAAACAAAGGAAAATAGCATTTTCTTACACTAAGTAAAAGTATCTTTAGTGATCACTTTAGTTATGCAACAGACACACTTGTCAAAGTGCATGTCCTTGAGCAGGTTTTGTCCTGTGTGTGTGTGTGTGTGTGGAGTGTCTGACTGCAAACAGATGGTAAAGCAAACATGCCAGGATGATCTCTAGCCCTAAACACACAATGGGATAATTTGGCTGGAGAAAATACAGGTTTTGAAGTTTGGCTGGACTTAAAGTGCTTTCAGATTTGGAGGAAAAGGTGGGTTGTTAGGTAATGGCACCAAAACAAAGTGAATCACAGACTGTTAGGTGACTGCTAAGTGGTCGACTTCCAGAAAGTGCTACATTTTTTTTTATTCTGTTCTCCATCCCATACTCATTGTTGATGCTAAAAGAAACTTGGATGAAGTAGTGCAATGTGATGAATGAGTAAGGTAACAGAAAAAGAAACAGCAAAATAATACACAATTCAAATTATGAAAAGTGCTGCGCAAAACCAAAACAATTACAAAAAAAAACATGCCAGGAAAACGAAAGGTAATAATATTAATACATAAGGAGCAAGTAGAAAATACTAAAGCACAAAAAATATAGCCAAAAGGAATCATGTAGAATGACACTAGGATGAGAATGAAAGATTTCCAATGGCAACAGTAAAAATCTTTCCAATCAAGAGACATAAGCTCTGAGGATGAATTACCTTTATTACATCATTGGTGTAGAAGAATAGTGTGAGAAATTGTATTCATGGATTCACCAACATCTAAGAAAACCTAAATAGCATGCATGCTACTTTTACCAGAGAGCAGCATGTCACTGCAGACATTTTATAAAACAAAGTTGGCACAACGGGCCCTGAAAAAAGGCAGGAATTTTTTTCAGCATGTTTGGTTATGTTTTTTTATTCAAAATAAAAACAATCCACGGATGCAAATAATGAATGAAATGCGAAAAATAACTTCCCTCACGGGAAACTGTTTGGATAGATTTACAAGAAAACAAAACCAAATTCTTTTTGCGTAAGATGAAATTATTTCTCAACCATGCCCAGGACCCTATTTAATACTGTCTGCTATTTGTCACCAGCTTCATCCATTTTTTATCTATACAACACCAGAAAACAGCAAGAGTCATTTTATAGAGCTTTATCAGGCAAAGATCTTGCGATTATAAAGCACCAAAGTCAAAGCTTTCCTTTGAGCAAATTTCCAGTGACAGTACTGAGGATAAAATCAGACAGACCACCTGCTGTGAGTCCACTTGTTTTACACATGAGACACCACATGCCCTCTGCCTCGAAATGATGCACAGTGACAGTCCAGCAAGTGCTGGTGGTAAACACAGTCAGAGCACCGTCTTCGAGAAAAAGTGGACTCATGCTGGAACAGCTCGGCAGCATGTGTTTAAAGTCTCGCGGAGGCAGCTTTGCAAGCACAAAAACAAAATGTAACTTGTTGACCTGTGTATTTCAGAGCACATTCCCCAGTCACGTCTAACGTTGTTTAAAGTGTTCCCAGTGCTTGTCACTGGTGGTGTGTTGTCAGTGCCATCTGGCACTGTTTACCCTTTTCAGCTCTGCTGGCTGATATTCAGGATCTGGTGTTCAGTTTGCTTTTTCAACACTCTGTATCCATAGCTCTGGTGTTGTTTGGTATCTGTCAGCTATTTGCTCTCTGTTATGCAGATTCAGGAATCAGTATTTATTTTATGATGAAATACCAGAAAAACTGACTCATCGGCATGCCTTGTCATAGTTTAGGCAAAACAGCATCCAACCGCAAAGTACAACTGTAGCTAAGTAACAGAGGTCACACTAGAAACTGTGACTGAGAGAATGAGGCTGGATCAGCCGTTTTTGTACCGCCTGTGTCGGTGCGCAGGATCGGGCTGAGCTGCTTTCAGCATGAGTCATGTATACCACATTACTCTATGGTAACTGTATACACACACAAGGTGGCCTGAGCAAATAGAAGGCGGCACCTTTGTTTACCACAGGAGTACAAGGTGGCCGACCTCCAAGAAACTAGCATCCTTCCTGTGAGTGGAGCACCCGATTATCATATCACTTCTACATCCTGAGACAGAAACTCCCAGGACCCTTATTTCTCCACTGATCTCTGCTTCAAAACCCCACCCATTTCTGCTGCATGTGTGTTTTTAAGTGTTTTTTTTATTCTCCCCTCTCCTATTTGGATTTCTTGTTTATTCTTTAGACACATTGCTTTCTGCTACTCCTCTTTTGTTTGTAGCATTTACATCTTTAAAGTTACTCAACATAACACCTTTCCAAATATATGATAAATATTTTATTCTTTCTGTTTTACTGATTTGACTTTTGCCCTCTGCTAGTGCAGACCCATTTTGAGAGAGAGGGTAAAAACTTACCAAAGGGAACCTTGACCCTTAAAATGATAAAGTTTTAAGTTTAAAGTTTTCTGCCATAATGTAATGAGATAAATTTATTAACCTCAAAATATAACAAATACAACTTTATTTTACTGACCAGATGAGTTGCCATGGAGGCATCATTTTGTTTTTCATATGGCATTAACTGGCAAACTGGGCTAACTCTAGTACTCAGTTTATACAATATAGAATTGAACAGCATAAAAGTTGCCTCATTCAGCTGTTGGAGAATGTGCTATCATTATGTTCAGAGAACGCTCAAACCTGCTCAGTGACTTTTCTATTTATAGCAAAATATTAAGACCCCCTTTTCATCCACACTAGAACGTAGCACTTCATTTTACTCTTTAGTAGTGGATGAAAGATGCTTAAGGGGAATCAAGGAATGTCCTGAGGGAAATTGCAGACCTCCATCTGTGGAATGCTTTGTAATACCTATTTCACAACAGAAGCATGTGTCTGGATTAAGACTGATTTATTTAGGCTTAAACAAAGAAGACGGCCCCACAAAAGGATTTGTACTATGGAGGGTGAGGTTTAATTGTATAATGACCCAACAAATTAGCTCTCAACTGATTAGTGTTGGTGTTTGCATTTTTCAAATTTTATATGTATATATATATATATATATATATATATATATATATATATATATATATATATATATATATATATATATATATATATATATATATATATATATATATATATATATATATATATATATATATATAAAACTCAACAAACAGAAATAGAAACACTTTTGGTCATTAACAGAAACTTGATCAGATTAGATAATGGATTACAAATCTGGTTTTACTTTATGATTCAGTTTTATGCCAGTCAAACTGGCAAAACAGAAACTGCTACATTGTTATCAGAGAGACAACATGTAAACACTTGCACCTCTAACTGTTGAAAGTAACATTGGAAGCCATTTTTTAACATTTATACTCTTCTTAGTGAACTTTGCCAAAATTTTGAGCACATTACACTTCCTAAAGCACATCCTAAATGACTAAATGACTAAATGACGACCTTTTCAGCCCATATAAGGCTTTTGTTGGAAGGGTTAAAAATCAGCCTTTGTTGTAGAAAATCTAAATGAGTTAGATTGTAGACACTTAGACATCTCTAATGTGCTGAAGAACGTCATTAAAATTTCTTCTTCTCACAACCTACTCCATGAGCTGCATGACAACCTCCTCCATTTCAGAGTTATGTAAAAGAGAAAAATAAACATTCCTCTTTTGCTTAATGAGTGAAGTAAATGTACTCAGAAAACCCACTGAACTTCCTGCTTTTAAAGAATCTTGTTTTTGTTGTCAGGGAGATGAACCAGGTATTAGTCATATTCTTGTATCTCACTCATATTTCCAAAACAGAAACAGCATTAAAAAATTAATAAAGTAAATAATTTTGGTGTTTATAAGTTGTACTTCCATTCATCCAATTTGCGCAGTACGGACTGGTGACAGGTAGGATTTGGTTTGAAATCTGTCCCTATGTTCATGTGAAGAAAGAAATAATGAAAGAATACGTTGTTTTAACTGTTTGTAGTATTTAGAATTAGGCTGACAAAATTATTAACAACACATAGCCACCACAGCTCACCTGGAGCATCATTAATAATTTTGAAAAAGAAATCATAGCAACAGTTTTTTTTTTTTTTTTGCTTTTTTTCCATAGCAACCACACAGGATTGGTTATTTAGCTTTAAGAAGTCTAAGAACATTGACCTCTAGCACTGAGTGCATTTACAAAAGCAGGTAAATAACAGACCCTTCAGTTCCAACCTTCAGGCAAAACACAAACTGCAGTGAGGCCCAAAAACAGCTCACTTGATTAGAGGTGCCAATAACATGGTGTTAATTACGTTAGATCTTAAGGGAACAGGCCTGTAATTACTGAAGTCAAAGATACACTTTTGTTGTGTTAAATAGGAGTGTATTTTTTAACACACTAGACTCTTGTCAGAGAATCCCACGGGAGAAAAGCACACAGGGTTAAAACAGAGTGACGTTCAGACATTAAACTCTGTTTCCCAAATCAATCATAAGAAACTCAAGTCAAACATGAGTCACAGCTATAAAATCAAAGATGGCATGTTAAAAGTCAGAAATTATCCTGCTGAGAGGCAACATTTTCCCTCAACAAGCTTCCTCCAGACTGTTCCACCAGACAAAACATCTTGGAAACTGTTTAATCTCAGAAGACAATTTGAAAGCTAGAGTTGATGACAATCCAGGGAGCTCAGCAGCTGTTTTCAGTCTGTATCCTGTTTACTTTCTCTTCATATCTGATATCTGCCGATGGAGGCTTCGGGAAACACCTACCACTCTGCTCCCTGGGGAGAGCACGGTCACAGAGGGAATTGTCAACAGCACACCTATTGTCACAGCCACTCTAACCAGACCTTATAAGGACATGCTCATTTTGCTTCCACACCCTGAAGTGAAAGGATAAGGTAGGCACACAGAGGGACAGAGGAAAAGATAAGGACAAAAACAGTCCAGATGAAATTATTAAAGAAAAGTGGGATGTAAAAAAGGGGTTAGTAAAAGTAGCAAACCCTGCAGTCACATGGTGGATAGACAGACAGAGGAAACCCCCCTCAGTCTGAGTCACCATCAGGAAGGGAGCCAGACAGCCTTTCCAGCTAAAATCCTCCACAGCCCCTCCCCTGTACTCTTAAATCTATTCTGGTTGTCTGGGTGCTGAAAAGTTAAAATGTTTAGTTCATTTTGCAGAGACATGGGAAGCTGGTGGACGTGTTTGTTTGCAAAAGTACTTTTGTTTTCAGTCTCAACACCTGGGTGCAAACTAGGATATTTCTCCTCTATTGAAACATTTCAGGTTTTACTCATAAGCTGTTTGTTGTTCTTAGCAGCGGTTACTATGGCAACAGTCAGTTTATAGAAACAGGGTAAAAAGAGGAAATGACACAAACAAGTACCTCAGAAACTAGATGCGCCTTTCCAAACTGTCAACGAACATAAATGACAGAGAAAAAAATAAAAGCTAGAGTGAGAACTATCTGTCCATCAAATGCATCAAAAGTTATTTTGCAGGAAATTATTTGATCAGTACAAGATAAGAAACCTTTTACCCGGTTCACACATGAATAAAAAGTACTGAGCCCTGCCCTCCTCACATTGACCGAACTTGGTAGAAAAACAAAAGTCATGCAAAATGATTTCTTGTTAAAGATGTCATGCCACCCTGTCGTCACTGTGGTTAAGCCAGAAGTGCAGTTTCTAAACTGGATGCATTATGTCATGTACGCTGTGTCTATATTTGGCACTTAAAGCAACTCAACTGGGTCGTTAACGACTGTTGATGCAGATGTTGTGGTACAAGAGTTTCATTCATGAGCTCGCTCCACACTCTCCTCAGACCCAAAGCGACCCTTTTCATCAGTATGTAAGGTGAGGCAGTCAACCTAAATACACAACAAGAATGTTAAACAGTTCATTTAAGCCTTTACCCCTGAGGGAAATTTACACTCCTGCTCCAAAAACACCCAACCCATAAAATGAGCTTTGATGTTTGTTTACTTTGAAACACAAATGTGAATGCCATTTCACAAAGCTCTAAAAATAAAGTCCTATAAATATAGTATACCAGTTTAAAAACTTTACATTTGTAAGTATAAAGGTAAGACTGATTTTTGGCCTGGTGACCTGTCCACAGTACCTGACCACTCGCCTAATGACCACTGAAGATGGGCTTCTGTTCCCATGCAAGGGTAAATGGGTGCAGACGACGGATGGATGGAAGATTTATACATCAAATTTTTCCATCTGCAGCACAGCCTGTTTCAATTTTATTTTTAGAAGGTCAAAGGAAAAAAGAAACATTTGTTGAAGGACGAGGAGGGTTTGGGTTTAATTTTTTTTATTTTTTTCCCAGTAGTGACTTCACCTAAACAGTATGGCCGAGTTTTACCACCGGCATCAATGTTTCCTCCATTATCTGAATCAGCCAATTATGACATTCAAGCGTTTCTATTTTCGGGTTCCTGTTTCCACCAATTCACCAGTTTGCTGACATCCATTGGTTTGTGTGCATGTTTATATGGAGAAGGGGAAAAAGTGTTATACCCACATACAGCAGGGTGGGTTTTAATGCCCTATATTCCAGTTTGCCACTGTGGCAAAAACACCAAGTTTGATCCAAAGCTTGCAGTCTGGATTGTAGTTGCTGGTTGCAGTTGCCGGGGTGTTTAAGAGACAAACCATGGCTGGAAATGTAGGTCAAACTCAACACCTGGTAAATGAAAGGGCAGGGTTCATTAAAAGTGGTACAGGAACTTGTAGGAATTTAGATATTTAAAAAAAAATGATTGGGTGTAGTTAATGTGATGAAAAAACCCAACAAACCCTTACTGTTTAAGGTCGATGACTTGACATTAACTAGTGCCAGTGTCTAATAGTTTGCAGTCTCATTTATTGTTTACTAGACTTGTAAAATAAAGCTCAGGCACAGTAAAATATTTATACATGCCCAAGAATTTTCACACCTTTGGCAAATTTAGATCCAATATTATTGGATTATATTAATCCAATGAGTTTGTCTCAGATCGGAAATGACACGCATCTCCAAAAGGTACAAAGGAAATCTTTTTTTAAACGATATGAGGAAATTTCTTCATTCCCTTCCCCATAAACAAGCAAACTATTTTCAAAATTGAAGAAGAGGTTTTTGCATGCTTCCAGTGATATTTTTGAGAATTAATCTTTTTCAAAGATACTTCCTAACTTGTGGCTCTTTTCCCAAATTCTCTACTGAACTAAAATTATGACTTAATCTACTCAACATTCAAACCTTCCAGTCAGACAAAAATATCTTCGCAAAATGAAAAGCCTTTAATTATGAATTTGCTAGTTGTGTGCATAATTTTAAGCTTAGGACTATTTAGATTAATTCAGAGGAAAGAACAACAAAAAAATATATACTAAAAATAAAAGCAAACAAATCCATTGATTACTACTGATAATGCCACTTGTTTCAGGCAACAGAGATTTCTTTCAGCACACAGGTGAAAAATACATGCTGAAAGATTTATTTTCCAAATTTCTCATTTTGTAAACTGAGGTACCTTTCTAACAATCTGACCAATGTTCTCTGTGAAACTCACTGTACATGTTTGACACGACAACTTGGCAGTTGAATCACCTTGACAGATGGCTATTGGCAAACAGAACTGGAGCTGGACAAGCCCCAATCCTGTTAACAGAGCTTTGAATGACTGAATGAATGCATGAATGGTGCTCCTTCCCAGCACATAGATACGTTCCACCATGCATACAAGCAAACTTTTATTTTAAAACTGAATTGCATACAAATATATTTTTCTGTTTTCATTTGAAGAATCTAAAAAGCAAAACTAAAAATAGGCGTCTGAGAACGACAGTGTTGCGTCAGTCAAACCTCAAAAGGTAAGAAATATCAGAGGCAAAATTGCAAGTAGGCGAGGTTTGCAGATGCTTTTTTTTATAAAGAAGTGAGAAGCTAGAATTGTGGGTATTTTTGTGTAATTTCGACTTAGTGAGGCTCACCACCACAAAGCTTTGCTTCATCTGCCTCTGAGAGCTAAATCCCTTAAGACACAAAAATGTTTAGTATGAGTTAGAAACTCTGTCTTCTGAAATATTATATGCTCTTATTTATAGTTCAATGTTGTGAGTGATTTTTTTTTTCAGATAGGAAAATGTAAACTGGTTGCAAAACAGTAAAAAAGAAATATAAATTAAAACCAAAAAGGAGCTATAAGTGTTTTATGTTGACCAGAAAAGTCAAAGCTTTGTAGAGAAGAATTAACAATAGCGGGGCTCATTGGAAGTGAGCTTCAAAGTATATTTACATAAGAGATGAAGAAATGCTGATGTATATCAAAGCAGCATGTTCACTTCCGTCCTTTATCATCCAGATGAAAAGGTTTATGAACCACAGACTAGACATCTGTTCAGCATCTCTATAGTTTTTCTGCAGAGAACCTGCAATATTTCACATGATAAATCTCTTGTTGAGAATTTGTTTAGTACTCCTGTTTAGGTAAATGGAAAATACAGCTGTTTAGAGCCCCTCCTTTTATCTTACTCAGCAGGACTCTCTGCACAAAACAAACAGCTAACAAGATGTTTTGGAGCGGGAAAGGAGAAAATCTGTTGTTCATTAGTAGCCATTTTATTTAGGGGAAGAGGCATGAGCTATTATTAGAAAAAGATGCCTGAGGAAATAACAGCAATGGCATTTAGAAGAATTGCTGTAAACAGGACATATCCAACAACATAACGTCAACATTTCCATCATATTAATGTTTTATCCCCCCCTCCAAACATGATCATTCTTAATTCTTCTACAGGAGTTTCTGTTGCCCACAATTGTTGGAGAAAAGTCTTAGAATAGTTTGTTGTTGTGAACACCATGTTAACCCTAGATGCCACACATTGCTGAATTCCTCTGTGAATAAGTTTTGGATAATTTTCTCACCCACTTATCAAACTCCAAACCATTTATTGTGCATCTAGTCAAGATAAAATTGTGTTCTCATGCCTTTTAAATATTGATCCAATGCCATAAATGGGCAAGTTTCCAAATTTTTCTAACAAATGAACATTGTCTATCTTGAAGCAATGAATGTTATTGTGCTGAAACCAGACACTTAAGGTTTAGGAAACAGGTGTGAAAAAGCCCAAACCTGAACAAAGTGGACATTACACAGAAAAGGTGGTGTTAGAAAATCGCTTAATACATGTCGAAGTTTGTCTTTCATCAGGGCAGGTTTAAAACGGTGGTTAACAACTAACTTCAGCTTCAAGTTAACGGCCAGAGGTTTCCTTCATCGTGTCCCTCCACAAATGGCAAGGCAGAGATTAGCAAAGAAGACCTACGATCAATTCAAAAAGTTTTAACTTTTTGAATTGATCAAATTGATGTAATTGAAACGAATAAAACAAGTATTGCAGTTACGTTTAATTTTAAGGTGGGACTGATAAAGTTGGATAGTTAGATTTATTAATTTTATAACTTTGAAAGACTGAAGCAAAACATCAGAAAATAGGTCAAAGGAAAATGAGGTTAGCATCACGCGTCTGTGGTTCAGGGAGCTGTACAGTTGCTTGAAGGAGGATGGTAATTTGGCAGATTTACTAACGTGACATGGACGATGAGAGGAAGGCACAGAGGGAAAGAGGAGGGTTGAGATAGACCAAAAGCAAACAGACTGGAGAAGAGAGAAACAGAGAGAGAGGGGCTGGTTTCAGCACCAGCAAGTCATCTATCTTTGGCTGTGCTCGCGCCCCAGCTGCTGCTGGTTCAAAGTACGGTCACTGGCAGAGAACCAGCCAAAAGGCTGCGAAAAAACACTCACACAGCTACTTCACATGCAGAGGGAAGTGAAAAAGAAACAGAATGTCTTTGGCACAAATCAGAATGTTAAACTCAAGTCCAGCATCACATACTTTGGACTTCAAACTGCCACAACATCAAATTCAGATTAAAGTGTTGAACGGAGGAAGGGCACCGCTAATGTTTATTTTGACAACAAAAAAACAAAATCAAGGTAATTACAACAAATACAGCAGTAAGAAATACCACTGTTTTTTGTTGGGGTTTTTTTGTCAGAGGAATAAGTTGCAGCCTGTAAATCAAATCTGCAGCAAATGCCAAATTACTGGGGGAAAAGTGGGAATGAGTGAGTGATGCTTCATTGCACAACTCAGCATGATTTTCCAATTTCTAAAGATCTTTGTAAATCGATCATATTTGGTCTTGTGCTAACCTATCTGGGCTACTGTTTGACCAAAATAGCTGAATGTACAGGTTTGCATCTGGAAGTGTACAGTGTGAATTTACATAGAATTTTGTTTAATACACAACCAGTGAGTGTTTACAGAAGGTGAAGTGTGTGTGCAGCTATCCATGTCACCTCTGAAGGTGTGCAGAGAGCCATGCGAGTTAAACAGTACACATACATTAATCCAAGTGTGGCAATTACCTTGTAAGGACTTATATATACGCTCTTAGACCCTGGACGTGACTGGGCCCGTGTAGCTGCTGGTGTTGTTTGTCATCTCCAGGCCAGCTCTAATGGTGTTCTGTTTAGCTCTTTGGAGACTGTTGAGGTGAGGAAAGTTTGACGTGAGGAACAGGCTAATGCTGGGGTGCGGCAGTCAGCAGATGAAGACTGATGAGGGTGGATTGAGCCAAAAAGAGACATGATATTGTTCTGCTGTGGGTGTGAGACCTGCTTCCTGCAGCAACCATTTTAAGCTTGATTAATAGCTGGGGTCCACAGAAGCAAAGCTGTGGGTGTTAATTATATCCAAATAACGTCATGAGCGAGTTGTGTTCCTTTCTCTTTGTTTAGCTTTCCCTGAAGAGGGGAAAGTACAGTGGAAATACTTAACTACTACAATTGTGCATAAAATACATTGTCTTTCATATTTCTCAGCCCAGAAAATAAGACAAGGTTAAATTTTACTTTAATAAGTGCTGAGATTCTGCAACATGATTTAGAGCCTTGCAAAAGGGTTCTTTTCTTTTGATTTTTTTATTATTATTATTATTATTTTGACACATTAGCATCACAAATTACAGTATTTTATTATTTGGATTGTATACCTTAAACTAACATTAAGCAGAAATGTTGACTCTAGTTTGAGACTCAAAGTCAGGTTTCAATCCGGCCACAAAAATAAAAACTTCAGATTTGACTTAGACTTTTACTCCCATGTCTTTACTTAAGCTAGGGGTTGAAGACGCAAGCCTTATTACCATTCTTTATCTCATAGAATAAGGAATGAAAACAAGCCAGCATGTGGGCTTCTGACAGCTCCAGTTCTGCAGCACATATTTACTGTGAAAGGATTTGCTTGATTATTAGCCACAGTTAGCGGCAGCTTCAAAATAATGACCATAGAGACCTCTCTTAAACTGAACAGCTCATTAGATGACTTTAGTTTGTTCTACACCCTTTGTTAAAATAAGCAAATCCAGAAAAATACTTCCTGCTATGTTCATTCAGAAATTTTGCATTCTCTATTATTTGCTCTCTATATTATATTGTTATTTGCAGTGAATATATTTACAATAACGCAGCAAAATCTGCAATTAACATGGAAGAATCTGTAGAAAGGACAACTATCTATCATTCACTTCTTAAATCTGGCTTTTATGAAAGAGGGGAAAAAAGAAAGTCATTCCTCAGACAAGGAGAAAAGAAAGAAGCCATGTTGAAAGTTTTCCACAAGTCATGTGATGGAAACAACAAAGATATGGAAGAAGGTGCTCACATTAGACATTGCAAACTTAATTGTATGGCCCACATACAAATGTCTATGGATGACGGAAAATGAACACCTCTTCATCTTCTACAAGCTGTCTCCACTGTTGAACATGGTGGTGGCAGCACCCCACAGAATGTCCAGCCTGCTGTGGGGCTGCAGGACAGGGAAGCTAGTCAGAGCTGAAAAGTTTTAAGAGACAATATAACACACGGGAGCAGGGATAGCATCCAGAACTACAATGAACTGGGATGGACTCACAACATACCCATGCTTTGGTTTAGTCAATGTCTGCACCAAAGTCCAATTGAGAAACTCGGGCAAAACTTGAACATTCATTCTTTTTTTTCCCGTGTGACAGAGCCTGAGTTATAAAGTATGCTAAGAAGGATGGGCAAAATGTGCGTGGTTGTAACATTGCAAAATACAGAGAAGTTCAAGAGGCATAAATCCTAAGAAGTATTGCAATTAATGTAAATTTCTAGATTCTGTCATAAAAGGGATCAATGTATCCCACCAGCACCAAAAGCAATTAAAATTATTTACTTATTTTTTTATTTTACAATAATCATCCGCTAAGCAACTCTTTTGGTTGTTCTTTGTTGGTGAGAACTTTCTGATCTGAATGTACAAAAACAAAAATAAAAATATGTTTCATTTCCGCCTCACTGCACCTTTAGTTTTAATTTGCCCACCTTTCAGTTTGAAGTCAGTTGATATGACATACCTGCAATCCAAATGAGCCTGGAGGTAAAGTTACAGATGAACAGTTATTAAGCATTATACAGAAAGATATGTGAAATAACCATGGAAACCTGCATTATCGCTGACAATGAGAATTACATCCACCTCTCTAACTGTCTAATAAGCGTCTCCTGCAGTCAACTTCACCCTCTGACAGATCGCCATGTTTTCTACCTAATCATAACAGGAATCATCTTTTAACTCACAACACTGAATTAGTCAGAAAGACATAATCATCACTTTACAACTGGGCCTTGATCGGCTTCTTACATAAAACTTTTTATTTATTTAGTGTTCATACTGCTGGATTTCTAAGTGTTACACGTGCTGATATTAAAATCACTTTAAGTGTTGCACAAAAGAAGAAAATGTTCAAAGTAGAAGGAAATGATAACTGAGACCTGCCCTTTCACTTCCTTCAATAGGAACAATCTGATTAACAACAGCAGCATTTTCAGAAATCTGCTGTAGAAAAAGAACAGCAGGGTGTTGAGATGAAGTGTGTATAGAATCTAGTTTGACATTATTGTTCAAAATACAATGATCATTTCTCAGCATTGCATGCGATATCTAGAGATTTGATTTTCTTTATTTGCAAAATTGTTAAAGTTCAGTCAGGTTGGAAAGAAACTGCGTGAGAACATAAATTTTTTAGTTTGACTTGGCCATTTGAACACACACACACACGCACACCCACGCACACACTTTAATCTAAGCATTATATTGGAGCTGTGGTTGCATGTTTCTATTGGAAGCTGAATCTTTTTTCCAAAGTCTCAAGTCTTTTGCAACCTATAACTGGTTTTGAAAAAGCAAAAATAAGGTTTAGTCACCCCCTGTCATATATCTTTATATTTTGAAGTTGACAGTTAGTGCTGAAACACAAGAGGCCTTTATGGGCGTGAAATGCAGGAAGAAATGCTTCTTGCTGTGCATGACGCACTGTGATTCCCGGCCCAGCTCAGAGGGAGCTGAACAGGTACAGTGAGTCATATTTTTGCCCATCAGATTAACAACCCCATGCTGCTTTGTGCATATGTTTGTGTGTGAGAGGCTTTATAATTGTCAGCTAGCGCAGTGTGATTGCGTGAGTGCGTGGATGTGTGTGCACGGCGCGCCTTTGGCTCAGGAAGGAGTCGTTTCCAGTGCCATGCCCAGGCTTTTTCCTGCTGATGCTGGGATTCTGGCAGCAAAATCACCCAACTTCCTGTCCTCAGCTTTAGGCGGTCAGCTATAAAGGGCTCAATGATTGCACCTGTCAGTGTTTTACGGGAAGTTTCATGGGGATTGAAATATGGAAGCGTACGCCCACTTTTTTTTTTTTTTCTTTTATCAACTTGCATAGAAGGATTACCCAGAATGAAACAACAGGCTGGGATGCTTAATGAAGTCAATACTTTGTTGTTGTTGTTTTTTATGAAGTATAAAGGATACTGTTTCTTTAGGAGAATAAACTGTAATTATCACCTATATTGACGAAGGAGGAATTACAGGGACAGATATTCAAGAGTAAAGAGTTGTGAAAGATGAAATCCAGAACTCTTGCAGTCTTATGCACAAGTCTGTATGTTTGATTAGAGAATGACATTTTTTAATGTCACATCACCCTTACGGGAACAAGCAGGCCCTGGCTAAATAGACAGCCTCCTGCCTCTAAGCCCTTATTAACTCCTACCAGCTCATGGATTAAGTCGTGGATCCAGACAGCTAACAACCTTGGATGTGTCTGGCAAAAGCGGCTCAGCCATTCACAACACCTTATGACAGCCCCTCTACTCATGGCCTTATCCTCCACTACCTCCTGGAGGGGGACATTTGCAAAATAAGTGATTAATTTGTACAGACAGAGGAGGATGGAGAGTGGAACAAAGTGTATAATTTAAATGCAAAAAGAAGCTGAGGTAAAGACACTGCCTATGTGCTTATGGCCACTTATGAGCCTCATAAGCACATGTGTGGGAATTTTGGAATAATATTGATTCACAAAGTGCAAAGGTGAAATCTAATGCAAGAAAAAGGCAATGGAGCAAAGACCAAACAACACATTAGTACATAGCTTCTCTCCTCTCTGATTTGGCAACATTGTATTTTCAAATATGACCACAGCACTCTTGAGAAGTTAAATTGGGACGTAACTTCTCATCCTAACCAAAAAAAGCATTTTGGTTAGCATGAGAAGTGAATTTAGTAATCACTGAGAGGCAAGAGATATTTGCAAACTGATTATTAAAATAGCCCTGCGATGAAACAGTGACCTTTCCAGAGTGTACCACGCCTCTGGCCCATTGACTACTGGAGACAGATTTGAGCCCCCTGGAAACCCTGCAGGGATAGACATGTTAGATAATGGACGGACGAATGAACGGGTTATTGAAAGAGTTGGGGGGCATTTATATTCTTACCTGGACAAATATGTCCATTTCTATTAGTCCATCTGAGCAATGAATTCAAGTTGCATTAATACTTTCACACTCAAAAGTTGTTTTGCAAGCTATTTCAGGGTGTGGGAAAATAAAAAAAAAGAACTCTTACACAACGGGGAACAAAGATTTCAGTCAGTTGTTACAGTAACATGGCATTTGGTAAGTTAATTTGTCATGTCACGGAAGCTGAAGGAATTCATAGGGTTTTCCAGGAAAGAAGTAACATTTTGAGGATCCACTTTAACCCTTGAGAAAAGCCACTGTGATTTCACAGATATATGCACAGTGCAACTTAGAGCTTTAGGAACTGTTTGTTTACAAAATTTGTGAAATATTTCAGCATAGGGCCCCTCCTTTTGTCCACAGCTATGGTAAAACGGTAAATGGCCTGTACTTGTACTGCACATCTTCTATTCCTGTGGAACCCAAAGAATTCGGTCATTCACTCATTCATCCACATATTCACCTGCTAATGGTGGTGAACTGCTGAATGGTAGCCACAGCTGTCCTGGTGCAATCTGAGGGACACAATGACTGTGACAGACAGAACCGGCATACAAGATTAACTCCAACCATCGTCACTCCAGATGGTTACTGATTCACAAATTTGCATAAGAGCAAATATATTTAAATGTTGTCCTGTTACAAAGATTTTTATTATAATTTTATGTAATGACCCGACCCAAAGGAGCGCATTCCTTAATTGTCACCCCCAAAACGCTCTTAGTCAACAGATCCATGACGACGCCTGTGTCGTCATGAAATTTAAGAATAATTTTTGCAATAAATATCAAAAAGTTGTGGTGTGAAAATTTGTTGAGCTCCACAACAAACTCCTCTGCAAACCAAAATATTGTAGCGTCTTTGAAGTATTTTCCAGAAAAAGGAGGCTGACTAAAGTTTAAAATTTCTTTATGTAAAAATTTAGAAAACCAGTGTTGATTTGCCTCATATCTCTCATTTACACACCACTTTGTTTTGGTCAGTGACATAAAATGACAACAAAATAAAATAACATTTATGATTGTTTTATGGTAAATCTAAACAAGTCTAGGGTACATGAATACTTTTTGCAAGGCAATGTATCTTGCAAATATCGAATAATTTCTAGAGTACTGCAGTGTTAAGGAGGCAGTTTCATAAGCTCATTTGATAGATTAGGGACTTATGTTTACCCTTGTGTGAAATTGCTAAAGTTACATAATGACCCCAGACAAGTAAAAACAACAAACGACCAATTACCAGTGCCTCCCCACTGAAAGCCAAAACATGGTTTCAGCAGATTGGTGCAGGTGAGAACACAGGTGGTTTGTACTTATATGTTTTTGCAGGACTGATGATTTCAGGAGTGTTTACGAGTGAGTGCTGTGTATGTAAGCCATTAGCATCCGTACATTTTAAATGCAAGTGGTTGTGTTAAAGTTGTACGTAGTTGAATTGCATGATCGAACGTCAGCAAAAATCTTTGATGTTCCTTGATGTGCGCATTACCGTATTCATCGTGGGGTGTTCCAGTGCTGGTGTGTGTGTGCGTTCACGTGCCCCTCTGTGCTGCCAGCTGTGTTGAGCCCACAGCCAGTTTAGGGAGGGGTAATCCTCAGGTGATGACATTTGAGTCTGGCTGCACAGCGGAGCATAGGACAGTTTGTTTGCACAGTTTTGAGCGGAGGTGAAGTCACATAAAATAACATGAGCATGTGCAGTTATAAATTTATTATTACGGAGACCTGTTGGAAAATGCTGTGTGGTTTGGGCTTGTGGGGAACGTTGTGTTCTGGGGATGTATTTCCAAAAAAACCCAACTCATCTATCATAAAGACGATGCCCAAAACAGTTTGTGTAAGGAATGTATGTGCACATACATCCTTAGCTGTATTTAAACATGAAAATTAAACTTTTTGTAATAGCTGGTAGGTCTATTTTAGTTACTTGTGTGGTGCCAGAGGGAATTTCTGAGCTCTATTTTGCAAACATCCAAGGTTTGAAACAAAAAAAACAGGCTTTAGTTTTCTTATGCCATGTTTGTTCTGCTTTATGGTGGACTACTACAATGAGTATAAAATATGCTTTTTTATCTGCATGCCAAATTCCTCTCCATCTGACAAATTGTGCCCTATTACGTCCCCAGTTGTTGTTCTGGCACAAACCTTAGCAAAAACCATGTTATACGGCAGAAGACGAATGTTTTCTTTCTGCAGAAGTCTTAATTGGACTCTCCGGAGGGCAGTAACTGAGAGGGATCACACACTCTGTGCAATCTACAAGGAAACCCAAGAAATCAAAGGAGGACAGTTTTGATTTGAGGAACTCCCTTGGGGAATTGCTTTAGATCAAAATGTTAACAATTGTTTTCATCTGTAATCCTGATGCTTCAGTTTGGCTCTGTTGTTATATCTGGGCAAATATTGATGCACATATCAGTTTGACCAAACAACTTCACAGAGACGGCACCTAAAGTATGTTGAGTGGCAGAGACATCAACAGATGCATTCATGCAATCATGTAATGTATACACGATCTGCAAAATTTAAATTAATACAAATATGTGTGGAATGCAAATGTATTCAATCCCTTTTATGCTGACACCGCGAAATACAACCCAGCACAACACATTTTATTTAGAAATAATCTATCAAAATCCAGAAGTTATTAAGAGAACAATAATGAACAAACAACAACAAAAACAAATAAATAGAAGAATACTATTTTTAGTTTACAACAAGGTTTGTAGAGGTCACAGCAAATTTTGAAGAATCCTGGTCTGTTTAGATGAGACCAAAACAAACTGCACATTACTCTGGATACACCAACTCCATTATAAAACCTGATGGTGTTCTTTTTCCACAGAGGTAGGCAAACAAGTCAAAGTGTTATGGATATAAGTACTGGTCAATAAACTAAAACATGCTAGAGGCCCATAAGATGTACGCTAAGGTAAGGTAATTTCATTTATATAGCACATTTTCAGCAAGGCAATTCAAAGTGCTATTGACATAACTGGGTAAAGAGGTTTACTTTTTCTGTAGAATGACAAACCTACAGCCAGAGCTACAATGAAGTTATATTGAATATGTACCTCTTAGAATGGTACAGTTAAAGTTGAGCAAAAAATTCAGTTCTTAGATTTAAAAAACTGGAAGAGACATTTCATATAAAAAAAACCCCCACAACTTTAACTGCAGCAGAAGATGGTTCTTCAAAGTACTCACTCAAGTATCTGAACACTAATGCATGACACGTTTTTTTACGTGTGAACATTTTTTTAAAGTACATATTGTCCAGAAATATTCAATGCTTTTTATTGGTCTGCCAAATGAAAGCCCAGTAAAAGCATTGCTATTTGAAATTGTAAGGTGACAAAATATGAAAAGGTTTAAGTGCAGAGCATTACCAAACAAAAAACGACAAAAGATAACTCACTACCTAATCTTTAATTCTATAACTTAAAGGATTATTGAATTAAAAACACCTCTAAAGAATGACTATTCATTAGAATAGTCACGACTAGAATAGTCATGATTCTTTAGACTACTCTTGAAGGACTTCCTCTTGTACTGGAAGAGTTGCTAAACAACATGTCAATTATTTGTTCAGTTAACTTCAATCATTTCCACCCACACTCATTCTGCTCTGATTACGCGGCTCGGGCATGTTCTGATCACTGAGCACAGGAATAACTCGCTGTGCTTTTATACCGCCACGAAATGCAGAAGTTCACCACGTGACGGTGAGGTGACATCTTCAGATGTTTTCCCATCACGCCCCGCAGATGTGATGCGCAGCGCTGAGGCAAGTTTTCAGCAACCGCAAACTTCCCTTTATCTGTGGGAACAATCACATACAGTGGCAAAACGACCCTCGACCAAAAGGGACCCAGCCTTAGGGTGGTTCTGCTTCCTGTGACAAAAATACCTCCACTGGCACTTCTTAACTTAGCTGAGCGATTAAAACGCTGTCGTAAGGTGCCACAGTAGTTTGCTTGCCACAAGTTAAGTACGACATAAGTTTTGTATACGGGTTAAAAGAAAAAGATTTTGTGTATTTTATTGTATGTAGATTTATTTTTTGTTGGATTTAGCAAAAAAAAAAAAAAAACTGGTCAAACCAAATACGGTAGTGAAAGGAATAGTTTAGTATTTAATATAATTCATCTTTTTTGTGGGCTTAATATAAGGATGTTTTTTGTTTTTTTTTTTCAAAACAATTACATCCAGTCAATTAAAAATTTGAATTCCTGAAATCATGTCCACTTACAGTAAGTGAAAGTCACTGTTATCTTGGCCAACGTTACTAATCACATGACAACCAAGCTGAGTACTAAAGTGAAACTAAATCTATGGGGTTTTCCAGCAACACTGAGTTCATGGGTCCCAGGTATTACTTGCATGAACACATTTCAGGGAAAAGGTTAAGCCTCATGAGCCTTTGAGCATCAACAACACGGTTATTACTCGGAGAAAGGCAGAGAAGGTGGAGATCTTTTTTTTTTTTTTTTTTTAACAACTCAAGCCAAAATAATCAAAACGCTGAGTAAGACGGATATCAGAAAAAGAAGAAGCAGCTTTTACATTACACCTAATAAATCTTGTCCTAGAAGTTTTTGTGTGCAACCTAATTTGCAAACCTAAAGCTGTTGCAGTTATGTAAAAAGTGAAAAAGCCCACACATCTTTCGTGAGAAAAACCTAAGAAAATCTATTGAACATAAAAATTTAATGGTCCGCCTGCGGACATAAAGCAAAAAGCGTGAAACCTGCGTGACCTGGCACCTTTTAGGACACAGGACGGAGGTTGACTGAGCTTCCTGCTGGCACAAGTCAGCTGGCTTCCCAACAAACATTGCTTAAAATGTCACCACATTCTAGCACCACATCAGCAAGAGCCGTAAGTGTTTCCCCAACCTTTACCTACAAGAAAACTTCACTCAGGATGCACACTTTTGCTAGCAGCACCTTCCTTTGCACTTCATTTTCACATCGGAGCTGTAACATTTTATTTTGCTGGTGGGCAGAAGTGGAAGACATACTTCTCACTAACACTGGCACTAAGAAAATAAGTTAAGACACTTGCAGGTGACAAAAAGAAAAAAAAAAACATTATACCTCCAGAAGTCTTGCATCAGCCAAGAAATCTCCAACATTGCAGAGAAGAGGTTAGTCTGATGTAACACCACTGACAGTAACAAGGTAATGTTAGTGGGCCCTCTGCAGGCCTGCGCTTTACCTTCAGGTGGCCACAAAGCACTAACAGAGCAGTTAAAAATCTTTTATTTCCATTATATTTAAATTTCATTGTCATTGTGAACCGACACTGAAAATGTTTAGAGTTAAAATGTGAGGTTACTAAAAAAAGGTTAAAATATTTATGTAAATAATGATCCATATGCAAACATCCTCAATTATTATCTGCCCGATGTGTCTGTGCTGTTGTTATTCTTGTTCAATAACATTTAAAGCTCCCCTAATGTACATGCTCAGTTAGTTTGCCAGTAGTGAAAATTAAGTGGGATTCTACCGGTGGTGATCCTAGAGGTAGACATTTTAGGTTACGTTCCACAGGTTTGTCAAAGTAGCAAACAAAAGGCCTCAGCTATCTAATGTCACACAAACAGCCACACTCCAGACACATTAAATGCATTCTTCTGGGTGTGCCTCAGTGTAATAGTTGTTGTGGATGTTGAGTCAGATTACACAGGTTTGTTTGACGTTGTTTTGCACATATATGAAGAAAGACAGACAGTGTGCCCTGATTAAAAGTGTTTGTTGCCATTTTCCTCAAATTTGCATTGCATTAATTTCATGGTTCATCAACGGATTCTGGGAAAGTCCTGCAGTCCAGTTTATTTATTTATCTATTTTTATGCACTTTTAAGCCTTAAAACAGAGGTCACAAGCTTTCCACTTTTCAGGAACTTTTCTAACAAAGCAACTTGCAATTTACGGCTCCTATTTCTTTTCTTGCTGTACATGCACCACTGACTACATATCATGAGAGTTATTCTATGCCTCCCTATTATTTCGATTTTCCTGAGACCACATGCCCCTGTCCTTTCAGATTCATGCTCATTAAACCTGCTGAGAAGGAAAACAGCATGACCTCGCTTGTCCTCAGCACACTGTGTCTCCTTTCTGCAGCATGGCACAACGCCCAGACGGCTGCTGCTTGCGTGCCTCCGCTATTTGGGTAGATTTGCATCTGGGCTATAGAGACAACTGGGATAATTCACCACTCATTGTTTATATGTGTGTGTGTGGGGGGATGCCGGTGTGCGTGTGTGTGTGTGTGTTTATGCAATTGTGTTTTCTGAGTCTTTGCAAAGTCTTTCTTACCCTCACTTCTTATTTAGGTTATTTTGCTACTGGTCTCCAAAAGCAGGTATATAAATAAACAAACAAATAAATAGTAAGTAAAATTTAGTTACAAATAAATAAGAAATGTAAAAAAAAAAGGGATTTTAAAGGTGCACTCATGACCAACTCATATTTCATTTGCCAGAAACTACCCAGTAAACAATAGCAAAATGCAGCTATTCATCACGAGGGTAAAGGCATGACGTGTGAACTGTAACGCTCACACTACCAGTGATGAATGTCAGCAGCCTGCTGTTGTGCCTAAAGGTCGCAATTTTAAAAACAAAACTTTTCCAGGAAAAAAGTATTCCAAGAATATAGAAAGAAATAAGAAAAAGCTGATTTTATTTATTTAGTAAATGTTTTGAGCCCAGTGAAAATTCCCCAATATGTTTTAAAGAGAATTTTAAAACCATAAAAATGGAAAGACTGCAGGGCATTTTCTTTGGTTGAATTCATTTGGGGTTTTTTTATGAAAAACATATAGCGTAAGTATAATTTCTCATATTTGTGAACTTTATAAGTAGTATCCTAAGATAAGTCAAATCTCTAAAGAGTCTTCTGTGATGCTGTTTGCTTTGACAGGTGGTTTGGTGGTTGTGACGAGAGGTTCTGTGAAGTTGTCAGCGCCAGTCCAAGGTATCGACTTTGGGTTCAATCACAGCCGTGATAAATGATCAGTGTTGAGAGTCTGACAAAATTCAGCTCCCAAAGTCTTTCTCTACTGTCTGTGATTGTGTCAAGATCTATTGTTTTTGGACTTGGCTTTCAAATCTGAATTATAGTTTGTGTTTATTATTTTGTTGATTAGACATAACTAAAATCAAAGATTTTTTTATTCTGTTATGGTGACATCTATTTAAAAGATAGAGAAATTGCAACTTTTTTAAACAGGTGGCAACCTTCTCTTCCTGTTGTCATAATGACAGACTTAAAAAGTGTGTCATTAAGTTTTATATTGTCCAAAGCAAATCAGACAGTCTTTAACTTTGTGTTGTTTACAATTAACTGGGACTAATTGAAATATGTTACCAGATGGATTATCGTCAACAAGGGCAAGAGAAGACGAGGTGTTTGTGTCAAGAAAGACCTTATGAAGAAAAGCAAATGATAAACTTATGGATGTTTTAGGTGAGTTGTATCTGGAAAATAAAACTTTTGTAACTAAATTAACCCATGTTAACATGAGTTGTTTTAGTTTGTTCTGTGTTTTGTTATTTGTGTTCATTGGTTTCTTACCTCTATTTATTCTGTCTTGTGTCTGTTTTTCACAACCGTTCATTTTTAGTGTTTCTTTTTATTTATGTTTATCTATTATTGGTCCTTTCTTAATTACTCTAGTTTATTTATATTTCTTTGTCTAGTTATTTCATTAGATTTATTTCCCAGTCCTCTAGTTCTCTAGTGGTCTCCCTTATCCCTCTCCAACTATTTTACATACAAAACAAAAACAACAACCTCAAACTGAATATTTGTGGAATACAACACTACTGAGGAGAAATATGTAAAGGCTGTAGTGCTACCATGTTACTTCACAAAGTAATTGTTATGCTGGCTGTGGGCTGCATCAGTCCACCCAATCAGCTGATGATGATGTAACTGGGATATCTTTCAAGCAACCAAAACACCCGGAAAAGCTCATGGGTGTACCAGCTTCAGTGGTGCTGGACAAATGACGACCTATCGCAAGATCTAAGTGTTTAATGCACTGTCAGCAGACCCAGAACAGACTGACAAGTCCAAGTTGATAAGGCGAACTGACAGAGTTGGCTGACATAACTTAAGTCTAGATGTTTACTGTGCATTAATGTTGAGTTGGATTCCATAAATATAAAAATCTTCAGTTTGAGTCGTTTTAACTAGCTAAAACAGGGGTCTGTCCGATTAGCTATCTTTCACCACTTCAATCGCCAATGTGATATGACATCTTCTCGTCTGCAGACGGTTCAAATCGCTGCTGCAAGGATTTTAAGTGGTATGCCAAAAATACAACATATCACCTCTATTCAGGTCTCACTTAACTGAAATAAATGTTGCATCTGGGCTATAGAAATGTTGCATGTGATGCAATGACTTTATAGAAATTCACATTTGCTAATGTTGAAATGTGTGGGATTCACTGCCAAAAAGTTAAAACTAATTTTTGAAATACAAAATTTTCACCTACATAATCTTTGACAGCAAATTTGTAACTGGAGTTCAGAAAATATTTTCCACAAAAGTCTTTTCAGCTTAGTTTCTTTTTGCCGTCAACAGATGCACAACAGCCTATTATAAATCATGTCATTTCGTGTGTAAAGGCAGATGTTGCGTGTGTCTGTGTGTAGGTGGTTTTCAGCCACTTCCTTTTGTGAAAACCAACCAAGGACATCATGTTCTGAGCACGACTTGCTTTCACTTTACTGAGCAGCCGCAGAAAAGCTGACGACAAGAGTACAGACAACATGTTTTCTTTGAGAGACGAGGGATGAAACCTTCAACAAAAAGTTTGAAGACGACCTGAGATAACTGCACAGTCACTAGCAAGTATTGTAGCCACTGTGGTTGTGTAATTGGCTTGGTCTGTGATACAGTGGCACGTGTGCAAAAAAGAAAGAAAACCATCACAAAATAACAAGGACTTCCCTGCCTTTGTGCTGTTTCTCACTTGGCTTCGCTTGCATAGACTGGTTAATTGTTTCACAAAAGTTTACTGTGCGTCTCATTTCCCTGGATGTCTCTGACCTGCATTGTAACCACAAGGATTCATGCAGGTTTTCAGAAGATTTGTGATACAGGGAACAAAGGCTGGTGTTTTGGCTGACTGTCGAAGCCTTTCATGGGTTTAGTGGTGTCTGCTCTGTACATTTTGTCCTACAATGGGATATTTATGCAAGGGGTTTGCAACTGTTTGATTGGTGTTATGATATACATGTGCATATAATGTACCTGCGGTATCAATAACCAAATTGACATTTATATAAAATGCTCCTTTTGCAAGATTATAAAATTTTGACAAATAAAAAAAAATAAATAAAATGCATTTGTAGGAGAGCTGCACCTGTTGTTTAAGCTGCTGTAAGTCTTGTTCCAGGCCTACTCCATGCATTTTAATTCTATTTTTTATGAACAGAGGCATATTCAACTGAAAATATAAACATTGATATGTGATAAAAGATTTCTTGTCACAGCTTTTGCATTTTCACAAGGCAGTTTAAACAACACATAAGCATCTCACCAGCTCTTCGTCACGCACACACCCACATGATCCAGCAGCTAACGGTAACGCAATGTGATCAAAAACACTGATATTGACACAAATACACAACAAAAAGCTTTTATGTAACATGAACGATTGGTGCTGAACTTTGAGGAACATTTGCTTTGAAAGACCTCTGAAAATATTGTGACAGCAGTGCTGTGTAATCAGAAATGTATCATAAACGCAGCAGATCTAAACTAAGAACCCCAATTTATGAGTTCTTTCAGGAAACAAAAATGAAACATTTTAAATTAAGAGATCAGAATTTGTCTGATGATTGATGAAGAAGTGCTGTTTGTTTATCACTTTATTTAGTTCCTAAGTTCAGTAACAGATCAGTTCTTAAAGTCACAACAACACTGGGATTGGTTCCTCTGTTTACAATGAAAAGGACATATCTGTCACAAGCTCTGTGCAAGAGTGTGAAATATGTTCCTTTAGCCACACTTGGCTGAACAGTTGGCCTTTACGCTACTTAAAACGGTTGACCTCATGTGAGAAAATAGGGAACGATGGACAAGACTAGAACAAAATGTCCTAGACGTTCAGGGTTGAAACCAGGTCACAAACTTTGGAGGGAAAGCCTGTGCTTCCTCCTGCTGGATGTTGTATGTACTGAACATGTCAAGTATGAGAGCACAACGCCACCAGAAGGTGGTTCCAAAAGGTTAGCTTTTAGTTTCTTTTTGCAGGCCTTTCACCAGTCTCAAATGTTTTAATATAGTTGCAAAAGAAGGTACATTTAACTGAATGGTACATTTAAATATGTGAAAATATTTTTCTCCATACTTTTACTACATTGCTGAATAGTGAATTGCTACACATTGAAAGTGAAAGATCAGATTGTTTTTTTTTTTTTATGATTGCAACAAAAATTAAAGAAGACACCCTCTTTGAACTTGGTGTTTGTAATTTGCCATTCCGAAGCCTTAAATTTCAATGTTGGGCTTCTCTGTGACAAATGTAGAATAAAGAAGCAGCTGCATTCCATCTACAAACTAATTTTCACAAGCTGGGATTATTGCCAATCTTTGCTATGTTTTATTGTTAGAGCCCCCAAATAACTCAATTTCTCAGTATCTATTTTTTCAGTATTTTCTTCTTTCTTTACAATTACATTTTATTTTAAGCATATTGACTTTTTTCTACATAGAGTACAGACCAAAGGTTTGGACACACCTTCTAGTCGAATTCAATTAGAAGGTGTGTCCAAACCTTCTTTTCGAACTTTTTTTCAAACTTTTTGTTTAAAAACAAAATTTGACTTTTAACTTGAAGATTGGGATTTCTCTTTCAAAGAGTATTTTCATTTTCTTGATCATTACAGTTTATTTTTGAAGTAGTTAATTGACTTTTTTTGTGGTTTAGCTCCCAACATTTCAAACCTTTCATTTCTGGACTTTTTAAGTTTGATCTTCAAACAAAGAACAAAACACAATTTTTCAGATTTTATCTTAAGCTTTAGCATGTTGTAATAGAGAGGAATGCTAATGCTGATGAGAATCGATTAATCTATGAGATGAAACTCACTGGGCACCTGTTTAAATGCTTTTTAACAAAAACACAAAATCAGGTAATCATATGACTTCAGCTAAATGGATGTAGCTATCATTACATACTGAAGATGACATCAAAATTGGGAAGAAATATGATTTAAGTGACTTTCAAAATGGCATGTTTGTTCTACGTGTTTAACCGTTATGACATGTTTTACTGGATGGGATTTCAGAAACAGTCGATTTATTTGAATTTTCACACATTAATTATCTCTGTGGTTTGCAAAGACTGATCTGAAAAAAATATAACTACTGAAAGTAGCACTGATTCACTAAAGATTGCGTGGGTGGGTCAAATTATAGTCACCAGATCTCAGTTTAAAAACACCAATAGGATAGGCAGCTAATATGTTTAGCATGTTAGCATCTGGTACCTCAAGGTGAGGGAATCTTGAGTACTTGTCTGCAGCTTGTTAATATGCCTAAACACAACAGCAATTCTTGCAATAGAGTCAGGCTGATGCACTGAAGGATATTGCAGAGCAGGGGAAATCAGGATTCTATCTTCACATAACATGCATGTGTTGTAAGCATGTAAGCAGAGTGTCAGAGTTCATAAACTCTTGAATGAAATTATGCCTTCTTATTTATGTGTTTGATAAAAATGAAGTTGAACGTTTTCTTTTTACTAAAACGAAGTTTCTTTGTTTAAAAGCTCCACTCACTGCTGAATTCTTCTTGTTAGCTTTAAGTACCTGGTTCCTGTTTGTATCTGCTCCCTGTTGTTCCCTTCTAGTATCCTAAGATCTTGTTTAATTACTCTTCTGTTAAAAATTCACCACCAACTCACCGTCTTTGTTCGTTTGCATTTAGATCCGGTCAACACGCTGAATCGTAACGGTACTGAGAGAAGAGTTGAAAGAGCAATCTCTTCTTAGAGACGAAGTATTAAAAACTTAAATAATGATAAAAGGATACTATTACTAATAGTCTATTGTTAAAAACATTAACAATGTTTTTTGTCATGTCTTATTATGACATTCATCTCTTGATATAGATACTTTGTTCACATTCAATGGTGTGAATTTGTGCAAGCATTCTTCTCTATCTGGTCTTTCTCCTAAACTAATGTCATGTTTCATAGGTTTGTTTGGTCAAATGAACGAGGCCATACAGTCTTCATCTATGTCGGCTTATGAAACTCAATGACCCATTGTGAGGTTGGGATTTATTTAATAAGTAACAATTTTTTTAAGGCAACAAGTAAGCATAAAAAAATATTTTTTTTTTCTCTCAACTCTCATTCTTGCCTTTTAATAAGGATAAAAGAGACTCGCTGGCTTCTCCTGTCTGTTTTAACAAAGCCCAAGTTTATTCGGTTAATTTACTCTGCTCTGGCCCCGTCTGTGACTGAGTTTAAGAATACCGCAAACAATAATCAAGAAGCAACTTTTCCAAGCTGAAGAATTTAATTAAGCTTTCATCATCAATATATTTACTACAGGCTAAAAAAGAGAATCAATCTGATCAAAAAATTCATGCAGATGATAGCTGTTTGTAGATTATCGGATGACAAATTTACCTTATCAATTTTGAAAGGAGTTGGAGTGTTTGGGATAACATTTAACTGAAAAATTCTGATAAAATGTAATAAAATTGCATGTTTCATACACAAACAAAACCAAATATACTTAAAACACAACTTCCACGTATTCTGTTTTGAATCAAAGTCTTGCAGGGATTCCCATATTGAAATCAAAAATGTTACGTAGTGTATTTATTTTCATAACCTTTCACATTTCAGTTACAGAAGTAAAGCAACGAGATCAGACTTAAGTCTTTATGGTGATGAGAGATAGGCCTGCTGAGAGAGTTGCTCACCCTGAATTTCAGCCATCTGGCTTCCGGCCACGGACATCCTGATGTTTTCTCCATCAGTTGTCAGGACGATGGCTGTGCTTTACTGCAGCTTCATTCCATCCACGTCTAAGTTTGACAAGCTGTTCGATTCTCCTCAACACATGCCCGTTGTTGCTTTAGTCCTACTTTTTGACTGCTATCATAAGTGAAGGATTTTTCACAGAATTGAGGCGCAACGCCTTGAAAAGTGAGCCATGAAAAAAGTACAGAGGCGAGTGGCTCTTTTTGAAAAACTGGCTTTGCTGTGAATAGTCATTATAGCACATTTAGGGTTCCTTAGATCACTGACTTAATCAGCCAGAGAACCACTGGACTGTGGCAGTAATTGCATGGTGTATAGGCGTAGGTATGACTGACACCTTCAAATCACAGGAGTTCTAAGTGAAATTTACCATTTACATTCAAATTGTGAGGACTTTAACTTCAGAATACATTGCATAACTGGCTACATATGGCAGTCTGTCTTATTTCATGAACACAGCTGTGCACACACTGCAGTACCCATTATTTTCGCTCTTCCCTGCGAATCAACTATCTTCAATGAACTTTTGCAGATATGAGTAGGTGCGTGTGTGTGCGTGGGGTGTGTGTGTGTATAACCTATTGTGCAATCTTACTGAAAAGAACACTCTTATCTCTGATCACGTATTCCATCAGAGAAGATTCGGACACAGTGTGCTTTCCTTCCAGAAGAGAAAAAAGGGATGTAAAAAAGAAAAAAATATATATTTTTGGAAGACAACTCCCACTTGAATTTCAAAATGAAATGCAAACTGAATGCAATAAGAAGTGGTTATGATGCAATCGTGAGCTCAGATTGGTGCAAGCATTGATTACATTTTTCATCTCAGTGACAAGAAAAAGCAGCGCGCTGTTTGGTTGGTTGCTGAATCAGCCTCATGCACTGAGTGCTTGCTTTCATACTCCTTAAGGTCAGAGACAATTGACAACAAATCACACAATAGAGAATAAAACCTGACACATCAAAGGTTTTTAGATCTGACCTTAAAAAATATCATTTTAGTCCTTCTACATGACATAACTGACTGTAAGACAGGAACAATAGTTTGGTATGACGATGGGCTGTCTGAAAATGTGTGGTCTCAATATGTACCATCCTGGTATACTTCTGCTGCACAGAGGAGATAGAGCCAGCCGTTGCTTAAACGCTGTGTTGTGTTTTCCCTCTGATTCTTATCTTCTAAAACAAGAAGCCCAGGGGAGCTCTGAGGGAACATTTTAAGATGCAGGAGGAGAAAACTGACAAAAAGGAAAGAATTTATTGCATGGCCTGAGATATATAAGGAAGTGGGATTAAACTGCTCCTTCTCTTCACCCAGACACTTTGTGGAATTTCCATGCACATAGTTTTAGAGCGAGGTTAACAAGGGGAGTAATTAACGAATAAAACTATCTGCTAGCACTTTTCATCTCCCTCTTTGCCTCTGACTATTTTTTTTCCATTCTATAGCTATTTGGCCGCTTCTCTGTCAACTCTTAACTCCCCCTTCCCTAAGCCCTTTGTTGGCTCTGTGCTCCACTCTAATCTGGCAATGCATTCCTTCGTAAGTTGGCGACTCATTAGGGGAGTGATTATCTCCGTTACGCACTGTGTGAATTTAGAGGAAAGACGATAAAAAGTGTAGGTTGCCGAGTGCTCTGCATGTGCAGCATTCAGGCTAAAACAAGGAGCATATGTTTTGGTTATTTCCTGCTATGAGCAATACAGGGATAATTTCAAATTATGACAGTGTGAAAATAAAGGAAGATGACTCGATAGGAAAGTGCAGAGCACTAATGGTCCAGTCCTGGTCTGGGGTCCCTGAGGGCAAATGGACTTACATAAGACAGAATAAGAAATTTATTTGTTGCATTTCACTGAAGAATTCACTGTGCTAAACTTTGCCATGATGGGGTACATGTATTTTATTTTTGATGTATTTAATGATCAGCTGAGCATCTGGTAATGAAATTGTAATGCTTTATGAGTTTCTGAAGATTATTATTAGATGGACTAATCAGACAGCAGGTCGTGTCATTATTCCTCTATCAAGACCCTGCATCTGGTACCTCAAGGTGAGGGAATCTTAAGTACTTGTCTGCAGTCAAATTTGCTCCAAACCACTTCTGGTCTTAATGCAGCAAAGGTGTCATATGTAACTAATTACTGCTAACGGTCTTTGCATATTTCACACATATCTTGTATGATATTGCAACTACTTAGTCACTAACAGTCAATTTATGCTCAGCTATGGCTAATTTTGACTAATATTGCATCCTACAAAGAAAGGTTATGACTGGGTCATTGTGCACTATTTGAGTAGCAGTAAATCTTGTGGCAGTGGTTTGGCCTAGTTGGTGATCAAATGCTGTAGAGGACAATTCTGGAGCATTTTTCTTATGGTGGTATGTCCTGCTACACATTAGAAATGCAAGGCAGATATTAAGGAGCGAGAAAGACCTATAAAATTCTAAAGTATAATTAAAAGTGGCATTTTAATTCTAATTGAGCATGTTCTGCTGCTTTTGTCAACATTAGATTCACACACCATAGTTCTTTATGTAGGTCCAAGAATATTAACCTTTTTTTTCCCATGATGCCTGTGAACAACAAATTAAACTTTGCTGTTTCTCATCTGCTCATCCAAGCCTGCAGTGATTGTAAAAGGCTTTGCAGGCAAAGGGCCCCCAAACAAAATTATGCTGATCGCCTCAGACAACTTCGGGCAACCCCAAATGTGTGAAGTTTAGAGGCGGCCTGATATTTTAAGAGGTGAAAATAATCCTGGAAGGACTTGCAGAGTGGATGAGGAAAGATAAAAAAAAATAAATAAAAAAAAATAAAACATGAGTGAACTGAAGATCCAACATGATTGGCTCATGAGGTTTATTTATAGATTGTTCCTGCATGAGTAATGGTTCAATTAAATTAACACCACTGGGATGAACCTTGGTAATGATGTTAAAAGCATAAATTGATCCTGAAATAAATTACTATGACAAGGTACTGCATAGACCACACATATTCAATTAGTTTATCTTTGTTTAATATGTAAAAATTGGTAGAGTTCTATACAAATATTGTTTGGATTACTTAAAAGACAGAAAGCTATTTTATTCAAATATTTTAAACATGCATACACACATCTGAGCTGAAAGAGAGGACAAGTTGATATCATAGCCACAATAAATGCTAAAAAAGATTTACTAATAAAAGTGAGGGTTTGCAGACAAATTAGATTGTTTTTAAGCCATAAACATATTTCATCTCTGTTGCCTTTTTATCACAAATTGTCATGCCAAGATTTAGTTGTTAAGCCAACTTTTTACCAATATGATTGTGGCTGCTTCCAGACCACCTTCTCATCTGAGACAAAACAAATAAATTAAAGTGTAGAGAGTTTTATCAAAATTTATTTTGCCTTAATGGGTTTTTACTTTACATTGCCACATGGTGGCACTAAACAGCAGGGCTTCTGCTCAGGCTTGTGAGTGTCCCCCTAAAACTCATCATAAGATCTATACCTACCTCCAGGGAGGAAAAACTTAATTGAGCTAATTTGAGGTTGATGATGACCCGATGCTGTTGTAGCGGCTATTACTATAGGTTTTACACTGTAAATGTTTGATAAATTCACAAAAATAACTAATGACAAATGCTATTAATGCATCTATCTGGTGGTACACAAAATTTGGACAAACAAATTAAGGGAATGTGACCGCTGAAATATCTGAATTACAACTAAATTGAATTTTCTCCTAATTATGAACTAAAATTTAGGTCTGAATAAAAAGCTTCTGTTGTAATTAACTATAAATGACAGATAGTGGCTACAGACTCAAATGAGTAGACAATGGTGACATTGTACATGATTTATTATTGCTATGCTTAAAGCTGACAGCTGAAGAGAAAGGCTGATAAAATAAGCAAGAGAAGAGGTTAAATGTAAGTGCTGGCTGAGCAGTGAAAGAACATAACACCAACACTAAATGTTCCACTGTGTTGTTGCTCAGGTAGTTCATTATCTTGCCGCTATTAGCAAACACTTATGGAAGAGATGAGCGTGGGAGGATATTGTGTCAGAGTCTCATAAGAAGCAGTCCACTGCTTACAATGAATTAAACTAATTAATCAAATGCCCCATTAATGGTGTGTTGTTGCTTTTGATGTGACCTGAATTAAAATGTGCACGAATGTTGATGCCCTGAGGGCCTCGTGGGGGAAACTTAGCTTCTTTAAATAATCAAATATCTCCCTGTGATAAGAGACTTTTTCATTCCCGCACACTCAGGACTTTCCTCCCTCAACGCTTAGTGTCTGCAAGCGCAACATCAGGCTGCAATCAATCGCTAATTCACACACAAGTGGACAGAAGTCGTGCAGTCAGGCCAGCAACTCAAAAGCACTAATTCAAGAGCCGCTCTGCCTGTTTGTATCCCAGGGGCCTGTGCATAAAGATCCGCACTGACCACACAAACGCCGGCCATCGAGATTAATGTCCCCCCCGACACGACACTGGAGTTGCGGATAAAGAGACAAGGATCGATTGCAACTTTATTGATAGGGCTTGGCAAATAAAGATGACATTTGCTCTCTTTGACTGATCTTTTAATTTGTCGTGGTAGGTGACAATGCATCTCACTCTTGGTGGCGGTACATTTCAAGTAGTTGTGAAGGAGGCATGCAAGGGATAAGAGAAAACATCCATAGATAGTAAGAAAAGAAAAGAAAGAAAACTGCAATTAATTAAAGAACAAAAAAAAAGTTCTAAATATACGTAATAAAAGGCTATTGGGGGAAAGAAAAGAGTGGAAGACAAGAAAGATGACAAATGATGCTGTGTCTTGAGTATTTGTTTGGCCCACCCACTGATTTACCTCTCGCTTTCACTGAGTTGCACAAACAGACATGCACATACTCTTTACTGCGTATTTAGAGAAAAATCCTTGCTGTCTGAATAGCTTTAGTATCAAGTTTGAGTTAAATAAAAGCACAGATCTCCCTCTGAGGCAGTGCATGCCATACAGGGAGCATTGAGCCATCAAGTCAGGCGGCCAGAGGCATTGTTGAGAAATTACACAAGGGGGCTTGTGATTTGGCCTTGGCTTAGCAGTGGAGAAAAGAGAGGGGAGGGTGGGATAGAGCGTTTAGATTTTCAAAGCTCAAAAAAAAAAAAAAGATTCACACATCCGGGGGGAAGGTTTTCTCTCCGTCTGCAAACAAAAATGTCGTTTATACAGACAATAATGCCTACTTTCCTCTCTGTCATCCCGCACCGTTTCATCCTTCTTTCCCTGCCATCCACTCGCCCTTTCTCCAGGCCCTCTCGTCCTTTCTTCTGTTATCAAATGCTTTGTGATCCGGGGTACAGTGTGGGAGCCGCCCTGCAGACGGCATGCTGTGATTTGAGCAGCTCGCCTCTGAGGACGTGCTTGTTGGAGGCCGGATCAATAGGCAAGGATTCCACGCACAAAGCTGAGGTGACGGCAGAGACTGTAGGAGAGGGGAGCGTGACCTTTGGAGAATACAATTAAAAAAAAAAAAACATCTTTCGAACACTGGCTAAGTTAACTGTGGCACTACACTGTGCCTGAACTTGCAGATCGTTTATTTTCCTGGACAGTGCCAATTCAACGAATGCAGGGGAGGAAAGTCTGGGTTTGGATTGAGGTGAGAGCAGCAGCACAGGTGGCGTAGGGATGCGACGTGAAGAACACCACCAATTAAGCCCAGCAGATATGATTGTTTTGCTTTTTTTCTTACTTTGTATTTTCGAGCTCTGTCTTCTTTTCCGTCTCTTACCTTGTTTTGTTTTTTCTTTCTATAAAGGCCGTTAAGGAAGGCAGTTTGGGGCGTGCTGTGGTGGCGCAGGAGGTTAGGACGCCCCACGTTTGGAGGCCTTAGTCCTCGACGTGGACGTCGCGGGGTCGACTCCCAGTCCCGACGACCTCTGCCGCATGTCTTCCACCCTCTCCTCGCTGTCCTTCCTGTCTGCCTACTGTCGCAAAAAATACGAGCCACCAACACCGCAAAAACTCTTTGGAGAAAAAAGTGAAAAAGAAAACAAAGGAAGGCAGTTTGAGTGCAATGTTCTCAGAGTTCAAACTAGGTCTGAACATACACTCAACACACACTGTTCCCTGAAGCTTCTTCACATCCAATACACCATGCAAGTCTGTACAATTACAATGAAGCACTGACACAAAATCTATGTTTGGCTGCCTTAATGATTTTGCTGTTTCTTTCTATTTTTTTCTTTTTCATTTGCAGACCTCTGCCTGTCTTTGCACATCAGCGGACAAAGTAACATCCTCTTGCCGAATAGTAAATTGAACATCAAACTGCAAACGATGTAGTCAAGCCACTTGGAAGACATGGATGTAATTTTCTCACCATCAGCCTATAACTGCTTTAAACCAACAATTTATATTTTGTCAGCTGTGTAGGTGCTCCTATCGACGTGACTCGCAAGATACTCATGAGTGCTGTATTTCTCACGTAGTCAGACAGAATTTTTAGAAACATGTAATCTATGTATTCATAAAGCAATTCATGGATTTTTTATTTATTTTCTTTTGGTGTTTAGATGGGGTAAGCGAGGTATGTGAGTTCAATCTATTTTTTTCTACTCTCGTTGATGCTGGCTGCTCTTCCAGTTGTCAAGCAGCAGGGGGCAGTGTTAAATGAGGTATATCTGTCCAAGTGGTGACTTTTTGTCCTCTCAGACTGATGGGGCTACTGCAGTCTTGTCTGGATAAAGACAGGGAGAGTAAGGGGGGGCTACTGCATTGCACAACCCAGCAGTGCATCAAGAGGAGGGCTGAAAAGGGAGCTGGTGGATTTGCAGCCTTCACCCATTGTTTTACATCTAAATTGTGTTTGGACAAGCCCCACTCTACATGTGTAATTACCACTGACACTGTTGCTTTTTACAGACAGAAGTTCCAGCTAAGCTTTGGTCATCAGTATGCCTCGTGTGTTGAGAGTTAGTTATAGGTTTTTGCCTCACTTTTACTCCCTACTCCCACTGGTATGAACTCTCTCATATTATTAGCTCTCAAGGACAAAAAGGGAGTCGCATGCAGGACTTATGCTCTTTTTTGTGAAATTGCAAAGTGTTGAGCATATCATTAGATTTATAAATAATTCTGGAGGGATTTGCCTTCTACGTTTCCTGGTTCCGGCATTTTGGATTGAAAATAACACCCTATCATTGTAATCGCAAATCATTTGATCTCCCTTTTCAGCTGGGACAAAAGGGGAATGATAACAGTCGTGTTCCCTCCAACAGTGGGGTTTACACTAATGTCTATAACAAACCATTCATGGCAAAGATTACATCTTCGAAGAAAATTAACATTCATTGCTACGCGGTTGAAGATTAAATCAATTTCTCTGCTTCCGTCACGTCATGTTATCAGCCTTGAGATGGTAAACACAGTAAGTGCCGTCTTCCTTTGTGGTCCAGAGGCGGTCTAACTCACATCATAATGGGCCAAGCCTGCGTGATAATGTTTACAAGGGAGATACATCAATATTCACATGGCCTGTATTTACTAAGGAATCAGTGCTGGCACACATTAGCCAGCAGTTAGCAGCTCTGATGAGAGACTAAAAGATGACAGCATTTCATTTTTTTATTCCCATTAGAAAGTCAAAATTATTACAGTTTGAGCATCCCAAAAGCAGAAGATTTGGAAGGTGACATGGCAATATTAAGATACATTAAAGACATTTTGTCATGACATAATCAATACAAATTTGTCTGAAAAATGAATTCTTGACCTTTCTGCTGATCAAGAATTCATAACCGTACTCTATGGTCTTTAACACGTACTATAAGAGAATAAATTCGATTTCTGTACATTTCTCAAGATTATTGATTGAAAGTTGAATGGATATAAAAGGCTTTTGTTCCAATCTGATGGTTGAATAGCATAAATAACAGACCAGATAAAAAAAGAATAACTTGTAGTGCCGATATCTCCATCTCTTCAAAAAGTAAGCAGTAAAATAGTTTTTGAATTAACATTACTTATTTTGTCAAGATATAGTTCTGGATTAAAATGCAACCTTCTATCTATCTATCTATACACACATATACACACACGCACACACGCACACATACAGTGTATATATATATATATATAGATCAGCCCTGGTGATCCATGCAGTCCTAATTGTTTGTTGCAGTCTGGTCATGTCCTGTTTTGTGGATGAGCCAAATCTCACAGAGATGGATGTGTGCAGGAAAGATTGAATAATAACAGTGTAAAACAGGACTGTCAAACTCATTTTCATTTCGGGCCACATCAAGATTGTGGATGTCCTCAAAGGGTTGTGGCAGAACATATTGCTAAAAAACTACCTATTAACAAACTGTTAAATATTATGGCTTTCTCTGCATTTGATTTATACTTTTTAAGAATAAATAATTTTAAGCATCTTTCACATAGATGTAATTTGTCCCTATACAAATATAATCTGATTTAATTTGATTAACATAATATTTAAGTGCACAACTGTTATCCTGAAGTTCTATTTCTGTGGCCCTCTGATATGTAGAGGGACACAGAAAGGGCCTAGAGTTTGACACCTATGATGACCAGAGAAAGTTAAACAAAACATCCTTGATAACAACTGATAGGTTTATGCTCTTAATATTTTGTCCACTAAAGGCTGTTTTGATGGCATGGTGAAAACATTTGAAGGGACCATAAAAAAAATGTTTCTCTTCAGGTGAAAGGTCAAATCTGGGCTGTTTGAGTGCACTAAGGTGTAGCTGTTGTCATTCCCTCCCTGTATTACTGTTTAGCCTTGTGTGGGTAGAAAACTATTTGGTTTAACATCATGTAGAAAGTGACCCTGATATAGCCTCAAAGTAAACAAATTACATAAGGATTCCTCTGGGTGAAATTAAATATTCTCCCTTCATTCTCAGGCCTTGAGTCAAACTGGTGACACATATGGTAACAAACTGAGACAGCTTCAATGGACACGATGGGAGGTCTTATGTGTGGTTCCCCTCTCTCGAGTCCTCCATTTGGCCCCCGCCACAAAAAGCCATCCTGCTATTTGATGTTCTGCAAAAAGCAATTAGCTGGTCACATTTCCGCATGTAAATGAAATGACTTGTTTCTATGGAACCTGCGGGACCTCAAAGACATATTCCCAGTGCTGGCGCGTTTGACACAAGGTCTGCCAGCATTAACATTTGATAAGAAGGGTCGTTTACAACTCCCAGCTGCTTTCCAGCACCAGACAGTGACCTTTCGAACAACAGTAATTTTTACAGACCTTTAAAAAACTTGCACCCTGCCTTGCCCACGCGCCGTCTCATCATCTCTAATAATTTTCTTATTTTGTCCATGGCACATGCCGTTTCTTCTCCCTTCACTTAGGCTAACCCACTCCTTCAGTCTTCCTGCTTAGTATTTTAATCCCAGCCCCCACTGTCTGGACTATAACTCATGAGGAGGTCGTTTATTTATTAGTTAATTTTTTTTTTTTTCACAGAGACACATTCTTCACCAGGGCTTTCTTGGGTTACACAAGGTGTGGCAGGTTTTCCTCTTGCTTTCATACGGAAACAGCCACTGTCTGTTTTCAAGGTTGTTTCTTAAAAATCCATCTTCAGAACTCTCTTTCTGTTCTGCAGTAATCATTTTCATCAAAGGTCAATAATTAGTCTGAGCACAATTTGGTCAAGTGGTTTTTATAACATGTTTCTAATGATGCTTTATAGATAACAAGGACTAGATTAGCTCTGGAAAAAGGGATGCTGCAGATGGATTCTTTGAAAGAGCCAGGTAAATAATACATTATAACTGCACAGCTGCAGAGTGTTGAAAAGAACAGGATTGCAGCTAAAATCAGCAATGATTTAGCAACCTTGAGAGGCAGGATGTATCGATTCAAAGTGGAAACAATATTCATACATGAGGTTTGAAAAAGCAAAAGGATCTATTGTGCAAGTGCAGTTTGTTCTGCTTGCCATGGCAACAGCGTGCGCAATACTTTCAATAGTTTGATAAAATCCTTCAGTCTGAAACCAGGTTTGAACTCCACTGATAAAAGAAGTGAAATGTTTTAAGCGGCTTTATATTGGTGTCATAAAATATCCCCTATAAATCTGTCTGCTGCCGGCATCACATAATGATTGTGATGCACTGTAACCCCCAACAGCGAGGACATGGCATAAACTGTGTGTCTGATCTCAGATGCTGCTTTATGTCTACCACTGCTATATTTCACTGCCTGAAATCTATAAATTTGTCACATGACATATATATTTTTACATTTTAGAAAGATGCAAAAAATATTAAATAAATATGTTACATGTGTATATGCAAATTATATGTCTGAAATATCCAACTTAATTTAGTAAGAGCTTGATATGTACAAAGGAAAAATAAGGGAAACAGTATCTTTTATAGATGAAAAAAATTGCTGAAAGGTGCAGTGATGACGTTTGCTCCTAGACATTAGCACCAATTTATAGTTAAACATTCCCAATTAAATAGTGTAAATTCCTTTTGTGAATATACTAATAAGTTCAGTTTGTTTATAGACCGTCACAAAAAGTGATGAGTATAGAATCTAGAATAAGGAAACCAAGGGCCGAAAAGTTAAATTCCCACAGAGAAACTGTCGAGTGGAAGCAAAAACCAATAGTGAGGTTACACAAGAAGAAGCAGAAAAGAGCTGTGAAAGCCACAAAGAACAAGGTTTAGAAACTAGAAGCAGTTTACAGTGACAGTAGTGTGACACTGAACAAAGAAAATCACCATGCACATACGCAGAAAGAGAAAACAATACAAAGGTGATGATAACCAAACAGAGAGCTGGAGTGAAGGGGGCAGCTGAAAGTAAGACTAACATTCTAACTCAATAAAAACAATCTCAATGTTGTACAAACCAAAGGTAGAGTAAGCCATTTTCTACTCCTCTTTAGGCCATTTTAATTTAACAAATTTCAAGTCAAAGCAGTTCATTTCAACCCATTTAACGTGTAGTCCATTTTAAAACATTGAGTGAATATAGTTCTAATTACACTTTATTCTTCTCATTCTTTACTTTAACAAGTAAGTACATTTTCTTAAACAAATGTGCTTGCATCACTAAATTGAGCAATGCCTGGAGTGAAAGGTTAGAAGCTTAGTCAAAGAGGATTTGTTTCCAGGAATATTTATTTGGAAAGTATTTTACAGACCAATTTCTGTCCTGTAATGGTAGGTTCTACAAAAATATGTTGCATAAGCATATTAGGCTTCAAAGTTTTTTTGTTTGTTTTATTTTATTTTATTTTATATTTTTGCAATCCATACGTGCATAGGAACTTCCTTTTAGGGTTTTTGAGAGATGTTGAGAATGCTGAATAAATTTTGATGGGTCAAGTACTTTATCATACACATTAACATTCTTCTAAATTTTAATGTTTATCACAGTGTCTAAAAGCTGCTAAAATGTTGTGAAATGGTGCTGATGCAATGTAGTGAGCGGACTATGATGAAATATCAATATTTTGCCAAGATTATCTCATAATCAAATAGAAGTCTCATTCTTTCAACCTAGGACTAATGAGGTTTTCCCTTGTTCACAGCTCAGAAAAGGAAACAATAAGGTAGACCACTATAGCAGTTATCTACATTTTTTTGGTAATGACCCAATTGGTACTGGTCCAATTCCACCATTGCCATGTTTATGAATGGGGAAACGTCTACTCAGATGGCTCCCATAAGTCTTAAGCAAGCAAGGCAGCAACACCTTATTCTTGCAAGAAGAAAAGGATAAGATAGAAGTTAACAATGTCCAATTCAGACTTTATCCACATGAGCAAAGAGCGCCAGCTGGGTTGCATAATGAGCTTCGACCCGCACAGCATCCACGGAGGCTGCCTTAGACATAGTGGCTTGGTTCGGAGTCCCTAGGCATTATGCACGTACTGTGAGCTTCTTCTGTCTGCAGAAAAGCAGCGCTGGGTGGCAAGCTTCACTGCCAGTGCCGAGGAGTTTTTTTTATTTTTTTTATTGTGGACTGTTACCCTTTAGAGAAAGACAGTGTCACTGATTTCTTCAACAGGCACCAATTGGACATTTCTGGCATCAATGATGGATCTCCCAGCAGGAGCCACCAGTAGGAGGGGCTGGAGACAGAAGAGGTGCTGCTGAGTGAATGTGCAGTCACTCCAAGATTGCTGATGTATGCGAGCACTCCTTTATACAAGCTATCAGCACACGTTTTCAGGAAGCAAAGCAGCTTCATCGTATGATTCTAAATTGCCTTTTTAGTTCAAGAGATGCACAGACCTGAACCTGATGCCGATTATAGATTAAAAATTTAGATGACAGGAGACACAAATGTACATGCCAATGTCAGTGCCACCAAGTCATAAGCCGGTCCCACTAAACAAAACACTGTGATCTTTTCAGATTGATTTCCATGATATGAATCATTAAATCATGTATAAAATGGCTGATAACATCCATCTTTTATAATGTGTCTATAAGTACAATAAAGATGTCTTGTTCGCACGATGTAATTGTTGTCAATCATTCTAACTCTACATTTAAAGAAGACACCATAAACAGTTTGGATACACATTTCTTGTAGAATTAAAATTGGAAAACAAGAGTCTGATTAGACACTCTTTATCGTTTGCTGAGACACAAGGGCTGTGTGCAAATTTTTTTACTAATATCAATCCAAATACTACTAATAAAAATAAGGAATGTGGGAAAACCTTGTGTTTTGGGCCAAAACATGTTTGCTAGTAAACAAAGCCAAACAGATGACGACGAAGAAAAGCGCTGCTTTTAGATACACTGGCTATACAGTTAGAAACAAATCTTCCTATTAATTTTTTAGAATGCGTATCTCCAGCTTTAGCTGTAAGAATCTTGAGGGTCAACCTGATGTGCAGGACATGATTTGCTATGAGTCACCTGAACCTTTGGCCTGACTGAAGAGCCCTGCAGATATAAAAGACCATGCTGAGGGCTTTGCCTCAGGCTTTTAACACATTGGTAAACATGTTTACCGATGTGTGTAATGCATTGTCAAACAAAGGCTCCTGGCAAACACCGACAAAACAAGACACACCACCTTAGTTAGAAATGATCAGGAAGACTTTACATTAAATATTACACAACATTCATTGCTAATGCATTTTTCTGCCTTTAAGGAGGGCTAGAACGCACCCATGACCTCCTTTGGCATTTTCTTCAAATCCCTATGTGATTAAAGTTTGGCATTTTCAGGAACATGAACAAAAAATAGGTGTGCCCAGCAACCTATTCCGACTTGCTTTCATGATCCCTAAGTATATCGTGGAATAAATTGCTCCTCTACTAGACAACCATGATACATGGTAGCCTTATGATAAGACCAATGAGAGTTAGTGTACCGCCCTGCGCATGGCTTGATAAGTGTGATGTATAGGGATTTGGAAGGGATTTGGATAGATGTGAGGACTGTATGTAATCTTTCTCACCCTCCTTCAAATGAATCCTTTATTCCTTTAAGCCACATCTGATGGGACCTCAGCCGGCACTCAATCAAAACCTCTCGCTTTCTTCCTCACTCTCTGCATACAGAAATTTGCCCAAGTCCTCTTTGAACGACATTAGAAAATTACCTGCATATATGGAGCATAAGATACTGTACAAAAATATGTGTGCCAAGAGTTATCTTTCAGTCTTTAAAGTGTCCCTCACATGCAGTCACCACAGTCATAAACTGCCAGATCATCACTTTTCCTGTGGTGGGACCAATATAGCAAATGCTGTGCGTTCCATCTTCTGTTTCCCTTGCGTTGTCCTTGGTCCTGTAGCGCTGAAGGTAACTGACTAGATGCAGCTATCCTACCACAAATTAATAAACTAAAAACAAAAAATATATACTTTTTGTGAATTTTCCAGCAATTGGATTTGATGATAAAAATACATGGCTGTGTTTTATATTGTTGGTTTTCCATTTGACACATCGCCCTGTTTTATGTGTTGGTTTCAGTTTATATAACTTATAAAGATGGCTACAAGCAAAAAGATAGGATCTTGTGTTTTTATATTGCATCACTAAAATGTTATAAATATTGTCACTGTAGAAAAAGAGGCTTAACTAAAAGTTAGGAGTTATATAGTATTACGCATGTCAACGAGGCATACGGTGGGAATGAAGTGGTAGTACATCGTTTTTGTGCAATGTTGGTATCAGTTATATTATAACTATTTTGTTTTTCATTGTGTAAGGACTGGTTAGTGGCATAAAGGTGTGCAATGTTTTGAAACCTTTTTTAAAATCAGTACCATGCTGTTCCCACTGTTAAAAGTCCTTGTAATTAGATATCAAAGTGACTGAAGGTTTTGGAGCACAGCCCCCCTCCCCGGCATGCTGCCAAGAACTGCCAGTCAACTGTCTGGAAAGGGCATCCATGCTGTTCCCTTTTTTACAAGAATGACATATTTCACTGATCATAATAAATTTTTTTTAGAAACAAGAAGAAACAGGCATGATGTGGAAACTACAGAACTGCCAAGGATCACTCTTATTAAGGAAATTATGTTTTAAAGCAGTGGCCTCATTCTGTATTACATGAGGCCAAAGTCCTCCAAATTTTAGATGTGTCCCTTTTCTTCCCAAAATTACCTTTTTTGAACTTTACATCATGATATGTTACTTTCTATTTAAAATAATAGCCTTGATTCTTTCATGCATGTTTGAGAAATGTTTTAATATCCCATGGCAACCATTCAGTTGAGCAAAACACCTGGGTGACCCTAGTGACGCCTTTGAGACGTAGTTCCTACTTGGAGCTGCAGTTTCCTAGTTCTGGGGCTTCCATCTCACAGAGTACCTGTTCTCCACGATTCCCCCACTGAGCCCCTTCAGTACTTGGAACCCATAAAAACTGCCTTAGCAACTACTTTTTAGACTCCTATTCTTCCAAACCAGAAAATAAATTAGACCAGCAGATACTTACTAATACTTATCTACCAACCTTGAATAGTTGTATCTAGTTTATTTACCTTGGATCAACATTATTAGTTTTTTCTTCTTTTGCTCTTTTTTTTTGGTTTGCTATTTTGTTTGTATTTCCTTTTAAATACTCTAAAGCATTTTGTATTGCTTTGTTGATGAAAATGTGCTATATAAATAAAATTACCTTTACCTTTGCAAGATTACATCTGTAATATTATACATGTCTGCCTTTAAGCTTGACCATACTGCGTACGGAAGAACTCTTAATGTAAAAAGAAAACCTCCTTAATCCACCTACATCTTGTCAACATCATTCCTTGCACAGTACAACAATATAGCAATTAGATGGATTGTTTTTGCACTCAGAATGATTTGTACCTGTTGTGTTTGAAATATTGAATCCCATTGCCTAGCTAATGATGCACTTACTGATGCTATTGTTGAGAAAATGTGAAGAAAACTAAAAACAAAACTGAAACAAGATTTTTTGTAAGTACTCAGGGGTAACAAAAAAATCATTAGACTTGCACTCAATATGTTCTTATCAAGGTCATTGTAATGTTCTATTACCACCCAAAGAGTGGTTAAAAAAGAAAAAGAAAGCATTTTAAGTTTGGGGGGATTCAATATATCAGAATAAATGTGTGTATTGTTGTGCACGCAAAAAAGTTGTATTCTGTAATTCAGGTAATATGTAAAGCAAACACTCAATTCTTAAAAACTATTGATATACTTACCTTAGCAGAAGAAAGGACAGAACATGGAGATCATTAATCCATGTTTTACTTCTTTACAGCACTGCACTTGAAGTAAACTAATGAACAACAAATGGCTCAAAACACACTTTATCCAGCATCGGATGATTGATGCAAGCTGCATTTTGGCCTTGCTTGCCTTTTTTTGTAATAGGAGAAAAATAAGCAAAGAAAAGAAATAAATAAAAGAAAGCCACAGCTCTTATATACAACCAATGTTATCAGACATTTATCTCTGTAGTATCTCAAAGATTCACACATTAAAGCATAATGTAAGTCATCTGCCCGCAAAGACCAGAACACATAAAGACCCAGAGGATATGAGATTAGGAAAGTTGATTAAAGCTAAATCTTCAGGTTTGGTTAAAAATATTCAAGATACACATTTAAGCTATTGTACATATTACATAACATTACCAAGGCTAAAGGCAAATGTTCACAATTATCAGTAATCTTGATAATGTCTAGAATATTATGGGTGAAAAGCATAGCACAGCACCTTCGTACATTAAGAAACTCACATGATCATGAAGTTATTGAGAAATGACAGGCCTGTACGTTAAGTGAGCAGTGAGCAGATGCTTAAAAATTGGGACTTGAAATAAGGTAGAGACAGTACAGCAAGGTCAAATACAAAATAAAATCTGTGCAGTTATAATAAACAGGCTATGCAAATTCTTAGAAATGTACAATTAAATAAGATATAAGATTTTAAATCTGTAAAAACTGTGCTATTTTTGCTTACAAACAGAATATTTACAAGAATATGGATATGTGCAAAGAGTAACAGATGTAAACAACTTATTGGGAATGTCGGAAGCACTGATGTTAAGAACAACAGTGCCTCTGGTGGTGAAGGAGAAAATAGGTTTTCTTGGACAAAAGCCCATCCATGCATGGAGCGAACATAATAACTTCATATAAAATAATGTGATGCAAAACAACTTCTTTCCAGATTAAAGTAAATCTGTTTTGCCCCCATTACCCCCATCAGCGAGTCTATTTTTATGAACAAATTAAATTTTTTCTGCCAACTGAGGCTTTGACCATAAGAGCTGAGAACTGTCAGTGCTATCAACATGAAGTTACACTATTCTGCAGTGAATGACAGCTTTAAAATCAAATGATGTGGAACAAAGCATGCTCAAGTTTTATGCTTAAGCTAGTCACATTATGTTCATTTAAGCACATGTTATCGTGAGATGTGTATGCCCTGTGTGATCAGGCTGTCACACTCATATTGTCTTAATATGCCAGTTTGTAGTGTGTGTGGGTGTTTGTGGGTGTGTGTGTGCGTGCACTTTTGTTGGTCCTGTATGTCTTTGTGTGGCCGTGTGAATGACTGGCGCCCTGTCCTGAGTGTATTCTGCCTCTTGCCCAATGACTGCTGGAGATAGACACAAGCCCTCCCACGACCCTGAAAAGATAAGTGGGGATGGACAATGGATGGATGGATGCCAGTCTGTCTTAGACCACTTATTGATTTGCAGACAGGAAAGAAATCAAGCAAAAGCATAGACTCCCACTATAAAAATAAAAATAAAAAATACTGCAAATATTCTACAATAAACGTCAGTTATATTTTTTTATGTCTTCCTAACTGTGTTTCAGTAAATGGTGACAAAATAAAGTTGGGTCCTTAAGGAGTCTCTTTTATCATAGTTTATAATTTTGAACAGTTCAGTGTTGAGAACTAGTTGTTTTTTAGTCTTTGACATGCCAATGAGTGTGGCATTGGGGAGTCTGTGAAAAAAAAGAAAAAAAAAAGCCAAAAGAATACAATTTCTGTATTTTTCCAAAACCGAATAAATTAAAGGGTGCTTTTTTCTACAGTTTTAAGTGTGGCAAATTTCTACTGCAAAAACCTACATTTTGTTTTTGGCATTATATTTTTTAACAAGTAAGTAGAGTAGTGTGAAAAAATAACAGTATATATATTTTATTTGTTCATTTTGAGGCTCCGCTGAGCTACACAGCACCCCAATAAAACGTCTTATTAAAGTGCAAACACCAACTTTAAAGTTAATCATGATTAGAGTTTATATTAATGGGTTATCCTTCTATCACAGTTTAAAATTTGGTTTTGGTGGTTTCCAGAAAGAGTCCAAACTAAATCAAAGACAGAAAGGTGTATCTAAATTATTATCATTAACAGCTCCGAAAGCCACAAACTGTGTTGTTGTGTCAGTGCCCATGCCCAATGTACTTCACTCTTCTATATGACGACAGTATAGATGAGAAAAGTACATTCTGATTTCAAAGCAACATGTGCTGCCTTCTGGAGATCTTTTCCACAAGTTTTTCAAAAAGACAATCTAAGTTGCATTCGGCACACGTTACAAAGGTGTAGTTGTTGAAAGAGAAAGTCCTGTCTGCAACTCTGACCTGTCCTGAACAGTCGGTGTGAGGAGAATTTTAAAGTGAAAACACAACGACGGTGATGCAGTATTGTAGAATGCAGAATGAATACTTGTAGTAAATGTTTTGTTTTAAACTGCAACTTCTAATCTGGTACATCCTTTTTGCTGATTTATATTATTTTACCAAACTCTTCTATCTATGTTTTGTTTATGGTAGGCTTTCCTGTTCATTGCTGATTCATCCTGATCATGACTGCACAACAGAGATGCACAATAAGAATTTAAATCTCTTGGTTTTGGAAAACTTTGTCCAGCCAATACGTTCTCTTCATATGGAGTCAAAATAAGTAGCTGTGGCTAAATCACATATGTTTGAGGGATCATAAGATTAAGACCACGTCTAAATATTTAGTCACAAATTCAAACTCCTTAGCATTCTATATTAGCAATCAGTAATGTTTGTATGACTGATGTGCAATCACCACGTGCATTCCCTGACTGTACATATCTAAGTTAATTCCAGTATTTCCAAAAGTCTGCCAACGTCTTACATTCCAACACACCCAGAAAACACAGCAATTAAAATCTCCAGAGAATAAAAAAGCTGTACTTCTTTCAGATTTTCTATATCTTGAATGTCAATCTTTTTATTGCTTTCTTAGAGTCTGAATGGACTGCACACGTCTCACATTTTCTGAAGTGTAATAATACTTTCATATAGCACAGATTCCATTTAAAACGTTTCTTACATTGTTTCGTCTCAATTTGTATGATGTTGATACTGAAACAGCAAACTGAGTCCTCCTTAGAAAGTAACAGCATACACACTTAAGAGGGTTGCTGTAAACACAACATTGTTATCTGCATTCATAATATGCATTCATAAAAAAGATTAAAATGTCTCAGTTTCCAACTGTCAGGGCTGATCAAGTTGGAAATTGCCCGATTCTGGTCAAATGTTGCATTTTTCTATGCATTACCCAAACTAATAAAATTGTGCTAATTTTACCTTAACATACAAAATGGTCTGAGTTTTGTCTGCAAGTGTAAAATTATTTTATGTTTTTGTAATTTTGCATGCAAAAAGTTTGCTGTAGAGATATGTCAAAAACCTTCATTTTGCTATTTATGCAACAAATACTTGGACCTATTCTGTTTTTTTTGTTGTTGTTTTGGAGTATGTCTGTGTCAATGCGTCCGTGTGTATGGATTTGCTATGCGTACTATAGTGGCTGTGTGCGTTTGTGTGTGTGAAATTTCTCTTAGTTTAAGTGCAGCTCCATGACTACTGCTCCCAGGGCAACAGCGGTGCTGGGAAGGTAGAGAAGACTCCGCTACACTGACAACCACCCCCATGACACAGACACACATGCACAGCCATACTGAGTTGTGAGCAGGAGACTTTTTCTCTCTTTTCTCTGTCTCCTCCTCTAACTCTTTCACTTTCTCTCAGTCTTTCTCTCACTTGTCTCCTCTCCAAGTTCCCCTCAACAACAGCCAGGCCAATTAAGAAATGGCTCTTGAAAGGGTAGCAATTATTCCTTTGCAAGACATAGACGGCTCCTGCTTGCCTCCGCACATTATTATCTTTCTGGTATCCTACAGTGAGGTGCCCGGCCAACCATTCACCGAAACGCCTTACACTTCTGCCAGCCTCACTGCTTCCTCTCTCTAGCTGGCTGTCTGTGCTGATGAGGGCCAGATTGTAAAGCATGGCAGGCTGAGGCCCAATGGTGAGCAGAGAAACACAAGATAATGGTTGGATTATTAAGGGAAGCCCTGTTGAGAAAAAAAGATTTTTTTTATATATCTTTGCCACCACCCAACCAACCTACATTTAGTCCTTTTTTTCTCCTCCCATCATTCCTTTTTTTTCATGTTTTGTGTCATTTATTTTTCCCCCAATGATCATCCTTGCCTGCCACATGCAAATGAGAGACACCACTGTGTGTTTAATGCTAATCAATACTGAGCAAATATTCATTTAAGAAGATGGCTGCATGGCGAGGAAGGGACCTGACCTACTTGAAATTCATGGAACTCCATGTTTTATTCTGAGGATTACTCTAGAAATGTGAATTCTTCCATGTTGCACAATATGTACATCATAATATCTTTAAAAATGCGCGTGCATGCCAACCAGCAAAGAAAAAAAAGAGAATGAGATGATAACAGTAAAGATAACAACTGAAGAGACCGAAATGTGAAGGGACTAGGTTGCTAGCAGTATAAATAATAGAAACCTCTCTCACTGTCATTACATAAGGCTTTTGTGTGAAAATTGTACACTACTGTAACCAGGAAGGAGGTGCAAATGGAAAAAGGCAAAGGCTGTAGGTGCCACAGACGTGGGCTCAATGATGGCTCCATCATCCATAAAAGCACATAAGTAGACACCTAAAGGGCTGGATTAAGAACCCCAGTGTAAGAAGAGCAGCATGGGACATGTAAAACAGCTTGTTAATAGAACCTCAATCCATGTGAGTCAATCATTCTGGGTATTTGGTGGAGAGAATAATAGCACTATGTTAAGCGCCTTTGGTTAAGACAAAGAATTACTTTAACTATTTTTTTTCTAAAGCTCAAAACATCAGAAGTTATTACTAAATGTGGAAAGACTAATAGTCTACATTTAATTTAATATGTGGACTATTTCCCTTTTGTGTTTTGATAAAACGTTGTAGTTCGATCTGAATTAGGAAACTGGTTAGAGACCAGAATCAAACAGTTTTTATGTTGACTAGTTCTGAGTGGTCAGAAAATCCAATTTCCCCTCTATTTCTATGAAACAAATGCGCCATGGCTACCAGTTTACACAAACAACAACTATCTTTGTTGTGGATGATTTAAATAAGTCCTACTAAAAGTTAACATTTTTCAAAATTTTTGGAATTTACTTGCCACATGCCCTGTCACACTAATATATGCATCTACTATGCATTTGCATTTAGTACAGTCTAAGATTTCATATCTATATTATCTCACAATGTGGAAATTCATTTGAGTCAGCGGCAAAGAGAAAGGCAGAAGCAGATTCACACTTCACAGAACAATCAGGAAAAGCAGGAGTCACAAAAAGTTTTAATAGACTTTATAGTAAAGAGGGATGTTACCCAGGAGGAATGAAATGAAATGGAATTTATTTTTAACATATCTGTGTAGTTACCAAGGCTTATTCAGATTAATGAAATTAGAGCATCAGCAGAGTGAGGTGGCATTGATCAGTGGAGTTAATCTGTCAACATGTGTTGGGCAGATGAAAAACTGTGCAATATAGCATAAAACATAAAAAAAATATAATAATCTTTTTTGTTGAAGGAGTGAGGGAGCAGCGATTGCAACTGGCTTCTATGCAGCCAATTATGTCTGGAAACCAATGCCTGAAGTCTCAAAATGTGATATAGACTATATTATTGCTTTCACTGAGACCTGCAGTTCTGTGAAGTTCTTATTTTATTTTATGTGGGTCTGGAAATAGGGGATACCTCAAATCTGTGCAGCAGGGATGCCCACAGTTTTGAGATTGCAAGATTCTTATAAATGCCCAACTCACAATAATCTACTGTCTGAAGGTAGGGTGTCTCCTGTCTCAGAAGCTCTGTTTTTAAATAAAATTGAACTGAAACTAAACTATTTGTGCTTGATAAAAGTAATAGTATAATAAAAACACATCTACACAACACCTCTCGGGGATCGAACCCCTGTGTCCCACATGGCAGGCAGCCACAGGCACCACTCTTCAAGAGAGGTGAGGATGAATTCAATGCACTTTTGCAATCGACCTACAAATCACAGTCGTCCTGATGCTATACGGTAACAGCTTGGGTGCTACAGAAACATTCCTGAAAGGATGCCCATGGCATAGAAATGAAATGTTGCACAAAGAATTTGTCCTTATTGTGTCATATGAATAATGTGTGCGGCAAAATTTTATAAAGATAAATTATTGACTGTAGCGAAAAAAGGTAACGCTCGAAAACATATTATTCCAGAAGTGATAAGACATCTAATCGCGGTGTGATCACCCTCGCCCGACAGAGATTTCTGTAGAGTATTTGCTCTCCAACATCTAAATACCAGTTCTGAAGCTTTCCTTGTGTCAGGTCACAGCTAAAACACAGGACAAACTCAGAGTTTTTTGGGTTTTTTTAATAACTCTGCAGCAGCAGAACACGGATAGTTCACAAAGTAATATGTATGTACATACATACCCCTGAACTTACTCTGTTTTCACCAACTCTGATTTCTGAAACAGGCCCCCGGTGTGACATCCACTCTCTAATATAAATAATTAATCACTGCTTACAGCAGGAGGCTGCAATAAATATTCTGAATCCTGTTTCTTTTATTTTAAAATACAGTTCTTAAAAAGAAATCTCAGAGGGTAAAAATTTGAATTTGCAGGTCTACAAAATCTCTACAGTAGTTTTTGTTGTTCTTTGTTATTAAGAGAAAAGTGCACCAAAGTCTACAAACCTTTACTGTAACCTCCTCTAATCTTTATATTTACAGAACTTGTTTACATCTTTCATCACAAGAAAGATGTAAACATCTTAAAACACCTTAAAATTGTAAAGGATTACCTTTCCTCTATAAAGGTCTTCAGTTTCTTCTTTACCTGGCACAGATTATTCTTGGTAGTATCTTGGTCAAAAAAAAAAAAAATCTTTAAGTTCAGTTACGCTCAAAATAGGCTTCCATGTTAGATTTTGGATTCGTACGTCTGCATCACTAAGCTTATTGTCTTAAACACTGAATTATGAGTAAAATTTTCTTTCTTGTGAGTGACACTGCATTTCCATCACAGAGAATCAGTCAACATGGCTTTGCTAGATCTTCTGGTAATGTCTCAGTGAGGCATTAACAGCCAAGAAGCTTGTGTAACCGGGTTCTGCTTCACTCCACTGTACCAGGCCGGCCCAAGTAACCCCTCGACTCTGCGTTGTGTAGATTTTTAATGAAGACGAGGAGTTTCTGGGTGAACAGTCAGTTTATTTCCTGAACAAGAACATATCAGGGGTTCGAATCAGTGCAACGGGTCAGCTTCACTCAGCACACTCTCGTGTAGCTTTCACAGACTGGCCGTAATTACAGTAAAACATTTGTATTTTCAATATACAATGGAGAATACAATAATAAATGATGTACCTGAACAAGAACATATCAGGGGTTCGAATCAGTGCAACGGGTCAGCTTCACTCAGCACACTACAATAGAGCATTATGTTAGCCTTTAACTTAGCACAAGAAGTCTTTTATAATTTTGACAAAACTAAAAGTACAAAAATTAGTGCCAGACACACATATAGTAAATAGTTATTATACACTATTAGTCTAAGTTAATAAAAATGATGTTTTATTATGTTGCTAACACTTTTTCTACTGTGTACTGAAAAATCCAACTCACCTCTCGTGTAGCTTTCACAGACTGGCACTGATTACAGTGGCCAGCAAAATATAACCAGCCACACAGAGAGAGAGGGCGCTATTTCCCCATTGCACTAATAAATATAAAACAAGTGGAATTATACAACTTAAACCTAAACACTGTTACATTCCCCCCTGCTGAATTCCACTTGCACCCCAAAAGAAAAAAAAATATGTATATATATTACAAACAAAAGCAACAGCCCCATTAAAAAAACAGACTAGATACACCACAACACCCAAAAGAGAACAAAAACAAAATAAATATTCAAGACAATTTTCCAATAGCATATCCTCAGCCATTGAGATGTGAGAAATCTGCTCAGCAAATTCCAGGCAGTACAGTTACAAAGAAAATCCCAGTCAGATGACTATTCTCAAAAGAATCAGTACAAGAAGAAGTTGGCCAGACCCCTTCATCGCACATGTGGGAAGCATAAAAAAAAAAACAACCCAAAAATATGCAGATTACATATTTTATCATATTATAACCATACGCCATCCTGACACAGATAAATGAAAACAAAAACACCCTGTTCATTCTAAAACACCATTGTCTATTGCAAGTATAATCAAACAAATTCTCCTTACTCTAAAAAAAAAAAAAACTCAAACTGTTTCTGTTTTCTGGTGCATCATCTCAATCAATCTAGAAACAGGCTTAAGTAACCTTCCCACCCTTGATCTTGTGCGAGTCCCCACCACCCTGTCAACAACTGTATGGTCTCCAATGGGCACAACATTTTCAGGTGAGACAGGAACCGTAACTAAAGGCAAACAGGTTGGATCACACTCAGCAGTGACTGCTGCCTCCAAAGCAGAAGAGCATGTAGCTGGATCCAAGGACATTACCAAGTCAGATCGTTGTTCATCACCGGTCAAATTTTCTCGTACCTCAGCATCAAGAGAGGGGACAAAGCCGGAGCCCAGTTGATGCTCCACAACAGTGTCTTCTGGTTCAATATCCTCGGTCACCAGCAACTCACTGGACACCTCAGATGGCAAGTCAGAAACCCAAGCTCTTGTCCTGTACTCAGCAGATGCCACAGACACACCACACACAGCCTCTCCATCGCCATCCGCCATCAGTGAACTAGATTCAGAAGACACATCCACTTCATCCTGCAGCAAAGCATCCTCGACAGGCAGAAAGTTCACTGGCATTAACAGGTTACGATGTACAACCTTCACCTGCCCGGTGGAAGCATTCTGTAGTTTAAAGGTGTGACTTGTGTCATTCTTGTCCACAACTGTATAGACAACATTCTCCCAGCGATCAGCAAGTTTTCTCTTGCCACGTCCCTTTTTGTTGGCCAAAAGAACACGGTCTCCAATCTCCACTGGGGATCCCCGGACTTTTCGGTTGTAAAGATCTGTGTGGCGCTGCAATTGTTTGCTTGCCGTCCTTTGTGCAATGTCCATTGCCTCCTTGAGGTCTTTCCTTAGTGTCTGGACGTATCGGTCATAATCTGTGATGTCATGACAGTCAATGACAGAGCCGAAGATTATATCTATTGGGAGTCTTGGAACTCTGCCAAACATCAACAGAAATGGAGCAAAGCCAGTTGTCTCGTGGACAGTGCAGTTGTATGCAAAGGTGAGGGCTTTCAGCGCATCAGGCCATCTTTGCTTAGCTTTTGGAGGTAAGGCACGAATCATATTGCCCAAGGTGCGGTTCATCCTTTCACAAGAACCATTACCCATTGGGTGATATGGAGTCGTGTGGGACTTCTGAACACCAGCAACACGCAACAGTTCAGAAATGAGTGTGCTCTCAAAATTTGCTCCCTGATCAGAGTGTAAGCGTTTCGGAAAGCCGTAGATACAGAAATAGTTATGCCACAGTTGGTGCGCCACTGCCTTGGCAGACTGGTTGGGGCATAAAAAGGCATGTGCCATTTTCGTAAAATGGTCTGTAACCACAAGCACATCCACTGATTTGTTCGCAGAGTCCTCAGCCGACCAAAAGTCTATGCAGACTAGTTCAAGGGGCTCTGATGTCTTGATGTTCTCTAAAGGTGCTCTAGCCTCTGGTTCTGGTGACTTGCTAACAATGCACCTCTTGCAGCACCTCACATACTCTGCTACATGTTTAGCCATGCCAGACCAATGAAATCTTTGCCTGGCCAGATAAAGGGTTCGTTGTTGGCCTTGGTGGCCTGCTTCATCATGGACTCCCTTCAGAACAGTAGGACGCAGGGCAGATGGGACAACATACAGGTAGGTTTTCGTCTTTGTTACAGGGTTCTTGAAGATTCGATACAATACACCATCTTTCACAGTCAACTTGCTCCATGCCTTCAGAAGTCTAATTGTATCAGGCGCTTCTTTGGCACGTTCTCTCCTTGAAGGTCTTCGCCCCCTTTCCACATAGAAGATTGCCCTACACAGTGTATCATCACACCGCTGCTGCCTCACTAGCTCGTCATGCGAAAAGATGTCAGAATCAATTTGGTTTGGTGTGAGCAAAGTCTGAGAGAACTGAGGGAGAAGGAGAGCATGTGGCCACACCTTGGACTCATGTGCTGTATGAACTTGAAAAACAGCTCCCACCTCAGAAGATGTCAGACCCCCGGCCTGTACAACAGCTGTGCACTGAGAAACAATAGGCTGATCATTGCCTGGGGACTCCTCAGGTGAGTGAACCGTCCATCTGAAAGCCTCCTGCACCCCACCTGTGGCAACCACCTCTGCCTCAGCCAGCAGATCATTGTAAGGCACTCTTATTAGACGATGGGAGGCAGTTGGATGCACAAAGGGTTCCCTGCTCAGTGCATCAGCAACCACATTTTTAGGACCAGGAATGTATTTTATGTCAAACTGAAAAGGTGCCAGCTTTGCAATCCACCTCTGCTCACATGCATCTAATCTTGGCTTAGACAGTATGTAAGTCAGAGGGTTATTATCGGTCCATACTGTGAACTGATGACCCCTAAGCCAGTGATGAAACTTATCGCACACTGCCCATTTCAGGGCAAAGAACTCCAGCCTATGTGCTGGATACTTGGATTGTGCATGACTGAGTGTCTTACTGGCAAAGGCGATTGGCCTTGATGTTGAAGTTCCAGCTGTAACTTGTGACAACACAGCACCAAGGCCACTGCTGGAGGCATCAACCGATAGAAGGAAGGGCTCCTCGAAGTTCGGATGGGCCAGGAGCACTCGATCCAACAAAGCCTGCTTCAACTTGAAGAACGCTATCCTGCAGTCATCAGTCCAATCCTCCTCACACAGCTTTGCACGGGCCTTCTGGCGCCTTCTCCCTGGACCACGTGGACCTTTGTCCCCAGATGTCAGCCGGAACAGAGGTTTTGCAATGGATGAACAGTTCTCAATAAATTGTTGGTAATACATGACCATTCCCAGGAACGAGCGGATCCTCCGCTGTGATGGAACCTTAGAACCATCTTCCATGAGGTCTGTTTCCGTAAGGGATGTAATGGATGCTATTTTGTCAGGATCTGACCTTATTCCATCAGCATTAACAATGTGCCCTAGGAATTTCACAGATTGCCTCAAGAAGTGGCACTTCTTTGGGGCCAATTTAAGATTGTGAGCTTGTAGTCTCTGGAACACCACGCGCAAGCGCTGCAGTGCGGCTTCTTCTGTGGGGGCAAAAACCAGGACATCGTCAAGATAACACAGCACACTGAGGAAGTTCTGATCTCCAAAAATGCCCAACATCATCCTCATAAAGGTCGCCGGACTGTTACACAGTCCCTGTGGCATACGATTGTATTCATATAACCCAAATGGTGATGTGAATGCTGTGTACTTGCGGTCCTGTTCATGCACCTCCACATTATAGTAGCCTGAAGTCAAGTCCATTGTAGAGAAAAATCCATTTCCTCCTAAAGCAGCCAGGGCATCTGCTGGATGCGGAAGAGGATGGGCATCTTTGACAGTTCTAGCGTTAAGCCAGCGAAAGTCATTACATATTCTTAAATCACCAGACTTCTTTAAACTAAGACCAAAGGTGATGCAAATTCACTGCAAGACTTACGAATTATTTCCCGTTCCTCCATTTCATTCAGAGCTTGTCTTAATTTGTCATATTGAGTTGGTGGCACACGTCGGCAAGGCAATCGGAATGGCTTGTCATCTACCACTCGAATCCTATGAAGATAGCCTGTAGCTTTGCCGCAATCTAGTTTGTCTCTCGAGAAAATTGACTCAAACTCAGCTATGAGGTCAATTAGTTTCTCTTTGCTAGCTTGTGAAACTTCACATGAGTTGATATCAATGTCAGACAGCCCCAGATTTTGCAGTACTGCATGCAAAGAGCTGTTGTCACCCATTGCTTTCTCTGAAGATGGATGATCAGGCAAGGTAGAGACATCAGTGACTAGACTCTGTTCATCATTGCACTGTACTGAGTCAGTAGTTGGCAGTTGTATATTCTGTTGTAAGCAGGAGCCAGTGAGAGTGAAGCTCTCCACTGCTGCACAGGTAAACACATCAGCCAACTTCATGTTTCGTTTAAAAGGATTGGCTTGTCAAAGGGGTTTAACACCTTTACTGGGAGCCACCCATCACCATTAAGATGTGCCACAGTTCTTCCTGACCTTGGCTTTGACCTTGCTGCTGTGGGTTCGATCACTACAGTACTGCCAACGTCCTCATTATCTCCTAGCTGTAGCCGCCCCAGACCAGGTGCTCTGTCAAAGGTTCCAAGGTTATGGCTTTCTTTAGCTTAACAGTTCCAATCTTATCACCGGCACTCTCTGGAACCACCACTTCTGACATTAAACTTAGCACATTGTGATCAGACACATCTTCTGCACTTAAGGTCTTGCTGCATTTCTCCCCCAAATTTTCTTTTGTCTTCAGGTGATTGACCAAATGCCGCATAAGGTTGCTGCCTATGATAAGGTCCTCACTTTGTCCTGCAACCACCAACATAGGAACAACAACTTTGCAGTCATACATTTCCACTGTAATGTCACACACACCTGATGGGATTGTCTTTGAACCACCACAACCAATCAGTACAACATCAGTGGGTTGCAAGGTGGGGGACTGCAACACTGCATGATCTAAGAGGTGGGGCATCAGATTGGTACTGAGGGTGCAGGCCATGGAGCCACTATCAAGCATTGCTTTAACAGATACTTTGCCACCAAGGGTCACATTTTCATAGAACAGTTTGTCGTGTTGTTTCAGTCTTTGGGTGTTCTGAAGTACTGGTCGATGACCAAGCTGTCGTTCTTCACAGACAGTTTGGTATACAGACTCCAAATCATCAAAATCAGTCTCTTGGGGCACAATTTCAGGCCTAACACTTGCCCCTTCCACATGTAGGCCAACTAGTTTCCCAGCTGATGTGCAGCTGATTCAGGCCCTCTTGTTTTGTTAGGCACGGCCCTGGGGCACCGAGCCCGTGTGTGATCAGCGGCATAGCAGATGAAGCACAGCTGATTGGCTCTACAGTGATAATAGGTAGAGTGTGCTGTGTCACCACAAATTACACAGGGCATGACTTTGTGTGTTTGGTTTCGATGAGCTCTGACATCTTCTTTAGCAGGTGGCTTTGCTTGTCGAGGCTGACCCTCCAGGACTTTCTCCAACAGAGCTATCACATGATCAAGGCGATCAGCAGGCGCCGGTGCATTAAGTCCAGTAGATGATACTGAGGTAGAGGTCGGCGATGGTGTGGCACACGTACTGCTGCATGTCACCTGTTGCACATGAGGACTCACCTCCTGTCGCTGAAAACTTAAAGCACTGGGTGCACTCAGCTGAGGGCCACATTTCTGATCTTTACTATGCTCCAGCAACTTCTCATGTACATCAGCAGGTGTCCACTGCTGCAACGGCTTGCATTTGAAAATAAGCGACAGTTCTGAGTCTGGGCAGTGACGAATGAACATTGCAGTCAGTTCTTTTGTCAGATATGCAAAGGACTTATTCTGTCTTTTGAGACAGTCCTCTGTGAGTTCCATGGCTCTGTTCAGCCGGAGCCAGTAATCAAAAGGTGTCTCACCTAAGGTAGGTAATGTTGCATAAAAATCAGCCAAAGGCATGCTCGAACAGGCAGTGTCACTAAAGTGCTGTTTTAAGATCTCGAAAATAGGTTTTGGGCCTTCCTTAAGAGATAAGGATGGCTTACTACGTATGCCCACCCTGACTATCTCTCTTGCCCTCCCTGCCAGTTTACTAAGCACTTCATCAGCTTGTTCAGCTGTCTGTACCCCTTTTTTCTTCAAATAGGTCATTAACATTTCCTCCCATTCCTGAACACTGCATGTGTCACAACCATCCCCTCTAAAACACACAGGTTCTTTAACATCAGATTTCACAATCACATTTAAAAGTGAAGGTTCTGAGAGCACATTACTGGCAGACCCAAGACTGTTTCCCAGTCCACAGCCCAAGCGAGACTCAATGCAAGAGGCAATGCTTTCTCCAATAGAAACCCCAATTTGCGTTGCTATCTCTGCATAAAGGCTCTCCTTTGTAGATTTGGTGTCCGATTTAGAATGATGGGACTCATCACAGTCACCATCAACAGGTTTGTCATTTAACTCAGCAAAGACGGGCCTAGGTGTGGATGAGACTGGGGCTGCCAGCAAACCTGCTCTACCCCTGCCAAATGACTGTAGTGGGGTAAAACTAACATTCCCCCTCCCTCTGCCAAAACCAGGAAAGTCTGTCATGATTCAGATCTGCTTCGTTCTTTTTTTTTCTTCTAAACAGATGTACAGAATCCCACCTCAGTGTTCCAATAGAAAACAGCAAATGGCGGGAATGAGGGAAATCCCACGGGGTTTCCCCACAGTCCACGTGGTGACTCCAACCACTGTCCAGGAAATAGACAGCACCAATGCAGATACAGGATCGCAGAAGCTCGGGTCACGGCACCAATGTAACCGGGTTCTGCTTCACTCCACTGTACCAGGCCGGCCCAAGTAACCCCTCGACTCTGCGTTGTGTAGATTTTTAATGAAGACGAGGAGTTTCTGGGTGAACAGTCAGTTTATTTCCTGAACAAGAACATATCAGGGGTTCGAATCAGTGCAACGGGTCAGCTTCACTCAGCACACTCTCGTGTAGCTTTCACAGACTGGCCGTAATTACAGTAAAACATTTGTATTTTCAATATACAATGGAGAATACAATAATAAATGATGTACCTGAACAAGAACATATCAGGGGTTCGAATCAGTGCAACGGGTCAGCTTCACTCAGCACACTACAATAGAGCATTATGTTAGCTTTTAACTTAGCACAAGAAGTCTTTTATAATTTTGACAAAACTAAAAGTACAAAAATTAGTGCCAGACACACATATAGTAAATAGTTATTATACACTATTAGTCTAAGTTAATAAAAATGATGTTTTATTATGTTGCTAACACTTTTTCTACTGTGTGCTGAAAAATCCAACTCACCTCTCGTGTAGCTTTCACAGACTGGCACTGATTACAGTGGCCAGCAAAATATAACCAGCCACACAGAGAGAGAGGGCGCTATTTCCCCATTGCACTAATAAATATAAAACAAGTGGAATTATACAACTTAAACCTAAACACTGTTACACTTGCACCTTTCCTCGTCGTAGAAAACATCCCTTAGTTACCTGACAAGTTCAAATCTGGATAGACCACCAGGGAATGTTGTCCTACTTCCTCTTCTTTATTCTGCTCATAAAGTTGAGCATCTCTAAGACAGAAAACCTGAAGAAATAGATCAACAGTAAACTCAAAGAAAGCTCAGGCTGCCACAGTGTCTCAACAAAACCATGTTGTGTTAAGCAGAAACAACCAGTGACGTGCGGTCAGGGGAGGCAGGTGAGGCAGTGCCTCACCTGCCATCATGGAAAGAAAGAAAATATATAATCATAAAGTAATTTAAATTGTTATATTCATCCGGTGGTTTGTACTAAAAAATATTTATTTTTCATGTAGCTTCACCAATTTCGATTTTTATTTGTTCAAAATCGCTGAATTTTCTTATTTTCCCATTCAAATGCTTGGAAGCGATGCCGGTGAGGCAGCAGCGAGCTCTGCCTCACCTTGGATTGCGCAACCCCTGGCTCTGCGCTGGCTGCTAAGCGGAGAGAGCATGTTGCTGTACGGCGTCAATAAAATGGTTTAAACTAATTTAATATGTGAACTTATTTCCAATAATTTAGCTTATGTATATAATGTACAGTGCTTTTTGTCACCAACTGTGTTTGTGTAACGTGTTTCGTGTAATGAGCGATTATAAACGGCAGAGAACAGGTTCGAGGTGAGGCAGGCAGTTCTCTTGCCTCATGGCAGGCGCTCAAGATCCCAGACGTTCGTCTTGTTCACTCCTCAACTGCCGAGTAAGTGACAGCGAGCTAGGCTAAACGATTCGGGAAGCAAGTCAAGTGCAGCGATAGATTATAATAGAGATAGTGATTTTTTTCCTCTCGCTTATCCCGACTTTCGACATGGATGACTACATTACAACACCAAAAAAGTTTTCTCAAGTGGACTTTCAATCGAAGCAGGAGATAATATGTGTGTTTTGTGAGCTACAGTTTGTATACTCTCGCTTGAGGACATTTTTCTATACAAGAAAGAGACAGTGGAACCAGTATTTTTTTTAAATCGATGTTAAGGAATTATTGACTTAAAACAAGTTCCAATATCTTGCTGAAATCTTACTTGTAAGTTAGTTTTGTACTAAAATATTTGAAGTAGAAACTAGACCAAAAATACTGTATTTTTGCAGTGCACTTAGACTGGCAGGTTTCTGATCACCAGCAAAATTTTTTTTGTGAAACTCTAAAAGAGACTGAGGATAATCAAAGCTTTTGCCATAACTTTTACACCATTTTAATTGTTAAAATAGACTTTTTTATGTGAGATTGGGTTGGATTTCTGGGGGGCTAAGAGCAGAGTGACCACAGACTTTGAAAGAGGATCCCACTTCTCACGTACACACCTGTCTGCTTGGGATGCCACTTCACTTCAAACCCGTTCTCTGTCTGTGGATCTGGAGTCTGGAGCCTTGCAGGAAGTGCATTCCCTTGTCTGCCACTCAGTGTAAGGATGCAGAAGTGAAACATAACCTGTAAACTGCTGTCAATCTATGCATCTATTTGCAAATCTGATTCTGATGACGTCAGTGCCTCACCAGCCATGAACCTCACCGCACGTCACTGGAAACAACAGACTACAGCTACCCATCGCAAGGTTGGAGGAGGAATTTGGGACCTCCTACACAAGAAAGGGACTAGATTACTGAGACTGCAGTAATCCTTACGTTTTAGTAACAAGCACTACAGTGGTGAGAAGCAGGAAGAGGAGAGCTCAAATGAGAAGACATTTCTAAAGGGTCTGAGGTGCAAGGGAGCAGGTTTATTATGAACTAAGCAACATAATGATATTAGCAAGCCTTAAAGGAAGCACATATGTCATCTAGATATGCACTTAGTGAATTAGAATGTATTTTGGGAAAGCCCGTTTGGAAGTTTAGAAATACCTTTTTAAAAAACCTACATACTGTTAATGAAGCCAACATCTCTGTATTCATTTCTTATTGGTCTGATGTGATTATATATTCTCCATTAACTTTAAGCAAAAATCATCACTTAAAGTCAAGACATCAAATCAATCTTATGTGTCCTTTTCTGGCCTGATGAGCATGACCAATTTTTTTCTGAATTGTACAGATATACGGTAACTTTTCATGGAAGCTCCTGTTAATTAAATTAAGCATGTTCTCCATTCAAGCTTGATTGGCTCCCACTTGATTGAGAATGTACAAATGTACTTTCATGTTACAATTAATTATAATTTTTAAAAATCTCTTTATTTTACAAAGTATAATACTTGCATTGGGATCTGATAAACTTTTAGGTATTTCTACACAAATAAATAGATAAATTCAAATTTCTCTGCAACAGCTTTATAAAAAATATCATCTTCCATAATGATTAAAAATTTTAATCTGCAACATTAATGTTAATTACTTTTAATAAACTGTGCTCTTTGGGACATTTTTCTCATTATCCAGTCAAGTTGTATTCATGATAGATTTTACTTTTGATGGCTTTATGGAATTTTTGTAATGTTGTAAATGAAAAATGCTTTGTCTGAGGAAGAGAAGTAGAATGGTTGAGTATGAGGCAGTAATTCACTCCTTTTTACTTCAACTCTGACATATACGCCTTTCCTGTCTTTTCACGCTCTCCAGAAGACCCTTGTTTGGCCGCATCACACTCCCCGAGAGAAATCATTTGAAGGCCGTTCTACCGTGAGTGTCCACACACCTGCACACAGGCACCTCGTTCTTCCCCCTGTCTACGACAGACATCTGTAGAAAGGCTTTTCACCTTTAGCTGGCCCCAGTGGCCAAATAAAAAAAAAAGAATGAAAATATCACTTGGGCATGTTTTGTGCTGTTTTTAGAGAAGTTGCATTGTTTGGATAGTTATTTTTTTTTTACAGTTGGCTATGACCTTTTATTGGCAAATATTTATTTTTCTTGTGCTCTTATTTTGTAACTGTAGTCAGTAGCTAAATAAACTTATTTATTCCTCTTGCTGTCACAGAAAGAATTGACCACAGTCTATTCAATCAATGGTCTCTGCAGCCCTTGTTAGCTGTGTGTTCCCCCATGCAAGTCTTACTTAAAGAGGCTAATGTGGGGATTTAACGCTGCCTGGCAGCATGACTACAACTTCCTGAACAAGAAGTTACATTTACAGTGACATTTGAAAAACTACGTGAAAGCCTAAAGATGCTATTTTTTGAATTTAGGTCCTGACGAATAGAAGTTTCTTGAAATATTCAAGTCCAGTCAAAGTTATTCCTATGGCATATTTCAGTTAGGAGGCAATCCAAAGTGATGGAAATATAAAACAGAAAACAGCAATAATATTTACCTTTGCAGTCGTAATCTCTATAGCTTGGAACCAGTGTGAAGACTTTACAACTGGGTTGATATTCTCTGCTTTCCCAGTTTTATTGAGAACGTAGGCAGGAACTTTCTGGCTCAATGGGTGGAGTCTGATTGACTTTTTAAAAGTAATAAATTAGAAATGTTGTCCAGGCCTTCTAAATCCTTTTCAATATTTGATTAGAATGAACTTGGAATTTTTTCAAATTTATTATTTATTTAGTATTTTTACCTGGTTATTTTCACTAATTTTTGTGCTTTTGTTTTATCGCATTAATTTAGCCACGAATCATTAACACTTAGACTTACATAAGCGTAACATTCGGATTTAAATTGAAGAGATGAGCAGATTGTATATGATCCCATATTTGAAAGGGTTCAACGTCTGAGGTATTGCTGTCAGTTACGTTATGCTCTCTCTAAACAGATGATGTATTTGAGTAAAAAACATAGAAGTGCTTGTTCAAGAGTACTTTTCATGTTTAACAAAAAGTAAACAATTAACAGCCTCTTTTATCTGCTTTATCTAGGAAAGAAAAATAGTGAAATATATAAGCTTTGACAAGTAGTAAAGTATATGAATGATGATTGGCAAATTTATTTATTTATTTATTCTTTTGTTCTCGGAGACCCAGCCATTTCCATGAAGTGTTACTTTACCACAATCCATCCGCTCCCTTAATGAACAGATAGTGACAGTGGGCAGTTGATTGGATCAAGTTGTTAAGTTTGCATCAATACTGAACATGCAAAGTTAACAACTTGCATGTTGTTAACTGATTCTTACCAGGAAGAAACTTTCAGTAGGGTCAGTATGAGCAGCCGTCTCCATTTCCAACTAACAGTCTGAGAAGACAACCCTGATGAAAAACAGAGTATATGATTTTCTCCCTTTAGCCTTTCTCTTTCCTCGTTCAAAGCAACTGAACAAACTATCGTGGCACTAACTCTGTTATATACTCTGTTTTTCATTCATATACTTTACTACTTGTCAAAGCTTATATATTTCACTATTTTTCTTTCCTAGATAAAGCAGATAAAAGAGGCTGTTAATTGTTTACTTTTTGTTAAACATGAAAAGTACTCTTGAACAAGCACTTCTATGTTTTTTCAGGGTTGTCTTCTCAGACTGTTAGTTGGAAATGGAGACGGCTGCTCATACTGACCCTACTGAAAGTTTCTTCCTGGTAAGAATCAGTTAACAACATGCAAGTTGTTAACTTTGCATGTTCAGTATTGATGCAAACTTAACAACTTGATCCAATCAACTGCCCACTGTCACTATCTGTTCATTAAGGGAGCGGATGGATTGTGGTAAAGTAACACTTCATGGAAATGGCTGGGTCTCCGAGAACAAAAGAATAAATAAATAAATAAATTTGCCAATCATCATTTTAAACTAAATTTGAGTGCATTGTTTTAAAAAGACCAAGCTGTAAAGTAAGTAACCGACTCTAAATTTACCTATATGATTGCACTGCATTTACTATGCAGATCTATAAATAAATTACATGTTTGTCTTGCAAAGCCCCTTGAGATGACATCTGTTTTGAACTGAACTGAGTGATGATTCTTCAGCAAATATTTACATAACTGGATTGGACTAAAATATAAAAAACAAATACAGCTAATAGCCTCATAAAAATAATGTAAAGGACATTTGTATGCTGACTGGAATAACTGCAACAATCTGAAGAACACCAAGAGTGCAGAATGTCGAATCGCTAGAAGCAGCAGCTGTCAGCCAACAGTTTAAATAAATGGGCGCCTCCTCCCCTGTCCAACGAGCCTGCTAATTGTATTTTCTCTTACTTAGTAGCATTTGTTGGGCTCTATCAGTCTTGTCTGGCACATAGAAAATGACAGTCTACTGAGTTGACATTGTGAATGGTATTAAGGTCAGGCCCCTCCTGTCCTTTAAGGGGAAGCCGTTTGTTCAAACATTTTGCTTTGCCTCATTAAGCCCCCTGAAAAAGGCGGAAGATTCGGTCCTCCATTATTTTTTGGCTAACTGCCACATCATTTACATTATGTGAGAAAAGGTGAAAATCATTTCACTGGAAATTTTGCTAATTTCATGCATATTGATAGAAAACAGGGACAGCATCTTGCAGAGATATTACAATGTCAGCATAAATTGTAGAGAAAGTCGCCCAGTTGTATGAAGTCCAACAATTACTTAAGTTGAAAATGTTCCCTTTATGAAGAGTAGGATGTTTACAGCATCTTCAGGAACATTTGAGGCCTTTTTTCACTGTGTGTGACATTTGAAGGTAAGTATCTTAATTTTTCAGAAGCTACCATAACCTTTTCCTTAGCAACACTTTCAGCTATAGCTCTTCACAAATAGAAAAGTTTATTATTGAGTCTTGCTCTCTAAATGTTCTCTAGAAAGTGAAATCAAAAAATCCAGTCGCACGGATGATTTTCATTTGTTAGCTTGTTCGCGAATGATACGTAATGGTGCCGGAAATATCCGGGCCACTCTCTTGCTTCTTGTTCTCAAATGTCAATGTAACACAGTGTGAGTATAAACGCTTAACATTTAGTGGCAAATAATGGAAGGTGGACAAGGCATTTGTAGTGCTGACATTTTAGATCAGTGCTCATAATGTGTTCTGGGGAAGCTGTAAAACAGCTAATGTGTTAGACGGTCTCAGTGGCCTAGAATACCGCTAAATTAAGGGGGAAAGCAGACAGGGGAGGAAGAGAGCTGGATAACAGCTGAGGGAAACAAAAAGAGCTAAGTAGGAAGGGGAAGAAGAACTGCGCTAAGTGTTTCCCCCCTTTTTTTTGTTTTTTTTTTTCAAATCTTCAGCTAAGAGAGCCACGAGAAGAGAGAGTTCTCCCCGGAAGAAAAATTGCCATTGTCTTGTGCAGAGACAGTGGTAAATGGTGCGTCATTTTGCAGTAATTTACAAATCGCGGAGTGGAAACAAAATTAGATTAAGTGGGTCTGTTGAAATGGACCTGCTAAACATCACTATTAATTATGTTGCTGTCAGGAGAAAAGAATATTTATTTTCATGGGAGAGAGTGAAATCATGCCATAGGTGACTGCTTTGGTTTTAGGAGAGTCATTTTTCATGTGCACATGCACATCTTAACAGAACAACAGGGAAACACGGTCATTCAATCAAAGGCCCCTAACGTCTACATTATTGTTCAGGGCAATAAATGGCTTAACCTGACTTCTGGGTGAGAGGGGACAGCCGCGACCAATGTTGCAATGCCACTGCTGACATTAATCAGGGAGAAATGGTTTGACATGCTCTGATTGGCCAGATAAATGTTGTGTACTTTACAAAAGCTGCGTGTGAGCATGTGAATAAATGTTGCCGATAATGGTCAGCGACATGACATTACTCACTTGCACGGCTCCTCTAAAAAAAATAATAATAAAAAAAAAGAAAATCTGAAGAAAATCATCAGCATGTTGTTTACAAAAGCTGCAAACATGCGCATACATTTCCATTTGGAACCGAATCGCACACCACATGTGAAGCAAAGCTTTACTGTGAAATAGGTTGCAAACTACTTTTATCATCTGAAGTGGCACTTGTGCCAGACTGGAAGTCATCAAGGTCAAAACTCCATCAAAGACGACAGTAATCTCATTCATATTGCTGCATCCCTTTTACACATACCTAGAGCACTGTTTGCTTTATAGTGTATACACAGGTAAATCATTACCTTTGGTTTAGGTAACCTACAATATTACAGTGTAATCTCAGATGAATAGAGCAGGATCACAGCAGCCATAGAAAACATGAATAAGATATATCTGTACATGGTCCTATAGCTTCTCACTGAACAATTTTCAGTTTATTTATTCACACACATTCCACAATAATAGGGAATCTCATTGTCCAGATGACGTTTATGTTAAATGTCTTAAGATTCTCAGTTGTATTTCAAATGATAATCCTAACTGTGTGAATGGGGGAAAGCATTTTGAGTGGGAAGTTGATGAGATCTAAACTTGCGACAATTAAGGCCTTTCATGAGGGATTTCTGGTGTCAATGTGTGCAGAGTTGTTTTGTCTTCTACCTCTTCAGACGTTCTCTGTCACTACAGAGAAAATCTGCCTTTCTTCAACAAGTGGTACCAGGAGAGTAGATGAAGTACATTTTTTATATACAAAGCTAAGTACAGCGTTTAGCTTTAGAAGTTTGCTGGTTTGTTGGGCAGGACATTTACAGAATCATATATTGTTTATAAATACATTTCTTCTGATAAGATTTTGATGTATTATTGTCATAATAAATTATTTTTAATGTTTAAAAACATTACCAAGAATTAATGTTCTCAGTACCTTTCTGATCGATAAATATGAAACATCTGAAAATATGATTAAATGGAGTTACTGTGTACATTTAGTGATGCAAATCACACTGCTGTATCTGACTGGTGTCCTAAAGGAGTTCATTGCATATTTCTGTTTTTCAAACAGCAGCGTTTGTCACAGCCACAGCCATAAAGGTAACCTTAAAAAGAAAACAGTAATAAATAGTTCTGTCACTTTAATCATTTTCACAGTAGAATCACACAATATTGATAGAATTTTAAGTTCATATCATCCACCCCTAGATTAACATGTAAAAAATGTGTGCCATCTTGTTGTTGTACCTATTCTTTTACCCTTCTTTTCTAGGAGCTTGGGAGAAAAAACAGAGTTTGCTTTGTGGCCTTCAGAGGGCAAGACCTTATAGAGCATATTTGGGTAAGCCCCTGTTCCACCTTCCATCTGCTTGTCATGTTGTCCCCATGCCATTAGGGTCCTGTGTGGGTACCCATTTGGGATAGGGTTGAATTAGAGTTAAAGAGAATGGGCCAAGTCGCCCTTTATGACTAGCACCGGCCATTCAGGAATGGGGAGGAGGAACCAAGGAGGGCATCTAGCAAGGCGGCACCCCAGGTCAGGCTATCTGAGGAAGGAGCACATAGGCAAACGCTGCATGGATGGCTCACTGTCTGTCGCTGGCAGCTTGTCATTTATCACTGCTGAGCAGCAACGTCAGGTGGGAACGTGATTAATTTCACTTTACCATTCTCAGAAATAAGCTCTATAAATCATCCTAAGCTTAGCTTGTGCACAGGCTTTACTTCTCGACCGATCTGACAAAGCTTTACCAGGTCCCAGCGCATTTGCTCAAGTCTTGCTCCTAATGTTGTAACAGTAGAGGTTCTGTGTCAGACGGACAAATCATTGATGGGACAATGTCCAGCAAACAACTGAGAAGCACCACAGACAGACAGGCGGTAACCCGACTAACATCCAGCGCAGGATGTCTATGGCAACAAAGCACAATCCAATCAAACATTATCAGCACTTTTTCTACAAATCTAATTGTCCCCTCACGTTACCATCTGTCCTTTCCACATGAGTGGCAGGTGGAAAAAGAGACGAAGACAGGATCAAATGGAACACGCTGATGATGTGCACCTGTCAGCAGAGGCCATGGATGTAAAAAATTCTAGTTTATTACAGCCGTCACAGAGCGCATCACTTCTGATATGTCAGAGGTAATAAGGACACTCTGCTGATAGGTGGCAGGCTGCCAGCGTGTCAGCCAGGCTCCCTGTTAGGAAAAGCTTTTCTATTAATTTTACAGATGTGCTGCTGTTTTGTGAGTGATTTTACTCATCTTTCACAAGGCTCCCTCCTCCCCCTCTCATTTTCACTCGCCTTGTCTCTTTGTGAAAGCTGTCACTGACGAAAGCTTTCGCTAAAGTAGAGCAGAAAACATGCAAACGCAAGACCAGATGTGTTTTGATTAACCATGCAAAGTGGATGAGAGACAAATAAACTATTCTGAATTGGCTCTTAATTAGGTGTCAAAGTTACATTTTTAAAAATCTAAATGTATAACAGAAATGGGAAATGTCCTCAACCATGGAACCGACATTAGACTATCTGGTTGTTTTAGATAGTAGGATAATGATTCTGGTGCTTTAGAAGCTAAAAATATAATATCCAGTGTACATACTTAATAATTTCTGGTAAGAAGTCAACAAAATAACTAAAAATTTAATAAAATATTAAAATGGTCTGACACAAGCAACTGCAAAAAAAAAAAAACTAATAAAAGCAAAATATAGTAAAGCTAGACTATAGTCATATAGTGAGATTTCTATTTTCATCTATACATTAGTGCATGCATACGTCTAACTTTTAACAAGCAAAAAAGAACTTTGGCTTTTCCCTTCAGGCATTCAGATTAATATTTCACTGAGAAATGTGTGCTTATGGCCCTGTGCCCTCAGATGAAGTCCCCTGAAAGTGCACTCTTTTCAAGTCTCCCCTTGCGTAAATAACTCTAAAGCAGGAAGAAAAGCACTGAGTAAACGAATAGTGAGAGACGGACTGGGCATGTGAGTTAATGATCAAGGCCGGAAAGGTTTGTTTACTTTTTCACATTGGAGAGTGTTCTTCTTCTCCTGTTACATGGCTGTAAATTTAACTGTCTGTGTACGCAGCAAATGCAGGAGCTACATAACTTTTCTCCTCTTCCATACATGCTTTGTGGAGTTTATTTTCTTCAGAAATCAATTCCCATTTGTTTTGCAGAACTCCTCAGTTAAGAACCATTGGGTGTCTGCAATGTAAACACTGTGGCTGTTTTCACATCTCTCCTCGATGATAATCTTTATGAACTTCATCTAGACTTTTCTTCAAGCTCTATCTTCCTCCCAGCTGCCGCTTCTACATCACTATAACACTTGCTTCTCTGTTATTGGGATCCAACAAACCAATCACTGTGGACAAACCAATCATTCCCCCTGTGCCAGCATGGGAACGACAACTCAGTGGTTAAGTAACATTGCAAGACAAACGAGCCTTTCTTTTCTTTCTGACAGTTTTAAGGAACATCATCTGAACTCCTTGGACACACTTGTTTTAAATTTAAAGTTCTAACTTGCTTGCCGTAGTTCAGCATTTCAAACTCTACTGAGCAGAACACCAATAAAACCTGCTGTCACACTGGCAGTTCTCGCAGGTGTGAAGTTGGCGAGGGATCATGCTCTCGCCTGCGCAGTACAATCCCTACCTGTTGGCCGAGATTGCCAAAATATGACAGGCAGGACGTGCTTGTTATGCTTGTTATGTGCTCCTCTCAGGCAGGAGCAGCGAAAAATAGGATATGTAAAAGATAGAGCAAGTATTGGCAAGGTTTGTTGAGGCAAATTGAAGTATTTACAGAGGCGGGCAGATTTGATGTCACCCTTGGTAAAGATGTGTAAAAAAAAAGCTTTCAAATAAAATAATCTCTTATTGCAGCAGGATAACCTCACGTTGACAAACTCTGAAAACATCCTATCTTTATTTGGAGAACGCGTATTCAGTGGAGTAAAACTACAATGTTATGAAATAACTGTAAGAAATAATTGTTCTCAAAAAACGTGCCCCGGTAAACTATACTGTCCAACCCTCTCGTGACAATAAGACGGCATTTAGTCTCCTGTGACATTTCAGAAATGTGACTCCTACAGTGAGAGGAGTCTTTGGTCATTCCTCTTTGTTCACCCTCACGTGTTTTCAATGTGATTTAGGTCTTCAGACTGAAGTGGCTATAGAAGAAGGCTGATTTGTTGTTTTGTGAACAACTTTGAATGTTTATGTGTTTTGATCCATTTTCATGTTACTGGTAGAATCCAGCACATTTTTATATAAAATGTCTCAGTATGTATAGTTCTTGAAGTCACAGTGTGAAAAGGTTTGGAAGAAAGACACTCCCACAACATCACACATCCTCCATTGTGCGTACATTGGACATCGGGATACTTCATCACATATTCATCTTTTGTTTCATGCCAAGCACACCTGCAGTGTTTTCTTTTCTTGCTGAAACGCTCAATGTTATTCTCCTCTGACTAAACTAAGTAAAAGCCCCAGCAGTGTCTGACAAGCTTCACATGTTAAAGTATGTTATAGAAGAACAGAAAAGTACTTTCCCTAGCATGCTTCCCAAACGCTATAATGGCAAATATAAAGTGACTAATGGTTGTTCAGAACCTCTGGAAGAAAGACACTCCCACAACATCTCTTTCGCTTACAAAAGAGATCTCTCTCTTACAAAAGAGATCTCTCTCTTACAAAAGAGATCACTCTCTGCTCCTCTTTCACCACATAGTGTTTGAGTTCAAGACAGTGGCCAGTGGCTGAATACAATTGGCAACAATCCACCTTAAAAGTAAAAATAAAACAATGAAATAGTAAAACTCTTTTGCTGAATTTATTTTTTTTATTTTCTTTTTTTTTTTAAAAAGGTTTGTCAGGGGTGTTACCAATGATTTTGTTAAAAAAATATATTTCTTTGTTTATGTTTAAATGGGATTTGTTTTTTATTCACATTAAAGGTTGTTTTTTTGTTGTTGTTTTTTTTAGATTATGCAACTGCAATAAGTGTTTTCACAGATTTTAACCAGGTGTGCCAAGAAATATGTCTACGTCAGTAAAAGGGTACATTTCTGCTTTGTGTGCTAAAAGGGCACATTCTTGCACCTTTCTGTTCTATTTTTTTTTTCTGAGCATATATTTATAAGCCTATAATTGATGTGTACATCTCTGTGGAAATCACTTATCCTCCTGTGAGAGTTTTCCCCCTTTTTTAACCTCCTGATACCAATCTTTTTTAATTAAGTAATGACTTTCAAATGAATCTCAGATCATGTGTGAGGGAAGACACTTATCCTTAAAAGTATCTTAGACTTGATGGATTAATTGAGGACGAAGTAGGCCATGTGTCCTGCACATTAACAATCCATCTTTTGCTGCCAGGAAGAGGAGTGATGAAGACGTTAGGAGAGCTGCAGAGCTTTTTCCAGATGATGGCACAGAACAAAAAAAAAAAAAGGGGGTCGGATGTGTGGGCGTATGTATCCAACACTAATGTTACCTGCAGTTACTGTGACTTCACATGCGCATGAGGCTGCTATGAAAGAAGTGAGTCCATTTTCAGCAGCTCCCAAATCTATATTCACTCCCAACAATACTACTCTTGACTCCCCAGCGAGCTCAACAAATGCCACACAATCAGCCCACAGCATTTATTCCTGCACTAAACCAAGTGAGGCCAATCAATTGGCCCGCACTGTGGTCAGACCGAACCTCTGTAAAACCGAAATACAGACCCGGTTTCTCTTAAGAAAAGCGTGAACATAAAAAAGAAATCACAAGAAAGAGCGGAGGAGCTGAAGTGAAATGACGTGAGCGAAATTAAGGATTTTTTTTTTCTTCAGCACAAAAGATCTGAGTGTTTCCACTTTCATTTTCAGCTTCTTTTTCCCTCACCAGCGTGCGGCGGTGAAGAAGCCAGATTGCATGACTAAATAGTCATGTAGAGCTTACTCTATTTGATATTTATATTCCCATTGAAGTGTTCTTGTTCCTGAAGTTTTAATTGGGTGCTGATAAATAAATCATCCAGTCTCTTCCTCAACAGATGTGCGAATGAGCGTTATGCTGCATAATATCTGTCTGCTGTGCAGGTGTGTGCGCTCGCCTCATGTCACTGGTGTACGGGCTAAGATGTACCACCCGGATCCCGGTAAAAGCATCAATAACGAGACGTGACAGTTTCTGAGATGGATTTCTTTTAACTGCAACATGTTTTGTATGAATTTGTGTATTTGTTACATACAGTTCAAAAAGCTAATGTTGTCGTCACTTTTCCAATGCCCATTTTGGATATCCACTCCATTCCATTTTTCCGGACACATTAGTGTCATGTGTGAAGGAGCAGGCAGGTGCTTCTCTGTAACAAATCATGATGACAGTCGCACCAGTAACAGACCGCATAAGACATGCAAGTCCAGCAGTCACATTAAGGGATAGCCACACTTACAGGCCATGCTTGATTTGGCATGTAATCTTCTTTTTTACAGTTTCGTGGATGGTGCTGCGGCTTCCTACTTATAAACACCAAGCAAAGAAGAAATCACCATAAAGATGTCTTCCTACCGGTGAAGAAGAAGATAAGATTTTTTGTCAGGTCAATATTGACTGTGTTCTACTTTCATTTAAAGTGCCAACTTTGCATTATGTTGTGAATAATCACACTTTAATGCAATGTTGGCACTTTTAATTGACTTTTAATGCAACATTTAGAGCAACTTTGAATTAAAAGTGTCATAATTTACTGAATGACACTTCATGACAACAGTCATGGACATTCATATAGACTCCTTCATGTTATGTTTATGGGAGTGTCATGTAAGTGTTGTGCATACCCCATCAAATAAAATGTTACAGAAAAATGATGCATGGTTTTTACATTGCTTAGAAAAATCAAGTTTTTCCTTTCAGCCCGCTTTACTCAGATAACCCTAAACATAAAAAAAAGAGATTCTGACATCTCTCTAAACCATGAATATTCTTTATTTAAAGCAGGAATGTCAAAAATGTGGCCTGGGGCTGTGTAATGATTGCATGGTAAAATTTGCATTGAGGGCACAAGTGTTTGATTCTGATGAGCATATAAAAAAATGAAAACTGATTATTTCCAACAAATCTGCCTTAACTTCTACACAAATTGTTGGTCTTACAACTCAGTTAATTTTAATTTAAAGTAGGAAAGACATCAAGCATTCAGCAACTTACCGTATGGTGTTCCTATCTTGGCTAAGTAAATGAAGTGTTTTCCAAAAAAATATCAACCTGTTCTAGTTGTTGAACAAGTTCAAAAAATGTCTTGGACAACCAAAATAGGAAATAATTAACCTTCAATAATTTTGGAAATTGTATGTTCATAGACAACTGTGTGAGATCCTTTGTTTACTTTACTAATTTGTTAAAATATTGCATGTGTTGACCAGGCAAAACCTTAGTGTAGTGGCAAAACTTCCAAAGGGTATTAATATTTTTAAGGCAAAATAAATTTATAACAAGCTGTTTTCCCTCAAAGTTTTGACAAATCCAAATGGTACTTAAGGCATTAACAGAATCTCGTCAAAATTACTTTGATCATACACATGTCATGATGGGTGTGGTGGAGGTGAGGCAGCACGCAGTAGACCCAGATGAGGTGAGGAGGAGTTTTAATAGTGAAAAACAGAAAACAGTCCACAGACCTGGCAGCACTGCTGAGCGGAAGGCTAATGCTCAACACAGGTAGCAACAGGCAGATTCGGACGAACACAGACGTAACCAGACGTAGATTCCGTACACAGACTGCGGACCCGACGAAGACAGACACACACAGGTGACGCTAAATACACAAGAGGGTAATCAGGGAACGAGACACACCTGGGAACTAATCAAGGGAAGACAGGACAACACGGAGACTCAGACACACAGGAAACTTCAAAATAAACACACAGAAAAACACAGAACACGACAGTACCCCCCCCTTAAAGGGCGGCTCCCAGACGCCCAAAAACGGGAAAACCCAACGAGGGAGGGCGGAGGGGAGCTGGATGGGGGGTCCAGAGTCCATAAAACAACAAAAAACTACCCAACATAATTGGGCGGAAACTCAAGGGTCCAGAGTCCAAAAACAACACAAAACAAACCCAACTGGGTGGGCGGAAGCACAGGAAGGCGGGAACCACAGAGGCGGTCCGGCGGCCGTCCGCGACGCCTGAGGCGGGAACCACGGAGGCGGTCAGGCGGCCGTCCGCGGCACCTGAGGCGGGAGCCACGGAGGAGGTCCGGGGGCCGACCTCGGCGCAGGAAGCGGGAGCCACGGAGGAGGTCAGGGGGCCGACCTCGGCGCAGGAAGCGGGAGCCACGGAGGAGGTCAGGGGGCCGTCCGCGGCGCAGGAGGCGGGAACAACGGAGGCGGTCCGGCGGCCGTCCGTGGCGACGAGGAGCACAAGGAGTCTCTGGGGCCGCACGGGGGCGGCGACGAGGAGCACAAGGAGTCTCTGGGGCCGCACAAGGGGTCTCGGGAGGAGCACTAGGGGTCTCGGGAGGAGCACTAGGGGTCTCGGGAGGAGCACTAGGGGTCTCGGGAGGAGCACTAGGGGTCTCGGGAGGAGCACTAGGGGTCTCGGGAGGAGCACTAGGGGTCTCGGGAGGAGCACTAGGGGTCTCGGGGAAGGCACTGGGACGCTCGGGACAGGCACTGGGACGCTCGGGACAGGCACTGGGACGCTCGGGACAGGCACTGGGACGCTCGGGACAGGCACTGGGACGCTCGGGACAGGCACTGGGACGCTCGGGACAGGCACTGGGACGCTCGGGACAGGCACTGGGAAGCTCGGGACAGGCACTGGGAAGCTCGGGACAGGCACTGGGAAGCTCGGGACAGGCACTGGGAAGCTCGGGACAGGCACTGGGACTTACTGGGGACAGGAGCGGAGGTAGTCCGGCGAAGCGCCTCGGAGCGGACAGCGGAGGAAGTCCGGCGAAGCGCCTCGGAGCGGGCAGCGGAGGAAGTCCGGCGAAGCGCCTCGGAGCGGGCAGCGGAGGAAGTCCGGCGTGGATCCGCGGGGCCGGCAGCGGAGGAGTGCCGGCGTGGATCCGCGGGGCCGGCAGCGGAGGAGTGCCGGCGTGGATCCGCGGGGCCGGCAGCGGAGGTGACGTTCCCGGAGGGCGACGAGGGGCCGGATCCACCGGCGGCTCACGTCGTTGTCTCCGGGTGGACTGCGGAGGTGGTTGATCCGGGAAGCGACGAGGGGCCGAGTTCATCGGCGTCGCCGCCGCTTTCTCCGGACTAACTGCGGAGGTGGTGGTTCCGGCAAGCAACGAGGGGCCGAGTTCATCGGGCGGCTCACGCTGCTTTCTCCGGGCGAACTGTGGAGGTTGTGCTCCCCGGCGGGAAAAACGGCCGGGAGCGAATCCGGGGGGAGCCAAGGCCAGTCTCGTCCCCCGGAAAACCTCCCGGTCCAACTGGGCCAAAAATGTAGCTACCTCACCTCGTTTGTGGTCCGGTCCTTCTGTCATGATGGGTGTGGTGGAGGTGAGGCAGCACGCAGTAGACCCAGATGAGGTGAGGAGGAGTTTTAATAGTGAAAAACAGAAAACAGTCCACAGACCTGGCAGCACTGCTGAGCGGAAGGCTAATGCTCAACACAGGTAGCAACAGGCAGATTCGGACGAACACAGACGTAACCAGACGTAGATTCCGTACACAGACTGCGGACCCGACGAAGACAGACACACACAGGTGACGCTAAATACACAAAAGGGTAATCAGGGAACGAGACACACCTGGGAACTAATCAAGGGAAGACAGGACAACACGGAGACTCAGACACACAGGAAACTTCAAAATAAACACACAGAAAAACACAGAACACGACAACACATCTTGTTAGTTTCCGATTAATAATAAAATTCCTGTCACAGTTGATTTTCTGCTTCACCTGGTAATACCAACTTTATTTAAAATATAAAGTTGGTATTTATTCACATTTCCTTGTAAACAAAGAAGTTGTTCCATAGCTGGTTTGTTGACAGCAAAAACGAAACGATGGCATAAAGCTGACACAAAATTGCAAGGATGAGTATTCACACTTGGAGTTGCTTTTTCAGTGAAGCTTTAAATTGCACATTTGCTTCAGAACACTATTGCTTTAGAACCGAACTTACAGGTTGCAGTCAGTATGATTCGGGCTGAGAGGCAAACAAATACGAAGAAAATACCAGTCTCTTTAAATATCCAACAGAAAAAAAAGCTGCTCACAAAATGCAAAGGTGTGAAAAATGGTTATCACATGGATAATCTGGCATAAATAAAGCATTACTGTCTTAATTGTTACAAACTTTCAAAATTGGGGTAGTAAAACAGAAAGTTATGTTTGTTAAACCTAGTGTATTTGTCGTGTTCTGTGTTTTTCTGTGTATTTATTTCTAGTTTCCTGTGTGTCTGAGTCTCTGTGTTGTCCTGTCTCCCCGTGATTAGTCCCCAGGTGTGTCTCGTTCCCTGATTACCCTCTTGTGTATTTAGCGTCACCTGTGTGTGTCTGTGTTTGTCGGGTCCTACGTCAGTGTCAGTCTGTGTACGTCTGGTTACGTCCTGTATTGTCGAGTCCTCGTACTTTCCTGTTGCTACCTGAAGTGAGCATTAGCCTTCCGCTCAACAGTGCTGCCAGGTCTGTGGACTGTTTTCTGTTACTATTCATCATTAAACTCCTCATCACACATCATCTGGGTCTGCTGCGTTTTACCTCAACGCCACCACCACACCCCCTCATGACAGAAGGACCCGACCAAGCTGAAAGGTGAGCAGCAGAATCTATCATGGACCCAGAGGAGTGGCAGGAGTTATTAGAGACCATACGGGAGTATGAGGCTGCCATGGCCAAGCCGTACGCGGCAACAAGACGGCTTGGATTCGCCATCCGTTTGGGTCTGTTGCTGGACTTCTGGGTTCCCCGTTTTCCACATCCTGGGCTGGTGGCATTACAGAGGGAGGCAGAGTGGGAGCGTGAGGCAGCGCTAGCTGTCATGGCTGGAGAACCGCTGCCTCCCAGACCCAAGACTCTGTCCTCCCGATCCACCACCCCCGTTCCGTCGTCTGAAGAGCCAGCAGCAGACCCTCCGCAGCCGGAGCCGCCAGAAACACTTCCGCCACCCGAGCCCGTTCCTGCCGCCGCTCCAGCCGGCGCACCCGAGCCAGTTCCTGCCGCCGCTCCAGCCGGCGCACCCGAGCCCGTTCCTGCCGCCGCTCCAGCCGGCGCACCCGAGCCCGTTCCTGCCGCCGCTCCAGCCGGCGCGACTGAGCTCCCGTTCCTGCCGCCCCAGCCGGCAGCGCACCGGCTCCCGTTCCTGCCGCTCCAGCCGGGCGCACCCGAGCCTGCCTGCCCGCTCCCAGCCGGGCGCACCCGAGCTCCCGTTCCTGCCCGCTCCAGCCGGGCGCACCCAGCCTGCTCCTGCCGCTCCTGCCGGCGCTACAGAGTGTGCTCCCCCCGAGACTCCTTGTGCTCCCCCCGAGACTCCTTGTGCTCCCCCCGAGACTCCTTGTGCTCCCCCCGAGACTCCTTGTGCTCCCCCCGAGACTCCTTGTGCTCCCCCCGAGACTCCTTGTGCTCCCCCCGAGACTCCTTGTGCTCCCCCCGAGACTCCTTGTGCTCCCCCCGAGACTCCCTGTGCCCCTCGTCGCCGCCCCCGTGCGGCCCCAGAGACTCCCTGTGCCCCTCGTCGCCGCCCCCGTGCGGCCCCAGAGACTCCATGTGCCCCTCGTCGCCGCCCCCGTGCGGCCCCAGAGACTCCCTGTGCCCCTCGTCGCCGCCCCCGTGCGGCCCCAGAGACTCCCTGTGCCCCTCGTCGCCGCCCCCGTGCGGCCCCAGAGACTCCCTGTGCACCTCGTCGCCGCCCGTGCGGCCCCAGAGACTCCCTGTGCTCGTCGCCGCCCCCGTGCGGCCCCAGAGACTCCCTGTGCTCCTCGTCGCCGCCCCCGTGCGGCCCCAGAGACTCCCTGTGCTCCTCGTCGCCGCCCCCGTGCGGCCCCAGAGACTCCCTGTGCTCCTCGTCGCCGCCCCCGTGCGGCCCCAGAGACTCCCTGTGCTCCTCGTCGCCGCCCCCGTGCGGCCCCAGAGACTCCTTGTGCTCCTCGTCGCCGCGGACGGCCGCCGCACCGCCTCCGTGGTTCCCGCCTCCGTGGTTTCCGCCTCCGGCGCCGCGGACGGCCGCCGGACCGCCTCCGTGGTTTCCGCCTCCGGCGCCGCGGACGGCCGCTGGACCGCCTCCGTGGTTTCCGCCTCCGGCGCCGCGGACGGCCGCCGGACCTCCTCTGTGGTTCCCGCCTTCCGGTGCTTCCAGCCACCCAGTTGGGTTTGTTTTGTTTGTTTTGGACTCTGGAACCTTGTGTTTTCCGCCCAATTATGTTGGGTAGTTTTTCGTTGTTTTATGGACTCTGGACCCCCCATCCAGCTCCCCTCCGCCCACCCTCGTTGGGTTTTCCCGTTTTTGGGCGTCTGGGAGCCGCCCGTTAAGGGGGGGGTACTGTCGTGTTCTGTGTTTTTCTGTGTATTTATTTCTAGTTTCCTGTGTGTCTGAGTCTCTGTGTTGTCCTGTCTCCCCGTGATTAGTCCCCAGGTGTGTCTCGTTCCCTGATTACCCTCTTGTGTATTTAGCGTCACCTGTGTGTGTCTGTGTTTGTCGGGTCCTACGTCAGTGTCAGTCTGTGTACGTCTGGTTACGTCCTGTATTGTCGAGTCCTCGTACTTTCCTGTTGCTACCTGAAGTGAGCATTAGCCTTCCGCTCAACAGTGCTGCCAGGTCTGTGGACTGTTTTCTGTTACTATTCATCATTAAACTCCTCATCACACATCATCTGGGTCTGCTGCGTTTTACCTCAACGCCACCACCACACCCCCTCATGACAGTATTTTCTCCCCATAATTATTTTTAAGACTCATGTCTTAATAATTATCCATGAATTAAGGGTCATTCAGTTGGCTTGAGAACTGAATCTTTTAACCTCACATACATTCATGGGCTTTATTTTCTGAAAGCACTATCTTTTTTAAATGTGTAAGAAAAACCCTGAATGAACGGCAGTGTAATTCACCACGAGATGTTCACTTTTGTTAGAATTTCTGGAAGTATCATGCCAGAATTGTCATTTTCATTTTAATTGCAAGGTTAAGAAGAACAAATTGCTAACGTTTTAAAATCCTTCATATCTGCGTGCAACAATAAAGTTCTTCTTCACAAACATCTGGGGGTTCCTGAGTTTTGTTGAAACATTGACAGCTGAATTCAAAATGCAAAATTACTCCATTTCGTTAACACAGCTTGCGGAGTAATTTCCTACACACATCTTTTGCCTAACTCGGATTAAAAATATGGAAATGTCTCAGACTACACCAAAGTTAGAAAAAGTAATTAATTTTGGAGGAATTAACTTCTCCAACTTATATTACACTGTAGCAAAAAATACAGTGTACCGTTTAATTAGACTATTCTTGCTTCCTGGAAAATTTAAAGTAAAACACTGAAATCTGTTTGCATAAGTGAATAGCTTGTATGGGTGAGAGAGAGTATGTATGTGTTCTTTGCTCTTTTTAAAATACTGGATACAGCTCCTTTTGTTTTCTGCGGACTGTATAAATGCATTTGAATAGAAATTACGACTGCCTTATTTATACTAAGGAGGCTGTCTTTCTCACTTAAACCAGCAAGGACACGAAAAAACAATATCTACTGCAGTCCTTTGGGTGTTGTAACCATAGCGATAGTAAGAGATATTGTCACACCAGATTAAAACCTCACTATGATCTGCAAAGATCAGACGGAACATAAATAGTCTTTGCAGGTCGAGATCTTCAGGGCTGCAGACCATCATGCATGAATGATAGTTCCCGAACTGTTTTGACCATGCATAAAGCTTCCCTAGCATATAGATGTGTTAAGAGTATGAGGGATTGTGGTGGCAGTAGTCATAATGTATTGATGAAGAGGCTCCCACATCAGCTGCCGTTGCTTTGTTATACACAATTCGAAGCAGAATCGGCCATCCTGGCATCAAACCTAAACACAAGCCTCATCTTGCAAGCAGCACTTCAACCAGGGTGTTGAACTTAGTGGCACTGTACTGCTGCTCTGCTTTTTATCACAAGGATATCTTCATGTAGCTTCAATTTTAGATAGATAGGGAGAGGAGAATGATGGAGTGCCAGAGTGTCTCCCAGTGTATTATAAGCCTGGTTGGCTGCCAGGCTGTACTTGCTCCCCTGCCAGGCAAAACCCTGTTTCTTTGGGGGTTTTTTTTATTTCAATAGGTTTATAAACCAGTACCAGTGATAGCAAAGACAGTTTGAACAGTATCTTTGGTGAAACTGTTGAAAATGTCTTAGTCAGCGCTTCCAAATGAGTCTCAACACCAGCCAATAATACTTTTTTTTTCATCCAATCAAAGTGTTCCTCGCAAATCCTGCCTTTGTCTTGATAAATAACCAGTTAATCAAATAAAAAAATAGTTAATCAAACATACTGCACTTAGTTCCAGACATTATTAAACAAAATATGTGGCTTTAGGAAAGCAAAAGAAACTTAAATAGTTGAATTTTATATCCTAGCATATTTAGTTAAGCATAAAAATGTGCTTACGCCATTTTAGAAAATATTATTGGAAATATTTCTTTTTTGGTCACATTTATTTTACTTTTAAATAAGATCAGCATTGGATAGCTTGTTTTAAGATTCACTAACTGATTACTTAATCAGAATTTAACTAAGCCCTTTATAAGACTCTAAGTACGTTTTTAAGTATTGCCAATAATGGCTTCCAATAACAAAATTACCTAATAATATATTCTGCCAACTTTTAATATTTTATACACAAAAACATGGTGGGCTGCAGGTAGACTTTGCTAGAACTCCTACCACTGAGAACAGCAAGCTGCCTACAGTGTGAATTCAGCGACAGGTCCGTTTGGGGATGCTGTTTGTGCCATGATGTCCTACACAATCACACAGGCCGATTTGCTGCAAATTCGATTCCACAGTCTTGTATGGCCAAGATGGTGAAAAGCATGAGGAAGAGGTGCCAGGCTGTTAAGGTTTGCAACATTTCTGCCATAGACTAGGACAGGGGTGTGTGAATGTGGACATAAGGTTTGATGCTCACGGGAAAGTGCAGCTGACGTAGAAAGTGTGGTGAGGATGCATGGAGGATAAATCTCAAGGGCATGTGAAGTAGTAGAATATATGCTGGTGAGTACTAAAAGCAACATCATTATTGCCTTCACCCTTAAGGACTTTTTGCAATCCGGCCATGCTCTGATACGTCATCTAACTCAGAGAAAGCATGACATTATCTTACTCTCATCTCAAGGTACCAAAATAAATCCTTTAGACCCTGTGAGTTGGATTGTAGGATCGCTTTGGATTGGGTTTGCGCCCCACTGATGCGCTCAGATCCCATTAGATTTGTATCTCAGAATTTAGGAGGCCAAGTGAATAACTCAGTCTCTTTGTGGTTCTCTTTGAGCAGATTCTAAGTATTTTTTTGCAACCCCCATTCGCTCTCCCTGCTGCCCTTTGGGGTGTTTCTACGATGCAGAAACACTCACACCATGTGGGAGTGAAGACATTTATATATATTTACTTACACACTATATAAATAATTTTTTCATCAGCAGCGTTATTGGAGTTCTTTCTAGGTTGAAGGTAATTAGCTTTAATGAGTTATCATGGATACATGTCTTCCTTTTGAACTCTGAGTTCTTGGGTCTTCATGTTTGTGCAACTCTGTGTGTGTAGGTAGAGTTGTAAAACGCAACAAGGCGTCTTGCCAATAGCTAAGGGCGATATATAAAAAGGCATGTACGCATGCTGTTTACTGCAGCCTCCCACCATGCTTCTCTGACTTTAAACTTTCTAACACCTGGAGTCTCACATGAAATGGCCTGCTTGTGGAAGTGGGCAGTGGTCCTCGAAAGATAAAAACCGGCCTTGTTGTTAAAAGCCAAACACTGCCAAAGGGCTCTAATGAGATATGGCTACATGCTGGGTATACCCAGCCAATGCTTATTTAACAATGAATATTAAATCAGTGCGAGTCCAGTAGTGTTGCATATTCACATCAGCGGTCAATCCTACATAGAGGAAGCTAACTGGTAATTGGGTGGGTTTTAAATACTCTCTAGTGCTGTGTCTTCAAAGAAATGACACGGTATCTTTTTTACACTTTGTCACATTACAACAACATATTTGCATCCATTTAATTTAAAATGGATGCACGATCCATCTAAGACTGGAATTAAAAGAAACATGTTTCTTGTTAATAAAAATCCTATAATAGTGGTGTGTATTTGTTTTCAGGTCTCTTAGTATGAATACAGCTGTTCTGTGGAGAGTTTAGATGTTTCTTTGTAGAACAAGCATCATCATTAAGAATAAGGAGAAAACAATGATATTTAGAGTTGCTGTAAAGATTTAATGAAGAGTGATAAGAAAACCATGTAGGGAACACAGCAAACCATGTCCATTAAGGTGCTCTGACCAATGAGACTAGATATAACTTTTTAGGCTAACGTGCAAAATACTTTGAGACCATGCAATATTAGGTTTTCACCTCAAAGTCTATTGAAACTGGAGGATGGCGTTGAATAAATGTGAAAATCTGTATATCATTTTCCTTCCACTCCACAAATATGTTTTTGTTTGTTTTGTGCTGATGTAGGTTCCTAATAAAATGCATTGAGGTTGGTGGCTGTAAGGTGGTAAATTGTAAAAAGTAAAACAGATGTGAATTATTTTTCACAGTAAATGAGTAAGTTTTTGGATTAAAAATTCCAAAGAGAATTTGAAAAAGAACTAAAGAGATTAAAGCAATTTTCAAACCCTGTCCTATTCCTGCAACTGATGAGTCTCTAACCATAACTTTTTAAATAGAGTTCAGAGTATACAAAATTGGCATTGTGACACAAAGAGAGTCATGATCTACTGATAAAACTTAAGAAAGTAGAAGATGACCTGATTTCTCCACTGAATACAGCTTAGTACAAACACAGAGTTTAATATTTAATGTCTAATTATTGCTTTTTTCTCTTTTAATCTAAAATTAAAGAAAAACAGTCCTGAAATGAAACTGTGGACATTTTAGGAGGTGTATTCTTTATAATATATTTTTGGGAAAAAGAATTGCAGCTTTTAACTTCTCCACCAGGCCAAGGTTGTTCCAATTGTAATTTAGTTGGCTCTTACATTTAATGTCTTTAAAGATGTATCCACTCCTCCTGTGTTTCATTGGTAGGGAGTAGGGCTGAGGGCTCTGCAATGTTGCTCTGTAGTCCATTTTAATACAAACTAAACTTAAATAAAAATAAAATATCTCACTATAATTTTTTTTTTTTTTACATATTCCTTTGATGGTACAACCAACACTAACACGTTAGTAGTTGACAGACCTCATGCCCTATAGCAAAAATCTGCAAATGTATTTTAAATGGTTAATTTAAAATACAAACAGAAATATTTTCTTGTGCAATCATGTAATTATGTCACTTTCAGTTGTTATGAAAATGCTGTATGTGTCAAATATCGCTTACAAGAAATTTGACTTTGCAATTTAACGGCTTGAAATTGGGCATCTGTCTAAGAAGTTCCCGCTTTTTCCAACACTTCATCACATCAACATTCCTCTATTAAATGTTTGCACATGTTCATCAAAGGACTATTTGATGAGAAATAGTCCTTGTGCTAGCTTGAAGGAGAGTTGTCAGTTTTAAATAACACTGTCTCTTTAAACGCTCTCATCGGTACCCGCACACATTTGTACAAGTTTTCTTAAAATTTAGCATAAACAAAAATATTTGCATTAATTCATTACTGTGTTTTTTAATTTATCATATGATTTCAGTTTTAGTTTTTGATTTTTATCTTTGGTTTAGAAAAAAGTAAGAAAAAAATTTACATATTTTTAAGACTGTCAGATTTAACTTGAATAACAAAAGGATTTTAATAAAATAAGTTGTGTTTTGGAAAAAAAATACAATAAAAACTAAAGCTTTTGGTCATAGCTACTATGAGAAAAAAGAGATTTGGACAAACCCACACCTTAATAAAGGATAAAAAAGAAAGAAAAGCTCAGTTGTGGGTTGTCCAGTTGTTCGTCTCTTTCTGTGGAGGTCATCGTGGCTCATCACAGGTGCCCTATCCCGTACATACATATTAATTTAAAATCATTTGCAGCACCTCGAGGGAAAGATAAATGCCAAGTGCAGAGACAAGGTGGTGGTGAAGCCATAAAAACTATTAGAAACCCCCCTTTTCTTAACCCTTTGGTCATGGCCTCTTAATAACCTTACACTGCAGAGGTAAAGCCGAATCATGGAGGAGTAAGGTATTTCTCTCTCTACCTTTATCTGCCTTCTAGGCTGTGCAGCTGAATTAAGGACACACAGGAAAACATCCACACACACACACACCTCACACACAAAGGCAACCATTAGGCAAAGTTGAGTAGAACTTTTACACTGCTGAAAGGATTCATTCATCCATGTCAAAAAGCTGCTGTAGATTTTGTAAAGGCCAATGAAATATAAAAATGGCATCAAAATTGTAATATCAATTATTTTATTGCTGGATAAAACAATGCAGCTATAAAATTACAATACATTTTGATAGGATTAAATATTTGTGTAACAGAGATAAAAATGAACAAGACTACCTTTACTCTTATTACAATGCAAAGCTGTTTTTTTGAGCTCCTCTCCACCAAAAGGCTTTTATATAATGTGCCATACTTAGCAGCATACTTGACTCTCAATGCATTTTGTCACCACCATAAATTATTTTGATATCTTCTCTTGTTCTGAAAATAACCAAACAAACCTTGTGTCCAACAAATAATATAGTTAATACCTGTGAAAAATGTAATAAAGTAAACAAAACCAAAGCAAACTAAAGACATTAACCTCATTGTGGTGCTATAAAGATAAATACATTTGCAAAATTTTTGAACGTACAGTTGCATATAAAATTCAAGACAAAGCCAAAAGTTATGAAAAACAAATTGGAAATTGTACTGGCCTCTTTTATGAACATCTCACACTGGGTTTGTCCACTGGTTCTCTGTCCTCAAAAAGACAGAGCTCAGCCTGAGTTTCTTCTTGACAATTTCCTATCTGCAGCTGAAGGCACAATAAAGACGGTTCAAATATTTTTCTCTCTCTTTCAATAGTTTTGTTTCACAATCAAAGGCAAAACAATGATCAGCTAATCCACTTAAAAAAATGTTTAAAGTTGTGGTTTTAAATTGAAAACTGGAAGATGATTGAAGCCAATATATTGAATTTGGTGGCTTTGGAAAGAGAAAAGTGCTGCACCTTAATTCATTTACTAAGCATATGGTCAAATGCGGGTAGTAGTTAGTCAGATTTACGTAGAGGGATTTACTCAATTAACTTGTTGAAAAATATCCCCTTCTATGAATAGTTTTGGTTGAGCATACATTTTACTTGTATTTGAGTAGATTTTTAGTTATTTTTACTTTAGTACAATTTTTGTCTATTTTACCCACCTTGAGTTCACTGAATGAAAACCACACAAGTCTGAACCAAACTGAGCCACACATCTGTATATGTTGAGGTTTTTGGTTTGTAAACAAGCTGCATTGTTCTAAAACATGGTCACCCTGAACTAAACAGCTAAAATAGACTGAACTAAACATATATCTAAAAACAAACTTAACCAGAGAGCAATATTAGAAAGCAGAATACTGTCACAAAAGTGTTCTGAACAACAAAAACTTCACCCCATAATGCATAAATGCTTATACCTATTAAAGAAGCCCATATAGAACAAAAATTAAACGAATTGGGTCAGTATTCAACCATAGGTTGGTGCAGAGATGTGTGTTTTATTCTATTATCCATTTACTTCTTAATAATACATTTATGCTCTAAAATATTCAAACACATTAGATGTTGGAATAAAAACAAGAACAATCATTAGGGAGAATAATCTGTCATTTTTTCTGCCTGCTGTAAATAAAACAGAAATTTTTACAGCACAATGGTTGCATCATGTCCTGCTTCCTCTGCCACTCTGAAGTAGAAGTTTCAAGTTGTGAGAGTGAAGAGAATACCCTGCTGTGAAGCTGCTCTATGGATAGCAACTGCAAAGAAATACAGACCTAATTTGACGTCTACATCAAACAAAATATTATTTGCCTTTGCAGAACATCAGAAAAGAAGAAGAAAACCATGGTATTATAAGATATAGCTGTCAATTCTACAGATTTTTTTTTGTACTATGACATTTGTCATTGCCACATTGCTGATGGCAGTGGAAAATGTCTTGCACATTAAAATAATGCAAGTGATTTTGTATAGCTTTTCATTTTAGACACGTAAAGAACAAAAAATACATTATTAAACCCTGGTCGTTGAGGAAGAAAATTGCATTAAATACAACTTAAACAAATCTTTAAAATCAACCTCGGGAGCAGCCGTAGAGAATAAGTGTGTTGTGATGAGTAATATGTGCTTTGGAGTGAGAAGGGCAGCGAATGAATGCGCCCTGTGTATAGCCTTAGATATTTTTTATGCATTCAGGCAATGAGGAATGTTAACTACCTGAATGTACTCTATGACCAGGTTTTCCATCAAATAGATTTTATCTTCCCTGATGGCCATGGTCGTGTTCCAAGATGACAATGCCAGAATTCATCGGGTGTCAGATTGTGAAAGAGTGGTTCATGAAGCATGAGATATAATTTTCACACATAGATCGGCCTCTACCAAGAACATTTGTGATGTGCTACAGGAAATCTTGGATAACAGACTGATTTATTCCAAAGAGATATTTCTCTAAAAAATATATTACTTATGTATGACACACGACTTCTGTGGTGTCTAATAATTTACACTAGGGGTGGGCAATCCTGGTCCTCGAGGGCCGGTGTCCTGCAACTCTTAGATGTCTCCCTGGTCCAACATACTTGAATCCAACAGCTGAATCACCTCTTAAGTTCTCCAGAGTCCTGCTAATGACCTCATTATTTGACTCAGGTGTGTTGAAGTCGAGATACATCTAAAGGTTGCAGGAGACCGGCCCTCCAGGCCCTGAGCTGCCCACCCATGACCTACACATTCCTTCAGCTACCCTGTAATTTTCAGATAGCCTTCATTTTCCAAAGGACATCTATTGAAAGCTGTGGTGAACTTAAATAAGTTGAATATTATGTGACTATATACGTGTACAATTAATAACTTGTCTTCAGTATTTAAAAGCTCCTTTTACATTAGTTTTGTCACACAATGAGATGCAACAAATGTATCAGAACATATTTAATAAAATGTGTTCTGTGTTTTGGTGAAACAGCATCAATCAAAAAGTGGATGTGGACTGAAGCTAAGGTATTACATTTGGTGATTATGGAAGGAGAAAATTGTAGCATAATTTACGTATTAAATATTAAGACCAGAGTTGAGTAATATAGGTACAGTTGAAGTTTCATTTACTTGAGTAACTTTTTGAACAAGTTCTACTTTTGATTCATTTGCATCTCAATAAATCTGAATATCATTAAAAAATCATTTAAACTAATATGTTAAATAGATGGATTACACAGAGAGTGATATATTTATGGTTTATTTCTCTGAAGAATAATGAGAACCAAATATATCTCAAAATTACAGGTTTATTGGATGAAAAAGTGTCTGAGAAGTCTTTTATTTTACAAGTACAAAACATTTAAAGGATAAAATGTCGGAACCATTGGTGAGGATTAATCTGTGCTCAAAACCAAGACATCTAATTAAACACAAACAGGTGCGCAATTCAGGTCCGACCAGGTAGACCAGGGAGTTGTGAGATTACACACTTTCAGGGCACCATAGATGAATAGCTCATAATTTAAGTGCAAACCTTTAATGTCATTATATGCCACTACTGAGGCCACAGTTCATGGTTTTTTGTCACAGTGGAAATTAAAGCTAAATGTATTTATCTGCTTGATGTGTGATCTTCTGAATCCCTCTTGAAAATGAGATCTGGATCTCAAAGGGGTTTACCTGGTTAAATAAAGGAAATTTTTAAAAAAAGATTGACATAGAAAAAAAAACCAGAAACATTTTTGTGAAAATATGCGTTAGGTTTGCATTTTCTGTCAGCTATAATCAGCAAAATTGAGAATTACACTTAATATATGTCATCCTATGTAACAAGTCTATAAATCCTATAAATTTCACATTTTTAACTGTTTTGCGCAAATAAATAAATTTTTCAATCACATCCTAATTTATCGAGGTGAGTCTGTACTTGTTGAGACCTTTTCCAATTTTTGTTTTCGCTTAGCTTATATTTGCGCATTTCGAAATGAAGCAATAAAAGCCGAGCCAAAAATAATGTTGGTGAATTAAATTTAGCCCCAGCCATTGTCTCCAAAACCTTATTGGGCTTTAATATAAGAACTGTGAGACCACTGTCCTGAGTCTCCTACACTTTTCTAATTTATAATGTCGGGAATAAAGATGCTTTTTCCTTTTCCTTTTCTCACTCCCTCTTACTTTGAGTTATACTGCATCTCAGTTTTTTTCTTCAAGCTTCAAAACCAGTGTCTCATGTTTATTTTTAGGGGCATAAACAAGGGAAAAGCTTTAAGCGCCGAGATGAAAACAACTAGCCATAAAGTGCTCAGAGAATGAATAAACCATCCTCAATCTAATCCGTGGCTTGTCATGGAACTTTGAGAGAACTGACTGAAACCCCCAAATCCCATTAAGTCTTTGTTAGGAAAATGGCTGACATTTTGTGGTCTAATTAACAATTTTCTGCAGTGAATTTGTGAATGGTTAATAATAATTACCAGCTGGCACGGGAGGTTGGAAGTAGCTGGTCATCTACTTTTTCTCCACTTTTATCGCACATGCGAAACCCTCAGTTCAGGGCAAAAAGTGATAAATCTAATACCTCCCTGATGCATTATTATTCACATAACGGCTATGTTTCATTTTTCTCTAAACTTAAATTATTCAAATTGTACAAAGTGTCACTGTATGCGGCGCATAAATTAAATTAATGCAGCCATTAATTTATCAGTTGTTATCATAATCAGCCCTTTTTTAACCACATTGTGCTGTGTGGTTGTGGTGGCGGCTTTGTTTGTGTAGCTGTTCATGCAATCATGCAGTCCCTCTGTTTCCTGCTCATTTGCATTTTCTCCAAATGTCTCCAAGCAACAAAGTACGAGAGGAGGGGCTGGATGGGCCTCAAACATCTCACCAGCACCCCTTGGATGCTCTTTTCTCTCATGTCCATCCCTCCACCAGTTCTTGCTCCCACTCTGCTGTCAGACCACATCCTTAGAAACCACCCGGGTGTCACCATACTTCTTCCTCCAAAGACACAGGGAGGGCAGACACTCTTTTAATCATCTTTTCTCGCCTCTATACTTCTTCTCGGCAGTCAGAATAACAAAAGCTGTCACACAGAGTCATGTCGTCTCCCAGTGATCATAACGGATAATTACCCTCCCCCCGGGACTCCAGTCCAGCCTCGTCTCTCCCGCAAGCACAGTTTCACTGCGAGTCCACGGCACTTGTGAAATGGCTGTGTCTCAGTAACAAGCTCTGGGTGGCAGTGATTCAGTCAGAGACAGAGCCAAGTCAGGCCAACTAAAAGTATATCAGCCTTTCACCCTTATTCACCGTTTTTCAATAAAAAACTCTTTCTCTTCTCCCACAGAAGATTTATAAATCAGTGGGACAGAGTGAATGTCAGAAATTGTTCAGAGGAGTCGTTTTTCAAGTGGGACATCAGTCTGTCCAGCTGACAGATGAGCCTCGCCAAAAGGGGGCAGTGTTGGTGTTTTAGAAAGACAGACTGGCCTGATGTACCGACGGTGCTGCAGTGCGTGAGGCAGTGAGCAACTGAATCAGGGAGTGAATGAGTGAATGGGTTATTGAGTGAAGGACGAGGACAGATAACATGCTTGCTGACTGACAGAGGGAAGCTACCGCGATCAGCATTGATCGCTGCCACACAGTCCAACAGCCTCAGTCAGTGGTGGCTCCACCATCCCCCAAGGCACAGTCAGGTGCTAGATTATCGGACTGCGTGATTCCATCTCGAGCAAAAATTTTATCTGATACAATGCAAAGTGTTGGTTCTTCAACTGCCATGCAGCATTTAGCAGGGAGAAGAAGCAGCAGTTCCCTTTTTCTTGAAGAGAAACCGCACAAAACTTTCAGTGTGCTGGAAAATGTGGAGAGACTGAATATTTTCTATCATTTAGAATAAGGCTGAAGACATTTTAAAAGCACAGGCTTATCCATGTAAATGTATTAAAATGGTGCAGATTGAGTTATGAATTTTGGGATTAAGGGTGCTTTGAATAATCTCAGCAGCCCTTGAGCATTTTTTACTATCTATAAAAAATTCTTTTTAACTTCAACATATTATTAGACAGTGGATAATTGTGAAGGGAAAGGAAAGAGATATATGGTTGTCAAATTTCTGGTTCAAAGAAAATTCTGAGAAGTCTGGCATGCAAACGTGTTTAGCCCATTTTTACTGTTTGAGGCCTAAACAAAGTCCAGTTCAACCAATTCCCTTTAGAAGTCCACTGACAGTGTAAAGAGACTCTACAGTCATTACATATACTGGCAACATTATGGGGTGTGAAAGCTTTTTATTAGATGGGACAGAAAATTTGGCCGCAGTTCATGGCAAGCAACTCTGTTTGAGTCAACTAAAGATTAAACATCATTCCCTTCCAGGAGGTCAGTGGAATGCTGCAATGTTTTAGATCAATTTATGTTCATGTGCTAAAATAGTTTTGTCAAAGTCACATATCAATCCAATTGAGAATTTAGAGCAAATCCTGAAAATGGGCTATTTCAGTAGAAACATACTCCATTGGACTTAAGTCTGTAAGCTAATAAATCAGGAGACTGAATATGTACAGCACTCAAGTTTTCCATCGTTTTCAAGATAATTTAAAAAATTTTTAAATCATAGGTCATCTAATTTTAGGTTCACATTATAATAATTTAGTCGTGATGTGTATCTTTTTCGTCACCTGTGCTGCAGATAGACCATAAATTTCTCCTCAGTTCCAGCTAATCTCCCATTTCTTAAAATAGTGATGTCTGAAAACTGCTCCACTCTCTCGTCTCCACGTCTCTTCCTGCTCTGCGTTGTGCTGTTGCGCTCAGAGCACAGAAAGATCCCCAAAATTATTTTGCTGTTGTCGACAAAACAACACAGCAACGCAACACTGTAAACGTAGTTATTTATGACAGAAGCAACACTAAACTGCAATAAACAAATAAAAAGCATGAGCAACCATAAATAGAAAAACATTAAAGATGTGATCCCATGTTCTGTCCATTAAAAATCCTGGTTTAATCAGTCATACCTAATAAATACATTTAGAACACATTTATTAACAATTAATAGTGATTAATTCACAGCAACCTTGTGATTACCAAGATAAAAATAATTACCATTTGACAGCTTTATGTATAAATGATCAGAGATCAGTTTTCCCTTTCTAACCAAAAAGCTACATTGAGTCACTTGTGTGAAAAATTATAGGAGCCTTCAGTCTCATTTTACACAGCTTTGTCTACTTAAACTAAATCTTCCAAGATCACGTGGAATCACAGAGGGGAGAGAAATCAGAGACAACCTTATGACAAATGAAGCTATTTCAAATCCTCCCTGTCTCCTCCTGCTCGCTTCTTTCTCATCTTTGCTGACATTCCTTGTACCTACATAGGTATAGAACATAGTAAAATCATCTCAGAAAAGCAATTCACTCCTTCTTGTGCCTGCACTTTAGGTTTCAGGTTTGCAATTTGTAAACCACAGAAAAAAGCCCCCCACAAAAATCTCCACACCCAGTCCACAGACATGCTATTTAAGATCAGTAAACACCAGCATGAGAGGGGGGTTGCTTCCTAAAATATCGCATGTCCACTTTTCTCCCTCTCTCCTTCAGCATGCTCTACGTCTTTGAATGAGAAGGGGAGGTGAGGAAAGAAATGTTTCAAGTGAAATCTATAATTGAGATCCCTCATCCTACTCCTCCCCTGGTGTGGCCAATTGGTATTCTGCAGGATCTTCCGGCACCCTATGGCGTTCCCAATCTCCAGCTAGGAAGGCAAGAATAGAGAGCTACTAAGCCCCTGGATGGAGAATGCCTAGCTGTGGATTAATGGGCAGGAGAACAAATGAAGTCCAGAAGAGGGTTTACATCTATCAATATAAAGTAGCAGATTAGGTATGGAGTTGGCTGTGTCTCGGTTTTCAGTAGTCAAGCGACTTGACACCATTATTACAGCTTCAGAACTAGCAAAGCATCGACAAAGTAGAATGGAATTAATAAAGACAACCAGAGCACAAGATCAGAATGTGCATCTTAATGTTAGTGTTGCTCATTGGATAATGCAGAATACCTGGAAAAAGCTTTCCCACCCTTTGAGTTTTTTTTTTTTTTTCACAACATCACAACTTTTGCTAATTTGATAAAACACACACACACTCACATATATATATATATATATATATATATATATATATATATATATATATATATATATATATATATATATATATATATATATATATATATATATATATATATATATATATATATATATATATATATATATATATATATGACAGAATTGAATTATTTCAATTTGTTTTATATGTAAATCTCAAAAGTGTGGTGTACATTTATATTGAGCGCTCGAGTGGCTGTAGAGCCACCCATCTCAGGAATTACAGTAATGAGTCTTTTTGAGTATGCCATCTATTTTGTGCATGAAGAGATTGAAATATTTGTTCTTCTTTTCTATGCAAAACAAAACTCAAGATTTGTCTGATTGATTGGAGGGCTTTTTTAACCTTGTTACATATTATCTATTAAAGAATTGGGACCCTTATAAATAAAGTGAATCAAACTGAATTTTAATTAAATTCATCTTCAGTGGATTTGTGGCATTGTTTCAAGTGACACAGAAATATATCTGCTTTACTCATTGTCACAGTAACTTGATGGAGCTCTAACTCAGTTACCTTAGGTTTAGATTTTAGTTTTTTTTGTAAAAACATTACACACTTTTTCCAAATGTGGGCTTACTAATAATCAGAAATCCATTTGTGTATTTTTAAAATAATTATAAGACAGGATGCAAACAAAAAAACAATCCAGCCATTCATAGCAGTGAGTGAAGTTTCCCTGGATATTGTGTGCTTGTATATCTAAATATTTTCATTCAATAGTTCAAGCATTTAGTCATATTTTTGTTTTTGTTTCTTGTTTGGACAACTATTAGTAACATTATTCTTTGTTTTGTACCTTGCAGTTTCAGTTTTTGTTAACAGTTTCAGGACTCCTACATTTATATTTTTCCCGTTTGAACCGTTTGCCCTGTCATGGGTAAACACAGTTGTTTTGTTCATTAATTTTTCCATCTCTTGGTTGAAGCTTGGATGTGAAGTTTCCTCATTTATAACCCTGAAACAAACAGCTGGGGATACAATGGGACTCAAAGGCTTAGAAATGGCAGAAGGAAGTATTTTTGCTCTCACTATATTAGCCCACGTTAGCAATCATGTGATGTGACAAACTGCATTTAGACTTAAACGTCAGCTTCACATTTTTGTGTCTTAGAAATGCAATGCTCAATATATATTCTTTCAACCATATTATTTGAAAAATGATGGGTAAAAGTGAGGAATGTAAAGGTGTTAGCTTACTGAGAACTCTGACCTCCTTGGTATACCAGTCCACAGATTAAAGCTCTAAGCTTGAGGCAATTTTTGATTCGAGTCATATAGCTCACCGCCCAGGGCGCCATTCTATTGAAGGAGGGCATAAGTATTGGAAAAATATTATCTGTCGGTTCCACCCAATTGCTTGTTTCCATGTCTAGTCAATATGGGCACCCCCTTGTTTTATGTACCAGAGAGCAATGTAATGTTATTCCCACACAACAACAAACCTGGAATTGATTCATAGCTTCTTATTGATGTCAGTTTAAAGGGACACATCACAGTATTTGTAAAAGAATCTGGGTGTCATTTGATTATCACTTGAGGTAAATCTGAAACACTGAGATTGGCCAGACTGGAATTGGATTACTATACTGAACATTGACTGAAACATGATTTGAGAAAACCTGGGTTTTATCTACACCATTGTGAGGAGCGCATCAGAAAAATCCTAAACTGAGTCAAATGCAGACAGACAGATAACAGACAAAAGGGAAGATTCACAACAAACTTGACTATCTATAGCTGTTCTCCACATCTTTATGACAAGTATCTGATTGTTAGGTATAAACATCAAATTATAAATCCTATCGAAAATACAAGTAAAGTGTACCTCAGTAATAAAAAACCCCAACAAATTCTGACCAATTAAAATTAGATTTTTTAGATGTGGTAAGAAACAGAAAAGTTGGCTGCTTCTATAAATAAGAAATAAATAACTCCATTTCAATTTACTTTGTGTAAACAGCATAAAAGGTCTGTTGATATTAGGTAATGTTGGTGGGATTCCTTGAAAAGATAAAAAAAAATAAAAAAAAACGATTTATCCAGCTACTTTGGTTGGTTTTGGTTTATATGTAGAAAAGCCTTAGCTTTAATAACAAACTTAATTATACTCCAGAGAAAATAGGACTAAAGTCGCAAAAATTGTCTTACTCCATCTTGAGACAGGAGAAACAGAAACTTTTTTCTTGAAGCCACTATAGTTTGACAAAATATCAGTTTCCTGCCTTTCTGCTTCCTTGTGTTTATAGCTGCAAGCCTTGAAAATGTTTTTTTTAACCTTTCAGGTGCTTTTAGAAGCGTCACCCTCTGTGCCCATCTCAGGCAACCTTGGTCGATCCTGTAATGAATTTAGCCGGCAGCAATAACGGTGCCAATCAATAGCAATCCGTGGTATGTCATTGACAGGTTAGACACTGTAATGTTTGGCCATGGCGGCGAGTCAAAGAAATCAAACGAAGGCAAGCTGTTGTTATTCAGCACTTCTTACAAGTAGGTATACACTGGAAACCTCACCCCTACTGGCATCTACAAAAAACATAAAAATATCAATTGATATAATGCATTGATCATCCACAAATAGGCTTCTTAATGCCATATGAAGGCCTTTAAAGTTCCTTTCTGAGTACACACTGTAACTCCACATCCTACCTATATAAAGTAAGTCTGACTTGGAAAAAAAAAAAATGAATCAAATACGGTCAACCTTTACAAATGAATATTTTCTTGTCAAAAGGATTTCTGCCATACAGATTATTCAATGATTTTGATTTAAATGTTTTATTGAGAAGCCACAGTAGAGTAATTGTATGCAAGCTTGTGTATATTCTCAGTCATCCAAGTTAAGGTGATCATAAATGCTTCAGTAGAAGGCAACTGGATGTCTCTTCTTCTTTCTTGGAGAAGTTTCACCTCTCATTCAAAAGACTTCTTCATCTCTGAACATGGCTGGACATAACAGGCTTATAAATTGGAGTAAGTGTGTGCTGTGCTGTTCATACTACAGCCTCTAAGCCTGTTTCTTCCAATCATTTTAAGAACTGAAAAAACAAGAAAAAAGTCTGGCTTTCCTCTACTTAAGCACTTAGAATTATCAGTAAGCTTGCTGTTTGGGCAGACCTGTTTTTTAAGCAAGGATATAAAATAATGCTCTGCTAAGATACAAATGGTGAGAGAGAGGCTGGACAACACACACTTAATAACAAAGTGGATATATCTTCTCCACTCATTCCCTGGTCAGTCCCTCCATAACAGAGCCATTAGACACATTTGCAAGGTTGATTATGTCATGTTTCTTTTACAAAGCAATACCCTCCAGCCAAGGGACTCCAGGGGATTGAGATTTTACTTCCCTTTGTAATTTGTATGTGTCAAGCCACCCACTGAGGCAAATTGCAATTCTACATCCCATAAGGTCAGCGCTGGCACTTCCTCTTTGTTTTTTTTACTTTGGGAGGAGGACGACACTCAATAAGGACAGATTGGTAAAATATAGAAGCAGTGCTTTAATCCCCGTTAGATAGTGAACCAAACAAAGATCTGCTCACAGTTTAAAAATGAGATTCAAAGCAGGGTTAAAAAAAAAAAAAAAGGAAAGCAATTATTGAATTGCCTGTATTACCCATATTTTTTACATGACTTTATTGTGACATTGGAAAATAGACACTATAACAAAATGTTTTAAGTTACACATAGAGACTTCTCAATACTCTCCAGATTCACTTTTTAAAGTCAGTTAAAACTCTTTTGGCCCAGTTTGTCAGAGGAGTAAAAACTGCCCATCTTGGCCAGTGTCACACTAGGCCAGAGCTTCTCAATTCCAGTCCTCGCGCCCCCCTGCCCTGCATGTTTTAGGTGTTTCCCTTCTGCCACACACCTGGATTGAATGTGGGTGATTAACAGACTTCTGCAGTACTTGATGGTCATGCAATCATTTGAATCAGCTGTTCTGGAATAGAGGCACATCTAAAACATGTGGGGGGCGTCTGAGGACTGGAATTGAGAAGCGCTGCACTAGGCAATGGCCAATCAGCGAACGAAATGGAGGAATTGTGAACAATGATCCCAGTTTTCGGCGCTGTTTTGTAGAATTGTAGTCTGCATGTTGTTTTAACATTCATTTCGTATTGGCCACACTTCCAAATATTGATTTAATATTAACATTCGCCAAATTTGACTCAGGGCTTTTCTTTTCACAGTGGAAGATGATGGTTTACAGCACAGGTAATTTCCAGTAAGCATCATAGTGCTGCAAAACATGCCACTAAGGCCAAACCTTAGCAACATAGCAAAATTTAAAATGCATATCATGCTTCTAAATCATTCCCTTTTATACTTTTAAAGCATGATTCTGTTCTTTTACTATAAGCAGTACTGATTTAGTCATCAAAGGGATCTCAGTTTGGAGAAACAGGGATTAGTTCTGACTGGATGGTCGAGTTGATTGCTCATGAGAGAGAGAACAGTTCTTAGAACAACTTGAATGTAAAACTGTAGCAGTTGTTGCAAATGCTATTAACTCTATCCCTAGGGAAACTAAATGTTGTATTGTTCCTTGATCAGTTAATAATAGACCCCCATTTAAAACCCCTAAAAGCTCTGTCACAAGTTTTTTTAATTTTTTTTTTATATGTATTGCAATTTGTTAAAATATGGGGAATAAATGTTACAGTGCATGTGGTATGTGTTAAGGGTGTTAAATTCACTGTGGTCTGTTAATAAAAATTGTTGAAGTATTGGAAAATAGGTATGTCCTGCTGTCAGTTGGAGGTCTCCATCAATTTACCCCTTTGAAACATTTACACCATTTGTGGTGGTGTCGTTAGGACTCCTTTGTCACATGACAAAACATCTCAAATTGACCTCAACCCTGCATAGCTGTTGTCACCACATCTCCAGAATTTCACTAATCCATCAAAGGATTTACAGAACTGGTTTTAAAGGCTTGCAACTGACTGCTTCCTTTGGTCCTATATTGGTACTAGTAGAATATTTACTGCTGGTGAACTGCATGTGAAACAGTCAGCACACAGTATACAATTCACTATTTGAAGTAAGATTAAAAGTAGACGTAAAATATGCAATGGGCCATGTCTTTATCTTCAAAACAAAACACTAAACAATCATAAAACATGTTGCTAGGGGTCTGAAAAGTTGCTAAACATAGAGGCTAAGAGGATAAATTGGCAATAGTGCTCTTGTTCTAATCACAGCCTTGTTTAACCTTTCCCTCTCATCCTCACCTTTGGTCACTTCTCTGTGTCTTGGCTCCACCCACTTTGGTGGAATTTTTCACAATTTGTCAGATTTCTTGTGTAATGGTAAAAAGAGCAATAGAGACAGGAAAAGTCCCCATAGACTCCCTGCAGTGATGTTAATTGACATGTCATTGAACACAGTGTTGCTCACCTTCTCTGGGAGAGATACGAGGAGTGACACAGGTAGTGGGAGGTAGGGCTGCTGCTGACTGATTCGTCTGTTGTTGTTAAGCGTGGTAAAAGGTACAGTTAAGTAAAAGCTGCAATATGTGACTTTTATAAAGAATCTGCTTTTTAGCTGTCACCATGGCGTGATAGCATGTTATGAGACAGCTAATCTTTGAAAAGATTGATCTCCTCAGCCTCCTCTGTGAGCTTTTATTGCCGTTTGAAGAAATGCACCACTCCCAACCAAAAACAATCAACCACCAGAGCCAGGAGGAAGGTCTAGATGCTGCCAATCAATGCTGCTAAATTGCTAATGGCAGAGAAACAACTTACTATTACAAGAAAACTGTTTATCTGCCGTCATCGGTGGTCATGCTACTAGACTGAGCATTCACAACATGCTATAGCTGCAGCGTACCAAAGAGCCAAGCAGTCAGAGGGAGGGAGGATGAATTCAGTTTAATTGAATTCAGTTTAACTATCTATCTGCCAACCAATCTATCTCACATTTAATACCTTTCCACTACCATTTTGAATCACTGAAAAGTTGTTCCGTACAGGTACTTAAACTATTACTTTATTTTTTGTTGTAGTTATTTCCATGAATGAAGGAAATAAATATATCTACAATGCTCAAATCCAGTGTTCTCGTATCTAGGCACATTGACGCTTAGAAAGTATGATAGACAATCACGCCTGAGATCGACATGATCTCCTGCTCGGAGATATATTCTGGAGTCATAAATTACATTTCCTAGCAATAGATTATGCGTAGATTATAGAAGCTATTGCTTCAATCATTTATCATCATGTTTGTTTCATACCCATCAAGGTGGGTATGAAACACTTTAGCATGTAGGCCTGTCACGATAACAAATTTTGCTGAGCGATTAATTGTCTCAAAAATTATTGCGATAAACTGTAATATTGTTTGGAGACCTTTTTACATTGATTTAAAGGAAATTACGTAATATTGCATGAGATTTCCTGCCAAAGATAGATACACTTTATTTTCAAAAGAATACTTACCACTGGAACTGATAAAAAAATAAACAAAACAACAAGTCCAGCTAACTAATTTTAAAACCAGGCATTAATCAATGCTTTACTACAATCTACCTGCAACAAAAATAAAACGGATTCTCAGTCTCCCTTAACAAAAAACGCACTTGAATATAAACTAAACAACATAAAGCCAAAGTGGAAATAAATACTGCATTCAGCAAAAAAGTGCAGTTTATGAAGTCAGTATATTATATTGCCCTTCAGTAATAATTAGATTTAAATAGAGACGATGGGTACATCTGACTACCTGATGCAATAGTTCACACTACACCAGTTTTTGCCCTGATTTTCCTCTCATGACAATCTTAAAACGTTGGTCGTTCTAAGATTGTTGCTTGGTGCAGGTAGATCATCCTGTAGTGTGTGGTGTGTTACGGTAGATTGTTGTGGCCGCTTTGATCTAAATCAGGGGTTTTCCCCAACTGGGAGCGTTAACGCAGCCTGTTGAATGTGACAGGTAGCCAATCAGAAAGCGCAGATTCCTCTCCGTGCTTTCTGAGGGGAAATTACAGAGGGGAATCCCAAATAGCAACCTGAAGTCCAGCGGACATTGGAGATGATATGTGGAAACAACACTAATGTTTATAAAACATTTTGTGCAAAGAATATAGAAATGACAAGGGAAGGAGTTGGAGTGAAATTGCTACGCAGTTGATGAACAGCTGTTCTTAGTTAACGTGACATAAATAGGTTCTAATGATTTTCATTCAGTCAGGACGTTACGCTGACACTGGAGCCACATGCATTGCAGGTAGATTGTAGTAAAGCATTGATTAATGCCTGGTTTTAAAATTAGTTAGCTGGACTTGTAGCCATTATTTTGTGCCCGTAGTTGGACACCACACGGCACGATCGAACCCGATTGAACCGTTATACCTAGGATTTCTGTCGGCTAACGTGTGATCTCTCATGTTTTGAAAATGAGCCGACAACTCTAAGATCGTATAGTGTGCGCTGGGCATTACACTAAGGATATGAGGAAGGGAGAGTCAGTGGAGAGCACCGGAGTTGAGCCTTATTTCATTCAGTGTCATCAACAGAAAGAGAAAAAGGCCGGAAGAGATAATAAAGCCGATAATTAAAATGAGGTCAATAGTTTTAATTTATGATGCAATTAATTGATATATTGTTTATCGCGACAGGCCTACTAGCGTGCACAAACTGCATAATCAGTAAAAAACATCCAAGGGTATACAGCAGAATTTAATACCAGAGAAAAATCTGAAATGCTGAAGAGATAAATTGACCAGCAATCCAGTTAGAGCTGCTCCAATGATTTGTCATGCCAATTTGAATAAATTTCATCAGTGTACACAGAACATATGCAAAGCATACCACACGGTTTAGAAACATTGTCATCAGATGATTGTTCTGTAGTAGCATTGCTGTCTATTCCAGCAGTAGTAAAGCACATTATCAGATGTCCAGAGAGGCAAAGCTGTAGCATTATGTTATTAACACTTGATCAAGGGTGATATATTAAATCCCATTAAACTATTTGGTGTTGGTTTAGAACATGCTACTATACAGTTAAATACCCTGACTTGCTTTTGCATGTTATAGTTTTTATTTTTTTACTGAGGCCAGATTGACTCCATGTCCACAAACCCTTTTAGCCAGGAAAAAATAAATAAAAAGACTTCAGAACAAGCACTCTTGATTCCCTCCTGTGAAGGCACAGGCTTTTGATTCAGGTGTGTTAGACCAAGTAGACTTCTAAAAGCAGGAAAGACAAGAACTTCAGGACTTGAGTTTGAAACCTTCAAATCAGAGGGTTGTTTACTGCAGATAAAACACTGATTGTTGACAGTAACCTCACAAAAATACTAACTATGAGTTGGAGCGATTTGGCAAGTAACAGTTACTCTGATCCCTCTTTGTTTAATTCATTATTTAAAGACACAGAAAGATCAGTCACCCACTAATCTAAACATCAGTATTTCTATGAAACACCCTGTAAAACATAGCTTGTAGGTAAAACCTAATTAACAATTCTGTTTAACAATTCACGCTCCATTTTAAAGCAGAAATGAAACCTTTGTAGCCTAGCCAAATGTTAGACAAAATACACACAATATCAATACCAGCTATTTTGAAGCATATTAGATCTTAAAACTTTGATACATAAAAGAAAGGTTTTTTCAACTAAAAGTAATTCATGAGAAAAATAAAAACAACTGCAGTATAAAGATCCAATTTGGGAGAACATTTAAATGGAATAAAGTCTCAACTAGATGTGGCTGTGTGGTAAAGAATGCCAAATGATATTAGCAATAGGTGTGCTACCATTTTTGTAAAACAGACATTAACTGAATTTCAGCATTGACTTAGATACATTTTGTACCATTGGACTGTTGTTGGTGTTCAGAAACCAATATTCTGGCATTCTGCCAAAAGGTCATAGCTGTCCCCTGAAAACCAGGTCATATGCCTTTATCACCTTCTTTTTATGACAATTTTCTGCGTCTGCTTTTATGTCTCCTTTGGCAGTCTCATTTTTTGGAATTTGCTCCCTCTGTTCCCTCTTTAATTTTCTTTTCTTTGTAACTCCCTCACACACTTTCCAACTTTCTCCACTGGTGGGGGAGGCAAGAATGCAGGTGGCAGATGGCTGGGATGTTTTGTGTCTCAGAGGGATCGCGCTCATCTGATTCCCCCACCTCTCTTCCTGCCAGGAGGTCAGTAAGGTGGCCTGAAGAGTAATTGGCAACTGGCAGGGTTGGAGCTGACACAAGGGATGTTCAGGGTGGCATTAATTGACAATTGTAAATAACAAATGGAGCCGACAATTCAAATTACCTGTCCACATGATTCCCCTCATTAATTGTGTCCTGAAACGTGACCCAACATAACAATTTCGGGATTGAGATTCTTCTCTCTCAGCTAAGAACAAAAACCTGAATGCGGTAGGGAAAAAAGGAAAAAAAGGAAGGCATGAGTAAGAAAAAAAAAAAGAGTGAGAGAAACACATGAAGGAGCAGATTGTTAATATCAGTCGTTTCATCCGGCCAATTGTGAAATAAATGGCAATGGGCCTTGCAGTAACATGGTGCAACACGGTGCGGCATCTAATGGGACGAGCAGCTTTCCACCAGCAGACACCTAATGAAGTGCAACGTCGTTTTTCACCCAGCGACCACAACGACGTCAAGGTGCTGAAACTTTTGTAAAACAACGGTCGACTGGACGTCACCTGCTAGGTTAACGGGGCATGCGGAAAAGTCAGACACTGAGCTTACAAAGAGGGTCACTTTGGAAAAATCAGACATCAATACCATCAATTGACCTTCTATTGACCATGAAAGAAAAAGACACCCATGCTCCTCTGTCCTGTAATGTTTGACCAAACACCCACAGGACAACATGACTCAGATGGGAGGTGCAGAAGACGTCCTTGTCGAACATTGTGCACTGGGACATGTTTTTATTATTACAGGTCTGGAGGCAGTCATGCACCAGAACACAACGCATGTTTTGCAGGGAGGGCTTTTGACTGATGAAGGGGGGAAACTGCAGAATGGCTGCAGCGGCATTTGATTTACTGGCTTCTCACTCCACTGTAATGAGGAGTAATTCTGTCTTGACACCACAACATCTCCCTTTCCTCCATTCTTATCTTTCTTTTACTTTACCTTTCGCCTGTGGCAAACCCCCTCCTTTAGTGTTGTTTGTCACCGTTTTAGGACATCCTCCCTAGTTAAACTGCTCCTTCCCAGGGTGAGACAAAGCCTGGCATGTGTCTCATTAACCAAATAGATTCTGTATGTGTCTTTCTTATCAGACAAGCAAATAAGAGAAAAAAAATCTTTGCTTCTCTTGAGAAATCTCTGCCAAGAGGAAAGATAACTCAAGAGGATTTATTTTTCATGAAATTATTTTATTTTATTTAGTGCAAGTTCAGAAGCCAAGCAAATAATCTGTTGGATAAAGGTGTGTATTATACATTCAGCATAAATCCTAATTAAAAATATTCTCGCAAACAAATTTAAATGTATTCATTCATTTAGAGCAGTTGAGAGCATTTAAATGTCCCTGAATTGTCCTCCAAAGAAAACAATATATAAAGTCATAGGTGAGGGAGTTTAGTTATCTATTTCATAATCTGTCCATCAACAAAAATGCACAGAAACTTCTGCATAAAATCTTGATCAATTTTTGCCATGCAAAAGTGTTCACACCCTTTGAAGCTGGTTGCATTTTGTCACAGTTCAACCACAAACATTTTATGCAGTTGACCAACAAGAGTAGTGCATTATTCACAACTCAGGTGGCAGAATCTGGTAACATGCCTCTATCATTCACTACACAAATCTGCCCATTTTATTGAAGAATGACAAACAGAAAGTTATTGCTGTTTCACACAGGTTACAGGGGATACAGGTGGATCAAGGTGGTCTAGTTAGATTAGATCAAATTTGAATATTTTGGCCAACATGCAAAATGTTATGTAACCAACACCTCACATGCTCACATGGAAACAGGACGTTACCTGCATTTTGTTATTTGGATGCTGCATTGACAGGGATCCTGGGATCATAAATTAAGTGACAATCCAAGAAGACAACACAATAGAGTTTGCCGAAGACTTGAGACCAGGGCAGAAATTCACTTTCCTGCATTAGAACAACTTTAAACTTATGGCTACAATACACAATAATGATTTAGAATGTCCCAGTCAAAGGTATTACCTAAATCTAATCCAGAGGACCTCAAAGCACTTTACAATACATTCAGTCATTCGCCCATTAGCCACAGCTGCCCTGGGGTAGATTGACAAAAGTGAAACTGCCATACAATCGGCACCACCAAGCATTCAGACCACCACCGACAAGAAAGGACACAAAAACTGGGACATATGGAGAAGGGGTTCAAACCGGCAACCCACCAGTTGCACTAACAACTCTTGCCTCCTCAGCTACCGTTGCCCTTATGAACTGCCAAATCTGGCCTGAGTGTATGTAGGCAAAAAGCTCTACAAAAACGCACCCTTGTGCACCGGGGATGCAGCAGTCTGTCACTCAATGTGCTCTCCAGTTCAGTAAGAGCTTTATCCATGTAGTCAGAGACATTGTCTATTAGTGATGTTATTTTAGCTAGAGTCTTTCTGTCTCCCATCACCTGCACACAGCCAAGGAGGCATTATGTACAGAGCTGGCCTTCCTCACAGATTTTGTTAAAATATGGTGGAATGTGCAAAAAATAGATTCTTCAACAAGCTTCTTCAAGTCAGACAGAGTTGCATTCAGTTAAATGCAACAATGAGATTTTTAGTCTTTTAAAGCTAAGAGTGAAAGTTATTTTAAAATGAGACTGTTTCATCTGATTAAATATTATATGATGGAATATGCAGAAAGAACAGAATTAAGATAAAAAGTCTGTTGCTTTGTAGCATATTTAGGTTGTGAATCATGTTTTAGAAAATAAAGCAGCCTAATCATTACATCACTTGAAAATAGCTAATCAGTAAAGTATCTGGATTATTTTCAAGAAAAAGTACTCCGTAATTAGTAGCTAATCACTATTTTCAAGTAACTCGACCGATACTGGTATTTTTAAGGAACATTTTGTAAATCATGTCTTAAAAGGGTGAGTGGGGAATATCTTGCAAATAAATTATTTGAGTTTTATAGCATACTTTAATTTTATTCCCTCATCAAAAACTTATCTGGAGCATTGCTTTGATTCATTTATGTATGTATATATATATATATATATATATATATATATATGTTAGAGGATTCCTTTGTATCAGTCGATTACTCTGATACAATCATCTGATTGTATTAATCTCCACCTTGGAGATTCGGTCCTTAGCCAAGCATCAGATATGGCTATGATGCAAAGTAATTTTTTTTTAAATTGTTATTTCTGGTATGTGCAACATTTTCATAACAGCTGAAGGAAAGTAATATTGTTACTTGATTGTGCGATAAAATCGCTCTATGTGCCTGGTAAATACATAATATTCCCCCATTAAGTAACCATTTTAAACTCTTAATGGTATTGTTCAAAAAAAGTCTGTGTAGGCATTATTTTTCTCAGTTTGCCAACATTGTGAATAGTGTTGTAACTGAATTAAACCACTCACAGCCATTGTGCACAGTGTGAGCTCCACATGACATCTGCTTGATTGACCTGTGCAGAGCGAGCAGGGATTGAACAGAGGTTACACAGAACAGTGAGTTGCGACAACTTGGCTTGGAGGGCGACTCATGCGTTGTTCTACAGGCTATGGGCTTGGTACCAAATTACAAGGTTGTTGGTTCAAAGGCTTCCCTCTTCAGTTATCCTTCATTTACACATATGATCAGTTTCTTATTTACGATCAGAGCAAGAGAAGAAGAATTACCAGTCCCTTTGTCACAATTTGCTACAACCTAAATTACAGCAACTTATTTGCAATTAAATATATATTTTTTTCAAACAGAATTTAAATAAAAAGCTATTCTTTGTTACGTTATTAATGTGTAAATTTTTTGTGTAATTTGTATTTCAACATATTTTGAAGCCATTCCAGCTTAAAAGTACATTTTAGTACGCATTTCTTTCTCTTTCAGCAAATTTTTATCACATCTTTTCCAGTACCTCCACTTTATGCATGATCTTATCATATCCACTCTGCACATTTCTTGGGGGTCAGAATACATGACATTGCTTTCACCTTGTTGGTTGTATTCAGCCACATTCAGATTTTCATTTTCTGCAGAGGGCCTCATGATGTCAAAAAAAGAGATAGCGACAGCTATATTAAAGTAGTTCTTCCCTTACACAGATGATCTGAAGACATTTTTGTGATTAGAAAAGAAGTGTTGTTAAACCATCAACATGAAACCGCATCCAGCTCCAAGGCCTGACAGTGCGGCAAAGCGAAGCGTAAACATGAAAGTAAGGACAGAAACAAACACACTTGCAGATTTATTAGTGGTGGCCTTATAATGTAGGGTCATGATAATAGCTGTCAGGTATGATCAGTCATCTGTCTGATAAACAAAGGTAATCAGAGACAACTCAAAGAGGAAGAGAGTTCAAAGGGAATGCAGAGTTGGTGTGTTGTAGGTGATTAATGAAGAGAACTGCATCAGAGTTTAAGGCTTTGCTGCTGCTGTTTTTTTGTTTTTTTTTGTTCTTCATATTGGTTTGCTTTCCCACTAGAGTGGAAGAGTCAACTGTAATTTCCCTTCTGCAGATAAATTTAAAATGGAAACAGACATAACTCTCTTTCTGTCTGAGTGTCTCTCTTTTCTTGTCCTTCTTACACCCTCCCAGTTCCAAGTCTTAATTAGCCAGTGCGAAGGCAAACAAGCTAGTTTCTGTTGAATGCATTTGCTCAAGAGTACCATTTTAGACCAAGATTTCCCAGGCCTTTTGTGAATCAAACTCACCAAATTCTTTCTCCTTTCATGTCTGTGTTAGCTTCAATTTAATTCCTGCACACCTGCCTATTATCTTTATGGCGTGGCCAAGTGCAGGATGTGGGGAAACCTGGCTGCTCATTAAAACTCCACATTGTTACCCTGGGCAACTGCAAGACTCTCACTCTGAATAACACCAATGTGTTACATTCATTTGCAGGTTCCATGGATGTATTATTTTGAAAAAACAAACAAACAAACAAAAAAAAACACATACTAAATAAGTGCTATTAAAATCGGCAATCCCTCTTGTAAAAAGAAGTATTTGTGTTTTAATTTCAAATATTAACTCTGACCCCAGAGGCTACAGTCTAGCTCTAGATTGGAATATCAGTGTCCATGCCTGGTTTCTTTCAAAATACTTGGTAGGAAAAAAACTACTTTATAATATGAGAGTGTTTTAAAAATGGCTGTAGACAAGGCATGACATATTTATTATACATTTATTTACATTTATTTTCAACAACAAAATATTTGTATATGCTTTATATAATCAAACAACAAAAGCATTACACTACAGTGGCATAAGAAAGAAAAGTAAGGAAAAGTTTCAAATTCTAAACAAATACGTTTTTTGATTAAAAGGAACTCAGGGATTCAGCTTTTTACAGTTTTCTGGAAGTTTGTTTCAGATCAGTGGACTGTAATTACACTCAGAAAAATGGTTCCCAGGAGCAGGATGCAAGTCTCTAGGTAAGTATAATTAAACTCAATGTGCTTAAGTTAGTAGACAGCAGTGTGTTTCATTGCACACTGCTGCATTTCATTGCATAATAACTGCACAGTGGAATAATAATGCAGCAAGTTAGTTGGAGTTTCTCTACAGGACCTCTCAAAGAGCAAAGATACAGAGTTTTTGAAATAAAAAAATACTTTAACAAAATGTATGTATTCTCGGATGATGACTTCACAAAAGACGGGAAGAATTCAAACTAGCAGATCTGGCAGGAATTAATGAAAGTTCAAGGTCATCATTTGACATTAGAAATCCAATTGGACAGATTCTGATGGTTTACCTAGCACTTTTATCTAGTCGGCCAGACATTTTACCCAAATGAAGAAAAAATTACCCAGATAGAGTGAAAGTTCTAGTTCTAAAAAATATATATATAGATGATTGTCATGTTGGGTTGAATATTAGCCCAAATGCAGAACACAACCACAGGAGAAGTGAAATCAGTTTAAAATGATTTATTAAAGATCACACAATAATCAAAGAGAGTGAGTCGGAGTGGTCTGGTCCAGGGGAATAAACAGTAACGGCAGCAGCGGTTCACTGGGAGGAAAAAAAGCAGGGTGGTAAGTTCAGGGGTCGTGGGAGAACGGAAAACTCTCGGGGAAAGAAAACGGGTAGATCTTACTTGTCGTTGTTGGAGCGGAGTTGTGGAGGGAAACTGAGTTTGTCCGGGGTCTCGGTCCCTAATGGATCCAGGGATAACAGAGGAGTGCGGCGGGGAGCGGACAGGTAGGCTCGGGTGAAACGGAGACACGGAGGAGTGGAAAGGCCGCCAGCCGTGGAGTCCAGAGGAGATTTGCAAACAGCAGAGAGGCGAATCTGGAAACTCGGGCAACCTGAAGGCAACGGAGAAGAACAAAAAGATTCACTAGAAGAATTAGGCAACAAGGAACACTGAGACAAGCTCAAGGGGGGCTCAGAGGTACCGTGACTGGCACAACACTCAGGCGACGTTGGACTGACGGCCCACTCCTTTGTCTGCTCCGCTGATGAAGGTGATCGGGAACAGCTGGGGAAAATAATGACGTCACCGCACTCCATCCGAAACCTGTCGCCTTCTGGTGGTAATATGTAGAACGGTGCGCAGGCAACCCCACCAATAGGACAGAGAGCCCCGGAACACAACAGTACCCCCTCAATGGTCGCCACCTGGCGGCCTAGAAGAGGTAGATGGCAATGAGGAGTGATAGTCTGAAATGAGGGACGGATCTAAGACAGATGAACCAGATATCCAAGAACGTTCCTCCGGACCGTAGCCCTCCCAGTCGACGAGGTACTGCCAGCCGCGACCTCACCGACGGGAGTCCACGATCCGGTGGACAGTGTAGGCCGGATGGCCATCAATAACACGGGGGGGTGGAGGGGGTTCGGCTGGAGGGCAGAGCGTGCTGGTCTGGACAGGCTTAATCTGGGACACTTGGAAGGTGGGATGGACGCGGAGGGAGGCGGGCAGATGGAGACGAACAGCAGAAGGACTGATTATGGATTCAATGGTAAACGGACCAATATAGCGGGGAGAGAGTTTTCTAGTCATAGATTTGAGAGGAATGTCGCGTGCAGAGAGCCATACCCGTTGACCGGGTGTGTAAGTAGGAGCAGGAATCCTCCTGCGATCAGCCTGACGTTTAATCTTTTCTGCGGTGCGGTTGAGATTGTGTATGGTCGTCTTCCATACCTTCTGGCAGCGACGTATGTGGTGGTGGACTGAGGTGACAGAAATATTATTTTCTTTGGAAGAGAGTAAGGGTGGTTGGTAGCTGAGGGAAGCCTCGAAAGGGGACAGACCTGTAGCAGCGGATACGTGGCTGTTGTGGGCATACTCCACCCATGGGAGGAACTGGGACCAGTCGCAAGGGTTGGAGGATGTGAAACAGCGGAGGGTGGTTTCGAGATCTTGGTTGAGACGTTCGGTTTGACCATTAGACTGCGGATGAAAACCAGATGTTAACGAGATATTGGCATTTAATGCAGAACAGAAAGCTTTCCAAACCTGGGAAATGAATTGTGGTCCTCGGTCTGATACGATGTCATGCGGAATGCCATGGAGCCGGAAAACATGTTGAACCAGGAGTTGGGCTGTTTGGAAGGCAGTGGGTAGTTTGCGCAGGGGAATAAAATGGCAGGCTTTGGAGAAGCGGTCAACAATGGAGAGGATGGTGGTCATGCCTTTTGAAGGTGGCAAACAGTACTCAAAGTCAATAGCTATGTGAGACCATGGACGTTTATGCATGGGAAGTGGTTGAAGAAGACCAGATGGAGGTTGATGGGAGGACTTATTTCGGGAACAAACAGTGCACGCCTGAACATAATCCCGGACGTCTTTGTGAACGGATGGCCACCAGAACTTTCGGTTTACTAGGGCGATGGTGCGACTGATGCCAGGGTGGCCGGAAAACTTGGATGCGTGGATCCACTGAAGAAACCGGGCTCGAACAGAGGAAGGAACAAAGATCTTATCGGGTGGACAGGAGTCAGGGGCTGGATCGGAAAGCTGTGCTTGTTTTATAATGTCTTCCATCTCCCAGGTTATCACTGCAACCGTGCAGCTGGGAGGAGGATGTGGTCGGGGTCCCTCTCGAGTCATCTTGCGAGTAAAGACGGGAGAGGGCATCAGGTTTTACGCTATGAGATCCTGGTCTATAAGAGATAGAAAGGTTGAATCGTGAGAAGAACAGTGACCAGCGTGATTGTCGTGGTTTAGCCTCTTTGCGGAACGTAGATAGGACAAATTCTTATGGTCGGTCCAGACCAACACTGGGTGCTCTGCCCCCTCCAGCCAGTGTCTCCACTCCTCCAGGGCTAATTTTATGGCTAGTAGTTCTCTGTCCCCAACATCATAGTTCCTTTCGGTGGTGTTAACCTGCGTGAAAAAAGGCACAAGGGTGAGTCTTATTGTCTTGGGATGAAATTTGGGACAGTACTGCTCCAACTCCTGAATCAGAGGCGCCCACCTCCACGATGAATTGCTTTGAGGGGTCCGGTTGGATGAGGATGGGTGCGTAGCGAAGAGGTTCTTGAGGCGAGAGAAAGCGGCTTCAGCTGGGGTCCAACTGAAAGGAATCTTTGAAGAAGTTAGAGCGGTAAGGGCAAGGCTGTCTGACTGTAATTGCGTAATGAAACGACGGTAAAATTGGCAAATCCTAGGAAACGTTGCAGCTGTTTGCGGGTCTCTGGTTTTGGCCAATCTAAGACAGCCCGAATCTTCTCCTCGGTCGGCCTTACCTGTCCGCCCCCTAGAATGAAACCCAGAAATGACACGGATGATTTGTGGAATTCACACTTCTCTGCCTTCACATATAGTTTGTTCTCTAGGAGTCTTTGTAGAACCTGACGGACATGATACTTGTGTTCATCTAAGGATTTAGAGAAAATCAGGATGTCGTCGAGATAAACGAACACAAAATGTTTAAGAAGTCTCTTAGAACGTCGTTTATTAGCGCCTGGAAAAAGGCAGGAGCATTCGATAATCCAAATGGCATTACAAGATACTCAAAATGTCCAATGGGCGTTTTAAATGCAGTCTTCCACTCATCCCCTTTACGGATGCGCAGGAGGTGGTAAGCGTTTCTTAGATCCAATTTGGAGAATACAGTTGCTCCATGAACTGGTTCGAATGCTGCTGATAATAGTGGCAGAGGATATTTATTTTTAACTGTAATGTTATTTAGACCCCTGTAATCGATGCATGGACGTAATGACCCATCTTTCTTTCCCACGAAGAAAAACCCTGCTCCCAGCGGTGACGAAGATGGGCGGATGATGCCAGCGGCTAAGGATTCATTAATGTATTTCTCCAAGGTCTTTCTTTCGGGACGGGAGATGTTATACAATCGGCTGGAAGGTAATGGAGCACCGGGTAGAAGGTCTATGGAGCAATCGTAGGGACGAGAAGGAGGTAGAGACTGGGCCTTAGATTTACTAAAAACAGGAGCTAGATCATGGTATTCATGAGGAATCATCGACAAGTCGACGGGGTCAGCCTCCTTGAGTTCAGCCGGCGGGACACCTGGAGGAACAGCTGAACGGAGACATGATGAGTGGCAAGAAGTGGACCAAGATTCGACATGCCTGTCTGACCAATTGATTTGTGGATTGTGCTGTTGCAGCCACCGAAAACCGAGGATTATAGGCGAGTTAGAGGTGGGAAACACAAAGAATGAAATGGACTCCCTGTGATTACCGGAGATTATTAGGTGAAGCGGTTTGGTTTGGTGGGAGATTTGTGGAAGCGTCTTTCCATCTAAGGCAGTTACTCGCAATGGAACTGGTAATGGCTCGATTTCTATGGCCATTTGTGTTACCAAGGATTCATCTATAAGGTTCTGTTCGCAGCCAGAATCCACAAGGGCGGACAACGGAATTGAATAATTCTGATAGTTCAAAGTAGCAGGCAGTAATAATCGAGGAGCATCTTTACTTAATAAATGGTCCGCCAACCTCCTCGCCTCTAAAGGCGGACCTGGGGGTTTAAACGGATCGGGCAACGAGCGAGAAAATGACCAGGGGCACCGCAGTAAATACATAGGCGGGCAGTGATGCGCCGCTGCCGTTCCTCCGGAGTTAACCGAGTCCGTCCTACTTGCATGGGTTCGGGTTCCGGGGAGGCTCGGGGAGGAGAAACCCTCGGAGTGGGAGTCAAGCGTTCTGCCGGCTGATTTCTTCGGCTTCTTTCTCTAGCACGAGACCGGATTCTACTGTCAAGACGAATGGTGAGATTTATCAGTTCCTCTAACGTCTTAGGCTCGTCGAGAGTAGCGAGTTCATCTTTTAAAGATTCGTTCAGAGCATTAAAGTATGCACTTTAACGCCGGCATTCCAGCCGGTTGCCGCGGCTTTGATGCGGAAATCCACTGCAAAGTCAGCTACCGTTCGGTGGCCCTGTTTGAGATTCCACAACTCCCTAGAATTAAAGGAGTTGTCTGATTCGTGGCTGAAAACTTGTCTAAATTCCTTTAAAAAATCATTAAACGAGCACCCGTACCGTGCGGGGTCCGGGAAACGGGCTTCTGCCCATAATAACGCTCGTTCAGACAACAAGGAAATAACATACGCAATCTTTGCGCTGTCATGGGAGAAACTTTGTGGAGAATGGTTGAAGATTATTGAGCATTGAAGCAGAAATCCATTACATTTATTTAGATCACCTGAAAATCTTTCAGGAGTTGGAGGTCGGACATCGGAAAACGTAGGCTGGACTGCGAGGACTGGAGCTGGATCAGGTGCGGGAGCTGGAGACTGAGTCTGAGGAAAGGCGCGCTGGAGGAAGTCTTTTAACTCCGTTAATTGTTGATTAGTTTCTGTTTGCAATTTGTTTAGTTCCCTTAATGCAGTATCGTGCGTTTGTAAAAGTGATTGTTGTTCAGACAGGGTTCTCCGTATTGCGTCTGCTGGGCTAAGTGGTTGGCCTGAGTGTTCTGTCATGTTGGGTTGAATATTAGCCCAAATGCAGAACACAACCACAGGAGAAGTGAAATCAGTTTAAAATGATTTATTAAGGATCACACAATAATCAAAGAGAGTGAGTCGGAGTGGTCTGGTCCAGGGGAATAAACAGTAACGGCAGCAGCGGTTCACTGGGAGGAAAAAAAGCAGGGTGGTAAGTTCAGGGTCGTGGAGAACGGAAAACTCTCGGGGAAAGAAAACGGGTAGATCTTACTTGTCGTTGTTGGAGCGGAGTTGTGGAGGGAAACTGAGTTTGTCCGGGGTCTCGGTCCCTAATGGATCCAGGGATAACGGAGGAGTGCGGCGGGGAGCGGACAGGTAGGCTCGGGTGAAACGGAGACACGGAGGAGTGGAAAGGCCGCCAGCCGTGGAGTCCAGAGGAGATTTGCAAACAGCAGAGAGGCGAATCTGGAAACTCGGGCAACCTGAAGGCAACGGAGAAGAACAAAAAGATTCACTAGAAGAATTAGGCAACAAGGAACACTGAGACAAGCTCAAGGGGGGCTCAGAGGTACCGTGACTGGCACAACACTCAGGCGACGTTGGACTGACGGCCCACTCCTTTTGTCTGCTCCGCTGATGAAGGTGATCGGGAACAGCTGGGGAAAATAATGACGTCACCGCACTCCATCCGAAACCTGTCGCCTACTGGTGGTAATATGTAGAACGGTGCGCAGGCAACCCCACCAATAGGACAGAGAGCCCCGGAACACAACAATGATATGGCAATAGTGGACTTTAGTTGTTGATGGTGACAATGGCAGAGAGAGCCAGGAGAGGTTTTAAAGCTAATAGGATTAAAATAGCTCTGAAAAGTAGCTAGAATGGAGATAATAATTAATCGAGTTTGATGCACATTTAGTTGCAACTATGTGTCCGCCTAACAACTGTTAATTGTTATTCATAATGACAATGAAAAGCTTCTCTTATTCACCCAGCCACGCTAAAAACATTCACACGCGCGCACACACACACACTTATTAGAAAGCAACTTGGGTTTAAGTAAAACTTTCAATCAAACTCACAGTTTTCCAAAATCAAGGCAGACATTCTTGCTATTGACCTGGGAGCATGTCTGTGTTGTGTTCCTGTGATGGACTGGTGACATGTTGAGAGTGTACCCTACCACCTTCTATTTGCTACCAGCAACTCTGTAAACCTAGGATTGAATAGATTTGCTGGATGACTACAACACTTGCATGTTGCGTCTAAGTAAACAAGGGATTATGATAAAGTTTCCAGAAGAAATAAATAAATGTGATTAATCAGTCAGGGCACATTCCTCCTATGAACCTTGGTCCTGCTTGAATGTTAACATCTGTGTACACTTTACCAGTGACATTCATCAGGAGTCACCTCTTAACTGGTCCGCAGAAATAAATCTGCATATCCAATAAGTTTTTCTTGTTTGTTTGAAGTTTTTTTCTTTCTTTGCACCAATCAAACTTGGCAGTAAAACGTTCAGTTCCCTCTTTCGTAGGCTTTTTACCCTGAAAAATATTTAATAACATTTTCAACTAATTAAGTTTATGGGGTGCTTTGATCCAGTTTTATGACTAGTTGTGATGATTTATTTTTACAACACATTAGTAGCAAAAACAGAATCAGTAGTACCAAACATGTTCCACCAATTTTTCAAAGAATCTGTTATTGACTTTAATTTGTCATAAAGTCATGGTCATTGAAGTACTATAATTCAGGTGACATTCTTCAGAAAATGGACTATATTATAAAATTAAAATGAAAAATGGTCTGAGTAAGTTTTTTTTTTATCTACTCTGCTTGCTGACACCAATTTTTTTTCTCTCAGTTAGAATTATGCCCATATTATGAAAGGTTTCTACAAAATGTCAAAAATGTAAAAGGCTTGCTTTACACATTCTGTGACATTATGCACAACATAAAATATGAGTAAACATGAACCACCTCACTGATTAGTAATGCTTATATAAAATGACAAAAATGTCACCAGTGATTTAAATTGATGTAGGCAATTTGGTGTGCATTAGTTAATAAATTCACTGCTCCTGTGCTAAAGTAAAACCCAGGCACTAAGAGTCACCCTCAGGTGAAACTTTAGACAAATTAGGATCCAAAAAATTGATTTTCTTATTTCTAATAGTGAAACACCTCACACTGGTCTAAAAATAAATGCATTATAAAATGTGCCTTTTCAGCCCTAACATTTACCCCACATGTAGACCCTTTTTTCTGATGCTGCCCTAGCTCTTCTTCATATTATTCAAATAATAAATATTATATTAGTGAAAATTTGAGGATTTACATAGAAAAGCCTGAGTTAGCTCTGTACGAGGAAAGATAATCAAGTTTGCTTTGCTAAATTAAAGAAAGACGCCCTCTAAAAATATTAGAATACCATTAGTATTTTTTTCTTTAAACATGACAAATTTTCTGAAATGCAATACATTTGCATAATCCTTTATGTATAAATCAAATAATTATTTAATTTATCCCTCCCACTCACCTTTTTTATTTGATTCCATCATATAAGTATATCAAATATAAAATAAATGCAGCATATCTGAATGCAGCCGCCCTCCCTCCATATTTTATTTTTCTATTATTCTATATGTGACTCACCTCACCATTTTTTACGGTCATTAAACAAGTTACATGCACAGGTCATGGGAGCTTTTCGCTCCGTCACTCTTTGCCATTCAGACAGCATTGTTTTATTACAGCTACTAGAGCGCATGCTAAAGGAGACTGAAGGGAGCAGTGCTTCCAACTTGTGTCTCCTTTGCTTGGTTCATGGGGAGCAGGTGAAGGTCAGTCTGAAGCTGAGGGGAAATCAAAGCCTCTGTGTCTGCTGGACCTCTGTCATTTTATGTTCCTTCCCAGTGAGATAGCCATCGCTCCTTTTCTGTCTTTTTTTAATCGTGCAACAGCTTTAGTATTGATAGTCTCTCTTTTTGCCACTTCCTCTCTTTTTTTTGTTTGTTTTCTTCCTCACTCTTGAAAGCCCACCATCACTCCCTACTCTCTGTGTAGTTCTCCATTTCTCTTTTTGTGAATGTTTTTTTTTTTGATTCAATGATACCTTGACTTGAGTCACTTTCAATTTCCACTGGCACAAAAATATCAAGGGTAAACTCCAGATCTTAACATTCAATGGGACAAGTGCAGCTAGCACACCTGCAGATACCTGACTATGCAGCACACATCCTAAGTACCTCCAAGGAGATTCATTTTTCAAAGATATTACAGGTGTCAAGGCGCTACTCTACACTAATTATTGTTGCAGTTGCCATCCTTAAGATAAATATGATGGAAATAGTCAAAAGAAGGCAAAGTGTTATATATGTTCAGAATGCATACATTCAGAAGTGTAAATTAATGCCTTTATATATCCTTGATCTATGTTTCTTGCAAAGGTGAAAATGGTCTAATCAAAATGTTCCTCATAAGTGAAATAACATTTAATTCAATTAATTTCATTGTTACAGATTTAACAGGCTCCTGGATGTGCCCGAGAAGCAGAAAACGGATGACTGCTTTGCAAAAGCAGCTATAGACTGAACCACTGTTGCACTGTAACACTTGAAACATTTTTTTCAACTATCAAGTTCACTTAGTGTGGCTTTTCATTTAACGCAAAAAAACCTGGGGCAGTGGCTGCAGGGGGAAAAAGATGTTCCACTCACGTATGCACCTGGCAGCTTCCTTTGCAGCCATGTGTTTGGACTGCAGGCCAGTAAGCACATCGGCTCCACAGTTTGGGTTTAGAGGTTTTCCCTGGGAGAACATGTAAAAAGCATTCCTTTCTGCAGGTTTTAGACTTGACTACTAAGTAAAATGCTAGTGTTGTGATGTTTACCAAAACCATGACACATTTGCATTCAGACATGCTACCTAAGTGGAGTGTATTTACCTGCTGCTTTGTACGTTCAAAAAATTAAATAATGAAAATATTAAGATACTCTAGGGACATAACACAGTCAGTGCTTCCAATAACCAACCATGTCTCACACAGTCCTTGATCCAAAGTACTTTAGGACAATAATCCCCAACCCCCAATTGGCACAGGGCTGAGCAAGAAATAATTAAATATGTCTGCTGTATGTATTGAGTCTGGAGGAGCTTTTACTTTGAAAATACTAAACCGGAAGCTGTCGGTTACGTCTTGCGTGTCAACATGCAGCAGAATGAGTAATAAACAACGGCATCGGGTCTCAATCCTTACGGCGCCCCCCCCGTTCCGCAGAAAATTTACGAAGGGTTGACTGGTCCGCTCTACTAAAAAGGTTGGGGACCACTGCTTTATCACATATGGGATGATAAAAAGTTTTTGTTACATGTTATAGATCTTTGCATGAAAACATTTGTAGATCAAATCATTTGAAGTAGATTTAAAAGTTGTGGCACATGAGTAATAAGCTCTTCTTTTCTAAACTCAAATTCCAGGTGAAATGAGAACATAAGAAATTAATTAATTAATTTAAAAATAATAACAAAAGAGTTATGTAGTAACAATCTGAACACATGCACATACAAGCCAAATCCAAAATGATGACATGGTAATTATTTTCCCATACCATGTCAAAATAAATCAGCACAATCTGTTAAAAACACGTCATGTCATAAAACTGGTCATATATTTTGTAAGCCCTTCAAGTGGAGATTTTTAAAGGATCAGGTATAATTTTAAACAGGTTGCAAATACATACTGCTTTACTCAGCTCAGATTTATTACAATCTGTAGTTTGTTGAACTCCAAAATCTTAGGTTTGATGATAGTTCCAATCACTTGACTGTTTCCACTGTTTTGATAATGCAGGCTTTATGAACTGTCTTGCACATCAGGGTAACGAGATGGGTAAAGTTGTCACAAAGAAGGGGAGGTTAGGGATTTGATATCCAAATGAAGCATGTTAAAGACTTTCACTGAAGTTACAGTAACCTAGGCTGAAGGAAAATATAAAAATCAAGTGTAATTTGGACAGCCTACGGAGAAAGGCTTTATCTTTGGTTCTGTTGTACAAAAACAGTGATATTTTGTAGTTATTGCTATGGAAGAATAGGTTGCATATTTGCATAGCCAAGGAGTTCACTCCATCCTGTTCCAAGCAAGTAGATAGTTTGTTGTTTTCTGCAGTAATAAAGATGATAAAAGAGCTGAGTCAAACAACTATTGGCCTCCAGTGGTCCAAGCTAAAAACAAACAAAAATAAAAAATGTGTTGCTTATGGGTGCTACCTTTTGAAGGTCTTTCTGGCCTGTTCCACTTAGGGAAGACCTTGGGGGCAGAATCCAAACTTACCTAGTTTTATATTCTATTTGGCCTGGGAACAAACAACACATATCCTCCACATTGATGGGTTTTCTATGAGCATGGATATCACTTTATAATAAGATTTGATCACCTGTGAAGTTCAGAAAAAGCCACAAAGCAAATGTTTTCATTGCCACCCATGGGTAAGAAAGTAATAAAGGAGGCAATGAAGATACACTTCAGTAAGCCTAGACCAAACCTCTGGGGAATGTGAACCGTGTGTCACGTCAGCTCCACCCACCAAATTCCTACCGGGAAGGACCTGCCTGGTGAGGGTTGGCACTCAGTACAATACCTTAAGTAACTTAAGGCTGGCACTAATGATGATTAATGAATTTAATAAATAAAGAAAATTGTCAGATTAACAGAGAAACCAAAGAGTCTATCACCTTTCCTTCTCACAGATAACAGAATTCAATTACTTTAGCCTAAAAGGTCAATTATTCTAAAATAGAAGTACTGTTATTTTCCACAAACAAATACATTATCAAACAGAACAGAAAACATGCTATAAAATTTAAAAAATATATATCTAACATCTAAATGGAGTTTCAATTGACTGATTGCTGACTGGGTTTAAGCATCCTCCTTATTAACCATGGCATATAGGCGGAGTCGTTTATTCCCCGTGCTTGACTGCTTAACCGAAATAAACCTTGGGATAATTGCTATAGGAGTGTATGGGGGTGGCAAATTAAGACTGTGCAGAGCCCTACAGCCTATTTATAGATATTCAGCCAACTGCATTATCAAGGGTATGGAGAAAACTAGTTTGTGGTGTTGTCAGGGCACTAATCTGTGGGAGTGAACTTGAAAGTGTTGGGGTTAAAAAATAGGTGTGGGATGCCGAGTAAATGTAGTTGCACATGGAATTGTAAAACCAGTCACACAGTATTGTATGTGTTTGCACTTTGTGAGTTTGTCAGCAGTTGTGAATTGTTGTCTTATGTTATCTCATGGACTTCACAAGGTCAAATCCCTCCAAGCCACATAAAGACTTCTCTGCCTGTGTCCATCTGCAGGCTATTTGGACATCTATCTGACACTGTTCCTGTGTTTCCATGGGAAAAATAAATAAAGAAATAAATGAAATATTTATTTCCTGTCAAAAAATTTCACTTCTTTGCATCAGAGAGAAATGTGTTTGAAATTCCACAAGTCAATATGTCTTTCTGTATTTGTGTAGCATAGACCAAGGCTAATCTTGAACCCTTTCAAAGGCTGAAGCAAAAGGGGAATTAAATTGAAAAGATTAAATAGTTTATGAGTTAAGCAGACTATCTTGATAAAGTTATCATCCATATCGAGTCATAACATGAAAGTATTTTCTTATTTTTTCTTTCACCGCAGCACTACAATCAGCAGTGAAAATGTAACTCAACCTTGAATGTTAAAGGTTAAAAGAAATATGCTTTAAAATACATATATAAAGCCAATAAGAACCTCTCCTTTCAATAAGTGAAAGGAGAGGAATTAAATGTGACCATTTGGCTATGACAGCTAACCCGCTTCTGTTTTTTAAATTTGTTTTACTTTGTAAAAGGTTGAAACAATTATTGCACTTTCCATTTACTGTATTGTGTTTTTAAACACTATTGCCGCATAAACCAGACCTTGAGCTTTGATTTTTAAACTCCTGATATTCTTTGCTCTTCTATTCACTTTGACTATCCAGTTCAACTTCATGCAAACTAAATAAACCCTTACTTTAGCGAAAACAAATAGTCTTTTTCACGGAATTAAGCTATTAAAATAATTTTGCTGTCTGACATTACAAACTGTTTTACAATATTTTCCCACTTATATGAAAACCCTCTGGCGGTACTGACTTATTAGACAAAAGATCATATCATTTTATGAATCAGTATGAAACCTTGACTATTGTAAAATATAAAAATAATAAATACCTTGAATATGCAAATGAATTCTTGGTAGACAGCTTGTTTTAAGCAAATGCTCTGCCCACATTGGTTTGTTTAAGGAGAAAGTTGCTTTGCAAATTTTAGATTTGAACCTTGCAAAGAAACGGACTCAACTAAGTCACAAACTTTGTGTTTGCTTCAAAAGATAGACAAATTTGTATATTTTGACAAATCTTTAAAGTGAGCTCAAAAAATATAAACAAGCAAAAGTAACCAGCCACAGGAAAGTCTTGTATCACCTGACCTATGATCAGTCAATGCTGAAGCCTGTATCAAAGTCAACAGGCACGTCCCTCACACTTTTTAGTTTGATTAGTATAAATATGTAATATATACTCTCAGATCTCATTCGAATCTCTCTATCCTTGACTAAAAATAGTTATTACCATCTCCTGGTTAGACCTTAATGAATAAGATTTACAAATATTGTATTTGTGTTACCCTGAGGACAAGTGGCCTGTCATAAACGTCCTCTTAATTTACCAGTGAATAAAGACACCAATCTTGCCAAACTTATGAGTTAAGTCAGATAAATTATATTGTCATTGATATGAAGAAAGATTTTGTCTTGTCAATGTGAAAAAAGTGGATCACTTTAACAACCTCTATTTTATTTTGCTTCCCATTTAATTTTTTTGTCTTGCTTATTTAGTTTATATATGGTACAACATGCAGCATGTTTAGATTCACTCTATATGCATGCTGGATTTACTAATGTTACATCATTTAAAGCTATTGTTACCATTTCTGTAATTTACCTGAGACCAACTAAGTGTATCCCATGATTAGCTAAAAAAAAAAAGAGATTTGAAAGTTTTTACTTCTGACAAAAATCATCAGAGCAATAAATAAATTTCATGGGAACCAATTGAAGCAAAAACTAAAAATACTTATTAATAAAATGAAAAATTTTAGACATATGTTTAAGTGTCCTCATTAACTCATCTGGAAGTTTGGTTGGCCAATACTGTCAAAAAAGTGACTCTGTTCATATGTCAATATTTGATCTAAGTCCAGTGAGGATTTTTATGAAAGCAAAACCAAGAAGTGTATTTGATTATCTCTTGAGAATTGAATAATTAGTCATAAGCTAGGCTTGTGAGAACAGAGATTAGAAAGGGGCAAATAGGTGACCCCAATTACTTCACAGGAAAAAAAAAGAGGAATATGGAGACTACTTGTTTTTTGTGTTTATATATTAAGTGGTTAAGATATTTTTGGTCTAAATAGTTAGATTCTCTATTATGAAGAAACATACCGGCAACACAAGTATTGTTTTTCTCTCCCAAACTTTTCCGAATATATGCAGCGTGTGAAACTGTATTCTATTTCTCCTTAACTGTCAGGGCATAGAGCCCTATTTTGGATTAGAGTTTAATGGGGCTTTTGGGGTTGAATCTGCTCTCAACAAGGCTGTTTCCCAGGCGAGCCAAAGCACCTCGAGCTAAAACTGCAGGTGATTATGCATGGCTGTCAGTTCCATTTAGCCAACGGTTCCAAACTTCAAAAATGGACACAAAGCCCTCCAGTTTGTGTTTTTGCCCTATCCATTTAGATGCAAGTGTTTATTTACCCAATACAGGACACCAGTGTGTGTCTTGGTAGTGATAAGGAGCACACTGGAGGATACCCATTTGGAAGAAATCATTAATGTGTTAGTGATGGACCACAGCCCCGATTATGCTTTCTTTCATGAAGTGACTGACATTTTCAAGTTGGGGATATGAAAGATTCTGTGGAATGACACACTCATCCTTCTGTTCCACAATTTTCTAAACCCCAAACCCAAGGCCCTGAGAAATGTTTCCAAGAAATCATTGTTTGAGTCACTAATTTCAGTGGCAAGCCTTGAAAATCTTATCGGGGTCTGCTGTTGTTTGACATTGCCTTGGGCACGGAATATTTAAACAAATCTTCTCCCTGTTGCCCTCAGACAGGAAATCTGTGAATAAAAAGCTTGAGTGGCTCCAACCAAATTAATTTTATCTTCGCTTGTTGAATGTGAGCTGTGCTCAGAAAAGATCAAGTCAGAGTTGTCTTTCCATTTTCTTTCTTTACCCTTCAAGCAAGATTATATGCCTATGATTGGCACTTTTAAAAACACAGAATCAGGATGTATTTATGGAAATGGCCAATTTCGCAGTATGTTATACCAAGAATTTCAACAAGACGGGTGAAAGAATTAGTGTTTTTTTTAATTATTTTGCAGTTGTGAGCAATTTCTGTGGAAGGTGTATTTATATAATATCATGCAATGCACTAACTTTGAAACAAAAAAGTAGAATAACTTAACTTTTTAGGGAGCAAATAAGAAAATGTGCATCAGCTTATTGAAACAATATTTGAAAAAATAATCAGTTGGATTGAAAACAAATGCAGTTCTCAAACTCATTCAAATATTAAACATACATTCTTGTGTTGTAATTCACAATTCCTTTTATCATGAAAAGGAGTACAAGTAAATAAAGACCAGAAACCATCAGGTCCTTTATGATAATTTATATTTACTGAGGTCGGACACAGATTTCAACAGTTGATATAACTCATTCTCACTGACAATCATGTTTTAAGTTTAACGAGTGCTTCAGGATGTATTTTCCACAGAATAGGATAGGAGCACTATGATGAACCGTAACCATACAGGGAACAAAGAAACAACTTGGTTTTATTCTCACGCTAAATTCATGTTTTCTTAATACCTAAAGCTAACTAAACAGTGAATGGGGAAATGAAAATAAACAGTGGCAGATAAAAGTTTTATCTCAGAGGAAAGTGCTCGAGTGAGACCCAAACTCAGGGGTCCTGGCTGACAATGTACTCATCCAGCATTCAAACACAAACTTTTGCATTTTTTAAAAACTGATTATCAAAGTTTTTGTATCTGCTTTGGGGAAAAAAAAGTTACAAGTTCTTTCCTATGTAGCTTTTTTGTGCTGATGTACAAAGAAGGAAAAAAACACCCTGCTTTTCATGGTACAAATAAATAGATTATATTTTTGACAGCTGCAAAAAGACCTTGAGAAGTTGTTGAATGGACTGTCTCAAAGCAGAGTTACATTTTTCAGGGAGAAAACCAAAATTCAATATTTTAAAAGCTCCAATTTTAGTTTGGCTGCATTTTACAATGTATTATCTCAAAGATAAAAAATAATCTTGAAGAAACCGAAGAATTTTGCATGTTCTATAATTGCATTTTATAGCATCCATTTGTTCAATTTAATATGTAAACCTCCAGTAAGTCTCTAGAAACAAGAAATCACCTTATTATTGTGATTCATAAATCCTATTCAATTTACAATAATATAAGCACAAGACATAAGATATTTAATATATCAATCCTTCAGGAGGATTACATGCAACTGGAAAATGTAAATGCTTTTTTTATCTTTTTGCAGTCACCTGGTATTGACTTGAATTTGATTAATGCAGCTGCTACATTTTACGCATGCTGTTTGGCAGTAAGTTGTCAATGCATATCTGAGGCGTGTCTTGATGTAAAGTAGAACATCAGCACAATTTCTCTTGAGAAAAATGACACAGCAGATTGAATGAGACAGGGCAGCCCATCACGGACTCATTTAAACTGATAAATTCAACACGGTGAAACTTTTTAGCCCTATTGAGGACGTACACTGGCTGCATCACGACTGCACACGGACATCATTTCAGTGATCAAGTGTCTTTCAATGTCACTTGAGAGACAATATTCTACAAAGAGCAGACTAAGATTGTCCAGTCCAGACCAGGAGGAAAGAGTTTGTCACCTTGTGGAAGGTGCAGAGAGCAGAATTGGACTAGTAAAAATAAGAACTGACAGGATATTGATTTGCTTATCGCAGCTGTGCAGACACACAGATGTGAAGGGCAAGAGAAGGGGGATGTGGTGGGGTGCTGGTGGTTATCAGGCTTTCACGTCTGAAAGGGTGAGGGGAAAAAAAGGGAAAGCAAAGATTTATCAGCTGATTGCTTCGCCTCAATTTCTGTCCACTTTCTTCATATGCTTCACGGTAAAAGACATATACTTTGTGAAAGTAAAAAAAAAAAAGTGTGCCTGATTAGTGGGTAAGCTAAATGGACAGCTCTATCTAAAGCAATTATTGATGTGGTACATCAATTTTCCATGTTCTGTAATGGGAAAACACAGTAAGATATGTTAATTAAATTACAACCACGTTATGAGCAGTAAAGCCAATTTTGTGGTGGTTGTGTAGCTTCTTGACATTACTTTTTACCCAAGTTGTATTCCCACTCTAAAGGGAGAATATCATATTTTAGAACCAGAAACATAAAAACGTGAAAGTTTATAACATAAATAAGTCACAATCAGCCTTTCCACTGTTTTTTGAAGCACATGAGTAAATTGAAAATACTCTGTTTGGGTACAAAGTCTTTTCCAGAGTTGATGATATAGGGCATGTGACAGTCTGAAAATCTGTCATGACAGTCAGAAAAAAAATTGTTTTCTTGACAATAAGGCATTTCTAAAGGGAATATGTTGAGTGGATGTGGGCCAGCTTATTGATGACAGATAAAGGATGACGTGAGCATCTTTGCTATAGGTTTTTTATGCAATAAAAGAACCTATGTGACTGAAGACAGGAAAAGAAGATGGATATATCCTTACCCCTATAAACAGTCTCTCTGTTGGAAATACTTTTTGCCCCAGGATGACGAAACAATTGGAATCTTGGGTTTAAGGGAAGGAACAACTCAAAGCTGACACATGGCTCTGGCGAGGTCAGTGGCCAGACAGTCAAAGCAACCATTAGGGTACTCTATAAATATAAAATGCCTGCTGGTGTTTGTGGGTCACAAAATTAAACAAATCAATAACCACACTCTCCAAATGTTTCTGCTGGTTATACTAGGATTCTCTGTGTCTGAGCCAAATGAAGGAGAAAATATAAATTTGCCATTTTAGATTTGTCTTTTAATCTGTCATTGGAACTGCCACATTTAAACATTTTTGTTTCCTTGTAGAGCCAAATATTACGCTGTTGTGGAAAACTGATTATCCATGGACTAATCGAGTTGGAATGACATGGTACACTGTGTCTTGTTCCATTTTGACAGCTATGTCACCGTTGTACAATTAAAAACTCTCAAGTAAATGTTTATGTGCAGAATCATTAACATGGCTTAATCATTGCATATCCATGGGAGGGCATATAAACTCCATGCAGTGGACCACAGGCCGGGATTCAAATCCAGGACCTTCTTGCTGCAAGATAATATTCCTACCAACTGCTATCTTGCAAAATAAACCAGGCCTATTATGGCAACATTTAGTGGTAGATATTGGAGTGCAGGATCAAATTAGTAATGTTGTTCAGAAATGCAACATTTAAATTCTTGCAGAAATGTAGTGCTCCAAAAAACTCATTTTTTCCCCCACACGTGATCATCAATCAATACTCGGGCGTATTGTGCATATTCTGTGAGACACATGGACTCTGTGCTCACTGTTTGCCGACAGTTGAGATGTCACAGTTGAGAGTACCAAGTGCATACATTTCTTGTAACAAATTCCTTCATTTCCCACAATGCAAATGGATAATAATAAGTGTGATGAGCTAATTGGGCAACTAGCCCAATTTCTGCTGAACAATAAACTCATTTGGCCTGCTTTTTCTTATCTTTCAATAGAAACAACAAATATTGGCGCAAACCAAAATTAAAGGTGCAGTCTCTACAGCTCAACAATCAATTGCAGAACTTAAATAAAGAAACAGACAACCATGAAGGTTTGCACTCAAACCATTGCACCCATTTGGAACCACCATGTTTATCTAAATGACTTTGGGCTGTGGAAAATTTAGAGCACCAAAGAAAAACCAAACTAATACTGGTGAAGTAAGCAACTTCCATATAGCAGCTCATGTTCAAACCAGTATTATTAATTTGAGGCAACTGTGCTGATTGCTGTAACAATCCACCTCTGGCCTCCAGTAGTTGACTTAAAAACCACATTATCTGAACAACTTGACCACTGTAAGCATAAAAGTCTAATACATGGCCAGATGTAAAAATACCTTCTGGTAATTGAATTACTAATAAAGCCATTAGCTGCAGGCTTTTAAGCAAGCTCTCTAATAGTGGCTTATCATTACCTATCCAACACAGCATAAGAAGCAAAAAAGTGTTTTAAGTGTCCGTTATTGAGAGCAAAAGAATTAACTTCTTAAAGGGTTGGGTATCTCATGTGGAAATGAACCCCCAATTAGATCGCTATTACAGTCTAACCACATTATATCTGAAATCACACATGTGTCAGCTGTAGCTGTAAACAGTTCTACTAGATCACTATCTATTAGTCCCACTCAATTACACTGGTTTATTGATTTGACTACTTGTAAATATCTGCCTAAACAGGCGACATCATTACTGGTAACAAAGTGCAGCTTAGCAGTGCCTAAGCCTGTTCTAACGACCCACTTGGATTAACTTAAATTAATTTTTGTTTGTGTACAATTGCATCTTATGTCAGACAGAAGTCATGGCAAGACTTGTTCACCATCAACTGACCAAAAGAGGATTAGGCTAATTATCTCCACAGCTTTGCTTTTCCTACCAAAGAGATCTAATAGCCACTGTGAAGTAAATTTAGAATAATGTCATAATTGTAAAACCCAAATCATTTAAAATATTTGTTCATCTTTGACTCATGTAAGATCTCGTGAATTAACAGACAAATATGGGGAGATAAAAAAAAAGTTCTTGCCAGGATATTCCACCTCTATTCTAAAAACTTAATTGTAATCCATTGCCTCAATAGAGATGTCAGCCTAGCAATAAAGAAAATGACTAACTGATCTCTCAACTTCTCTCTTTAATAGAAAGATCATCGTCACATGGGAAACAGACAACAGTAGTGAACAGCGGAGATGGGATAAGGAGGGTGCTGATTACATTTCATTCATTTAGTTAACTAGCTGCTAATATTTCAATTAGATCAACTAAAGGCGGTGACACTGTATGGTTAAAAATGGAATAGGGAGAATTAGTCCAACTGATTAATAGGAGGAAATGACTTCTATTCTCACAGGAGACCTGCCTCTGGCGTCATTCATCATTGACATCACCATCTCCGAATTAGCATTTCTGATTTCTAAAAAAAAAAAGAAAAAGAAAACCTCTATTTTTGAATCTGCTATATGTGGACGATGGGGAAAGTTTACGCTATACGAGTTGTCAGCTGCAGAGGCATATGTTAAAGCTGGCAGTAGCGGTCGCCAAGCCTAGACTGAATTTGACAGAAAACACATAGGAGACTTCCTCTCCCCTCCTCTGCCTTATTCCATTAGCATAAGCCCACTCACTCATAGTAACCATTAACGTAGCATCTTATTAAAACCCTATCAATACACCCACTGCCAGTGTGCTAATGGCCAGGAATTTCTCTCAGTTAAATCTTGACTTTGGTCTCCACTCTGGACTAATGAGAGTCATCGCTCAGCATCTCTTTGGGCTAAATCACCTTTATTTGTATCTGCCTTTTCGCACTGTTGGTAATTTATTGAACAGAGAGCAATGAGAGATGTTTTGCTAAGACTGGGGGCTGAGGTTCGGTAATAGGAGGGGTGGCTATGGCAGTGAGAACAAGAGGAAGTGAAGGAGAGAGACTATGCTCACTTGCCCATTCTAGTACTTTTTGCTAGGGACCATGGTGAGCCATTAATTATTTAACATCAGAGCTCTGGCAATAAAAGAGAGCCTCATTGCTGCTGCCACTGATGAGGCATTGTTGTCAGCAAAAGTTTATCTCCAGTGCAGAGATGCTGGGAGGGCACGGTTGATGCAGGTGCACCACAGGAATTTGAACTTCTGACTCAAGGGAGGAATTGAACATTGCTCTATCAATCAGGGCATTTTACAGCTCAGGCTTTCTTGGCATGAGAAATCTGGGGGAGTATTTATTCAATTCCTTACTGTGTTGGATCTCAGACAAACGCTGTATGATTTTTGAGGTGCTAGTACGGCAGGGGCACATCTGTTGGATAGGGAATTTATCCAACAACCCAGGAAAACAGGTTTTCCACAAGTGAGGGGTTATATTGCATTGGAACTATTTTGTTATAAATTAAGTCTTGTATCTTAGAATTGCACTTGGCTCAGGGGGTTTATTGCACATAAAACCAAGTAGTACGTAATGTCTTTTATGCAAAAATCATTCAGCTGCTTAGGAAACCAGAAAATCTTAAGCAACATAACTGAAGTGGTGCTCTTTGCTTGCCTATTTTGTAGGAAGAGTAAAACATTGTGTAAAACAATTTTTTCCAAGAGGATATCTACTGAAAACACGTGCTTCTTCTCCAAAACATGTCCTTCACACCCATTTAAAGCTCATATTCACACTTTTCAGCTGGCAAGTAAATGAACATCTCAGAATCTGCCAATGAGGAATACTAGCAAACCAGACTGTTGTTCACTTGTAACCTTCAGGATATTGGAGTTTAGCATTTTTATATATTTATGTGTGCATGTGTTTAAATGCACACATAAATATATATGTGTGCATATATATATGTGTGCATATATATTTATATGTGCATATAAACATATATATATAAACACATGCACATTTGTTTCTTTTACTCTTATTTTCCAATCATGTCCACTATAAAGTAAGAAATTAAAGTAAGAAATTAAAACAAATGTTTTGAATCAACATACTTTAGTTTATGAATCTGACTGAATATGAAGAAAAGTTGAACCCCTGCTCTGTCTGTCTCAGTCATTGTATTTATTCTGGTTGCCCTTGAGCACTTTAAGCAAATAAAAATGTATTTACAGACATCTGTTCTTTTTATTTTAGTTTAGAGCTGTCTTAACAATAGTCCGAAGAAAAAAACACTTTTGTCACCGTCAGGATCTTGGTTAATGTGCGTGTGTGTATGTTTTTTACACAGAGCCTCTATTTAGCTAACAGTAACATTTTTGTGGTGATCCAGCTGTTAGTTTATATAACACCAGTGACTGGAGCATCTTACATTGGCATTTTTTGAAACCATGTCTGAGTGTGAAACGTTTCTGTAACAAAGGTGTTAAATACTCCACGGATATGAAAGTGTGCATTTACAGAATGCGTGACTGTAAGGTTTATTCTACGCATGCACTGGCTGATAACATCAAAAACTATAGCGGATAGCGATGTGCTGTGTGGTGCTCCTTCACCTGATCAGTTTAACACAATTTCTGATAAGGAATATATGTCTTAAATAAGCACTTTGTTCATCAAAGTTGGAGAAGGGCTACTGTTTACTATAAGGTGGAAGCTAGTGAGGGGGAAGCTAAGGGTCCAAAGTGCATGGATTTGATGACTTGATAAAGTCATAGCGTTACATAGTGGCCTGGCATTACAACTACAGCTGACTAAAAGTGTCTCGGCTCTTGGCAGTGAAGTCTAAACATGAAACTTTTCCCAAATCAACATCTGAAAATACAAGCAGTTTCCTGGCAGCCATCTTGTATAAACATAGGTTGAGAGCACGTGAAACTTTTAGAAAATATGGCATTTAGTTTATCATTTCCAAGCTTTGCCATGTTGTTATAATCACCTTTCAAAACAAGAATGATGGCTGCTCTACAAAGGTTAAGCTCTCAAACAGAGATACAAGCTAAGCAGTGATACACATCAAAGGACAATTTTACCTTAGAGCAGGGGTCTCAAACTCAATTTCCCCGGGGGCCGCTGGAGGTAGAGTCTGGGTGAGGCTGGGCCGCATCGGGTTTTCCACAAGAAAAGCTCTTACAAAAACATTCCAATGTTATCAAATGTCTTTATTTTTATTTTTTAAACACAAAATAAGATGAAAAAATAAATAAATTAACAATTCATAAGAAAAAAAATCAGTAATAAATAAATAAAATAATAATAATAATAACACAGCAGCTATAGAAGACTAGATAAATGTAATTATTATAATTCAGATTCAAATGGCTGTATTAACAGTTCTTTAACCTTTAACTTTCTGAACATGAATGGAACATTGAACATAAACTGTTATGTATATAACAGTTTATAAACTGTTTCTTCTGCCTACTTCTTACTGCTAGAGGTCTGGCAGCGCTTCCTCTCGCATAGCCGAGCCACATTTGGCTTAAGGGAGGACGCAGTTGAGACCCTAAGTAGAGCTTGAAGATGCTCATCAGTAAGTCTGGACCTGTACTTGGACTTATTGAAGTTCAAGGTAGAGAAGAGCTTTTCGCACAAGTATGTGCTCCCAAAAAGACACATGGTCCGCTTGAACATTCGGGAAAGCTCAGGGAAGCTGGGTGGCAATTCTCTCAAAAATTGCCCAAGCTTGTATGGTTTTCCACTCACCTCCCTGAACTTGGCTTTGAGTTCAGAGAAGCACTGCGGGTCAATGAGCTCCATTTGAAGCACTGAGATTGGTAAGTTTGTTCAGCTCCGCACACAACACTGAAAAGTGCCAATCATATCAAACTCGCGGGCAGTGTTGGTATAGTTACTTTGAAAAAGTAACTTTAATCGGACTACTGATTACTCCTTGAAAAAGTAACTTAGTTAGATTACTGACTACTTGATTTGGAAAGTAACATTAAAAGTAACTTTTTAGTTACTGTCAGCAGCTGCTAACAACAACGCTCCGCCTCCTGTGAAAACCACATTGAGCTTTGCCAAAACTTAATTGTCAACTATTTTATAATGGTAACATCAACAAACTCTAAGAAGGATTTTAAAGCCCCTCCTCCCCCCAGCCTCCGGGTTCTGTGTTACGGCCCTGCATTTTGTTACATGCTCGCACTTTGCTTCCGCCTCCTGATTGTTTATTTTTGTTTTATTGTTGGCACCTTTGACGGTTCACCGGTGGGGGGCGGGGCTTAGCCAGCCCAGGTGTTTTAGTTGGGCTGGTGGCGCACCTGAGAGAGATGAGTGATGGTGGCGTGTGCGAAGCTGCGGTAGCAGCGGACTTCGAAAAGAAGGAAAATCGATTAAAAACGGTGCGGGAAGGCTCTGGATGAAAACGAGTACCTTCACCTCGGGACGGATCCACCCAGAGGGGAGCGTCGGAAGTTTTTGGCCGGGAGGAAGTTTGTCTTCGTTTGTTTTGATTTGTTTTTGTTTTTGGAAAAACCGGCTGGACGCTAGGAAATTTAGCACCGGGGAAGTTACACGCCTGCCAAGACCAACCACCATCGAAATCACCAGAGGTGCGGATTTTTTTAAGGAAAAGAGAAAAGAAAACTATGTAGCCTATATATATTTAAAGACAAAGAAAACATAAAAACTATTAAACGAAACGCCTGACGCATAAGGGATCGCGAGGGCTCGCCCTTCTTCATGGATGCCATCTGGATTGAGGAACATAACCTTCTGATCGGACGTCTAAGGTAAGCCCCGCCATACTGTGTGTTCCGTCAGGTGCCCTTTTTTTTCTTTTCTCGGTTTCCTTTTGTTTAAAAACCATTACGCACTTAATGTTGCGGCCCCTCTCTCCCGTAATCTGTATAAAAGAAATAAGAACGAGCCAGGGTGAGGGTAGCGGGTCGTAACAATTTGGTGTCACAGCGCACAGAGCTCCTCCTGCAGCTCCACAGCTCATATGACTGCACAGATTTGTGACACTTATCTTAGTATTAATAATTAGAATTAAGTTGCCATTATAATTATTGGAAACTACGGACACGTTCATTCGTGGCTGTTTTCACGTTTATTGCGCTGTTCATATTGGTCTCGATGTTTGCGGTTTTCTGGAGCGCAACGCGAAGCTCGATGTCATTCAGAGGTAATACATTAACTTGAAATTAACAAAGACACAGCGGGACGGATCATCAGGGAAATTATAGACAGAGAGAGAGACTGACTAAAACTACCTTAATGACGGCCAAATTCTGGGATCTATTATGAGTCTCTGCTTATTTCCAAGCCCAAATGAGTAACTTCAGGTTCAAAAACGAGCCCAAAAAGACGCAACCCGCCGCTCATTAAATCGGCAAGCGACTTTAAAAAAATGAAGCCCAAAGCCGCTTATAATAATCGGACTTGGCGACAGAAACTCAAAATAGTTCCAGTTTTTCCACCAACAAAATGCGCATGTCATTGTTTACATTTCTGTTGCATAGAGACGTCGGTCACTCGTAGAGGAAATACGATTAAATTACAAAAGAAGATGGTAACACAAAAATGATTTTGATAAGTAACTGTAGTCTGACTACTGGATTTGAAATAGGAACGTGTTAGATTACTCGTTACTGAAAAAAGTGGTCCGACGTCAGTAACGTGTTACAAATTAACGCGTTACTGACATCACTGCTCGGGGGCCACATTAACATTAAACTTTTATATTAAGGTGGGGGCCACAAACTATCGTCCCGCGGGCCGCAGTTGGCCCGCGGGCCGCGAGTTTGAGACCCCTGCCTTAGAGAGTTGAACTTCTGAGGCTTCTCTCTTTGAAATGTCCGCTACTGTCACTCCTGTCAATAACAAAACCACTAAACAGCTACAGCATACATGACAAAGGCACTGGCTGGCAGCAAAGGTAACCAAGGGCAGAGAGCCATTTAATATTTATGATACATGTCAAATTACTTAAATCACCTATTCATTAGGGCCTGCATGCTGTACCACCACAGCTCAGAAAGAGGATAGAGGAAGACATATCTGCGGGTTTTTGATACACTTGTAATAACCATCACCAAACAAGGCCAATAACAGTTTTTATGTTATGGCCATCGTAATCATACTCAGTCTGGGAGGCGCTTCAGCTTTAACCACAAGAGAGGCCTGCCTGCCAAAAGTGCTAGTAATATAAATGCACTTTGAGGAATGAGGGGGTTGGCATACTCTTGGACATATGCCAGCTCCACATCTAAAGCTGCAGAATCACTGCCGTGCTGACTCAGGCAATGACACTGTCTCAAGCCTTTCCTTTTTCCCCTGGACTTCTCTGTGGGTTGCAAGTGAAACTGGAATGCCTCTGTTGCATTATGTAAAAGGTACAAACAAATAGTGTCACTTACCTTGCACATCAAATTGAAACTACTAAAATGGGTGTACTGGATTTTAAAGGACAAACTACTGATCCTGTCCCTTTTTTGTTTGCTCCTAACAGCATGCAAGTACTAGGGGGGAGAACTGCCTCATAAACTTAATGTAAACTTAAAATAAAGACTGAGATTTAGCTAAGCAGATAAGAAATTCCAACAAAGTGAGTAACGTATTATATAAAACAAATTAACATGCAACAAACTGAAAAAACTGAACTATTTAAAAATCCACCAAACTTATTCATGACTGCATGTGCATTTACACTGCAATCATACCATGGTTTTATTTGAGAAAAATATTTGAATATCAGTGCAGTTTATTATCTCAAGATGTACTTATACATTTGTCTCAATTAATGTAATAATCTCACTGGCCAATTAACATTTAAAGTTAATGTAAATCATTTTGACACAAAAAGAATATAAAAGTTGTCAGTTTCCCTATTGGCATTCAACCACTTTTCATGAGTTACATGGAAGCCAATGGCATTCTCTCAGTGTCTCAGTAAAGGGTAAGGTTGGTTGACTCACAGTTTGTTATTAGATAATTACATCAAATGTGAACAAAAGCATAAGGCAAAACTAATGAAAACAAATCACTGAAACAAGTAAGAAAATAAGCAATGTAAAACCTCTGACATCTGGAACTGATAAAGGCAAGGTCACAACTAGAAATCTCCACACAGAAGTCTATAGGCGTTTACACATATGAAACTCCTTTCAGGCAACCTGCAATCTGGCTCAGTCATACTAGATGGAGAGAGTACATAAATACGTCCTCAACCCGAAATTCTTACCAATGTTTAGGACTGGCATTTAATTGAATCATTCCAACACATGATGCTTTGATCCAAAACACTGCTGTAGCTATTGTAGCTCTAGCTGTGTTTAGACCCGTTATTTAAACACAGTCATGTTGTACTTGATTAAATGAATGTAGTTGTTTAATTAAATACATTAATTAAATAAATCAAACATTTAACTCCATTCATTTTCACAAAAGGTCTGAGCTTCACTGTACCTACTGAAGAAAAGATCGTTCCACTTGAGCTGGGGATTTCTGCATCTCCTACCAGATTTACCGTCGGTATCTTGGCTATTTTTCTTTGTTAGCTGTCTTAGCTCAGTCGGTCAGTTTAGGCAGGCAACTACATCTTAATAAATTTTCAGTTGTGCAATACATCTTCCAGATGATGGAATGATCAGTCCCAGAGGAATGGTTAATGCTCTGGTCATTGTTCTCTGAATTAACTCTGCTTTAAACTTTTCCACAACTTCATCATTGAACTGTTTGTTGTGTTCCTCGGTCACCATAATGCTGTTTGTTTACAAAAATTTCCTAAAAACCCTCTGTGTCCTTCACCAAACAGTCAAGTTTACTTACAGCTGGACTCTATTTCTGGACTACATGACTTCTGAAAAAGTTGGTCACACTGAATTTTATTTAGGAGTATCAGCTTAAACAGAGCTAAATTGAGATACGTCACATTTTTACAGACTTTTAAATGGTTAGCCAAGTATCCTTTTCATTCCACTTCACAATTAATTGTTATTTTGTTTGATCTCAGATAAAATCATAATACATTAACATCTGATATCATTGTATGATAAAATGCAAAAAAAATGTCAGGGCTAGGAATATTTTTGCAAAGCAGTATATGGTTATTCATGACAAAGTACAAAAATTTATTAGACCTTGACAGATGTGATGAAACTGGATTCTTGCCTGGTGTACAGCAAGAATATAATGCCAGATGGATAAGAAATAGGATCAGTCTTCTACTGATTTGGATTCCTCCAGGCAATCTATGATGGTTTTGGCAACTGAAGACAGAAAGTCAGAAAAAAAAAACATTATCAAAAGTCCCTTTATGCCTTTCTGGTATATGGATGTGCAGGCAATGATCCCTGCCAAGATTCAGCTATAACTTTGGTAAATAGCTTATAAACAGTTTAGCAAAATTCAACCTGAACTTGTCCATATTTGACCCCCTGTTTGACCACCTCATTCATGAAGAGACGAGAGTGTCACAGTCACTCCCGACAAAAATAATACTTTTTCTACCTTTTACCACCTAAACTCTGTTGACTGCCAGATCAACTGTGGTGTCCTATATGTTTACTTGCACAGTCTGGTTTCTCTGTGGCACAAATATTGCGGGCTGTGAACCTGATAGCAATGGAACACAAATATTCTTGAAACTTCAAATGAAAATATTTTGGGATGGTTTTTTATGTATTTTTTCCTAAAGTTTTTTCATTGATAGTTCAGGTTTAGTGCAAGAGACAACTCTTCATTCATTTAATGGGGTAAAAAAAAGAACAAATGGAGAATCAAAAATATGTTACTCTTTGTTTCAGAAAACCAAAACATAATCTCACAGATATTTTCAGATCTTCTAACACATTCTCTCTACTAAAGTGGTCATACTGATAGTTCAGTTATGATATAAAAGCAAAAGAATAAGATAATGAGTAAGATTTTAAAACAAAAAGCAACTCATGAATTTATTTTTGAAATGAGAAAGCCACTACAGTCTTGTCATAATCTTCAAGAGTTTTTATGTTCTTTTTTCTCCTTCTTTTGTATTCATAGTAGATATAATTCCAGTCTTTTCACTCATCAATTATATAACTAAATAAATAATCTTCCTCAGAGTTTGGGTAACAATTCATTCAAGCTTATTTTATAAGCAGTGGCTAGTGACGCTTTCAATGCTCTGATAATGCTTAGAAATCCAGCTTCAGTTTATAGATTTTTAAATTAAAAAAATTTAAAATAAAGTTCTGTTACTCCCAATACAACTGGAAGCAAAAAAGCAAAATATGACTCGGTAAAAGACTTAGAACTCATACAATCAAAATTCCATCTTGATCTTATATTAGTGCAGAGACATAATTTATTTTTAGCTTTGAATTGAAAAGTAGTTTTGACTTACTTTGCACTGACAGGGGATATCCTTACCTATTGACATGGAGGTCCCCCAACCCTGGTTCTCGGTCCCCATTGCTCTGCATGTTTTTAAAGTTGAGTACTAGAGTGGGGAAATATCTAAAACATGCAGAACAGTGGATCCTGAGAGTTAGGGACCACTGCATTAATACATTCTATTGGTATAACACTATATTGGCTCATTTTTTTTCTTTTCTACCCAGTTTTTGCTTCATCCCAACAATCAATTCACAAAACAAATAGCTCAGATGATGCATAGACACAAGCAAACCCATCAAGTACAACAGCAATGAGCAGTTTGCAATGTCTTTGGATCAGGTTGTCACTGTCCTTGGTTCACAGAAAATGTCAGCTTCACCAGAAAAAGGGCAGTCCCAAAAGAGACAGAGAAAGCAGATATTTTTCCCCCTCATGGAGCCAACTCCATGATTGTGATGGATGATGAGCCAAGATCCTGTCAGAACCACATGTCATGATGGAAACAAGTTTGAAAGTACAACAGATGTATTTAATTCAAAGTGACAGGTTGTAAATGACAGTGCAATGATTCAATCCTTAACCTGATAAATTTACAGATAGAAAGCATTGATTGAAATCAAAAATTCATCCAATTGCAATATTTCATTCAGACTATACAAACACTTCATTCACTGTGACATATAACTAGATTCCCATGTGTACCAGAACTGCCTTGTGCAACGGCAAATGTGTATTTTTTATCAGTAACGTTGATTTGACACATATAAAGTTTGTATTCCAAATAGAAGAGCAGCGTTCATTTTTCACCGGTTTTCACCATTTATTTGTAGATTATCCAAATATTTCAGTGGAATCTCATGCATTCATTACTATGAGACGGAATTTATTTCTGGGACATTCTTGCCCTTTTTCCTTTTTTTGTAAAGGGGCATTACAAAACAGTATTTTTTGTTTTCTCCCAATTTCTCCTTAGCTTTAAAACAACAGCAGCTTTCAGGAGACAGTAACGCTTAACCTTCAGGAGGCAGGTTAAAGTTGTAGTGTTTTCACAAATAGCACAGAGAAGCCTGTTGTTTATCCTGTGGGCAGATTTTTCTGTAAATGCATTTTACACATGTGGTCAAACAGCATCATAGACAGACATTATTTGATTGATAAATCTTGCCTTGCGAGGGCTTATTGAATTCAACAAACAGTCAAAATCCCATTTGGACACAAAATCTTCACTGAAATTTATTGTGGATTTAAATAGATTAAGTTAAAAGATTTTAGTTTGTTTTAGGCTTCTGTATCCCTCCTCTAGTCAAAGCTCTGAGTTGACGAATGTGATTCCATTCTGTGGCATTACAACAACTGTTGGTCTTTTTCTTTTAGCTCTAGACTTTGTACTTTGGTGTTCTAAATAAAAATAAATGGCAGGTAAATGCTGCCTCTGAACTATTAAAACCATTTGTACTCTCTTTAATTTCAAATGGAGCGAACTTCCCACACGCAGCTGCAAGAGTCTTTGGAGCCTGCTGGATTTTGGGTTTCTGTAGAAACCGAGTAATTTCTGCTTTCTCAGCTTTTAGGCGAAAATAAATATTTAAGTTAAGCTAAAGGATATAAGCCTAGGGTCCTTTCCTATAATAGGACATAACCTGTTATATAGTAATGTATAGGCTATAGATAGGGTATAATATGTTAATTAAATTGTCAGTATTTCTGGCATTTTTAGTATAGTGATTTTAATTTTATTGCATTAAACATACGAGTGGAATTTCCTCAGCATGTTTACTACGGAAAGTAAAAATGTCAAAAGAATTATTTCCAATTGAAAATCTGTTTTGGTAAGTAGTTTGGGTAGATGTTCACAATGCCAGCATATCAGAGTGAAAACCTAGAAGTTAGTACAAATATATCACAAAACAAATCCTTGGGGACATGAATAGGATGTTTTAGACACCGTTAAGTCAGCCATCTAGCAGTAACTATTTACTGTTAGATGTCATGCAGTTTAGAATTGTTTAGAACTGTTTCACACAATCCTGATGTCGATTGGAAAAGAATTAGCATCATCTTGAATAGAACTGTTAAAACTATTATGTAAACAAACCCAGAAGAAAAAGGGACAATAGTCTTAAGCTTTTTGAGGAGAAAACAAAACTATCTTTCTTCCTAAATGTGTGGAGAAACCCTTTTGGTTTTTGTATTGCTTCTTTTTTTTTTCAAAACAATGAAACCATGACAAAAAATTCCAAAGTTTTTCCAGCTTTATTGTGACATTTATCTTGTACAGTTCTACTAAAAACCAAAAGAACATTTAAATTGTTGTTCATTGTATACTGTAGCTTTGCAATCATTCTGCTTAATCACCCTTGTTAGCCATTATGTTGAGTCTCATTAACTTTTTAAAAAGTTAAACTGTCCTAGCAAAATTTTTAAGATGTGACAGATTGAATGACAGAAGTGGATCAAAAGGTGTTTTAATGAAGTATTAGTTCAGGGGTCTACACACTTAGTCACCAAGGCTGTTGCAGTGTTTTTTTTATCTTATAATTTTTCTTCTAACAAATTTGTTGATTTATTTATTTGAACTGTACTGATACATTACCCCTTAAAGGTGGGATAACCTCTGAAATGATTTATCATGATCTCAATATGTACACTATCAAAATGTAGCATTTTGATGGGGAGGGGTTACATTTAAGAGCCAGTGTTTATATTACCTGACAACTTATCCATGGTGTACCCCGCCTCTAGCCCGTTGACCGCTGGAGATAGGCACCAGCACCCCTAGCGACCCCACTAGGGATAAGCATGTAAGATGGATGGATATGTATTACGCTCAAAGAAGATTTCCATCTGCAAAATATCTGATGCACCTCATAATTCATTGTGCCATAGACTGATTCTTTATGTTATCATCACAGGAGTGCAGGACATAATTTCTCGTGCGAATCCTCACTGCTGCTTCTTGTTTCCACTTATCCAGCTGTGGTACACACTCAAACACTGTTTTCACAATCAAGCACTTTGAGACAACAACCATTAGCCATGATCTAAATGGGTTCAATTTGTTTTATCTTAGTGCCAAAAAAAAGTCATTTGAAAGAGAAGTGTTGGAAACGGCATGGTGCTCTGGTAGATTTTAACCCAAGCTATACAAAAAACAGAGAACAGAAAAACACAATTGCTGTGAAGAGTATTGGATACTCAGTAAAATGCACTGCTTGAATGAAGGCACCTTGCCCATTTGGTTTTTTGCCAGCACTATAACAATAAGCTTTTTTGAAAACCCTTTAAAAAAAATAGGGGAAAAAAGCAGCTGATCATCTTTATCCGTTAGGAGCACTGCATGCAGATGAGCAGATTTTAATGTCTCCTCTGAGTATTGTCGCACCTTGTAAATGTCACAGGGGTAGTTGATATGTGACTCCCTTGCAGAGCCGAATTAAAGCTGAAAAGCAAGGCTGTTTTACTGGACATTGATGCTAAATCTACTGTCAGAAATGACCAATGTCACCTATTGTCATTGTCTTTAAAAATTATTGCTGTGGATTTATGCATGTACACTGAATTACACATGAACCTACATGTTTCCCTGTCTCTATCTGAGAAAATGTCACACATGAAAAATTAATGATTAAAAGAATGTCAGCAATATGTTAACTGGCAGACAAAAATATGAGCAAAACCAAAAAGATCTCAGTACTACCTTCCGCTTTTTGGTACATGTGTAAGTCCAATTCAGCCCTGCATGATGCAGTGTGTCAAAACAGTGCAACAGTCCCATGCAGCGCACATTGCTCTAGGTTTGTATCCCTCCAACTGGAGGTCACAAAGTGACATTGTCCTTTTATGGCTGCTCTCCATGGTGCTTCACATAAGCTCTGAAATGACTAAATCCCTCAACCAGTGTCCCTGACCTCCAGCATCCCTGTTAGTGCTGCTGCATTCACAGTCTTTGATGTAGCCCTGAATTGGAATTGGTCACCGTCTTCATTCCAGGGACTGATGCCGCCTCTGCTGTTCATATGCCTACAGGCCCAGAAAAACTTGGCGGTTGCCTCATGTCTTGTCTGATTGTTGATGCCTGACTCTTCATTTCAGGACTGCATTATCAAAAATGATTGAAGCAAGATCTTCTGCTTCTTACTATGTTAGTGAATAATCAACAATAGCCACAAATAATAATAATTAAAAAAACCTCAACAGAACGTCCAGAATCATTTCAGATTTCAGAACCGGCCTCCGAGATACTCAATGAAGAAAGCATGCATTGTACCTCATAAAGCAAAGAAAAATACTGAGATTTGATTTACATTGTCCTTTAAATAAAGTACACAGCACTGAAAAATACATCGTGTGCCAAAATCCACAGACTGAGTTACATAAATATAAAAATGCTTTTGAAGATTTTTCAGTTGATGCTTTGGAAAATATTAATCCCTTTGACATTCGAATACACTGCAACCACAAATGTTTATTTTTTTCTAAGTTTCTGTGACAAATCAACACAAATGAATGAATAACTATGAAGCCAAAGAATATTTCTTTTGTTTATTTTTTCTAACAAATAATTTGAAAACTGCAGCATGCAACCTACTTCACTCTGATAGCCCTACACAAATTTCAAATGAACTTATACATAGACCAAATTGTTGGTATCTACAATACCCAATAATGCAGATGACCTGAAAGCCACTATTAGAGGGGACGTATCGTAAAATCAAACATTTTTTAACATTTATGTCATGCTAGAATGTCATTCTGCTCATACTTGGAGTGTTGCTTTGATTCTTTTATGAATGCTTGAGAAATCCTTTAATCTCCAAAGACAACTATTCAACTGTCCAAAATACTTTGTTGAACCTAGCACCACCTTCAAGGTGCAGCTCCTCCTCAGAGCTGCAGTTTCCAAGCTTTAGAACTTCTGCCTCACAGAGCAGCCCACTCCTGCAGTTCCCCCACTCAGCCCCTTCAGACTATCCAGTAGTAATTAGCAAACACCTGGTGGGACTGTGCATCTGCGGAGCTCATTTTACGAGTTTATGAAAAGGGTTAAGAGAGGAGAGCTGTTGAAACTGAATTTTAGTCATCCATGTAATCCAGCCAAAAATGATCAAAATTATATTTTTAAAAAGACTTTTTTGAAAAATATAATTTTTTAAAAGATTTAATCTTTTTTGGGGTGTGTTAAGATTAATAACACACCTGCATGTGTTATCAATCTAGGTATACATTTTATTTTCAAAAATGAGTGACTATTTTTTTTACAATATCCAACTGAGAATCTGTGGCAAGACTAGGACATGTATGTTCACAGGCAACCTCTTCAGCAATTCAGCAAAGAAACAGTCAGTATCTTCATCTGCACAGCTGTTCCAGACATACATTAAAAGACTTGCATTTATGAGCACAAAATTGTTGTGTTACTGAGAAGTGATTAGGTTTAATGTTAAGATTATTTGGGTAACAACTCTGATGAAAGTAGCATATTAATTTTATTTAAAAATTATGTATTACTTTGTATCTCAACGACATGTGAATCATTTGTCATTTGTACTCATTTGTGGTTGTAAAGTAACAATGTGATAAGGTTCCAGGGGTGTGATTATTTTTGAAGGCCACGGTCTTTGTTAATACTGTGAGCCCAAAGACAAAATCTTGCTTACATGCACACACCTGTTCACTGAAGGAAGAAATTAAGAAAGGTCAGCTGTGTGACTGGCATATTCTACTTTGATTAAGACAGCTTCATTGTTTATATGAATTTATCTGATGCACTGAAATATATATGTAAAAAAAAAAAAAAGCCTGCAATGCTATCATCAATGCTCTTTCATCTGATTTTTTTTTATATATATTTCTCTGGCTAATAATTGAATGAAATTATTGAAACTTAGGTTAATCACTACATTTGGTAGTGGTCACATAATTATAGCTTCGTATAGTTTTAATTCTATTTCATTCCGCAAAGTGGATTTATTTTATATGAACCACATTACTACTGTTAAACTAATGTAATCGTATGTTGGAATCCAAATATTAATTAGGTTTAACAATCAAGCTAATTTAATTTTAAGCATAATTCTTGAAATGCATTGCTTAGTGTATTTGTTTATGAAGTGAAAGTATTTTTTTATTACATAAATTGCATCAACTCCTTACCTTCAGTTGTCCTTTAACTTGACCTCTATGGATAGGACTAGGTGATATTGACCTAATTTGTGTTTATTTTTTCCAACCCTATTATCTGGCCTGTTCACAGATGACAAATGTATTATAACACAACAGCTAAGCCAAGTGAAACTTCCATTCATAATGGAATGGAAGTGCATACTGGGGTGAAAGTAGGAGGAGTTGCTTAGCTAGCCAGCAAAGACATCTAAGGGGGTTTAGATAGCTATGAAACAGCTCAAGGGTATTCTATATGAGGAACCTTCCCGTGAGATTTGATCTGAACTCAGGCCAGGCTACTGTGGAGATATTGTTGGATACAACTACTAATGAGACAACGCTTTCACAGCCAGAAGTGTTGTGCATTGCGTATACCTGGAACAGTGCTATATGTACACAGTTTATTGTTGTGTGGGGCAGCATTAAAATAAGACACATATTTTACAGTTGCAAAGTTTTGTTCTCATGTCACCCAAAGGATAAAAACTTAGGATCATTATTATTAAGTAAAAAGTCACTATAGTAAACACTATTACTATGTTTTTTTTTATTAAAATGTGTTGGAAATATGCAAAAACTATGATACGAACTTAATGTTTTTGAGATGGAGCCAAAATCACTCAATTTTCCTCCAGCACAATGCTGTCATCAACTTTAGGATTATTATTAGTCTCACATTCACTTTTTTACATATTCACAAAATTTAATCTTGCAAAGTTTGAAAATTGTACCGTGTCTCAAAATATAAACAAGAATTAATATTCATAACTTAACTGCTAGATTTGCACACATATTGTTTCTGTACTATAGTAACCAGTAAAATTCTAGCAAAATGATAGAGACGTGTGAAAAAGTCTTTCCTACCAAAACAAATCAGAGAAGGACTGTGGCAACAAGCAAGTAACTGCTTAATTTTTGTCTGTTTAGCATCACTCATGGTAAACACAGGTCAGGATAATTTCTAGCAATAAAACAAGTTGATACTGGATAAGATAGCCAGTTGGAAAAGAAGAAATAGAAGTATTTAAGAATTCAGAAACCCTTCTAAAAGGTAACTTAGTTTGCCTATGCCTTTATGACTACTGAAGGCAAAGGACTACTTGTAGCATTTTCTTTTATTAGCAGGGAAGAAAAAAAGCATGTTCAAAAAGTTTTCCTTGTGAATTGTAAAATCCAAGATATACTTAACTCTTAGTTAAGTATAGCTAAACTAGTAGTGGCTACATCCCTACGTCACCTAATCGAGTGTTTCTCAGTAGAGTTCAGTGTTTGGGATACAGCACTATCCTCAGTCTTTAAAGACATCCATGTCTCTCTTTCTTTTCTTTACAACCATCATCGCTTGGGTTCTCCCAAACCCCACCTTTTACCAGATCACTTACTAATTGTTTCTGTCTCCAAGGTAGCATGGCTGCTCTTTGATGTTCAAACCCTTTCCTTCTCACAAAGGAGAATGACGGCAAGAGTAGAGAGAGAGGCAGATGGGCCGCGACAGGATGCTACGAACCTGACATCTCTCTCCCCCTTTCAAGTGCTCTGGTTCAATCAGCCCTTGCCGCACAAGCTGTTGTGGAGCACCTTTGAAATCACGGTCTGCACAATAGTCCTGACTGTTAATGACTTCTTGTAAAGTTCCAAAGCAGCTCTGATTACCCATCCTTGTCCACATGCTCATGTACCATCAGGCACAGACTAGAACAACAATGTTGTGCTTCACCGTGTGTGCATTAAAACATCCTTCTCTCTCTTTCTTCCACCAATCTTCAAAAACACACATACACCCACAGGTCAAACAGGCAAAGTGCTCAGAAACATGCTGCATCTCCTTGGCAACACCTTATATACTTCAATGAGGGTATGGTAAACAATTAATATGTAAATGTGGCTGATCATAGAAGCCTGAGTACTTGCATAAAAGAGGATATGCACATTAAATGGTCAATGCTCACTGAAGCACAATCATCTGTGTTCCGATGATATTAAATGCAAGCATACGTGTCTTTATCGTTGTACTACACACTTGTAATTGGATTAATGGTTGGCCATGAAACTAGGCTACTGCTTTAAAATATTGAGTATGATTGCATGGGAGGCATATGTGATTAAAAACATGTTTCAAAAGCTCTATTGGGTTTGATTTGATGCCATGTTATATCTTGTTAGAAGCTATCACACTTTTGAGCCATTCAAGAGAAGCGGTATCAGACGGCACAAGATGTCAAACACGCAGGTGTTCACCCTAAAAATAAGGCACTACAGTTAACAACGTGCCTTTAAAATACAACTACTGTATTAGATTGCCTTGAAGGAGATAGGGAATCCAGTCCTCTCTGGAGCTGAAGCTGCAAGGACCAGCTTTAATTGGGTGGTAGGCTTGGAGAAACTGGCACGAAGTGTGTGTGTGGATGTGTGTTTTGAGACTGAACTGTGTGAGCAGAAAAGAAAGACTGTAGAGTGCTGTCCTCTGCTTAAACTTGTGAGGCTTATTACTCAAATGTGCCAAAGTGATATCTTGCTGTCAAAACCGTCAAGAAAGCCTTCACCTCTGGTAACCGATAGGTAGGAGCAGTAAGGCAATGTTTTTTCTTGTATTAGTCTTTTGCACAGTGTTCATCTGCAGGGACTCCAGGTTGGTTTATGTGTGGCACAGAGCTTATGCATCACCACAAGCTGTGCATTCTGGCTCTTGAAAATCTGCTGCTAATTACAATGTTCTGTAAATATGACTCCCTAATATTTACAACACCTGACAATATTAGACTTCTCACTAATGGAAAATAACTGCTCACATGTTTATGTTATCGCAAATAAAGACCAGTGAAGGTCATTACTCATGTAATTCTATTTGAAACTCAAACAATTTTTTGAACAGTGTTTTTGGATCTTTGCATGTTTCAATATTATGTTCATTTTAAGTAAAAGAAAAACCTATTCATCTTTTACTTATCCACCTTTTTTTTAGGGACAACTTGTTACTATATGGTTAAACCAAGTTTTGCCTGAATTGACTGAATTTAATTCTTCATAGCATATATTCAACAAGGTGTGAGAAATATTCTTAGAGATTTTGAGTTTCTACTGGACTGAGATCTGGTCATATTGTAGTCCACTGTCAGTTTTAAGAAAATTGTTGAGTTGATTTTAGCTTTGTAACATGGTGCATCATTTAGGTGGACATATCAGCAGCTGGGTACACCATTGATGTAAAGGTGTTGACATGCTTGGCAACTATCCTCATGTAGGCTGTGGACTTTGACGCTTAATTAATAATACGATTTCTAAAGTGTGCTCAGAAAATGTGCCTTGCAAAATAACCATCAGTCTAAATTTTTAATAGAATAAAGGATGGACTGTTTAGCCTAGTAAAAACCACATCCCCTTAATCTATGTTCATACGTGGTCTATGATCTGGAAACCTAGTTATTGACAACCGATTGCTTGCTGAAGACATGGACTCTGCTGAAGTTTAAAATTTTATCCAGTCTCCAATGTTTGGCTGCAACTTTTGTAATGGGCCAGTTGGATGCTATAAAGCTTACCAGAAACTGTGTGCACCTTAAACAACAGAAAGAAGTGAAAAGCCAAACTAGACAGCTGTTGATATTAATTGATGTCTGTGAGCAACATGGACATCAACTTTCACCGCTGCCATTGTCAAGCTACAATCGTAGGCTAGCTACAGTTCTGAAAAGAAAAGAAAAAGAAAAATCTACAACATCTAAACAATGACGTAGATTTTTTGAACACTCCTCCTTACACCAAGTCAGACACTTGGAGCTGAATGGGGAAACTCCCAGGTTGTCTATGCCAAATACTTACACTTAACCATCAGTCTGTCCAGAAAAAGTCAATGCTCTCTAGAACAAACATTTTTTTCTGAAATGTTACTGTCCAAATTTTAACTTTGTGGATCAGATATTTGTTCTTAGTTGACAGGCATGGCACTGGGTGTGATTTCCTGCTACTATGGCTGCTGTATCTGCTTTAATGTTGGACACTTTTTTAGATTATATTTTGAAAGTCCTTGTTTGTAACAGTTTGAGTTACTGTTGCTTTTCTATCACCTCAACAAGCCTACCCATTTTCTGATAAACTTTCACTGACATAACTATAATTCAATGGATATTTTTTTTTCTTTTTGACATCAATGCTTTGTAAACTTGAGACATGCCTGTGCATGAAATGGACAGTTGATCTCCAATTATTAAAATAATCAGAGAAGAGCAGCCTGTCTGGTATTAATTATAGCTGATCCAAAGTCACTTAAAATCACTTTTCAACATGTCATCTTTACCACTACTAATTATAAAATGCACAGTGGTGCTTCCATGTACACAGACACACAGATTTACTGCTTGTCCTAAGAAGCAGTTGAACAAATGTACCTTAAAACTGAACCTTGATAGCATGTTTGGCTAAATGTCAGTAGATGGGTTACATTTATATTTTTAAATTCCATCTATCTCTAATATATTTCCAAAAACATATGAGTGAAACTCAGCTTTTTTCAAGAGGAAATCTTAGCATCTATGGGTATTTTGAAAGCTGTCTTAGGGATGTTTTTTGTAGTTTTGAAAAATCTTCAACATCATAGGCTTTTTTAATCTTGTTTTGCTTTGCTTCTTTTAATGTACATTTTATGGCCAAGTAGAACATATAGTACAGACCTCTCCTCCTTAGAGCCATACATCTGAGGCTGCATGAGGTTTTACAACCTTTGAAAGAAATTATGCATTTCAACATTTGTGTTGCTGTACTGCAGTTCACTGATGAGCTCGAGTCAGAAAATCATCATCATTAAATTAATATGCACTTTAAACTTCACTGACATCTGGAAGTTGGAATTTCCACACACACATATATTTGTACATCTACATATATTATTGACAGGTTAAAATTCAATACCTAGCAAAAACATAAACAACATCACACATAAAAAAATAATTTCTTGGTGAAGTTTAGAATTACTCTTGAACTGTGTGTAGTCCAAAGCTTTCTTGGAGAAAACCCATACATGAACAAGAAAAACATTTAAATTCCTCAAGGAAAGAGGACATTTGTTCCCATGCCTATTGCACCACTGTATGCAACCATAAGCAATACAGTTAATCTGTGCATAGAAACACATCAAGTGTATTATAGTATTAATAATTAGTCATTGGTATCACTGTAATAAAGTCCTGTTCTACCCATGCAATCACCCATAATTTTGATCTAAAATTTGATCTAGATAAAATTTTGACCTAAAAGTATAATTTTGGCCCAAATTAGAAGTTTAGGGGGAGTCTAAAATATGCAAATTCATCTACTAGTAAGTAAAATAATATGCCATTCAGAAGACCAAAACTGCAGCTTTGACATTAACAAAATGTTCCCTCAAAAATTGCTATATTTCAGAATCCAGTGGCAGACTAACTACATGGAGTTTATATTGCTGGTAAGGAATGAATGGGTCCATCTCTGCAGACAAGGCACTTTGTTTGTCCCTATGGTAACTAACTTTGTTCAGTGTGTAAATAAAATTTTGCTGCCATCAGGTAAAAGTCCTAACTATATGATTGTGCACCCCCACCCCTTCTATAAAATTCAATACAATTACATATTATTTCAATTCAGCAGAGACTGATTCAATCACTCTATAATGACAAAATCATTAGAAAATTACTATTTGTAACAAAAAAAGATGCATTGCCCTTGAAGTAGATTGCATTGAATATTTAATTCATTTCCCCACCCTGTTCATGCACAATGTGGTGCGTGACAGTGAAGCAGAGAACTCCCCCTTTACAGAAAGAGGCCTTTAGCAGTACAAGAATTAAGACAGACAGCTGCATTTCCCTTGACTAGCTGGGAGGCAGCAGTGTGGAGGGTGAGAGAACAGGGAAGACAAACAGGGAAATGCCAAATCAGCAAAATCTGGAATGGAAAAGGGGAAGAAGGGGGAGAAAACACAAAGGTTAATCACAACAATGTGATTACGGTATTTACATAAATGTAAAAGAAAGACATTAAAGACAGCAGACTGACGAGAGGTGGTCAACACATCGTTGGGTGTTGCCAGTACCTTAAGACTTCAACAGCATGACTAAAGGGATACTTCAATGTCACCTAATAAAACCTACTATAAGATTTATCAAAAAGGAGCATTTTAAGCTTAATCTTAAGCTGGAGATACTCCCTACCTCGCGAATTCACTGCGGTGTGAGTCTTGCTGAAGTATGCCTCTCACTAAACTTACTGCAACTACGCAGTCATGCAGTCTCAGTGAAGCTTCTGCTAAAAATAGAGTGGATTTATTATCTCTTAAAGACAACAATTTTTTCAAATACAAAAAAATATTTTTTCCTGACAGATTTTTAAATTATACTGTCAGTTTTAGACTTAGAAGAAACTTAAAATAGATATATCATGGCAGTTTTACAAAAAAAAAATGTTTTAGATCAGTTTATATCGGAGAATTAAAATAGTCCTAGGTACAATGATAAATGCATGAATTATTTTTTGTAACTAACACAGAATGTTAGAGTCGCATAGCTGTGGATTAACAGGGAGGTACGCTTTATCAGGCATTATAGACTCAGTTCAAAAGTGTTATTAATTCCATAAGGGAGTTTAAAAGTTAGTCTAAGTTTCTTCAGAGATCTTGAAGGATCTTCTCTTGTTACTGAATAAACCTTTAACTGAAGATATATTTGTTTTACATCATTTTTTTAAGAGGATGATCAGGGTTGTCTATAATTTTATTTTATTAAGAACCCCTCTTTGCTACATTATCTCCATAGGTTGAACCAAAAACTACTAATTTTAAAGACAATTATAAATAAATCTTTAACATATTTCCAAATTCAAAAAATACTTTATTGATCCTAAAGGGAAATTAAATAAATTACATTTCTCTCCATTATTGTCACATTTAGCAAATAGAAATAATTTTGATCATTTTAAGTGACTTCAAACAAGATAAGGTTGGTCTGACTTAACTTCAGACAATGAGGGAAAAATGTCCTTTTTCAGTGTATGTGAACTTCTAGTTTCAACTGTCTTTGTATCAATCTATCAATATCTGTTCTTAAAAGGCACTTGAGGGTTGTTAAATAGAAAATTAGTGAAGAACAACATCATGAAGAGCAACAATAACAGCAGAGAGGTCAGAGATAAAATGATGGACAAGTTTAAAACATGTTTTGGTCATGAAAGAAAAGCTTTGAACTTATCATCTGAAAATAAAAAGAACTACCAAAACACAGCCTTCCACCTAAACAGACATACTGGTTAAGGCAGAGAGAACCAAGCGAACTCTGAAGGAGCCGCAGAGATTCAATGGTGTGGTGGGTGGATTTCTTGATATGACAGTTAAGCCTCTTTCAGAAAACATTTTCATCACAAACCTGCCTCAGTCAGTATAAAGAATGCCACTACATTCAGTCAGCTCACTTTATCAGTGGAAGTCTTGACTTATATTCTCATTTAAATCTTCTAACAAACACTGTTTAACAATTACCCTGTGAATATTCACACTATGTATGTCCCCCCCATGGTTGAAACCCTCTAGTCTGAGCCATTTCTAGAGTACGGAATTAATTGGGCCGATGTTTGGTCAAGCAAATTGCTTCATGCGAAAAATTAAATCCTTGACTAGCCTACCGTAACCCAATTAGCTTTGTAATTACCTGTAGGACATATGTCAAATAATATTGGCTGAATCTATTATCTAAGCAAAACATCAATAAGAGTCACACCTTAGTATAATGAAATATCAATATTCAATGACTCTCAGACCAAAAGAAATCTGCTATTTCTGGTGTTTCAGTAAATTGCTTAAAAGAGAAAATCAATAGATGCTCTGCCTCTAAAATCAGAGTTCATTTTCATACAGCTGACAAATGTATGCAGCAGGCTGATATTTTTGTCAGACCTCTAAATAGCAAAGTGAATAAAAAGTAGTCTAAATGTGGAAAAACTTATTTATAAAAAGGAGGAGAAGAAAGGATGATAATGCTAAAAATAATTATTTCAGAATATTTTAACAGAAATGCTGTTAGCCTGCATATAGCAAAACTATAAATATGAATGGCCCGTAGCCAAAACAAAGAATTTTGCCTAAACATATCGTAACACCAGCAACTAAAATGTGGCTAAATGCCTCGTATTTTTTAATTAAATACGGGTGCCTGATGGTGAAAGAAATTACTCAGTGCTATGTATGTATTCAATATTTGCACAACTATGCAATTAGAAGCAACAAAGCTTGACCATCATTGTTATGTTTGCCTTTTTGGTATTCGTATCTCACGTACCAGAGATAAAATGATTCTAATGCATGTTATTAAATGTGCATTTTGTTGTGTCATTCTCAGAGGTTAATACATTGAAACTTCTAACCCCCCCCCAAAAAAAAATACAGGTAGAGCACAATAGAGTTTGGAAATGTTTGAGGGATTATAAGGTCAAAACGGTCAAAGGAACATAAATCTCCAGATTCACCGTGAATCTAACCCAAAATTTTACGTTTATTTTTAGTGATGTTACACTCTGTAATGTGTTCGACAGTGCACGTTTTTGATTAGATGCTCTCCTTCTTGTCTGTTGTGCTGGCAGTAACATCACAGCATTAATGACAAAATGAGGTTAACATTGAACCTCAGAGATGTCACATTACATCCCTCTGGACATTGTCAATTCCTTGACTGGGTGTGTGTGCGTGTGTGTGAGACAGAACCAGTGTAGGCAAGCAGAAGTCATTGTGTTCAGTGTAAACATGATGCGACTTCAGCCCCGCCAACGTGTGTGGCAATAGATGCACCACAATGCCATGGGAAATCAACTCTATTAGTGTCAACACAAACAGCCAAGATGGCTTTTGTGATGTGGGAATGGAAGAATGTGTGTGCAAAGATCTGAATCTTGAGCATATAAATTTGCCTATTTTTTAAATTAATGCTGCTAAACTTGATTTTGAATTTGATTCTAATATTAGTCAATAGATAGTAGTTGTATGACAAAATAACAAAATGATAAAGGATGAAATCTGTAAAAATACAAAGCTTTGTTTAAGTTAAATAGCCAAAAGTGAATTTCCTTTTCAGCAGCTATAATATGGTTGTCATTAAAAAAATTATTTATCTCACATAAAGAATGTGACATGAAGAAATAAGTCACAATGCTGCAGGCATATATGCATGTGCCTGCAGCAGATATTTGTCAAATGTACTTTCACTGTGGATTTTTATTTTGCCTCCAAGTGGTACGATGTTGAAATTAAATATGATACCATGCTGTGAAATAGTTGTCTACTTTACAAATATCTTTGGGTTTTGCTTTTTATGTCCTGCATAAATGTTTCAGCTCAGAATTCTTTTGAATCAGACAGAGATAAACTACGCGAGTATAGTTCAATCCAGTTTACTTTGTTAGGTGAGAATTTATTTGGCCCTGCAAGAATTAAGCAGATGCAAAATGGGCAGATTGAAATAAGGACCATGTAGTTTCAATTCATGCGGACTTTGTGTATTCACAGCAGCAGCATAATCTTGGACAAAATTTATGTTTTTGATTCTGGGCCTCATCTAGATCACAACAGAAATCACCTAGACTATTGTGGCATTTGAGTCATTGTTCTGAAATGATACTGCTCAAAACTAATTTTAACCCAAGCAAATGTTTCCTCCCACGTTTCAAACGGTGGTGATATCTGCCAGCAGTTATTTGCAGCAAACCCCTTAGGAAGAACCATCTGCAGCCGTTTTCAATTTCCACACACACACCAGGGGATGTGCGCCTTAAAATCTTTAATTGAGATGGATTGGGTCATCCAATTAACCTCAACACACTTGGGTGTCCTTTGTGCAGTTGAAGCTATTGCTTTGGGGTATTGTTGCAAATCTTTAAGTCACTACAGAAAAAACCACCTGTCTTCAATGTATTTATAAAGTTTAATTGGGTTGAGCTTTCTAAATCAAAAGACAGGTTTTTCTGCCACCTGTCTGTTTTTAGTCCTTTCCACAATAAGGTGTGACAAGACAGCTCATTTGCTAAGATGCATGGTGGTAACATAATTGTTTGCTGCTGTAGTAAAACTTGTGATGGTCTTTAATGAAATTTGAACACTAATTTGTCTTAGTTGAACTGAAACTCACTTTTTGCCAGTTCAGGAACACTAATGCTTTAGTGCAACACAATGTTGTGAGGATGAATTTATTCAGACAGGAAAACAGGTCATAGTTGACAGGAAATGGTTAAATACTGGCCAACATTCCTGAAAGGAAACCTGTTAGTGGCTGCAAACACTTGAAACTGGTCCAAAAGTTGATGTCCTAAGCATCGTGCCAACGCTCCAGTAGAATGGTTTAGCTCATTAGATCTATTGTGTTATAATGACTCAGTAAAATTTTTAACAAATCATGTGGAGAACTTCTGGGAAAACATAGTGCTTAAACTATTTTGTATTTTCTCAAAGTAGAATAGGCAAGACTATAATTGTCTAGATGTGCTAAACTGGTGGAGACATACCCAAAAGTCTTGCAGTGAAATACGGTTCTACAAAGTACAGAATTAATTCAGGGAGGCAAGAAGTACAAATACGGAAGAAAAAAATGTTAAATCATGCATAATTTCCTTTGCTTCTTGAAGAATATGCAATAGTTTGAACTAACCTAACAAATGCATCAACATTTGGAAAAAACTGGAAAAAATTAAAAGAAGCATGAATATGTTTGCACTGAAGTATAGGATGAATATTAAAACAACTTTTTTGACTGTAAATGTAAATACTTTAAATGAATTTTACCATCACTATCATTACTAATGTTTAGTATGTAAGATGGAAAACTATGAAAACAACATCCAAGTGAAAAGTTGGCTTGTGACTAAGAGAGAGAAAAAAAAGCAGTAGATTCACATTTAAACGTTGGTCACCAAAACAACCCTTTTGCTTGAATTAGAGATAGGGCCTGCCATATTTCATTGTTCAGGGGAAGTAAAGCAAACTCGTCTTTTGGGGGCAATTTAATTTGAAATGCAGCTCTGTGAGGCAGGGAGAGAAGCCAGAAGTCATGCAGAGAAAATAGTCTTAATTGTTTAATCCATATCAGTTAGACACCATATGGGAGAAATTACAGGTGCTGTGTGGTGGGATAAACACTATAACCAAACAAATGTCTGAGGGGCAGTCTACACTAGTTTGTGTCTTTTAAGATCAATTTGTCTTGGCTCTTTCCCCTTCAGAGCAGCTAATGCAGTGTGCATTAATTAAAGCGGAGCCTTTCAGCTTTAAAGGTTCTACTCTACTCTTAAAGTTCTTCTCAGAAGATTGTTTAAATGTTGAGACAATATAAATGAAATGCTTTACCTTTGCTGTCTCCAATTAAAACAACTTGTTGGGAAGACATTTCATTTAAAAATATAACAGCGTAATGTATTTACAGTGTTTCGCATAGTCTGCTGAGCGAAGTGTGACAGTAGATTCAGACTAAGTGTGACATTTTCTTCAATATTAGATTTTTAAAATTCCACCAAAGAGGTTTCTGCCAGGCTAACTATTTAAGCACTAAAAACTACTACTCTATGTATAAAAATGGTTTAAGCCTTGACAATGGATATTTGATCACAGGGATTCGAGAGATTTTAGTCGTTGTGATTTATTTTGAGCAAGTGAATCTGTCTTAGGGAGGGACCGCAATTACCATACTATTAATCACACTATAATTAGAGTTCACGGCTTGACTGTGACACAAAACCTCTATTTCCTAAATGAATTAATAATATCGATGTCATTTTATATTAGGAAAAAAGTATCTCATGAATTTTATATCTATTTTAAGGGCCGACACAGGTCATTTAAACTGAGTGAATGTGTACTGAGACAGGCCTTTGCAAAATAATTAATTGAATTCTCATTTCTTTATGTTGCGCTTTCAAGAACTCTTGTATTATTTTGTATATATTTTTTAAGTAGTCCTGAGAAATGTTTCTACAGACTTTAAGGAAATCTCTCTTTTCTACTTTGTTTTTACTCATTTTAGTATAATTTCTGATTAGTAAAAGGGGGAATTGTTTCATTGTTTGCTGTTACTTAAATTATAAATTATTCATTGAAATACTGTGTCTCCACATTACTAAGCAAAAAACCACATTTAAAATCTGATCTTCAGACACTTTATGTAAGAGAAAATTTACACTTCATTCCAATGTATTTAGTTGAATCTATGGAAAAGTGGTTTTACAAACATAAAGGTAATTCCCAAACAGTTGTTTGTGTAAAATGTTACAGGGATTAGATGGTAGCTAAAAGATAAAGCACTACTATTTCTAAAGCAAGTCTTTCAAGTGCTATTCATGTAATGTGGGAAGTCTTTTTAGTCTGACTTTCCTTTTTTCTTTCGCTTGTCTGGTTTCTTTTGGGGGTTTTAAAGCAGATATTGCACAATATGCATTTAAGATCAAGCATAAAGTCTAGCAAGAGGATGAGTGAAAAAGCACTCAAACTCAAAAGGAAAGCTTCAGAAAGCAAATTGAAACTACTTTAAAGACTACAAGAAAGCCTGGGTCATTGGCAGCAAAATACAAAGAAATTATTTGTGGTATGAAACTTTTCTGGTGCCAATCCCCAGCACGAGGCTAGAGGCGGGGTACACCTGGACAGATCGCCAAACAGGACAAACAATTATGGTCACACACACTCATACCTTAGCGCAATTTAAACAGACCGATTAAACTTACAGTCACATTTTTGATCTTTGGGAGGAAGTCAGAGTACCTGGAGAGAATCACAGCATGTGAGACAGGTCCAGCCTCAAACGCCGCGTTGTGTCTTTGATGTGGTGCATTCAGGAAAACAGATCTGGATTACTGTAATTTATTCCATCTGTTAGATATAGCAAAAAAGACAGCAGTGAGTACTCCAAATAATTCAATCTTAAACACTTCCATCCTGCTAGTCCAGCACAGCATTTCTCCATTTTTGGACATATGTAGAAGTACATTAAATAAAAACATTCAGTCTTGTTATAATGAAACAGTAAAGACAAACAAAAACAACATTTTAAATATATTTATTATATTTTGTATAACCCATACCTGTTAGAGTTATCAAAAGACATAAGTGAGTACTCCAAATAATTTGGTCTAAAACACCTCCCTCTAGAAGAGAATATCACAAAGAATAAAAAAATTAGTAAAAACAAAAACATGAAAACCCAGCCACAACGGCATGAATTGAAGCCAAGATAGATCATATTTTCATAACTATGGTATGATGTTACAAAACAGCGTTGGATGGGCAAAGGGCTAGGAGGATATAGAAATGAAGAGACACACATGTTGAGTTTTCTTCTTAATTTAACAGGAAGGTTTATTATTTTCTGTATCATGAACATACTCCATATACAACACATTATATGCAATATTTCAGGCATCACTAGGCAACTGCAATAAGCTATTCCTCAGATTGAGTACCTCACAAACTGCTGTAATGCTCCTATAAAGCAGTGTCTTTACTAAGCTTCACATATAGGCGACCATTATTTAACCACTGACTTTCATAACAATATTGTTTTTATGTTGTTATTTTTATTGCAATGACCCACAAAGGAGCATAAATTTTACAAATAAAAAGACTAAAATAATATCCTTTGTGTGAGAACCGTCTTAGACGGTGCAAAACACAATAGATTCAAAGTGAACACAACAGTTCGTCAGCTGCCACTCTGCTAAGTCACACACATGCACAAAGTCCACTAACATTAGCTTTTAATTAGCTTTCAAAAATATGTCCCGGTTTCCCCATGATACTAGTCACAAACTAAATAACATGACACTCTACTGACACTCAACTTAATAACTTATTTTACCCTTAAAGATAACTAACATATATGCGACGTTAAACTTCCTTTAGCATCTAAGGCGGTTTAATCTTCTTCTTTATGTCCAACCTTCTCAAAGGTTGAACATAAAGCGACCCCCTGGCGGCGGTATGTGGAATTGCACCAAATTACTGAAACAAGACTACAGAACTTAGTACAACGAGAAATTAAGTAGCTATATAAAAGTAAAAATTTTGGGTTGCCTATTTTCAGACTTAGTGTTTTCATTTACTTACAACTTGTTTTTCACACCTCTACAATAACACAGAAACTTGTACTAGCTTGCCAGACATTTGATGTGGCTCAAATAGGCCAGAAAACAATCCACCTTCAAAGAATAGACATATCTGTTCAAACACAGGTACAAATATCAATCCATCCATCCAGGAGGGTGCTGGTGCCTATCTCCACCAGTGGTCAACGGGCCAGAGGTGGGTAATGCTGGACATGTCGCCAGTCCATCACAGAGATAACTTATGAAATGTGAGTTAACCAAGAAAAGCGTCTAAACCCAGAGTGTCGCACGTTTTACCTCCTGTTTCAGGAAGACTTCTGGGGTACCAAGCCCAGTACCGCGTGGAAGCAATTTGAAGGACAGCTGACTGCTTAAATTGATTCACTCATGATTACCTCAGGAAAGCTCCAAATAGCAGTTTAACTGTGGACAGCGGACATGCCGTCTGCTATCAGAGTTGTTCAGTCTGGAGGAGCGTAGTTATGAGTTTAAGTAGGGTCCGCACCATGAACACATGTGTTAAGTTTTGCAGTAGCATAACTGTGATTTAGCAGCACTGCAAGCAGCAGTCTCTCAGAAGAATGGACAGCAATAAAAATGATAGAAACTGTGCAGCTCTTGTCAGAGTTCTGTTGGAGCTGCAGTTTTATGATGACGTGTGAAATACAGGAACTACATACAATTAATTGGTGTCATATAAATTTTCATTTGGACAAAATGAAATATCTGGGTTTATTTAATCAGACGAGGTTCTCCATTATTGAGTATCTCTACAGGCATTAGCGCAGTTGACCGCAGATAGCGCTCGGGCCCGCTCATGAGAAACTGAGTGAGCTGCATTCAAATGCAAGGGGAAATACTCACTGTTCAGTTCAATCAGGTACTAATAAAAAACCTAATCTACATGAGAAATTATGACGTATTTGATGGCATTCGAAGCATCTCTTAAAGTAATATAGTTAATCTGCAATACATGCAGAACATACCTTGAGATGGGATTTGAACCCAGGCAACAGTAATTCCGACTGCTTTACAGTGGAGCCATATGTAGCCTGTTTGTATTTCTTTTTTTTTTTACAACTACACAAAATGTCTTTTTTTTTTTTTTTTTGGTTATTTGTATTTTTTCTCACCTTACTGAAACACCTCTAAAAATCTCTGTCATTGTTTTAACTCTGTTACTTTAAGATCGGAAGCCCCTACTTTTTATTTCTTCTTCTGTTGTCTTTAAATTGTTTGCGCCCCTTAAACGCTCCCCTTTTGTCATGTTGTCCTGCGGGACAGGTGTGTGTTGTTTATTTTTCATCTAAATACATCCAGTTTATTAATAGATTTATTAAATTAAGTTCTGTTATGTACTTCTGTACTTTTGTGTAGGGTTTGGAGCGGGCAGCCTGTTGCACGGTTGTTTTTTGTATGCTATTCTTGTCAGGTATGTTGTATAAAAAGGTATATTTTGCTTATTTAAAAGTTGTGAGACATTGTGCCTTTTGTCATGTTGTCCTGTGGGAGAGGACTTGAAGCAGGCAGCCTATAACATGGTTGTTTTCTGTATGTTATTTTCATCAGGTATGTTGTATAAAAAAGGTTTATTTTGCTTATTTAAAAGTTGTGAGACATAGTCCCTTTTGTCACGGTCCATAACAACCGTGTTATGGAGCGGGCAGCCTATAACACAGTTGTTTTCTGTTTGTTGTTCTTGTCAGAATAAATAGAGAAATCATCCTTTTTAAAGACAAACCGTGTCACGGCCTGATCACTCAATAAAACCAGCACAACAGAGAAAGGATCCGGTTACACATATGCACATTGACAATGCAAACTCCTGGGTTTCCTTATAGACAGAAAAGGTTTTATGCTAAAAAATAATGGTTATACCAAGAATCAACTGGATTGTACCTGTGATTGATTTGAAATGACTTTTTGTAAAGTTTGTCAACATTTTTATTGTATTTTTCTCCAGTTCATTTAGGTTATCTGAAACTCACTACATTTAAAATATATAAAAACATTATCAATAAGGGAAGATCTGTGTTGTACTTATTTACATTTTACATAGCTTTCTACTTTTACATTTAGCCTTTTAGTAGACAACAATATCTAAATAGAAGTGCAACTTTAAAACTTTGGTGAAGTAAAAAAATAAAATAAACAGCTGATAACTGAGTAAACCCAGAGCTTAATCTGACATCCTCTCACTACTTGCTCTATGATTTTTATGTAATTTTAGGAAGCTGTTTTCCAGTAAGCCACTAATGTTTGAAGAGTCATGAAAATGTTGTGAAAACCCAGTACAGACAAGTTTTTGTTGTGTCATTTGCCCACCACCGGCAACAAAAATACAAAAATAAATAAATAAACAGATGCAGGTTATAAATTCCATCTGATTTCTGTCAGAAGATATTCACAAACAACACATCAGATTCTGGCACTGGAGAAAACAGAACTCCAACCTCTGCTTCTCTTCTCTAGCTTTTTCTTGACCAAACAGAATCATGCAATCCGCTCATCAAACTTGAACCTTAAAAGGGGGTTTCATTTGGTACTGGCAGTCCCAGAAAGGTCACGGGCATCAAGGAAATAGAAGAAATGAGCTGAGAGGATTTCAAGTTGTATTAATGAGGACCCCCTTGGCCAGGGCCCATCTTAGAGGTCAGACCATCACCTAAAATGATAAAGATTTATCATGGGGAGGCAAGACTGGTCAAAGTGCTCTCTTATCTCAGGCTCTGCCTGTTACAGCAGCAAACACTGTCAAGAGTCTCACATGGATAAAAGTGCTGGCCACTTTCCACCTCCAGAAATATTCCGATGTCAGTAAATAATTCATCCCTCAATATTTTGTACTCTTTGAGAATTTTTGACGACGTGTGAATGCATGATGCCATGCTCCCTACTAAGAGACTGCTACTAAGAAAAAAGGTGGCAAATCCGAAGATAGACACAGCCAGTAATTAGGCCGGGATCATGATAAAAATACTGCTTTTATTCACTTCCGTCCACATGTCAATCTTTGACTGGAGTCCAATGTTTGTGCTGATGGATTTCTACAAATATACTTTAATTCATTTAAAGCACATGTGTTTCTGTCTTTAAACTCTGCTCTACAGAATTTATAAATTTATAAAGAAAACGCTCAATGACATAAAAAAAAAAAAGAAATGTCACAAATGTAAGCATAGTGAAAATAATTTTTTTAGATACACTGAAATTAATTAAAATACATCTTTATCGAGGTACTAAATGTTACATTATATTGTAGTTCAGCTGTGTGGATTTGATATTTTACAGAAACACAGTGGCATTGCAAACAAACTTGAAATATATACAGGAGGATCCCTGTGATGTTCAAGCAACAGTGGCCCCAAAGAGGGAAAAAAAACATTGTTGATATGCTAGCCATGCATTATTTTTTATTTTATTTTTTTCCAGTTTGAAGCCTTTCTTAGCTGACTCTCTTGTTTTAGATATTTATACATACAATGGCCTGCAAAGCTTTTATGGCTTTGCTTGTATGTGTAGACACACAAATCAATATATATATATATATATATATTATATATATATATATATATATATATATATATTCACAGTCGAATACAGAAAATGGTCTTTTAATGCGACCCCTGTTATCCTGCTATGAAACAATTTAATTTTCCTTTTCAATAACTAAAGAAACTGTGGAAAACTTGCATAATGAGCTTTTACAATTTTATGATGATTCTACATTAAAATTCTAATTTAAATAAAGCAACCATTACAATAACATGATCAAAGTTCTGTGCATGCTTTAAGCCGGTTCTGCCTACTATACTGCGCCTAAACATTACTGTCTGGTCATTAGTCATTTGTAAAAATACTAAAAGTATTTCTCCATGTCCCTTGTAAAACTAATATGAACGGTATGAAAAAAATCTTTATAAGAAAAGACAATCAAACACTTAGCCCTAGCCCTTAGTTTTACTGACAATTTTCAATGTCAGCTTTTTCCTGCTGGACCATCATTACATTGTGATTAAGAGTAATAAGTATGATCATGTGACAGCATTGCTTCAATAATCACTGCTTTCCACAAGAGACTGTGGTCAGTCTGGAAACTACATAAACTGCAAACTCAAATGTGTTAAGGGATTTGGTACATTTAAGTAGCAATTAAGATTTATTTATTTTTTTTTCTAATTTAATGCCAACAATGACAGAGCTTTTTTTGCCTCTTCCAATCTTTTTTGCGCCATGTTCGTCCCCAGCTGCATTTTCCTTGGACATAGAGTTTGGTTATAAGGAGCAGTCAACGTGGGCCACACCATCCGCTAAATGTTTAACTTCCCTTTAGGAGTCATTCAAAACAAGAACGGGAACTTGTCTATTGGGAAATACCTCCGGATTAGGGGGGCTGAAAGATTGAAAAAGTAATTTGAAAAATAATGGGCTTTTTAATGACTAAACCTATGGGACACCCAGATGTGCTCTTTGTTAATTTTCACTAGTGTAATGTAAAATTCCAACTGCTTAATTACTCTAGGACACACAAAGCAACTGGTTTTTAACGAAGCAATTATGGAACAGCTTCTATTGCATTGGCACGCCAGTTTCCATTCTCCTCTAGCTCCTTCCTTGATGAACTGCGCTACTTTTTGCTACGTTATCTGGCTTTTCATGTCTCCAGCAATGACAGAAATTCCAAAGCCTTTCCTCCGGTTATAGGTTTGTTTTGCTCCAGAGACCGGATCATTTTAATGTGTCCTACTTCTCCAACGGAATAAAGAAACATAATAAATTCATTATTACGTTTCATAAATAAGAACAATATTTATCACCATTCTCAGCTTTCCCTCTGGTCCCTCTGGTGCATGTGAAGGAAGTTGGAAACTGGATAATTTAGACAAGGACTAAAACATGACATAAAAGATGATATTCTAGTGTTTCTTATTGCATACAGAGTCAGTCATTGCTTTTGAATTTTTAAAGCCAAAATTTATGGGTTTTTTTATTTTGCAGTATCATCTTGTTTTTCGTAAATATAGAAGCAGATTTATTTTTCCAGCCATAAGGAAAAATCTGGTAATATTAACCTTCTCTTCTCAGCCTCCCATGCAAGTAGCTATGGAGCAGCTGTTGGGAAATATTATACAATATTGCTAATTTAACAGTGAAAAACCAGATGTCTAAGATCAGAAGGGATTAACATTGAGAACATTCAGTAAATCAGTTCCATTTTTACAGAAGCTCTTACAAGAATACAAGGTGTTATTATTAAATGGTGTAAAGATCACAGTAATCAGCATAGATGTGAATATAATCTTTAAGTGCAATTGTCATGTTATTTAACTTAGATCAAGCTTTGTTCAGATGGACATACACATTGCAGGAAATGAAGGGAATTGTATGGAAGCATAAAGATGTAGCAAAAGCAGAAATTCATTCTGTATTTGCTCGAGCTTTATAATTCATTTATATTCTTAACAATGAAGAAGAAATATTTATATTCAAATAACAGCAACATCAAATAAATTAAAATGACATTACCATACCTTTGTTTTGCATCAATAGGAGTGTGAATATAACCCCTTTAATAAATTAGATCAAGAATGCCACACTTTCAGGGAGAGATCATAATTTTTGCTTTATTTAATTTTAGTTTTTTTTTTTTTTTTCTAAAACATGATCCCCAGGGCACAAAAAGGAAAGAAGGAAAGAATGAACAGTGAAGAAAAGAAAGAAAATCAAACTACTGCCACTCCAGACCATTTTCAAAAATTAAAATTCTTCCTTTGACATGCAAATGCTCAAACAATATTCTTCATGTTGAATCTAAATTGCAAATGTACACAGTATATAAGCCCAGCATGTCCCTTTCAAGACAGGAACCTGATGGTGTTGATCAAAGAGCCCAGCCTTGAGACACTGGGGAGTTGTTAAGATGCATGAAATATGGCTATTTCTTTTATTTGCTCCACTCAAACAGCACACACGAACACACACACACTAAAAAAAACAACTGAAAAATCAAACGTGTAACAAACAAGCACACAAAATTGTCCAACAGTAAAAAATGATCAGGATTATATAGTTGTGCCTGTACGAAACAGAAAAGAAATTCAGCCTCATCAAGAAAATTACTAAAAACTTCATTCAAACAATCCTTTTGGATTCAGGAGGTGTTTCCATGACAGCAGGCTATTTCTTTTGATCCCATGTAGTGTAGCACATTGATAGACCAACTATATGGATTAATAGCTCTAGTTACAACACAGCCTTTGGCCCCCTGTATCTATGTTAATAGAGCCTATCCATTCCTGTCAGCTACTGGGGACATATGGAATTGCAGAGGTGGCCGTGTATCCACAGAGCAAATCATAAACCCTTGGTGTCACTTGAGCTGAATGGCTGCAATTTTCATGTAAAACTAAAAATATTGTGGTGAAATCTATCAAACACAGCCAGATGATTTTTCTTTCACTTTTTTCTTTGACTTTAGACTGAGGGGATGGGGCAATTCTCAGTACAGGTCGCTTGTCTTCATTTTAAGGTAGGTGGCCGACGCACACAAACCGGCACCTGCATTCACAAACACGGGCCCTTTTGAAGTTCAATCTGACTGACGCAAACATTTGTCTCTATGTGTCGTCCACAAAGGAGCAATGTGTTGCAAAAGAAAGTCTATGCTCCTGCCATAATTGATTATGTCACATTTGGTGGAGTTGAACATTTGCCAAAAGACATTGTGCACACAAAAGCTATCAGTGACTAAAAAAACTTAATGCACATGACAGCTTTTGAGAATTCTTTGTCTCTGACTTACCTGCTGCTTCTATTTCTCTATTTTGGTTTAATGTGAAAAGAGTTCAAACATTTCACTTACTTACCTCACTTACTTCATTTAATTTATCTATACTAAATATCTGATACCAAACAATAATAAGTCATTTACATGTGATGCTCGACCGTAGGTTTGAACCAATTTATATTAGCAGTTCCTAAGCAGCTTGATGTTAAAAAAAATAAGACAAATAAAAATCCTGGAGCTTAACCCCACATTCACCCTTTGCACCTTCAGACACACCCAACTAATAACCTGCATAGTATGCAATTCAAAACAGTTTTAAATTCATACTGTTCAATTCAATGAAACAAATTGAACTGAACAGTATCTTTTGTTTTACTTATGATAAAACTGTATTGACGACCATCTTCATATGAAAGCTAGATGTGGTTTGTTGTTTGTCAGTAGTTTAATTAGTTCTCCTTGCATTTTACGATTGTTTTTGTTGTATTTTGCAATCAAGATAATAGATGTTTTGGTGCTTCTTTCAAAACGTGCAAGAAATTTTGAGTTATTTCCATACTAATCACGGACTATTACATCAAGTAAAGCTGATGTAGCAGCGTAACAGAAGAATTACTGCCACCTGTAAGTGAGGGTTGGCAGCCATTTAGACCCCTATGTATCTGAACATCTTGAAGAAAATTTGCAACAAACACAATTATGCATTAGTGCAAAACTATGTGGTGATCTGCTGACTTTGCAAGAATTTTCATGATAGGAGAATCACAAAATACTGCAGGGACTGTTGCATGGTTTATTTAGAAGTTATTGACGTCATAGAAAGAATAAAAAAAAAAAAGGTATGGTAAATGTTAGTAATTTCTACTTCTGACTGCCATCTTGACTTTGTTTTTGATTTTTTAATGACAGTAGGACTTTAAAGTCTCAAGTGTTCAGGGGTAGGAGTTTATAAGTTTTTACTTCTTCCTACCCCATTTTGAGCATGATATGTTAACTGAAATAAAAAATAAAAAAAATCGGTATTTTCTTTCTTTTTTATGCACTTCTTGCTACTGTGCACTATTTTATTTTTATATTTGTATCATGCTCGAATAAATTCTTTGTAAAATAAATTCTTTGTAAAACCTATGTTTACTGAACCCAAGCAACTAACTATTGGTTGTTCTCAAACAGAACTTGGCTAGAAGCATTTTTTGATCTCAGGATCCTACTTCTGTTTTTATGGTGACACAAGCTCAGTAAATTTACAATCTTAACTTCTTTAGACTTAGGTCTTTCTTTCTCCTAATTCTATGATGTGGATTTAAATACATGTTTTCAAAATGTGCCGCTCTAAATTTATGCCAATTAAAATTTTCAGCTGTGAAGACTTTGAAGCTGCTAGACTTCTGGTCAGTAGGTAGCTACTGTATGTTTCTTAAGGGCTCTATTGAACAGTAAGTAGAAGTATAGACTATGACAGAGGAGATTAATGCAGCATTTAACATAGGACATCATCCTATGTCAAAAAGGATGATGTCCTCATCATCGAACTATGATGAGGACATCATCGATGAGAACTATCCTCAAATTTAATTTGATCATTTATCATAGCAGTTCAGCAAAGTCATTTAATTTTGACATGGATTTTTTTTTTTGTTCACTTTGTGAGAAGACAAACGATCCTGGTGTTATCAAAGTGACTGGGACAAAACACAACATCTTTGTATCCTTTGCTAAAAGGTTCAAAAAACAGAACTACCAGTTGGGGATTGCTTTCAAGTAATGTGAGCAATTTGACAGCTTCCATCATGAGAAGCTAACTCCTGCGGTGCTAATGGCCCACCACATCTAACAAAATCCCAATTAAAATGGTAACATTAATACACTTCAAGGCTGGTACAGTTCAGCATCCTGACAGAAAGAAGAAGGACCCTTGAAATAAAAAAGTTGAAGACAATCTTCACCTCTGTCAAGTTGCATATTTCTTCCTCTGTAGCTAATAATGACAAGCTTGCTCTTTGATGCAGGCGAGACAGTTTTTCATTTTCTGCTACCTTCAGATTCCAGGTATTTAATCCTCACTGGAAATGCCAAGCTTTGAGGATGTTACCCCAACTGTTCTTCAGGGTTCAGTGCCTAGGGAGAGCAGAGCTAATGTGAAAAGCAAAGTGTTAGAAATTATTTCCTTTCGTGTTGTTTGGGCTTTAGCTCTTGTTTTTTCTGAAAAGTCGGATGTTGCTAACCTCACGGCCTGAACGTGACTGAAAGCTACAGCCAGGCTGTGAGGAGAATCCAGAATGAGGCTGACCCTCATCCTCTGCTGTGATTAAGGAGGTGGGCAGTTGTTGGAAGACGTAAACATATCAGTGAGTGGCCATCAGACTCGTTCATGCCCCCACACGGTGTGAGCGCACAATCATTAACACCTGCATTCAGAGAAGGAAATCGGTCACTTCATGCACATAAACACAACACACAAAGAGAAAACTGAAAAGATGAGTTTTGCACAAGCCTGTCTACATGCCCTCTAAAGAAAATGTTGATTTTTTGCTATTGAAAAAACATTGTTGAATCTTTCTATATATATATATATATATATATATATATATATATATGTATATATATATATATTTATATATATATATATATATATATATATATTTATATTATTTTTTTAAATACAGTATTGTTGGTCTCTCAGGTTACTAGTTTTAAAGTGGCAAAGTGGCAGAGGGCACCCTGTGTCCTCTCATCTCCTGGGATCCTGAACCAGGATTGACTGAGCCAGATAACAGGACAAGGAATTTCAGTTCTTCTATGTAACACTTGAAGACAGGAGTTCTTTGCTGCTGTTTGGCTTGTAGTTATTGAGAGCAGCCTGTGTTATATGCACTGTAAGGCAACATCTGTGAATCTGCTGGACAACTGAAACTCACAGAGACATCTGTTGGTACATGGAAAAACCAATGGGACAGATCTGTTATTCTGTCATCAAACCATAATTAATTTAGGTGACTTAGGACTCAATGCTTTGGAGGCATACTAGATTTTTGCAAATTACTGTAAAATGAGTCATTTGAATTTGAGTTCCCTGAAATAGACGTGATGATTAAAACTGCAATCTGTCTTATACAAACAGCCTTTATATTGTGCAATACTTATTTTGTGTCACCTCCTGGTTTTCTTCCTCTGTGTCCGGTAATGAAGAAGTTATTTTGTTATACACTTTAAAGTGATTTGAGAAAATACAGCAAAATTCAAAACATGCATATCATTTCAGAGTTAAATTTGGGAAAAGTTTAACTTTTTTCATACTTGAAAGGGCTTCCCATCCTGTCCTATAAAAAGATTTACAATTAGAATGTCACTTTACGTCAATCGCTACCATATTGCCAAATTACATTTATAATGATGGCTCAATCAACCCCATCTGCCCACTGTAATGGACAATGAGGCTATGATTTAGGAGCTATAATTGGTTTCCAGCAGCGTCTAGTGTCATTTTTTCTGTTCTGCTGTAGCCTGTGTGTACGGTTTGAGGACAGGGCTGCTTGTCGCAAGTGCAGGCTTGACTGGACAGGGAAGAAGATATCCGCGGAGACACAGCGGCTCCTCTGGCACAGCTCTCTGTCTGTAATGGCCTAAATTCACAGGCACTTGATGAAAGGTTTTACATGGGAACTCCAAAGGCTAATTGGCCCATGGAGATCAAGCTTATTGTTAGTTCTGCATGGCTTCCAGCAGCCATAGCTACCATATGAGTGCCTGATCACCACAGGGCTCCACACCTGACTAAAGAAAAGAATAGTTTCAATAATTTTTTTAAGTGTCTCATATCTTTAATGTGTACTTTTCCTCCTTTCTGTCATTCTATTTCTTTCCTAAGTCCATAAAAGTTTGAAAATCAGTGTATAAAAGTTGATTAGTTTAGGCTTTAATTTAATCCAAATCACCCTTGAAGACCTCATTAATAATCAGTCATTGCCACTTACGCCTATCTGTAAGGTCAGTCCAGATGTCCATGCTCACAATAATAAAGCAAATACCTAAAAGCATGTACTGCTAAGCTATAATTAATAAAATGTAAACAATGGGAATTATTACAACAGACTGTTTCTTTTATGTTGCATGTTTTGATATACGTTTGCTGTATTTTTCCTCAACTGTACAAGAGCTAATTAGTACCAAAAACAATGACATGATGTGAATGGTTGGCTAAAAGGCCAGAATGAACCTTTATAGCCTCTATGCCTTGTGACTCAGAAACAGTGAAATACCCTCAAGGTTTGTGTTTGGATCCCTGAAGGTATAAAACTCTGCCACAATATCAAAGGTTGGCAAAATGTCAGCGAGCTTTAGAATTTTTGTATGTCATTTTGATTTGAATACCCACCTGATTCCTCCAGGATGATATGGCTTACAAGTGCCATGGGGCTCTCATCTTACCTGCGTGAACTCTGGGTCTGACGTGGGCAAAAGGACGTTGCTTCATCTGAGAAGAATAAAACAATTTCCTGAGCTTCAAACATTTCACACTACTGTTCACTGCTTCATCTAAAAAAAAAAGATGAAGAAAAGGCTACGGTACAAACCTACCAAGACATGGCTGCCTACTTAAATTGACAGGCATGGAAAGCATTAATCAGATAACAGCCCTGTGACCCTTGGTATTTTTAAAGGAAATGCTCAGGCGAGTTGTTGTTTGTTGACAAAAATGCTATTAGTGATGCACTCCACTTGCCTTGGAACAGCGAGAAGAAGCTCCTTATTGAAAGGAAGCCACAAAATGTCCAGCTTGCAGGCTACTCCAAGCCACATACAGTATATGACAACATAAACAAGTAGAAAAAGATGCTCTGGAAGGCAAGGAAGATAATAAAAAAGAGAAGAGGAAAAAAAAAGAAAGAAAATAAATGAAGTGAAAAGAATGGGGAAAAAATAAAGTAAAGGCATGATGCACCAGCTGTCAGGAATGGACAATCAGACGAAAACATGGCGGAAAAGTGATTGTATTACACGGACAATAAAGAGGAACGGACAATGACAAAAAATTAGAAGCGGCAGATAAGGTGCCACAAAGCAAAGGGAAATTTTGTATCACTTTTAAACAATGATCTGCTCGTGTGACGGGCCTGTGCGGAGCTGGAGACATCTACAAACAAGTAGCGAGGCAGCCGGTAAGGCAGAGACTGTATTATTGTGAGATCGCACTGCTGATTGCTTACATTCTGGATTAGCTTTAGCCTAGCCAACGGCTCGTTAACGCCTGTGTTGTTCAAATCTGAACTTAAATATCATATTGTAGTTGTAAAATCTAGCATATACTTTTGTGATTTGGATGGTTGGAACAAGTATTTATTGTAATTTTTTGTCATAATTTAATGTATTTCTAATATTTTATAAAACAAGCTTAAGTAGTACAATGGAAAAATGTGCAGAACGTGGCAGTACTTTTATACCCAATTAAGAATCATTGACAGAATAATCGATTACTAAACTAGTTGTTAGAGCCCTGATAGGTATGAATACGATCATAGAGCGCTTAAGTGTTTAACTTATCTATCAATACAGGTATTGAGAAGGAAGGCATAAATAAAGATAATTTCAAATTATGAGAAGGCCTGAAGCAGATTACTTTTGTAGTACCTAGTAAAAATAGTTGGTAACTCATATTATTAACTACTATTGACCAGGTGTTTACTGTAGCTGACTGCAAAATGTATGAACCACTCTCCCATAAAAATTGATAGTGTGTTTATTTTGTGATCTAAAACTGGCAAGCTAAAATTCTTTAAAGAAGCAGGTAAAGCATAATTTTCAATTATTAAGCATAAATTAGGACTGCTGCCAGGCAAATTTAACTTGTTCCTAATGATATTTTGTTGTTTTCATATACACGTTGGTTGGTCAGAGGAGATGCAAGAGACATGAGCTCAATTTGGTAGCTCATTACATGATAGGGCTCCAGACATTCTGCAGGACGAGAAATGTATAGTCTGTTTTTAACTATTGATGACTCACTCCCTAGCCCATTGATACATGCATAATTTAATAAGCACTGCTCTGATATTTGATCATTAATATTTATTACAAATGTTCCTTAAAATGGGTAAGGAAAAGTCTTAAAGATAACATGTAAAGCATGAGTGGTAGCACTTTTTTTTTCTTGTGTTGCAAACTCATTTGCTTATCTGGTTTTTGGCTTAAGACAAAAGCACAAGAATCTGGAATTTATTTTTCCTGTGCATGTATGTATTTTTTTTTTCCACTTTCTTACAAAAATTCTGTATAGGACAAGATAAGGTTTTGAAAAGCACGATATAGACCAGTCCCATCTAAATCCCACATCTCTCCACTTGTTGTCATTCGTGTTCACTTGATTTTTATCAACAGTTGGTAAAAGCACCCGGACATCACAATTATACTGAAGGTTGTAGGACAGAGAACAGAAACTGTCAACAAATGCCATTATCTATATCTGTATTACATTCAGTTACAAGTACAGTTAAAAAGTCAGAAAGACTTACATATTTATTTGCCTCTGCCAACTTTAGACACGTCTATAATAAGACAGTGTTGTATAAATCTGCCATCTGAAGTTGAATTATGATTTAAAGCTATTTTAAAAGCACTTTTTTTTTTCAAAACTAAAAATTACATTCAACACAGTATGCAAGTGAATACTCATTAAGTCCAGCTAATTAATGACCTAATTGGTACTTACTGAACAATAGTGCCTGAAAATTAGTTGAACCTGATTGAATGGGCACATTAAATTAACACTTTAATGTAGCATAAGGGATTAGGGTTCAAAAACAACCTATTCAATATTATATTAAGAAGTGATTTTTCATCTTAATTGTGCAGCCATCTTATTAATGAGTGCAAAGAATGACCTACATTCAAGGCTGAACAACACAATTTTTGGGAGTTTGGATTATCCCCAGAATTTTGAAAGTATAATAACTCTGTGTTTGTACTATTGTATAATTGGTTTGCAGTTGTTTTTAGGTTCTTGAAGACAATAGCATTTTTTAATAGTTGATTACAGTTAATACCAAACTGGCAGCCTCTCTGTTATAAGAAAAACTTATTATAATTTACATGACAGTCAAGTAAGTCTGGTATGTATGTTTTCAGGCAGCCCGCATCCAAATGTCAGCTAATACGCATGAAGTGCTTCCCTAGCGTCAACATCAAATTATCTATCTTGTTAACTAATTACCTGAACATGTCAAAAAAGTTGTTGCTGGTTGGAGGTAAAGTGGCTTCATTCATCTTCATCTTTGCGCGCTGTGTGCAGAGATGCAGCTGACGCCTGCTAAGGCTGCTGCAGGGAAACTGACTTTCAGTTCATCAAAACTACGCTCCACAAATGTTGTATTTAGGTCTCCATTTCTTTTTCTCATATATCTCCAGTCCTATATTTAAGAAGACTAAAGCGAAATCCTTTACATTTTTAGTCATAGATTTACAAACCTAGTTTGTTTTGCTTTTGCAGGAATTAATAATTTCTTCTTCAATAAAGTTTTAAATTTGCCAAATTTTACATGATCCAGTTTTTCATCAAGGTCTTTGCAGAATATTACTCCCATAATTGAAACACTTTCCTATGATAACAATATTAATATTATTATTATCAACAACAACAATAATAATAATTAGAGATGTCTACTTTGCTAGGAATATTTCTTTCCATTTTTTGCATAATGTTAAATGGCATTATATACGATTATCTGTTAATATGTATTTCCTCCCAACTTCTGTTTATGGATAAAGCATTAAATGTTTGATAGAATGTGAAATTTTTATTAATAACGATAGCCAAATACGTGCTCATATACTCTTCCAGTTTCTAAATTCTCAGAGGTAATTTGTGTTCTCTTAAATCAATGTACAAGAAAAAAATGTGTATGAATTTGACTAAAAATTAATTGATAACTTATTGAAATATTTACTTTTTATATTTTTAGTTCTTAATGTGACTAATCACTGGTTAATTTTTTTTTGTTGACAAAACGGTACCATCGGGAGACAAAACATGTTACATTTTCTATTTAAATTGTTTAACAGAATAAACGATTGTAATAAACAACACTGTTTATTACAATCGTTTATTCTGTGTAAGAATTTTTTTCCTTTGGAATAATTACATATATATTGATCTATTTATTTACAGGAATATGGGTTTTTATATAATTGATATTTTTCTGTAAAACTTGCAAGGCTATGGGGAAAAATTATAATTTTTTGATAATTGCTGGAGAAGTTAAATTGATCTACACTTGGAGTTAGGTAATTAATCTTATTAAATCTTGAAACTGCACATTTCAATCTATCTGGCACCCAAAAATAAAACCACCGTAGTATTATATCAGTTGTTTTTGCTCAGTGGAAGGCACACAATTGGTACTCTATCTGATGGGAAAGCATGTTCAGTGATTAACTGATTCCCCAGTACTGGTTCCCATTTCCGTGCAGATAAAAAGGTCTGGTCGACCTATTTCCCTCTAGTAGATGGAATAAAATATTATGTCTTTTAATGGATAGGTCTATTTTAATCTCCCATATTAATACTTTAGTATGCAGGATATTATTGTTCTGTACCAATGACTATAATTAGTTTTGTTTAATAATCTCTGTCAATCCTAAAATTGCGCACTTGCTTTTTGCATGGAGGGTCATTAATTTACAGTCATCACAGCAGGGTGGGATGAAAGCTGCCCATGAACAGGTTAAGTGATTAGCTAGTTATGTGTGAGAAAACATAAACATGCACTTAGCATGTTTTTTTTAACAAGCTACATGCAGTGGTATAATGTGGGCTAGAAATCCGACCCCTTTGAAACAAAATTCATGAGCAATTGATTGATTTACTTTTTCCTCTTGGTCATTTATTTAAAATTAAATCTGTTTCTCTGTTGGTTTCCTCAAGGATTGGTTCACTTTTAAAAAAGCAGATTAAAGCTGCAAAGAGTTGTTTTAAGTTTAGCGTTTGAGGAGAGACAGAAATATCATGAAAAACTGACTGGCATCTCTGGTTTGTCATTTCAATGTTAATTTATTTTCTTATGTTCCTCCTATTTACTCCTAGCAAAACAGGCATTACATTTGTGGCATCGTAGTGTTAAGATAATAATCTCAGTACAGCATTCATGTCAGAGGCTGTATAAAAACATTGTAGCAACCGATAAATCAACTGAATCGCATTTTAGCGTTGACCCTCGATAATCCCATGAACTAAAATTGATCAGTTGCATATCAATAAAAATAAACCTCTAGTGTAAATTCCTTTCATCAACCAGGTAATTGTGATCGCACACATGAACAACAGCAAATTACTGTGGAAATTTCTTTCTTTTGAGATTCACAAAACGGGCCTGTTTTAATGGAAAATGAATGAATGGAAGGAATCAATAAATCTATTAAAAGTAATTCCAATCCACTTAAGTATTTATACAGAGTATTGTCAACTACATAAAAGTATAATTTTATAAGAAGCTCTATTGTGGTGTTTTGCTTTTTTTAAATTTAAACTCAGGCTTTGCACAAAATTAGAAACTCCACAAAGCTACTTCAGTTCAGAAAAAGGTTTATGCAAAAAAAGAAAATTTGTGAAAGGAGGAATAAAGTCAAATGTTGTCTGAAGAAATTTTAATTCCCTTCATTTCCGAAACTAACTTGATCAAAATAATTTTAATTCAATCAAATACAAAGCCAGTTAAATGCAGTCCCATTTAAAACAAGTTATTCTACATTAAATTCAGAATCATTTGGTTAAAGATTATACAAATTAGAAACAATTTTTAATCTGTTTCATTTAATCAACCATTTGAAATTCAACTGCGTTGCAACAGTGTGCAATATTTTCCTTTCAATTTGAATTTTCTTTTTCATATGGGCCGTTTTTTTTCAGATTTAGCCATTTTATTTCCTGTGAGCCTGTTGAACATGAATCCAATATTTCAGTATTCCTAAGCGCATATTTCCATGTTAGTTCTTCTTGAAGAGGTTATTGTTTCTCCTAGTGTTTTTTTTTTTTTTTTGTTATTTTATAAACTTTTTCTGGCGCTAGTGGCGTTCATGTGACAGTGGCCAGACAGAAAAGTGTGTTGTGAGGGAGAGGGAAGACATGCAGCAAAGGTCATCGGACTGTAACTTGAACTTATGACGGCTGTGTCCTACTCTATTTTTAAACTCTATTTTTTCTCTCTATGCTGTGGTTAAAATGTTTATTTCTACATGTTTAGAGACAAACGGTGCAAAGGCATCTTGGGATTTGATGATGTTAAATGCAACTGTCGCCGTGTAAAAGATTAAGAACCAAGGTCTGTTTGAACCACTATATAAGTTCTGAGATTTGATTACTTTTAGGGTCTGGTTTAAAAATTTCCTGACTGACTAGATGTTAGGTGGACTGTCTGACCTCAACATTTAAGTCTTTCAGTAATTTTTTTTCACGAAGAGAACATTAACTCCATAGAACTCGCATGCTACAAGGTATCTGAAGTACCTTTTTTAAAATGGTAGAACTGGAGAGGTAGAAATTGCTAAGACCTTGTGGTGGTAAGGGCATAAGAACAAAACTGTTGTCGGTGTTTGTGTCTTAACCAATTCAATGCTCATTCAAACAGTTGTGAATCTCACACTAAGACCCATATCCAAAGGTGACACTTGAGCCAACAATCTTCATCTATTTCTTCAAACGCTATCAATAGTCTTTCTGTATGTCTCTCTCCACCTGCCTCGTCTCAATGCAAAAGTCAGAATGGCAAAGCCTCCAATCACATTACTGTAAACCCGGGAACATTTAAATGCTAATGTTATAAGCTCACATGCCTAATATGATAAGCTGACAAGCTTATTATAAGCTCAGAAGTTTTAAGAGTTTCTCCCATTAGTTATCACAGGAGGCATTAACTTGCATCACTGAACTGTGCCAGAAGGTATGGAGTTAAATTCTCCTTCAGAAAAGATTATTTTGGCAGGTTTCTGACAGTACTATACAGTTGCAGGATTGTGCAAAAATGTTTTTCCTGAGACAGGGACGTTTGCTTGGAGAGGTTTGATCTAAATGTGTGTGTGTGTACACATGCGTTCTACTGACTGGAGTGTTCGCTACATGTGGCTATAGTATGAAGGATCATTTATCCAACAGGGAGCTAAATAACAGCTGAGCTTTCTGCTGTCCTCATGATGCATTGTGCAGGGTTCAGAGTCTTTGTGTGCATCAGAATCTAAAATAAATTAGTTATTTGGCTACACTACCAACACTGTAGGTAGTGTTGCGTCCCTTTTTTTTATATCAAAGAAAAGAAAAACCTGAGCGGTACAGAGGTGCAGCAGTTGGAACTGTTGATTGAAGTTCTCCAGTTTAGGTTTCTGCTTTCTGTGTGGCCTTTCTATCTGTGTCTGCTATGGAGAAAGTATACAAAAAGGTTTAAATAAGATTTGGATTTGATTGTTCCACTACTCCTCACAAACAAGACCCAGAAAAGGAGGAATACAGTATAAAAATAGCAGCATATCTCTGCTTAGGTCCACTTTACAAAATTATTTAAAAAATACTCAAGTTGAGATTGTTTCGATTCCAAAATTGTGTTTATTTTAGTTTTGAACTAAAAAGAAGACTCACTGAATTTCTAACTCAAAAAATTTGAAGGATTGTGAATACTTTTGCAAGGCACAGGAAGTCTGACAGATCTCTCCAGAACAGATGTAATTTTCTGATACAACTGAATCATTAACATTTAAAGTATTTACATTTTAATCAGGTCCTGTGTTTCACATCCGTCACGTTGATTAACCTTATCACCAGATGATATACTTTAGACGCATTATGAACGACAAAATGGGAACAACTGGAATGGGCCTTGCTCCACAATCGTTCTCTGGTCTCAATTAGTCAGTGATACTGCATCTGAGTAACAGCTGGCAGCTTCTGTCTGTCTAATCTCTCACTGCAGCTGTGCTGGAACAGGCAACATGCTAGTCTAATTAGCCATGCTGTCTCCACGGGAAAATGAAGCCTTGAGGTCCTAGATCAATGTTGCCATCCCCTATTCACTCTCCTCTTCTGCTATAGATGAATACAAATGTTCAAAGCATTGTCACTGAAACGTACAATAAAAAGCCGCTGTTGTCCATGAAATGGCTTTGCAACGCTAGCAAAGAGTTGGCTAGTCATTTTCCTTTTTAGGAAAAATAAATATACATAGGAAACTGGATTTTCCATATGCTGTAAAATGTACATAAAAAAAAAAACAAAGGGGCAATGTATGTGTTTTCAAGGCTCATAGTACTACTTTATAACACAAATAACTATGCTACCCTCAGCTGATATAAAAATGAGGTATATATCAAGCATAACATGAAAGTAGTCTGACTTTGCAATTTTGATGCCATAAAATTGGTCTCTGTCCCTTTAAGAAGCTCCTACTCTTTCAGATGCTTTGCCTTCAGCACATCATAACAATGCTCCACCATTAGGCAGTTTATAACTATTCTTAGGAGTGTTGGACTGAGAAGTACTTTTTATGATAAGCTCAACAAATACATCCTGTTAATAATATAATAACATATGTATAAGAAAACATATGTGCCATAACACTGAGTATGATACACTGGCAAGGTAAATTGTTAGGAAAGGGAGCAAGAGATTGAGAGATGAACACCACCAAGTTATTAGGTTGAAACTACTTCTTAAAACTGATGGTAGAATGGTAGAGCCTTAGTTCTCAAACTAAAGTATGAGTACCATTATTGTTGCTTTGGTTGCCAAAATTATATTTGGTAAAAATAATAATAAAAAAAAATTGCAAAGGTTTTATAGGACTAATTAAACATCACAATAATGATTCGCTCTGACCTGTGTTTTTGACAAAAAATACTCAAAAGAGAAGAGCAATGAGAACATTTTAAAGAACAGCCAGTAAACTAAATTGGAAATCAGTGAACCAAGTGCATGTGGAGCTGGTTTCTTCCTTACCTAAGAAGTTGGAAAGTGAATAGGAGAATGACACCATGGCCAGCTTAATAAAGTTTAAATTACAGAAAACCTGTGAGTGTTAATTTCGATAATAAAATAAGCTACAATTAACAATACCACCTAATAATACTGTATTTTTTTTAGATATTGTATACTCAAGACCAATGAACATCTTATCTCATAGATGTTGAGCAGCTTCTGAAAGATTTGATAAGGTACAAAATATAAGTGCAAATAGACTACTTATGGCAGTATTTTAAACGGATAGCAGCAATGTTCCATTTCGAGCTTGGGTTTGAGGAAAACCTGACACTACCACTAGCAATTTTTTCTTCAGTTTACTATATGTCTATTTCTACAACTTGCAACTTGGAGTTTTTGCTTCTGGGTAAAATTGATTTGCACAAGTAAACTTCATTACTTTTTCCTTCTGATTATCTCTTTCTTGCCCTGACATTGCTCAAATAGCATATAATATTTTATCAGGTCAATCTTTATACCCTACCATACTATTAGATATTTGGATTACATGTTAATGACAAAGGAAGATGAGCAGCTGTAAGTAAATTACACTACCCAGCAATGCCGTCCTACATATTTAATACTTTACCATGAACAATTGGCTCATCAGTTAAGTCAGGGAGCCAAAACCTGTTGGTATTGTGATTGTTACTATTTTCTGATTGTTTCTGCAACTTTCATTCAACCACTTTGGGTTGGGATTCTGTACAATGGGTCAGTTGCAGGAGTTCAGATACTTCAAAGTCAGGACAGAACCTGGCGCTTAAGTATGCTTCATTACATTTAGATCGACGTAAGATGAATTCTCAGATGCTTCAGCATAGATGGTGAAATAGGGGACAGTACGGCAGCACCTTTAAGAAGAAATGTTTGACAATCTGTTCACAGTTCAGTGTGATTGAACTGTCTTTTATATTTATCTTTAATAGCTGGAGGTAACATTTCCCTTCAGAAATCCATTTTGCTCAGTGAGTACAGAGAAAGGCTACTAAATAGAAAATTAAATATACATTTTGCTGGTGGACTATTTCTTGTTGAGTTTATTCTTTTTTACCTAACATCTGGTTATGCCAAACAAATGTACCGATTCTAAAGCTCTTCCCCTGAGAGACTTCAGGAAGTTTTACTTTCTTTAACTGCTCTCATGCCATTTTGGTTGATGTGAAGGAGCACAGTGTCATTGCTACGACCCCTGTTTGCTGTAACACTACCTCCCCCTCCACCCCTGCTCAGCAGGGCCCAGCATGGGTCACAAACCTGTGATAAACAGGAGGGGCCAAGGCTCGATTTGGGGAAAATGGGCACTTTCCACAGCATCTGAAAATGTCTAGAGTAATGCTCTAAATTATTGGGGTCAGTGACTGCACCGGCTCTGTTGATTTGTCCATGGAAACAGAAGGCTCACACTGACATTGAAGGACATTTTTCCACTTCCAAGGACTGTAAAATTTAGAGACGTGCCTGGACCAGAATCGCTTAGGCGACGGCAGCATGATTGAGGTGTTTAACTATAACCCCCCCTTGTTGATGCAAAACACACAAATAAAAAAAAACACTGTAATGGTATTTACGCTGGGTGTTTGCTATGTGGTAAAGGGGACGCCTAACAAAAAAAAAAAATGTGCGGTTTAATCGCCTGACCTACCACATGTCTAAATGTCCTTGGGCATGATACAGAGCCCCACTCTGTTTATGACACAGTTATAGGTAGATGATTGAGAGAACAAGGCAATGCATAAATGGCAGGCAATTATATAGTAAACCTACAGTGTCTTGTGTTTGTGTAAATGAGAGAGTGAAATCCCATGTAAAGTACTTAGCAGAGCCAGGATAGGGTTAAAAAGGTCAAACTTTTGTAAAAAGCTATTCTGACACAATGGTGTCATATCCAGCATAATAAACAAGCATGTCAAGTGTTCTGACAGGCAGGCCTCAGAGCATATCTACCATTAACCCCCAAAACACGCATCCTCACAAACCTCCAGAAGTGTATATTTAAACATCCTGCATCAACAGAGTTACACGAGTCCAGCTAATCAGCCTAATGAGCCAAAGATTGCAGCAGTAATCAGGCATCATTAGGTTTATGAGTATTTATTGTCTGCAGCGTGGAAATAATAAAGAACAGCACCTCTTGATGATGGCACACAAAGGAGCACAGTCCTGCAATCTGTTTATTAATGAGATCTGTCACCTGGCCACCACAACTCAACAGGCCGGGTCATCCATCAACGCTGGCCCCCCCAACACTCACAACATGCATGCACTTCCCCATTCTGACCTGAATGTTAGACATTTCAAAGTTGGCGCAAAGAGCTCTGCGTGGTTCAGAGTATCATGTAGTTGCCCTCAGGCAGCACTGGGCTCCTTTGTTTCCTTTCTTGTTGTCTACATTTTGTGCACGTGAGCATGCCACGTCTGCTGCAGAGAAACAAACCATATGCAAGTGTGGAAAGTTAATTTGTTTGCATTCAGTTCCAACAGTGCCTCATGTTGTTTGCCTGTGAGCGATGTGTCACGCTGCTTGCAGCTGACTTGGGTGTCTGGGGATCAAGCTTCTGTGCAGGTCCCCTCCATATTTGCTCCATTTTATTTCAGCTGTTTGCAAGTGATGTCATGCATGTTGGGTTAAAAATTATATTCGCACCCAAACAAGACCTCTTATCACATTTTTCTTGCTTTCAATTTTTTTTCCAAGAAAAGTGTGATTTAAAAGTTGGATCCTTTTCGTCTTGTACTCGCAGCACCTCTGCTAAAAATTTTAAAATCATAAGGAGGGTTGCCTTCAAGCAGGAGAAAATAAAAAAAGGTTAGAGAGATAGCAACACAGACTTTTTATCTGGAGTGAAATATAACACCCTTTGCATGGATAATCTAATCCATATTGAGACATGAGTTCACCAAGATTTAGAGGGGATATTCTTGAATTTTATCTGTGACGGTTACAACTGTAAATGTGGTTATTTTTTTTTATTTTTTATTTTTTAGATTAGTGCCCTGTAGATTTTTTAGCACTGACAAGAAACTGACATGGTCCATGCATTAAATAGTTGCTGTTCTTTTTCTATTTTGAGTTTTGATTGAACCATGCTCAGTGTTGCTGCTTCATCTAAAAAATTGTGTGACTGGTGATTTTTTTGTTTTGTTTTTGTTTTGTTAAGAAAACAAATGTGAGAGTTGTTTTCATAACGGTTCTGAAGATGTAAAAAGAAATGCACTGTAATATAAGTCTCCAAACCAGTGTTGCAGCTGTAGCAACAGATCCAGTTCTGTGCATCTGGAAACAGGCTTACATTAGCCAAGAGCTATTTCACAGGTACAGCCAAGCAGAAAAATAATTCAAAGGTTTGCTTATCAGGAAGACCAGTGTTAAAGTTCAACAAATGATTTTTTTTTTTCTGAGTCAATGTTCACATAGCTGCCGGTTGGAAATGGGAAAGGATGTCTAGGCAGAGATGTAGATTCAGAGTATTTATTTTATCAGTTTCTTGTAGTACAGAAATTCAATCTTCCCACAGGGCCTTCAAGCATAGACAGTGTTGACGTGCATTCACTGGTCACTTTACTCCACACCTTGGTAGATGTCAGGGTGGACACCCTTTTGGTTTTAAAGCTGCCTTCCTTCTTCACGGTATAGATTCAACAGGGTGTTTGAATTTTTCCTTGGAGATTTTTCTCCATGTTGAAAAGTTGGCATCACACAATTCCTGCAGATTTATCAGTTGTCCATCCATGATACAAATCTCCCATTTTACCACATCCCAAAGATGCTCTGTTGGATTGAGATCCGCCGTTGCCATCAGATAACATGTACACCGCAGGCATAAAGAGACAGACATGGTCAACAAGTAGACTGTGGCATTTAAAGTGTTCAGTCAGTACCATAGGGGCTCAAAGTATTCAATGAAAATACATTTCAAGATATACAGAACTCACAATAGCTTATTTGAGCTACTTCAGTCATCTCAAACCAGTCAGCTCAACTGCTGCTGATATTCTGTGTTATTCATCCATCTTCTGCAAACCCAAAAAGTACATGTGCATGAAATTCTGACCAGAACCAGAAATTTGTACACAGACCAGCTCATCTGACCCTCTCAATGATGCTTAATGCAAAGCTAGTCAAATATTATTTCTTTCCAATTTGATTGCTCAGCTTGAATATCAGAAAGTTTTTTTTCCCATTATGTCTGGATGCCTAAATGCATTGAGCTTCTGCAATAAATGGGGAATTCGCCATTTGTGGTAGCAAGTAATTGGATATGTACACCTAATAAAGGGAAAGTGCCCATACAAAGCCTAAGAACAGAGTTTGCTTCTGAAATCTACTACTGTCACTCTTCCATTTTGGTGCTCACAGCTCCCAGTGCACCAAAGACCCCTGGCACAAATGAGAGACCTTGACTTTTCACAACCTTACTATCTCTTCTTTGAGCTCTTGGTATATTTCCAGCTTGCCATTTTTCTTATTTGTAATGTTGATGTTGCCAGGTATCGCTTTGTCTCTCCCTACTGACACCTATTTTATCTTTTCCTTCACCACAATGTCATAGTGGTATGTGCTCATGGTACAGGATCTTAGATCTATTCATCTCAACCATTCTTGGCACTCTCTTTAACTTGGGCTTCCACATAGAGCTCAGCAAAAAGGTTCATGCAGATTGTTGCAGTTGCGGGATTTTGATGTTTAACATACAGTTTGCCTGCCAATACTTTACCCTCTATCATGTTTTGGTTCAGGAGTATCTCTGTGTAGCATGCAATCTTGGATAATGTTGTTGTAACCTTGTCAGGCTTTACTTCATCCTTGTTCTGAAGTTGGGGCACTGGTTAAAAGGACTGGGAGATTATGGGAGGAGGTTATGAATTCAAAACCTATTAAGGATACTAAAGAGCAACCTTTACTAAGAAACAAATAGAAGGATACATAATAATAAGATCACAGTGATTGAGCTGCTGCCCAGACTGTCATGTCATGTGGGCTACAGCAAGAAATGAGGAGTGGAGAACATATTTTAAGATATAGAAAGAGATTAATATCTGCCTGTTTGAAAAGTATTTGATATGTCGGATGAATTTGTACTTTAATACCAAGACAAAAAAAAAAAAAATAGTTTCTTGCCTGTTCCTGGTAATTTATTATAAAAACTTGCCACTGAAAGTTTTCTCATTTCCATTTCATTAATCTATTCATCACAAAGAAAAATGCATGAACCCCTTGGTAATAGGTTGCTCAGTTAAATGTTCTGAAACTGTGATAGTGTGAATCAAAAGAAAGATGCTGTGAACACCAAAGTTGAAGTCAAAAATTTTTTTAACTCCTGAAAGGGGAATGAATGTCTATTATGCTGCAAATGAAAATACCCCTACAGTGTGTCTTACCACTGATTAAAAACAGAAATTCTGGGGAAAAAAGGAAACATTCTGTATTTCTTATCAGTATCCAACAGTTAAATTCTTTCTTTATAATTGGTGAGTTTAAATTATGGTTTGGAAGTTCTGGTTGTGTAAAATTGTAGAAGCAGACATTTTTTACCTAGATGCAGGGACAAATTGTGGGGTGAAGGCTACAGTCTGAGTGTGTGTGAGAGGATTAGCAACTAAACTGCAAACACATGTTGCTGACAGCCAGTGAATAATGGAGACTGGGACCAAACATGAGCTGCAAACAGACTTAAAATAAGAAAAAACAAAAAATGTATTTGTAGCTGCACATCATTCTAAAAAACTACCAGCTACTTACGATAATATAGTGGTTAAAAAAACTAGGGACGCATGGATATTTAAGACTACAACACACAATCATGCTTTTCATGTAATCAGTGTAAATTCTATAGTGAACAGATTTGAAATATACGAGACCTTTATTCTATTTGTGGAAAAACACACAAACATTAATTATATGCATTTTTGTTGGCATTGACAAACTATATCTCCTCTCCAGTTAGGTGCATTTTAGTGACATCGAAGCTAGAGTAATAAAATAAATTAAACAAATAATTGGGATAAATAAAAATATATTTAGGTTTTTCCTCATTATTAGGTTTTCCTGTCTCTGACGGAACAGAAAAAAAATATCAATTTTTTTCTGAATTGACTACAGATGCAAAGATGTTTGTTTCAGGTTAAGATGGGGGAAGAAAGAAAAAGAAACAAAAACCCAGGGCTTGATGATGATAAATCTCACAGTTTGAATCATATGTTTTTACTAAAATTATCTGACAGACCAAGGGAAGATTTATGAGTCTGTGGAATATTTCTGTTTTTTGTTTTTTTCTTTCCTTGCTTCACCATAAATGTGCCCTGGCACACTCGGCTCCAATTCAAACACAGCTGCCCTGCTCAGGGATATTCATCTACCTTCATTAGAAATGCCAAAGTGACTCTGAAGATGCAATTCATTAATCCTTAGCAGTGAACAGTGTTCTTCATATTATTATGGAAAATCAATGTGATTGAGTTGGAGGTCTGCCAGCGTGAGCTCCTTGGAAGGAGTCATGCTACACAGTCTTAATTTATGCCAGTAGCACATCCAGATCAAGGAGAAGGAGGGCAGGGGGGGAATTCACACACACAAAATTCTTTGATTTTGGGATTGTTTTTATCAAGTAAATCTCACAAATCAGTATGTCTGCAAAGTTGTCAAGAGCTCAGATAGATATATGACATGCTGATTGGTATCAATACAACTGTTTTATACTACATAACACTATTTAGTGTCTGCCTTTCGTTTGTTATGTCTGGTTCACACAGTAAGATTTTAATGGTTGATTTTCAAAACCTAATAGAGGGAGACAATTACATTTTTGTCTCTCCACAAAATTTTCAGTCTAGCCCAGTATTAGTGATCCATTAGCATTTTGTAATATCTAAATGGGATTTGAAGACTGTTAAAGGATTCAACAACCTCTTGGATAAATGTTCGGGTAACTTTAACACCATTTCAATTGCCTCTCAACTTCTCATTGCTGTTTGAATGATGGCTTCCAGTGAGTATTAAAGGCTGTAGATTACTAAATTAATTGTCAGTCCCTTGTAGTTTCTATAGTAAATCAAAGAACAAAGTGAAGAAACTAGAGTTTTGATTAATGTAATTTGTGACGTTAAATAATAATGATTAAGAAAAAATATATATATATTTTTTTATTTTCTAGCAGGGCTTGGGACCTGCTCACACTGCCAAAGGTACCAAAAGCCGATTCAGTAAACACGGTGCTGCTGTGCTTGATTGGCTAACAACTTGATTTGACCATAACTTCAGAGAATATCTATAAGGTATTGTCAAAGGGAAGATGAGAGACACCAGAAACAACGCAGATATCACGAAGGCCAATATAAAGGAATCTGATCTTCTTTTACACCTCGGTGGGGGCACAGACTGATCGCCTACATGACATGCTGCATTGATGAACTAATTAATGCAAAAAGAGCCTCATCCATGTATTGAGTGCGTAGAAATGAACATGTAAGTCTGATATAGAAAGCTTTTTTTTTACTGACCTTAATGTAATAATCTTTTTTTTTCAGAGACAGAATTTCTGGTAAGGGTTTGAGATATTCCATTTGATGTGTAATGAATATATATAATTCATGAATTTAACTTTCTGACATGAGAACGAATACTGAACTTTTTTACGTTATTGTAATATTTTCAGATGTACCAGTACAAACATGATAAACAAAATAAAAATATTCCCTCCACCCTTAGTACCATTCTTTTGATGAAATTATTTTTAAGTATTGCTAAAAACCCTTTTTTATTTTTATAAAGCAAAAATGCTGGCTGGTTCTATTACAGTAGTTTTTAGAACTGTGCTGATTCTGGGCTACAGGCTGCAGATCTCTGTAGTAGAGGACCAATTACAGATGACAAATTTACACATTTTCAAAGCCATTTAAATTAATCTCACATGTGCCATCAAAGAGTAAATGTTTTGTTCCTTTATTGCATCTTTCGGACATTCATTGTTTTCTGTAAATCCTTAAACTACAATAACATGCCACAAAGATGTTGACTAAAGTTTGAATAAAAACAATTTTAAAAAAATCACTGAATTGATGAAAACCCAAAAGCCTACATAGTTGACCTATTTTCTAACCTCCACTTCCCATATTGAAATTTTAGCTAAATTTATAACCAAACAAAATAACGTCATGGGCAGCTGAGATTTTTCACTTATTAAACCTCAGGGACGTTTGCCTTTGCCCTTCTGGCGTAATATCACTGGTTTACTAGTGTATGTTTAATTAGTGTTGAGAGCTGACAGGCCTTCTGCTCCAAGTTCCTTGATGTTTGCTGGTTGCCTTTGGCTCCACTGACCACATAATCATTGCTGGGCACATCAGGGACAAGGCTTGATTTTCAAAGCCTTTCGCTTCACTGATTCGCTGTGCATCCATGAGATTGATCACAGTGGTTTATCTGTGGCAACATGTGCTTCATCCCCTCAGATTTGGGGGTTGGTGGGGGCGGTTGCCTGAAGGAGTTGTGTCCTTGCTTTGGCCGAGCCACCAATGTGCGGGGTAGAAGAAGGGACAGTGTGACAGCAATACAACCATGGCCCACCAAATTCTGCCTTCGGCTTCCCTTGTGATTAAAGGAGTAAGAGGCCAAAAGAGAGAGAGAGGGAGAAAGAATAGGAGACGTGGAGAGCAAGAGGAAGAAGCTGGGATAAAGATACATATCAACTGTTGCTTCAAAGCATGGTAGATAAGTGTGACCAAACCTTCAAAAGGTGTTCATCTCAATTAAACCTAAAGATTTGTCCAATCTGTAAGCTGTCAAACAAAAATACTCAAATATTGCTGCAAGCTAGATAACATATATTACTTAGCCATTCAAGACAAAACAAAAACAGTAGTTTGACACTAGAAAAAGATGCACAAAAATATCTCAGCAGTGCGTACAAAGCAAATGGATGATAAAAAAAATTATTTATAATATATATATATATATCGTGGTAGGAAGTAGTCGGCACTGTTTTTGGTATTCAGAAGATGGGGTTATTTGTTTGAGAATGCATTGTGCTCACGAATCTGTTTATTTGCTCCCTGTGGCTTTCACAGCTGCCCTTTGCAGAAACAATGTGCTTTATCCACAATGCTTGACACCAGCAAGAGCCCATATTAAAACATATGTGTATTATCTATTAATTTGTTGGGAGGTTCAGGAAGAAAACATGAAATCTAATTTTATTTAACTGGGACCTCTATCCCCCTGTTGTCTCAAAAACATCCACATGAGGAATTTATTTCCATACAGGACTAAACCTCCTACCATTACCCAGCAAGTAATAACACAAGCAACAACTCTGAATATTTATTATGAATTTACTTCAGCTACTATCTTACATGATTAAGACACTAAAGATCACCTTTCCCCTCAATTAGCATAGTGGCACAATAAATGGCTAAGTAGTTTGAGTAGTCTGAAAATATTAATAATAATTATTCAACACAGCACGCATAGTTGGAAACCAGTTATGTTGCAAAATGCTCAATATAATCTTCAACTAAACTCAAAAAACACTAAGAAATGTTGAAATGTTCACATCGCAAGGTTGTGTGATCATCGTCTTGTTCTTCCTGACTGCAGGACTTCATACTAGTTTCAGAATGGAGGGATTGTAGACTCTGCCAAGAAAGGAAAGAGTTGGGGTAATTTGCACTAATTTGAGCGAACTCAAATCTCAGAGCCTATTCCACAGGAGACCTCAACAGCACTTTCAGATGGTCAAAAAACTGTGGTAGTGTAACCAGAAGAACAAGATCATTATTTCCATTGCACTTGTTCCATACACTGTAAGCCAGAGACAAGCCGAGAGGGAAGGGAATTGACATTGATTTTTCTTTAGAAATTGATTTTTCTCCTCACTGACAACAGTGTGAACGCTTCAAAAATAAATCAACAAGAGTGAATATGAGGAATAGTAGTTCATGAAGTGCTTACTTCAACATTCAAACCTGTTATCTGTGCTGAACTATTAAGGGCAAAATAAGGTGCTTCGTGTCGCCCTTTTAAAAAGTTTTGCCTCAAACTTTGGAAAGTGAACTCAAACTGCAATGTATGAATAATGAAATGTACCATCGATTTCAATATGCCGTCCTCGCCTTTTCAGGGAGGCAGATTGTCCCTTAACTGAACAGTAAATATTTGAAATAAACAATAAAATATTTAGCTAGTTCTTGAACCTAGTGCAGCTAACATTTAGACAGAGCATGCTATTACACGATACTTATGATCAGATTGGTTGGTGAGGACACCTCCAACATTGCTCCTCCATGACCAAACCTTTCCATTTTATTGGTCAGGTAATTTGATCCATTCTTTTACTGAAATTATCTTCAAATCTTGAAGGTTCTGGGAGCCTCTAGTATGAACTTTATTTTTCTATTGAATTCAGGTCAAAAGATTGACTGAGCCATTCCAGCAGCTTTATTTTCTTTTTCTGAAAGTAAAATGTATTTAAATAGCAGCTATTAAACTCACAAACATAAAAACACTAATGTAAATGTTGATATTAAAAATGGCAGTTTAGTTAAAACTGTGAGTATAGCAAAGTCTTTAACTGCTCCTTAAAGGAGTAGGTGGCGTTCATGGGGCGCAGGGATAGAGATCCAGAGCCTTGAGGCCACAACCTGATAAGCCTGATTTCCACGAGTTTTAAAATGAGTCTGTAGAATCACTAACCATCTTCTGATCAGATGATTATAAAGTCTGAGAGAAAGAGTAAGGCTCTAATGAATAGATGAACAAAGTGTGTGCAATTACAGCGAACTGCTGACATCATTTGACAACAGTATAAATTTAGGTAGTTTTAATGAATTTTTTCAACAAAAAATTATCACGCCTATTTTCAATAAAGTTCCCGTCTTTGCTCCTTTACTTACTTTTACATTCTTATGTTATGAAAGTAAGCATGGGTTTGCTCCATAACTTTGGGGAGTAGACGTATACCAGTAAGTTGTTCCTGAAAAAATTGTGAATTACAATGCAAGAAATTACAAACATAAAGGTTCAAATCTGCTTAATCAGTATAAAAAGATAGCATATTAAAAGGCTTCACAGTGAAAGAGGTAAATGAGGTGATGTGTTGACGCCATTGTAACATCAGAAATATGCTTATCTCTGCACCTGTCCACCAGACAGCCTATAACAACAAGATTCTTTGTCCAACTGTGTTATTCAAAAGATTACACAAAGAGCACAGACCACTGCTTTTCTTCATCATCCCTTTTTCTATCCACAGTAGTCTGTCCTGAATGTTGCTCATTGTATTTGGAAACTCTGCCACATCTAACTAAAGAAGGGTATTAGTAATTTACAGTGAAGCTGTTTGTTTCATCAGGAAATAACACCTGCAACAGAGATCTTCAGAAACAGATTTTATTTAATATGAAATATACTCCTGTGGGGAATTTCTTCTTTATTGAAAAGTCTCTGCAGCTCAGCACATCCAGCTCTAAGGGTGTTTACACGTCTATGTCAACCGAACATGAAGCCTCGATCCCGACCGCTTAGATTTCTTTCCATGTGGTCCTTCTTCTACTGTCTTCTGTCTGCATCTCTTGTGTCCATTTTTCATGGGAATGTGTCAAAAATTGCCCTAGTGGCAGGTTAAAGCATGAACTGAAGACTCAAACTATTTACGGTCTACAGTTCCTTGCAAAGTAATAGTTCTACACCTATAGAACTATTCCACGTTTTCATTGTGATTTGTGGAAATTGTATGTAATAGACGAACACAAAAATAGTTGTAGTTGTAACATACAAGGACAATGATAGATGGCTATCCAAATCTGCCACTCTAGTGGACGTGAAGTTTTTAGCCAACAAACAGGACACTGTGTGACTGAATACTAAAACTGCACAGGGTTTCCCCAGTGTATCATAAGCCTGGCGGGCCACCAGGCTTCACTTCTGCCTCCACCAGGCTAAGCATTGCTTATTTATTTAAGTCTTTTTAAAATGTTTGCATTTTTTAAGACTTTGTAGTTAGTGTTCGGGTATTATATTCCCAATCTTTGAATAACACATAGTTATAAAGTGATATTTTCAAATTTCCTGTCAACTTGAAGCATTTTCTAACTTAATATCACAACAGGCCACTGGATGAATGACTGCCCTAGCACCCAACCACTGGGCTTAGCAAGTTTTCTGGGGGAAACTTTGCTGCACATTGTGCTGAACATCATTGCCACAATGGGACATGTAGCGGTGGCAGCATCAGGCTGTGATGTCTTTTTCAGCAGGCTGGTCAAGAGGTTATGGGTAAATGATTGAAGTTCGATATAGGTAATCCGTGCACTCTAAACTTTAACAAGTTGACTTTACCTGTGCGTACATAGGTAGAAACCTTTTAGAGGTTGCAAGAGTGTCCATGTTCAGCTTTCATCAGCACAGCAACACAAACCAAACAGCCAGCGGTGGAGTCATGTAGAACTGAGAGTATTTTAAATCTGTGACCTGACAAAATATAAAAATTGTTTAAGAGGAATAGATACTTTTGCAAAGTGGTGTATACGGAAAGACTAACATGTTTCTCCTGTGGGTAAACCAAGCGTAGTCACAAACATATTCCACATAATTTGCATATTCCACTTCTCTTTCAAATTTAAAGGAAATTTTAAAGATGACCAAAAGTTATGGTGGTTGAGGAATTATTCACTTTCTAATATTGCCATTTCTGCTATAGTTTGCCTGCTGATGCTGGCTGCAGAAGCTTATGAAGACAACTTGGTCTGATTAAATTTGATAGTGGTTGAACAAGGAGAATATGTACAGGGGGGCAGAGAGGGAAATTCTCTTCAGGGGAATTTTCAGCAAAGAGAATAACTGTATATTGGTCAAAGTGGTTTTATTTAATGTAATATGATGAATGCAGAAGTATTCAGTAGTCAGGCATCGAATTGCCCTGATAAACTCATATGGTAATGGAGGGGGAAGGATGGTGATGCAGTGATTTTTTTATTTCATAGTAATTTCGAGCATAGAATCTGTTTCCGAGGTCACCCATAACCCGGTTCTCATCACATTAAGCATTTTGTGTATGTGCACTCAGCACTTGTTCTTCTCGTAGCCCTATTCTCAGCTATCAGGATTCACTGAGGGATCCAATAAATTAACATCAGTTCGTCATTGAGCAGATTAGGTGTCCGCTAACTGTCGCTTCTGCCCACGTGCCATCTAGAAGCCTCAGGGATGTGTCTCAGGAATGATGGGTAATAAAAATGAATCATAGATGAAGGCCAGCGACAGGGTGTTACAGGAGGAGTCTTGATGCATTAAACAGCAACAGTCGATATGTCCTCTTGTGATAATAGAGCATACATGAGCCGCAACCAAGCTGTTTAACGCTTGTCAATCTAAAATACAAAGGGCTACAAACAGCAAGCCGATTTGGAAATTCAGACGATCGCAACATATATCCCAACATAAAGGAGTTTCGGGGTTCTAGAAAGAGATTTTTTTTTTAATTCTTTTTTATTTATTTATTTATTTTTTTGACAAAGTGCACAATTAGTCACCAACAAGAAATAAACCAGATTAAAAACCCTTTGTCATTTATCTGGGTTACTTTAGTAATTAAGCAACACAGACGTGCTGTTTAGCAATAAGATTTAGAGCCCTGTGACTTTCTCTTTTACACTAGTTAATTGGTTCTGATCCCACTTCCTCCGGTCATCATTGTGAGCAATGCTTTCTGCACGCCTACAAAACCACTTCCTTGTTCCACCTTTCAGGAATAATTACCTCCTCAGCACACTGATGGATATATTAGGAACAGAAGGACAGAAAACCCTTTTAATCTAGTGCTTTCTCGGAGCCACGTTCGCTTTTCGTGTATGTCACTTTATAGAGACTCCCTCTCTGGCAAATTGAAAGTATGTCAAATTGGTCCGCTGTGATGAAATCGTTGATGAATGAATGTCAGTTCCTTGGAAGCAAGTACAGTAGTTACATCTGTGTACCTTCTAAATGAATGGGATATGTCAGTTCTGCACAGCTTATCCAGCTGATGGTTTTGCATAATTATTTCAATATGATGTATATTTGCATAACCTCTTACAAGGCATAAAATATGTGTGCCTTTGGCATTAGAGCAAAGACCATAAAGATCACTATCAAACATAACTTGGTGTTCTGTACAATCCCTTAAAATCCTATTAGCAGCCCTTGAAGTATTTCACCAAGTCAGAGGTCTTTAACTCCAGTTTTCAAGAGAAACCATCCTGCAACTTTTAGAGACATCCCTGCTGCATACACCTGAACCAAATGGGAATTCAGCTTTTTGATTCAGGTATGTTGGAGCAGGGATGCGTCTAAATGTTGTAGGATGCGACAGGTCTAGAAGACTGGAGATGGACATCCCTGCTCCAAGTCATTTTACTACAACCAAGTTCCATTGCTGTTGTAGTAACAGCTGCTAATTTTCAAGTCCTGCCACAGAATCTCACTTCAGCTTGTTCTGGAGTCATTGTAATGCATAAATGTGCTTTGATCCAAACATTATAGAGAGGTTTTATTTATGGTTATGTGCAATGTTAGTTTTCAACTACACAGAGGGTTTTGTATGTGATGGCCAAATGGTTTATCTTTGACCTCAACAGACCAGATGACCATATCAGGTGTCTTATGGCAAAGTGCAAACAAGAATTCCTAAGGTTTTTTTGCAGCGCCACCATAGGAATATCTTGTCACTATTTCACATATCCAAATGACCAGAAAACCCAACTCTCATCATTTACATCATCCATTTTATTTGTAATTTTGATCACAGTTTTAAAAAATATATATTTTCAACTCTGTTTACTTATGACGATATTTATTTTTGCTCTGTTTTAGATGTGTTCTATTTAAGATTAGGCAAAGCTCTAAAAACTCAACAAAAAAAAGTAGGTTTAGCGAAGAAAACGTTGCTTACACCAAATGTGTCATTTACACAAACATGCACAGGGTGCTGGCTTAGACAATGAAATCAAAGAACTTATAAGCTGGAGGAGCCCAGGAGGGAAAAATGTTATTCACTCTGGTTATCCTGTTCACAGCAAGCATTTGTTTGTTTCTGTATTGCAATTTAAAAGGTATCATATTGAAACCTGAAACACAAAGTGAACCTGTGATGGAAAAATGAGGTGTTTTTGAGTGGTCTCAATACAAGGAAACAAAGGGGAAACGGATGAGAAAATCTAACACATATTGCCATTAATAAGTAATTACCCATTACATTTACTTAGTAGATAATGATTAGTACATGATAAGTTATTTATGAAAAGACTGGGGAATGAACACTGAATGCCCTCATAATTTATGATTAATGATAAATTAAAAGAGAGCAGGCTGTGTGCTCCTTTATTTGATGTAAAAAAAAACTTTAGTAAGCAAAGCATCTCTCCTTTTAGTATGAGCAAAAGTGTTTTTAGTGTTTATTCCTTGTGTTGAATTGCAGGCAATAGCTAATTTATTTGATGTTTTCTGTAAGCAACAAGTTGTGCTGTATTGATTTTAACTGCAGATATGGAGGAGACTGCTTTTGACACCCCGTCTCTATGTTTGCGACTCTTCTTTAGAAGTAAGAAAATAAGCTGTTGAGCTACCAATTGAAAAAGACTCCTCACTGGGCTGGCTGACATTACAAAACTTTAGAAAGTCCAAACACTTTTCAGTTTTTTAAATCTGAGAATCAAAAAAGAGCCATTTAGTCCACACTTAAAATTGGATTTCTCTTCATATGGTGAGTTTCGTAGCGCAGCTTCCTTCTCGATCAAGTGAGTGCTTTGCATGTGTCTCTGCCAAACTTTTGCGATTGGGTAAAATCAGACCCAATTGTTTAAAACCTCAACAAAATCCACGCCTCTAGTGAGCAACCGTTTCTCAATAGCAGAGGATCCAAGCAGGGGTTGGTTTCTAGCTGGCTAAAAAATAGTAACTCTGTTGTCTGGTTTGGACAAACTCGATGCTTGTGAAATCTGCTTGCTGTTCTTATTTTTATATTCTTTATTACTTTATTTAAAATTGCTGTAGCAGTGAAAATCGCAGATCTGTGGTTGGTAACTAAGAGTAACAGTTAATTAGGAGCAACTATTTTTCCTTCCTCAAATTAAAATTGTCAGTAGAACTATGCTCACTAATGAATTAAATGGAAATTTTAATTGAAAGCTGTGGCGACAGGTTAATTTGTAGAATAGAAAAACCTGTTCAATTCAAGGATATAAAGCTGTGAAGATTTTGTTACATGCATAATGTAACAAAACTGCTCTTATTTGCTTTTATTTGAAGTTATAGAAAAATTTAACAGTGCTTCACTTTTGCAGCTGTTTTTACTAAGCACAAGTTGTCTAAATTATCAAATATTCTCCTTGGTTTTGTCTCCACTCTCACTGGAAAGTTGAGGTAGTTGAAAGTCATAGTTAGGTGTGTCTTTTACTTCTGACTCCTGATTACAACTTCACTGAATCCAGGTGTGAAAATTAAAATGACCTATTCTGGACATAAAAATGGAGCCAGCATTAAATCTGGGGATCACTTTTTTTTGGTTCTGACACAATTGTTTGGAGTCGGTGGGCTTGCTTTGATGGGCTGACTTTTAATCTCCCTCTGTTAAAAGCAAACAAACATATACTAATATATCTTTCATCTAATTTTTTCGTTATTGGCTTTGATTCCGTGCTTGTTTGATTTATGGAATAGTACATTTGTTAGATGCAGTAATGTAATTGAGGGCGCATATGCAGATCAGAATGTTTTCAATTAAAAATGGAATTTGCTACATTGCTCACTCTGCAAAGTAGATTGTAAAACTATAGAGGAGATAAATCTATACAAAAGAGATTGATATCAGAGGATCATCCTTTAAACTCCTGATCAACAGCACAGGTTTATTTCACATCTCTAATAGTCCCTTTTAGAGCTCACCTCAAGCTGGAAAAACGGGCATTTATTTGGAAGATATAGTCTAGAATGTTTCAGACCTGTCAGGTTTTGACAGCAGCACCAATGAAAGCCAACCAGAATGGGTGAAGGGTGAAAAGAGCCTTTGCAGATTTTCATCCTCCCTCTCTATCTTCCTTCAAAAGACATAACTGAAGGATGGAGTGTGCTCCAAGGTGGTTTCTCGCACCTTTCTTTGTCAGATTAATAAATAATCTGTGGAAATGTAACGTTATTGTAATGGCTTTCAGGCAGCCTTGATTTCAGACTGCTGCAGCAACGGCAATACATGGCTTTAAAAATGAATGGGTTTAAAAACTGGGACTCCATTAACTATCCTGTATTTCCATTCCACCTTGTCTTGTAGCTTCACCTTCACCTCGGTGATGCTTCACCTTGTCTTGTTTTGCTTCAGCACATTCAATGAATGTTTTGACTGATATAAGTTTAGTTTTTTGTGATAGAAATGATGTGCATTAACCATCGTGAAAAGCCAGTAACAATGGGGCTCTGTCAAGCAAACAAGAATAGAAATGTCATTCCTGTCAGAACGGATACTGACCAAAGTTCTTCCTCTGTCTCTCACCAGCTGGCTTTTTCGCTCTCTCCGTCTTGACAGAAACTCACTTTGAGGATTTGAGAGGAGGACTCTGTTTCTTCCATTATTCAAATATTTTAGAGTTTGATATTTGTGCGAGGCACAGGCTGCCCCCCTTTTGTCAGGCATGCCCCTGTCGGAATATGGAAAACCGGCAGCTAGAATGCACTGAAATATTTATAAGGGATTTATTAGGAATTTTCTCCCTTTTTTTTCTGATCAAACATTCTGCAAATGTATCTTTCCAAGTGATGAATAATCGAAACAAACCACTAATAATGGACTGGCACTGGGCGCACTGTGATGCATATATGAAAAAAGTGGGGTAGTCCTTTTTCCCTCTCATGCCAACACAAAAATTAATCGGCTGTAAACTTAATTATTATTATTATTTATTTTTATTATATTAGGATGTTAAGTGGGTATATTTTGGTATATTGTAACATTTATTATACAGCTGCTTTTGTGGAAATAAAGAAAAATGGTTTGTCCTACCCCGGAGAGCTGACTTGGAGTTTTGCCTAATTCTTTTGTATGTTTGTACTGCATTTTTATCACCACAGGAGTAATATAAAAATCACTCTTTTTTTTTTTTTTTTTTTTCCCCCCTCTTTTGGCAGCACAAATCACTTATGCTGATCACTGTGCGTAACGGAAACCCTGTTAATTGTAGACACTAATGGGTACCATAGAATTGCAGAAAAATCTGTGAGGAACGACAGAGTCCCAGAGCGAAATTCTGTGAAAAAGGTGTATGGAGCCTCCTGCCGGAAGAAAAGCAGCAAGTGACTGAGGGTCTTTGAGTGTAACAGAAACCCTGTAAATTCTAGACACTAACAGGTACCATAGAATTGCACAAAAATCCGTGAGGGACGACGGATTTTTGTGCTCGAAATGCCGTGAAAGAGCTGTATGGAGCCTCATGCTGGAAGCCCGTTGAAAGGGTGTTTACATTGTTTTAAACTGCGTGATTGTGAGTGTCAGTGGGAATAAAAATACCAATAGGTATTTCGTTCCATATAACACAGTAGGAGTGCAACTGGTAAACCTTTTATGGATGCAAAAGCAAGAACCTCCCACTAGATGACTTTCTGTTTCTGTGTTTGAATTGATGTAAAGCACTTTGAAATGCCTTGCTGCTGAAACGTGCTATACAAATAAGATTTGATTTGATTTATGCTGTAAATTAATATTACAGCAGATAGTGTATCGAGAATGAACCATTTAACTGAGTCTTGTGCAATCCACCACTTTTGAAATTGCTGGAAATCTACCCATCATTTTGTCGCTATCTGGATGCATTTCTAAAACAATGCATCCTCGTTTAACTGATGAGTTTGGAAATCAGGCAACAATTTGTCCTCCACAGTTCATGACTGTGTAAATCAAACAGGCTACGGCGTGGCGGCTATACATGCTTAAACAATACAGAGATATCCCCACATTCAATGAGCGTAAATAAACTAAAACACTCTGAGAAATTTAAATTAATGCTGCAGTATTGCACAGCCAGGGAATGAGCAATTTTTCACTATGCGAAGCACATAATCATATTTCTGAAAGCATATTTTGATGATTAGATCAAAATTACTGTAATTTAGCAGTAAGTATTTTTTTTGTAGAGGTGAGTTTTGCTCTTGACAGACATCACCGCCTCCTGTGGCATTAGCCTTTCAGAGTCACTTGCTTATCTCCTCTCCCTTTTTCATTATGCAAACACACAACACAGGCGCTGAGGCCACACTGGTGCTCTGAATGCTTCAGTGGAAAAGGATAAGCTATGGTTTTTAGTTGCACGTATAAAAAGCGTGAAACAGCAACAAAAGCTTGAAACATGCTCCTTTCAGTTTTGAAATGGCAGCCAGAAAACATCGGGGAGATGGAAGGATAGAATCATTGAGATAAAAGAACACTTCATTAAAACCTTTTTCAAAAACGGTGCGGCTTGTTAAGTGGCCAACATTAACGTGTTATCATTTTTATCCTTACTGTGTGGAATAAGGTTGCTTTTTCCCCACCACTAGATGTTGTGTCTGCTGTTTAGACTGAATTAATAACAAACTACTATATTATCCACTCCATAGAAGATTATCTAAATGTCACATTTTCCTTTAATGCAAAACGGAGTATCCAAAGTAAGTACACTGAAAGATCATATTTGTTATCAGCAAATGCAGCAAATAAATGATCCTTAGTTTTCTTGCAAAGAACCTAATGAAGGAAAGTGCCAGCACTTGATGGTGATGATGACGACTTAGGAATTGAGCTAAAACTGGCATTAAAAATTAACTGACTTGCACATCTTTCACATTAGCTCTAACACAAAACATTACCGTAGATTTAGAGAGTGATGGAGTTTTTCAGCCCACAGTTCACAACCCCTCACGTACTGTCTTGCCACCGTTTCCCATCACCCTGTCTTATCTCAAAAATAATTTCAGGGAAATTAGAAGCAGTTTTATTAAAGCTTGCCGGCCATGAGGTCAGTTAACTGCCTGACTGTGACAAATCTGCCGTCTTCTGTCACAAGTATAATGACCAAATATTAAAAGTGAAAGAAAGCCAATAAAATAGCTTAATATAGCATGGCACCTTTCATTAGCATACCGATTATCATTCCAGGTAAGTTGATAATAAAGCATTTCTGGTAAAATGGAAAATTTATTCAGATATCTAAGGATATAACATTCAGAATTTTTTATTATTATTATTTAGCATTTTACGCCAACATTTAGAATACCAGAGTTTGCACTTATTTTTCGTTTAGTCATATTATTTTGCGTTTTGAAATTTGGAGAAATAGCCTAACTTCACCCGATATAGACAATGCATCTAAAATGCTCTACCACATGCCTGTCTGTCAACCTGCCCAAGGTTATTGCTCTTTAATTTGGAACACACTGTCTAATCAGATCATTGTGTGAGATGGCTGTCGCTGATGTCAAGGAGAAGACAGCTGGCAGGGACACAGATGAGGGTAGACAACTGAGGGAAGTGAATAAACATCATGGTCGAAAGAAAGACATGAAAAGAACATTATGTCTCAGTAAATACTGATCATTTTGCCTGCCTTTCCCATGGACCTCAAGATTAATTCTGAATGCACACTGAATTACCAATTACTCAGCTAAAGTTAAATTTTTTTAAATTTTTTTTTTTTGTTTGCTCATGCAAAATGAAGAAAGTCGGCTTGTTAAAATGTTTTACTGTCTTAACTTGGTTTCCTCTCCTCCAAATTGCTGCACTTCTTCACCAGACCGTACCACTATCATCTGACTCGTTAGGCCAAATTAATGATGTATAATATTCATTGTGCCGCTCTGTCCAAGGTTCTTTCTTGTGGAGGTTAAACTCCTTGAATGCGGTGTGAGTGTCATTAAAAAGTGGTGAAATTGTAGATGGGGTTTATGAGATATTAACCTCAGGAAAGGGCTAATCTTAATTATAAATATCAAAGCAGTTCAAAGGAGATCGTTTTTTCTCTTCTTTTTCTTTTCTTTTTTTTTTTTTTGCTTGCAAATGGTCTAAAATTGCCTTAGAGTTTATTATCCATTTATCCATGTGTGGTTACGATTTCAACACTGACAGATGACCTCAAGTGACCTCATTAGTGGTGTGGATTCAGTGGTTATCAAAGCAAAAATCCAGTGAGCAATGCAAAATCTGGCTCTCTGACTTTATGTCATTTGTACAGTTAACTTTTGAAACGCCCCTTTAGATTTGTGTCTGAGTTCAATTTCTGAGTCAAGGTCATGTCAATGAGAGATTCTGTGGTGCTTTGTGCTTGAGAAATGCTTCTTTATTTTTATTTTTTTTTAAATCACTGCCTCTTGGCTGCAAGTTGAGGAAATAGCCAGGGTGGATTTGATTTCCAAAACCATCTTGAATATTAGATATTAGTTTATGACATTTATGTGTAGAACTGTGGCACTTCAGGTCAAGAATAAGGACCTACTATTCCAGAGCACCAGTGAACTGCATGTGCTTTGAGACTTTATAAAAGGTGTGTTGTCAAATGTATAGATAAATTATTGACACATGTACAAAAATTGTTTTGTTTACGTTTAAAAATGGCAAAATAAGATTAGTCGAAAAGAAGGAAATATAGACAGGTGTTCAAATAACAATAAATAGATTATTACGACAAAATCTTCTGTCTCCCAATTATATTTTGAAGTTGCCTGACAAAGGAAACGGTTAATGCAGGTTAAAAGTCAAATCTGATATTTGTGTGCAATCAAGTCAAGTCAACCAAACAAAGACAGTCTCTTAATATAAGCACACTCAAGTAATTACTCAGAATAGATTACTCAAGTAATCTTAAGATAATAAATAATGATAACTCGGTGTTCTCACACTTTGGAAAAAATGGTGCAATTATGATTAGGAGATTGAGTTTTTCTCTGATGAGAAATATGACAAAGTATTTTCAAGTGAAGACTCCAGCAACACTTGTCGTAGGAAACAACTTAACCAACGAGCTAACTTGTTTCAGCTTGCCATGCAATACAAATGTTCTCAACAACAAAGCCAATGAGCTAAGCTTTAGATCTTACCCGAAGGTAATTTTTGTTTATCCAGTCGACGTTCACGATTCTGTTGCCTCGCATCAGTGGGTTGTCCGTGTTACTAATGACAGGCTCGGCCTAAGAGAGGGTACTTAACTAACAACTGGCATTTGGCAGCATTTTATCATTAGACACGCATGTTGCTAAAAAGCAAACTCTGAGGAACAGAGTAATTATACAAACCTGCTTCTTGCTGTTGTTAATTAGACCAATCCACGTGTCACCGTTGCAGGTTAGAATGCACAGCTTCCTGGTGGAAGTTGATGGAGAATCTCAGCAGGCTGCTAGGAAATTGGGTAAGAGCTTCAACAAGCCCATATGCTTGCTGTAACCTCATTTGACTCATTATTGTCAAAAAGCTATGCAGCTGGATACTTTGTATGTTATCCCATGGTATGGATGATCATAAACCTGTCTTGAAAATTGTAGTGTTTTCCACAGTAAGCATGTTGAATAAATAATTATGAAAAACCATCCCATGATGGAAAATGTAGGAAAGTATAATTTTATACATAAAGGAATGTTCCTTTTGTATATTTTTAAATCTTGAGAAAAATAAATAATCTGATCTTCATCCATTTTACCTAAACAAACCTAGCAGGTTTTTACACAATTTTCCATCATTCCCATAGGCAGAACAAATACATTTAGATTGTTTTATTATTCAGAAATTGTTGAACTTTATTGTTGTATGATCTGAAAACTACATGTTAAAAGAAATAGTTGTGTGAAAACATTCTCAAAAAGTGTCTGCTGAGCCAATGAGTTGCAGTTCCTTTGCTCCTGGCACTTTGATGCACTTTGCCAGAGTTTTGATCCTATGAAGATAGCATCAAGTCGCTCTTAAAAAAAATACCCACGGTTCACGTCCTTATCTAATGATTTTGGCGTTTTCCTCTAGGACCTTGTGCTAAAGATAATCTCAAGCTCACCTACTGAAAACTGCTCTAAAACAAGTCAAGCTATTCCTGCTAAATACCAATCTAAATTATTCTATAAGATCACATCTTGGCAGCTCCTTTGATATTCCCCCAACATTCAGCTGTGGAGTCAATGCGAACTCCTCTAACTACATAATAACTATCTTTGCCACAGTCCACCAACTACCCCAGAACCATCACAACCTTCTGCAAACACTGTGACTGTTCAAGGAACATCCAGCTATAAATGCACTTTTCAGGAGAGTGAAGAATCTGCAGACATGACATTCAGGCCCCTTTAAATGACCACAAATGATTATTTTGTAATTCATACAGCAAGAAACATAAGCATTGAGTGCATTGATGGTTTTCTCAGTAAGTGTATTGATTAATGAAACACCTGAGATAAATTGCACACCAGATGTTGCTAAAAACCCAAGTAATTCACAAAGAAATCCAAACAAATTGGTCTATAAATTATGTATTATGATATGCAGATTAAAGACGGAGCAAGCTTTGGACAGTTTATTGACTACTTTATAAAACCCCCAGTATTTGCAGAATAGAACTGAAGGGGATTTTTGACCCATTTTTCCATAAATAGTCTTTAGATCTCTTGTCTTGGGAACATCTTTCACTCATCTTGAACTTCACTTCTTTCCATATGTTTTAAATAGGTGATTTTCTACTATCGGCTTTTTCTTGGATCACTGTGTGAGATCACTGAGTTTCTTTAAAAATCCTCAGTCGTTTCATCTTCGGACTTTTAGCAAAAATGTCTTTGTAAATTTCCCCTATTCATATAACAGAATTATCTTGGAATCACAGATTTCCATATATTTAACTTATTTTAATTTCTAATTCTATGTCTTTAGACGGTATAAAGCAGGGGTGGGCACTCCTGGTCTTCGAGGGCAGGTCTCCTGCAACTTTTAGATGTTTCTCTACTTCAACACACCCGAGTCAAATAATGAGGTCATTATCAGGACTCTGGAGAACCTGACTGCACTTGGGAGGTCCAACAGCTGTTGGATTCAGGTGTGTTGGACCAGGGAGACATCTAAGAGTTGCAGGACACCGGCCCTCCAGGACCAGGAGTGCCCACCCCTGATATAAAGTGTTCTAAAATTATAGTTTCCTATTTATTTCTATATTAGATATCTGAATGGCAACCTTGGAGCATACTGTCCTACTCACCTTTTCTAGATTATGAATTCAAAGCCGCCGTTGCTGAGCTGGTGTTATGATAATGCATTGCAACCTGCTGTGATATACAAATTGGTTTTGACAGCAGTCTTGCTTTTAGATTTTTTTTGTTCTACCCTAAGACCATAGATTTAACATATAACACATCTCACAGACTCCTCTCCTCTGGTAACAGTGGGGGTGGGCACTGGGAGGGTGGCTCCCTAACCACTGCTGAAAGATGCGAGTGGCCAAGAAATTCATAAAATACTGTCGTTTCCTCTGACACAAACACTCACATGCCTCTCCCTGCGGATCTCCCCTCTCGTTGAGGGAAATGTGCCCTTGACAGTTCCAATGTCAGCTGTGATTTTTGTCACTCAGTGGGCGAAATATATTGTAGTGCCACAGCCCTATTGAGTTCTAACAACTTCAGGCGGGGAACTCCACCCTCCTGATAACTCCAAAGTCTTTTTAGTTGCCAGCACTTTCTTAACTTTAAGAAAAACTCAACAGCCATTCACATGAATTTGTTTTTATTCAGTCATCTCTCATTAGGTTATCTGTTACTGGCCATATATTCAGCGCCGTGCAGAATCTTAACTAGCTAATTATTTTTGAGGTGGAGCAACTTTCCTCTTTGGAGCTAACACAGCTGTGTTCCAAAGAAAACATTAAAGCAAGTTCTCCCATGTGCATACACAAATGAAGTTGCAGACATTAGAGGAGGGGGATGTCTTCTTTGACCAGAAGAGGTGAATCAAAATGTTTGCCTTGTGATCGAAGACTGGAAGAAAAAAAACAAAAAACATTTACAGACACACCAACCTGTGAGAGGACATCAGTAATGGGCTCACATTTTCCTAATCTCTTTTGATGGATTCAGGCCATGATTTTCATTTAGTCCAAAAGAGATAACCAAACTGTCAGCTGTGCGGCTGCTTTCCTTTAATCTCCGCCTGCAGCCAATAATCACCCGGCAACCCGCAACCCTTTGTCAATTGTTAATCTTGTATTGAAGACATTTAGATGCCAGGATGGTGTTCTGCATCCAAGGATAATACAGGAGGGCACAGAAGAGAAGCAAATTGGATTCATTATTAAATTTTGCATTATTAAAAAGACAAATGAATTGAGCTCTCTAAAGAATTTGTGGAATCAATTTAAAAATAATCATTACTGTGCAGATGCATATCACGTCTCCAGGAGACTGCACAAAAAGATTAGCTATCTTTTCAGTGGCATCTTAAAGGAGTTTAACACATGGTTATGCCTTAGTTGTGATTATACAGACAGCTGTGGCAGGAAGTTTGCAAAGTCCCAAAGCTGAGGAGGAAAAAAGTGTCCCATTCTGCTTTTTGATCTTGCTACAGTATAAAAGTTAATATCTGTTCCCATGAAACTAAAATAGTCTACTTATACTTTTATTCCTACATCAAAAATAATCTGATTTTATATGTAATAGTGGCAAAAATATCTGAGCATTTGTTGGACTTGTGTGATCTAATCCTGTGATGCTAAGGTGAAGCTCTGCTTATTTTTTGTTTGTTTTTTTCTCACCTATTATTTTCCAGTGACGCTTCAACTGTGTGACGTGTTTTGAAAAAGAATATTATTTGGTGTGACCTTTTCTTTAATATTTCTCTTCCCTTTTAAAGCAATGTGGACCACATGCAAAGATTTGTGAGAAAACAATTTATACCATTTGCATAAAAAAAAAGACATCCTTATTATTTCTTTAATTTCTGTTTAATTAACACAAGCCAAAGTGCTAGAGAATTGCAGCACCTCAGTAGTTGCCCTGAGTTTCTTTCACACCTCGCAGAGATTACCCATTGTAGCTGTGCTTTAATTTATTTTCACACAGAGCTCACAGTATAACATTGCTTGCTTTGGTTTCTTAGAGATCAAATATTCCAGCCATGTAACTCTGTCTTCTGGTGTTTAATTTTATCTCACAATACTGTCTGTGTTTTGAGCAACTTGTTGCATTCTCTGTTCTCACCTAACTCTGTACAGTCTACCATTGTAAGACTCATAAACCTGGTCTTTCTGCAGGGCTTCTGTTGATTTGCATCTTGGAGTGTCAAACATCTTGATAGATGCTCTCTCATGATACATTCATGTACATGTCTAAAGCTGACAAATGGCATATTCGGGACCCAACATATTTTTGCAAGAAATCAGGTTGTGCCCTAAATACAGCTGTTGTACACCAGACACTATGTGGGTCCATTACATCTTATTATCCATCTGTGCTATTTGCTTCCTGTTAAAAGTCTGGCTAAGAAAGGCTTTTTATTGTCAAAAGTGTTTATGTAGTTACATATCTGGATTGATAAACAATTGAAAGATGGATTGTGATTCATTTATATTTTATGGTCTCTTTGTTTCTCACTTTTAAGATGAATTTGCCATCAACAATCATACTACATATTGTAGATATCAAATTGTACAAATTATTTTATCATTTTCCCCAAAATTATAAGCAGGGATTATCGTGCCACAAACTAGATGCCACAAAATATGGTTTGTAATTATTACAAGTTTGAGGACTGTCAAAAAATTACCTTAATTCCAGTTATAAATCAAAAATGTTTTTTTTTCTTCTCCTCCAGACTATCTCTAAAGAGTAAGTGTATTTTTATATTTTTTTAAAATGTAGCAAAAACAGCAATCTTTTGCTAACATAAAGATATAGTATTTTAAACAAAATTTAAACCTCTCTGTGCAAATTGCTCCCTAGAGAACGACTTGAAGGAATCTTGACATTTGCAGATAGAAATCTGCAGAAATTGCCCACGTTTATAGAATCCAGTGCATGTACTTTAGTTAATGGGACAACAGTCTGTGGTTAAAATGAATCAAACAGAGATTGATTGAAGGGTCACTTCTGGCAATTTTATGATAGTGATTATATTAGAAAAGGTCTTCACATTTAAATGAAAAATTTTAAATAAGTTCCCATTTGCTATTTGCTTTTGCTGCCATGCATGCAATGTAGGATATGCCAGGGCATGCTCAAACAAGGCAAAGGCAAAGGAGGCTGATTAAAGTTTATCTTTCGGGGCCATAAGTCTACTGGCATTCATTATTGCTTGTCAGATTGTAAACGGTCTCCGGGAGACATATTATGCAAGCTCACACACCTATGTTAAAGTGATTGATTGAGTTGCGATATCCAACCACACACTAACTTGTTTGTCTGAGGGTTTGTCAGTGATCAGTCTGTCTGAAGACAACAAAGACGTGGGAGCATTATACATGAATTCTGAATGCAAGTTATAAAAGAAATCCTTCATGATGGTAAATAAGATAAAAATATCTACAATGATATCAGCAGCTTAAAAACAACCATAGCAGAACTTCTGTCAGATGACCCGCTTCATTGATACGATTATTGTTGAGCAAACTATTAAACAGAGCAAAGGATGGTGAGGATAGTTACACCCGTGTTGGAATTGCTCAGCTCTACGTTCACTTTGAAGATTATTTTGATGAGTTAATGTACTAAACCTAATCCCACCAAGACTGGTATGGTTTTAATGACATGCTACAAAAAAAAAAATAAAAAATCAAATACCAGAAAAGTTAGATATTATTATCCCTTATTTAAAGCTACAGTATGAAACATATTTGTTGAAATTGTCGCTATATTGTGACAGCATGTCATTAAATATTTGATGTTAATCTGTGAAAGAAGCCAAGCTTCTCTGCCTTCTCTCAGTGCTAATTAGAAACAACATATCAGAGCCCGGAGGCGAGACTTAGAGCTGTCAATCAATCCTATATGCTGCTGCTCATTCCCAATTTCCCTGCTCTTATTGCTCTCTGCTAACGCTACAGTATATGTCTGTCCAGGCAAGTTACCATGGCTACTGATGACAGCAGATAAACAGTTTTTCTATAATGGTAAGTTGTTTCTCTGCCATTAGCACATTTAGCAGCATTGATTGACATCGCTAAGACCTTCCTCCTGGCTCTAGTTGGTTGTTTTTAATCGGGACTGGTGCATTTTTTTCAGACACCAAAGGGGAACGTGGGGGAAATCGATCTTTCATAAATTTTCTGTCTCATAACCTGCTGTCACAACGTGGTGACAGTTTTAACAAATATGCAAAAGGTACATACTGCAACTTTAGCAGAGGCAAACACGTTTTTGTCTCCAGTCCATAACTCTAAAAAAGTAATTTATTAAAAATAATCAATAATTATGTGTCTTTGCTCTAATTTAATTGATTCTTCTCTGAAATTTGTTTTGTTCTTGCTTTGTCTTTCGTCAAGCTTGTTTTATGTATGCTGCTGCCATTAAATTATAGATTAGTTTCAATATACAAAGCAAAACACAGTAAGTCTGAATAAAAGTGAAAATCATTTTCTTTGTACATCAGACTGTTAAACAAAAGCTCAGACAAAAGAACAATTACAGGCTGGTGTTGTGCTGCATTGAAGAAACAAAACCTTTACTTTTTCTTGACTTTGGCTCGGCAATGTGCAGAAAAACTCGCACATAAATTTTTCAGTATTATTTAAACATGCACAGTATCTCACTGATATATATTTTTTATTTAATTTTTTTTTTGGGGGGTGGGAGAATTATTCTCTAGGAGTTTTTATCTTAAATTTGTTGCTGCACAATATGTATCCACGTTGTAACAATTAACCAAGTCTCTTCAGTTAAGGTAGGACAAATAATGCAACTCTGCTTATTGCTGATTTACATTCAGGTTCATTATAACATATTCTAAAAGCACGTGTAGCACCGAATATGTTTTTTGGTATATGAAGCTGAATAAAACGTCCTCATTCAGTTTTACAGCTAGCATTCATTTGATATATGATCAGATTCTTGTTCTTTATGGAGGCTGTGCTCGAGTTTTTTTGTTGTCATCTTAAATAACAGAGTTTAATTACAGAGTCTAATTTCAAAACGCATCCATATTGTTTCAGATCTTTAAGGGGGAAATCCAAAAGAGTTCTGGAAAGCAGCGATTATGTTTGATAGTGAATGTTCAGTGGATCTAGGGATCCATGAGTTTTGACTATTTGTGCCAAATGCAAGCAAATCCATCCAAGGTAACTCACAAAATCTATAACACTGAAGTAAAAATGACAGATTTTGTAGTACTATAGTAATAAATGTCAATTCAAAGGTCTGATTAATATGTAAACTAACCTTTACATAAAGTTGCATGCATCGAATGTTTTTTTTTTTTAACTGATTATAATGGATTGAAAATGTCCGCCTAATATGATGTTTTAATATTTATTTCACAAAGGACTTGTATTATATAATTTATTGATAGTACAGTAAAGTACATCAGTTAGCAGCAAGCCTAATCAGTTTACTTTCCAATAGAAAACGTTTAATAATTTCTTCAAGGCTATTTCCGAAACAATTGTGTAAACGTGCATTGACAGAAATTCTCCCTGGATCTGAATAGACCTGATTCCTCTTTACCCTGGTGAATGATTGAGAAACAATAACAGGCTGTGGTGGAGATGTAAAGCATAAGATGTAAAAAGAAAAAAAAAAAAAAATAGTCCCACATCCTAATAACCACTGTGTTAGCTGCAGTTTCCCGATCAATTTATCAAAAAAATACTGTTGGGATACATACATTTTCACTGGGCACTGATAATATGCACAGTAACCCTGATTTATTAGATATAAAATGACATTTGTGAATATAAACAGCTGTGGTTTCTTCTGAAAAGACCTCAGTGACAGAAATTCACCAAACAAACATGGTTTGAATGCACAAAAGTTGCCTGGGAGTACAGAGTTTACAGGGTACAGCTGTTCAATAAAAAAAAGTAATATTCTTCAGGAACATAATGGAGGAGTTTATCCAGTGCTTAGGCTGTCATTCTCTCCCATACAAGTCAGTAATGTAATACATGTTGCACCATCCTTTTCGGCCTTGGCAAGTGACTCATACTAGTTGTCTAAAGAGAGCTGTACTCTGAACTTATGTTCAGGGCATGGTGGTCTTTAAGAGAGTTTTTCACCTCACAAGCTGGGGAGCAGCCTGTGATTAGTCTTCCAGGTGAAGGAGAGTGAGACCCTCTGAAGACCCTGGAGCAAGTCAATAAAACATACAAAGAACAGGTCTGCACTGTTATTATCGGTCCATTCACTTGAGACACTTACAGTAGGACATGCTGAGGCTGAAGAAATGTTGTGGCAATCATTCCTTAAAAAAAAAAAAAAAAAAAAAAAAAAACAGTGGCAAAGAATGCTGGAGAGCTTGGTGTACAATTTTGGTAATTTCTTCTTTTGGAAATTGAAAAAGGACTTCAGTCATACAGACTGAAGCTTTGGATGTCTTTTTATTATATCACTAAAGTCAGAAGGACATAGAAGATCCATAAATAGCCCTGAAAGCACATACAAAGACAACAAATCCGATTAAAGAAATCTAAAAAAAAATATGAAGACTGGTTGATGTTTACAGCTGGGATCAGCACCCCTGATTACTACAGGAAGCAGTGGATTTCACTTTCACAGCAAAGGCCGTTACACGTGGCTGCTCAGTGCCGCAGTAGATAAGGATACCGACTTCCTATGTGAAGGACTCGGAGTTTGATCGCAACTAAAATCTTTTTTTTTCTTTCTTTTTTTTTACACTGCTTTGGTCCTTTTAAGATATGTGGCTATGTTTAGTTTCAGAAATGCTGCTGCACTGTTCCTATGAGCTGTTAGGGTGATTTGTATTTACAAATTAGGACTAAATGACAAGTGATATCACCCCATGCTTTCAGAACCAGAGATGTACAGTGCAGTCAGGTCTCAGACTGATTCTGTAATATATATCTATAGACTCAACATCTCTCTGAAAGCTAACGATCTGAAACCCTTTCCAGTTCACAAATAATGTTGCTTCCAGTTAGCACATCTGCAAACAACACACATATGATGATAACTAATATATGAAAAGGGGAAAAAAGTGGTGGGAATACCGTAAGTAAAAGTAATGCCTGCAGCTGTGTAGTCCTATTCACGCTTAATTTGGTCTGAGCAGATTGCAGGAACCTACATGAAAAACATTTCTCTACATTAATGACATGATAAAATGCAAAGCTTTTTGTGTTCCGTCTGATTCATGTCAGTAAATTAGATTTAGCAACGTTCTATCATATGCAAACAAATCTAATTCAGTTTATGTATTTTAATCAATCTGCCTTTGATTTGTTGAACATTTATCAAACGGTAAAGAAAAGACAGTTATTTTTTAAAGACAGAGAAAAAAAGTGGATGCAATAAAATAAATGTAATAATCATTATCTGCTGTATTTGCCAAGTTTGTAAAGCAAAGAATTTAACTTTGGCTTAGCTTTGCTCTTGAAACTAAATATGTATAGAAAGGTAAAATAAAAATAATTACGAAACTCACAAATGGAACAGAATAATTTTGTTAAACAAAATTGGGCATAAAAAGGATAAATTAATTTAAGAACTGTGCTGTTGAAAGTTGTTTTACCTCTTTATTTTACTGTGAAAAGACTTTTAATTCCAAAGCAAACTGTGGTCAGACTGAATCAACTCAAAGGAAAGTGAGGGTTTGAATAGAATTTGGAATATTTCATTAATATTAAAGAAAAAGAGTCAAATGACAAAACAGACTAAAAAAACATGTGAAGGACATAAAACAGGAAATTAAAATGTAAGATATCTGTTTAAATAAGATCTACTTAAAGTTTTAACATTAAATGCAAGTCTTTTGCTCATTTAGGATATATATTTTTGAAAGTGCTTTTGAAGCTGCGGAATTTTTTTCAAACATATTTGAATATGAACTGGTTTTGTTTGTTCCTCAGCATGACCTTCATCATGAATTAATGTTATATAAACAACAAAAACTAGACAGAATTAAATGTTCTTCTTCAGGAACATCACCTGATCCAGCTGTTCATTTCTGCCTGAAAAGCTCTTTCAGTCTTTATCTTGGTGCACAACTTCTTTTTTTCTTCCTATGAAATCTGAGCTGCTGTGGATTCGCTGCTACCAAGGAAAGCAATACATCTCCACAACAGAAATAATAAGTTCAATAGGATGTTTTTGTTCACAAATCAGAATGGGCCAACTTTGCTGATTCGAACAATAATCAACCATAATCTAGATTTTATCCCAAAAAAATCACAACTGGTCTATAGTGGGGGATACCAATTATTTGCCTGATCTTAACATCGCCATTGTAAATGTAAAGAACTCAAGTTTTGTACAAGAATAACTGATGTTTCCAAGGAAAACTGCTTAATCAGTAACTCGCAGAAACTTAACATTGAACAACATAGACTGTAAGATTTATTGAATGTAAAGTAGTTTAATGGGGTAAATTAAATATCTTGATCTGAACAAATGGATAATAAAAACAATCAAACTGTTTTGGATTATGTCTCAAGGTCAGTGTGTCTTTGGATCAGCACACTGCACTCAGTCCACATTCCCACACAATGCTCTGAAGGTTGTGTTGAAAGTTGAGGTAAGGTCTAAACAGATAAGCCTCAGATTAATTCTGTTTTGAAGTCATTTTTAAGTCTCTTTAAATCAGACATCTCAAAATCACATTGGGTGTCTGACATGGAGCTACAAGGACATCACGGAGCAAACTCTAAAATAATGTTTTTTTTATCAAAGAGCTGCATCAAAACACTGGAAATGTTCTACCAGCAACCTCAGTATGCAACCCACATGTTAGACGGTAAACAATGTTTGAACTGATCTGTTGCTGCCGCAGAAATAACCTTTAAAACTTGCAGAAACTAGCATCCATTCAACTCTCTGTACTTCACCCTTACTTGTACAGGTCCAGAAAGACAGTTGTATGTGAATTTGGATAAGATACACTTGCTGTCTTCCTCAGTATCTTGTAGGAACCCATGTACTGCGCCAGAATTTAAATCAGTTCATGAATATGGAACGGTCCAGTTGGAATTTCCGTACGGTAAAACAGCTTGTCACTCAGAACGTCAGCATCAACTTTTGCCCTCACAAGCCTGAAATACGAAATTCAGAGACTATGATAAATCTGGCAGGCCCGGCTCTCTGACAGCAGTGTGGGGCTTCAGAAGAATGACCTGCTAACTGTGTACTGCATGTATAGGGGGTTCTGATCCGCTGCTCCTCCGACAGAAGAGGGAGACACACTCAGACAAGGGAATTGGGAGGGTCTACATGCGAATACAACAAACCAAGCATGCGTTCAACTGCATCCCTCGGGTTTCAAGCTTGTCAATGGGCATGTTTTCCACCTTTCAGGACTATAGTTTACTTTTCAAGATTAGAGAAGGGTAAAATGGTGCACTTAGATATATATTTCCCCCCCCCCCACTTCTTGTAGCTTGGTTTTATTGCCGACTACAATTTATCCCGGAAAAATTCTCCCTTTTTTTAACAAGCAGAGATGATTCACTAACTATCACAAAGTCTGCTATGCCTCAGAGTAACTGATCCGTTTCTCTCGCATGGGGAGACACTGCTTTAACAAGATAAACCATGACATGATCTCACAGAGTGAAATTTGCAGCACTTCCTTCCTTTGACTAATGCAGAATATTGTATTTCTGATTTAGAATGTCATAGCCATTCCTCATGTCAATGAGATTACAATATGCAGCTGATCCCTGTTGATCCAGAAATCCTAATCCCAGAGCCCAAGAATACCCGCTTTCTAACACCCTCAATCTTCTTAGAAGTAACTTTATGTCCGTGTGTATGTGCGCGTGCTCATGTGTGTCTGGGGAGAGTGGGGGGAGGGTGTCTGCACCCCAATAATTATACTCATTCCACATGCTGTGAACTCACTGTGACCTGTTTTTGTAGAGGGAATCGAGGCTGTAGGTTGTTCTTGGGATATATCCAATCCAATTGAGTGGATGAGAAGTGACAGAGGCATAAAAGCCCAGAGAGCCATGCTGCAGATTCTGAACACGTAATTAGACCTGTCCCAGAAGGACATGCGGTGAGTCTGCTTATTCCAGACTATACATTAGGAATGACATCCTTCTCCAACTAGGTGGCAGGCAAATGAACATCGGTTTACAGCAGCTGGGAAAAAAAACAAAAAACAGATAATAATTAGCTCCCATTTGCATGAAATGGCATTTCTCAAAGCCATAAACTTCAGTAATGTTGACGTGAGAGGTTTTGTCAGATCCTTTTTCTTATTTTTGTGGCATTACTTCAGAAAGTTAGAACTGGTGACTGTGTAAGAAGCATAACAGATTGATTAGCTGAATGAAATTAAATCACTGCCACAGGTCTGACAGCAAGCTTACCTCAGAGATACGGCTCATTCTAAAAGCAATCAAACCTTAATTGTTCCACTCCATGAGCACTTAACAAAAAAAGAAGAGCAGATTAGCATGGCAGAAAAAATGATTATGTTTTCATTAATTTTCTTTTATAAAACTAACTGCTTAATTAAAAAGACTGGGTTTCTTTGACTGTAAGCCTTTCTTTCAGTCTTTTTGCCCCCACCCTGTTTGTTTGTGCTCATTGTATGGTATGCGTTTCCCGATGTGCTTTGAATCTAAATACAATGGTATTTAATGTGAGTGTGAGTTCACATGCTCTTTCTAATCTGTTTAACCTGCTATATTGTGATCAGCCGACTGTTTCTTTTTAGCAGCAGTGGCTTTGGTCAAGCTAGGAAGGCATCTCTCAGTTGGAGATTATCCTTTACCCTTGAGTGGGATTCTTCGCTGCAGGGACTCAGACGAGATGTGAGGGACACAGATTTCCATCTCGTTTGGCACCTTCCCTACCCCTACTTTCCCTTACTTCTGCCTGGCTTTCTGTCAATGTTTACTGAAGCAAAGCTTTTTGTCAAATGCATTCATATGCAATATTTAGGTTAAACCAAAGAACACTAAATGCTTGATTCATATCTCATTTACATATTCAATTAGTTCTGTACCACTGACGAAATTGGGATCCCTTCCAGCTCACAATTCAAATTAGTTTTAGTTTGAAAGGAAGTGTAAAGAAATCAAGGCTATTTAAAAAAAAAAAAAAAAAAAAAAAAATTATGTGCATTGCAATATTTAAATAAAAAAAAAAAACTTTCTGAAATGTCAATTGGTGACTGTATGACTTATTGTTTTTGTATATTTACAATATAAAGCACTTTGAATATAAAAATAATAATAAAAATAAACTTGATTGACTGATTTATTGATATCTTTTAATAGCCCTATCTCACCATTGTCTTCATCGCCATGAGAGAAGACCCAAGGACAGACCCAGAACTCACCGAACACACTATATTCTCCTTTAGAAAGTTGTCTGAACTAATGCTAATCCCTTGACAAGTTATCGCCTAATTTACAGCACAGATTACATAAACTCTCTAACGGTGTTTCTTTAACCTAAATGCTGTTGGGACAAAAGTTTTCTGTCTTTGATAGCCTTAAAATCACATTAATCACGTTAATAACCATACATATCAATTAATTAGGGACTGATCGAGTCCATGGATGGATTTATCCATATCTTACACAAGGGTATATTAGGAGAAAAAAAATCCAATTTGGGTTGTGTATTCACTCAGTGTAATGGGAATATAAACAGAATTGGAGAAGGTATTTCATAAAATATTTGCCCTTGTCTCCTGTTAACTGCGGAAAAGTTTAAATTTAAGCTGTCAAAGTGTGTGTAACCAGAAGAGAGATGACAGAAGCTGCTTATTATCAACTGCACTTCAGCTGTGAACTCCGGTAACCATGGTGAGATTATGTGCAGCATTATATCTGTCTCACTATGTTCAAATTGTAGACTCATGCACTACAGTATGTAAGGAAACAGTCCTGGCAAGGTTAGCCCAAAATGTAATTTTATTTCAATTAAAAATGACTTGCCTCCATTTTATGGTCTTTCAACTACCTTTTCAAACTAGAAAAAAAAACTAAGTATATATTTTTTTCTTTTTACTATTTTTCCAAATTTTCTTTAGTCTTATTATCCATGTGGCAGCAACAGTGACATATGCCTTAGTCCTTTCAAATTCTTTGAAAAGACAAGAAACCCTCATTGTGACTCATTAACTTAAAAATGGCAATATAATAAAAGTCTCCATATATTAATTTCAAAATCCTTAAAATGGTTTTAATTTGAACAAAAACCATGCTGTTCCTTTATTCACTTCTTGAATGATTATTAACCAGCTGCCCAAGTCTTCTCTTTGATGCTAATCATTCCTGAAATCAAACGACAGACGGTACAGAATTAATGTCAAAACAAAGAGTGAAGTGGGATGAGGTTCCATTGTTTCCAGGACACACATCAACTGACATGTTTGTCAAAGGAATGGAGGCGATGAGGAGAAATGAGAGAGGTATAGTGTAGAAGGGCAGATTATGCTGGATTTGTTTTAAAGGAAAGAAATAGTGAGTATAAATTATAAAGAGGAGTAAGTGTGATGTGTTAAAAGTTGAAAAAATAAACCACGTCGCTCAGTGATAGACATGATAGTCGACTGTCTTACAATGGTAGGTGTAAGGCAGTGGTGTTATGGGGGAATGTGGTTTTGCAGCATCAAATGGAAACAACCACAGATGACTTTGGAAATCAAGAAGAGGAAGCAATTAAGGGCAACTTCTAGACTTCAATAGAAGTTTAAGAAGTAAGAATGACGAATAGAGTTCAGTGAGGAGTAGAGACAGACTGTGGGTGTTAGGTAAGAGTTATTAGATAACTGATAGTAAAGTGGGGGCAGTTGCAGAAATTGCCAGAAGGAAGAAGAAGTAAAGGAAAGTATTCCTTTACTAACATACGAGGAAGAGGAAATAAAATCATCAAGAAGATGAATAAAGTAGGCAAGAATACTCCAAAGTTAAAAGTATATAAGGCTGGTCACCAAGGACAGAGAAAATGACTTGTATTGACCGACTAGATGGAGACAGAGCAATGACACACTAATGATTAAGGGTAGTGACAGAAATGCACTAAGTGGAGATTAGTTGAAATTATAAAAGAGACACAAGAGTTGAGTGACGAATAAAACTAAATAGAAATGCATACATTTTGGAAATCATAAAATGCAGGGGTTTAATAGAAAAAAATGTGAGGGCAGTTGTTTAGAAGAGAGAATCTTTTAATATGTACCTGTATTGGACAGCTTCCTTTTCTCTGACAAAAAGAGGCAAGAGTCTCTAAACCAGGGGTGGGCAATCCTGGTCCTGGAGGGCCGGTGTCCTGCAACTCTTACATGTCTCCCTGGTCCAACACACCTGAATCCAACAGCTGAATCACCTTCCAAGTGCAGTCAGGTTCTCCAGAGTCCTGATAATGACCTCATTATTTGACTCAGGTGTGTTGAAGGAGAGATGCATCTAAAAGTTGCAGGAGACCGGCCCTCGAGGACCAGGAGTGCCCACCCCTGCTCTAAACCTAAAGCAGGGTTCTCAAACTTCAGTCCTCGAGAGCTGCAGTCCTGCAGTTTTTAGATGTGCCACAGGTACAAAACACTGGAATGAAATGGCTTAATTACCTCCACCTTGTGTAGACCAGTTCTCCAGAGCCTTAATTATTCTATTCAGGTGTGGTGCAGCAGAGGCACATCTAAAAGTTGCAGGACTGCGGCCCTTGAGGACTGGAGTTTGAGACCCCTGACTTAAAGGTAAAGCTCTGTAAACTTGATCACAGAATCTTCAAAAGTTTGGTTGCAAAGCATCAACAGTTTTCAAGAGACATGTTGAAAAGATCCACAAAGATGCTGCCAAAGATTTGGAAAGAATAAAATGTGACGCGAACAGGTGCTGTCATATTTCAGAACTTCAGCCTACATCGGGGGTCTTAAACTCCAGTCCTCGAGGGCCGCAGTCCTGCAACTTTTAGATGTGCCTCTGTTGTACCACACCTGAATAGAATAATTAGGTCATTAGCAAGACTCTGGAGAACTGATCTACACAAGGAGGAGGTAATTAAGCCATTTCATTCCAGTGTTTTGTACCTGTGGCACATCTAAAAACTGCAGGACAGCGCCCCTTGAGGACTGGAGTTTGAGACCCCAGGCCTACATGAAGTAACCAGTCTATACGAGGTGAACTTTGCTTACAGACATGGTTGAGGTAAGGAAGGCTGGCTTCTGATCACCGTTGAACAAGTGTTACACTGAAAAATCAAGGCTGAGCAGAGAAATTTCTGCCAGCAAAAATTTCAAAAGTTTTATGGACTTAAGAGATGAGTGACTCTTGATCAGTGACGTGCGGTGAGGTTCATAGCTGGTGAGGCACTGACGTCATCAGAATCAGATTTGCAAATAGATGCATAGATTGACAGCAGTTTACAGGTTATGTTTCACTTCTGCATCCTTACACATACAAACTGTAGCTCACAAAACACACATATTATCTCCTGCTTCGATTGAAAGTCCACTTGAGAAAACTTTTTTAGTGTTGTAATGTAGTCATCCATGTCGAAAGTCGGGATAAGTGAGAGGAAAAAAATCACTATCTCTATTATAATCTATCGCTGCACTTGACTTGCTTCCCGAATCGTTTAGCCTAGCTCGCTGTCACTTACTCGGCAGTTGAGGAGTGAACAAGATGAACGTCTGGGATCTTGAGCGCCCCCTGCCATGAGGCAAGAGAACTGCCTGCCTCACCTCGAACCTGTTCTCTGCCGTTTATAATCGCTCATTACACGAAACACGTTACACAAACACAGTTGGTGACAAAAAGCACTGTACATTATATACATAAGCTAAATTATTGGAAATAAGTTCACATATTAAATTAGTTTAAACCATTTTATTGACGCCGTACAGCAACATGCTCTCTCCGCTTAGCAGCCAGCGCAGAGCCAGGGGTTGCGCAATCCAAGGTGAGGCAGAGCTCGCTGCTGCCTCACCGGCATCGCTTCCAAGCATTTGAATGGGAAAATAAGAAAATTCAGCGATTTTGAACAAATAAAAATCGAAATTGGTGAAGCTACATGAAAAATAAATATTTTTTAGTACAAACCACCGGATGAATATAACAATTTAAATTACTTTATGATTATATATTTTCTTTCTTTCCATGATGGCTGGTGAGGCACTGCCTCACCTGCCTCCCCTGACCGCACGTCACTGCTCTTGATGTACTCTGGATGCACCTGAGGCTGGATCAATAACAGGCACAGAGCTCCACCTCGACTCAGAGTTCAACTTGGACACTTGGGCTGGTATTATTAAAAATGAGCTAGTTGGACTTTTTGTGATTTCCGTAATGTGGAAAATACAGACAGAATTGCAGACTGTAACAAATGAAATAGAATCCCCCAGGAGAAAAAGTAGAATGTTAATTGTGTCACTATTATTCTAAATGTAATAATCAATATTTTCAGGAGAAACCCTAAAATAATATAAGATTATTATTTGTGTTAATCTTGTAATAATATGGTACTTTTATTTGAGGTTATCATATAAAGAGAATCTCACATCCACCCTTTTCTGGTGAGTAAATGCCTTTAATAGCATTAAAACACCTTAACAAAGGCAGAGAGGATTTCACAAGTTTTTCATGGGTGCATCCCACATTCCCAACTCTACTACTCAACCCACAAAATAGATTTTGTTAAGAAATATGGCAGCATCTGAACTAGAAATAACCAGGCTTTTCAACAGTATAAGTTTGATTGCCATGGAACATTAAAAAAAATAAAAATAAATAATTGATGAAATTATTGAACAGGCTAGCTTTGAATAATGATTATGAGCTTTAGAAATTAACTGTAGATAATATTAAATGTAGACCATAAAAACATATATAAAAATCTCACAAATTAGCTTATTGCATGTTTGGTAAAGAGATAAAAAAAATGAGGTGGACAAAACCAACTTATGCCCAAGGTGTCTTTGACATCTTTTCTATGAGACTTTATGTTGGGAACAATGCAACAAAGTATAAGCAAGATGGATGTGAGTTTTAATCGATGTACAGTTTTCCTCTTGAAGACTCCAAAAAAGCCTTATATACTATCCTTATCACTGGTGTCTCAAAATCTATCTGCTTGCCTATGGATGTGAACGTTTCTCATCTAGGAACTGAGTCAAATAATTTTAATAAACCCTTTTCAATTAAGTTAAGAAACTTTGAAATGGGTAATAATGGGCCAAAAACTTAATACTGATTGTTTCATATTTTTGAACTTGGCTCCCATTTATTCAATAAAGTGATGATATGCTTGAAAGTATAAATGTTAGCCATTGGATAGTATTGGTTAAAGTAACCGGCAGTTGCTATTTGTAGAGGATAATTTATCCGAAACCTAAAGGAAAATATGAAAACACTCAACATTACACAATTCTATTACTTCAAGCTTCACAATTACCAGGGATTTATTGGGTTCTCAGAAGAAAAACTCAAAAGGGACTTTGTGGCCTAACCCTGACTTCTAATAGCTAATGTCAATGTAAGTTAGATAACCCAACTCTCAGGACAACCTTAAGAATCAGCCAGTTTACTAGAAGCAGACAGAAGAGACAGTAGAAAGAATGGAGCGCTTTAGGTCAGAATCATTTCCTTTACTTTCTCAAGCAACTACAAGCAGTGCCTTCCCCGTGTGGCACTGGGTCACTGGGCAGGGAGATGGACCCTTCTGGAACCCAGCACAACCAAATTAAGAAGACAAAAGGGAATGTACTTAAAGAAATGACTGCGAGAAGTTGAGTTTCAATGGTGAGCAGAGGATATTTAAACTATTATATTTTTAAAAAGTATGCAAAATAAAGTTTGGGGACATCAGTGATCATTCCTTTCTTCAGTCACAATGGGCAGCTTAGTTGTACGTGGAGCCATAAATCCACTCGCCTCAGCAGAAGATATCCATTCTGGGCAATGCTTCAGGTGGATTGGTATGCAGCAGTGCAGAATTCAAGAACTTAAAAATTTTACTCCTCAGGGAATTTGTTCCTCCAGTCGGCATGTCGTAGGACTTTATACTGTGTTGCATCAGTCTGTTGCCCATAACTGGTGTGCTCTGTTCGCACTCAGGAGGTCTATGCAACTGTGAAAGCTAACACGCCCTGTTTTGCCAATCTGTATGCACTGCTCACACACCCCCGCCCCCCCTTCCCCCTCCGTCCTCCTTGCTCTTCCGTAGGCTACAGCTTCACCCCGTCAGCAGAGCCTGTTGTGAATCCTCAGGCTAGTTACCACTGCCACCAACGGGTGACTGATAGCACTAAGACTTTCCTCCTAGCTGTGATTGGTTGTTTTTGACCGGGAGTGCTGCATTTTTTCAGACAGCAATAGTAGTACTGAGGGGAGCTCAATTTTATTTTCACAGATTATTTGTCTCATAGCGTCAAGACATGGTGACAGATTCAACTAATATGTAAAAAAATTTCATGTATACAAGGTTACATACCCCAGCACTGAGGGAACTACCTGCACTTCAAGCACTGCTTATGGGGTAAATAATTGGTGAATAATCAGACACAAGTGTATTGTTCTTACATGAACAAATCAAGAATCAATTAAGCTCACCGCATTTACTTTAAACCGGATTACCTCTAACTAAATTCTTTTTGTAGTCAATCATTTATTTATAAGTGGATATTGCTTAAATGTTATTAAAATTGATTCTTGATTTTAAGGAAAACCAGCTCTTACTCAATTTTAGATTAAAACACTTACAATTTTTGCTTTGATCTTAAATACATTTAGAATTAGTAAGGATATAAAATATCCCCCTGCTTTGTTTTTAGTCTAATAAAATAGCTCAGTGGAAATATTCATCCTTCTCACTAATAATAAGTTATAAGGCTGATCCATTTATCAGCATTAGAAGATTTTCGTGTAGTTTAACTTTACTGCAACAACAAATCAGTAGAGGGAGAGCAAAATAATTGTTTGTAGTCATTATGAATATGTTTAGAGCAGTTTAAAAAGAGGCAGACAAAGCAAAGCAAAGGCACCAAAGACAGAAGAAAATGTAAGCAACACGACACTTGAAGAGACTGAGCTTTACGCAGCAGGGAGCCAAAGATGCAAGAAGACTTACAAAATTAAAAAGAAAAAAGTAACAACCATGTGTACACTCTCACAAGATTCCAGCTTGTTTCTGAAGCTATTTTAATGTTCGTCAATCTGTGCAATCTCCAAAAGACCGTCTCACCAAGCAAAGGAGATGAAGAAATGAGTGTGTCTGACCGAGCAGTCATAGTTGAGATCAAAGTAGAAGTAGATAATTAACAGCAGACTAATTGGTAACCACCCTGAGTTTTCATCAGATATGAAAAAGAGGGAAGCTTCGGTGGATATTAATTGGAGGAGAATGTGCAAAAAATGTGTTTGGGCGAGACATTTTAACGAGTAGATGGCTTGATACAATCATACTCTACTGGAGACTTATAAAAATTAATGAAAGAATGCAAATTAACTTGAAAAATCACAAGTCACCCGAAAACACTCAAATTAACATAAGTGACATTTTGTGTAATAAAACCGTATCAGGAGGTTTTTACTCTTGATGTCCTAGCATTAATCTAGACATTGTATTACATTTCAAAACTGGAAATTACTGAACTCTGCTAAAGATTTATCTGTGTTGAACATGATAATGAAGATTTTGTTAAACATAGAAACAAGATTGCAAACGTTAATAGGTGACATGACAGCAGTGACATGCGGTGAGGTTCATAGCTGGTGAGGCACTGACGTCATCAGAATCAGATTTGCAAATAGATGCATAGATTGACAGCAGTTTACAGGTTATGTTTCACTTCTGCATCCTTACACATACAAACTGTAGCTCACAAAACACACATATTATCTCCTGCTTCGATTGAAAGTCCACTTGAGAAAACTTTTTTGGTGTTGTAATGTAGTCATCCATGTCGAAAGTCGGGATAAGCGAGAGGAAAAAAATCACTATCTATTATAATCTATCGCTGCACTTGACTTGCTTCCCGAATCGTTTAGCCTAGCTCGCTGTCACTTACTCGGCAGTTGAGGAGAATCTGGGATCTTGAGCCCCTGCCATGAGGCAAGAGAACTGCCTGCCTCACCTCGAACCTGTTCTCTGCCGTTTATAATCGCTCATTACGAAACACGTTACACAAACACAGTTGGTGACAAAAGCACTGTACATTATATACATAAGCTAAATTATTGGAAATAAGTTCACATATTAAATTAGTTTAAACCATTTTATTGACGCCTACAGCAACATGCTCTCTCGCTTAGCAGCCAGCGAGAGCCAGGTTGCGCAATCCAAGGTGAGGCAGAGCTCGCTGCTGCCTCACCGGCATCGCTTCCAAGCATTTGAATGGGAAAATAAGAAAATTCAGCGATTTTGAACAAATAAAAATCGAAATTGGTGAAGCTACATGAAAAATAAATATTTTTTAGTACAAACGACCGGATGAATATAACAATTTAAATTACTTTATGATTATATATTTTCTTTCTTTCCATGATGGCTGGTGAGGCACTGCCTCACCTGCCTCCCCTGACCGCACGTCACTGCATGACAGAGCTAAAGTTATAGATCAACATTTTACTCACATTGACAAGTGGAGCTGCAAATCAACTAAACAGCTCTTTTAACTCAGCTCGTTTTATAATGTCAAGTTTATCCTCAAGGGGGCAGCAAATGGTCATTCAACCAATTGCAAAGACGAATAAGAACTCTTGCCCTGTGAAAGAAAACGCGGAGAGTGACCTGGATTTACAGACGCTTCCTTGGATTATCACTGTTGGCTGCCAACGTGTGCAGCAGAAGTAGAAATAACTAAAGTTGAAGTTAAAACGTAAAGAGAATCAGATTTGATGAATTTAAGAAGACTTTAAGTTCTGTGATTCGAACATGGATTTATTTGAACTTCGTTTTTCAATATCCCGATGAGTTTTCAATTTGATTACTTGTAGCTACATGCTAACCGAGTTAGCACAGAGTTGACTGCTGCTAAATGAGTTCTTCATTGCACATAAAACCAGTCGGAATGAACTTAAAGTAAGGCATATTTTAGATAACAGAGGCATATGGTGCATGTGATGCTTTCTGTGTGTTTGATCTTCTGTTTTGGGAAATGATCTAATGAAGGTGGAGTGATTGTCAAAAATCCAGTGTGCTGGATGAATGTTTGAACCAGTTGCATTATTCTGAATACTGACGTCTGTTAATCGCACAAATACGCAAGAGTTTCAGGCTTAGCAGTTAATAAGATTTTCAGTTGGAAATGTTTATTTTATATGTGATTATTTTATATGCAAATGATGCTTCCCTTTTCAGAAAATGGGGCACTGGAAAATTAGTTTGTTAACCTCTTTATAAAGGGGAGTTTAGTTGAAAAGTCCTGCATATTGGAGGTGTTTTATTCAGTTTTTTTCTTTAAAGGTTTCAGCAGGAGAGTGTGCCCTTACCTGACTGCTGGTGCCTGCTGTCATTGGTTCCCACTGTAACTGGATCTTCTGCTGAGCCACAGTCTGCCCTTGGATCACCTACCCTGGACCATTTTATAGGTGCTTCTTGGACACAATTTGAAAAGGCGGTAGGGCTTGAGTGCACTCAGTTGTTTTGTTTTTGTTGTTGTTGTTGTTTAATGGACATTAGGTTTTCTTCTAATTTTTTTTTATCCCTAATATTCTCAAGCTGTTTTTAGTCATTACCTTGGTTAAATTATTTGTGAACAAAGAGAGAGGACCTAATGGACTTTTATTATTTTAATACTCAGTCAGCCACTTATGTGTAAACAGATGGATTATATTTTTCTTGTTACTGCCAGAATGTTGTTTGGAGTGGATGTCTAAATCCACTCTGTTCTATTTAGCCAGACTAATCTGAACAATACTCATTAGAAAATTTTAAACTATATGATACTTTTAATAGCTGTATATTAAAGAAGTTTTCCGCGCACCCAGCTTTGAAAAAAAGCTTTACATAAAAGGACAGATTAAGCACCTACATGTGTACATGTCTGCAGTATTAATGAGTCAACGCAGACCTAATAAACAGCAAGAATCAGTTTATCATTTCATTCTGCAACATATGTAGAAATACAGCTGAGGAGACTGAGAACAACAGTCTCAGGTGGGACATTAAAAGCAGTATTTATACGACTGAAAATAGCTCATTCCGTGGTGAATTATGGCATTGTTAGAAGCTCACAGCAGCCGTATGCCCCATGGTGCAATTGTGAGGTAATACTCTGAAAATAAAAGGCTTACATACTAAGGTCTTTTTAATCTATTATTACACTGTACAAAAAAACCCTTATAGTCAAGCTTTATCATCTTGAAGTCTCTAGTAACACATTTAATGTCTTCCATGGCAATGGCTCAAACTGTGGGGGACACCATGTTTATCTTCTTACTAGTTTATACATAACTCTTATGAGTAGCTCCATCAGTGGTAATAATAACACAGGTGGAAAAAAACTGTGTGTGTTAATACTGTGTCCACAGAGAAAATACTAACATTTTCTAAACTGTAACATAGAATAAGTTGTAATGACAGTAACAAAGATTATTTTTTTTTATTTTTTATTTTTTGCGTTTTGTGTTGATTACATTGAAATACTGAAGGACATACTAATGCACCCTAAAGTTTATAGTCGTATCCTTATTTTGTGAAAGAAAATGTTATAATATTCCAGGGTGTCAGTAAACACTGGTAATTGGCTGTTACATATACAGTATATATACAAATGGGAATTTCCATTATTTATTTATTTTTTGTTGGACTGCTGTATGACTATACAAACAGCAAATTGGAAAATAGCAAAGCTGAAAAGTAGATCCCCCTGGAACCTGGATGAAAATTAGGAGTTTTTGAAAAGTTGTAAAACTTATGTGGTTGATGAAGTTGCCATGGACAATGTACAGACAGAGCCTAGAGTCAAGCAGGCAAGGAAGTTCGAATAAAAGGAAGCTGATATTTTGATGGGCTAAAAAACACAACACTGGTTAAATTTAATAGTCAATTCTACTTTGCAACAAAATCTGAAATTACAGACACAACAAACACATTAATACCTTTAATATTTTGAATATGACACCCTAGATTAGAACGTACTCATGGGCTAAACTGACGTACATTAATAAATATTGTGGATGATCTAAACTTTCTCAGATGAGTTTCTTTCCGATTTTTCTCACTTTTGTTTTGCTGCTGAAAAATCTCTCCGTAGATGAAATGCATGAACCTTCACTCTATGCATCACAATGGTGTGCGCAGCATTGAGTGTGTCAGTGTGATAAGGACCAGTTCACAGATTTGTCATCCTGCACAGTTCTACGGTTTAATTTCTTTTTTACATGACAATATATTTGCAAAGTTAGAGGAGACGCACGTCAGTTAACAAGCCCGACGACTTCAAGAGTTTTGTAGGACAATATTAATTTAGTCAGTATTGTCTGACCATCCAACATGTTTTTGCAAACAGTGTTATTGGTCACACATCCATACTATCAAAAATATCACTGACATTTGTACTGCTGCTACAACAAACCAAGGTGTTTAACTAAAGATGAATGCTGTTTACCATAAACATAAAAAAAATCTGTAGCAATTTGTGACTCTGTGTTGTTTGAAATACCTTAATTTCCCAAGCAGTTGCTCACAAGACAACAGTGTAATAAGTCCCAAAGGAATCTGAGCCCAACTTCAGAGTTAAAAATGCAGAAAAAAAAAAAATAGGTGAGGGGATTACTCAGGCAGAAGCATAAGTCAAAATGGTTGTGTTTGACAGTGAGTTATTTGGTTGCAAGCGCACACCCAAACACAGTATTACTTGCTTACAACCCCCACTGGGAGCTCTGGGTCTAAAAATAAAACCCCTAACAACACACATTTAAATCTCGGAGGGACACAGATGTCTCGAGTCTCTCTTGAACCGCTCTGGGTTTTGTTATATCTTCCTGTGAAGTTATGCAAGTCGCTGTTTTTCTTTTCGTCTTTGTTCCCAATATTATTTGGCATGTCTGAGCTGTGATTCCTCAACTTCCCGAGACATTGTGGCGATAAGGCCTTGGGGATCTTGTGAGCGAGATCAAAAATATCTGCTTGTTTTCTTGGTCTCGTGTACAATTTACTCCACTTGATATACCCACTGAGATTGTCATGGAGGTTTCACAAGGGAGACGATTCAGAATCCAGCTCTGGTGGGGTGGCAGACTCAGTTCTCATTACCAGCAACCTCTTTCACATGACAGAGTTCATCCTTCTAGCCTACTGTAGGACACCTGCACACCCTTGTTTTCATGCAACAGAATGCAAGGCTAACCCAAACTTGCCTTTCTCTGTATTTCACACGCAAACAAGATACTGACATTGATTTTTATTTTTTTCACGTTTCTCTTGGACAGGAAGAGGATCAGCATTGTACCCCTTAAATGTTATTTAAAAGAGTATCTCTGACTCCCAAATAACTCAAACAGTTATCCACAGGCCTAATCTCAGTCTGTTTGACTGCTTCTTCAATATCCGTTATGATATTTTCCCTCTCTTCCCTACTCCAGGAGACTGTGCTGCAAATACAAATTTTTCACCAGACATGAATGTAGATATGAAGCACACAATGCAGCAAATAATGTGGCTTGTATGGATACATTCTCTGCAAATCCCCAACCGAGGTCGTGTTCTGTGCTTCAATTTCACATCTCCACAGTTTATTTATTTTTCTCACCACGTAGTTAGACCAGATGAGCGGATGCCTTACTGAGCAACACCTCTTCTACAATGAATAAATAAAGAAGATCAACAATAATGTGTCAAGATAGGTGCCAAAACTAATCTATGTCTGGTGTTTCAGAACATCCCTTTCATTTTTTTTGAATACTAAATTCAGTTTTAATAGGTCACATATTATTTTGGCACTCATCTGTAATATTACCCATTTGTAAAAAGTCATACTGAAAATATAAGAAAAAAAAAACTGGTAATAAATCACTTTTTCCCTTGGAGGTTATAAATGAATGTACTAATTATTAGAATTTGATTAGTATCATTGAAGGATGGGGGCATCATTAAATGTGAAAAGCTCTTGTTGGTGTTAAGCCAAGGAGTTAATTTGAAAAAGATTTATTGCAGCGCATGTGCAGTGTCAGAAGTTACAAGCAAAGATCCTTGGCCTATCTCAGTTCCCTGCCTGGCAAAAAAAATAGAACTCATCACCCAATCAAGCCGAATGGCACTTGTCCAAACATGATGCTGAGAGCTGAAAGCGAGATTATTTGCAAATGAACGCATCTGAAGGATGTAGAGGAGGTGCACGGCACCGTTTTTATATTTATGCCGTTGCTCTTTGGTACGTCATTGTCACATAACTGTCTACCCATGTACTGTAGATTAACTTGTTGCCTTATGAACTTAGAAATCAATTCTGAAATATTTCTAGAGGGAATGAAACTGCTGCTTAGATTTATAAGGCTAAATCAGTATTTAACTAGTGATGTTGAAACTACAATGAAAAAGTGTGATATGTAACTTGAAGTGGAAAAACTACAGAGCCTCTGGGAAAATATGATATAGGAAGAAAATTTTAACCTTTTTCATATCCGGCGAGGTTTTGGATTCAATACTTTACTTTTGATAAGATCAGCATTATTCTCTCTCCACCTCTATTTATTACAATTCAAGCACGTATCCCAAATTCAAGTTGGCTTCGGATCAAGACGAGTTTGGATACTGTGCGGGACAGATGTGGCCATTTTTATCCATATGTTTTAGACATGCCAAGATTTAGGAAATTTCTGGAATAAGAACAGTGACATAGAACATCGACTGTCATTTGATTTTCTAACAGTAAGGCCTGCTAAATTGAGATGAAAAACTGTAGTACTTACTGTATATTTAATGGCTTTCATATCTCTTATGATGTTTTAGTTGTTTTATTTAGAATCAGTGTCATATTTTAAATTAACTGAGTTCCTTTCCTCACATAATATCCATGCACTCAACCATAAAGATGTACTTTCTGCATTTTAAACCTGATCTAGTTTTGAATTTCTGAATTGAAGTTTTTTCTGTGGATCATTTTAACACATCCAGTTTCTAAGCCAGAAAAAAGTTGTATCATTTTTAAATCCCAGAGCCAGAAAATCAAAATGTACAAGCCATAGATCAATAATAACTGGTCTCAACATGATATTTAAATGAAGTCATTTTGACATGCCTCTTTCTGACACAGAGTCAAGCCTCCAGTACCAAATATGCACTTTCATATATGAATGATGACACAGTGTATGCTACTGCACAGTCCGGAAGCCTGTTTTTAAATATTGAAGTTATTATTGCTTGACAATTGGAGAAACAAAAGAAGGATAGTGAGTATCTTTACTACAAATATTATCCATGCAAAAACTTTTAGATGAGTTCTGTGGAAAACAGTAGACAGATTTCTCCTCATCCACCTGCCTCTGCATGAAACAAATATTGTTCCATTATAAGTGGATTCTTGGACTTAAGGAAGCAATTTAAATCCGATGGAAAAGACTCAGCAAGTTTGCGTTGGGAAGTATAAACCTTGAACATGGAGTGAAAAGCCAGACTGTGAAGGTTATTGTTGGAGTATAAATGCTCTTTGCTCATTATGATGTTAGGAGAAATGGCAGCGCTGACATCTGTGCGCAATAAAGTAACACAGCTAGTCAGTAGCCAAGCTGAAATTACAACTACATCAACACAGCCAGTATTTTTGTATTACAGGCAGACTTGGTTTGCCACAGAGCTCCTTTAAATCACCAGGTTGGGTGCTGGTTTGTTAGGTGTTCAAGTTACTCCTGTCAGAAAAGGTTTTGATGTTTACTTTCTCTGCCTTACTGGATAAATCACTCATTGTAAATCTGCTACTGTTTCCTTTCTCAGCAAGACTCACACGTTCCGCTCACAACTAATACAAACCTGACATTTAAAATTAGAATATTACATCAGACGAATAAAAAACTATTTTTAACAACAGAAACGTGGGCTTAATGAAAAGTATATTTAATACCTGCAACAAAAACTGTCACTTTTATAAGGTACTTTATATAGCCCTTTTCCCTGCTGTGGTAGTATGTTTTTGTTGATCTTTGAATTTTTTTTTATATATTTTTTTTTATTTTACGAAAAATATTAACAGGAAAAAGTATGCCAAAAAAATCCTATTTTATTCTCGTGCACAGACTATCTGAAAAAGAAAATAAAATGGCCAAATACTCGATGGAGACACTGGTTTGAACAGTGCACTGTAACGTGCCAATGTTCACAGATAGAAGACAAACAGTCCAGCAAGGCATTGTTGTCAACAAAATGGCAGCAAAAGCTTTATCTTTTCAATTGCTGGTGCCATGGCGAGGACAGAACCAAATATGGAATTATAGCACAATAATACAGATTGGCTGGTAACAAGGTTAGCAGCTGATAGGATTTGAGCAGAACCTTGTACTGCATTTCTGGGCAGGGGTGACTGGAGTATCAAGCCCTGGTTAAGAATAATGGTTTCCCTTCAGGAGGATGTGAAATTGGATTGCTCATACAAAGTGCTTGCTGAGGATAAACCTGTGTTATCCAATTATACACAAAACATTTAAGGTGTATGATGCCCTAAAGAGGCAGAAATGAATACATCATACTGTGTACAGTGGGTAGAAGTCTGTTTATTTATTTTTTTACACATAATTTTGTTTACTTAGTTAAAATGTCTTGAGATAATTTTTCTCTAAATTTAACACTGTCAGTGGGGGGGAAAAAGAAAAAAAAGACATCCATCTCATTTAGGAACTTTCCAGTTCATGCCGAAGCCAATGTAGGTAGCACCGTTGCCCAACAGAGGGCAATAGTTTATTGCATCAGGCATTTAACATCGAAGCTCTGACCTGAAAATTAATTTCTATTAATTTTATAATTATTCTCCTCACTTGGCCTCTGGTAATTTATGTTGCGTCAATTTTGTGGAAAAAGGCTCATTATTAATGTTGAGAGGCTCTTCAACAAAAACTGACCATGAAAAATTTGTATGACTTTTTTTTATGCATGTTAAATACAAATGAAAAACATAACTGTGCTCAGTGTCTTTACTGTAGCTTCTGCCTTATTTATTTCATAACTACAGTAAACATGAACACGTCTGTCTGTGAAACTGCATACATCTCAATTGCACAGTCTGAAAATGATCAGATCGACTATTTTCCACCCTAACAGTTATAACCATAACTTTAAAATATGAATTTGTGGCTCAGTGGTTATGTTCATAGTAAGGCATTTGTGACTTGCCTCTGCAGCTCATTTACAAGGAGGGATTTCCACTTCCTAATGAGACTGATTTTCAATCGGAAATACAAAAGCCTCTTTACTTCTAAAAAGTGTAAGTCAGCATGCATTTGCATAAAAAAGGCTTTGATTATGATAGATATTGCCTGCAGTCTCAAAAACACTGGCCTGGGGTGGCTCTCCATTCAGTTAGCCTCCAGATGAGGCTCATATTGTTTTCTGATATGAAAAATTATGCACGCAGTTGCGCAACCTCAGAATGTGAAAGAGTTTAGGCTTTCTTGTGCTAAAACTATTGAAGATTACATACTAATTAGATGCTTATCTAAACACAAAAAAAACTACTCGTGACTAACTTTTATTTTTTTATTTTTTTTTATATATATATATATATATATATATATATATTTATATGTTGCCAATATGTTAAAACATGAAATCCACTCAAGGGAATTATTGTTGGCGAAATCACCCAGCATGCGTACCGGGAATCCAGTCGGGCCAGTGTAGTGTAAAAGTGAAACTTGTAAAGTGGGGAAAATGAGATGAAAACCTCTTGCTTCTGAGAGCCCCCCATTGAATTAGTTATCAACCATTACTGACAAACCCAGCTGACTTCATGCCTCTTAACACATAAAGATGAGCACAAAGTGGGGAGGGGTGGAAAAAGAGCGCACAAGTGATGTTGGAGGAATTAAGGAAATATTCTGTATTTGCTGTCACACTCTTTCAAAGTCATTATTAAGTACAAATGGGTGTGTAAAGCTGTGAAATCTAACTATGGCATTAAGCACAACACTAACAATGAATGAAATATGGTTTTGTCATTCTTTCCTTTGAGCACTGTAGCTAATGTGGCTATGAGTGCTCGTTTATTAAAACGAGGAGCGCTGCAAGTCTGGGGAGCGGAAATCTGGTTCCCCCATAAGAGTATGAAGTGTCAGTAAAAATGCTCAGCAGGCGTGAGATGCAGCCTGTGCCAGGAGTGATCGGGTGGAGAAGGGCAGCAGCAGAACTGCGAGGAGCTCTCTTTGAAAAGCGCAGCAGTAATGACCTGTCCTCTCTGTGTGGCCTCAAGTGGCGCCCAACTCTGCCACCGGGATGCTGCTTTCAGATAAGGCCTGCGAGGGCAACTGGTGCAAGGGAGTAGGGATCACAGGCTCCAGGTCAGTCTTGTCACACTAGAGTAGTGGGATTGTGCTGGGGCTCTGACAGGTCTGGCGGGGCGGCGAGGTTAGAAGAAGGAGGAGGCGAGGGCACAAAGGGGAAGTCAAGTTGCCTACTGGTCCCCCTAACACCTACCACCATGTAGGCTTGTGATTCCCTGTGGCAGAAGGATGATTATCTGCATGACAGAACCGGGTGCATTTGCAGCCGGTGACCACGACAGACCCTGGCATCGAGCATTTTTTAGTTCACTGTCTCATGCTCCTGATAATTTCATGACAGAGTGTCCTGCACAGCTGCAGGAAAGAAAGTGCAGTTGCCTTTCATAAATAATCACTTAGTTAAACCACTGCATGGGACAGACATGACGTGAAAAGAAAAGGATCACGACAAAACCCTTGTGGAAGATATGACGGTAATTTAATATTTATACGTCCAGGTCTGCTCCTTTTGCTGGGTTGTTTCTACCCAGCTGGATAAAGCAGACAAAGAGCCATGTGCTGCCATTTGAGAACCAACAGACTTGAACCATCCAGACGGGACCATGACATCCTGGCAGCATGAAATTACAATGTAATGACTCATTTTCAGCCAGTGGTACTCTGAGATAAGTATAATGGAGTTTCCATTTAATAAGGTACGCTGGCAAAAATTATCTCTGTGTTGATTTTTACAGTTATCTTTAATGGAGGACAAGAAGCGAAGGGAGAAAAAAATATATATTCCGATTGTAGTTTTATAAAGCCCTTAAAAATTTTACATCTGTAACAAATTCATATGGGGGGGAAAAAATTGTGAAACTTTCATTGAAAAGATGTTCTGTGTAGTTATTCTGTCAGAATAAATAATAGGTATAGATTGTTAAATTTGAAAGGAAATATGTTCATTGTGGGGACGTTTTTCTGTGTTCAGAAAGATCTGAATTTTTTATTTTATTTTATTTTTTATGAAATGAGAAATGTTGTCACTTAGCTGCAAATCTCCGACTGGTCATAGCTGGAAAATTCACTTCCTCATCTTCTAATTAGAGTCTGGAGCCTACTGTTTCGTGACATGGCATCACATAGGCAGAGACGAGGAATCATGGTGGACTATATTGTGAATATTAAAAAAAGCATCATTTATAACGATGCTTGTAGAGCTGGTGGTGATTACTGCATCGCTGCCACCAGAGATGTTGCATGTTTTCTGAATTTCTTTCTATATTTCTCTCAGCATTTGCCTGCATATCTCAGGCATAGTTGAATTGTTGTTTTTATTGTCTGCATAAAAAACAACAACTGAATATTACCAGTTGCACAATTAGGTTTTGAATGTTGCTCCTGTTCAATAAGTGCTTTATTGTTTGAACAAAAATACATTATTGTAAGTTGTTTGCAATTTCTTAATAGAATCTAACAGCAATATAAAAGAACTGCATCGTTTAACATGGCCTTGATGTTTTTGTGAGGAAAAAAAAATCAATTAAAAAGTCCTGGTTATTAGTATTAATAAAGTAAAGCTGCTTTCACACTTTCTTATCTTGCCACCAAAACAGGATTAACACCCTCCGGGGCCCATGTTCACTAAATCTCTGGGGCCCCTAGTCACTGATACTCAGGGAACCAATTTAAAAAAGCACATACCCATGGAAAACCATTATAGATAATATCTTGTACATGATAGTCCCCATCATGATTATCAAATACCAAGTAACTTGTTCATCTGCTAAGTTAAAATCTATCTTCGTAAAACATATTCACAAATCATTCAAGGTAAAAATACCTAAAATGATGCCAACAAACAATTTAACCTCTGACCCTAGTTTTCACTTTTGTAATATAAAGAAAATCCTAATACATGTTTGTGTTTGTGAATTGGGATAAGGGTGTAAAATGTACTGTGTGCGAGTGCTTATGGACAGAGTGAGTTTTGTTGTGATGCCACTTCTCATGGTTTTCTTTTTTCATACCTTATGTTTGTTGACCTACATGGATTGAAAGTTTAATGCTCTGGGTAAAAGCCTGTGAGTAAGTGGTACCCCCAAAACAAAACAAAACAAAACAAAGAAACACCCTCTTTGATCTAAATTAGAGCTGCGCAATATATCACAACACAATATCAATAAGTGTAATATTCCACTTGCAAATAATTATTTAGAAGAGATATCTGAAAGAGTATTAAAATTGTCTAAAAATACAATTAAATATTCAAGTTAATGGTTTTACCAGGAAGTAAGCCTTACAAAAATACTTTTATTTATTATTTTTTTATTTTCTTCACTTCAGTGCTATAAAACATTGTTCCAACATTTCATACACAACATAGACTACTCAGTGCTGCAGATATCATTGTAATTTTAAGGTATGGCAAGTGGAAGTTAAGGTCAGGATTTTAGAGAAAAAACAAGAAAATCTTTGACTTTACAAATCTGATTTCCAGCTTCAGGCCACATTGAAACTGAAACGTCTTGGTGCTAACAGAATACAGTGGACTGCCTGTAAATTTAAACATAAAACAGTTTTAACATGAAAGGCCATTGTCATTCTGGACATTAAAATGGACCATGTTTAACAATCACTGCCAAACGGCACTTTAATAGAAAGCAATGCAGGTTATGAAAAAAAATGTACGTAAACATTTGTATGTGCTATACAGCTACTACTGTGCCTAGAATATTATAAATTCAATGACATATATAAATGAGATGTGGTTAAGAAATGTGGAGGTTTTTCTTAACCACGTCTCACTCTAGTTGCTATTAGTAACTTTTGCTTTATCTTGGACAAAATGAAACATAAGCGCTCAAGTTCTCATCAGTAATGTACACAATCAACTTGACCTAACTCAAGAATCATGACATACCCGAGAAGTAGTAAGTGGCATTTCCTTCACAACAAGGATTTGCTTGCATTGGAGTGATTCCCTCATGTCAGTCATTGGAGACGAGAGTAATTAATTTCCGCATAAGCAACTTGATAATACTACAGTGGTGGACTGATATGATCTGTTAAACTGTACAAATGTAAGCAAGAAATCAGTCTTATAATCTATATAGGATTCTCTCCAACATCTGTTCTGAAGGATGAACTCTTCTACAGTGGTCTATTGTGATCACAAATTTAACAGTAAAGTAGGTACTGGATATTTCTGAAAATTATTCTCCTTTTATCAATTAAGATAATTACACATAATCAAGAATCAAACTTATTAATCTCACACAGGTGTATTTCCTAATGAGCTAATTTAGTGACAGGATGCACAAACAAAATAAAACCAAAACATTAATTACATAGATAATTAGCAGAGGGCAAAACTTTAAGTGTCATTTAAGCAAAGTGAATAACTTAACTTACTTTTGTCAAATTTGTTTTAACTTTCTTCTGGAGTTTAAAGAAAGGACTCAAGTCCCAATTTGAAGTTATAAAGTTTCATTTTGAGAGGGAGGAGCTTGAAGAAAGGCTGATGCTGTCCACATTAGCGGTGCAGAGGAAAACAAAATAAAACGTCACATGAGCTTTAAATAAAATAAATAAATAAATAAATTGACAAACATAAATATATATTTTAGTGCACTCAGAAGCTTTTAATGCAACTGAAACTGGCAAACTCATTTTTGGTCCAACTTAGTGGATCAACGTCCTTCCCTGTTTCATGTTCTGTCTCTTTCTGTCTGGGTCAACACTGAGCTGAAGTCATCATGAAATCCAGATCCTGATCAGGACATGTGGACGTGTCCCGCAAGTCAACCATTAAAGGAAACAGGTGTAGTTCATCTCCTATACTAATCTCTTTAAATTTTGAAAGAAAAACTGTTACCGTACATTAGATAAAACCGATTTAAATTTAGATTTAAGTAAGTAGCACATTAACCATGATATAATGCAAACTTATTGTAATAAAAAAAAATCAAAATTGTTAAATGAGCAAAGTTATTCAAGTAAGAGATATTTTGTTGACACACATTCAGACAGTTCCTTCAAATCATATAATAAAAGCACTTATGAATTTGACAAGATACAGAATACATGGGTTTAGAAAAAGAGGTTTTTGTGTCTAAACTAATACTTATTTCAGGGAACTTAAACAGAGTTGTGCTAAATTTATCTTTGTTTTTTCAGATATAGGTTTTTATAAAAACACACAATACAAACAAAACAATGTTTTTTAAAGTCTGAATAAACTTTGAAAATATGTCAAATTTAAATAGAAAAGTTTATGGATTTTATATAACTTTTAACTTTCCACACAATCACCTGGGACTCAACAAATAATTAAAAAAATACTTAACTGCTTTTCTAATGAAAATATTGTCATGTTTTTGGGTTAATAACCGGTTTCTCAGTTGAATCCCATTTCAGTTTTAACATAAAAAGCTGCTTGAGGACAAGGAAAGTTAATTAAAAATATCAAAAATCAAAAACTATCTATCAAAACATAATCCTCTTTATTTAAGAGCGACAAAAATATTTTCCAAAAAATGTTGAAAGTGCTGGATTTATTTTAATTGAGCCTACTAACCATACAAAAATAAGCGTGGATATTAGGTGATCAAAAGAAGAAAGAAGGCTTTCTGAAGAACAGTGAATTTGAGAAAGCGAAAAAAAATGACATGAATTCAGTAGACTAAAAGTAACGCCTCTCTAAATGCCATGAAGAACATCTGCAGGTCATCTGTTTTGGTGTCCTGTTATGTTCTGCAATTACCTCAGCAGTGATTGAGCATAATGAGTCTTAGCAGTACAAACAAGATGACATTTTCAACAAAGCAGAGCAACAAAAGGGTTTGACAAAGATCACTGAATCATAAACATTATTAGATTACTTAAAAGGAGGTTTTAGGTGACGGTTCAGAGTATTTGACCTACACATTTTTTTGTTCTCTGTGTGTGCCTGGGCATTAATGATGTTTGGGAAATAAAATGTACATTGCTGTACATTCAGTAATTCTTACCATTATCAATGCCAATCATTTCATTTTTGTTTCTACTTACGGATTCAAATAAGGACCAATCATTTCTGAGTGATATTAACACGTTCCATATTTTCATCTCTACCCTTCCGCCTAGGCCTACAAATTATTGTTCAACTGGAGTTTATTTATTTTCTGTCTTAAGGGGTATTTTCAGCATGAAGTTAATAATATGTTGCTGATTTATTGCTTTAGAGCTTGAGGAAAACAACTCACTTCCCAAATAAAAGTCTTAAAATAAATAAAATAACATTATTTTTCCCGGGAAGAATCAAGTGAAGGACAAAACTCAGTGCAGAGCAAGCATTGTAAATCCAGGACAGTTACTGTTTGATAATATCAGCGGGGTCATTGGAGGTATAAATGGGCTCGATAAAAGTTTACATTTTTTACGGTTGTATCTGTAGCAACTGAACAGCTTTAGAACAAAATCAACATCATTCATTCTATGTACTGTATATATTTGCCAGATGCCTCTGGGTATTTTAGCGAAAGATTTAGCCACCCCCGACACTTCTATCAGTGGTATATCCTTGTACATTGTTACACATTTAACTGCTTTCACTGTTGCTGATATGATGTAAGGAAGCTAAAACCACTTACACAGAGCCACTGAAGTCTATTTAATGCTGGCATGTCGCAACTCCAAACACTTTCTGATGCATTGTCTGGTGAACCCTGCAGAGTAATCCAGTGATTCTACTTGCCTATCTGGGAAA